>NC_089386.1:0-1374506 GCF_016767815.1 Penicillium digitatum | reverse complement strand
GTTTTCATGAGCGACACCAAGTCACCAAAAGTGCTCAACGCCGAGGCCTTTTCTCGCTCGCTCCTACTATGGAGAAGTCCAATGCAACTGAACAACATAGCTTGTAAAATCTCAATAGAAGCCTGACCAGGGCGACTCTTTTCTTTCTGGGAGGAGAGGACAATTAGCTGAAAAGCAGTGAATTGGGGTTAGAGGACCTTTCTCACCTCAAGAAAGATGCCCCGCCGAATCAACTCGTGGAAAGCAGTCGTGCACTGATCCATCTCGGAGATGTGAGAGACATGGCAGCCAAGTACTATAATCGACAAAGTCAAGAGCCAATGGCTTGTATTCGGATCAAATGTACGAAGATGTAGTATCGGATAAACAGCCTGAAATGAATTGAAGAAAAATGTGATGAACTGGTTGCATTGGTCCGCGGTGGGAAATTTGTCCGATTCAAACACCTCAAAAAATGGTGTTTCAGTGCAGCATAGTTCAACAAAATGCTGGTAAATCTCATCAAAGGTGGATTTTTCAATCCGTTGTGCGAACCGGGCTATTTCTTCTGATATCTGATCGGTTCGTAGTTCGGAAATGCTAGGGAAGTTGAATCGATGTTCGCCATCTTGAATGAGCAGCTGTCTGCCAAAATCGATCTGCTCCATGGATTCGCTGGACCAAGGCGTGTGGTACCTTGAGAGTCTGGTTGGCGCACCATTGGCACAGTAGTCCACTGATCCCTTGACGGAATGCACTGATGCGGTATGAGGAGAAGGGTCGCTTATGCCGTGGGAAAATTGATTAGGACTTCCCACATTATCTCCCAGAGAAACAGGCACAGAGGGTGATTTTGAGACTCGCTCTAGTCGCAAAGAATTGGGGTTTCCAGCGCTGATAGCTGGCGGTTGCCATGCTGCCCGGGAGAAGTCGACACTTGTGCTGAGAGATTGGCTGTAATGCGAGGAACCACCGGTAGACTGCGCGTGGCCATTAGGAGGACCAGAAAGCAACTCGCCAGGGAACCAATTAATGGTAGAAAGCATGGATTGATCGAAGAATGTGGAATCAAACTCTAGCGGCACCTCCGGATTATTTTCCATGGTCATTTCAATGTTAGCTGCTGGATTGGTCATCCCCGGCTGTATATCCCTCATCTCAGAGTCTAAATTGTTGCATGAATCAATGTGGAACACTTTGGAGATGTCGGAGCTCGAAGTGTCATATGTCTGGTCGCCACCTCCAGGGAAAACACCTAGTGGCAGTGTTTCAGACGGCCCTTGGATCTCATTTTGGAGATAGAAACGAGGATTCGAGGCGTCTGAAATGGAGTGTGTATTTCGCGGTATTTGTTTTGTGTGATCACTGCCGGGGGTGGATGATACATCATTGAGCGAAGCTTTGGGTAAGCTCGACTTATTTTGCAGGTGTATAGAAAACTGGCTTTGACTAGAAGTTGCGTTCAAATCTCGGCGCATGGGTCTGAGGTTATCATTCTGCGCATCGGCTTCTTGCACGGAATCTCTCCTGTCTTTTGTTTTGGACCGCCTTTGTGTGGGGTACTGACATTCGAGTGAGCGAGTATCGCACCGTCCACATGGCGCGCCGCCGCTACATCTTACTCTGGCAGTTGCGCAACTAAAGCATGCTCGAAAGGTTTTGACAGTAATTCGGTGGGTGCGGTCTTTCCCCCCTGTCCCTGGTGCATGGTGACTCAGCTCATGTCGATGAAGGGTGTCGCTGGTGGTTGATTAGCGTGTAATTCGACGCAAGCATAGCTATAACCCACGCGCGCATACGTTCTTGAAAAATGCCGGCCGCACTGGGCACACTCGAACGGCTTCTCCTTAGTGTGACTCCGCAGGTGTCGCTTCAAATGCTCCGGTCGCCGGAAGGTACTGCTACACACTGAGCATTGGATGTGACTGGCAATAAATTCGTCTGCATTCTGATCTGTATCTCGAACTTCGGACCTTCCAGGTGTTCCAATCTCGGGATCCTCGGGATTGTCTTTACCCGACATGACTCCGATTGTGCTTCAGAGAAGCGGATGGCATTTCCACAAGCCACTCTGACATATAAATCACATTGCAGATGCAGATGCAGATGGGGAGGGGGGAAAGTAAAGCGGAGAACGGATGAATCAACGGCTCGGTTAATTAAAGTCTGGGGTAAATAGTGCGGAGATGATCGAGTACCGTCACGTTGTTAGACATGTATAAAATAAGGTGGCCATAAAGATTTAGGATCTGAATTTGATTTCAAACTGATACGTGATTCTATGTGTGTACTCTATAAGGGGTACACACCATAGTCGCGTAGAAGAAGCGTGTACGGTCGCGTGCACGGCCATTTCCCGTCGAGATTTCCCCCTAAACATCTCAAAAAATCAAATCGCAGGACCATCCCGATCATCTTGATATCGTCCTTGTTTCAAATCTCATAACTCGCATACTTACCAATTTTTGTGGGGAATCGATTCCATGAATGGCGAGGCCGCTTCCGCGAACCAGCGGTTGGGTGTGGCCCGGAATGACGCTCTACAAGGCGCCACGCTTGCATTCCAACACTCCAGGGATTCCTCACCCAATGTGAAGGCTAGATCTTCTGCTACTGCTGTAATGGCAAGCGATTATCGCCCTCTGGCTCATCAGAGGACTGGATCCGACGCCCCCGAAGTGGGCTCTGTAAAGGATAAGATCGGGAGATTGGCCAGACCACTGTCACCTCCAGCCAGTACATTTTCAAGTGTGAGGGGACGAAGTTCAGCCACCGCTCTCTCCTCGGCCTCCCAAATTGCCGCACGGCTCGCTGCATCAAGGTCCCCTGCACGGGACACCAGTGCTCCGCCGACAACTGCCAGACTTGGCGCAGGTGCAGTACGAAGCGCGAGCCAGGTTCCACCCTCACTAGAAAAGCGACAGCTGCCAGCACCGACACCTCTTCGCTCGATACAGGGGAGCCATAATCCCTTAGATCGCATGCTGCACGAAAATGGCTTAAAATCTGACTCGCATCTGCCTATCTACGGGCGCTCCTCACCCCAGCAATCTAGGACAACTCTAGAAGATCAGGATAGTCGAGAACCAAGCCCCGGCCCCTCCATAGAGTCTCGCGGTTCTTCTTTACCGGCAGATGAGCCGAAACCCAAGCTTCCACCGCGTGTGCCTCCATCACGAGGGTCTATGAGAAACCATGGAGTTGTTGCAGTACGCCGACCCTCGACACCGAGCGAGGTATCTGTATCAAGCCAGTCACATACGACAAGCACCTCCAGCATAATAGACGACTCCATTGGCATGAGTGAGGAATCCCTTTCCAATGCAATTATTGCCTCCTCCCTGGCATCAGCACGAGCGTCCCCATCTATCAGAGCTCCCCCGCCACTTCCTCCGCAGCGACGAGGGGCACGATCCATTCTACATTTGGCACACCAATCCCAGAGTCATCTACCAAGGACGCCAAGTCCACCGAAGAGCATGCCGATGACCCTACGCGGCAGGCCGAAACCCACCGATGCCGACCACCGAAAACACAGAAACCCCCTGCACAAACACCCCCACAAACACAAGGAGGGCGACCGTAAGCGTTGGCGACGTGAGGTTACCGAGAAGGAACGCAAACGTTACGAAGGCGTCTGGGCCTCTAATAAAGGGCTTCTCATCCCTCCCGATCCCAGTGGAACCGGGCCATGGCCACCTAATGCCTCGGATATGGTTTTCAACCTGGTAGTCCGGGAAATTTGGTCCCGCAGTCGCCTACCGGAGATGATTTTGGAGCAAGTGTGGGATTTAGTCGATCACCAAAACATTGGACTTTTGGTGCGTGAGGAATTTGTGGTCGGAATGTGGTTGATCGACCAGTTCTTGAAAGGACACAAGCTCCCTGTGCAAGTTCGGGATAGTGTCTGGGATAGCGTGCGGTATGCTGCGGGTATTAAGCTCCCCCTTGGGAAAGGCAAGGCCCACGCTTAAGTTCAATGACGAATCAGATTCTGCACCTGTGGATAGTCAATTGACATCGATCGCCAATGCCTACACCAGTCCAGCAAGCCCACCTCCACAGTGGATCTCCTAGCGTTCAGATTTCTGCCCGTATTTTCTGCATATTGTTACACCTCCATACACATCATAATAATGCTCGGATCTATGAAATGATCCTTCTTGGACTCCTTCGTCCCAACCCCAGATCTTGTATTTGACTATGTACTCTGAATTCCTGATCACCTTGGATTGATCCTATGTTTAAAATCGGAACATTCATAGTGGCATCCTGGAATATGCTCAGCTGTGGAGAAATGGATCAGGGATACCTTACAAGTCGAATACACAACCAACTGATTACATAGCAAGAAGTAACATGATTATCAAAATTGACCGCTGGCAACTTGGGTGGGCTAATCCCACCCACAACAGAGACTCTAGCAAATGTATTCCAACCCTCCATCATCATGTGCATCGAGTATATTGTGCTATATTATACTGAGCAATTTTTCAGGATCGATTTGAGATATCTCCAGAGTCCGAATTATTTCCGAGCCTGTTTGGATGGATGGAAGCCATGCTGAATCAGCCTGGAGAATAAAAATAGGCTCAGAGGCTCCATCATTCGCGCTTCTATAGCGCGTGGATCAACGTGATAAATTGTTTTAGGCCAGTAAAATTACAGGTCTTTCCTCCCTCCAATGTCACTTGATACGAGTATCTGTCGTATCGGTACGTTCACCGAACTTTGAAATCCTTTAAAACATCAGAATTTCCGTTTCTTTTTTTTTTTTCTCTGTCTCTCTTCCCGTTGTGTCGAGGAAGAAGAAGGAAAACATCTCCCGATCAATTCAAAAATTATCCGTTTGGAATATTCTACATATACCCAACATTTTTGGCACCATCCAATTTGGGGTTGGACTTGATCGCCTCTGTGCTGAATTACGAAAAAGCAGATCCCGAACCTCCCCACGGCTCGGGATTTGCGAAGATCAAGCAATTACACGGAAGTCTCTATATCAGCGCCCTTTCGGACTTGCGATTTTCATTAAGCCCGCAAAATGATCCATCTCAACTAGGATTCGGTTGCAAAGACACCCAGGAGGTGCATTTTCAAATCAATGGTTCTGTAGATTATTGGAGGTACCCCATATCTAGTATCACCATGGTCGACCCTTTTCACAATTATAACGGGCTGGCCTCGACGGCGCCTCGGTCGGTTCGCAAGAAGTTTGCTAAACCACCAGTTAAGGTAGCCTGTCTGCCTTGGTGAGCAAATCCCGTGAAAAAAAAGGGAGGAACTTCTCCACTAATATTATTCTAGTCGGGCTTCGAGAACACGATGTGGCGGCCAGATGCCATGCGCAAATGTGCGTTCTCTTTGTACTCTGTACTTCCAGTGCTTTTTGATCGTTTATATAGTGGATCGCGACTGTTCAATGTTCATTGCATAGACTGACTTTCACTTTAGTGCGTGAGCAAAGACAGGGAATGTTCTTATTTACCTAGCAAACGAGGCGGGCCACGCAAAAAGAAGAAGAAGTCCTCCTTATCACCAGAACAGGAATCGAGACATGACGATGCTCTGTATAATGCTATTCCCTCCCCCCCGGAGTTTGAAGAAAGTATGTCGTCGGCCTCATACCCCTCCCCCCCCCCCCCCCCCCAAAAGCGATATGCTTACTGAAATTTAGCACCGGGAATGTTCAACCAGATTGATGAACTCTCTCTGCCTGGCGCAGGTTTGAGACATCTAGATTTCCAATCTGAAATTCCCTCCATGTTCCAAAGCTTCTTCACTGGTGATGGTAGCCAGTCGCACATGCAGGTGCCTTTGATTACACCACCCCTGAATAACGCTCAACCTTTCGTAAGGACGTATGGAAGCGAGCCTGAGATGTAAGTATCTTTCTGCAAGTTGTGATACATGGCCTAACATCACTAGATTAAATGCCTACTACGACTTTATTCACAACTATTTCCCCATTCTTCCGCCACGGGCATCACCACCATGCCGAGATCGGCCGTTGAACTGCTCTGTCCCATGTTCGAGTACATCTGAACCAACGATGATGTACCGGCCCCGGTCACCTCTAAGTCTTGCACTATCTGCAGTCTTGGCGCTGATTCCGCATCCAAGTGATCTTGAGCCATCGTCCGCGGCGTCTGTTCTGCAGCGCAGAACGTATGCGCATACATTCGCCCAACTGGCCCATTCAACAATCGAAACGGAGTGTGATCTTGATGTGTCCTCCACTGATCCCGGACAGGCATTGTCTGCCGCACGTCCTTTTGTTGGTCGGGAAAGATTCCACTCGCAAACTCCGGTGGACTATGAGTGCCTCCTGGCTCTCTTGGTACTTTCAGTTTATGAATACTCCCAACGCGGCAACTTGCTCAAGATGCGATATCGTGCTGGCCAGGCTCTTGCGATTGCTTTGGACAAGTCACTTCATGCTCAAAACGGGAATGATGAATTTTCGGAGGCGCGACGGAGAGCCTGGTGGATGACGGTTTGTATCCCTCATCTTTCATGGATTCCTAAACTGATTATGGTTTAGTATTATTGTGTAATGCAAGGATCTATTGTTAGCACTACGGTGAGTAGTATAGCTCTTCAAACATGGTCTGGGGCTAATACGGAAACAGATGCCTGCCATTGTCATCAATGACCCGCAGTTCACGACTCCATATCCATCGTTTTCATCAGACACTGAGGTTGGTACTCCTTCAAGATCTCTTGATTATCCATCTTCTTACTGCTAACCGGTCTTCAGGGTTGGGCTATTTTTATACAAGCCCAACAAGTGCTTGTGTCAGCAACTCAGTTTATTGGGGATCTGAACAAATGCCTCTCGTCCCAATCAGGGATGTACTATATGTTCGAACGAATGCAGCAACTGGATGCCTGGACCCACTCCGTGATTGCACAAGCGGAGCTACTCCCCCTTCTACCCCAGGCATCCGATTTCGGCGATCACAACGAATCCATAACAGCACAAAGCATACGCGCAATATCCAGAATAAAGCTATCCAGGTTCGAGCTGATCGCCCGTTCATACCTATGTCAATCCAGCTAACAATGACCCCAGTGCACAAATCAAAACGCACCGCTTCCGAGCCTTTTCGGACATCCCCCTGTTCATCAAAAGGCATTGCGACCTGACAGCAGCAAACCAAAACAACGCCGCTACAACCGTCAGCACCAAACCCTCTGGCATCCACAACGTCACCTGCTCCTGCTCAAACCTAAGCAACTTTGAACGAGCAGCCTCGACAGAATACATGACTCCATCCGAATCCTCTACTTCATCGGACATCCACCCGGGAATCAGTTCGTACGCGCCCCAGTACTCACAATATCCCTTCGCACCCGGGTTCCCCTACAGCACACAGCAGTCCGCGAAGATCTGTCTTCATGCCTCACTCGTCATCTCCCGCATGTTCCACAGTCTGCCCGTCCCACAGCCTCTCTTAGATCCCCAACAGCAGCAGGGCCGCACGTTACCCCGGACCATGCCCTCTTTCGCATGCTGTCTGATGCAAAGTAGCTATGCCATGTTCATGATCTACTACAAGGCACGCGTGGCGAAGCAGCTTGCGCCTGACAGCCCGGGTAATGAGCAAGGCGGGGGGGATTCGACTGGCCAGCTCATTGAGGAACTACGGCAGGGTTTAGAGCGGATTATCGGAGCCGTGTCGAATTATTCGATTGCTTTTGAAGCTTTGGATGGGATGAGAGGTTGGTGTTTCTATCTTCGTCTGGTATGCGGTCTTCGCGCTAACGTTTTTGTTTAGATGAAATCGAGGGTGCATACAAAACGGCGTTCCAACTAGCATCTGCTTAACCAGAAGGGGGGTTTTTTTTGGCCATTCCGGTTTCTTTTTCCGACGCTTTCAAGGTTGCCATCTGCATTTAAATAACGATCCCCTCCTCTCTTGTTACGACTGGATTCTCCACTATTTTTATTCCCTGCTCAATCAGCAGAATCGCGGCGTTTTTGGGCATCTCAGACATAATACAAATATGATTCCCTTCGTTGGTAGACAGGTTTATTATATGTCTATGAAATACAACTGGTACCACAATGCAATTCCATTAGAGAAGTGCAAATTTCCACTTGATGTATAAGAAGGTCATAATTGGATTTAGATGCGACGGCAGCAAGTACTTGAAAGAGAACGTTTATTTGCATCTAGTAGACCGCTAATCCCCCCCCCCCCCCCCCCCCCACCCCCAAGCAAGAGACCTTCTAATTCCTGGCTAACAAACCTAGCTAGAGTTTTGACCGGATACCTTCTAGTCTAAACTTCACATCTTTCAGAACCTTGCTAGAAGGTTTCCAGTCGTCAAATTGCCTGAGCAATTCCATAGTCTCGTCGTGAAGTTCTCGGCGCACATATTCCTCTTCCAGCAGTCCGCGCATGGCGAAGGGAAGAATGTACGGATTTGGCGTAGCGGAGCTGCTAGCTCGTATGACGCTGAGCGCGGAGTCTGGCGCGGAAGAAGTCTCGAGTGCAAATTCTATGGCCATGCTGGAAGATACTGTCAGATTTGGACGCACGTAGGGATTCATGGCTGGAACCTACAAGTACACAGCTTCATCGTCGTACAGCCGAGAATGTCCCTCTCCTGAGTATAAACTTCCTGCTAATGGGGTACTTAGTTCGCGGATTAGACCGTGGTCCGGGATACCAAGGTTGCGAAGTTTGAGGGCGAAGCCAACTAGATGGGAAAGGCTGGGGTTTGGTATTAGCTTTGTTAATCGAGAAGGACTGGGTGATGGGGTTGCTTACAAGCTTGGGGCGTGGACTCGGCCATCCACGAAGACAGCGCGGTAGACATAAGGGTGGGTGATAGGCGAGAAGAGAGAGGACTAGGGGCAAGTGAGCAACTTCAGAGCTGGTAATATATCAAGAAATGTGCTCACCTCCAGTGAAACTAGTTGATCATCAATACTTCCGATGTAACAGATGCGAACACCAAAATTGAGAGCACATTTGAGAGCAGCTTCGTACTCTTTTGACACCTTGCTGAAAGGTAGTGCAAATTCGAACAGCTCTCCAGCCGATCCACTGATCCACCGAGAGCGATAATCCGGGAAGGGGCCTAGGTTCAC
Organism: Penicillium digitatum; assembly: GCF_016767815.1. NCBI lineage: Eukaryota > Fungi > Ascomycota > Eurotiomycetes > Eurotiales > Aspergillaceae > Penicillium > Penicillium digitatum. The sequence continues at coordinate 1,365,424 of NC_089386.1, read as the reverse complement.
ACCCGCCATGGCGCAGATTCCGACCCGTTTGACGTCAAGACAGCCGAACTGTATCAACTTTGCAACTAGCATAATTGTTACCGGCACACCTTGACTGTGACATGCGAACAAGATGAAATCAGCCTTGCGGATCTCCTCCATCCAATTTAGAAGCAGCTTCCACAGGAGATCCACTCGCTCCGCAATTCGACCTTCTCCTTCCAATGCAATCTTTTCAATACTGCAAGAGTAGCCATATCCCTCTGTGTAGTTCCGGATAGCATCTGCTGCCATATTGGAGAACCGGATAGATGTCCCAGTGGGCTGTCCGAGTAAGTTTCGAATGAAAGGAGCGGGGAAATACCCATGAACACCGATAGCCAAAGCGCGTCTCACATGCAGAGGATCTCGGACCCTGCTGACATGCCTGACCTCTGGCCCTTTCCCATAATGCAGAAGTCGACCAAGGCTCTGCAAGATGGAGGGCGGTTGCTCAAACGTATAGGTTTCTTCGAACTTCGGCAGTACTTGGTTGGGGAGAGTTTGCTGCAAGTGTTTTGAAGTACTGGTATCGGCTGGTCGAGGTTCAACAGGCGGCATAGATGTAGAAGTGCTCTCAATGGTGGACACAGCAGATCCATCTTTGAGACAGTTGTCTTTTTGGGGCTTGATTTTGATAGTGCTTTTCTGTGTGATGTTGACATTTGAATCTGCATCTGATTCAAGTGCTGTACGCTTTGATGACAAGTTCTGTCCCATTGACGCCTCAATAGCTTCGCCTTCCTGGAGTTTATCAGAGGGCCCGACCTTTTTTGGATCTTTGGACCAGAATGACCAGCCCGATGATCTCGTGGTTCCAACTGGGGTCTGCGGTCCACCAGCTGGTTCTGCTGGCCCATGGTGGGGATCCTGCAGTGCCATGTTTGTGGAGGGAGTCTCGGTGGGATTGTGATTCGCGGAACGGGAGATTGTGGATTCTGTAGATGGTGGGTCTTCTTGCTTGCACAATGTATTTGTACCATACCACATCTGAAGCCACGATCGTTTTTGGGATGTGGGTATACCTTCAACGGTATCTATTATCTGCTCTGGCTCCAGTTCCAGTTCTTCTTCCCGTGATGCATAATCTATCACAGTAGGTTCAACACCCTGCTCTGCCATTTGGTTTTCGGCCACTTGATGGTCCACGGCGTGCGTAGATACTGGGACATTTGCAGCAACTTTGGATGTAGCTGATGATCCATATATCCATGAGAGCCAACCACTAGATTGCTGGGGGTCCTTTGTAGATCCCGCATGCGAGGTGCTGGGATCAGCTTCAGGGGTGGCTTCCCGTTCCTTGACTGGTTCCTCTAGCGACTTAACGCCACTCTCGTCAAGTAATTCTTTGTCAGGTTTTGCCGGTTCTATAGCCCTGGATTCTTCGGTATCGTCGGCAGCTGTAGTGGAAGCCGAACCATCCGATGCGATGTTGATTCGGGTGGTGGTAGCATCAGCGGGTAGAGACCTGGTCGAGGCGCCCGCCTTTCGCGTAAGATGAATGGAAGGGTATAGATTCTTTGTTGGGGTATTCAGAAGAGAAGCTGATGAGTTGGTGACGTTCGATGCTACAGTTTTGGCCGCTGAAATGCTCTCACGGGCAACCTCGGTAACTGGAGCTGCTTTAGACACTCTCGCAGTGGAAGACCAAGACCCGGGGTACCAGCTCTATTTGAACGACATTTGATCAGCAAAAAAGACAAAAAGAAGTAAAAAAACGACAAAAGAAATGTCTGTTCTGGTCACAAAGAGCTTACAGCATTGTACCCCTGTGACTGGGAACCTGAGCGGTCTCGGCCATCACCGCTCAGTCCAGCCGGTGAGTCCACACCAGAGGGGTTGGTCTTCACTCTCTTGCGAGATCCCTTGGGCGTCATGGAGGTAGGTTGAAAAACATCAGGTCTATAGTTAGACGGACGAACCCAAGTGATAAAGCATCTTCCAAGCGCCACAACCTTGGAAGTGACTGGGGTGCCTGAGTAATATCACGTCACATGGCTGACGCTGGCTTTTAGCCTCAGGCAACAAACTGGAGAATCAATTCAAAGGCGGTGAGCGATAAGTATTGCAACTTTTTTTTTTCTCGGATCTTCTTCCATAGAAAAAAGTATACAATTCTATTTCCCCGGTCATTTGAAAAGGATTTTCTGGTCTACTGAGACTGGCTTTCCTTCAAAATGGCGATCCAGAAAAAGGTATAATTAACTTTTCTCTCAGCTTGCATCACTCCACGTACTGACTATTTGCAGCATGGAAAAGGTCGTTTGGATAAGTGGTATCGACTTGCCAAAGAGAAGGGTTACAGAGCCCGTGCCGCGTTCAAGTTAATCCAATTGAACCAGAAATATGGATTTTTGGAGAAAAGCAGAGTTTGTATCGATCTTTGCGCTGCGCCTGGTGTAAGTATCCACAAATGGTACCCTCTATCCCAAGTCTTTTCTCTAACAACCGAGCAGTCCTGGTGTCAAGTCGCTGCAGAGTACATGCCCGCGCAGAGTCTTATCATTGGTGTCGATCTCTCCCCCATTAAACCAATTCCACGGGCCATTACTTTCCAGAGCGATATCACAACGGACAAGTGTCGCGCAACGATTCGATCCCACATCAAGCACTGGAAAGCAGATGTAGTGCTTCACGATGGTGCCCCCAACGTTGGTGCCGCCTGGGTTCAGGATGCTTTCTCCCAGGCAGAACTAGTTCTGGAGTCCCTGAGACTGGCCACTGATTTCTTGGGCGAGGGTGGAACCTTCGTTACCAAAGTCTTCCGGTCCAAGGATTACAACCCCCTGCTGTGGGTTTTCAAGCAGCTGTTCAATTCTGTTGAAGCAACCAAGCCTCCTTCGTCCCGAAATGTCTCTGCCGAAATTTTCGTCGTTTGCCGCGGATTCAAGGCCCCCAAGCGCATCGACCCGAAGTTCCTCGATCCGAAGCACGTCTTTGCTGAACTTACCGCTCCCACACCCAACTACGAAGCAAAGGTTTTCAACCCAGAAAAAAAGAAGCGCAAGCGTGAGGGTTACGAAGAGGGTGATTACACCCAACACAAGGAGCTCCCAGTGACAGAGTTCATCAACTCCATGGATCCTATCTCTATCTTGGGTGGCTACAACAAACTTAGCTTCCAGCAACCACCAGGTGGAGATCTTGCGCTGTCCACACTGGACCGTTTGGAGGAAACAACAGATGAGATTCGAACTTGCTGTGAGGATTTGAAGATCCTGGGCAAAAAGGAGTTCCGTAACTTGCTCAGATGGCGTATAAAGTGTCGTGAAAAGTTCGGACTTGTCGTCAAAAAGAAGCCAACCCAGGAAGGCGAGGCAGAAGAAGTGGCCGAGGTGGCCCCTATGGACGAGGAACTACAGATCCAGGAAGACTTGATCCGCATGCGGGAGGCACAGACCGCCAAAGGCAAGAAAGAAAGGCGCAAGGAGAATGAAAAAAAGCGCAAGGACATCATTCGAATGCAGATGAACATGACTACCCCCATGGAAATTGGTATGGAGCAGCTTGGCATGGGAGGCGAAGACTCCACCTTCACTTTGAGACGCGTCGACCGGGAGAATGCTAGAGATGCGGTTGTCAATGCTCGTGATCTTCCCGCCGAGAGCGGAAGTGAAAGCGAGTCTGAGTCCGAAACCGAAGAGAGCGACGACGAGGAGGACCGCCTCGAAAGGGAGCTCGACCACATGTATGAGCAGTACACCGGCCGCATGGAGGACAAAGATTCGAAATTGCGTGCCAAGAAGACACGCAAGCAATACGAGGTTGACGAGTGGGAGGGCTTTTCTGACAGAGAGAAAGGCAGCAGTGATGAGGAAGAGGAGGAGGATTCCGATGAAGAAACTGTCCCTACCGATCAAGCACTTGAGGCTAAGAAACTTTCAAACAATGCTTCCCTGTTCTTCGATCAAGATATCTTCGAGGGTCTAGAAGAGGGCGAGGACGAAGAAGAAGAAGACACAAATGAAGAAGAGGCGGAAGAGGAAGAGGAAGAAAACATCTTTGCGATGGATGAAGATGAGGAGGAAGAGGAGAAGACTCCTGCCCTCAAGCAAAAGAACATCAAGGACACAAAAAAGAACGGAAAGAAGAATTCTGTTTGGGTCGATGAGTCCGATGATAGCGATGCAGAAGAGACGGGCGGAAAAGATCCTCTAAAAGCGAATGGTCAGCTAGGTAAGTTGTAACTGATGCCAAACATGAACAAAGCCCCGACTAACATTTGTTCTTCGTCTGCAGACATCGATATAATTACCGCAGAAGCCATGGCCCTTGCGCAGTCAATGGCTACTGGAGAAAAGAAGTCAACTGACATTGTTGACGATGGCTTCAACCGCTTTGCCTTCCGCGACGTGGACGGCCTTCCTGAATGGTTCCTTGACGACGAGAACAAGCACAGCAAGCCTGTCCGGCCCATCACAAAGGCTGCCGCGGCCGCTATCAGAGAAAAGATGCGTGCCATCAATGCACGCCCGATCAAGAAGGTCATGGAGGCCCAGGGACGCAAGAAGTACAAGGCTGCTCAAAGACTAGAGAAACTGCGCAAGAAGTCAGCGCTTCTGGCAGAGGACGATGCCCTCAGCGAGCGAGACAAGGCCGGTGCCATCGCAAGACTGATGAGCAGAGCAACCAAGAAGAAGCCCAAGCAGGAAGTCAAGCTCGTGGTTGCGAAGGGTCCCAATCGGGGTATCTCTGGTCGTCCCAAGGGTGTCAAGGGCAAGTACAAGATTGTCGACGCTCGTATGAAGAAGGACGTTCGTGCGGAGAAGAGACTGGCGAAGAAGAAGTCCGGTAAATAGAGACAGTGTTCATAGTTCAAATGTTTGAATCAGACAAGTAACATAGCAAAAATAATTATGATACCCCAGGGTTCATTCTTCCACGAGTACATTCTCCAAAAATTTGTCAAATCCTCAAATCTTCATTTTTTGATGATTAGAATGTTCAAAACAGCACAGCCTGTTTGTCGATAGATCCACGTAGATGTCTACAGAAGACATGCATGAGGCTGTAGAAAAAGCCGCCAAGGAGGAGTGCCAAGGAACGCGGGATCGCGTGGTTCCCCGAGTGGCGCCTTAATCGATAAGCCATTCTCTTTTATTTTCTTCTCCCACTTCCTCTATTTTGCTCGCATTATACTTCCTATATTCTTTGATTCGTTTTAGTTGCATATTTTGCATCCATCTTTTCTTTTCTGCATTAGTTTGTGTATATCTTTCCCTATCCATATGGGCTTTTTCGACCACCTTCAGAAAGGAGGGGCCGGGGCCTTCTCTCTACAGCCAAAGAAGGCGCAAATTCGCAAGGTCGTGCAGACCCGGCCTGCAGCTCCTACACGCTCGGTCACACAACCCTTGGAGACTCGATCACCTCGAGTTCAGCCCTCGACCGAGCGGAACCGGAAGGCGCAAGCGTTGAAATCTCGATCGGTCTCCAGTGACCTCGATGCACGCCCGGCAAATCGACTGAGTACTTCCTCGCGCATTCGGAAAAGGCCGACACCCGAACAACGACTCTCAAGCGACGATGATGCAAGTGATACCGAGGCCTCCTTTGAAGTGCACAAACGCGTGAGGACCAGCGCCAGCGCCGAACCCGACCCAGAGCGGCGTCTCCGCTCGGTGAAAGCGTTTTTGGAAGAAGGATCTCGCCCGTTTAAAATGATACATGCCGCGGATATAACATCGGGTCAGAAGGCCGGCAAGTTCAAACCCGCCTTTGGCGCTGAGGCCAAGCCCAAACAGATTCTTCTGCAATACCCCAGTGCTTCGCAGCAGGAGAGGTACTTCACCTTTTGGTACGATTTGTTTGGTAACTTATGTGCTAATTCATTTCTCGGTCAGATACGACTCCGTGGTTCCCCGAGAAAATGATGAATTCCGACCTATCGACGACATTGTTCAGGTTATCGAAACCGTTGCCGACAATTATATCCCCAGTGAGGAGGCGGATCAATTCAATGATGAGACGACCGGGATCAAGCGTCGTTTGCGCCGGGCTTTGGCTATAACATCTGAAACCCAATTTCGGGAAGCGGTCGATGACTATAACAAGGCTATCCAGCGATTAAGGACCAACGGCAGTCTTGCGAGGCATTTGGATGCAACACAAGGCATTAGTTTACCTTGGGTGGAAAGAATCCTCACTCAAATCTATTCGCGCACGGTATCCCCTCAAGTGGAGTCCCTTCGGCAATACGAGAATGGCACGGACAATGTCTACGGAGAGCTTCTCCCTCGCTTTATCAGCACAATTTTCAAAGAAACCAAGCTCAAATCAGGCCACGTCTTTGTCGATCTAGGCTCGGGCGTAGGTAATGTCGTTCTTCAGGCGGCACTGGAGGTTGGCTGTGAGAGTTGGGGTTGTGAGATGATGGCAAACGCATGTGATTTGGCAGATTTGCAGCTATCCGAATTCAGGGCCCGATGCCGGCTTTGGGGAATTGCGCCAGGTAAAACTCATCTTGTTCGAGGTGATTTCCTCGAGCAAGAGAGTATCACCAGCGTCTTGAAACGGGCTGATGTGGTGCTCATCAACAACCAGGCTTTCACCCCACAATTGAACAACGAGCTGATCAATCACTTTTTGGACATGAAAGAAGGCTGCAAAATTGTCTCACTCAAGTCCTTTGTTCCGGCTGGTCATAAAATCCAATCTCGCAACCTGAACTCCCCGATCAATCTCCTCAAAGTCCAGCAGAAGAATTACTGGTCAAACAATGTCAGCTGGACCGACGTTGGCGGTACATATTTCATCGCCACTAAAGACAGCTCTCGGCTCAAAGCCTTCATTGATAATACGCCATAGTTTTCATTGGCTTCCTTGGCTTGGTATCGTGGCATGGCACATACATTTTTCATTTTGGCACTTTTGTACATTACATTGTCCGTTCTTGGATATACTGTCCCTGTTGAGTTTTTGTATGATACCAATTTCTGACAATTTGATCTGTACAAAATGGATTGTCTCTTCTGGTTCAAGCCTTACAGTAAAAGATTGGTTCGGCCCCGCCGTTCCTCAATGTTGGGAACTATCGATCAATTGGGCGTCTCAGCAATTGACACGACCTACATATGCGGGGACAACTGTTTTAGATTGCCATTGGATATTAGGATCGACGTTGTCGATCATCAGATCTTGCACCAGTAGATATCAAAGCTAGCTTGATAAATGATTTACGGGGTACGTGTCGAAGTGTAATATCGATTTTTGAGCTTTCGATCTTCTCACATTATAATGTTTTAGACGCATCATGACCGCATTAGGTCAATATTTGATCCCGACTTTTGTGTGAACAATTGCACTCAAGGAATTGCAAAGAGACGATGGCGGTTTTGAGGCTAGCTAATTATATAGCTATCCCATAATAGGAGGAAAGATCGTGAGCCGTGGGCTTAGTACAGCACTTGCTGTTCAGGCACTGAGTGGAAGAATCAGCAAGCCCTGGCATATGCTGCGTGATCATGGATCTAGCACTTCACATTACATCTCACGATTCAAGGTCAGAAGCTATGCTCCAGTCTCTTCTAGCAACCTTGCCCCGTCACCTGATCGGCGTATTGGGACTAGTCAGGAATACTTCGATGCGTCGTTCATAGCCTCAGCCTCTTTACCCATTCTGGCCATCCAACGATCAACCAAGTCTTGATTCTCATTTTTGAGTCGAGTTGATTGTTCTTCGGCCATGTTAAGTTGGAGGGTTAGTGTCGCTAATTCATCTTGGAAGTCCTACAGAAATGCACATAATTCTTGTTAGCCACCTTCCCTCACTCACCCCTGCGTGATTGGAAAGCCTAGATAAATTTCAAAATAGCCTACCTCTAGCAGCTTGGCCTTCCCTTTCAGCTCCGCATCTCTGTCTTTCAATCGTAGCTTCAGATGTGCTCTCTCGGTTTCCAAGGCGTTGATTCGTCGGCCCTCTTGCGAACTCTTTTTGCGAAGTGTTTCCACTTCTGTCTTCACTCGATTCAAGCGATCTTGTAATTCAGAGCGGGATCGCTGTGCCTCGGACAGGTCTGCACGGGTAGCATTGAGAAGGTCGGTCGGGGTAGGAACCAGCTCAGTTGATCTTTGCTTTCTGGATGGTGCAACTATAGAAGATGGGACAGTTGGCTGAGCTTCCCTCTGCGATATTGCAGGACTGGGGCATTTTGCTGCTGTTCCTAGTTTGCTTGTGCGATCTGCAAGCTGGGTGTCTACATTTGGTAAATGATGTCAGTCGCAATCGCTCAACAAAGAGCTTCAAAGATAAACTAACAAGCATCGTAAAGAGCAACAGTTGCTTTCTCTCGTTGATCTCGGACTGTCAGGGCAGCCAAGTATTCCTCCCTCCAGTAGGCCATAAGCCTTTCCAAGCAAGTGATGAACCTCACTTTGATGAAGTGGGGTTGTTTGCCGCCTCGGGAGCGAGACGCGCTAATCGTTATCAGTTGCCCACCGCCTGCTCCACCGCTTGGGCCTCATGCATCATCGAATCCGGCTTCAACCCGACTCCAACTCTCCTGGCTTGTCCTTACCTGCTCTATAAAGACTTAGTGCAGACTGATCATAAGTCTTTACTTAGTAGTGAATTTTTTGTTTATCCCCCGCACATTTACACTCGGTCACTTGGCCGGTTCCCAATTATGGCGTCAAGGAAGAAGGTTCTCCTCAAGGTACGATCCCCGCACCTGCTCCGTGCGACGCGCACCCAATGCTCCAGAAAAGGGGTTATTATGTTCATAAGCGCTTATTGGAAATCTAGGTTATCATCCTTGGTGACAGCGGTGTGGGAAAAACAAGTTTGATGAACCAATATGTCCGTTCAACCTCGGCCCCAACATGTGCTCTGCGGCCGTACCGCGGTCGGTTATGAATACTATAACCGCTAACACGCAAATTCTCGATATGAATAGGTCAATAAGAAGTTCAGTGGAAGCTACAAAGCTACCATTGGAGCCGATTTCCTCACAAAGGAAGTTCTCGTCGACGACCGACTGGTAACAATGCAGGTAAGGCCCTGGAGACCCTAACACAATCGTGGTTAGGGGCAATAACTGATTTGGAGGTGTCAGATTTGGGATACTGCAGGCCAAGAACGGTTCCAGTCGTTGGGAGTCGCCTTCTACCGTGGAGCCGACTGCTGTGTCCTGGTCTACGATGTGAACAACTCCAAGAGTTTTGAGGCTCTCGACAGCTGGCGGGATGAGTTTCTGATCCAGGCAAGCCCAAGAGACCCAGAGACTTTCCCATTCGTAAGTGTTGTTTCCGCATTGCTTTTCCTTCTTTCGTGCGTCACAGTGCGCCACAGCAGCAGGCAAGAATTATTTGTTAGCCTGTGCTGATGATTTCGTGCAGGTTGTTATCGGTAACAAGATCGATGTGGAGGAAAACAAACGTATGATCTCCTCAAAACGGGCCATGACTTTCTGCCACTCGAAGGGTAACATTCCCTACTTCGAGACCAGTGCCAAGGAAGCTGTCAACGTCGAGCAGGCGTTTGAAGGTGATTCAAATTCCGCCGCCTACCTTTTTTCTTCCAATCTTGCTAATTAGTGTCCAGTTATTGCACGGAGTGCACTTGCCCAGGAAGAGGCCGAGGAATTTAGCGGTGAATTCAGCGACCCAATCAACATCCATCTAGACAATGACCGTGATGGATGTGCCTGTTGATATACCCTTGCAATTCCCATGATGTTCCAGCGGCCTTTTTCCTTTGTATTCCTTTTTCCTCCCACGATTTGGTTGGTCTCCGGTTCTGAGTCTGTAGAGAAGACCACGAGGTTTTAATTTGGATGACTCTGTCCTTCCCCCGGTGTCCTGTAGATGTCTTCGGTTTCAATTGTGGAATTCACCTGAGAGAGAAGTATCGTGCTCAAGCTTTTATCGGTTCAGTTTAATGCAGATAATGTCTTTGTTGGGCTATTGCAATATTATCTTGATTCTTCCCTAATAGGCAGTTGGTCGCGGCTATTTTACCATAATCCAGTACGATCAGATGAGCTCTATATGTACCACCACGAGGGCAAATTCCTCCTAATTACAACCATTGTGTGCACATCACAAGTGGCTCCGGTAATTGTGCGGAGTCAGTGACATCGTCGAATGAGATCGGCCGCGACTACATTTCTCCCCACCCGGACCCTTATCTCGCCAATGCTTGGCATCTAGCCCCATGATTTCTTCGCTCGCATATCTTTAGGCAGGAAGGCTCGTGACCGTCATTCGTCTTGGACCGGGGATCTATTGCTCGTTGCGCTTCAGATGACACCAGCCCGAATAATACCCCGTCCAACCCGGCATCCTCGGCTGCAAACGTAGCGATTGCGACATCGGCGACACGAGGTTTCTAGCCACATTAGACCCTGACTAGTCGCGCAAATCTAACACCCCTCACAAACAATTTTTAATCATCATGACCTCGGTCACACCTGAAGGGCACCTCACGATGCCACTAGGAATAGCGCGGCGAACATTAGGAATCATCCTGCTCCTGGTGGTGGTTGTGCTATGGACAGCCTCGAATTTCCTTGGAAGTGTATGCGCGCCCTCTTTTCGAAAGCCCATAACGCAAAAGGCATGTATGGTTGCAAAAATTTGGCTAATTCACGTCGTATACTATCCAGACCATCTTCGCCGACAAAACATACCCGAAACCTTTCTTCGTAACTTACACAAACACCTCCATGTTTATGATACCCCTCCTTTTGATCGTCGCTCGTCGAACATGGGCTCTTTGGCGCCTCGGGAAACTCCCTCAGATTACTTCGATAAGAAGCTTTTTGAATCACTTGGATTCGCATGACCCCAAGGCCGAGGAGGAGAGCATGCTGCGCAGCGGCTCCGATGAAGAGGATGGGCAATTCGCGCGGGAGAGACAGGATTCTCCAAACGGAAAACTAGGCCTCAAAGCAACGGCTAAACTGAGTATTCAGTTTTGTCTTCTCTGGGTAAGCATACCACCTTGAGGTTTAGATATATGATTAGCTGGCTAACATAATGTTATAGTTTACTGTATGTCGTACACCTCACGGTGTGGTAGCTTGTGTGTTGGAAGTGAACTGACCGAAGCTACCTTGGATAGGCAAATTACTTCGCTATGGGGTGCCTTCAATTCACGTCAGTTGGGAGCACAACTATTCTAACTTCCACCAGTGGTAAGGATTCCCTTGTTTGGATGTGTTCGAAATCTGTTTCTGACCCTCACTTGTTTAGGTGTATGGACTATGGTCTTCGGCTCCCTGCTCCGTGTTGAGAAGTTTACTATGCGCAAACTCATGGGTGTTTTGGCTTCTCTGATTGGCATTATCCTGATTTCGCGCGTCGATCTCTCCACGCCAGACACAGGTGATGCTACGGATGGGAGTGAAGGCTCATTCCCACACAAATCCCCAGGGGAGATTGCCCTTGGCGATGCCATGGCCGCGTTCAGTGCCATCCTGTACGGTCTTTACACCGTTGTGATGAAGAAACAAGTCGGCGACGAGTCTCGGGTAAACATGCCATTGTTCTTCGGACTAGTTGGGTTTTTCAACATTATCTTCCTCTGGCCTGGCTTTTTTATCATGCACTGGACGGGAATAGAGCCCTTCTCTATGCCCGAAACGTCGCGAGTGTGGTCTATCATTCTGGTATGACTCCAAGCTCTCTTGTTCATCGTTGCGTCTTAAGTAGCTAACCTCACGCCTATCAGACTAACGCGTTTGCATCATTTGTCTCTGACATTGCTTGGGCTTACGCTATGCTTCTTACCACACCGCTTATTGTGACTGTCGGGCTCAGTATGACCATCCCACTCTCCCTAGTTGGACAGATGGTCCTACAGTCACAATACTCCAGCCCTATGTACTGGGTTGGAGCAGCTATCGTATTCTTGTCGTTCTTGGTTGTGCAACACGAGAGCAAACCTCAAGATGATATTGCCACTACTGATGGGGCAGGCGGGTCCTTCTCGGTTGAGTATAATAGCATTCCCGTTGAAGAAGAGGAAATGCGTTAGATTGAGGTTCGGAAATGTTTGGCATTTATTGCTACAAATTGATTGTAGCTTGTTCACATAACGATCTCATCATTTTCCTCGGTCACCTTTAGCTACCTAGCGAAAGGAATGGCAATCCCAATATAGATTAAAGAATCATCCATCAACATTCTCGTTGACTCTAGTTCTGCGCGTGCATTTCAGTTGACCTCTCCACAAAACTTGTCATCTGATCCAATTACAAGCTTTGTGATAATATGTATTGATTTTGTATATAAATGTGACGAGTGAACCATCATCCAGAATATCTACCAATTAAAACACAAAGAGTCGTATTTTGATAATGGTATAGTGATACATATCACCAGTTCTCCATGCTAGTACGCATCACATTTCGCGCATTGAGACTTTGGGTTCGAAAGTCGACAAATTTTTCTATCACCCTACACCACTGAAAGGCCTGTCCGGAGAATGGGAAATCATTCGGTTTCCTCCCTTTTTTTTGAGGCACTCCTGTTGAATGGATACGTTTGAACTAGTCGCTTGTGCGTACCTGCTAGAGTGCCCATCAAGTTTCTCACGAGAGCCTGCGCCACTGCGCTATTCATCATTCGTTGACATCCTGAATTGCATAGCCTCGAGTCAGTGTGTGAATCAAATTAATGGTGGCAACGTTCCGTCAAATTGACCGGGTTGAACAATGCAGACATCTGGGAATGCTGAATATAGTTTCTTCGCTGGAACATGTTTGAGTGTACTGTTTCTCATCTGCAATAAATATCAGGCAATAGAGGGCTACGGCTTGAGGCAATATGATACATAATAGGCGCTCAATATTGACACTGAAGTGGAAGAAGACAGAGGACAGACAAGGGAGATTGCCAGACTTGACGGTAAGAAGGAAGCATGGATGCAATGAGAATGCATTGCCTCGATGCATGAAATCAAACAACAAGGGTGTGAGAGAAGTTGAAGGTAGAAAAAAGCAGGGTAGCTGTGGGATGAAAAAGGATCCCCTTCGCCCACTGAGTGTGCGGAAAGGTATTAACGCCAATCTGTTCTTTGTAGACTTTGAAGCTCACCACGAAACGAGTAATCAAAATGGAATAATCAACCTGGGTATATTGAAAGAAAAGAGGTGAAAGGTAAGAGGGGAAGATACAGGCTCGTCGAGACGTAGGGAATACGAAGGGAAGGGAATGGAATAGGCCGAGTGGTTGTATAGGCTCTACTACGTAGAGCGAGTAGCACTATGCAGTAGTGCCCGGAGCGGGATCCAATCTCCTACGCGCAGCGAGAATGCTTTTTAAAGAGCCCAGCCAGCGCGCGAGGGACTCTTCCTCTGGAGCGCAAAGTCGATAGGTCTTTTCTTCGGCGATGATCTGCATGCAGAACTTCTTTGATTTTGACAAAGGGTCCACCTCTGCGGCATCAAATACTTGAGACATGGGAATGATCTTGATGGCAGTGTACTCCGCTTCATCCTTGTAAAAGGCCAGACTATTGGGTCGAAGTACAACCCAGAGTCGTTTCCACTGGCGCACGGTTCCTTGGATGCGCAGCCCCTGCAGGTACCCCTGACAGACGACCCGCTCTGGGTCGCGCAAGATGCCCAGGTCTGTTTGTTTGTTGGTGTCTCGGGGTAGAGATGTTGACGGCTGAGGTGCTGATTTGTCCTCTGGTGCTGAAACGGACAGTGAATGAATGGAGCGCATGGATCGTAGGTGGTTGTTGCGTGCTGGGGCAGGTCCATCGGAAAACTCTGAATATGAAGTCATGTCGTTGCCCGAGTAATCCTGGATGTAAGGGAGTCTCTGGGCATTTTTGCTGCGTGGGGATAAGACATGGCGTGGCTCGGGAGAGCTGGCGCGGCCAGTATGGTCAAAATCGGAGTGATCCGGTGTCTCGTCAACGAGTTGATTTGTATTGGTGGAGGGTTCGCGATTTTTGGTCCAACCCAGGAAAGCTTGCTCGTCCTCGTCGCCCGGAGTGACGGCACGAATGCGATCGATCCAGTCCTCGGCATCTCGTTCGGTCAGGGCTTCGAAGCGGTAGTTCGTAGATGGGGTAAAGACACCGAATACATGACGCCGAGTTGATCGCGGAGACTTGACAGGCGCGACGGCAGTCACTTCAGAGAGGGGAATGGAGACTCGGAGGCGGGTGGTTTCCTCGTCTTTGTATACGGAAAGGAGGTTCGGCCGGAGGACGAGGTAGGCGGGTTTCCATGAGGCGCGAAAGACATGTTTGTGCTTGACTCGGCGAGAGACTCTTCCCGTTTTCAAGACTCGATCGAATTCGAAGCTTCCATTCTCGTTGACTGGCGAAAAGGGATCCATATTCCCACTATTGTGAGGGCCTCGAAGATAAGATGAGGAGCCGGGTTCCGGGACTTTGTTCGGAGTTTTGCCCTCGGAGAATGAGGGCTTCCTCAGCACTGTATTCATGTTGAGGTTGGGTAGAAGGGAAGAATTGAGAAAAAGGGGGAACCCCACGGTGGTGGCTCTATATTGCCATGCGGAGTGTGTGATGATGGGGGGATGACGGGGATGGTCCTAACCGGAACCAAGTCTTTTGACCCTTCGGCTTCTCGACAAGTTAGGATCTACAACGCACAGGGGAAATGAAATGACTTTAATATGTCAGAGGTGATATGCTCGTGTAACTAAATTTAAATCGTCCTCTTGTAGCAATTTTGTTTTTTTTTGGAGTCACCATGCACACAAGCAAAATAAAGCTTGTATACGTAGTACTATGTAGGTGTCCACCGTACGCCATGGATCCGTACGCACTAGGCGATAGGCAAGATATAGGAGAAGTGATGTAGAAGAGAAAAGCCCAAAGAGAAGAAAGACAGACGAAAGACAGACGAAAGATAGGACTCCGTACACTCTCACTATCGCAAGGTGTTAAAAACTTGAGTCGTCCCAGGGTCCAGACCTTAAATGAGACCCCATCGACGATAAATTAAATTTGCATGGGTTCTTTGAAATGGAATTACAGATACAATACCGTATGCACATCACGTGCCATGTGTAGATCCTGTGAGAATTGTAGGACCTGATAGGTTGTATGTACCGTGTACCTATCTTGTCGTACCTGGTAGGTATTAAATACTCTGTACCGGGTACCTATGCGACTCAATCACAATGAGCACACATCTAAGAGGCTGAAGGCGAACAGATGACAGGGCCAGACATCCCCAAGAATTGTCACAGGCACTATTTTCGAATCCAACGGCCTGAAAAAAGGTTGGAGCTTGATGATCATACGCTAACTCTAGAGAGTGTATTGGCTACAGAAGAAAGTGAAAAAGTCATCTCAGGAGGGGTCCGACATTGAGGTTGTTGGAATGAACTGAAAAAGACCATTCTAACCAGCCAATACATTCCAGGAAAGCCAAATATAAGCCAAGGTTCAATGCCCATCGTCACTGGCCCATAGGGCCTAACAACGGTGAATCAAATGGGCTTAGTACAATATTAAATTGATCTGTGCCATCAGATATTCTTTTGGGATCCAGGTACAAGAGTTTGTGCATTGTACAAAGAACACAAGCATAAGCATAGTCCCAGCAGATGGGATCAAAATGTTCGAAGCTTTCCTGGTTAGCTTAGGGGCTAGTACAAGTGGTACTACCGTTTAAAATCACCTGGCCCCCTAGACCACGCCATGAGAAGCCATGGATCCGGCAAGAGAACATCGAGACCACGTGAACCTCATTTGCACAGGACATGTTACAAAACAAGAGGTGAAGGAGGGTAAACAGTTGAATATGAAACGTTAGAAGAAGCAAGCACTGCGCTAGTAAGAAGTGCAATCGCACAAAAAAAGTAAAGGATGACCGTACAATACCATACAATGCTGGTCACAGCGCCACTGCATTGTAACCAGGGGTAAAATAACCGTCTTAGGGTGACAACTGAGAGGCCACCGGACTTCGCCAAGACCAGGGAGGCGCAAGCAACCTTTGGATCCCATCCCATCTTCCAATTCCCCATCTTCTTTCTCCCATCACCCTCATCCTGTTTTGATGTCCCCGATCTCTCCTCTGTGTACCTTGCTGTTCACAGTTGCACGCGTTACTCCCGACGCTCTCCCCATCTGTCTATCGTGGGACTGACAAAGTTGGGGGACGAAAGGAGGCATTCCTCCGGCCACTCGTTTTGCTGTCATTTTCTCCATATTCACTTCTCGAGATCTCTTGACTTTCGAATCTTCCTGTGAGCCATACCTTCCGAATTTGATTTGATCGTGTGATAACTAACTTTTTCCCCGTCCAAGACGCATCACCCTTCTGATCACACCTCCGACACGATTTCTCCGCCATCTCCCTAACGGCCCCGTGCTGTCGCTTTGGGCCTGACAGCTGACCTCTACCCATATTCCTGTGATCCCACCACAATCGCACTCATGAGTTTCATTCAACGTATCACTAAACGGTTGCCCAGTGCGCCGAGTCTGCCGTTGGAAGACGCTCCAAACGAGAAAGGCCGCCTCCATCCTAGATTCGCCTTTTTCCGACGAAGGATTCGCCTAAAGGGCAACTCATCTATTTCGATACCCCTGGGTCTTGTTTTATTATTTCCATGCCTTGTAATTGTGCTTATTCTGCTCCTCTTTGTCCGTCACCCTGCCTCTTCCGGGGGGATCCTAATTCCAGCGGGCACTCCGCCTTCTATCCGGTTTGTATCTTCCTCTCAACTCGTGATTGTGCGTGTGTGTGTGTGATAATTAATCTCTTGCGCTTCACAGAAAAATCAGCGAAAAGCATGACAAAGTCTTTGCCACGGGCTGTATGCCCATTGAGCCAGATCAAATCGCAAAGGCTCCCCGCGCCAATGCCGCCTTCGTCGTCCTTGCTAGAAATAAGGAGTTGGAGGGCGTGGTCCAGTCGCTCAAGTCGATCGAGAGACACTTCAACCGGTGGTGGCACTACCCCTATGTTTTTCTCAATGATGGTGACTTCGATGACGAATTCAAGGCAACGGTCAGGAACTACACCAGTGCGGATGTTGAATTCGGCAAGATTGATAACAGCATGTGGGGATTCCCTGATTGGGTTGACCACGAGGTTGCCAAAGAAGGCATTAGGAAACAGGGCGATGCTGCCATCATGTACGGTGGGATGGAAAGCTATCACCATATGTGCCGATTCTACTCAGGGTCAGTCGTCAATGGCCGATGTAAGATCTGGGATGATATAGCTAACTTTCCAATAGACACTTCTACAAGCACCCTCTCCTGATGAAGTATGAGTGGTACTGGCGTTTGGAGCCCGAGATCAAGTACTTCTGCGACATCACCTAGTAAGATTTCTGCCGTGGCATGTTTTTCTGGCCAATTTGCTAATCTGCTGCTTTAAGTGATCCCTTCCTCAAGATGGCCGAGGCAAACAAGACATACGGCTTCACAATTGCAGTGAAGGAGCTTCGCGAGACTGTCCCTAACATCTTCCGGTATGCGGCTGCTTACAAGCGCAAGAACAACCTCAAGTCCAAGGGCCTGTGGGAGATGTTCCTAGAGCAGCCAGAGCAACCAGAAACTCCGGAGGAGAACAAGCAGGACAAACTGCCAGATGAAATTCTTCAAACTGACCCCGGTGACAACAATCTGAAGGACGTGGACCCAGAGGCCATGGAAGGCGAAAGCTATAACATGTGCCATTTCTGGAGTAATTTTGAAATTGCCCGTCTGGATTGGTTCCGTAGCAAGGAGTATGAGGACTTCTTCACCATGATGGACAGAAGTGGAGGATTTTGGAATGAGCGGGTATGTTAAATTACGTCTTTGAACTCTGCCAGGGAATCTTTACTGACTGTACTAGTGGGGTGATGCTCCTATCCACTCTCTCGCTGCTGGTGCTCTCCTCGCACCCAGTGATATCCATTACTTCCGTGACTTTGGCTACCGGCACACTACCATTCAGCATTGCCCAGCCAACGCTCCAGCCCGCCAACTTACCCGTATCCCCTACCTCGAGAAGACCACCGATGATGAGAAGAAACGGATCGAGGAAGACGAGTATTGGGCGAACCCTGACCAAGTCAAGGAGAACGGTGTCGGTTGCAGATGCCGCTGCGACACTGACATTGTCGATGTCGAGGGCAAGCAAGGCAGCTGTCTCAACGAATGGGTGGAAGTGGCTGGTGGCTGGGCTTCGCCATAGATCTTGACGCTGATGCCGTAGTGCTCAGTGCTCGCCACATCTTCCCGCGTCTCCTTTCCCCTGTCTATTTCTTCGGCCGTGTCTATCTCTTGGTTCCATCCTTGGGAGGTTCTGGCTGGAGCCTGCATGTTATGTTGGTCATGGGGTTCTTTTTCTGGGCGGCGTTCAACGGATCTGAGCTATTTTTTTATTTATTTTTTTTTTTCGGAAGACGGTGTCACCATTTCCATCATCAATGTTGACACATTTATTCAAGCATGCTGCCACAGGGACTGGCTGTTGTGATTTCTCTGTTGGTTGCATTTGGAAAATAAAAAACCTGTGCGTCGTCGGCAGCGGAACTCTGGTCCCGTACCTTGTGGGGTTCCGGGACCATCTTGAATGGTCTTGGATAACCCTTGTATCCAATGTTATCTCTAGATTTCATTGTTACACCCTCCGCTCTACCGGGAGCATGGCTTCATTGGTGGTAGGAGACCATTGATTTTGGAGGCCGGGAGCAACGCCCAAAGCAACTCCCGCCGTCCGTCTACTTTGACGTCTCTTCGCCTCCTTTTTTGCCTCACCATCGGCCACTTCCCCGCCGGCAGATATTCCCCCTTCCCATTCCCGTGTGCGCAGTTTTTGTGGTTGTCTTCCAGCATGCATTCATGAAATGTACATACCTTCCCTATCTTCCCACCCATCCTTTAATCCGTGGCACACATCCACGGATTGTTTTCTCGCATTGCCCACCTTTGACCCTCGCAAATACCAGATCGAGCATGGCTGTCTATAGAGTATGGAATAATCACCAGGTCAATTACGTGAAGAATGATATCAGTATAATGCACTTTTCTTTCATCAGATTTTACTGTGATTTGGGTGATTCTTTTTTAGAGCAGAATCGTGATTTCCCGCTGTGTCACGTACGGCTAAACACAAAGATGCTACGAGCTCGTGCTCAGGACTTCGGTTGACCGTACATCGGAGCCCCTTTGGTCTTCTTTTCTCCGGTTCAATGTCGTCATATCTTGAGTCTTCTTGAGATAGCCGCCACATCTACACTGCCAATCTTTGTAACTCTTCCACCTTCACTGAACAGAGGCCGGTGGCGTAGCCAAGCTAGACTATGTATAAGCTTCGAGTATCATCTCACCCTCACCTCTTTATCGGAATAGAGATTTCATGTTATGATGGGAAATCCGTACTGTTCGGCTCTAGCGGTGGCTGTGATCTTTCCTTTTTTGTCGATGGATGAAATGGGGAGCGTATCAATCAAATTGGGGTGCTAGAAATTGGGGGAGTTCAGCCAGAAATGAGCCTTGGTGGCTTGCAGGTGATGTATACAGCTTCCTAGGCATACTGGCAATATTCTAACTTCGTGTGTCAGGTGTCAACAAACTATGGACGAACTGCTACTTTCGCTTCTATTCATATTCGGCTTAATGCAGATATTGAGCTCATACCAATTTCGCCCAGCAACACCATCACCGGATTTGTTGCCTTTGAAATGCGATTCATAAAACAGATCCAGGCAGCAGCTGAGCAGGCCCATGCAATCCTAGCTTGCTTTGAGCGCGTCGGTATTCAGTCCCAGTGTTGTGGCGAACAACCTAACATACCAGATATTCTGGACTGTGAATCTCATCAAACACCCGAAGATCAGCTGCAGTATGATGAAAAGTTCTCTCATTCTACACACAGTATTGGTTCCGATGACTATCAGACCTATGCGTCACTGAAGAACGTCCAGAAAATCCAAGCATCCACGGGCGTACAAGGCCAATCCAGATCTCGAAGTCGCATATCCGGCATGAAGCTCGAGTATCATAACCATCCAAGTCCCGGCATCGTAGGACAATGGATGCATCACCTCGATGATGGATTCGAACTATCCCAAGACGAAGACGTCCAATCCTTGACTATCTGGCTCCTTCCAATTGGATTCTCTTCTCAGTCTCCGGGGATGGAAATAGGTCAAGTCGCAGCCGTAAAAATTGAGACGACGCTTTCTTGCAGTGTGACATTTCGTGCTCCGGACTTCCAGTCCATCTCACCCCAAGTGCTGCAGCATCGTCAGTATCAGACTGACTCCGACGAGAAGCTCACAGCTATCTCTTGGATATTGAATCTATCCTCTGAACGTGTCCAAGCTGTCATTACTACGAATGGAAGTCGCCGAAACCCCCTTATATTGGTCCCCGAAGAAGTACCCCCCTTTGACCAGGTACGGAAACTCTACTTTGAGATCGAATTGTTGGGCTGTCGGTTGTCACCACAGACTACAAGCTTATGGAAATCGAGTTGAAGGTTGAACAAAACAAGCAGCCTCGGTGTGTAAAGCTTAGGCTTTCTGCCAATCTGCCCCATGACTTCGCCGGTACCGTTGATTATAACCGACGAGACGTGTGGTATAAGGATGATGCATCTGCGGAAAGCCTCCAACGTGTGTTCGAATATGACATAGTATATAATTCCCCAAATGGGTCGAGGCTTATTGGCATCTACATGTGCTGTCAGGAATTCTACCGTGTTGGAGCACTATGCAAGCCCGCTGTTTCTAAATCGACATATACAGAGCTCTCAAATCAAATGCTGGACACATCCTGCATCAGAATCAGGACAAAACACCACCGAGATTTTTTTTTATTTTTTTTTGCCCGTAGAGCCAGCCGACTTTCCACCACGCGCCGTGACTCCACACAGCTCCAGTCGGGGATGACTGCAGTTCACCAACGCAGGACTGAAACAGGTGTCCACCCAGACACATTTGGTTTTGAGGACAGCTCCTCATTGTAGGATGGCAGTCACAAAAAGCATGACCATACATTAATGTAGAAGGATGCCGGTTGACGGTGGTTAACTTGGGCCTCCATACTTCACACATTGCCATCCAGGCACTCGAAGCTAATCTTCGACTCCTTTTGAAATTTGGTGTTGATCTTAAGATACTGTACACGGACTGTTTCTAGTGCCCACCCTTCCTGCTGCGTCCATGTGTCATGATGCTGCGTTTGCATTTTGCGCAAGAAGCGGGTGGATCCTGCGTGCAGGGATTCTTCGGGTCATGCGCCAATGGATCTTGCTGACCGAGGTGGGTTTCAGGATGACCTAACACAGCTTTTAAAGGATTAGTTATCTCAGATTTAGTAGGTGAAGCAAGGTCAACACTCGATGGCTTTTTTTCAATCGCAATTCATTTCCGTGTACAGAGTAGACTGTTGACAATGGACGATGTCACCCTTAAGAGATCATGGTGGGGCATAGTGGAGCTGTACCTTATCCAATGTATAACAACTATAAGAATCGATCTAGTAGAAAAGATGAATTATAATAGGTTCAGGAGGTCAGTCCTTTCTTGAATTTTAAGTGCATTGGAGTTGGAGTGTATCGAAGAGGGGCAGACAAAGGGCTTACAGTTAAGTGTCAATGTGTCAATATGTTCTGGTACCTAGTACTTCCATCATCGCATGCAACACCATATATCACCCAGGTACCTTGTACTACCCCGCCATGACTGTCACTTTGGGTCATTCATTAATGTTCTTATCGCACCCCTTCATCAACTTCCACGTTACAGTCCTCTTTTATACCCCTCACCTTCATCTTCATTTGTTTCTTGGCTCTTTGAGGTTTCCACGCCTGCTTCCTAGGTACGCCCTTACTTCCCCCCAAGTCAGAAACGCACCTGACCGTTCTGACATTCGACCCCCCGCAGACCCACCTATCCCTCTATTTGGGCTCTCTGAGTCTCTGCCTAGGACTCTCTGCCTAAGTCTTCCATCCAGTATTTTCCGACCTTCCCTTTCCCTTTTAAAGTCCCTGCTCTATATCTCTCTGTTTCTAACTCTGCTTTCTTTGACCTTCTCCCCGCGGCTTGGGCTATCCCTAAGCTCCTGTTTCCGCCCACACCCGTGTGCTCTATGAACTTTACATCGACGAGATGACTGACGATCCAGACTCGCCTCACAGGCGTTTTCTCCGTGCCCAGACTGCGTCGAGTCTGCAATATCCAACTCTTCCACCCCTGACAGCTTCTGTCGAGGAGTGGTTATCCCGTTCACGGCCTGCCAATATGACGTCAGATCAACTTTCTGACCATTCGCCCAAGAACCTGAGTGATAGCTGGGCGACTCTGAGTGTGTCTGACATACGCTCAGAGGATGGCAGCCACTCCGAACAAACCGATATAGGCTCGTTGATTGACCAGGCCGGTCCTGACGATGTTGCAAGCCTCGACGAACGTTACAGTGGTAGCGAGGCCGAGGCACAGGATGAAGACAACCAAGATGATGATGGGATAGACAGGGAGGAAGTGCAGTGCACTGAATCAGTCTCCCAGGAGCTGCCTGCCCTCTTTGCTGCCAGACGAACCACGATCGATGACAGCACCACAACCACGAAGCCCTCCTTCCCCCACAGCAATGATTCAATCGAATTTGTGGAGCCTGAGAGGTGGCCCGAAGTTGAGAGAGTGGAGCTCAAGCATACTATCCGCACCTTCGAAGGTGCTGCAGCCTCAGAATTGAAGAGCCGGCTGCCCTACAATTCAACCGACTCCATTATCATGGCCACTGTTCAACAGACCATGACGAAGCAGAGTCTAGACCTAGACAAACCTTTCCGCGTGCTCTATGTCGGACATCCAGGATTCCGAAACATTATTCTCGACAAGATCGGTGATGTTCTGGTCTCAAGCTCATGTGCTGGTTCGGAGACCAGCTCGGCCGAATCTTCCCGATATCATGTCGTGCCGACCTCGTTTGGCGCCGGAGCTGTCCCCAACTTCGCGGAACTTCTCCCGATTCATGTCCAGCTGGTGGTTGACGAGTGTCTGGAAGCCACAACTGACCCCCACGCGGATCGGCCTAATACACTCAGCCTGAAGTTCAAGAACCGTCCTATCTGCATTTCGGCCTGGACAGGGTCCGGCTACCATGTAACATCTGCAACCGATTGGACTCTACCAGACGTGGCAATTCTCTTTGTCTCAAGCCTCGACGATGCAGTGGCCGTCAACACCCAGCGTCTTGCCCACATGTTCCTCGAACGTCATGGGGTCCCAGCGATGATGATTTCAGAGGAGCCACTGTGGAAGATGGCCGGAGAGGTGATCCCTCTAAACCACAACAGTCTGCACACATGTTTAGAATCCCGCCATCCAGTTTCCGGAGAGACCGCAGTTCTTCGACGGTATCCTATCGATTTGAAGACTTTCGAGAGCATCACACCTGGTCAATTAAATCGAAACCTAGCCTCACTGGTCAGCCTGTATCCCAGGAAGGCACATAAAGTCACTGCCGACACTCCCAGTCTTCAGCAGAGGCACAAATTTGCGGATCTTGAGAAGCATCCTGGTAATTGGCTCCCGCCTTCCTATGCCACGCGGGCCCGAGAGCTAGCCCCCACGCTGCGTCTAGTTGCCTTGACTCTCATTTCCGCCATCGCCATCTCTATTGGGTATGCGGCTGTTAGAGTTCTGGTCATTTTTTTAGTTCAGTGCTTTGCCGGATCAGCTCTATCCAATGCGTCCTTCCCAGTGGCTTCCCATGCCCCTCCCACTTCTGCTCTGACTCTAAATCGAGTGGTGCAAACCTCAATCTCCACAAAATCGGCAGCTTCTGTGCGAGCATTGCATGTGCCCTCTTGGGGAAATGCAATCCCCGAGGATGTCACTGTGCCAACCCTTTCTGCCGCAAAATCATCGGGAACAACGAACGAATTTGAGATTCAGGTTGTTGGAGACTGCCATGTTATCATCAAACCCCCACATAAAATTGCGTTATCCAAGAAACAGCCACAATTCAATGTTAGCGTTCACAGAGAGAACAAGCCTCTTACATACGAGCTGTCACAGCTCTTTGATGGGGTCTACACACTGAAGTTTAACCGCGAGGATGCGTACGGGTTAGTCAACTTGACGATCACAACCAAGTCAAAAAAGCCAATCAGCCAGACCATGACTGTTGACTTCGGATCTCCATGGCTTAAAATCATAAACTGGAAGCGTGCAGCACAGGAAATTTCTTCGCAATTCGCCAAGGAAATCCATACGGCTCAGACCGGCCTAACTGAGGTATACGGCCGCCTATCCACTGACTTGCAGGTGATCGTGGGAGATGTGGTGAAGAGAACCCATCTCTTGCGCCGCGATGCCGAGGCCCTCCACCGTGAGAGCCTTAATGCACGCGACAGCATCTTGTCACGTTCGAAGCAAATCTCAGAAGTCTTGACTCGCAATACTATCCAGCGATTCCGGAGTGTTTCTTCCGTGCTGCAAGTGCAGTCTAGTCGCCTGGACAAGGAAGCCAAGGGCCTTGTTCATGATGCATGGAGCCGGCTTGGGAAGTCAGCAGCCAATCTTGACCTCCACAGTCTGACGGATCGCGTCCGCAAGTTTAGGAAATGCAATGTATTGGATCGGGCTCAGTCGCGTGCGCGGCATCTTATGGGATTCCGGTCTGGCGAGTCCAGGGATTGCTCAGACCTTGGCTCAAAATGATGAACGAACTTACTTTACGACCTTGTGTTTGCGTTTTCTTCTATTAATGAGTTGGCTAAGGACTGGTTTTTGTTTATGGCGATCAGGTTTGGTAGTGGGTGGCAACTATGCTGGAAATGGGGTTTCACGTGAACTATTCAGTCGGAGCAATGGTATCTCTTATTTAAAGAAATTCAACTGTGGCCCTATCCAACGGTACCCACTGAGATAGATGTTCACTTCTTTTTTTCGTTGATGTGTGTTTCTTCATGTTGCATGTAGTTCATAGTTACAAACTCCGTACATCAAGTCCACTCTAGGCAGACGAGAGCGGTGTCCGGTTCTGCCAGGCATGGGACCCAAACTAAGTATTAATTTTTTCCCCCTCATCGCCGCTTTCTCTGATCAACAAACACTATCTCTACTTAAATTCCACTCTATCTTTTGTGGATCTCTGCCATCTCTCTTTTGATCAATTCAAACCGGTCCTCTTGAGCCCCTCACCATCATGTCTGACATCACCGCGACTAAGCCCGACCCCGCCATCTCCGTCTCTGAGACCACCACCGCCACCGGCGCGGGTGAGCAGTCTACCACCGAGGCCGTTGCCGAGACTGCTACCAAGACCGTCGAGAAGGCTGTCGACACCGCCAAGGACGCCGCCGTGAAGACTTCTGACAGCATGTTCTCCATGTTCGGTGGCGGTCCCAAGAAGGAGAAGAAGGAGGAGGCCGAGGAGCCTACTGATGAGCCCTCCGGTTCTTCCAAGGCTCAGAAGACCAATGATGAAGTGAGTTTGATACACCTGATGCCGCTGGCAAAGGTGGTGGTTGTTGGACGCGTCTACGATGGGAGCGGAGTCTTGTTTCCCTTTTTCCCGATAGTGGGGTAGTCGCAACCAAACCATGATATGCTAGTGCCCATTGTTTCAGCTCCGCGCATATACTGACCATGCCTACTCAATGTAGGACGAAGTCGAGGAGTCCGCCGATGTCCACTTCGAGCCCGTGATTCACTTGACCGAGAAGGTTGAGACCAAGACCAACGAAGAGCTTGAAGAGCAAACCTTCAAGATGCGCGCCAAGCTCTTCAAGTTCGACCGCGATTCTAAGGAGTGGAAGGAGCGTGGTACTGGTGACGTCCGCCTGTTGAAGCACAAGGAGAACCAGAAGACCCGCCTCGTCATGCGCCGCGACAAGACCCTCAAGGTCTGCGCCAACCACTACAGTGAGATTGCTCGGTCATCTTCTCCGAAGACAATCTAGTACTAACATTTACTCCCAGTCGTCCCCGACATGAAGCTGAGTGCCAACGTCGGCAGTGACCGCAGCTGGGTCTGGAACGCCGCCGCCGATGTCTCCGAGGGCGAGCCCGAGGCTCAGACCCTAGCCATCCGTTTCGCCAACAGCGAGAGTGAGTAATTCTAATCCCAACTTGATTTCAAGCTTTCACTAACCATTGTTTAAGACGCCAACGCCTTCAAGGATGCTTTCGAGACCGCCCAGGTGGAGAACGAGAAGCTCTTCAACGCTGAGGAGTAAACCACTCTTTTTCTCTCGTCGTCTTGTTGATTCTTCGCGAGGATACCCGATTACCGTGCACTTGGCATTCCAAGGCATTTGGGTTCATTGTCCCGGAGCTTGCTTTTGAAAACCACAATTTTCGCCCCTTTCACACCGTTTCACCCAATCATCACCCCAATCCATCCCAATCCATCCCATTCCCACACCATCCCCTACGACGCGACGAGTGAGGCAGCAGTTATGAAGATGCTCCTCACATAGCTATTGCGAGCCATGCAGTCTACGAAATGGAGGGCAGTTCGCTAGGTCGGTGGTTCTTCGGAAGTAGATAGACATTTCCGCATCGAATATACCTGCACATCACCCCATACACTGAAGAGATCCGAAGAAGAAAAACCCCAAACCCCCCCCCCCCCCTAAAGACAAATAAAAGTAATGATGAGTATGCTTACGAAGCAAGTGTATAGAAAAATAATCCCATAACATCTTCAACCCCCAAAAAGAGAACCATCCTTGTGCATATATTCTGTTTTCACTTCTCAAAAGATATGCACAGGAACAATGCTAGGACTGTAAGGCAAATTTGTATCTAGCTGGATATCATTTGATCCCAATAGTCTCAAGTCTGTGTATGATGTATGAAAAGAGGCAAATCACTCGGAAAAGTGAGAGAGAGTGTCGAGGTCAAGTTGAACATGGGCCTGAAGATCGTCCAGGACCCTCTGACCTCCTTGAGCTTAATTCACCGCTTCGTCAAATTGCCTTGACAATATATCAAGAGACTAACCTATATACGACTTCTTGCCGCCTAGTTACAGTGAGGTATTTCCTACCAAGTAGTAATGATTTCCCATGCTCATTGCTCACTCCGATAGACAACCGCGCAAACTTGTCTCCGAGACGCCCACCTCTCCGCACGTCAACGTCCCCTTTCGGCCTCAAACCTTTAGAACCGCACATTCTCTCAAGTAACGACCCGAAGTCGCCAACTAAATAATCATGCCTGACGTGAGTATACAATCCCCTCACCAACTGTCGCGAGCTTGCATCTATGGTCTAGTACTGTGGGTTTGTAGCTGTGGCCGACCTAGCCAAATCTGCTCTTTTCTCTGTTTCCAGCACAATTCAGCTTGCATACACTAACACTCCTCCTCAATAGGTCAAGCGCACTGTCCGTCTCATCACCGAGCAGAACATTATGTATGCGCCCCCCCCCTTCTGTCTACCTCCACCTTCCTTCCCTTCGCAAACCCCAATCTGAAAAGAGCGCCTGGAGCTACTGTCTCTTCCCACAACCTCCTTTCAATACCATCGCCCAATTCGGTCCTGTGGCTTGCAGGACACGAGGTAGATAATGCGCACAAGGATGAAGGGGCGCGCGCGTCGCACACCACACCACCCCTCTTTTCTTCAAACCCCCACACCCGTCCCTACATATACACATAAAACATGCTGGATCCGACACATTGGCTGACTTGGGCTCTCTCTTTCCACATCACAGAGATAAGCCATCGGAAGTTGAGGGCTTCCCACAGCGATCTTGGCATATTGAGGTCTGGCTCGTGAATGAAAAGGGCGCCTTGGTCCCCGCGAACATCTTCGACAAGGTTACCTACCACCTACACCCCAGTTTCGGTGAACGTGCCACGCAGGGTATGTTTTGGTCCCTATGACTGGTTTTTTGATTTGGTCTTGGCGACGTCAGGGTTCTCTGATTCAGAAATCCCACGACCGCAAGATTTGGTCGTGCAGTGCTCCGTGTGTGCGAGATTTTCGGATTGGAGGGCTAACGCGGGATTATCTTCCACTTCGAATAGTCTTCAAGCAGCCGCCGTTCCGCATTCAGGAGGAAGGATGGGGTGAATTCGATATGTCAATCGAGCTGACTGCCGACAAGTCGTACACCATTCAACACGACCTGAACTTCGCCCAGACCCGTTATGAATCTAAGCATGTTCTCGTGAGTTTTTTCTTGAGAACCCCCCCTCTTTGAGAGAATTGATGGTGTTCTGATCAATGACGCGATTTTTTTCTTTTTTTGGCCGGTACAGACTTTCAAGAACCCCAAACCTGCTTTGATGGCCGCGCTGCGCGAATCCGGTCCCGTTCCCGGTGACGAGAATGGTATCAAGCACAAGCGTCCTGCTGGTGGCGAGGAGAGCGCCAAGAAGAAGAAGCGCACAGATAAGAATGCAAGTTGTTTCTGTGATTCGGGTTTGAGATTGGGGTATGCAGGACTAACGCGCTCTCAAGGTCGACATGGACAAGCTTGCCGATGGGCTTCAGAAGCTGAACGAAGATGACCTGCTGCAGGTTGTGCAGATGGTTCATGACCACAAGGCAGCAGACTCATACACAAAGAATGATG
Source organism: Penicillium digitatum (assembly GCF_016767815.1). NCBI lineage: Eukaryota > Fungi > Ascomycota > Eurotiomycetes > Eurotiales > Aspergillaceae > Penicillium > Penicillium digitatum. The sequence continues at coordinate 1,336,927 of NC_089386.1, read as the reverse complement.
TTGAACGTAAGTTTCTAAATTTGCCCTCGGAAAGATCAGAGGAAACGAACACATTTTCTTCTTCTGCCTGCTCGGTATTTACTCCGAACAAAATGCTAACCACGGTTTCAATCCTACAGTCGGAGAATTCCATGTGGACTTGTACACGCTCCCGGACGTGTTGATCAAAATGCTCTGGGAATTTACGGCGGACCGCGGAGCCCTGTAAAGGACCACCGAGCGAGCGGAATCAGGAGAGAAACCAGGGCGTGGGAGTGTTTAATCCGTTTTCTTCTCATTTTCTCCTCATTTCTCGAGTCTTCTTTGCTTCTTTCTACACTGCTATGTATCCTCGGTCTCCACGAGCATACGTCTAGCTACTTTCTCATGTTTTTTTCTGTCTTTGACACGGGGGAGTTAGCGGACTACCGAAGGAAATTGGATGGCTCTTTTTTCATGTCTTTCGCGCTTCTCTGATTCTAAAAATGCGCGTATTCTTTCTCTTGAACTTGAGAGGGTTGATGGGACGGTCTTGGTCCCTTTCACTGGTCTCTTACTGGAACGCTGGCGGAACTTGCGAACCCCGTAAAGGGGGGGGGGGGTTCTTTTGACTGCTTCTTTGCACTGGATACTATGGATCTTATACCATTCTCGAAACTCATTGCACTCAGGGGTCTCCCTCATTGCTCTTTTCCGGGGTCTCTGGACAAGATGTGTCTCGAACAGACAAATCCTCTTGACATCTTGCATGTGCCATATGGGACTGTGGATGTCTACGTTCCAGCTTCCTCAACTAGTATCTTCCAATGCACTTACAGGTTACAATAATGGCTCTAGCCTATACTTTGAATGACATGAAGCATTCGGGGACTACATGTTATTACCTCTACAAGGAACGAGGATGTCGTCAAAAACCCCCATGTATTCCGTGAGACTCGTCAAGTGGCTACGGAGAACCTAAAGGCTCAGCCACGACTTTTTCAAAGAGCTCACACGAGAAAGCTCGGTTCGATTTGGGTCGACCTGCATGGGCCTCAACAACTTGGTCATGTTGATGTCTTCATGCAAAGGTAAGGTACCCTGGTGCTACAGGACTCTCCGCCTACGCTGTCTCATGGGGACTATGGTGAGATGGTGGTTGGGAGGGATGGGGAGAGGAAGAAGAGAAGAAGAGGAAGAGGGGGGGGGGGGCGCTTTTATATTGTAACGTCCCACGTACCTTCCCAAAATGGACGGCCTTTTGCTCTTGCCTTTTTCATCTTTCAGGTTAGGGACCGGTTGGAACAGGTGATCACACGGAACCCTAGTTAATGTATTTCTTGTAGATACAAGGCTCAATCTAAGGAGATGACCAATGGCAGAGAAGACATCGCAGTAAGAATAATAACAGCAGCATGGGATATCTCAAGCAAATCAACAGGAAGCCCGGTCCCCGCCGGGCTGGGAATAGTAGGGACATGTTCAGACAAGGAGAGAAGAGAAACGCAATGTGCCCAATGGGACATGGCAAGATAGTGCCAGACTATCGTTAAACCGAGTCCAAAGCCATACACCCCATTCTAGTGAACAACGCCGTTTCAAGAAGATGTGTTCTTGATTCGTCGTTTTTTTTTCCAGTGCAGATGATACATCCAACGTCAAACAGATCGGAGACAATGGGAGATGTGGGAGGAGAGCATTTGAGAGAGTAGAAGAAAAAGGAAAGACAAGTCAGGTCAAACAATGCAGAGACCACGAGGGAAAAAACCAAGACGCCTTGCTGCTATGCAAGTAAATGTGGGACGGCCGAAAACGTGATAGCCAAGAAAAGATCACAGCACACGGTGTCTGTAATGATCAATAATCAGTACACGGGTCAGTGGGGAATGAACAAGCGCTTGGGAGTACACACAGCTTCAACAAGTCCTCGAGACTCTCAGCACTGCAGCTACGGCCGCGAGGAATGCTACGCAAGATATCGACGATCGTAGCAAAGACATCGCCGTCACGGTATGCCAACAGAGCGGGGGCCTGGATATGATCCATCTCCGCAATATCATGGTGCATCTTCACGAAGCGGGTCGTAGGTTGTCTGCGAGCGACCGTAACGAGACAGTCCTCAACGATCGCGCTGTCATCAATCTATGAGATGGATTAGCAACCCATACCCCCCGCATTTTGATCCCGGAGACCAATTCCACACATACCTCGTGATCATAGATGCAGACAACAACAACCGTGTCCGACGTCACCTTCTCAATAGCATCCAGGTACCCCACCGCATCTACCGTCTCAACCGAACCAAACCGTCTCCCCCGCGGACTGGGGCGACGACTATTCCAATCCTGCAGCTCATGCATGCGCGACTGGCGCCACTGTTGCATGAAGCGGGCTTCGTCATCGTCCTCGCTAGCAGAGGAATGGTCGCCGGGTGCGAGGGGTGCGTCATCGAGAGTAGACTTTGACCCAAGGGAGGGGATGTTGGAGTCTGGCCCCGCGAGGCTGAGAGTGCGACGGAAGGACTTCTTTCGGGCCCGCTCGAAGGCCTGGGCGTCGGCGATGACGCCCTTTGGACCTGTGTTGGCTTCATAGACGGTGTTAGGGATGTGATAATTTGCGTTGGCGGCGCGAGAGGAGACCATGTCTGCGTCTTCTTCGTCGGAGGAGTCAAGTGTTTGACCGGAGCGGAGGCGGGAGGAGGGTTCGTTGTCGGAGTAGTGGGGGTCTGAGTCGTGGTCGTGGTCTTCTGGGTGGGAGGTGAAATGTGAACGGTTACCGTTGATGAGCTGGTTAAATTCTTCTTGGGCGGACATCTTGACAGAAAGGACAAAAGGAGCTTTTTGAGGACGATGTTTTCAAGTTGGGAAATATGGGATCGGACAGTGATATGTTTCGAGTTTGGCTAGGATCAAGGATCGAGAAAAGGCGGTTATTCGAAGATGGTCACTGATATTGAAACGGAGATGAGGCTGAGGACGGAAGAGATCGTTTTTTAAAGTCAAAGTCCTGAAACGAACAGCCCCCTTTTTCGTGTTTCAGGCTCCACATTGAACATCCCCTGACGTCAAGAAAATCAGGTTGGTATAATTGTCTCGATGTCAAAGACTGTCTCTCTGTCTCTATTCGAATTTACTTGTCGGACAGTTCAACAGGTATAGTCCGGAATAACACCTTGTGTGCTCAGATACCACATGGGGGGGGGGGAAAAATCGTATCACAGGTTCGCGGCTATACTTCGTGCACATTCGATCGCCAGATAGGTAAAATCGCCTTCGATCGAGATTTATCCCTGTCCGGACTGAAACGAACGTCCCCCTACTGGCAGTCAGAACATCTCCCAAAACGATGTGACGTGTCTACTACGTGTCTTGTTTTTAAGGTAGCCCCATGCTACGTGCGTAGATCGTTCTGTCTCCACCAACATCCCAGGTCTAGATGTGTCGATTTTCTTGTCTTTTTTTTTTTTTGAAATACGCGGGTGTCTTCGTATGCCCAGTTTGGTTGGAGATGTAGGGGTGAAATGACCTTCAAAAGTGTGAATGCGTGTCAGGATAACCACAGGGCGAATGCTGTTTGTGGACTCTGATTTCGAATCCCATCGGACGCCAAGTTTCGACTTCAATGTTAGTCCCACCTCTCCGGGATCAGTGGTCGATTCTCCTACCCGTCGGTTAACCTTCCCTTGTTTCATGTCAGACATTCTCAGGTGGAGCAAGGTTATCCCAGGATCGGTGAGCTACGTGTTAGGCATCAATAAATATTGACCGGGGTGAACATGAAGCCAGAGCGACTAGTTGAGCCTGGCATGCAAACATGCATGGCAGACTCCCAGCCACTACTGACCGTGTTGTTCGTGGCCCGATATATGTGAAGCCGAAGGTCTGAACACCCACAACCTACTGTCATCCTGCTCTGTCGTCTCAATTGATCACCCAGAGACAACTCCTCCCAAGATGGCCCGGGAGGGGAGAGCAGGTTCTATCCTACAATTGGGCCGAGGTTCAAGACCTTGTGTGCATGCTTTTTATCTCATGCTCGCCGCGCTCGCATTACAGAGAACCAAGTCAGGCAAGAAGGACACGATGCCCGATACTATCCCCTTCAGTCGGTACCGCGGATCGAAGATGGAGAATCGAGTTTGAAAAAAAAAAAACGGTCACAAATGGAAATTGGAGCTGTGCGAACCATTATCAAAATCCAACACCAAAGAATCCCAAAGCAAGAGATTCCAACGCAAATACAGTTAAGTACAACAGACTCGTTCTTGCGAGACACCAATAAGAGGGGAGGAGCTAGGAGAGAAGAAAGGAGAAATAGGGAGAGAGAGAGAGAGAGAGAGAGAGAGAGAGAGAGAGTAATAAAAGCAACGCAGAGGTATAAATCGGCGAAAGAGGTCCTGGGCAGAATCCGGCAACCAGGGTCCCTCTTGATGATTCCGCCAACCAGAGAGATTTCAAGACCAATGCGGAGGTAACCCAGAACGATATGGTAAACTGAAGGGGGGATTAAGAAATTCAAGAAAAATAGAAAAAGAAGGGAAAAAGGCGTCATCGAGAAGTCAAGGGGAAAATCAAGGGACCAAAGAAGAGGGCGACAGTGGAATTGTCGGATGGATCGACTCGTTCCAGCATTTCCTTCTGCTGACTGCAGTCACTATACATCCATCGACAACCCAGGAACTAGTCGTGCTCTCGTCATGTCCAAACAAGTATTGTGTCATCGCTATCGTTTGTTCGCTGGGACAGCATCCCACGCTCACCTCCACCTCCATCACCTTCCGTATCGCATGCGACGACGATGTCTGCGCCGCGGGTAGTGTATTATCGTGAGAGCCCAAGGGATTCCCAGGTAATTGATTATTATCGTACAATGGCGGAGATTCGAACCATCGAGCCTAAAAAATTTCGAAGAGCATTGCAGAATGGTCGACACGGGGTATCTTGCGTTTTGTTTTTGTTGGTTTACCAGGCCCAGACCTTGAGCTGTATGAGAGAAGAGAAGTGAGTAGATGCATCTGCACGAATTGCAGAAAAACTTACAAGGGAATCCCAAGATCCAGTGCACAGACTGATGCCATCGTTGCTGACACCGAGGCAGCTCACGCGGTTCTCGTGGCCACTCAACGAACCAACCTTGTCGCCACGCAGAACATCCCAGACCTTAATTTAGAAATTTAGATTGAGTTTCACTTGGGGGGGAGGCTCGACGTACCTTGCACTCGAAATCATCGTAACCTGCGAACAATAACCGACCAGAGACTGAGAACGCAACGGAAGTGATACCGCACAGAACTTGATCGCTCTGTAGGAAGAAATTCTAATGTCAGTTTTCGGCAATCGAATCAGTGTCTAGAGTCAAAGATGATTACCTGGTAGGTGTTAAGCTCGCGATCGGCACGGATATCGAACAGACGGCAGGAAGTGTCATCGGAACCAGTACCGAAGGCGTTGCCGTCGGGGAAGAACTGAACGGCATTGATGTCGGACTCGTGACCGGCGAATGTCTGGACGGACTTGCCAGTACGGATATCCCACAGCTTGGCGAAAGCATCGCATGCACCTGAAACGAAGATGTTCTGGTTGGTCGGGTTGATGCTGATCGACATCACGTCACCCAGGTGATCGGCGAACTCGGTGACCTTGGTTCCGGATTCGATATCCCACAGCATACAGGTCATGTCGCCGGAGGAGGTAATGATGCGGCGGTCGTTGATAAAGCGACAGCAAGAGAGATACCCGGAGTGTCCAGAGAGCTCGCGCGCGACACGAGTCGGGCCTTCGCGTGATGACAGGTTGTAAATCGAACAAATGTTGTCGAGACCACCGCAAGCAACGTAGTTTCCGCTCGGGGCGTAGGCACAAGTCATCACCCAAGATGAGCGTAAGGGAATCGCATGGACCTTGTTTGTGGTGTAGGCATCCCAAATGATGAGCTTTCCGTCCTGCGAAGCCGACACGAGATGGCGCCGGTCGGTGGACCAGTGCATGGCATAAATCTTGGCGAGGTGACCTTTCAGTGTACGTCGGGGCTTCATTCCAATTCGTGGTAGGGCATCGGTCTGGTTCTGCGCGACCTCACGGACTAGACGGGAGAGAAAAGTCAGTACTATGGTTCCAGTCTTCCCGGACTATGCAGCTAATAACGGGCTGGGGAGAAACCAAAAAAAATTTAAAAAAGGGAACCCTCAAGACACAACAACGGGTGATGGGAGTCGCACGGGAGGTATCGGCTAGCTCATCCTTTCTGCGCTTGATCTTGTCCTTCAAACCCTCAGCTTCGCGCCTGGCCGCAGTGATCTTGGCCTGCATCTGTTCGCCGCTCAGGTCGGCCATTTTGTCGAAACGGTACCCCGGGGAAAAACAATTTTGATTGAAAAGATTGGTAGAGGGGGGAAGGGTAGAGAGGGGGCTGAATGGGAGTGGAGCGAAGAAGCAGGGGAGAATTGAAAGGCGGAACCGAGTTGAAGCGCCTTAGGCTTGGATCATAATATGAACTAAAAGTTAAGAATAAGTAAGAAAAAGGGAGGGGAAGGGAGCCAACAGGAACAAAAGGAACAAAAGGAACCAGATGAGAGAGAAAGAGAGAGGAACAGGGGGTGAAGACCGAACGAGGAGAGAAAGGTGGTATTACTAGTGGTAATAACCAACATTGAAATCAGAAGGGTACCTCGACTGGCTATGATTTTATACGAGGCCAGAAGTACTTTCTTGGTTTTTCCTGGTATTGAATGAAAGAAAATTGTCGCAGATGTGAGTCCTCCATACATCATGTACTCTGTAGAGTCCAGGATCTTCAGATGATTTCAATCCTTCTTACGGAGTACAGTGCTTTGTTTCCCCAAATCCCCATAAGTGGAGTGGGCATCGTGTATCTTCTGGGTAGCTAACAATACAACCTCAATACATGCAAATTGTCTTCTCCTGGTACCTGATGCCGTCCTGTTGTTTTGTTGATGTTCGAGCCAAAGCCGACGAATATTGGACATGAGCATACTTGACTAGGTAGTATTGATGTATATAGCTGTATCCAAGTCAAGGAAAAAAAAAACCAAACCAAAAAAACTCCTCAACCTTTATTGGTTCTCAGGAGAGGATGGAAGATTGTGGCGGATGATCGGCTAGGTGCTCAGGGATCACTAATACCAAGACTGAAGACGCAGTTGTAAATCTATGTTGTACATACTCATCAACGGTGGCAAACAATCTTGATTGAAGTTTTGAGATCTAACTGCCGGCGGCTCTTGGGAACAATCTGTATGGTGACTCTGACATATCAAGTGCAGCACGCCAGACATTCTTCACGAGCTAATTTAACTCCCTGGCGTCCCCCCCCCCCCCTTTTTTTTCCATTAACATAGAAGTCGAGACTAGATTTTTTTTTTTCTTTTTCAAAGGAGCTAACGGAGATTGGACTATCCTGCATGTCCATTCTAGGTCTAATGTTAGTTTATTTTCCTGTTAAACCCTCTATTTGAAGATAAATACTCTACTCCATACATGAGCCTAAATGCTTACATTGAAACTAATCTATCTATGTATTACCCGAGGTCCTGATCTCCTTCCGATCCCAAACCCCTAATTTATGTATGCTTAAACAATAAAAATGACTCCGGAGTACAGGTCCAAGCTTTACGCCTGGTGCGTTCGTTCAGGTGCACGGCCCTGTGGCTAACCCATTGTCTTGGTCTGCAACCAATACTCCGTACTTCCCTCAGGGATTGGCCATTGGCTAAGGGATTCCAGTCACTATTGGTTAGATGGAGATATAATGGCGTCAACTAGCGAAGGATATACAGTAGTACTAGCCCTGCGCTAGAGCGGCTTCAGTGCTCATTCCGGCGGGTCCAGCCGTTTCCAGTAAATTGGTAAGCACATTTCATCGAAATGAAAGATGGAATTTTTATGGTCTCCACAATGGGACAATTGTGGTGCCTGGGCCCCTTTTTTTTCTTGCTCTGGCCCGGGGAGATCTTTGGCTTTTAACTCTTGGTCTCGATCATGATTTGCGATGCAGATTCAGTTCAAGGAAATCGATTGCACCTTTTTATTTCTTTTTCTTCTCTGCATCCGTTCGACATTGGTCATCTTAACTTGTATCCAGGGATAAGGGAATATGTCCCATGTTGTTCAATGTTTTCACACTCTCCAGACATCCTACAGGTCCCACTCGGGATCTTCAACATGGCGTCTGTCATGCAATGCCCATCGGAGATTGGCAATGAGATTATTCCGTAGTTACAACATCAAAATGTACATAAAAGCACGAATGGGTAATTGAGCCCGTGCAATGGGGTTCCGAACCTCTTCTTCTGGGAAAATTCCATTGGTCTCAAAGCCATGATTACCTGTCGGCCTGGCATGGGTTACTCTGTACCTACAGTCAGGATCCAAACACTCCAGAGGTGGTGAACTCGTCTCATCTCGAGGCTGCAAGGTACCGACCAATACCGAAATGATCGAGATGATTGAAGTCTAATCTAATACAAATCACGGCTTTTACTAGCGTTCAAGTCTGAACCGGATCGCTGTATGCCGTAAAAATCCCAGCAGTTATATCTTAAGTTCTCGGCGAGAAATCTACAAAAAAGCTCTACGAAATTTTACAACATTGTAAGCAAGCACCTATGGACAAAGAAAGCGAAAAAAATATCCCGGTATGAGAGACCGCCAATATCCATGGCACCATTTCCACCCCCTCTGCTTCAGGGATGGGCTGAAGCCCATCCCTGAAGCAGAACCAGCTATAATTTGCGTCATCTCACACGATACCCCAAAATCCCTGAACTGAATCTTCCGGTTCGAGAATCAAATGACGGAGCTCACAGAAATGATTTTGAGCCAACCACGAGGCTCTGCTGACAACGACCAGTTCTTCTTTTTCAAAAGGGAGTGCATTGTGTATCGCCTTAAATCTACTCCTGAGTAAATGGTCAGTAACCGGAAGTTGATGTATAACGAATGTAAATAAGTTTCAAAGGGCACGTTGTTTGTGTCAGCACGAGACTGTAGGTACGTGCTTTACTCGCAGGTTCACAACATTACCCCTTGCACAGAATTGTGCCGGTGGCCTATTCGAACAATGTCTCAAAGTTAGTTAGTTGTGATCGTCGGCGATGAAATAAAAATTGAGAAATTTGCAGATTAACGGTTGTTGAACGACAAAATGACAAAAGACTCTGAGCGGTGCAGTTTGTATCCCCGGGGAAAGTTGAATGCCAACAACTTCCACTTGTCGAGATTGGAAACTTCCCGGATTCTTCTTGCATAGCCGTCTCGTGCTACACCGTAGAAAGAATGCCTTTCCTACCTCACTATACTTCGGCAATTAAGCTCGGCTTGTTTATAGAAATGAGGCTATAAACTACGGAGCGAGCTGCGCCTTTACTATAAGCAAGACGGTCGGAATGAAGATGAAGGTATACGGCAGGTAGAAGGCCCAGGTGGACCTCGCCAGCACTGAAATAACTCCCATAGGTGCACACGAGCACCCTGTCAAGTTGAGTCATCCTGTTGAAGACCCCACCGATGGTGGACCGAGAACTAATGAACCGTTGAACACATTTCAGATCATGAAATTTTGCCAAGGGGACTCAGTGCCAAATTTCGAGGACCTCTAGGGCCGAACTAGTTAGTGGGGGCTGAGCTTGACGATCTTGGGTAGGGTCTACAATGTGGTATTCCATCTCTGCCCGATGTAGTCGCTAATGTGTGCAGGATTTCTCGAAGCCCTGCTCCTAGGATGAAACGAATAAACTTGAAACCCCAGAAAAAGGCGTGTAAACAAGCGGATATCAATTTCCGGCAGTTCGAAGGTGTTCTAATATTAGTTCGCCGTCTGTGCGCGCCACAGTTGCAGGCGCGTGTACGGAATCAACCCTGTCAATATGTGATAGAGGCCAGTGTCATCACATGAACCGGGATATTCGATTTGTCCTCGGCAAGTTGCTGAAAACTGTTTGTTGCTAAGTTTAAACACATTCTCGAAAAGAAAACTACCCTGTCCAGGGCTGATGAAACGGCGCCAGGGAGTATCAGAAACGTGATGGGACAGTTGACTCCACAATATTACACATCATAGTTAGGTAGAGCTATCAGGGGCCAGAAGATCCAGGCTAGACGGAAACACTTTCAGGTTCAGTTTCTCGAGCCCTTTTCACGTATCCCATTTGGACTATCATATGTGTTAGGATCGCTAGTGACGGAATGTGGGTTGCGTATCAAACTTTGCGGAGACGTGCAAAGAACAATTTCAACGTACACGAAGGAATTCAATTCTTTGATCTCGAGACTTGATCATTTAGTCATTCATTCTAAGCTGTTCGTGTCAATGAAATTTAGATGTAACACAACTCACTTCGAGCGTCGAATCACACTTGTGAGAAATTCTGTATTAACGGTTGCTCCGTCTCTGGGGAAAGGAATCCGGACTGAACTGCTTCGAGTCAGAACAAAAGACCGAAGCTATTCAAATAGTTCATCAGGGTCATTGGTAGATTGCGATGGTCACTGCTCAAGATCTACAGCCTCCGCTCGTGGTGCTGTCTGTCACATCAGGCAGCATCACATCGAGAGTTTGGCAACGATCGTCTCTCAATACATGTTGTACATCTTTTGATCTGACAGAAATCAACCCATCCTATGACAAGGATGTAGTATGGTGTGTGAAGATTTTAATCTTTATCAAGTGGCAACTCCGAGGTCGGTCCACAATGTGACAGAGGGTCGAGGGCAGATGAAGATGAAGAGATTGCAAGATATAGAAAGTGAGGTAAATGAAAGGAACTCAAAGAACGAATTATTGCCTTGTATTAATACAGATGCAATCACCAAATCAATAAGGGAGTGGGAAAAGGGAGAAAAAGGGTATAAACCCCCAAGGTGGCGCCAAATACTTGTCGGGTACAACCCATATTTGGTAATATTAAGGAGGCACCTGACGCTCTCCGCTTTTGCCTTCGCAAAAGCCTTCTTCTCTCCTCTTCCCCTCCATCGACAATCATCATCCATCGAATACTGCGCAGACGCATCTATCGTCTCATTGCATATTGCATTTGGTCTCTCTTTCATTTCTTCCCGTTACCTTGAGTCTCACCCTCTGAGTCTGAGTCTGAGTCTGAGTCTGAGTCTTGGTTACCCTTTCGCCCCCTTCTGGTCTTGGTCATTTTATCTCCTCTGCGATATTCTCAAACCCATACCCTCTTCATTCACCTGATGTCTTTGGATTGATTCCTCTCAGCGCGAGTTCCTGTTTCGTAGTGGGCATCATCCTATCTGGCTTGGATTCTACAACACCGTCAAGGTCCTCATCTTTTTGCATTTGATCCATATCTGGATGTCATCTTGCATCGATCGATACTACATTTCAATCTCTCGCTCTTTCATCACATCCCAGTTGTCAGTCATTCATTCATCATGCGGGAAGTCAATTTCAGTATTCCCAATGTGAATAAAGCCTCGGTCAACATCACCACTACCCTCTATGACCGTCGTGCCCTTGATTGCACATCAACTTTACCGCTCATCAACTCCCTCAATCATCTTGCATACCTCACAACTTCGTCCGCCCGGATTCGAGACATCCTCACTGTCGATGGCGGCATTGAGCGACTGGTATGCGTCCTCAAAGAGGGTCGCAGCAAGGATTTATTGGAAATGTGGAAATGGAGCCTCGCCTTCCAATGTGTCGTCAACATTGGCGTGCGGGGCTCTGAGGGTGTGAGGACAAGAGTAGTGGAAGCCGACATGGTCCCTGTCATTGCCACCATTCTGAACAACTACATCAAGGTGGTGAATAAGGTGCGATCGCGCAGTGATGTCGATTCCGAGAAGCAGACGTCTTCTAGGCAGTCAAAGCCCAGCAGCAGCCACGATGTCTCCACTCGTTTTACCCCTTTGGATGCAGATACCCAGACCGAGTCGCACCCACAGGTCCCGTCGCATCAACCACGTCGACAAGCCCCTCCGTCGAGCATCGAAATCCCCCAACCTTTCTACCAAGACAGCCAACCTACCGAGTCCGATGCCATGGATATCACATCTCCTCCTCGTGTCCCTTTGACCTCCCCCCCAGAGCGCAGTGCATTTGGCCAAGAAGCCAACAACCACCGGTTGAACGACGGGCGGTTCTCACGTGCTAGCAATCGCCTGCGGTCAATGCAACCACTTGCCACGGCAGTCCCCTCTATGGACACCACGGATGGGTTTGGATTACGTCCTGTGCGGGATGCCGAGCGTCTTCCTAGCATGCTTCCCAGTCTGCAGACTGGCATCGTCTCCCAACCCGACTCTCCGACCACCCCAAGTGGCCCCCTCCACTCACAACCTCGCAGCCTTCCTCAGACCATTGCCGCCCGCCAACGTCCTTTGATCCGCCAACAGCAGTCGGCGTCCGGCGAATCGGATGATGCCAACGGCGAAGATTCGACCATGGGGGATGATAGCACCATGGGACAGCCCGCTGAAACCATCGTAGGACTCCCGAACCGGATGGAACTTGACCGTGTGGACGAGCGGGAAACAACGATGCTTGACGATGTCTCCAACACCCATGATCTGACCGTCACTGATCCCTCCGAGGAAGGCGGTCCGGAGGTGGAGACTTTCAACATCACTCATCGTTCGACTGTCGACGGCAGCATCATTAATAACGGCAACACACAGGCCAATGGTGGACTCGGTCTTTCCCCTACCCAAGCCACCAATAATCCTAATTCTCCTACTCTCCCTCCTAGCCCCTACGCTGTGTACCTTCGTGACCGTCCCGCAGCTCAAGGAGTTTTGACAACCATGCCTCGGGATGAGGATGTTCTGATGTCCCTTCAGCTACTGGCATACGTCTCCAAATACTGCAACCTTCGAACCTACTTCCAGTCCTCTCACCTTGTCCCCAAATTGAAGATTGATCGCGAACTTCATCTTTTGGATGAGGACGCCGATCCGTCTTCGCCAATTGAGGTGTGCGAGGAAGAAGACGAGTATCTGATTCCCGATGATTTCAACATCTTCCCCCTGGTGGAGAAGTTTACTGTTCGACATCACACTAAGGACATGCAATACTGGGCGTGCGTGGTCATGAGAAACCTCTGCCGTAAGGATGAGGCCAGAGGTGGCATTCGCCAATGCGCCTATTACAAGTGTGGCAAGTGGGAAGAGTTCCAGCGTCAGTTTGCCAAGTGTCGGCGTTGCCGTCGCACCAAATATTGCAGCAAAGATTGCCAGAAGTCCGCGTGGGTATACCACCGGCACTGGTGTCATACGACCCCTTGATACGACTCGATGACCCCAGAGGAGTTTCATTTTGATTTCAATGCATATCGACTCGCATAGCGTCATATCCGTCTTGCGTCTCCCTTTCATTCTATTACAAGGCCCCTCTCTCGCATGGTATATCAGAGCCTGATGGTGTTTCCATTTCGACCCGAAGATACCTTACACGTCTAGCCTTTCCATATTCCCTCTCTCGCACAGCTTGCCTTCATCTTGATTCAATGACGTAGGGCTGTCATTTGCGATCCCTTTTTCATTGCTCATATCCACATTGATCATTTCTCATGACTGTATATCTCATTCCAACCTCCTCATCAGAGGTGAATTCCTCTTGCCCTTTGTTTTTTTTGTTTTTTTTTTGGGACCATTATGGTTTTTCATTATGGTTTTTCTCATAACTAATTGCGTTGTCACGAGTTTCTTATGTTAGTAGATGAGCATCATTGCCGACACCTTGGCCGTGTTATGGTCATCTGGAGCATTTCATTCAGGTGCACATTCTATCTATGATTTTGATTTATGTCCGGAGGACTTTTTTTTTATCTGCGTTTGCACTATCCCACAACGGCACCGGCGTTCTACAATTTATTCCCAGTCTCACGAACGACTCTGTTCAAATCTACTCAATGACCCGTATGCTACATGTCGTCGATCTAGGCTTACCGGATCAAACATTGAAGCTCTCCGATCTCGCCTCACCCTCACTTCTCCTTAGTAAACCCATAGGTAGCCTCCAGCCTGGACATAAGATGTTCATGCGCCGTCAAAGGCCTTTTCCCAGGCACCAAATGGCCCGCGCCACCCCCAAACCCAACCTTCCCTTCAGCAGGAACACCCCCAGTCCGCTCACGATGCGCAGCAACAATCCCACTAGGAACAGGCACCAACTCCGTCTCATCAATAGGATGACAGAAATATACCAGCGTATACCGATCCTGCGGATTCGGGCTGCGCTGCTCAGAAAGCGGGAAGACAACACGGTGCACCGTCGACTTCAGCAGCCCATCCGTCCAGTAACTCAGCAAATCGCCGATGTTCACCAAGATAGGCGGGAACGGATACCCCTCGGCCTCGGCTGCAGTGCCGGGCACGATGGGAACGGGCGCCCAGTTGCCTTCCGGAGTCAGGATCTCTAGACCTGGCTGGCCCGGCCGCTGGAAGAGAAGCGTGACGCTGCCGTAGTCGGAGTGCGCGCCGGCTCGCACGTCCTTATCATGCTTGTAGGCTGCTGTTGTTGGCGAGAAGATCGATGGGTAATACAGGTACCGTAGGATGCTGCCTGTCGGGCCTGTGCTTGGGTCATGACGGGTTGTGAAGAAGTCTTCTTGGATCTGGGTTTGGGTAGTTGGTATACATCATTGATTTGTAGAGTTGTGTGGAAAGTGGGGGCTGGTGGAAGTATAGATCTAGTTGAGTTACGTACCTCTAGTCCTAAAGCTAGCAGAGTCAGAATTCGGGTGCAAGTTTTGTTGCAGAGTTCGGCAAAGCCGTTGATCTCCGCTTCGTGGGGGGTTAGTGACGGTGGCAGAGGCTGCTGGGCTTTGCCGTCTTTGAAGTCGCCGAAGTTCATGGCTCTGATTGGGTGTTTAGTTCAGGGTTGGGAGTATTGCAAGGTTCGGATATATGGTTGTTACATACTCTTTGAAGTCACCGGTCTATCAGTTTGCCACATCTAGTGTCAGTCTTCGTACTCTATACCAGGCAACCAGTGAGTCAGAGCCATGACCTACCCGCTGATGCTCGGGGTCGAGGGTTTCCGTATGCATTCCGGACCAGCCACGATTCTGTAGATAGTGTCGTTAGATTTGAATATGCCGGTTTGTCTTGAGTCTCGTTACAAACGTTCGGCTGGATGCGGCAAGTCTCTTTCTCCTCTGCGGGAGACGAAAAAAACTTCTTTGACTATATGGATGATCAGGTACGGTACATATAGATGTCAACTGATTACAGTGCAAGTCTTACCAATCCGAATCCACAGTCCACATCCTCCACAGTGAAATCGGTTCCCTTGCTGTTGACATAAAGAAAGCCATACTTTGTGGCGGCATCCAGCATGGCCTTCCCCACGGCGGGGTCACGGGGATTGGAGATGTCAATGACAGGAAGCTCAATTGGGGCTGTAGTATCCGTCATTTTGAAGAATAGACAGGAAAGGGTTTTTTGGAATTTAACGATTAAAAATTGGATTGAATATATAGTTGCGAATGGGGTTTGAACCTACTACTATTACACATGTGATTGGATCCAACTAGTTGACTAGTTCTCGCGTATCTCAACTGAGTCATCCGCGTATTCACAAGATCAAAAATGGATCCAGCCAATCCAATTACCAGTTCAACGACTGGCTCCAGTCAGTTTTCTGGGTCAATTCCGAGCCCGGGCGGTATCCGACTTGAATGGACTACCCCCGGGGAACCCCGCGTGTCATTGCCCCCGCTTATACCCCTGGGAGTTCTTCATTGGATCTTATAGACATCTATGGATGCATAATGAAACTTGGTAAGTAGGAAGATGAGTCTAGATTGTCTATACAGTTGGAAAAGTTTTTGTAAGTTATTGACTCTATAGTATACTGTGGATTTGTGGATTTGTGGGACTGTTGTGGTTCTATTTAAACACATATTCCAGATGACTTCATTATAAGCCGTACATTCTTCTATAAAGAGCAGATAAACAGGAACCCGAGTGCAAGCAAGAGCTAAACCTAGAATAAAACCGAACAGAAGACCCATATCCAAACAGAAGTGGTTGAGACGAGCGACCAAACCCGATATGCTACATCAAAGGCAAAAAAACAAAAGGACCAACTCCAACTCCGCCTTTCCCCCCCCCCCCCCCCCTCGTGATCTCCCTCTCCCTCATTCCTAGAACCCAAACAATCCCAGCTCCGATTCATCAAATTCTTTGAATACGGAGCTTTTGATCTGCTCTCACCTTTGATTTAACCTCTTGTTCCCCACATTCGGGCCTTGATGCCCGGCGTTGCCGTGCTTTCAGGTGACAGACAGCTCCAAAACCATGCCGAGTATGCAAAAGCACAGCTCCACAATCCACAATCGCACCAGCTAACCTTTCATCTCCATGACTAGTCCGTCCTCTCGATGAATGGGCCGTTGGCCGCACCCAGTCCTTGCCCCTCTCAGCCTTGAAGGGCGCCGTCGTCGGCATCGATGCGTCGCACTACATCAACCAACATCTCGTGAACCAGGCAACCCGGGAAGCTCTGTTAGGCGCACTAGGCGGATTTCCGTTCGCTTTGAAAGCTATTATCGAGAAGGAATTGCAGACTATCAAGAATCTTGGCGTCGCTACCATCTTCGTGTTCAATGGCTTGGATTTCGGCAAGAAAGAGAACCGCGCCCAGCCCGCAGCGTCGCGCTCATTCGAACAAGCTTGGGACCTTTACGACCAGCAACAGGCAGACCAGGTGGTTGATGCCTTCAGCAGCGCTGGTATGATCACCCACTATCCCTATTTCAATACCTCCTCAGTCATGGACCCGTGGGGCTCTTATCGTTACTACTGGGCACAGCGAAGCTTCCCTACAAGCGCTGACACAACCCGACCCTCAGGCACCCCGCCCCCAGAGATCTTTTACAGGTTCCTGCAACGGATTTTGACGCAGAACGATGTGGAATTCATCGTAGCGCCATACAGTGCCGCGGCTCAGGTGAGTGGCATACCCTATGCAACCATGGTTGGAATGTTAAGAGCTAACAAATTTATCTGAACAGCTCTCTTACCTCGCCCGTGGGAGCAACCCTGTGGTTGATGCGGTCTTTGCCCCCTCCGAAGCTCTCTTGTTTGACCTTGACAAGCTGGTCACTCGCATCGACACCGAGCCTGCGCAATTCTTCTGGATCACGAAGCAAACCTGCCAGGAGGAGCTGGGTCGACTTTCCAATGAACAATTCCTGGACTTCTGTTTACTACTGGGCTCCCCATTCCTACGCTCCCTCCCACTTTTTGAGAACCCTGCTTACCCCGGGAAAAGCCCCACCATTCGTGATGCGTTGCCGATGTTCAACGCAGCTGGACGCAGTGCATTGACACTGTGTGCCCAATTTGAAGAAGATCGCCGTATGCAGGAGCTTCAATACGCAGATCTGTATAAGCGAGCGTATATGATTGTGAAGCACCATGTCTACATTGACGTGGAAGGTCGAGTTGGTCCCATGGATCAAGGGAATACCTCGTCGGATATGCATGAGCTTATCGGGCAGCGCCTCCCAGAAGAGCTGTACTTCTATCTCTCTAAAGGTATCATTGGAGCGGATGTACCCAACTTCCTCACAACTGGCGAAGTTCGCATCTCGCTACCGCTGGGCACCGAAGACACCGAGATTTATCGCCAGCTCGTGGGGGAAATTTTGACACCTATACGCACTCAGTCTATTTGCCTTCTAGCAAACTCGCTTCATCGATTCTACCAAACCAAAGTCATTCGGATCCGCCCGTGGTTCGATGAGAACTCAGAGCGGACGATCAACCTCAAGGGTATCCCATCAGTCAAGGAAACCATCCACTCCTGGAAGATCCACGGAGAACAATTCCCCGAAAGTATCAGGAAGCTTCAGGCGCCTCGCGGATCCTTTGAGTTCGCTGTCCAGAGCTTAAGCGACACTGACTTTGTATCCAAGTCATTTGCCAATAAGGAAACACCCGTAAGCTTACCCATAGATCTAACGTTGGTTTCGATAGCTAACAGCTTCCGAAGGCCCTTTCAACGCAGGAGGATATTTTATCTAATGTTATGTGGCGTTTCCTCCAACTGCGTGGATACATTGACGACAAGCACAAGCTCACTCCGTGGGGCCAGTGTCTAGTGCATGCATTGTCAACTATTGATCCTGCGGACAACCTCGAGGAATCTATATTCATTGCCATTGAGATGATCCGCTTGGGTCTCCTCAACACCAAAAAGTGGTTTTCACATGTATCTGGCGGTCCTATGAGAGGGTCGGAAGATGACAAGACCTTCAACATGCTTGTTTCACGGGTTGCATGTGTTGCCAAGCTTCAGCACAAGAGCATTGGATATTCTGGACCTCTGAGTCGTCAACTTCTTTGCTACCGCTCTTTGATTTCTGAGGTGCGCTCTGCATTGAGGAATTTAATAGAGGTGGTGCTGGCTAGTCTGTTGCTCAGTGGCGACGCTGACCGGGACCGGAACGACTGGACTAAAATGGCCATCAAGTATGTTCCTTCTAGACCAACTATGCTAGATCTGGACTGTTGTTCTGACCAATTTCTTTAGACTTCCGTTTATTGATGATAACGACTGTGGACTTGGAATTGCGGTTCGGACTTACCTCGATGACCTACCCCTACAGGCAAATCCAACCTCGCCGGAGGCTCGAGCGGACGTGAAAGCAAAGGGCAAGGAATGGTTCCAACATAGCGAAAGCTTTGTTGGAAACTTGGATTTGGCATTCAAGCTGTGGGATGCGGTTCGTATTGTCTGATTTTATATGTTGAGCAAAGGCTGATTTTCAAGATAGGTTTACGCAGGCACACAGAGTACGGGCAAGGAGTTCAAGGAGGCAAAGCTCTGGGAAGACGCAAACAAATGGCTGGCAGAGAGACGATGATACGGGCAATCTTTTCCAACGACACCAAGCAACTACCGCGTGGATTCCGGGTTAACAATCGCAGCTTGCAATGGAAGTTATGCCAACAACTCTGATCTTGCTGGAAATGCGACATTGGCATTTCTCTAGTGTATTACTAATTACCCAGGTAGCAACAGAGACCAAAAAAAACCAAGAAAACGAACAAGAAACTCGATAACAGCCAAGAGCATAATAAGAGATATTAAAAAAAACCCCCCATTTCATGGATGTCATATCGTAAGATGTCAGCCTTGGAAGTAGATGAATGTGATCTGCAGAGATGTGGAGTCACCAAGTGGCCTCTTCGGCTGTGTTTGTCATCGCCTCCCCGAGCCTTAACTCCGTCGCCCGATTTCTTTGTGAATTGTTACTTTCCACGAGAGTGTACTCACATTTAAATCTCTATACAATATGGCACGCTTGAGCTTCCTGCTCCTCGGAGCCCTCTCAGCCCTCAGCGGCTTCGCCACTGCAAGCAACTCCGCAGTGAAAGACCTGATCCCCACCAACTTCGACGAAGTCGTCCTGGCCGGCAAGCCCGCACTGGTCGAATTCTTCGCACCCTGGTGCGGCCACTGCAAGAACCTCGCCCCCATTTACGAGGAGCTTGCGCAGGCCTTCGCCTTCGCCGAAGACAAGGTCACCATCGCTAAGGTTGACGCCGACGAGAACCGCTCGCTGGGCAAGCGCTTCGGTATCCAGGGCTTCCCTACTGTGAAGTGGTTCGACGGAAAGAGCGACCAGCCTGAGGAGTACAATGGCGGTCGTGATCTCGAGAGCCTGTCCGCCTTCATCACCGAGAAGACCGGCATCAAGCCTCGTAGCGCTAGCGCGCAGAAGGTGGTCAGCAACGTTGAGATGCTGAACGATGCTTCTTTCAAGACTGTCGTTGGTGGCGATAAGGATGTGCTGGTCGCTTTCACTGCCCCGTGGTGTGGACGTGAGTTGATTCTCTAGTCGAACTGGCTTTGGCCTACTTTGGTCTAGTCGCATGATCTGTTTTGCTAATTGTTCGTCCCTTGCTCAGACTGTAAGACCCTCGCTCCTACCTGGGAAACCCTCGCCAATGACTTCGCCCTCGAGTCCAACGTTGTAATCGCCAAGGTTGACGCCGAAGCTGAGAACTCTCGTGCCCTGAGCAAGGAACAGGGTATCACCGGATTCCCTACCATCAAGTTCTTCCCCAAGGGCTCGACCGAGGCCGAGGCGTACTCCGGCGCACGCTCTGAGGAAGCATTTGTCAAGTTCATCAACGAGAAGGCGGGTACCCACCGTGCTGTCGGTGGCGGTCTTGACAGCTTGGCCGGCACCATCTCCGTTCTGGACGAGATCGTTACCGAGAACGTCGCCGCGCAGAAGTTTGACAAGCTGGTGACTGAGATTAAGAAGGCCGCCAACGACCTGCGCGACAAGTACGCCGAGTACTATGTCAAGGCTGCGGAGAAGCTGAGCAAGAACGAGGGCTACGCCATCAAGGAGCTCACTCGCCTCCGTAAGATCCTGGCTAAGGGTGGCTCCGCTCCCGAGAAGTTGGATGATATTCTTTCTCGTAGCAACAT
This sequence comes from Penicillium digitatum, assembly GCF_016767815.1. Classification (NCBI taxonomy): domain Eukaryota; kingdom Fungi; phylum Ascomycota; class Eurotiomycetes; order Eurotiales; family Aspergillaceae; genus Penicillium; species Penicillium digitatum. Next base: position 1,316,533 of record NC_089386.1, on the reverse strand, counting down.
TCTCCAACGCTTTGTTGGCCAGGAGAAGCGCGATGAGCTTTAAGTGCTTGGCGATGTTATTTCTGGATGTTTGCATTTTTCCCTTGTGGATTTTTGGCTTAAGGCTCTAGTCACGGTGATTCTAGAATGAGGACTGGGACTGCCAAAAAGCTTGGATTAGAAGGAAAGGTACTGGATTGTATACGAAATGTTGGCTTGAAACTGCATATTGTACGAACAAAGTATGAACGTCGAGGCTTTCTGCCTGTTCAAAAACTCCCATGTGATTTATGAACTAGATCCACGCATGTAAGTTCAGAAAACTGATTCTTCTGTAGGAGTGTCCTTGTTTGATTGTGGGGTATCTATGAAATTGTAAAAGTAAAAGTATCAGCATCAGACACAGGTCGGTTACCTGGCCGTTCAATGCACACTCCCAGAAAGCATCGTGTATGCCAGATATGAAGTATGTGTTGGGATATTAGTACACAGATTCAGCAGAGCTGGACAGCCCAAAAGTCCAGCACTTATGGCTCTCTTGCCGAAAACGCCACGCAAAAATGAACGCACAAAATCAGAGTATGGTTAATAGGCGTTCGTATTTATTTTGCCGGACTCGGGGCGCCGGCCCCCACAGAGGCAGTTAGAGATGCTTCTAGCTCATCTAGACGCTTGGTCATATCATCCACTGCGCATAAAGATAGGTTAGTTCGCAGTCGCAGGCCTCAAAGTGTATTGGTGGTCATTGTGGAGGATGATTGAGGCAGGGGCTCACGTTTCCCGAACATCTCCGTAGAGACCTTATCGAATTTGGTTTGGAGTTCATTAAGCAGATCGTCTACAGCTGCGGTGAGCTGGCCTTGCGCTTCGGAGTTCTAAGGGCATTCATTTAGCAAGGGCAATGAGTGGGGGTTGAGCTTGTAGAAGGTATGTACCGGTTGGGACAGAAGAGACACACCCGCCAGTGGGGAGCTCTCTGGCTTATCTGGAGAAGGAGGCCTGGAATCGTCGACCATTGTGAGACTATCCAATCGCTGTACAGACTGCTTGAGGTATGTAGAGACGAGACACAGTTGACAGGGCGGTGGGACTCGATAAGGGATCGGGTCATGTGTATTTCCGAGATTGTGCTGTGAGTGGACTAGCGTAGTGTTATCGGCAGCACTAGCCAAATCAGGCCTGGCGCGATTTCAAAAAAATCCCGTGGATTCTCTGATGCGGGTTTGATAGCAAGTTGCTTTCTCTTTCAATTCTTTTCAAATCACACAAAATACAATTTCCCCTTTGTGTTTTCATCAAAGCAGCAATGGGCAAGCGCAGCAAGTTACTCCAGGCTCTCGATGCCCACAAGGGCCGCGATTTCGCTGCCGTGAAGCAGAAGAAATTGATCAAGGCCGCGGAAAAAAAGAAGTCTAAGAAGGCTACTGTCGCCCCTGAGGACAAGATCGCGGAGGAGGAAGAGGAGGAAGAAAAGGCCGCCAGCTCTGATGCCGAAGAGGAAGAAGAGGGAGAAGAGGAAGAGCAGGAAGAGGTCGACCAGGACGAGGAGATGGAAGATGGGGAGGAAGAGGAAGAGGAAGAAGATATCCCACTGTCTGACCTCGAAGAAGATGAGCGTGAAGATGTCGTTCCTCACCAACGTTTGACAATCAACAACTCTGCCGCTATCCTCTCCGCCCTCAAGCGCATTTCCTTCATCGGCCCCAACACCCCATTCTCAGAGCACAACTCCCTAGTCTCGAAAGAGCCGATCGAGGTTGAAGACGCCAATGACGATCTGAACCGTGAATTGGCTTTCTACAAGGTCTGCCAAGCTGCTGCTACCCAGGCCCGTGGCCTGCTGAAGAAGGACGGCATTCCCTTCACCCGGCCGGGCGATTACTTCGCGGAGATGGTGAAGAACGATGAGCACATGAGCTTGATTAAGAAGAAGCTTTACGAGGAGGCAGCCAGCAAGAAGGCTTCTGCTGAGGCGCGCCGCCAGCGTGATCTTAAGAAGTTCGGAAAGCAAGTCCAGAACTCCAAGTTGCAGCAGAGACACAAGGAGAAGCGCGAGATGTTGGAGAAGATCAACACCTTAAAGAAAAGTTTGTTTTCACCCTTGATATCTTCCTATAAGTTTCGCAGTCGCTAACCTGAATTTTTCACACAGAGCGCAAGGCTGACACCTCTGCCCCTACCGACGATGCCAATGACATGTTCGACGTTGCTATTGACGAGGCTACCCAGCCCGAGAAGAAGCGTAGCCGTGGCGACGGCCCCGGTGGCTCCAAGCGCCAGAAGAAGGATGCCAAGTTCGGATTTGGAGGCAAAAAGCGTCATGCTAAGAGCGGTGATGCCATTTCTAGCGGTGATCTGAGCAACTTTTCTGCTAAGAAGATGAAGGGTGGTGCAAAGCGACCCGGCAAGAGCAAGAGAGTCCAAGCCAAGGGACGCAACTGATCGTTTCAATGTGATGGGTTATGTTGTGACATTGCATTTGTATCGTGCATCATGTAATTATTTTTTCTTGCTTGGGTCTGGATAACCAAAAAATAGCAGTTTTGATTTCTTATCTCCATGACTTGCGAATGTCAGACTTTGAAGGTATAGCATCAAAACAGCGGCAAGGGAACGGCTCTAAGAGAGAAAAGTGACAACTTGTAGATATTATAAGCTATGTTTACACGTAAAAGGCAAGGAATGATACATAGAACAATTGGCTTGAATGGCTGATTTTGCAGATCGCAAGTCTATTTACAAATGCTACATCATTTGGGAGACTGTAGTCTATTGAGCTGCGTCAGCTTCAGCCTTGGTGGCTCTCTTCTCCTCCCACTCGGTCAAAAATTTCTCCACCTTTGGTCCCCAGACCTCTTCGCCGGCGTCAAGGTCCTTGTACTCCAAAACCTTATCCGGTGAAAGTTCATAGTCACCTTGACGACTGCGCACTAGCTCACTCATCAGAGCACAGCTACCAACAGCTTTACCCAGATCATGCGCCAGTGAGCGGACATAGAAGCCCGAGGTGACAGTCATCTTGATCTTCACCGCGGGGGGCTGGGGCTTGGGCTCCTCCGCAGGCACAACAGGGACCTCTATGGTTGCAGGTTCGGGGGCAGTAGGCTCAAGTGCAGGCGCTGCCTCGGTCTCAGAAACCTTTTGCTTCTTAGCAGCCTCCGCACTATCCTCCTTCGCCTCATCCGCCGGAGGCGGCGACTTCCGCTTGGTAGAAGAAGCTTCGGGGACTTGGGTCGTGAGCTCACCCTCGGCCGGTGGCACAGACACCAAGGCTTCCTGATCAAGAAGCTTCTCAGCAACAGCCTTCTCATCACCTGTCATCTCCTCCTCGGGCCATTTGTACTCGTGCGTGCCAGGCTCGTACCACTCCACAATCTCCATGTTCAAGACCTCAACGGGCCGGTGCTTAATCTCAATCGGCGGCACTTTTCCCTCGCGCGCATACTCGTACAGCTTCTTTCCATTGACTCGCAAAGCAGAGAAAATGGGCGGCTTCTGCATGATGTTCCCGCGGAACTGTTCCAGCGCCTTCTCGACTGTTTCGCGCGTGATGTGTTCGTAGGGCGCGCGACGCACGATTTTTCCAAGACGGTCGTAGGTATCCGTCTCCGCGCCGAAGGTCACTATGGTTTCGTAGCTCTTGGTGCAGGCCAGGAAATCCTGGAGGGACTTTGTGCCCTTGCCAATTCCCGTGATGAGCACACCTGTCGCGAGCGGGTCTAGGGTTCCGCCGTGGCCGATCTTCACTTCGAGGCGTTGGTGGCGACGGCGTTTACGCTGGAATTGGCTCTCACGGTCACGCCGCGCGCGTTCTTCTTCTAACCATGGTCTGAATGTCTTGGAGGGGTTGAAGTGTTTCTGTAAAGTGCGGATCACGTCGGCGGAGGTAACGCCTTGCGGCTTGTGGACGGCTATCGGAGAAATTAGATCCATGTCTTGCTTTGGTAGGACTTAAGCTCACCGAAGACGCCTTCGAGGATCTTTTCGCCAGACATTGTTCTGCGAAAAAGTCGAAACCCTGGAGGGAATGGCATCTGGAGAGATGGGAGTCGAACCAAGATGGAAAAAATGTTATTTAGTAGAGGTCGAGCTCCCGCCTTTACGGCAGTTCCTTAGGTCTACCAGGCGACTGCTCTTTTATTCAATTTTACTGTTTCTAGAATATTAATAAAAGTATCGATAATTCTTAGACATTAAGTACTATACAGAGAAAAGCCCTCGGAATTTTCAAGTGCGATTTGAAGGATCATTAGCTTCGATCTCTTTGATGTCCTTGCAAATACAACATACTCTTCTAGACTTCACCGAAGATGGGGATGAAAGGTTCACTGTTTTGATTACTTTGTCTCATAGTCATGGAATAGATCGATTTTGTATAACAAGAAGCCTCTGATTAGTTACTTGGTAGCCTGCGATCAACCAACATGTTCCTAATACAAATAAAAAAAAAATTGAGAAAGAAGAGGGGAAAGAAAAAAAGAACTGGCGCCACCCGGAATCGAACCGGGGCTAACACAGATCATTGTATACCACAATGTGTCGTCATACCACTAGACCATGGCACCTTTCAATGAGAGTTCAGATATCGGAATAGCAAATTTCACAGAAATTCAACACCGTCCAGGTAGTGTCTCAATCGATCCGTGGACAACTGAAACCTTACCTAGTTGTAGTAATTATAGGGTCTGCACGTGATAGCCTTGTGGTTGGATTCCCGGTAAATCAGGCAGAACCCCCATGTAATTAATTCCTGGTAACCCGTTGTATCTGTAATTTACTGGTCGATGACATGACTTCGACTGTTGACAACTACAAGCTTTCCAAGTCACTTTCTTATTGCTTTCATATTCTCAGTTACTGAACTTCGCATACCTTTAACTGCTCCTTCATAACTTATCCTTGACACCCACCATGCCAATTCCACCATGACCTCCCGCGAAGAAACCGTTCTAGCTCCCACCGATCCCTCTATCACTGATGAGAACGATTGGTGGGAGTTCGGCCTGACCGATGTGAAGGTCCTGAAGCCTGGGAAGATGCTATATGCAAATCTACTGGACGCCACCGAACAGAACCCAGTGCAAGTGATCGGCTTCTTAGAGCCGCTTCGCGAGGACCAGGAACACTTGAGTGCGTATCGGTGCAGTTACATCTCCGTTATCAATGCGTGTTTATCGAGTAGCTTGCTGACCAGTCACTTGCTCACCAGTGCTCAACCCGGATTACCCTCCCAAGCGCATTATTATTGACGAAGTTACACACTATGCCTATGGTCAAACTGAAGACAAGAGTATTGAGCTCTGGGTTGCTGGTAAAGCGGGCTGGTACGACATCATTTCGCCCGCCAAGGGTTTCACACCCACATACAATCGCATGGTTCAGGCCATTGACCTGCTATATTTCCTGGTCGATAAGCACCAGCAAGGAAAGAGACAGATCAATCCCTCTTTTAGGAGTCTCTGTGAACAAGTGAGTCTTTCCGTTTTCGGCAAGGCGCTATACAAACTGAGGCCTAATGTTCATCCTCCCTTAGTACACTTACCACACATATGGCTCATGTGAGACCCGAGAACAGTCAGTTGAGGTCTTTGCGACACACGCTGCATTCTTGCTTCGGTGCATGATTCAAGGAGATGCGGATGTGGAATGGAAGAAAACAAACGTCTTCGTCCATCTGCGTCGCCATTTTAATGTGAGTGAAAAAGCGCTCTCGTTTACGATAGCCTATCGGCATACTGATAATAACTCTAGGATGACTATAATAGGCTGATGGAAGAGCTTTCGCCCTCCGAGGAAAGCGAAACTGAGGAACCCCAAGACGAACCAGAAGTGGCAACCCCTCGGCATCAGCCTGCAGCAATCTCAAAATCACAAGCCGATGCCATCTACCAGTTGCTCAAGGACCTCAGAGAAGAAGGTCACCTGGCCAAACGTCGCCTGCACATTGACCTCCTGGGAGAACGCTTGGCAGAACGATTCTCTCTCAGCAACGAAGATGCCCAGAAAATCATTGTAACCAGGGCCAGCGCCGTACTAGAAATGATGAACGAAGAAGACTTTCGATGGCCTCGCTATGTCATCCATAGAGAACTCACACATGCATCCACAAAATCTGCCCCTCTGCCCGCTGCACTCCTAACCCCCCTGGATTCGCAGGAAGAGTCCAGTGACGATGAACGTTACGGCAGGACTCAGAAGTCCGTGCTGCGCCCCAAAGTCAACATGGTCTCTAATAAAGTGACCGGCAAGCGAAACCGCAATGCCCCCACAAATCGGGAGACAGTCGAATCCAATGACGAGGAAGACCAAGAGAACACCAACGAAATCGACGATGTCGACGAGATCGAGACACCCAGCAAAACCCGTGGCCATGAATTAATCAGAGATCCATTCTCAGCCACAAAGCCTCGGACTCGCTCCTTCCTGTCCACCGCCTCGAGCGGCGTTGGCCCCTCTCTAATGAAGAGCCTGTTCAAGGAAAATATCAAAAAAGACAAACTCCAGACTCCTCCCACATCTTCATCGCCATCTCAAAAGCTTCTGACTCCGGAGCGTGATCCAACTCCAGACACGGCACAGGAAATTGACGAATTTATCGACGAGACATCTAATACCTGGACATGCCGCATGCTCGGATGCGAGAAGGTGATTTCGACCTCGGATCGAATCGAGCGCAAGAAGCTCGTGGGCGACCATGCTGGAGAACACGAGTGGGAGATGCAAATGAAGGTGGAGCTGATGGAATCGGAGAAACGCATGCACTCTTCCTTCCCTGTTAACAACCTCATGCAATACGTCGTTGACGCACATGTGCTGCAAATGCGCACTGCATTCCCGGAGTTCTATTCTATCAAAGAAAACAGCGCGGTTCAGAACGGTGAATATCCCCTGGATGAAAAGACATCCATTCTCGGGACCGAGGGATTAGAAGAAGAGGATGAAGAGGATGATGAAGATCAGGAGCTTGAGGACCTCGCGAACGGTTACACCTGATCCGGTCATCCTGAAATTAATGATTGTTATGAGCCACGACGTTCATCGGAACTCGGAAACCCAGTTGAACACCCAAAATTTCTCATATCGCTGAACCTTGATGAATAAGACACGACAGAGCTAGCAGACGGGACTATAACACAGCGCCTGACACTTACAGGGCCATTCCCCCAACCACGTTTTCAAGTTGCTGCTTCCTCGCGGCTGTCAAGACACTCTGTCCAACGATTTGCTTTGTCGACAGAGATACTCGCAAATTTCAGGCCTCACCCATCACCGGTTGAAAGAAAGGCGTTGGGTGTCCGAAAGGACAGGTCGATAGGGGCTAATGTCTCCTACGGAATGAATTCGCTAGATATGCACAGCCTAGATGCTAAGCTTTGCTGATCTTCTATCGCTTTGGGGGCTTTATTTCTTCCACTTGATACCCCCTACCCAAAGTAGGTAGACACATCGCTTGAAATAGCACCATGGAGAGAACTTGACTCTCTCCTTCAACTCATATTCTAGTTATTGTAGAAAGCATTGTAGGGAAGTAGTTGGGTCTACGTGTCCTTTCCTAGGCTCACCGCAACAACCTGAGATTCAATGGTATTACCCACCAGCCAGCACACCCGTTGAACATCAGACAAATGGCACACGCAGAATCGAAAGCGAATGAAACGCTCCTTTCAAATCCACTTTCCAAGTTAATCATGCAATCAGAGAGAAATCAGAAAATCAGAAAATCAGAAAATTAGAACATTAGAATATTTAATTAGAATATTAACCCTCTAGAGGAAAGCCATGAGAAAAAGGGAAAAGTGCATTGAATAGAACACCCAACACTCTATGCAAAGGCATAGAGTGTGTATGCAAGAGCAAAGCCAATTAAGAGAAGCGAGCAAAAAGGAGGGGCAAAGAAATACTGTCTGTCTGTCTATACATGGCGAAGAGCAGTAGATTGGTATTTTGAGAAGTGGGGGAAGGAGGAGGAAGAGAAAGAGAAGCTCTTTTGACTCGGAGGGGTATACCAAGAACACGCCACATATATCACAACACATACACACCAGATTGAGAGATGAGAGAGAAAAGATATAGAGATACAGAGAGGATTATAGAAGAGAAATAAGAAATAGATGTCAAAAGGGGTGTAGCAAGATGCGTGTAGTTGGGAAAGACAAGAAAAAGCGAGTGAGCAAGCCCAGAAGAGAATGAAAATGCGAGACAGGATAATCGGCGCGAGGAGTCCTGTCCTGTGACCAAAGGTGAAACTTATTGCTGGTGGGCACAGTGAGCATCGATGAGAGCTGTAGACGATTAGCGAGTTATTCGTGGAATGGCAGGGAGAGGGAAATGGAGGCGTACCCCGAAGAGCAGAGGCTTGCCCCTCTCGGGATTCACAAGCACACTGGAGCGTATTTCCATCTAGGAAGTCAAGCACGATGCTGTTGGGCAATTCTTGCATGTCTTCATCGGGAAGACACGGAGTGCGGAACTCGGTGAGATGGTAGCGTTTAGTCATGTTCCGAGTGGTAGCATCATTGGTGCCAGGCGTGAGAACAACATATCCCTCTTCATCGATACGCATGACCCGACGCTTCCACAGAAGAGTCTTGGGGAACTGGACGTTCACCTCGCCAATTTCAATAGGCTCTGAAGTACGCGAGCTCGCAGACTCTGGAGTCTCACCAGATTCATCTGTCAAGGCGGGAACACACTCCTCTTCCTTGACTGGCGTGCTGAGGGCGCCGATGATGCTGCGGCGAGAGTTGGATGTGATCGATGACATGCGGCGCATGATTTGCGAGGTGCGAGGTGTTTTATTATCTTCGGATGCGGACGAGGCAGACTGGACGCTATCGTCAGTCCACGGGTGCGAGGAGAGAGAGAGGCGGCTTCCGGGACGGCTGTCCGGACGGCTGTCGAAATGGCTGTCGGGATGGCTGTCAGGTCGGCTGCAGGGGCGAGACGTCGGTTGGCGACTAGATGCAGTAGATGACGTTGACATGCTTCGACTGTGGAGAATGCTGGCAGGCTCGATGGGCGAGGCCAGAGGGAGTGGTGCCTCGGCTGTCTCATGCTCCACTGTCAAAGGACTAGTCGGGGGCTTGACAGCATCAGACTCCGAGGGCTCAAATCCGGGAGACCCGGGAGGGGTATCCGCATCGCGCAAGATACGGGACGTTATGGAAACAGAGGTAGCGGGCCGAGCAACATCCACAGACACCTGACGGCTATGCCGACTCAAGCTCGCCGCACGGGTAAAGCTGTCAGGGACGTGAGCAGAATGCAAGGTGCTTGGTGGGGTGGGTTCGTAGCCCCCGCTGGGCAACGAGATAGATGTACGTTTGCGATGGTTCTCGAAAGACGACGAGGCTGGTGGCCCACCTATAGCCGGACTTGCACCCAAGGGAGGGCCTTCTCGGCTCGAGAACTTTTCAAGAGCCTTGATACGACTGGAAATTCCAGAGGAGACGTTGATCTTCTTGGCCACGAGTACCGGCGGAGGCGGGCCATTTTCAGAATGAGAGCTAGAAATGGACCGGCCCACTGGGAGAGCTTGCATACCCGACGATGATCCCATGAATGGGCTAGAGACGGCGCGCGAATTTCTCCAAGCGTGATCGATGCCGTTGGATGATTTCACAGATACTGGTCTGGCCTCCTGAACAGTAGCCGAGGTCAACTCCTCCATGAACGAATCGTCGGAAAGGAGGTTGTCGTCGTCCGAGAATTCAAGGGTTGGCACTTGAAGAGGCTCCAGGAGGACCCTGCGCCTCTGGTCCAGGGTCAAAGGTTCGGCTTTATCGGAAATTGGGTGATCAGGGGTCGGCTCTTCCGCCTCGATTGGGACAAAAACGGGATTGGATTGGGTTTCCGTGCCAGTGATTTTTGGAGGGGTTATAGAGGAGGCGGAGGGGAGGGGAACCGCCTGGCGGACCTCTGCTAAGACAGGCACCTCAGAAAACTCGTCAGTTGGCACATATGCAACGGGGGGAAGTTCGAAATGGGTTTCGGGGATGTCCCCTGAATCAGGTCGTTGGGCAGGTTCATTTTGAAGTGGGACGCCAGGATTAGAGGCAGGTGGGGCGAGACTAGGGATTGCGGAGACCTCGTGCTCAGTGCGTGTTTCATCCTCAGGGGGTGTCTGTAGTTTTTCTGCGTTCACAGTCTCGGAAGATGTAGCAGCGAGAGCTGCTGTGATGAAATTTTCAGCACTTGTGATCGTAGGCAATGACCCATCCTCCTCGCTAGCAGGAGAGAGATCGGCAATTTGTTCGAGAACAGCCTCGGACTTTGGGTCACTCGGCTCTGGAGCAAATTCGGGAATGTGCTCAGCGACGGCCTCAATGGTATGCTCAGGAGCGGATTCAACAATAGTTTCAGGAACAGATGCGTGGACAATTTCAAGAGCGGAGTCACGAACGGGCTCGAAGGCGGGTTTTAGAATAGCCTCGGGAACAAGCTCAGGGGCGGCCTCAGGAGGCAACTCCTGCTGGTCTTGTTGAATTGTCTCAGGCTCCGACAGCAGCATTTCATAATCAGGGTAGTGAATCTGAATGAGGTTCTCTTTATCGTCATCCAAATCCTCGGCAATATCCTTCACCGGGTTGAGTTCTTCTTCTTCCGAGGTCTGCTTCTTCTTCGTTTCCTCCGCACGCTTGGCCAGATTCTTCCTTCTTTGCTGCAAAGCCTTCATTAAACGTTCTTTCTCAGGGGTTAATCCCGATGAGGTCGATAAGGCTCCAAGTGATTTGGCGCCAGGGGAAAGTTGAGGTCTCGAAATAGGAATGGAGGGGGGTGGGACCAGCAAAGGTGGGACTGGCGGGACACGACTGGTGGGCTTAGTTGCGAAAGTGCTCCCCTGAGATCGAGGGCGTGCATCCCCATTTTGCTTCCGCACGGAAGAAGGGCGCATATTTGTCGGTAGGGAGGCAACGGGGCGCTGGTCTACATTTCGAGAACTACCTGCTGTGCGGGGCCTTCCACTGCTATCCACGGACGGTCGGGGTCCCAGCTTAACCTTTGGGATGTGTCCCGCGGCCCGTTCCAAATCTCGGAGCGAGGGGCGCCTGGATTGGGTGGACAACCGGGCCTCTTCGGAAGGACGGGGGAATTCATCCAAGATAGTTCGGTACCTGGAACTGGAGCGAGAGCGGTCTGATCGGGTGGATTTGGGGGACATTTTTGCGGACGGAGGTTCGATGGGACTCCCTCGAGAGATTGTGGCTCTGGAGCTCGCCCGAGATGGAGGTGGCATGGGATCGACTGACGCCTTTTCGCTTTCTGGGGATGTCGGAGGTAGTTCTGGCCCCGCGGGCGGATCAATTGGTGACGGCATTAGGGTAGCTTCCGACATGACACTCGGTCTGCGTTGAGCCTCCGACTGGGGAGGTAGGATCGATGTGAGAGATTCATCTTTTGTGCCACTTTCCTCTGCATCTTCCGTGATTTCCATCAACCGGCCGCGGCGAAGAGAGCTTGAAGAAGAAGAAGTGACCGAGGTCGAGGCGGTATGGAGGAGACAGGCGGAGGACAAGGCGCTTTCGGTGAGATCGGAGGCTTTGGACAGAGGAAGTACGGTGTCGTTTGGGGTGAATTTGTCGGTGACGGACTGGAATTGGACATTGCTTCGGGCTGGGACATCTTAGCCCAATTCCTATGGCAAGGTGGTTGATGGGCATACCTATGATGATCCGGGATAACCCCTCCGGCATGTAGCGGATGATCACTTTTCTGCGCCGGTATTGAAGGAAGCCATAGAGCGGCGAGCATTCCTCGTAGCCATCGATGGCATTCCGGATTTCAGGCACCCCGCCGGTGCCTCGTTCGTGAAGGGCAATCTCATCTCTTGAAATGTAGTGTAGTAGAAACCTGAAACATAAATAGGGACGTCAGTACCGGTTCATGTATGTGTCGCACGGTGGGCAAGTTGAAACACCGGGGAAAGGGGGCACTCACCATCCGCCCGCGTCGGCCAAGGCACTTTGGTAGGCTTCCACGACGGGGGCAGTATCAAGCCCATTCAAAGACATAGCGTGAGCCGCATGGAGGTCAGAAGAGGCGCAATGCCGAAGGTAATGGATGTGAAGAAGAGAAAATAGGGGAGAAATGTGGTCCCAGAGAGCGGGTAAAGACACTAAAAGTCGACTTGGGATCGGATCTCAAGATCGCGATGTGCCCAATCAAGGCCGAAGTGCAGATTTGGCTGTTTCATGAAAACTAAGTTACAAAGTTGGTTTTAGGCGAACTCTTCTCAGGGGGAACATGTTCTCATTTGGCTCCACCTTTTTGTTCATCCCAATTTACACTATCAGAGTCTTGAATCGGAAAAAAAAAGGACTCAAGTACTTGTATTCTTCGGGATGTTAAGCGGTAGACAGTCCAAAGGCACATTCTCTAGGAGAAAATATATGAGCTCCAGGGGATTGCTGTCAAGAAAAACAAGCTAGCGGACAGAGGTTTACATGTTAAATGCAACATTTGGATTGAGACACGCTAACTAAATATATAAATAGACTATCATTGATAATGAAGAATGACAATAGTGACCATCTCCAAAACCAAGAGACACCCTCCCAAGTGCTCCCGTACTTCCTCCCCGTACTATTCCCGCTGTGCTCCGCCTCGGGGTCCTCCGAAAGCGGGAACTCAGATATCAACTGGATCCTTCGATCCGTGATGGCAATCCATTCCCTTTCACCCTCTTCTATGCAAAAACCGACCACATGGCCGACCTTCCCTCGCTATCGATCCCTTCCCTATCCCACGAGACCCAGCTTCGGGTGCTGGATACCCTCTTTGAACCCTCCCCAGAGCTCCACCGACTAATGATTCCCGTGCTGGCCAGTCAGACGTTCTCTTCGTACAGCAGCCTCATTGATGCTGTAGGGGGTCACATGTCTACACTCGCTGCCTCAAATTCACCTACCGATCGAGACGTGCTCTTGGGCATCTTGGGATCGCACCCACGTCTTGGTCGGGCTTCCGCCAACCCAGAACATCTGAGTGAGCTAAGTAGGAAGGAACAGGCCCAATTGAATGAAGGCGCAGAGGAACGGGCGGAGAAATTACGAGCACTGAATGCGGAATACGAGGAGAAGTTTCCGGGGTTGCGGTTTGTGTAGGGGTCTCCGTTTCTTGCGTAACTGGCTACAACACATAATGACTGGAGATAGTACATTTGTCAATGGACGTAGTCGCGACCTGATCATGGTTGAAATGCGCCAGCGCATTGACCGGGCCAATGCGGCGAAAGAGATTGAAGAGACCGTTCAGGTAGGATTCTCTTATCGGTGCATTGCTCTACCAAGTATATATACCAAGTACTGACCTTCGAAGGGGATGTGTGATATTGCAAAGGACCGAGCAAGAAAGCTGTCATCCCACCATTAATAGAATTTCATGTTCGAGACTCTTTTAATCTGATGCCCATTGTTACATTCTCAAGCAAATAAGAAAGATCAGCACTGAAGGGTCCAAAGTCTCCACCCTCATCGCCCCCATTTGATGTCATCCAGCGCTATCCGGTGTTTGCCGCTTTTAATTTGCTTATCTTGACCTTTTTTTTCGATCTTTTTTTGAATTCCAGTCTCTGTGAATAGGGTACATTTCCATTTGAATAGTACTCCATACCACCCCTCATGCGACTGAACACATGGCGGAGGGAAGCAGTAATCTCCACCTACGAGTCGCGACGACCCCCGCGAAAACTGATTTGACCCCCTCCGGAACCTCCACATTCCCCGGTAAGTTGGACGTGGGATCTTTCCAGGAAGTTCGAAAATTGGAATCTGGTCGGGTCTAGAGAAATTTTCTCCATTGACCACTGACTCTAGACTGAATACGCGCTAGAAAGAAAAGAAAAACTTGTCCACGGAAGATGCTGACGGAACCATCAGGCTCGGCAACATCGGATGTTCCCTCGGGCTCGACTTATAGTCTACAGGATGCTCGAAATTCCAGACGGTCGGTTGTTGCTAGCTCTTTACGGGATCCGACCTCGCACACCCCCCTCGAGAAGACCGAGTCAAGCGCCATAGATCCGTTATCCCAGGTAAGCTCTCACAGACCTGCACCGAATAGACACTTCCCTCGGTTCGATCAGGTGCTTGTCTGCTTGGTGCAACCCCGCATTTGAGATGCAGCGGAGATGCAGGAGCCCAGCTGACAGGAGGGCCGTGTTCTGTCATTGTAGCACATTATCAAACGCACCAATACCCAAAAATCCATCCCCCTGAAATTACTGGGCAGAGCGTCATATGAAGCAGAGGCCGTGGGATCCGAATACGGTCAACCAGAGCCAAGCCCGACACGGGGGGATGCATTGCCTACCTCAAAACCCCCCAAAGAGAAGAAGTGAGTTTTCCGACCTTGTCAGCTTGTATGAAGAACTACAACCACGCCGACGGTTTGTGTTGCCGACAGTTGTGTGCCGGGAGTTTCTTTGCGCCTCCCCGCATACTCCATTTGAGAAGATCCATCCCCCGGATTCTCGCCATCATATGCAATTTATTACCAGCGACTGACCCGTGGTTTGCTCTTTTCAACTACAGAAAAGGTGTCTCCTTCCTCAGTCGAATCATTGGAAACAAGAAGAAAGATCAGCTGTCGGAGGCGGAAGATGAGACCTCGGACCCTGAAGCATACCGCATGTCCGTTGACACTTCGCATCCAATTGGATTCATACCGCGACACCCTGCTCCGTCAAAATACTTGAAGGTGCGAGCGCATTACAAAAAGGATAAGACGTTCAACCGTGTGTTTCTGGCCCAGGAACTGCAGGGCAGCGGCCCATCACCCAAACCCCCAGATCGACGGATATCTATATCTTCGGCCTTGTCGCAGAGTGGCGATCACACTGGAAAGGCCGTCTGGGCCCTCACGTTTTCTAAGGATGGTAAATATCTCGCGGCCGCTGGCCAGGACCGGAAGGTCCGGGTCTGGGCTGTTATCACTACACCAGAGGAGCGCGAGGATGCCAATGGAGACGAAGAGGCAACGCCCGTAGATGCACAAGATCATTCCGGCCTGAAGGCGCCTGTGTTTCAGCCAGAGCCCGTTCAGGTGTATGACAGTCACACAGGGAGCATACTGGATTTGAGCTGGAGTAAGGTATGCATTCTCAGAACAGTCAACACGATAGGAAACTGCCATGCTGACCTAAAAGTCAGAACAACTTCCTTCTCTCGTCGTCAATGGACAAGACAGTGCGACTATGGCATGTCTCTCGACCGGAATGTCTTTGCTGTTTCCAACACAGTGATTTTGTGACTTCGATCCAATTCCACCCACGTGACGACCGATTTTTCCTTGCTGGATCTCTCGACACGAAACTGCGACTCTGGAGTATCCCAGATAAGAGCGTGGCTTTTGTGACTGCTGTACCCGACATGATCACGGCTGTGGCATTCACTCCGGATGGCCGACACTCCATCGCCGGATGTTTGAATGGCATGCTGAACATCTATGACACCGAGGGCCTGAAACTAGCAGCGCAGATCCATGTACGATCGGCCCGTGGGCGGAACGCCAAGGGTAGCAAAATCACTGGAATTGATACAATGACGTTTCCCCGGGACGGTGCAATGGATGATACCCAGGGTGATATCAAGTTGCTGGTTACCAGCAACGACTCCCGCATCAGGTTGTACGACTTCAAAGATCGATCACTGGTGGCTAAATTCCGCGGGAACGAGAACACCTGCAGCCAAATTAGAGCTACATTCACCAATGATGGCAGGTACATTATATGTGGAAGTGAGGATCGCAGGGCATACGTGTGGCCAATTGGGACAGTGCAACAAGATTCCGAAAAGCAGGCCGTAGAGGTATTCGAGACACAGTCGGCCATGGTAACAGCTGCAATCATGGCACCGACTCAAACGAAACGGGTACTGGCGCTATCAGAAGACCCGATCTACGACATCTGCAATCCGCCCCCGGTAGCGCTACTGGGTCCGGAGTCAACCGACCCTTCAAAGAAAACAAGCTCCGACAAAGAACGTGACCCTCAAAAGCAGTCTGCATCCACACCTCGCCTATCCATCGTCAGCAAAATGGCCCTCGATTCCCCTTCGTACCTCGCACGATCCAAGCATCCAGACGGAGAGATCATCGTGATCGCCGACTATTCCGGCAAGATCAAAGTCCTCCGACAAGACTGTGCGTATCAAAAACGACGCTTCGAAAACTGGGACGCCAATTCCACTATCTCACGCCGGATCCTCAATCGCTCCAACTCCGCACGCCGCAGCATCGCCTCCTCAGGAAAGGACTCGTCCCACAAAACCCCGTCCGAGCGCATCATCTCATGGCGCAACTCCGTCGTCCGCCACGGCCGCTCGAGCATCGAAGTCTCTCGTGCCGGCCTCCGAACCCGCACCCCATCCCCGCAACACCGCCCGGCAATCTCTAGACTGGCATCTTCCCGCCCTTCAAACGAATCACCATCCGTCTTCACTGCATCCCCACCCCCATCGCCACACCGACTCCGCTTCGACAGCAACCGCACAAGCGAAGACATGAGCCGCGCAAGTGGAAACAACAATGGTCGTGCAAACGTCTCAACCTCCAACTCTCAACCTCCCCCCGAAGTTACCTCCTCCGCAGATTTCCTGACCACCAACAAAGCACAAGATAACCCGCTTTGTTTGCAGGGTCACCGCAGCTACGCTTACTGGAACAAGATTGCGCACGATGCGCTGGCTATGCAGTCCCGGAACTCGAATGACTTGCTTAGTCCGGATAATATCCCGTCGCGCGAGCGCAATATGAGTACTTCGGGAGGTAGTTTGTTGAGCAGTGACTATACCTCTTCAATGGGTGATGCCGAGGAAGACGTGCTAAAGTGTGACAATTGTCATGGGACGAGTTTTCGCGGTGTTAGGGGGAGGGATGGGAAGCAGAAACTTATTTGTTCGGAGTGTCATCGGCCTGTTTCTTGAGTCTTTTTGTGTGGTTATGGATGTCTGTGGATGCCTTCCGTGGGGGAAACAAAAAAGAAACTTCTACGATCTATGATTTTCTGGGAGATATGATAGGATTTGGCGTTTTGTTTCGGCAGAATGGATACATATGGGAGGAAAATTAGGATGGGTGCGTGTTGGTTTTTTGTTTACTGTAATAACGATGTCGATAAGTTTTGTTTAATGTGTAAATGGTGCTCGGCCTTGATAGCAAGGCGGGTGCAGTATCAGATGCAATGAGAGATGATTCACTGGAACATGGAGGTATCCTTGAAGAGACCAGGTGTAGTGCATCGTTGTCCAACTGGAGGATGTTTCATCCGAAGCTTTCTTCATTCCCACTCAAACCTCCATGCAGGGTGTTGTAGACATTCATCCATTCTGTATCCCACCCAAACAAGACATCCCGAACCCTTCGCCCTCCTCCATCTCCCTAACATCCTCAACAACTATGTATCCAACACCTGACAGAAGATGTCAAACCTAGCCTCATCTCCCCATGACGTGGTCACCACGGAATCGAACGTCTTATTGACGCTTCCCGTCAGCAACATCGGATTAGATCTCGGATTAGATCTCGCGTCGTGCTTTCGATACGACCGCGTGTGCGAGAGCGGCGCTGTATCGCCGCAGTTTCCCGCTACCATGTGTATATGCTGCTTGTAGCGGGGCTTGAATACCTCGTGGGTCATGTTGGTCTTGCGTGGTGCGCAGACCATCACGCGGTATACCATGGTGATAGGTTTGAGGGTTGATTGCGAGTGACTGTAGGTGATTATAAGTGTGTTCGGGACCCTGGTTTGAAGGAGTGGCTATGATGCTATTCGGAAGTCTGGTATACAAGGCTTCTACCACTGCCCAAGTGGAAACGGAGGTGATTATGCACGCAACAATTTTCTATCCGGAAGATGTGAGTCGACTCTTGGGGTTTGCAAGAGTTCCTTGTAATTTTGGCGTGTCTAGTTTCCCTGTGGCTTTCTGTATCTTCTAGGAACTTTCTGGGTAGGCTGACATGTACTACAAGTATCTGGGGGCCTCGTGCAGCTGACTTCTAGCCTGGAATGATGAACGTGGACGATCAAGAGATATTTTTTTGTGGATCCTGATGTTAAATAGATCTGTGTCTCTGGTACAATTTTCATTGATCACTTGAGCAGGTATTCCAACTTCGATGATCCTGTCACAGGGTCATGATGTAGGAAGGAGGTCCTGAGGTCACATTCTCCACAAAGAAGAGGATGAAAATAGGCACCTTTCGACGTTTCGTAAAAGATCTCAGAAAGTGGGCAGAGAAAAGAAGTTGTTGAAGTACTTTCTGATAAAGAAGAATGCCAGTTAGTGACGACTATTGCGATTGCACGTACAAATTGCGGAGTGAACGGTCTTGGTGCCAAGACATGGAAAAAGCCGCCAGCACACTGACAACACCTCCACACTCTCTCCACCCACCAACCCTCCCACCAATTCCTCTCTCGAATCTTGACTCTCAGCGGATATTTCCTTTTGATCCGCGATCATTCACCCTGAGAAATTTCCCACAACACCGAGATACCCACCTACCAACCTGCGCATCCCACCACACCTCTCAACCCCAAACCGCGAGCTCTACAGACGCTCACCATCACTCCAAAATGCCCTACCTACCCACCTCTCAGGCCTATCTGGAGCAGTCAGCGCAGTTATTACAAGCGTACCCAGACACAGTAAGCACTTCGAACCTCCCATCCTAACTCCAACCCGCCATCCAATCTTCCACACCGCGTCCCCCCACAGCAAACCCCAATTCCAATGTCAATCCACCAAACTAACAGCCCCAATCCCCAGACCCGGATCGTAACAAAATACAACTTCCCCACAAACCGACGAGGAAACATGATCCGAGCCCACAAGTCCAAAGTCCGCAAAGACGCCAAAGCCAGCGATGCTTCCTCAACCACACCCGCACCACCAACCACCGCAATCGCAACCCTCACGCTGAAGACATTCAACCCAACGACAGGAATATGTCTGCACTACCGCACAAATAAGGCACAGGAAGTCGGCCGTTTGATCACGAGTCTGGGCAAGCTGGCTGCCGGTGCTGATGTAGCGGGTTTGGGGTTATCGGCTGCGGCTCCTTCTGCGGGCGCGGATGTGGAGATGGTTGATGCTCCTGCCCCTGCCGCTGCCGAGGAGGCTGCGCCGGTTGTTGGCAAGGCGCAGGGACAAGGTGCGAAGGGGAAGAAGAAGGGTGGGAAGGGGAAGCGGTAAATCAAACGGGGTTTCTGAGAATCGCATTCATCACTTTGTTTCTTATGCTTCTTTTCGCTTGTTACTTGTTATGATGCATTCAGAGATGTGGGCATGAGGTCTTTTGATACCGGGAATAAGATACCGACTATGCACATCCACAGACGGTGCTGTGATGTGAAACGGCGTTTCAAGAGTCTGAAGTAGGAATGGGGCTGGCCAATTGACACCTGGTACTGATAGGGGACATTTTCATTATATTCAACTACAATCAATCCAAGATAGATGGAGGAGGTGATTCGAAGATCTAGATACAGAGGATCCGCCATCATCCATGGACATTTGAGTTCAGGATGGACCAGGGGGGAAGAAAAAAAAAAGGAAAAAAAAAACGCCGTTCCGATGCAAGCGTTCAAACGGTAACTGCGTCAATCAATAAAAGACAGAATAAGAAAAGCATAATATCGCGTGAAAGGGGAGAGGGTATAAAACAACACAAGAGGGAAGGGAAAAGGACACCGTCTAGAAGTCCTCATCGAAGTTGAGACCGTCGCTTACGACCTTCTCGCCCTCAGCGTTGACCTCCTGCTTGGTGCTGGCCATGACACCAGCCTTCTGGTAGTCACCGACACGCTTCTCGAAGAAGTTGGTCTTGCCAGCCAGAGAGATAGACTCCATGAAGTCAAAGGGGTTGGTAGCGTTGTAGTACTTCTTGTTGCCGAGGGCCACCAGCAGGCGGTCAGCGACGAACTCAATGTACTCGCACATCAGCTTGGAGTTCATGCCAAGCAGACCGCAGGGAAGGGCGTCAGTCAGGAACTCCTGCTCGATTCCGACGGCCTCAACAATGATGTCCTGAACCAACTTGGGGTCGGGGCGGTGGTTCATGTGGGAGAACAGCAGACAAGCGAAATCAGTGTGGAGACCCTCGTCACGAGAGATCAACTCGTTGGAGAATGTGAGACCAGGCATCAGGCCACGCTTCTTCAGCCAGAAGATGGACGCGAATGAGCCAGAGAAGAAGATACCCTCGACAGCAGCGAAGGCAACCAGACGCGAAGCGAAGGTTGATTCGTGGTCGCTAATCCATCGGAGGGCCCAGTTGGCCTTCTTGGCAATGCACGGGACTAAAGATTCAGTTAGATAAGGCAACAAAACCAAGTCGATCAGAGTACGACTTACTAGTGTCAATGGCATCGAAAAGGTAGGTACGCTGCTTAGGCTCATTAATGTAGGTGTCGATGAGCAGGGAGTAGGTCTCGGAGTGGATGTTTTCCATCATGATCTGGAAGCCGTAGAAGCAACGGGCCTCGGGGATCTGAACCTCTCCACTGAAGCGCTCGACAAGGTTCTCGTTGACAATGCCGTCGGAGGCGGCGAAGAAGGCGAGGACATGGGAGATAAAGTAACGCTCGTCGTCGTTCAGGCGGTTGTGCCAGTCGTGAAGATCCTTGGAGAGATCAATCTCCTCAGCAGTCCAGAAGGAGGCTTCGGCTTTCTTGTACATTTGCCAGATCTGTTGACACAAGGGGTCTGGTTAGCTTCCATGTATGAGGTGGCAGGACAGTTTTGGCGATTTTCACTTTACGCGTGAAACGCGTCAACAACGTGACTTACCTCGTGGTACTTGATAGGGAACATGACGAAACGGTGGGGGTTCTCCTGGAGGAGGGGCTCTGAGGCTTCCATCTCCTTGATGGTAAGAGCCTTGGACGCGTGGGACTTCTCGGTGGACTTCTCAATGGGGGTGTTGACTGCCTTGAGAGACGCAGGCGCGTTCTCCTTGCCAGCCAACTGGAAGTCGAGCTTCTTGACGGGTGAGTCACTCATCTTGAGGTTCTCGAGTGAGGAGGCAGCCTAGGGAAGAACAAATATTAACTCAAACGAACTTCACAACGCGTCTGGCGCGAGAGGCAAGAGGCGAAAAGTGTGATATCACATACCTGTTTCGAGGGAGTGACTTGAGCGGCCATTGGAACAAGTATGTGAAGAATGTTATATCACTGGGCAATTCAAACAGACAGCAAGTAAGAATGAAATAACTGCTTTGAGAGTGTGATGGGAGATTTGAAGTTGGACGAGGGAAGAGAAACTCGATTAAGTACTGCCGATTTCTCTTTAGCGCGACGTGCGAAGTCACGTCGCACGTGACTGCGCGAATCACTTAGGTAATGTACGGCGCGTCCACGGGTCTGTTTCCCAGCCCTTCTTTCCTATTTGGGCAACTCTTTTCTCATCCCAACATCCGAAAGGATCGTCATTGACCGTGCTCCATTCCAGCTCCATTCTTGTGCATGTTTACATGGGCTTTTCTACTCTGTACATCTACATATCACTACTTCCATGAACCTACAACCTAAGACATCAACAACTCCCACGCGTCTCTAGTTTTTTTTTCAGTCCCCACTATTGATTGCGATCAGATAAGCCAGAGAGACCACAAAAACGCGTGACGCGACTAGGCAAAACAGTCGGATTTACGGATCTAAATGATTTAATGATTGGGTCTAGATCCAAGCGTTAGCCTCATCATTCGCCAATTTATAGCTCATTATCCATAGCGTAAGGGTGTGCTCCCCGCACATGCGTTCAATCTGCTGTATAGGTACTCCATACCTATGTTGATATCTACGAATGTTCTAAGGGTTCTTCTTCGTCAATCATTATGTATAGTTTAGTTTAAACAAGCCGAGTAACATGTGGCAGCTCCTGTCAAGTCATATGAATGAAGGATCGTTTCACCCTTTTACTCCATAGGGAAGTTTCTGAAAGTGGATCCCCAAAGAAGAAGAAAGCGCTGATCATTTTTGCCCCGTCACGCTTAGGCAGCCAGCATTTTATGGTTGAGTAGTCTTCGATTGACAATCTTCTGTATTCAAGCTGCATGGGGACATGTCTATTCCATACGGGGGATACGAAGACCAAGGTCGGTGTTGTACAGTATAGTATATTCAGTAATGACACTGTTCCCAAGGGTTGAATGCAATGTGGCGAGTAATCCCTTGCAAGTGCCCATCGGCTTATCTCCACTTGCCAGGTTTGAGCTCTCGGTGCACACACCTCTTGTCTAGTGGGCTAGTGGGAATAGCAAAGGAGTGCCTTGCATCACCGCGTGCTAGCGTGTTCTCATGTTTCGCAATTTGTGCCGAGGAAACCAACTGTGAGAGGGACCTAAAAAAAAATACCAAGGCATAATTCCGAAATGTTTCCAAGGCCTATGCGGGAAAAAAATTTGCACAGAGTTTCGAATTTGAGAGCAACAGGTTACTCTGCCAAACGCAATCTATGTGGCCAGTCAGAAGCAATTATGCAGCACACATCTTTCGAAAAGAACTCCAGCTAGGCAATGCAGACACAAGTAATAAATCTCGCACGGGGATCTCTTCAAAAAAAATAGCTCATGCGTCACCTAGATTCCCTCACGGAAGGAGTCAGGCAGAATCCGGTTCTCAACACGGCGCATCAGCTTGTTAGTCTGTTCAGCCAGACTCAGAGTCAAGATCTAGAGGTAGGGTTAGTTCACGAATGCCAATGCAAAGATCAACTCCTGTCACTCACGGTATGGGGAAGGATGCGGGCGAGATGGGCGAAGAAGCCTTTATAGATGGCAAGGGGACCCTCGGTGCGAATAGTCTTAAGCAAGCAATCGAACACACCACCGTACAGGTTACCTGTCTGGTTGTACATACGAGCCATGATGGTATCTAAAGAGAGGAAATTCAGCGAAGAACATGTATCCCGTGTTCGAGATGACATACCAGGGGGGTGCATGAAGCAGCACACAACGAAGCCAGAAGTTGCGCTACTGGCCAGATGCAAAGCAGGACCCTCCTCCATACCCAGGTGGCGGGTGAGGCGGCGCTTGGCAAAGAAGTATGTGGGGAGTTGCACGGCACTACCGAAACTGGTGCGAATCATAGCAGCACCGACACCACGGTAGATACCTTTGATGCCTTCGCCCTTGTAGATCTTGCTAAGGCCATCAAAAGAGTTCTTATATTTGTGCTGCGTGCCGACGGGGAGGAACGGTGAATAGGACTGAAGACGAGTCTTAACAAGGAAGAAAGGCGACCCCGCTGCGGCACCAATGACACCTGAAGCAGCTCCTGCTACGACATTAGCAGCGAGGGACTGGACCTTGGGGTCACTGTATATAGCAGATGTGAGGTTCGAGCGGATAGGTTCGTAGAAGCCCAGACGGCAGCCGTTAAGCAAGACCTGGTAGATATACTACATGCCTCGGATGTTAGCTCGGTGCGCCTTTGTTTGAAATTTGGAGAGGATAACACATACAGCAGATCCAATACCCCGGAACAGACCCCGAGGTCCTTCATTCTGCAAAATCACTTTGATGCCGTGCAACGGGCCCTTGTACATCTTCACTGCCTGGTTTTTGGTTTGCAATTCACCCTGCAGTTGAAGCCTTGCAGCCAGCCATCATTGTCAGTACCCTGGCAGCACACCTGGAGTATTAGGAAACCAACCGGATCTTGACCGTCTCAAAACTATGGGTGACAGTGACTGCACCGCATGCTGCAATGCCACCTGCAATAAACGCGCTGTTCCACCACAGTCGCTGTTAGCGCAGGCTTTACACATCTCCCGCGCAAATTTATGACATACCCTCCAGTAGTAGACATAGCGCCTTCCAAATGGTATTATGGCCGTGTGAAGATATGTTCAGGCTTGTCGGTAAGCGGAGTAAGATCGGACCCGCCCGCAAGACGAGATCAATGCGGCCGGCAGCGGGGATTCACAGGATATGTGCAATTATTGAGGCAGTATAGGAGGTCCAAATTGATGCACGGGAGAGAAATATGAATGAATGTACAAGATTTGTTCACCTAGACTCAGAAATCAAAGAAGTTAAAGCCAACACACGCCCTGAGGACATCAAAGCTTATGTTGTACGAAGCATTTGAATGCGGCGAACTGGAACTGGAACTCGGTCAAACGTTCATTGGTCATTTGATCCTGGGGCTTCCGGTGTCGGACTCCGGAGTTCTTATGTCAGCTGAGGCGGTGAGACGCGCAAAAAAGCCCAGTCGCGGAGCTTCACCACGGAGCTTGTCGTGGGTAGCTCTTTCCTCTTCCTCCCGTTCCATTGACTTTTTTTAAATAACTTCATTTTGCAACTCTTCGCTATATTATACTCCTAGTAGCTCTAACTTTACCGGTCAATCACACTGCCATGGCCGAAGGCCAATCAACACCGCAGCAGGGTCCGCCCGCCGCCCAAGCTCCGCTCAAGTCGCAGAAAATCACGGATATCATTGCCACCTTCCGCCCATCCAAGGTAGGTTCAAATGAACTTTGAAGCTATGGCACCAGTCTGATAGATCCTGTTCTATAGGGATTTTATCCTTGTAAAAAAGACCTGTCCAAATACGTGACCTCTTTGGACTTTGACGACCAAGGCGATGTTCTGATAGGTGCCGGTAACGATGACAGTATGCATGTTTATGATGTGAGAGAGGGCAAATTCAACAAATCTGTTGCCAGCAAGAAATACGGTGTTCATCTCGCGAGATTCACGCATCACTCTCGCCAGGTCCTCCATGCGAGTACCAAGATTGATAGTACGTGGCCGAATAGCCTGCTTTTGGCTACCCAGCTCACCATTAACAGATAATTTGCGGTTACTGGACCTCCACAATGAGGGATACATACGATATTTTACCGGCAATAATGACCAAGTAACTTGCCTGGCTCAATCCCCCGCAAGCGACGCCTTTATGTCTTGCTCCAAGGATGACACTGTGACATTGTGGGACTTGAATTCGAGGAATGCACAGGGCAAACTGAATCTTGCGACACCATACCTCGCTGCATTTGATCCGTCGGGTACAGTCATTGCAATCGCCTCTCAATCCACAGCTGCAGTGCTTCTTTACGACTTCCGCAACTTTGACAAGTCGCCCTTCTCCACCTTCGATCTCGCGCCATACGAGGAGAGATTCACACCGTCGACGCGAGGACGGGCGTGGACTCGATTGGAGTTCTCCAACGATGGAAAATATATGATGCTTGGGACGGACTACCACGGCCACTTTGTTCTAGATGCCTTTGATGGTACACTTAAGGCCTTCCTAGTTGGCAAGAGTGGAGCGTCTGGTCGTGCTGCACCAGTGTCCACGACGGGCAAGCCTCTCGGTCAAGGTGATGCTTGTTTCAGTCCCGATGGTCGATACGTCATTGGAGGCAATGGTGATCAACATGGTATGCTCGTGTGGGATTTGGGACAGATCGGCGGGGGGGACATCACACTGCAGCCCTCGACCAGGTTGTCTGCTCCAAGCTGCGCGGCTATGGTGGAATACAACCCGCGTTACAACATGGTCGCCAGTGCCGACAAGGAGATTATCTTCTACGTCCCCGACGACCACGGCAAATCTTCAGAGAAGTAATTTGAATCTGATGGCGCGACGGAAAGGATCATATCTCCGATTTCCTCCCAAACTATCAGCCAAGCACTGTCTTGATATGCACTGGATGACTAGATGCCCTGCGGAACAATGGCACCGTGTTCACAAATTGTCAAGGTCAAGAAATGCGCTTTCTATTCTCACCTATCTAGCAGCTGATCCTCTATGCTTATGGTTTTCGATCTTTGTCTTTACCAACCAGACTTCGCGCTGTATCACAGATCCAAACGTCAGGGCCTTCTAAGCTATCATCGCCTTTTCGATTGTCCTCGACGGTAGCCTCGATTTGCTTGGCGATTGTGCGATTGCTGGAAATGGTTGTCAAACGGGTGACCCAACCGTACAAAAAAACGCCATGGTTGATGTCCGAAAGGCCTTTCCCAACTTCATGTACCACAGGATGAAGGTTACCTTGTGTCTTGGCCGCATCAATCACTTGCTGAGCTTCAACGACTTTGATGGGGAGCTTCCAATTTGCGGGCACCTGATAATCAGACAATTTTTGAAACTCCTGGAGAAGAGCCTCACGATCGAGTTGTTCGTATGGTGTTTCTCCCAGCAACATGCGAGATCGGCTCTTCTCCGTCTCTGTCCCAATGGTATCGACAATTTCCCGGAAGCGCACTGCAGCCTCTGTGGTGGATAGGAGCTCATGAGCATCCATAGCCGGCCAGAGCTCAGAAGTGAGCAGTGGTTTTTCCCGCTCAACTTCAATTTGTCGAACGATGGCTCTATGGAAATGAGGTGACGTTGGGATATCCTTGACGTGAGACAAGTCAGATACCATGGCAAGGAGCAAAGTGCAGTCGACATTCAGGGTCGAAGTGAAGTTTTTGAACGGCTGAGGCAGGAGATGGGCTAGTCCAGTGCGAGTCTCTGCTGGCAGACTCCCCTGACAGTCAACGCGAATACCATAGCTCCGCATCTCGTTCAAGACAGCGTCAATTTCAGGAATCCTTCCTTCTTCAATCTTAGGGATAACAACCCGTAGCCGAGGATGTCTATATCTAACGCGCGTAGCATCAGACGCCTTCCTTAGATCCCGGGCCAGCTTAATGAGCTCCAACTCATCATCGTCAGCCCCTTCATCTTCTTCATCAAAATTCTGCAAAATAGTCCGCCCTTTACCCCCATCAGACCACTCATCCTCATCACTATCACCCTCCCAGCCCTTCTTCGCCATCTCGAACAAAAGCCGGCTCTCCGAGACAGTAGATACTTTCACCCACTCCTCCCCATCATCAGCCACAACATCCACAAATACACTCTTGCGCTTATCTTTGTTTCGCTGCTTTTCCGGGTGCACAGCCCCACCAATTTTCCCTTTCCCACCCGCACTCTGCTTCTCCGTCGCCTTCGTCTCCCCATCCCAGTAAAACCTCTTGCCCAGCGCAACCAACCCCGAACAAGACCCACTCGCGATCCTCCAGACAGCCTGGTAGAACGGCAGATTCGACGAGCGAAGCGCGTGCACCAGTCGCATTTCCAAATCAGGGTCATGCGACGTCACGCCATCTTCCGTTTCACTGGTTCCTGGTCCTGCAGTTGTCTCTCCTATCGCCCCCTCAATCTGCCTTCCTAGCTTCTCCAGCATTCGCAGCTCGGAGACTACGCTGGAGCGGAATTGGCGCACCTCAACGAGCTGAGGATTCCGTAGTGTGGATGTGAGGAGGGCTTGGTAGCCATCGATCTGGGAAAGCAGGTCGTTACATTCTTGCTTCAGCTGGACTGAAAGAGTGGTGCTAGTCCTGGAACTGGGTTCAGTTGATTGGGGTTCTGGCTTCGCGGTAGCTGTGCTTGTGTTGTCATTGTCGTGTTCTTTGTTGGAAGTGGAGGAGGGGGGTGCGGGAAAGTGGGGATGTGTATCTAGTGGCATTGTGTATAATTAGACACCGGTTGCAGTGAGATTGTGATACTGCCTCGCATGTGCAGGTGAGGTTTGTGCTAGGGTTGTTGGTTGTGTTTGAAAGTTGGAGCTGGGGCAAGTGCGATAAGATTTCTTTTATCAGTTGGGATGGATGGAGTCAAAACATTTGGGGGTCCTTTTCAGCTTGGAAATACTGACTGCATTGATGGAGTAAGACAATTTATAGCTTGTGAGAGGATTTCTATGGCTCCACATGAGGCTCTGAATGACTCAAAAATAGTCGAGGGCTGCACCTCCTAATTTATCTCCCTGTACTCCGTAGCCCTACCATTGAGGTAAAAGACCTTTAACAAGACCTCGAACAATTAAGATGCTATCTCCGGCATCATCTGGAGCACTCAGGCAAAGCTTTGACATGGTGCTACAGTCAGTGCTCCAAAGGTAGTAAATTGTTGGGAGATATGGCCTAGTCCTCGAGGTAAATCCACCGCATATCTAGACATAATTCAGGTAGCCTCTCAATTGGATAGTGATCGTCAAAGCTCTCTGTATTCTTGCACTGGCCATTCTTGAACCGCACAAATTCGTTCATCTCTAGCTGTTGCTCTTGGTCCAAAAGCTGCATACGTTCACTGAGAGAAGCGAAGGCATCATCATGCCGATGGTCGATCAATAGATTCCATCAAACATGGAGCCGTACTATGTAAGATACCGAGCTCCACGAGGCACCAGATTTGATTCTTCCATGCAGATATATTCGTCCTTTCGCTATCTGATGGGCCTTGCGAGACACATTTGCGAATAGTTGCAGCCAGGAAACACGCATAAGCCAATTATATAACTAAAAAACCGAGCTAGGATAACTAAGTATTTGACACAAGTGTGAAGGAAAGACCAACGCCATGACATGCTCGCATCCTTGCACTAAAGGTAGGCCGTACATTGAGTAAATTGACAACCCATCAATTTACCAGACGTCCGATCCTGATCGGCTTTCACACTAACCAGGAAAAGCAACCGTAAATTTTTTAAAAAAAGAGGAGCCAATGTTCAGTCTAATCCTTATCTTTGCCGGTGAGTCTTTGTCTCTCGCTTGAATTGCGAGGCGACTCTTCATCGGACCACCTCTCAGCATCCTCTTCGCCGACAGCGAAGATTGTCTCTTCATCGAGTGACTCGCGATGGCGGGATTCCGAAGAAAAGGGCTTAGGAGGAACTGGGGAGAGATCACGACGGCCCTCGGCGGCTGAGCTGCCAGGATAATCCGGGGGAGCATCATAGGCATCTTCTTCGTCCAAGCCACTGCCAAACGATCGAATCTCAAATCCATCGTCATCTTGAGCAAGCTGTTAAAAATGTTAGTGCCCCAGTTTGGCTCTTAGTTACTTAGGGAATAGCTCCATACCTCATCACTCATGGCGAAGCGGCGGTTGTTGACAGTTGGTCGCCATAGATAGGCCACGAATGCGATATCGAACAGGTAAACCAAATTTAGCCAGCCATCAAGAACGAACCATCTCGCCTTCCAGTGCTCGGGCACAAAACTGGCGTCACTGGTTCCAGCGAAAGCGAAGGAGTTGATGAAGAAGAAACCGAAGATCACAATGATGCTGCCGAGGATACACCACCACAACTTTTTGTACATCAATGCCTTAGTTTTTTGCTTTCTATCAACAAGATCCTTCATCGTCGCGTTCAGGGAATTCAAGGTCCACACATAGAAAGCTGTCAAGGTCCCGGCCAGGGGTAGGACAATCAGAAGCACCAGAGGACCAGCGCTATCAGGGGTAATCGAAAGACTGGCAACCGAGTAAACGACCGCGAACACGAAGTGACCAATGGCCAGGATGCGAACATAGATCATGGTTCGGCCTAATGAATGCTTGACCACACCGTAGCCCATGCAAACAATCAGGAGGAGGAAGAAAGAGAAAGCATTTCTGCCCGCGTTGAGTACTGCTACAATGACCATGAGTGCCTTTGCGCCGCCATTTAAACCATGACGGTTTTGGTATTCTAGGAAAGTCAGATGGAGTTAAGCGAGGAATCGAGTGTTGTCCCTTACCATAGAATCCCCACGTCATGAGCTGCTCGACGATCAAGAATACCACAATTGCAGTGATGTAGTTTTGGACAGGCACTATCCAGTATTAGTATGATTCTGATAGCCAAAGGGAACCCGGCATACAAATGTCATAACGGTTCTGCACGTAAAGGAAGGCCCAAAATCTAAAATGTGCGTAAGCATCTACTCGAAAATTTATCGAGCCCATGGGTTCTGCAAGTAACATACGCTCCAATAACAGCGTACACGATCGTCAAGGCCCCATAAAATGGAAGCTTTGCGATTTGTGCAGCGGGGAGTTCGCCGTATGAGTTGCGGAAGGTAACAACTGCTTTGTACTCCTGCCCAGAGTATGCGTACGTACTCACGCAGTAAAATCCAGTCTTTCTGACGGGGTATTTCACGGCGTCGGGGTTGTTAAGGTGGATTGCTTTTGAGATGATGGGGCTTTTGGATGCGTCGGTGGCATTGCTGGTGAGGACAAAAGAGCCGAGCTGTTCTTGAGTGCAGATGTTTGCTTCCACGTTAGAGGCGTCGCAAATTGTTTCCTTGATCTGAACCATACGATTAGCCGCGTCAGTTGTTCTTACGGTGATAACAGACATACCTCATCATCGTCGGACCGGTACTGGCCTATCAATCCTTCATCGGACCATTCAAATATCACCAAACTAGCCAAAGGATCACTTTCCTGAGCTTCCGACTTGGTAAATTTCACCAAAATGAAGGGGTCAACATCTCCTCCCCAAGCTTTGCGACTGTACATCCCTGAGCATCGTTGTCGGTGTGCATCGTCAGATTTCTGCAAAACATCATTAGCCCCCGACATTAACCGATTAAATGATGCGTAGAGAAATACCAGTTCGGCATCATTAGCAAGCGCATAACTTGCCAACAGGGCCGTCAAGCCCAAGGTCTGGAGCCAGCCTTTCATGGCGACGTAGAGTTGGAGCGAGACTATGCTCCGATAGTTGAGATGAAGACTTGAAGACCACACAGCATTAAAGGAAGGATATGAGCTAGAAAGTCGAATTTGGTTGTTGTTCTGTTGGAAAATTGTAAGGCTAAGGTGTTAACACCTTGTTGAACCCGATTGACCCCAAACCGGGGAAGCCGCGCGCGGCCATTATCTAAGCGGGCACCGCCACTATTTTCAAGTTTCCAACTTGAACGGACTTTTTTTCAATGTCCAGTCCAGGGTCCAGGGTGACAAGTCAAAAATTCACAGCAGCCACCATGCCAGCAAAGGAATTGAACAAACCATGCATGGAATGCAAAGATGCAAAATTCGAGCTTACGGTCCGCAAGAGGCAGCTTTGCAAGTATGCAACAAGTCGACAATCTACAACCCCTCCAGCTTATAGTTCTGACATTTTCTTCTTTTTAGATCATGCCTTAGGCGATTTATAGCACACAAGGTTCACTCGCGCTTAAGCGTCTACAGAGCTTTTGGCTTAGATGGCCCCAAAACCCAGTTGCTTCTCCCTCTGTCATTGGGAGTTTCCTCCTCGGTATTGTTGCATATTTTGAATACGGATCGACAGCTTCGTCTGGATAACGGACGGCCTCTGGGGTATGACTTCAAAATTTTGGTCATCGAACCTTCGACCGTTGCGGCTACTGGCGTTCTCTTCGACCAGAAATACGAAGCTCTGGAAAAGAATTTTTCGTTGCACAACATCAGTCGGATACCTTTTCATAGCATCTTCGACCATGTCCCGGAGATGGAGGAGATCATGCATGAATATGCAGGATCAAAATTCATAGACGACAGGTCTCGGTCGAATGAAGAGCGCTTAGCTGCCTTCCGTGCATCTATTTCCACTCCCACCTCCAGAGCCGATGTCGACACTGTTTTGCTGACCAGATTGATCGTTGAATTTGCGAAAAAATCTGGATGTGAATCTGTCATTTGGGGTGACTCGGACAGCCGTCTCGCTGCGAAAGCACTTGCGGGTGTTGCCAAGGGACGTGGGGCTTCCCTCACCTGGCAGGTATCCGACGGCATGTCTCCTTGGGGCGTAAGATTCGAGTACCCGCTTCGTGATTTGTATAAGGCTGAGTTGCTCCAATATGCGAGTGTCTGTGTCGAGCTCTCTGACATTATTATTCCCGATCAACCGCCCTCCGACAATGTTCTTACCAAGAACCTTTCCATTGACGAGTTGATGCTGCGATATGTTCAGAACCAAGGCGCAAAGTATCCTGGTGTCATGGCGAATGTGGCCAGAACTGCAAACAAGCTCAACCCCTCTACCTCCGTTAGTGCACTTACGTGTGGTCTTTGTGCTGGTCTAGTGGGAAATGTGAACGGTAATTCCGGAGTCACTGTCGCAAATCAGGCAGAGGATAACCATAGCTCTCAATTCTGCTACGGATGTATGCGCTCTCGGCCTGAGGAGCTTTGCTGAAGAGAATCATCGTTGATTCGTGCCACAATTAAATGAACTAACGGCAACATCCTGCATTGTCTGAAATTATCGACATGCAATCATGGGTATTTGAAATTACGACCTCAACATCTTCGTGCACCACGAGCTACCTCGTTCCATCTCGCTCCAAATCATCTTCCGGGTGGCCCGCTCCCCCAAACCATCTGCCAAATGACGTGTTCCGGAACTGTTTGGCCGGCCGGGGGGCAGCATTGCTCCTTCCCACATGAGCCGATGGCTGCGCCTCGTGATAGGCTGGTGGACGGTCGCCCAAAACTCCATCTTCCTGCCTGTCAAATGCATCGGGAAGACTGTAGTCAACCTCGACTATCGACTCTTGTCTTCTCCTACTCTGCTTTGAGGCCGCTTTGGCACCCTTTTGGCGCAGATGATTTTCAAGAATGACGGCGTTTCGAGTATTTGCTTTGTATACTGCATCGGCAAGATCGCCAATGAAAGGGACGAGGCCAATGACAAAGTCGAGTATCACATTGATTAACATCTTCACGCGCAAAGCAGGAGGAAGTCCACCGTCAATCCCTTCACAAGATCTTACTACCATCATTGCGAGCGCAGCATCGCTAGCATCGCCGATGCTGCAGTTCATATGTTAGCGTTGGTCTCTTTTTGGCGCTAGTGCAATAGATCCTGGTGAAACTCACAATGGAATAAGTCCAATCACACTTCCCCAGCCGAAGCGCATTCCGCACAAGCTGAAAAGAGCATAATCCAGTTGGTAGGCTCTGCGTTTGACCTTGGTCAGGACCTTGGCATCATGCTCAGAGAGGCCCGGCGGGATGGCCTTGCGACGCTTTTGGGTCTTTTTTCCAAATGTACGACCAAGGCGTGAAGCAGGGACTTCTTCGAAGTAGGGATCCTAGGTAGATAGAAAAAAATTGGGTCAGCCCGATCCCTTCTACAAACCAATTGAAACTTGGTCGGCCAAGCGGACTCACCTCAGTACCAAAGTGATTCTTAGCGGTTTCACCTAGCACCTTTCTGCCAACCATAGACATCAGCACTTTTGACATCTTTCTTTTAGATCACAATGCTTTACTGAAGGTAAAAAAGCTGTGGATATTGGAATCTTCTCGGGAGAAGCGCTGAAGAAATAGACAAATGTTGAGCAAGCGCAACTAAAAAAGACCATGTATTGCCTTTTAATCCTCTGAGGCCCTAAACCCTTCCTGGTTGGACGGACAAGAGTTTCAGTAGGCGCTCGTTTCACTTATTTTCGGCGAGGACAAAGGGCGCATATGAGTATTTGAAGAAGGTACCTGAATTTGGAACTAGGTGGAATAATGCAGCAATCACAGAGAATTTAAGGGATTCAGGGAGATCATAGGTTTTGCGCGACAAAACGTCATAACCCCGAGAATCTTGGAACCCGCAACACAGCCACATTCACATGTGGCGCGTTGTTCTGGATCATCACCGCCACATGTTACCTTAGTCACCCGATCACCACTTTGGGCAGCTCGGATCGTTGCTCTGCTTCCCAACGCCTTATCAACTCTTTTTTCTGGTTTGATTATAACCTTGGATACCTTCGCATACTGCACATCCCCCTGAGATTAGTCTCTGCCTCAAACTATTCGCCGTATCCACACAGCCCTGGGTTGGTCCATCCTCCCTGGAAGCTGGTCCCTCCACCGCATTGCTTGCTTATTTCGACCGTTTGCGCTGTCGGATTGAGTGGGCATTTATCTCTGAGCCACCAAGGTCTTGAAATGCCAAAGCCTACCTACCGATATGATCGAAACAAATTTGCGGCTAGAAGATTGTGAGTGCCTGATTGTTGATCGATCCGAATGACGACAGGCTGCTGACTGAGGCCGGTGGGCCGTTGCTAATAGGGCTGGATGATCTGTGTGTCCGTTTCATTATCAATCTTCCGCGCGAGGAGCTTGAGTCGGTCGAACGGATATGTTTCCAAGTTGAAGAGGCACAATGGTTCTATGAAGACTTCATTCGCCCGCTCGACCCTGCGCTACCGTCAATGAACTTGAAAACATTTGCCATGCGCATTTTCCAACATTGCCCGCTTATGTCTTCATGGTCTCATTACCATCATGTGGCTGCCTTCCAGGAATTCCTTGATTACAAGACACGAGTGCCGGTCCGTGGTGCGATCATGTTGAACCATGATATGGATGAAGTTGTTCTTGTCAAGGGTTGGAAGAAGGGTGCAAACTGGAGTTTTCCCCGTGGTAAAATTAACAAGGGCGAAAAGGACCTAGATTGTGCCATTCGTGAGGTCTACGAAGAGACTGGGTTCGACGTTCGGGAGGCCAACTTGGTTAAAAACGACGATGATGTCAAATACATTGAGATTACTATGAGAGAGCAGCATATGCGACTCTACGTCTTCAGAGGTGTGCTCCGTGATACTTACTTTGAGCCACGTACCAGAAAGGAAATCAGCAAGATCGAGTGGTACAAGCTTTCAGAGCTGCCAACGCTGAAGAAAAACAAACAGCATGATGAAGGACTCGCAGTCACAAATGCGAACAAGTTCTACATGGTTGCCCCGTTTCTCAGTCCACTGAAGAAGTGGATAGCGCAGCAGAAGAAGCTTGATGCGAGAGCCCAGCCTGGCACAAATCAGGTCTCACACGCTGAGGGATATCTTTCTGTGGATGAAAATGGCCATGCCAATGGCACCCCCGGGATGCCCCTCGCGGAAATGGCTATCCCATGTGATCTACCTGAGGTTACATCGGCGCAAGATGCTTCTGACCACCTCAAACGCCTTCTGAAGATTGGCGCCGCACCAGCGCAAACTCTTACACCAGGCCTCGAGGCAAGTCGGGATTCTACTGTTGACCCGTCTAAGGCGAGTGAGCTTCTTGCCTTATTGCAGCGTGGACGTCAAGAGACGTTCCATCAGGGGTCTCGTAGTAATTCCATGGCGCCACCTCTTACAATTCAGTCCAACGTCCAATCTGCAGAACAGCGGCCTCATTTGGGCCCTAATTTCTTCCCCGGCTTCCCTCAGCAGCAACAGAACATGGGTCCGTCTCCTTTCATGCGGCAGAACTCGACACCATTTCACACTATTCCATCTCAACCTCATATCCAGCACTCCCAGGATGGCCCACATGTTCTTCCTGGCAATGAATTCCCGACTCCTGCGGATAATTGGTATCCTAAACCCCATGCGATACCACAATTCCCTCAAACTACCACTATGTCTCAATACCAGCATCATAATCAGCCGCCTATGGCCCCTAGTGTTTTGAACCCAAGCAATATGCCCGCGCCGTTTCAACGAACAGGTGACCCTGAGTTCTCTGAATCCGCTCAATTGTCTCAAACTCGGGGCCCAGTCGTCCCTCCTGCGAGCAAACTGCCTCCACCAAAGCTCACAAGCCACTCCCTGGCGCTATTGGAAGCCTTCAAGGTTAAGACTCCCAAGGGTGTGGGTCTAGCGACGTTGGCGGCTCCTATGCAGGGCTCTTCCCACGCGCGTACGACGTCTCAGCATCAGGAGAGTCTTTTGGGTTTGCTCAAAGGTCCCCAAACTGCCCGTGTGTCTGAACCAGCGGAATTGTTGGGCAACCCTGTTGTGCCCTCTGCGACCCCCTCCAAGAAGCAAATTCTTCAGCGTCCTCGCAATCAGTACAATAAGCCCATGCCCCCGGCTGGTGCAGTGAAGAGTCCTCCGGGACCAGGTCGGGCATCGGCTACCGCGTCTGGACCCTTGAACATTACACAATTTGAGACATTTGCCAAACCGCACAAGTCAACCGTCGGAACAACCCGAAAGAACTATGTAAATAGGCGGGAGCAACCCCTGCAACAGCAGCTATCCTCGCCAATTACCATTCTCTCACGACCTCCTTCTGCCAAACGGGAGGTGTCCTCGTTGACGCCCGTTGCACAAGCCACCCAGGTTCTGCCTGCAAAGATGCCCGAGGCGCCTGAGCCTATCAAGAACTTCCAACCACAGATTCTACGTCGATCCGAAAAACCCGGATATGAATCATTGATGGCGACAGCCCCTCAAGCAGAAGCTATTGAACGAAAATTGAGTTTGCCAGGTGCTGATTCCCAGGGTCTGTCCGCACAGGGCAACTTTGACCGTCGACCGAGCCAAACTGCTGAGCAGAAGGCTTCGCTTTTGTCTCTCTTTAGCAAGACCCCTGTGTCTCCGACACCCGTTTTTGCGACCCCCTTCGATCCCCGAGCTGTCAACCAGCAACCGGCAGCTTACTCGGGATTTGTCAGCCCGATGTCGTCCCGCAACCGTCCAAGTAGCGGAGACTCTATCTCACGTCACGGTACGCCATCTGATGGTGGTGCATACACTACTGGTCCACAGGTCTCCTCGCCGAGCAACAAGGCGTTCTTGCTTGGGTTCTTGGAGGGAGTGGCCAAGGGCAACAAGTAGCCCCGTAGTCGGCTGATTATGCGTTTGCCCAGGTGGCTTTTCAATAGCTCCTAGTTAGGCAGATGCGACATACATAGCAATAGTGTAATATTGGAACCCTTTATTCATATCACTCCTCAACAATTGTAGCTTCTGAATGTCATTTTATTAGAGTTTTTTGGCGAGTACTAATCCTCATCTATAAAAGTAGTATCAAAACTTTAACTCTTCTACTTTTCACTACGAAAATGATTTCCTCCGCGACTTCTTGGCGTTCTCTTCCCTTAATGGTGCCCTTTGCCGCTTTTTGCTCTCTGAGCATTACACATATGGCCGGCTCGCTTACCGAATACGTTATTTAGCACTCAGTCTACGCTTAGACCATAGCCAAGAAGCAGTTTGCCCTATAATACTACTTTGCGTCTTCTTTTGGATGACTCTCAATTTTTGATCATGCTCCTATTTCCGAGGGTGTACGATCTTCCAGTTTCACCAGATCCCCAAAAGTAGCGCACTTGACGCAAAGCTAGAAAATGATTCTTGACCGCCCTTCGTTCTGCCTGGTTCGTGCGGAGATTTGAAAAACAGTTCCAAGCATATCTTTCCCGAAATTTTTCTTCTCGTGCCAGTTGAAGTCAAGGTTTTAACAAATCCATCAGACTTCTTATCGTTTTCCATCAAATATATCCTCGAAGTGTCCGTGTGCAAGTTTTTCCCGTCCCTGGATACCAGCTAACTGAGCGGTCGGTGGGTCCTGAGAATCGAGTGGGGGGGGAGACCCTGTGCCTGATCCTCACTCTGGAGGAAACTTTTGGAAGATGATGATAACCGAGGCAAGAAGGGTAAACAAACCAAAAGCTTTCCAAAACTCTTGACAAACTCGGTTTCATATTCGCAATACGTCCTCTCCCGGGTGCCTATGCTGTGAACAGTTGTCGCGACATCAAAGTCTATCCAGATGATTCTGTCACCAGACGCAACAAGAATGTTTTTCGGGTACATATCATGGTGGTGAACTAAGGCATAGTGGATCTCTCTTAGTCTTTCTGTGTCCGCCAAATACTCGAGTAGGATCGCACTTGGTTGAAACTTATCACTGAGGAAACGTTCAAGCGGAGGGTGGAAAACGGACGGATCGATTCGATCAATGTAGCCATAAAAAGCCGGAACAAAGCCACGTTTACACACACCAAATTTGAGGAGATTCTAATCAGCATTTAATTCGCAGCGAAGCCGATTTAGATCTCGGCTTTTTTGGGTGTATCCTGGGTCACCACTTATCATGGAACTGGCATGTCAGCGTCGAGCTTGGAAGCAGAGGTTGCACTCACAAGCTTCATAGCACACGTCTTCCCAGCCAGCTGTTTTTCAAGTATCGTCGAGGACGTTGAGCAACTGATCTCTCTTCTGATAACAATATCAGAAGGATCTAAATCCAAGGAAAAATCACTCTGTGAATGTATGGCCACTGAATGGGCTACATTGAGCTGAAAGGAGCAAATGACCCATTTCGACCAACAACATATACTCTATGACAGAAATGGATGGTTACAACAAGGCAATGAATGATACGGTCATTTGCATGATTCTCTAACTAACCCCACTCTTTTTCTTATCCATGTTATATGCGGACAAAGCTGACTATATAGACCGTTCAATTGGTATGGACTCATGGGTTCTAATACCCTGTTTTCAACGATGTATTGTAACATGATATTGGACATTAAGTTGAACGAAATACAGCGTACTTTTCCACTAGACCATAACAAAGACCAAGGTTCCTGTTTATGGCCTAGAGGGGCCGTGTTTGAGGTTTTGACACATTACACTGACTAACCGGACTCACAACTATCGAATAGGATTACTATGCGACTTGATACCAGGTTCTTACTCTATTCTCCGTAAAGTAAGTGCTAAAATTAGGATTTCTAAATAAGCAAGTGCCTAGCTAATGTTTTAAACTGCTTCTGGGTTTACAAAGCAGTTCGAAGTGGATGCAAATAAACGAGCAAATGCAGGACTCCGTAGATTCGAATCGTTATTTCTGCCACCTTACACCGCTCAACGTCATTGGACGTTTTGTGAAGAGATAGATGTAACTCACATCGACTCCGCTATACCAACCCAACCATGATGCGCCCACGCCCCTCGGTCTGTTCCTGCTGCCTGGCTCGCAGTAGGCTATTCTCCACTACAGCAAAGCGTACCGAAAAGAGCCAAAATCCCTCCTTCCCACCAACGGCAGGGTATAGCCGACTCACAAACCGCGGACTGATCTCTATCACCGGCACCGATAGCACAACCTTCCTCCAAGGCCTGATGACCCAGAACATGCTAGTGACCAACGACCCGAACCGAAGCTCTCGACGTACAGGCGCATACACCGCATTCCTCAATTCGCAAGGTCGAGTCCTGAACGATGCCTTCATTTACCCGCTCCCCGGCGCAGAGGCCCAGGGTGCCGAGCCAGGCTGGCTAGTGGAGGTAGACAAGGACCAGGTCCCGGTTCTACTTAAGCACCTTAAAAAACACAAGCTGCGCGCGAAGCTCAAGCTCCGTGCTCTGGAGGACGGCGAGCGCACAATCTGGTCATCCTGGAAGAACCACGCGGAGCCGCAACGATGGGCTGCATACGGTCTAGAGTCCCAATCGCTGTCTCCCTTCTCACCCACCTCCGATATTGCCGGGTGCATTGACACGCGTGCTCCGGGCTTCGGATCCCGCATTATCACGCCCGGGTCGGATGGTCTGTGCACCTACTTCCCGGATGAGGCGCAGGTCGCTGGGCCCGAGGTCCCGCTGGACTCATACACCGTCCGTCGCATTCTGCACGGTGTTGCGGAGGGACAGGCAGAGGTAATCAGTGGATCGGCTTTGCCTTTGCAGTGTAACATGGATATGGCTCGTGGTGTCGATTTCCGCAAGGGCTGTTATGTCGGCCAAGAATTGACCATTCGCACTCACCACCGCGGAGTTACGCGGAAGCGTCTTTTGCCCATTCAGCTATATGATTTGGGTCAGGATGGGGGAAGTGCCCCAGATACCCTCACATATGATCCATCTTTTCAACTGACTTTGCCTTCTGGTGAAGCGGATATTGTCAAGGCTGGTGCGGCTACTCGCCGAAACCGCAGCGCGGGGACGTTCCTTCGTGGAATTGGCAATATTGGACTTGCGCTGTGCCGTCTTGAAGTTATGACCGACATTGCGCTCATGGGTGAGGCTCCTGCTCGTCCTCATGAACATCATTTCAAGCTGTCCTGGGCTCCGGAAGTCGAACGGCCTAGTGAGGTCGGAGTACATGCGTTCGTTCCGCCTTGGCTTAGAGATTTCATTTCGGGTGGTAAAGAGGAGAAACCTGATTCCCGTGCACGAGGATTTGTCGAGCAATTAGAGGAAGAGGAAGAGGAAGCGGAAGCACACCGAGACTAAAGTGCCCATGTGTCTTGACACTACTCATGTATTATATATAACACAAGACCAAATGATATGATGTAAATAGCTCTTGTATCTCTATTTAACTCAACATTGCAAATACAACGTGCTCTGGGGTATCTTTTGATCTAAATACAGAGGTAGACTTAGGCTGAACCTATTTAAGAAAAAATGCAGAAATGAAGCTAGCCTCCATGGAACGCGAGAGCTAGGCGCCTTTCGCTGCCGCTGCTTCTGCCGCGTCTGCAGCCTCGTCTTCTCGTATCAGCTCTTCTTCAAGGGCTTTGCGCTCCTTCTCTCGCTGTGCGTTCTTCAGCCGCATCATCATGACTTCCTGCAGACTAAGCGCGGCTGGAGCCTTGGTGGATGGATTGAATGACGCCGGGCTCGGAGTAGCCGCCGCAGCAGATGCAGAAGCGAAAGAGCCAAACGAGGGCGCTCTGTCGGATGCGGGTGCTGTTTTCAGGCTTTGGAAATTGAACGATGGCTTAGTAGGTTTGTTGGAAACGTTGATATAGGGCTCTGGTGGTACAGGTACGGGCTCAGCCTGGTCAGGCTTGGATGAAACATTGAGACCTAGATCAGGTTGACTGCCAGAGGCCCAGAAGACAGACTCGACCAGGCCCCATTCGCCATCTTGGCCAGTTTGCTGACGGATTTTCTTCTCGCTATCAAGAACAGCAGCGTGAGCGCTGACAATAGACGTGAAAACCACCACGCCCGTCGCAACGGTCGATTTCTCCTTGTTCTTCCCGATCCGCTGGCGTTTATCTTTGAGCGCAAAGGTATTCTCAATTTTCCCGAAAGGCTTGAATAGCACCGCCAACTGCTCAATGTCAAGTTCCAGTCCCCGACCCTCCCGCACCCAGCGCACTTTCACCGCACGCTCGAGCTCGGGGACCTGCGCGCCACCACCCTCCTTCGAGCGGTCCACGCGCTGGCTACTCCGATCCGCCGCCTTT
The DNA here is from genome assembly GCF_016767815.1 of Penicillium digitatum. NCBI lineage: Eukaryota > Fungi > Ascomycota > Eurotiomycetes > Eurotiales > Aspergillaceae > Penicillium > Penicillium digitatum. The sequence goes on along the minus strand of NC_089386.1, from coordinate 1,275,824 downwards.
CGAGCCTCCTCTTCCTGCTGCTGAATCCTATCCTGTTCATCTTCCAACTCCTTTTTAGCCTTATCCTCAGCTTCACGTCGCCTCCGCCGCCCATCCTCCGCAATCCTGTCAATCTCCCGCTGAAGCTTCTCTTCCGCATCCTCATCCCCATCCGCCACCCATGATCTCTTAACACCCTGCTTGACACCAGCACCACCCAATTCGGCGGCGCCTGCCCTCTCCCGCGCTTCGAGGTCTTCGCGCATTTTCCGTTTCGCCGCTCCCATCATGTCCCGCTCGCGCTGTTTGCGCTGCCGGGCTTCCCGCGCATTGTCGTAGAGCTGTCGCACCGACGTGTCTGATAGGACATCGTAGGCAATCTGGAGGAAATGGAATTTGTCGATGTCCGCCGCGGTGGGGTTTTTAATCTTGTCTGGGTGGTACTTTAGTGCGGTGCGTCGGTATGCGCGGCGGATCTCGGTTTCGGTAGCTGCTGGTTGAATATCGAGCAGAGCGTAGAAATCTTGGTTTGAGGCAGCATGCGCCTTGAGATCGTCGTTTGGCATCTTGGTGATTTATGCGACTTGATGTCGCCTGAAAGGTTTGCGGAGATGAAGTTGAAGGTTTGATGTTGTGGTTTTCGACTCTGTAGTTGCTGGGGTACTGGCATAGGATAAGAGCAAAGTGTTATCCCCAAGAGAAAATAGCCCTAAATCCGAGCTCTTGAAAGTAAGGTGGTTGTTAAAACGGAAATTTGTAGGTTCAACGTTGGAGCTTGGGCGGTGGATAGGTCTCGCCTCAGGCCCGCCAACTGGCATAATACGGGAACTACAACATATGTTGTGTCCCATTTGCAAAACCATCGGGAAATCTATCACTATTCTCACTATACTTCATTGGCAAGATAGGCTAAATGGTACTCCAAGTAATGAGTATGGTCTCATTTCTTGAACATCAAAAGCGACTTTCAGTGTTGTTGTGAGAAAACATGTAGGATCGAGGTAGAGATATATATTTGGGGCCCACGTGCACTTCGGAGATTCTGTTCTCTCAGTTGACGGCAGCTTTCTCACACTCATGACCCTTTCGAACCCATTGGCAGTATGACAATATGACAACCACGTCAGCATCCAAACTTGGTGTTATACCTCCAACGAAGCTTCAATTAGCCCTAGCATTGGCCGTTGTCAAGCGAAAGCCACCAGGCCAAAGCGTGAAAGGTTAGGCGAACATACAGTTTCTATGGACACGGACCATGCTTCTATTGACTGTACATTCTAGAACACATTTTGCAGATTCGAAAGTTCATTAAAGAAACCAAAGATTTGGGCCAAGTTGTTGCGACGGACAAGTTCATCGATAGCGTCTCCTTCTGGCAACAAGCGTACGAACATTCCGAGGCAGGACAGAGCAAGCTACAAGACCAAATCCACGAGCTTAACCAACGCATTGAGGGCCTTCTAGCCAAACTTCGTTTCAAAGTAGCTGGAAATGGCAATGAGACCTTGCCAGCAAACAAACGCAAGGCGCTTGCTGTTGGCAAGGATGCGAATAGTTCGAACATGGCTAGGAAACGCACAAAGTTACCGAAAGATGTGCAGAAAAGTCTGTCATTGATGGATGATGATGATGATTCAGGAGAAGAAGATGGTATTCGGTTTCTCCTTCATTGATCAGCCAAGGTGATTACTAATGTTGTCCCAGGCTTGTGTCTCAACAGGCAGCTTTATGCCGTTCAAAAGGCCCTACATAGAAGGATAGACAGCAGTTCCGAGGCCAACTCCCTGACTGTGGATGTAGTTATTCTCTGCAAATCTGCAGAGCAGAAACTGATTCAAACTATCCAGAACGAGAGTAGTATCACAGAACAGGAACCATCCCAAACCGAGAAGGCCCGTGTTCCAGATGCAGATGCAGTTATAAATGGCGTGACAATTGCTTTTCATCTCACACTTAAAGCCTTACACAAGGTGGCTGGGGTCGAGAATAACACGAAGCACCAAGGACAGGTCGTCTACTACCTAGTAGCCCTGTTCGAATCCACGATGACGGCACTTACTTTGCATTGCACTGAAATATCCAAGCAAAAGGCAGTCACTAAAAATACCAAATCAAGCGGAGCCCCCCAACCCCCCGTGCAACCCGACGAACAAAACAAACGCACAAAAGAGAAGAGCTCACCTGCCAAGAATGAAATAGCCTCTCGACTCGCAGACTTGCTCTGTACGATGGCGTTATCCCTCAATCTAACTCGCGCTGAAGACCAAGAAGTAATGGAAGGGTTTCTTTTCCTTGTCCTTGATCGCGTGGGAAAAATGCTAGCTCTCCATATTTTCCATGACTTGCGACTGCCAATGGGTATTTGCCCCGGGATGACATTTCCAGATGGACTGGAAGCATTGACTGACGAGGGTCTGATGCCAAACGAGGCACAACTCGAAGCCAAGTATCTCGTTCGGCTTCTGGATAGAATGCTTAATTCAGAATCCCGTCAACCCCCCTTTGAGGCGTCAGCTGCTAGTCAATTTGCCACAAATGCCAAAGATCGTCTGCAAAAGACTCTCCTCCGCGCTGTATTCGGACCTGATGATCATCTGTTTCGGGACGGTCTGCGGCGTCCGCATACTCCACCTCCTCAGGTAGCTGATGACCAACATATGGAACAGGAGAAGTTTTCGGATTGGCTCACACAGGAGCTGTGGCGGCTTGTTGGCTGGGATGTGTTGAGGACAGTGTTTGCTCCAACCTAACACTCCGGATTATACAATGTCTACTCGCGGTACTATATTCTCCATATCTTGTTGCCTTTTTAACGTTATACCCCAGTTGTTATTTGTATGCTTATATCCAGATATGGCGATCTTTATGCTAGATAGTATCTGTGCTTATTCGAGTTTCAAAATGCGAGCAGCGTTGCCACCCAAAACAGCAGCTATAGCTTCTTTTCCCCCCTCGAAAGTTCTTTCAATGGCCTTGTAGTTGGTCGTCACACTGATCCAATCCTTTTCACCCTCGTTCAGAGGTGGGAAGAAAGGATGATCAGTACCTGTAAAATATGTTAGCTTCATACAGGCCCAATTACACCAGAAATCAAAGTAGGAAACTTACCGAACATGAGACGATCAGTACCTCCCCCGGCAGCAACAGCAGCTTTGAGCCCAGCAGTCCCGTACACGACAGCGTCAAGGAAGATGTTTGTTGTCAGAACCTCCCAAATACTCCTCTGCGGGCCAGGAAGATCGCCACCGTTCTCCATAAACTTCCGTTCATGCAGAATACAGCTTTCGATGCGCCCCGCTAAAAAGGGCAAAGTGCCACCCGAATGCGCCAGCAAAATCTGAAGCCGCGGAAAGTTGTCAAAGACTCGAGACAGTAGCATGCGAGTAACTGCAATGGTGGTCTCGAGCGGAAACCCAAGAGCCAGGGGGAGGACATGACCATAGCGCTTTGTCACCGCAGCACCACCAAACGCCTCATCAGGGAGACCGTAGTGAGGATGCAAAAAAAGAAGGAACTGGGTTTCTTCCAGAGCAGCCCAAACCGGACCGAGCTGTTCATCATCGAGACCTTTTCCCAGTCCGGAGGTCCCCATAATCACGCCACGGATATGAGGCAGGGTCTTAAGTCTCCTGATTTCGCCAGCGATGATATCTGTACTGGGCGCGCTCAGCGGTAAAGTTGCAAATGCAAACAAAGTCGATCTCCCCTCTAAAGGGAGAAAGTCGTCCCGATCCGTGGAATTATTGATTTTGGCACAGGTTTCCTCTAGATCGTTGTTGATGCGCTCAGCCCATCGCTGGGCTTCGACAGGATCGAGGAAGTCCAGCCAGGGATTTGCGAGAGAAATCACACTGCAGTCAATGCCATGCTGTTGCATGAAGGTTAGTTTGACAGTGATGTCGGAGTATGATGTATCGACGGGACGGCCGCGCTCGTCGATTGGAACGGATGGGTCATCGTCCGATGAGAGGATTATCAGGCGCGGCTCTCCACTCGCTGGGTCGTGAATGTAAGGGACTGTCTTGCGAGCACGGAGCATCGCCATATACGATGGAGGGTATACATGAGTGTGGACGTCGACTACGAGTGGACGAGGCATGCTTGGAATGTGTGAGATGGAATTGGCGAGGAAAGATAAGAAAGGAAGAATAGAGGAGAAGGAGACAGGGGGCACCCAAGTGAGGGGAGGATTTGGATTCCGTACATGGATAAGAGGTGTGAAGCGGGGATACCCCTCTCTCGCCCAGAGGCCCCCCGCAATGTTACAATTTGTGATAATTCTGGTTGCCAACCAGCCTTCTGATGTTACGCATTGCGTAGATGCAATTTGAATGCGAAACATGTTATCGGCCGATAGAGGATGTATATACAGTTTCTCATTGAAATGCCAACGTGCTTCAATCCTCGGCTGTTGAAATCCGATCTCATTGGTTCATTGATAACATGCATTGAAAAGTCGCTGTACATGTCAGATTCAGCAACTCAAACACTCATAAAACACGAAATTGCACATACACTCTCGACCACCGATCACAACTGCGAACCAGCCAGAGTGACAGGCTTTACGTTGGTGAAGTTGGGGACATCGGCAAACACCTTCGCAGTGCCAGGGCTCTGCATAGCAGCCTGCAAGGACTCTTGGCTCTCCCACTCAAGGGTAGCCATGATCAGATATTGAGACGGGGAGCCATTGAGCGCGGTAGGAAACTTGTTGACGCGCCAGCCGATCAGGCCGTGGCTCTTCCAGATGCTTTCGGCGAGTGGCATGTGGGTTTTGATGTAGTATGACTCGTCGAACTTAATGTCAGCCTCATTGGGGTACATAACAATGGCAGTGTACGTCATTTTGGCAGTAGAGGGGTTTGGTCGAGAAAGGGATGGTGTACGTTGTATATTGGAAGTAGAGTGAAAGGGAGAGAAATGGAACCTTAACGTTGGGATGTGTGACTCCCAATCGAGCGGCTTAATAATACAACATAGGTGGGATGGATCTCCGAGGTTGAAGTGGGCTGATTAGTCCCGAAGTCTCCTCTCCGCCCCATTCCTGCATTTGTAGCCCATGTTGTATATACCCGATAGTCGCCTGGGCAACAGGCCGTAATTGCCTATAGAAAGCCAACCTTATCAGATGAAGATGATGTTTTTCATCGTCCTAGTGTCATGGAATATTTACTTCGTGTTTGGGCAGACGAAGCTTTTTGGCCTCAGGCCTCACCTGGCCCCAAGCGGCCCCGCACCCACGGCTTAGTAATCTTGCTACGTCACCGGGGCAGTGCCCGTGGACCTCGGGACACGTGAATGATGACACAAGAACATTCAACAAATCCAGGGCGAGGTAGGCGGCTCCAAATACCACAACAATAAGACGAACGTCCCGATTGCCGCTGTAATGGTACATGGTATTTATATCTACTAGGCTCTATTATCCATTTGGGTTCACAAGCGGGCCATCCACACCGAAACACCGTAGTAATTGCGATGTTTTGTAACTCGACTCTTCATGAACTGTAGCTTGATAGATGATTCTCTAAAGTCCTAGCACTGCTTAGAACATGCCTAGCCTTTCTGCAGGATTAAAATAGGCTGATCGACTGCTGTGTTAGCGCCAACCCTAATTTCCGATTGTGGGTATCGGGGTATGAGGTCCATGGATGTCGTTGGCAAGCATACGGAGAATAAATCCCTAGTCATGGACACACACACGCTTCAAACAAATTTCAGCCGAGAAAGCTGGATTTAAATGGAAGAAGAGTCGTGTAGGGTAGCATCCTTGATGGGAGCATGAAAAGTGGCGAACGCCTTACCAAGTTAGTGTGATGCCCTGATGCCCTGATGCCTTGTTGCCTTTTCGTAGACCCTGTACATCAAGCAGCCCCACCCAAGTGTGGGTACCTCCCCGGAACACCTCCCCACCTTCACAATGGCGACTCGACTTCACAGCTCGCGAGCTGGAATTTAGGCCCTGATTTTCTTTGCCTTTGGAGTTTAATGCGAAGCCTATGTTCAAAACATTGTTTTTCTCACAATCGATATTGGCCTCACGATCCAATCAATTGACGAATGCCTATCGACCTGTGCTCGGCTTCAGTATCTTCTCTTAGAAGGATATGATGGTCTGTGGTTAGACGACCAAGAGCGAGCACTGTACGTAGCGTGTAGCACTAAAGACTCCAGATAGGGATAGAGTCCCGGTGGCAACAATTTCCTCGTGTTCGCAAGGTCCCACACGAGTCATATCGCAGTGTTGAACATTGACCAACCTGGCCCGGACGGGCTGTATAGCCTCCACAAGATCAAGGTCGGTGGTTACCCCCAGGCGATCTGGGTCTACATGGATTCAAAGTGCACCGTATTGAAGGCAGGCTTCGGTTCTGGTTGATCAATCATTGACCCTCAATCCATCTCACAACAGGCGAGTTACTTGATGCCCGGCTCGTTGGAGCGAACTCCACAATTGAGATACTTAAATTGAGTGATGCCTCAGAGACACTTAATCATTTCAAAACTGTAGCAAGCGACGCGATCATCTCACCTAACAACTTGGCCATTGGCAAGAATGGTACAGGGATCGTGATTACCAATGACCGCAACGCCAAGGTTGGCACCTTCGTGGAATTGGATCTTTTTTTTTGGCGCGGGAAGTCTTTACCTGTTGTGGATTTGACAAATGAAAGTGCCTTACCGCTGCCAAAAGGGGGTTTCCTTTGCCACGGCAGCGCCCCGACCTCAGACCTACATCTCCAAACCGCCCATTCAGTGACTGGAATCGTGACTGTCCACCAATTGGTTGGTGGCCAGCTGATTTAAGTTGATAAAATAAACACAGAATACCCACTTGATGATCTGTCGCTCGATAAGAATGGGAACCTCCTAGCTGCCACAATTCCAGACTCCATTGCGCCTATGAAGTCCCTGGAAGACCCACACAGCCTTGTTACCGCTGCTGCCGTTCTTGCGGATCACAAAACAGCCATTCAAATGAGAAATCACAGCGGCGAGGATTGCGAGGTCTCAAAGCTCGTTGATGACAGAGATTCCAAATCGCTTCATAGTTCGACTGGCGTGGTACGGGATGTTAAGTCCGCTTGTTCCTCGTGAAAATATTCTAGTCATTCATCGCCACATGTGAGCCGCAAATTTAGTTCAAGTTACATCTTTGCTTCGTATTTAGAGTGGCAAGAGCGAAATGAGCGCTATTTTTGGTCGTGAGATCATGACCCAAGGATTGGTCAGGGCAGACACCATGCTGACGATGCGTGGGTCACTGTGGAGGTAGTGTAGATCGATCTGCGCTGTCAATTCAAGCCCAAACGTAGCAGTCAAAAATTACATTATCCTATAGCAGCTAGTTCAATAGACGTTCATTAAAACAGTCGGACCTAATACATTTGTCGACGTTGATCTGATGGCTTATCTCCCTGGACGTGCTTATCTTTTTGATGTACAACATCTGCAGCTGCCAAGGTGACCTATGATCTTCTCTTTTCCCGACTTCCCCTCTTCTTTATATCATCTCTTTTTATTCAAACAGTAGTTTACTCCACAGGCTTTTGTACTTGTATCGGTTGCTCCTTACAGCAACAGAGCTCATACTAATTCCCAATAACCGTGTGCACCATGGCCTCCAACAGGTCCCCCGACCATCCTTTGTCTGCTGCGGTAGATAAAGATGGGTTGATGATACCGGTATGTTCTATCCCCAGTTATTTCAAGCTACGGCTAATGGAAATGGTTCTAGCTGATTGATTTTGGCCCATTCTTCACAGGAACACCATCTGATAAACATGCCGTCGCTCTCTCCGTAACTCAGGCCTTCAAAACATCCGGCTTCCTATACCTTAAGGCCCACGGTATTCCACCATCCGTTGTGTCCAGAGTTTTCATCTCATCTGTCCGTTTCTTCGCCCGCCCCCAGAGTGAGAAGGATTCTCTAGGCTGGACAACTCCACAGTCGAACCGTGGTTACGTCACTATCGGGCGGGAGAAATTGATGACTGTCGATGAGACAGATAGAGCCGAAACTTTGCGTGCGTCTGCGCCTGACTTGAAGGAGACTATGGAAATTGGTCGCGAGGGAGTCGAGGGCCTGCCTAATCGCTGGCCCGATCACCTCGATGACGAAGGAAATGATTTTAAGCAAACGATGCAGTCATTCTTTGAAATGGGAAAGACCCTACATAAACATATCATGCAGGCCATTGCATTGGGAATGAATTTGCCTGAGCACTTCTTCGACGACTCTGTCAATGCTGGTGACAATAATCTCCGTCTGCTTCACTATCCCCCCGTCAGCAAAGAAGTCTTCAAAAAGAACCCTAACCAAGTCCGTGCCGGTGAACACAGCGACTATGGTTCAATTACTCTGCTTTTCCAGGATCGATACGGTGGATTGCAAGTCCGCAGCCCCAAAGGAAACTTTGTGGATGTGACTCCTATTGCTGATACTATTGTTGTCAATGCCGGGGATCTGCTCGCTCGATGGTCGAATGATACCATCAAGAGTACCCGTCACCGGGTAATTCAGCCGCCCACACTCGAAGGCTCCGAGAACGACGCATCTGACTATCCTGCACGGTACAGCATAGCGTATTTCTGCCAGCCCAATAACGATAAACTTATTGAAGCACTGCCGGGAACCTTTGGCGAGGAAATTCAAAAGGAGAAGAAGTACTCCGCGATTACTTCAGGCGAATACCTAGTCCGGCGATTGACAGCGACTTATTGAAGACGGTCGATTGTAACCTTGGGATTGGCGCGATGGAACCTATTTTTGTTTTATCCATCTCATTTTATTGCATTGCACTCATGATCTAACAAACACTCATATCTCCATCTTCACTGAAACCCAAAACTGGACCAGCCCAAACAAAAGACCATTCAGTAGACAGCAGGCGAAACAGAATTCCGACCACCATCAGTGACCAAGACAGAACCATTGATATAACCACCTGAGTCACTAGCCAGCCAAAGAATCAACCCTGCAATGTCCTCCTCACCACCACCGCGGGTAGCAGGAATCATCTCCTTCGGAAACGACCCATCAGAAATAGCCCGACCCTGAAAGCCAGAAGCCTGGAAGATATGATTGGCCATATCCGAGTAGTAAAGACCAGGCGCGATACCGTTAACCCGAATACCGTAATAAGCAAACGAAGTGGAAAGCAACTTGATCAGATGTGTCGTGGCGGCCTTGGAAGAGTTGTACGCAAAGCTAAATGGCACCTTGCGCAAAAACCCAGCAATCGAGCTAGTGATTATAACCTGCGCACTCGGGACAGCCAGGAAATCCTGCTGCGGCGCAGGACGCCTCCTATTCGCCGCTTCTAGCAGAGGCAAGAACGCCAATACCGTGTAATAAGACCCGGTAACACTCACATTCATCACGTTATTAAACTCCTTCATGGGGACATTGAAAAGTCCATCGCGGACTTGTGACAGGCGGGAGGGAAACTCCTAAATGACAATACTGAATTGGGCTAATCTCTATAGAAGCTATCAATCCGGGCCCTCTTGTTCTTTTTCTAAGCTTATTGAGCTATCCAGCTCTAGCAATTATGGCATCTCTTCAGGCATCGAAGCTAATTTCAGTCAAGGACCGGGTGGTCGTGATCACCGGAGGCGGAAGTGATGAGAACTAAACGATCGCATCCCACAGACACAAGATGCACACAATGTACATATGAGCTAGTAGAAAAAAGGCCTCGGACGCATATTGACCAAAGCCCTAGATGCCAATAAAGTCTCCAAGATCTTCATCCTAGGCCGACGCGAGAGTGCGCTTGAAGAAACCGCCTCGCAAACCATAAGTTGCACGATAATCCCGATCCTATGCGACATCACCTCGAAGGAATCACTAGAAACAGCCTACGAAGCCGTTGCAGCCCAAACAACCAGCGGCACTATGGGTTTGCCCATGAAGCCTCCGCAACCCGCAGATGACGGGTCCCCTCTTTGGATCGGCCGCGCTTCCGAGGATTAATATCGAACAAACACCGGCTTTCATTCAGCTCGGTATGTTAGAAATGTATGTTATCAAGTGCACGGCTTTTGCGAACACATCGAATACTTCTGAAGATCGAAGTCGTCAGAACCGTTACATTCATTGATGGAAGATTCATGCTTTCGCTTTGGAGTAGGGCTTCCATCTCTAGATCTCCCATTTATAACACGAAAATGCGATATTCCGACATTTCGATATCTCGATGCTTCGTATATAATAGCGGTGACGCAGATCACTGGGCCAGACTACCACAAACGCTTGCCTGAATGCCCAAGGCCAACTGTCCGCAGGTAAATGCAGGTTTTCATAGGTCACCCCAAAGCCCTTTCTGGCACAGTGACACTGTAATTCATGGACTTTGTTAGCTTGACATCAAGCCGCTTATGATCTACGAGGATGAGCTCTCTGGAAGAAGAAACACATATAACCCCAGTCATATGCGCCACTACTTCCCTGGGTCTACTCCGTATGTTGGCCTATTTGGTCCTTGATAACTATAACCTGGTTGATACATAAATTTCCCAGTTATCAAGATCACTAGCAGCCTGATCAACCTAATCGAGAATTTTTAGACAATTATGCAAACCTATGCAAGTCGTCTAGCCTGCATGATAATAATGGCTGCATCTACCCTGGGTGCTATCTCCCTTTTTCCAAATGGTATCGAATTGGGTCAATTTGAGCACAGTGCACCCAGCAACGCAACTCAGTGATAATATGCCTAGCCTTGCTACTATGGGAGTGCTAAGCATAGCACACACGTATCCAAGGCCCTGAATCTGCGGAAACTACTCCGTAGTTGCGGGAACGGTGGCCGATCCACTTTTGGATGGAGCTTGTGACGGGTCATATTTCTGTGTAGGCAAGGCATGAGGTACTTCGTAATTCTGAATAGGGGATCTAATAGCTCGATTTGATTTGCTCTTATGCTCGGTTAAGAAAGTCGACAGTTTTCCACCTTGGCCTCTGTTCGACAATGCTCATACCATACCACATAAACTTCAACAAGCTGCAGAAGCGTTGCAGAATAACGAAAGCGAGCGGTGAACAAGCACAGTTGAAGGTGTCATGGAACATCCATGTACGGTATAGCGGTAAATCCTGCATCTACGGCCAGGCGACACGAGAAATCCTTCGTCTCTGTTTCTTCTGGACAGATGCGTAAATGTAACACAAAAGAAGCAAGTCTTTCCCAAACTCCTTTCCTCACTTCCCCCTTCTCACAGCTTTCGAGTTCCTTTAACGCCCAGTAAGCACCATTTCTAGACTGATTGCAGGAGCATCCACTGACTATCTAGTCATGCCTCAATGGATCGGATCCCTGACTAGCCAGAATGACAATTCTCTGGCTGGTGTATTCATGATTAACGGCGAGCCATGGGTATTCGAAAAGAATGCCCGTGGCCAACCAGCGACTTCATTTCAACGGGCCCCTGCGGTCGTGAATATCCCTTGGAAGGAGCTCGAAAGTATCCGCCAGTCCCTGCAGAGTCGTGAGCCTTTCACCGCGACTATCATGGGCTCTACTTTGGAGATTCTCTGGTCTAACGGTGTGAGGATCACTGCCAATGTGCCCCATTGTGACAAGTATGGTTACTTTTCAGGAGAGGGTGGCTGGCGGACGCAGTGAAGCCTGGTGCCTATGGAGTTGTGTTGATAAACTGTGCCTGGCGTTGTATACTCTGATATTGCGGCTACAAGGCCTTCTACATGAGAAACATCGCCATTGATTCCGTCGACAGAGCAGTTTTATCACTACAACTCTGTGAAAATTTAGCTACTTTTCATCGCCATGTACCATGCTGATAGTTTAACTACATTTCGTTTAGCCTTTCCCCTGGTTCCCTCAAAACACATCCGGAATCGTCCGACCGGATTCGATTTCCACCCCGACAGAAACCTCGAGTTGTACTTTAATCTGTTCAGGCCCCTGGAATGTCGGCAGGGGAGGCCTACTCCGACGTCATTTGCTGCCGAAGCATCCCGGGCTTGTTCTCTTAGAGCGAATTGCAGTGAATTGCAACTATTCAATCAGCCAAATGTATGAAGAACGCCCCCTCTGACAAGACAAAAGAATGGCATTAAAATTACACCCAAGGAACTTTAACGTTACTTTGTGGCAATTTCACCGTTCGGAATTCATCCCCGTTCAAAGCTACCCACATCCTAGCCCTGAAGATGGCGTCTTCACCATTGTGCGATTTTCTTACATCAAGAACAACGACCACAACTGTGGATTGCCTTGACTGGTGGTTGTTTACCTACTGATATTGGCTAAAGTAGCACTATATGTTCTCTACGCAAGGTCTGTACCTATCTGAAGGCTTTCGAATCACACATCTAACCCAATGCTTTGATGACCAGCGATAAAAAAAGCTTCTCCTGTCTTGAGATAAAGTGATTCCGACCTCGAGCAAAGATGTCCAGGAAAAGTGTCATTCTGTTGAGCCTATTGAGCTCACTGTATTTGGTGGCCGCTTCTCCAAAGAAACACGACCCGTTGACAACCACTGATCTGCCACTTCCAGCTGCAAACGCATCGGCTTCAGCACCACCACTTCGAAGTTACAATAGCTCCATGCAGCATACACCGTTCACTGGAGCTCCAACTACCACAGGTGCGCTGAAAGCTTCTTCCATTGGAACGGGCATCTCTCGCGGAGGCGTTGCAGCCGCGGCAACAGCATATCCCGGTGATGGAAATCTTCACCATTCCGAACCAGCTCCATATGTCCCGGCAGGTGGGGTCGAAACGAACGGAAGCACCCCCGTATATAATGCGAAGAGCGATTTTGACTATGAGTCTTTGGTATGTATCCGCACTAAAATTGACAAAGCATTGCTGTGGCCCAGAGCTAACCCACAACCAACAGGCCCTTGCTCTATACCAGGAATGGATTGAGCTTGATCTGTTCCAAGACGGACTGAAGCGCTTCAACGATTCAGCCTTCCGAGCCGCCGGCATGACCGCTTCAGACCGTGAGCTGATCGCATTCATGGCACAGCAAGAAATTGGCCACGCCACCATGCTCAGCAATATCCTCGGAGCACGTGCCCCACAGCAATGCAACTACATCTACCCGTACACGAACGTCAAGGAGTTTGTCGACTTCTGTCAGAAACTGACTCGCTGGGGAGAAGCTGGCGTGAATGGATTTTTGGCTCATCTCGACTCGCGCGAGGCGGCTACTCTTTTGACTCAGTCCATCACCACGGAAGCACGACAGCAAATGATCTTCCGCCAGTTTGAAGGTCTCTTCCCGATGGTCGAGTGGTTTGAAGTAGGCATACCGCAGTCCTGGGCTTGGACACTGCTGGCACCTTTCATCAGCTCTTGTCCTGAAAACCAGACTCGCTTGATTTGGCAAAATTTCCCGACGCTGATGGTAGTCAACCAGCCCGATCCGTGGATTTCGGGAACTCCTCGCAATCTTTCCTTGGCGCATAACCGAAACAATGGGTACAGTTCTGCAGGGTATGATTCCACCGGATATGATCCTGCTGCGTACAATTCCCATGGGTACAATCATACGCAGTATAATTTTACCACAAGTGCGGATCAAATTTCGAGGCTCAACGCAACTTCCGGGTTCAATCAGACTGCGGGATTTATCTTCAATGAGACCACTGGAATCAATAATACTGTCGGGCCAGGCGTCAGTGTCCCCAAGTCACCTAAAGGCTCCGGAAGACTGAACTCGTCTAGTTCACGTAACGGCTGCAGCGCTTCTGTTAGTAAAATCCGCCTAATACCTCTCACGGCCCCTGGTCGTCAGGTGCTGTTGCAGTGGGATCTTCCTGGGAAGAAAATCGGTCCCAACAACAGCTACATCACCACAACAGAGACAAAAGCTGGTAGTGCAAAGTATGTACTTTGGGTGTCGCAACTGAACATTACCTACACACCACTACACGTTGTCAGCGGCGACAACGGTGCCAATGGTGTCAATGACGTCAACAACAGCACTAATAGTACCACTGACAGCATTCGAGGATATACTTCCCAGCCCAGCTTGGAAACATACCAAGGCAACCCAGCCTTCAATGGTACCATTTTTATTGCAATCACAGACAGCGATCTATATGTCAGCCCGTTCAATCTGAGCTTGATGAACCCGCATGTGGTTGCCGGTCCCGCTTTGTACCAGGCTGGTTGAATAAGTGGCTCGTGTATTTACTGGGAGTGTCAAAAGGGCCGCAGAGAATTTTTAAAAGTCTGTTTTCATACCACTATTCCAAACCTGAGAGATAGAACTATAGATGTAACTGTTACCAGAGCCACGAGCCAACTGGTCCTTAACCCCGGTTGGTGGAGCTTATCGCCGAGCTCTCAACCTCATCTCCCCACGTCAATGATTGTTTCCTTTCTTTGTTTCCCGCCACTCATCGTTTTTCTACACGAAGTCTCAGCAAAATGGAAAACCCACGGAATCGCAAACAGCGCCGCGCGGCAGCTGGATCTTCCTCGAACAAAGACGAACCCGAAATTGCCATGGCCCACCCCCCACGCAATGATCCGACCCAAAACAAACCATCCGTTGAGCGCACACTATATGACATCATCGCAGAGCGACAAAGCGGACTGCATCCAAAGGGAGCTATTCCAGCTTCAGTTGAAGCACAGGGTATACCGCCGCAGTCAGGGGGAACGCGATTCGTGACGGTCAACGCATCCGGGGAATTGGTCGACACCGACGGCGACATCAACAGCCATCTCTCCAATCCCACGCAAAACGGGACCCGTAAAAGTCCACCGGGTGCCAATGGCACCACTTTGAAGCCATCCGACTCTGAATCCGAACCCGACAAACCCCTCCCCCCACTCCTCGACACAATCCTCCTTTCCCTGCCCCTTACCACCCTCCACCTTACCCTGGGCTACCTCGCCGCACATCAATACGCCGAAAGAATCGATCTGCCAAAACTCTTCAAAGAATCCGTGACAACCGTATTCCCTCTCCTTACTTTATTCGTCCACCTCGCACACGGTCATATCCTCTCCTTCAAGAAGCGCAGCTCGAAGGGAAAACCTGCTCCTCTTAATGTGTTCCCCTTGACAAGGGACAAACTGACCTTTTCATTCCTCCGACGGCTGGTTTTCCCGCCTGCGCTGAAGACTCTGGTTTTTCTTCCTCTTGCTGCGGTGCTGGGCGCGCATCTGATCGCTATCACGAATGGAGAGCCGTATTATGCGATCATGAAGAAGGCGCCTGCTGTTGGGACTATTTGGATTTGGTGTATTCTAGAGTTGTCCTTTGGGGCGGCTGTGCTTGGGGCGTTGGGACCTATGATTTGGGGAGTTTGGTGGATGGGGTATGGCATTATTTGAGCTGGGGATAGAGATAGTATGGATCTACCACATCGAATGGTCGTGGCGATGGGAGTTGCAGTGGAAAAGACCTCTCAATGCTTTGATGAGGATCGGAGATAGAATCTCAAGATTGGCTTCATCAAGACACCCCAATTGGTAGAAACAAAGATTGGCAATGCAGACCACACCGAAACAACCATGGAGGGATATACCACAATGACAGGGAAAAAGACAAAGCTCCCTGTCTAGCATATCAACTGATGTCCAACAAGATTAGTCTAGCGCGTTTCAGGTCTTGTGTCGTCTTTTTTTTTTTTAAATGAGCATCTCCAGATCATCTGCTTTCAGTCGATTTGCTCTTTTTTGAGTCGATATTTTGTCCCCTTTTCTCCTTTTCATGTCTAAACGGTATGAAAGTGTCAAAGCGACTTTGCTCCTTTAAGACCTTGGATACATCGATAAACCACCAGATCTAGAAGAGCAGGGAAAATCCTCAACTCTTCCCATCAAATCCAAATGTCCCGAACGCCACCATAATCCCCTGCTTTGCCACAACGTACGCACCAATACAACCACCATCCAAAAGATCGTCGGAACTACTTTCACTATACGCAAACCACGCTCAATAGACACTCTCCCTCCGCAACTTTGTCGCGTTGGCAGTCTTTTGGGCTTGGCGTTCATCTTCATCAGATCCTTCCCGACTATGCCAGCCACAACAGGTAGTGGAGCCATTCCCAGAGGACACGTCCTGGTCAACCACACACCTTCATTTAGATAGATCTCCCTACGGATGCAAACCGTTCGGCTGAGCAAAAGCAAACCTGGACAATTGATATCGATCTGCACAATTCGAACCTTGGTCAGAGAGACTGGCAGTCCGATAGACTCCTAGAACTACCCATCATGCCCGGGGACGGATTCAGGGGCAGGGATATTCTTCATGTGATCGTTGTTTTCTAGTTTAGAGGTGCATGGACAGAACGAAATCCGATTTAACTTGTGTCTGAAATTTGAATTTTCGTGGTAAATTTTTTTTTTTTAAAATCGCTACTTCGACATTGCATGTAGAGATTAGGGCTGAGCTTGACGCAAATGGTCGAGCTCACTCAATTCACATGCAACTAGTAGCACTCTACTACAAAAACCCCCCTGTCATTTATCTATGTTGTAACGAGGAAGCTGACCTGGTGACTCGGAAGATATTCCATACGAAATCAGAGAGTCTTTGGAATTATATGTATCCGTTTCCTGGGGGTTCTATGGATCCTTGTCTTTGCCTCATGCAAGGTGCGACTTGATATTCCTCCTACCCCAAAACGGGGGCATGGCACGACCGAGGGAAAGCAAGGATTCTGAGCTCAAACATGGTAATCCCATAGACCTGGTAAAACCTGACGTGCAAAATCCTAACGTGCAAAACACCCACCGGGCCGATGTAAAGTCTCGAACCTTTGACCAGCGTGGCCCGCAAGACACTCTCCGCACCGGAGGCACGACCCAGACCAAATAGGAGACCCGCCGTACAACATACGGAGTCCTCCGTCCCTAGAACTTAGGACCTAGCATTTTCCTTAAACTCGTTCCCCCAATTCCCCCATAAGACCAAGCCGGCCAACTCTACCTAAGGGGGCTAGTGATGATTAACCTCTTTAGCTCCGTCGATCTCCACTCCGACATCAAGGGAAAAGGACCGCCCCTTGCAGGAAATCGGAACGTCCACAAGTCTCCACCCGCGCACGCCCGCATCAATATTGGCGCGGATGCACTTCGTCGTAGGATTTTTCCAAGATCGCTCTCGGATTCAGATTCCGGTTACTCATTCCCCCACACGTACTTTGGGGAGCGTGGGACCTCGCATCTGCATGATGCGAGCGGGATTGTGTCGTGGCGCCAGAACATGGGTTGCTTTTCTGCCGGTTCCTACCTCACATTTCGTCGGCGGGGTTTCCGGATGCAAGCCGAGATCCGAGATTGGGAACCGGGGCCTTGGGATGGGATTGGGAAGTGGGGCTGGAGGCGCGGTGTGCGTGGTCCGAGAGGGTTTCACTGCAGGATACCGAGAGTCAGGGGGTCTCGGAGGGTTGGGGACCTGTACGGAGTACTCCGTACGCCGTAGATGGGTGTGGGTTGTTTACTTTGGGGATGGGAGATGAATATCGAACCACGAACGGTAGATGTGGGAATATCTGCACCGTTCAAATACAGAGGGGGGAGTCCTACTACTCGGGGAAGGAACTACAGGTCGGGAGGTAGTGCTAGTGCGAATGAAGAACTAACAGTCATTTGGAAACCATCAGAAGGAGGCAGACGTCTAGATCACAAACAACAAAAGTGGCGATGACGAAAAGCCGACCACCCAAAGAAAATAACATGCCAAAACCAAATGTCCGACAACGCCAGGCTGTAACCGCCATCCCCGGTTCCATTCGCCGCACCATTTCACCAGTTCACCGCTGAATGAGTGGGATACAACTCATATGCGTTGTACTCCGGAGATAGTGCAAAAAGACCGCCCCACTTTCTTACTTTAGACTGCAACCCGTCCTTCGGGGATGATGCTGACATGCGTCCGCTCAGCCGCAGCGGGGAGTTCATGTCGAGCTGCGGTGGCTAGAGCCGATCCGTCACCGTCGAATCGGGACAGTAGGGACGCCACCATCTCACGGTAGGAGTTCATCTGGGAAAGTCGAAAGCGCTGGATCTTTCCACTGGCAGTGCGAGGGATCTCTTCTACGAATACGACACCTCCATCGAGAGCTTTGTATGTAGCCAATTGCAGGCGTGCGTAGTTGTAAACTTCCTGGCCGGTGAGCCGGTGTATGGATGGGTCGCGAGAGCGCACGATGAAGGCGCGTGGGACCTCGCCCACACCATCCGTGTTCACGCCGATCACGGCGGCATCCAAAATTCCCGGGTGTTGCAGGAGGACATGTTCGATTTCAGCTGGAGCGACTTGCCATCTATGATAAAATCTTAGCCATCGTTGTCGAGTCGATGAGGCTTGAGGATGAACTTACCCTCGTACTTTGATAAGCTCCTTGGTCCGTCCGACAATGTAATATTGGCCTTGCTTGACGTACGCCACATCTCCCGTTCGGAACCATCCATGCTCCAATGCATCTGTGCGGCCCTTGTACGCACTGAGGAGACCGGGCCCGCGGACGTACAGCTCACCCGAATAGCAATCGCCCCGCACGATTTCACCATCCGATTTCACCAGGCGGGCCTCGTATCCCGCAAGGCAGGTGCCTATACTTCCCGGGTCACCTTGCTGGCCCCAACGAGTCTGGAACGTCACACCAACCTCGGTCATTCCCCAGATCTGACCAGCGTATCCCATCGGGTTGATATAGCTGCGGAACTGCTGCATGGAGTGACCATCAATAGGAGCGCCGGCAACACCCACGTAGCGCAGCGATGACAACATCTCCCCGATGGGGACCGTGGACTGGTTGATAGAGTGAATGACAGCCGGGACGAGGTAAGTTTCTGTGATCTGGTACTTGTGGACAGCAGCCAGAAAATCATTGATCTCGAAGCGTGCCATGACGAACAGCGGATGTCCGTAGCGGACAGGGAAGAGATGCGTCCAAAGCGCACCAAAGAGATGGAACATGGGCAGCGAGATGAGCCGACTGACTGGATGCGGCACGTCATAGTAAATGATGCGATGCTGGGAAACAAGCGCATGGTGGGACAGGATTGCTGCTTTGGGTAGCCCACCGGTACCGCTGGTTGGGTACATGGCTGCAGGTGTGGCTTGTGCGACGACAGGGTCGGAGAATTTTAGCCAGTCGCTTTCGCCGTAGCGGATTAGGTTGGCGAAATGATTGTGACGGTTGCCGACATTCACTGCGCGGATTTCTCCGGTCGATGAATATCCATGTTCCTGCCACAGGAATAGTTTTGCGCAGTGGTCGATGGATCGCTCATCCACGAGGCAGACCTGTGCTGGGTGCATGCCGCGGGCAGCGGAGACATCGAGGACGGCGGGGAGAGCCTCGTGTGTCGTGAGGATGAGTTTTGGCTCGGCGAGGCTGATGATGTGATCGAGTTCTTGGGAGTGGCTTCGGGGGTTGGATCCCATGTAGACACCGCCGGCGCCGATGATACCGAAGAAGAGTGCAGGATATAGTATCTATGTATATGACAGGCCCGAATTAGTATTGAATTTTTTTTTTAAAAAGAAATGTCCGAGAACCCTGGATCCAATAATTGCCGATATGACATGTTTGATCTCAAGACCTTTTTCGTCTTTTCTATTCTCGTTCACTTACACTATTTCCCAAGTGTAACAATACACAATCTCCAGGCTGAACATTGTGGGCTTTTAAACCAGCGATCAGAGTTCGAACCAGCTGTCGGAATTGAACAGCGGTAAATGATCGAGAAGGATCCTCTGCATCAATGAACAGTGGTTGATTTTGGTTGTAAGGCTTTGGGCCATCGAATGTGAAACTCAGCAAGTCCGAGTAGACTTCCTGGGAGAGCATTTTGTTTGAAGACATAGTTGTCTTCCAACCCATTGTATTTTAGAGATTTAAAAGGGGTGGAGTGGGAATGTCATATATAAGCATAAGACCACGCCTCTTACCCACTGGATGGGAGGGGAGGGGGGGGGGGGGTTACATAGGCAAAAATGTCCGTTCCATTTTGCTTTCCCTATTTGATTTTGACCTTACATCTGCTCCGGGCCTGTTCCTGTTGCAGGATTTGGAATACTTGCTTAGGTAATGCCACTCGTTCTGCATCAGGCGGTATCAACCCTTATACTTTACACTTTACAAGCGAAGCAATAAACTCAAAGACACCGAAATCAAGGCGCTGAAAGCTGAACTCAAACTTTACGAGCAAGGGGAAAATGGAAAAACGAAAAAGAAAACGAAAAAGGAAAAGAAAAAGGAAAAAAAAAAAGGCCTCAACAAAAATGAGGAGAGAACAAAATGATTGCTCTGTCATCTGGGGATACCGGAGTACTGGTCTACTGGTCTCCACAAATGTTCAACACTAAAAGCCCTTAGCGCCATCCAAAGTGGTGGGTTTGGAAATCCCTAAAATTCCAATTTTATCTGGCTCTGACTAATCCCGCCTCCCCGGAAGAGCTGAGCCACATTGTTAGGGTTCTCTTCCCTGTGAGATAGAGTTCGCCAGATGGGGGCCCATCAGAGATGCTCCAAACTTCATTGCATATAATCCCCAAAAGTTCGGTCATTTTCTTTTGGTGCTCCCAAGAGTCTAGACAAGAGTGCTCCATCTCGGAGGCAGACCTAAAAAACTCCCGGGGCAATTGTACCCTGGCCACAACAGACGTGGATCTTTCCCCACTATCATTCATGCCGGACATTCCTGTCATTCCTGTCAGTCCTGTCCGGAATGCACTTCTCCTTCCATTTTCACTGGTTGTTAGGGACCCAAATTCCCCGATAAACACCCCAAACTGGCAGCTGTTACTTAGTGGAGACGTCGTTGTTGCTCCGGTGGAGCCATATAGTCTGAATCTAAGAGCGGCTCCATCTCCCGGATCCAAATTCAGATCGAACTAACGAAGGATCGACTGACCAAAGCCATGCTCCACTTCCCAGGTTAGGGTACTACACTCATGCTGGTTGCCAGTACCTCGGTGTTGGGTGGAAGTTAGCGTAAAGCTTCGCCTTGAGGAGGTAAGAGAGGGGCCGGAAATTGGACATAGCGCAATGGTACTCAGCTGCGTCTTGACGATCAACCGCGGAACGTTTGAAAGAAAACAAAATTCGGAAAAAAAAAAAAAAGCAACCCCCCCCCCCCCCCCAAACAAACATGAACTGTTTTATTATCCGGCGGCCTATTGCATTAACTCATGGCACAATTCCGCCACGCCTCCCATAGATCCACATTAGCATTGTTGATGTAGCGCCTCGAGTGCACATCCAGGTGGAGGGGACTTGTGCTCAGTCAAACGCCATCCTAGGCTGCATGCTGATCGGCTGTTTTTTTTAATTCTTTTAGGAAAACTTCCCTTGGCAGTAGGATCATCCGCTTGCATCCCATCAGGCCGAGTCAAAGTTGACCCTGGTCGGGTTGTATTTGGTCCGTGATGGTAAATCCGACACATCTCGCCTTGACTGGTGCCTCGATGGGTTATTGTGGAGATCTCGACGGTAATCAGGTAGCAATCAGACTTCAATGAATGCATTCATTGATCTCCCTTTCCGGTTCATCCCCGAAAGGAAATTCCGCTCCCTCTTGGATAGAGGATCAGACAAAGTTTTGACAGGCTACAGTGTGGGTCAGGGATTGCGTCAGATACTTCCCCGAGGGTGTGAAGAACTGAAAGTAACTGAAAGCAGCTGAAAGCAGCTGAAAGCAAGGGAGTAGGAAGGTTCTCTGGTTGCTGATTGGCAAGTATGACTTGCAATAGCGTGAAGTCTGGAACCGGAGGTGATAGTGTCATACATACGACATCTGAAAGGGAACCTGAATAGGGTCAAAAATGATGGCAAGCGAATATCATATGCAATGCATTCCAGATTCTCAGAGCCTAAAAAAAAAAGAGACCGGGCGAATAGAAGCGACATGTGGGAAACGGCGTGAGCATTCGTGTTGATGATGGCCGGCAACGCCTAAAAGGGAAAGACGAGACTCGATCGGGAAAGAAGGATGCAAAGGCAGGAACCATGCAGAAGGGAGATGTGAGGCTGATCTTGGTGGAGTTTTGGAAAAACAAAATATAAATGTCTTGGACATACTTCACTTCAAAAATGGAAGACTCCTAGCTGGATTGTCAACTATTTCCTCATCTCAAGGGAATCCCTGTGATTAGTTCCATCACTTCGGGTCATCGTGGGACCTCTTTTTTTTTTATATGTGCATGAGAACCCATCATAGTTATGTCAGAGAAAAGCCCCATCACTATGCCGCCAAAGGTGGTTCTTGCGCGGCACACAGCCACTGCGAGCGAGGCCACTCTTACCAATGGAGGCAAATTCAATGAGACATCCTACTCCAGGAAATCCGAATCCTTATATCTCGACCTCGACAAAGAGATCGATTTAGAAGCACAGATCCAACAGAACCAACGCAAGCCCAAGGTGTTTGCATCCACCCGATATGCCATTCTCACACTATACCGACGTCTGTTCACGCTAGTCTTCTGCGCCAACGTGGCCGTCTTCGTATATGTCATGAGCACGGAACAAAAACTGTTGGCCCTGGTTAATGCCACCGCTGCCAATTTGCTGACCTGCGGTCTGGCTCGCCAGCCGTTGGTGGTCAATGCTATCTTTGTGATCGTATGCTCGATGCCGCGCTCAGCGCCGCTACCCCTCCGTCGAATCGCCGCAAAGGTTTACCACTACGGTGGTGTCCATAGCGGCTGTGGAGTCGCTTCTCTCGTGTGGTACGTGGGATTCGTCGGCGTGCTATCCCACCAGTATTGGAAACCATCAGCAGATGGTTCGGAAATCGGCATCTCAGCAGCACCAGTTGCCTTAGCTTATGTCATCTTGGTTCTGTTGTTGGCGATAATCGTGGTGGCCCACCCCGCCTTCCGGATGAAACGGCATGATTATTTCGAACTCACCCACCGTTTTTCGGGGTGGCTTGTCGTGACCTTATTTGTCACCTTGTTACTCGTCTTCTCCCGAGGTGCTAGCAAGTCCATGGGCCAATCGCTTGGAGCCTTCCTCGTCGAACTACCAGCATTCTGGTTCCTGGTGTTTACAGTAGCGGCCATCATCCAGCCTTGGCTATTCCTCCGCAAGGTCGCGGTGCGGGCCGAACCACTCTCGACCCACGCAACCCGCTTGCACTTCGACCATGCTATTACCACTTTTGGAAAAGGCATCCAACTAGCCAAGCACCCACTTCGTGACTGGCATGGTTTTGCCACTTTCCCCGACCCTGCTCCCGCAGGCGTCCATGGCAACCCAAGCTTCTCTTCCTTGGTATCCAAAGCTGGCGACTGGACCGCAGATACGATCCAGAATCCACCTACCCATCTTTGGAAGCGTGGTGTGTTGATCTATGGCTTCGCATATGCCATGCGCGTTTTCAAGAGAGTGATAGTCGTCACTACCGGATCGGGCATCGGACCTTGTCTCTCGTTCCTCGGTGATGATAACCGACCCGCACTGCGAGTGCTTTGGCAAACCCGTGCGCCTCATAAGACCTACGGTGATGGGGTGATGCATCTGGTCCATACGATGGATTCAGCCCCCATAATCCTGGACACCGACAAATGTGGGCGTATGGACATGGTGCCTATCATCTTGCAGCAGGTTAGGGACTTCAAGGCTGAAGCGGTGTGCGTTATCAGTAACCCTGTGCTGACAGCGCGAATCGTCTATGAGCTGGAATGCCGAGGGACCCCGGCTTTTGGTCCCATTTTTGATTCCTAATTTGTAATTTTGTTTATTTGATGGTCCTTGGATCGTACAAACCTGTTGTTCACTTCTTCGTTTTCTGGGTTCCTTGTCTTTGTTCTCATTTGGGAGTTTGTGTCTTTCCAGCATCGTGCCATATATCCTCTCCGGCTCGTGGCGTTAATTGGCGGTACCCCTTTTTTTTGACATTTTCGAAGGGATATTGAGTTGCAAAGACTCCTATTCAGGAGGGGGGGGAGGCTGTTTGTACAAATGTCAGTGCTTCCTGGGGGAAATTAGAATCACGCGCTATGACCCTGCTGGTATCCGTAAGGTATCTTCTTAATAAGTCTATAGAATGCATGACAAATTCAGCCCCCTTTGAAAGACTGAAAGACAATCTTTAGATAGTTGATGGCCGTACAATTCCAAATATAAACGAACCTTCTCCACTCCAGGGCTTGAGGGCCAATTGAAGTGGCTGGTGTGGTGATATGTGCTGGAACATACATCACGCACATTGTATGTTTCAATCTGCCTATGTTTGGGTCGATCTTCGCGTGTCAAGTTTGATATTTCATGTAATCTGACTTGATTTAGATTTTTTGCATGTTCTCGCATGTAGAAATAAATCCCTCACAAGACCTCGATGATGAATAGTCCGTCATGATCAAGGATGTGTACATCTAATTACAGCGGCGAGTTTTGCCGAATTAGGAACACTAACCGCGGAGCACAGGCGTATATTGCGAGTATGCAATGTTGAACGAAATACAGCGTCCTTTTCCACTAGACCATAACAAAAACCAAGGTTTCTGTTTATGGCCTAGGGGGGCCATATTTGAGGTTTGACATGCAAGGCTAAACATTTAAATATATGCATACGTCACCAAAAGAAGGAATAAACCCAATGCTCAAATTTCCAATTCTCAATCCCCAATTTTCCTAATCATCGAAAATGAAAAACTTCTCCGACCTCGAATGTCACACGAAACCCACCAATGTCCGAACCACGCTAGGTACACGCAGCCTCAACCAGCCTAGCCGCCCATATATATATCACACCCATGTCCAAATGCTCTTTTGCCACACAGGTGCATTAGCGTGTCCCAAGATTAAATGGATCACCCATATAAGACTATGAATGTGACTGCCACCGCAACACAGCAAAATCCCACTAACGAAACCTGCCACACCGGCACCAATACAGTTGACCGGCGCTAGACTAGCCAGTCTTGAAACGGCGTTGCGCCTGCACGAGCCCAACAGTCTCACCTGCATGGTGCATGAGCTGCGCACAGAGCTGACCACTCGGCCACACGGGTGGGGCCAATTCTAACGGCATACGGCTGGTCGACTGTCTGAGTGCGTAAGACGAGCTCCGAGGCCGTGGGTGTGGTGGGATGCAGCTGATGCAGCATTTGTTGACCGGGTGGTGTAATGTTGGCGAGTGGAATCTCGTGGGCTGGGCTAGGGAGAGGATTGGTTGGGGTGAATCTTCGCATGGCGAATGAGGGTGGGGTTGCGTGGGGTTCTCGCGGGAGCTTGCCTTAGCGGAGGGACTCTAGGGACAGTCGTGATGAATTTGGGGAGAATCGCAAGGCTGGGATTGAGCGGTTATAGAACTCTATACTGTACATTGTTGAGAACGTTTGCGGTTAGTGGGGTAGTGTTGTCAAGTTTTGCTCTACCTATAGGCTCCTGCTTGATGGGTGCTGGTATGATGGCCGGTGGATTTTCCTCGGAAATGCGGCACATGTTAGGTCGTCTCATACGGGGTAGGATGTCTCTACGGCTGCTCGGGATGTGCTCTTGCTCACGCGGTTGCTGGGGGATTCCAATCAGCCTCTGAATAGGGCTTTTTGCAAAAGTTTTTTGCAAAATTTGTCGCTCGCGCGTGAGTGCTATCTATACACAAGCAGAAACAAGACAGCATTGAGGGTGTTTAAAAGTGTTGCTAGAGCTTTGGTCCATGATATTGATGAGATGGGGCTGCGAACGTGATTGTGTGCTTGGATAGTTAGGGGTGAATGGCATAGAGCCGTTCGTTTCCTTGCTCTTGGGGGTATGCTACATATGGTATCACGAGGAGGTTAACTTAGAATGCGAGCTTTCAAACAGCCACTTTTCAAAAATTGCTGGAGGAAACTGTTACATTCACAGAACAGCGTGCCCATTTAGATTGTGGGATCTATAAGCGTCTTCAGCTTACGGAGAGAGAGAGGTTTGACTAAATAGTCATTGACACCTGCTGTCACCGCCGCCTGTTGCATGGTATCAGAAGCGACGCCTGTAATAGCCATGATGCGGGAGGGTTGGAGACCTTGGTCTTTTTCGTGTTGTCGGATCTTGCTGGTTGAAACTAGTCCATCCATGACAGGCATGGATAAATCTAGAATTGACACCCACGCAGTTAGTAAGATTGGCGAGAAGAAAGATTTTACAAACTTGTAAACTCACCCATCAATATCAAGTCAAACCTTCGACTTGAAGTTTGAACTTGTTCCAGTGCCATCAGTCCGTTAGAAGCCGTGTCGTAACTACAGCCCAGTTTTCGCATGAACGTAGCTAAAATCTATTTTAAGGTTGTAAGCCAGGTTATCAGATTGAATCGAGGGAACTGATAGGAGAGAAATTGAGGACGACTTTTGCATAACCAAGTTTACAGTGAGTTAAATTACCTTAAGATTTATGTCATTGTCATCCACGATAAGGACATGCATATCGGTCATTTGACTATTCGGCGGGATCGGGGAGCCCCCCAGAAGAGGACTTGGACAGGCCAATTCAACTGGAGACTCAGGTGAAAGACAATTCGGTATTTCTGGCAGGCTCGGGGCGCTTGGTTCGGTCGGAATAAGTTCATGCTTTGTTGGCGGAACGGCAACTAGAGCTTCTAAGCCGCCGATCTGGGGTTGGGAATTGCACAGATCCATGATTTTTTGGGCGGTTTCACAGATTTTCTGAGGTCCATATCTGCATCGAATGTTAGCTCCAGCATTTGCAAAAGGGGGGGGGGGGGGGGGGGGGAAGCTCTGGACGCACGGCTGTGACATCAGGATGGCATTCATAGGAAGAGAGTAGCCTAGCGAGGATTTCGTGCTGCCCAAGACAATGAAGAATCTAAAATGATGGCCAGCAGTGATAGTGGAGGGTGATTGGTCATTCAACATAGGAGTGAATTTGGCCTCCTCGATAACCGCGATGTCACCCTCTCCTTTATCAAGTGACTCTGCCAGTGCGATATGCCATCCCAGTTGTACCCTAAAAATATTGGCAAGGGTGCTTTGAATAGAAAGTTTTCGCTTCGCGTCAGAGCTCAAAATACCAGTGGGCGTCTCCGTCAAGTCCGGATAGCCGTTGAATCCAATAAGGCATGCCCTCAGAGCCTCTTCACGTCTTTGAATTCCTAGCGAGGAAGAATTGTCGAATAACCTGACAGGGACATAATCCTTGGGGCGCTGCATGGGAACGTAAACATCGACCTGGGTACCAACCCCGCTTTCGCTTTTCATTTTGATATCACCACCCAGAAAATTCACTAGTTTGTGCACGACGCTGAGTCCAAGCCCAACGCCCTCCGACAGGGCGTCTTCCTGCGCAAATGGAGAGAATGCCGAGCTCTTGAGAAAGTCTTGAGAAATTCCTTGGCCCGTGTCTGTAACGCGAAGAAGGATAAGATGAGGTTCTTCTTGGGTTTGAGCTGCAGCTTGTGATACTGATACCTCGATAAGGCCAGTCTGCGTCCACTTCATTGCGTTACCAAGGAGATTCATGACTATTCTCCTCCAGGCACCAGCGACTGATCGGATGTTCCAAGAACTGGATTGTTCGATGTTCACTATCACTGACAATTCACCCTCGCTTTGAGCAACACGAGATGTGGTTTGAGGGGAAGGAGTAGTAAGAGGGATTTCACTTGCAAGAGACGATGCCGGCCCAGGTGCTTTCCGGCCAGTGTGGAGTATCACAGCGACCTGTTCAACCAAGGAAGCAAGGTTGAAGTCAGAGACAAGGGTTGATCCGAAATCTTCAGTGTTTGCCACGCTGAGACCTTGCGTGTTTGCCAAGTTGTTGATTTTGCAGTATTCCAGCCTGACCCTTTGTCAGCACAAAAATCTCACTCAATTAACAGAGGATTGAGCCTACAGGTGATCTATCGTGTCCAACAAGGTCAGTCCGGACGTTGAGATCATTTTAACCATATCACGCTGCGCAGTCTGAAGTGGAATATCATGTAGCAACTCCGCACTCGCGAGAATCCCGTGTAGTGGGGAGCGAAGCTCATGACTTATAGAAGTCACGAAGTCGAATTTCGAGTTTTCACTGGCAGTCCAGTGTATTCGAGATACTTCGGAAATCATCGAATCTCCAAACGCTTTGAAGTAGTGCAGTTCTTCTGTGCCCAACGGACGACGGCTTCCGTTTACCCAAACCAGCGTGCCTGCAAGCCATCGGGCTTTGTTCCAATCCCACAGAGGATAGAAAAGTACACATTTTGCTTCAGGGAGCTGATGTGCAAGACTATGAGATATCTGCTGAATGATTTCAAGATTAGGAGCAGAAATGTCAGGATTGCTGCTTTCAAAGTCCACGGAGCTGTCCAAGCTACTTGTGTTGTCTAAGTTGAAGATATGGCCATCTGGAAAGTGCGTGATCAACGAATGCAGTAACTCTTCTTTCACTCGGACGTGGCTTAAGTCAGTGTTGCTCTTAGCTGGCCTGTAGCTTATAGCCTGGCCCAAGGAGCCACAATAATTTTCCTCGTTCTTGCCGTGATTGAAATTAGGAAGACCCAAGGGGCCAGAGCCAGAAGCAGCTGGGGAACCTGTCTCAAGATTTTTGATGTCATCCCAATCATCCTGCCGTTCAGAAGGTTCGCTAAAATAGAGTTAGAAATTTTCACTTAATCAAAGAAAAAGTGACTAACAAGTGTGGGTCATTTCGATGGGCATCAAGAAAGACCACACCGTCTAGATCCAGAGAATCTTTCAGTAGAAGACTAGCACGGGAAAAGATCGCAGCTATGCGTTCAGTGATAGGCACATTGTCTAGCGCTGATGATTCCGGGGGTCCCTCTACGGAAGAGGAAAGAGGGTCAGCTCGGTCTGAGGTTCGAGAAATCGACGATGGCAGCGTGTAGTTTGACGCGGAAGGTGTGCTTCGAGAAAAAATAGACGACTCCTTTCCATGAAGACTTGTGGACGAATTTTGATCAATGGGTGAATAAACATCAATATCCTTTGCCGTGGGCAAAGGATCGAGCGTTCCACCTACATCGCCTGGGGTGGCTATTACTCTCAAATCTTCAGTATTGAGCTTCTTTGCAGAAGCTTCAATTTGACCTTGAGTGGAGGAAGCAATGGGGTCAAATTTTGCACGGCTTTTGACGAAGTTTGTCAACCCTTTGACCAAGTTCTCCGAACGACGATGATATTGAACGATCCGCGCATTTTCAAGGTGGTTTGAAATCGAGTCGGCAATCTCCCGAAGAGCAGCCACATCTTCGTCTCCAAAGTTTGTTCGTGGCTTGTTGTCCACCACACAATATGAGCCTAGTACGAACCCGGAAGGGCTGTACAATGGCACCTCGGCGTAGAATCGAAAAAATGGCCAGCCAAGGACATAAGGACGATCTTTGTAGAAATCATCCTTGGTAAAATCGCGAATGATGTTGCGAGTTTGGTTGGCCGTTATGTTCTCCGTGTCTAGTATCCGGGAAGGATCTTGTCCAGTGAAAAGCCGAATGGCGTGGGGACACACTCCCCATTCCAGGTCAAGTGTACTGACACCCAAGAAGATGCCATCATCTGGGCGATGAAGATCTTTGTTTCGAAGAGAGATCGAGGCGGTTGCCTCTGAAATGATGTGCTGACTTTCTCCGTCGATGATTGAAACAAAAGACCGATTGCAGCCAAATCGATAGACCCCCAGTTGTGTCAACGCGGTCAATGTGGTATCGTTTGAAAGACGAGGAGAGGCTGTGTCCTGTTCCTCACGTATTTCGGGGTCTGAAATTCTCGAGACTGGATCAAATGTACAGTAATATCTGTTGAGATCGGGGAATGCGTGAGTGGAGATCACAATCGCAAGGCGGGGAACAACAAACTTGGATAGATCTCGGATTCTCTCCTGCTCGACATCCACCGGCTGACCCATATTCGATGGGCCAGCTGATCTTCAGCTGGTCACTTCCACATAAGAAAGCCACGAAGTCGAAATCAGAGAGAAAAAAACGGGGCGACGAAAAAAAAAACGAGATAAACCTGTTTTGGGGGGAAACCAATTCGCTGTCATGGTGGGGCTTAGTGCGTGGGAGCTCATCAGAAATGGACTGGTCTAGATTGAGGTTATCTTCATCTCTACATATCAACAATAACCCTGTTCCATCTAAGAAACAGAATGAAGGCAGTGCTGAAACGACTAACATTTCTTCGCATCGGTCTCCTCAACCCTAAACTCCTCCCAGGCTGCCCGATCAAATCCATTCGGACGACTGGACCGCACGAATTGGTTATCCACACCGCCAATAACCGCGACTGGCTTCACAATCTCGATATCCGCACCATATGCGCGTGATGACCATAGTTCGGTCAATGGCTTGCAGCCTTCCGACTCAGAACCGGCAGGCATGTACAAGTGCGGGAACCGCTCTTTCATACCCTTCAGCACAGTCGACGAGATACGGTCAACGCTGTCGCAGTGACGCAACTTGAAGAACTCCGGCGGCTGCACATCACGAAGCTCTTTCTGCACATCAGCGGGATATTGACCCATTGCAAAGAGAAGAAGGTCGTAGTGCATCAGTGAGGCTTTGCCGTGGTATGAGCCGCCGTTCTTCGCGCGGTGGTAGAGACCAGTCAGCGCGGCGATGGCGCCCATGCAGCCGGTGCCGTAGTCGGAGATGGGGAAGGGAGGTACAACGGGTGTTGAGAGGCCCATGAACTGGCCTTGGGCCCAGGCAATTCCAGTAACCTGTAGTTAAGATTAGTTTGGATCTGAGTCGAGTCGTCTGACAAGTGGGCCTATAAGCTTACGCAGTCTGCAATCTGCTGCCATCCAGCGCGGCCCGCCCACTCGCCTTCGTATCCAAAGCAGTTCTCATTCACGTAAACGATGCCTTTGCCGCGCTTCTTGGCCAACTCAGCCATGGCTTCTGCTCCATATCCAAGCTTATCCAGTGCTCCGGGACGGTAGCCATCCACGATAACATCCACATCATCCAGGAGCTTCTCAAAGTGCTCTCGTCCAGCCTCGCTCTTTAAATCAAGATCTGCTGCAAGCTTGCCCATGTTACCATCGACTTGAAAGAACGGCACGTCAGAAAGGTTTGGGCTGGTAATCTTCAATACATCGGCACCATACTCGGCTAGAATGCGGGTAACAGTTGGGCCTGCGATGATACGGCACATCTCTAGCACCTTAATTCCCTCGAGAATTTTCTTGCTGCCGTCACGTACAGCCGGGAAAGGAGTTGGAGGAAGGTCACCAGGTAGTTTGCTGACTTTCCATGCAGGCTCTTCGACGTTAAGTTTTCCCTGTCAAATTATCAGCTTGCTTATTGCGGCTGGATACAGTACCTTGAAGAACATACGTGGGGAGTTTTAATGAATTCCTCATGTTTGTAAGCGGTCACACCAGCCTGACGTCTCTCCTTGTTCATTTCTTCAAGCTCCGCAGCTGTGTATTGCTGTACCTTATTCTCGATGACCTTGATGATTTCTTCATAGTCAGTCAAGTCTGGTCGTTGACCCTCAAGTCCTATCATGTTTAAGGTTGTTGTAGCCTCTAGCGAGCCATGAATATGGAAGTATTCATCTGGGTTCTTAGTCTTGTAGAGATTTGCCGACATACGCCGGTAGCCGTTGGATTGGGCAGCCAGCAAATCCGTATCTGTCGCGGTCAATATCGTCTTGTCGCTCGATAGACCAATATATACGGGATTACATACTCTTCAGCTTTGATTTCACAGCGGGATCCAACTTTGACAGACCATCCACCTTGGCCATGTACGCTTGACATCCGAATGCAGTGGCAGCTTCGAGGTTGACTTGAATGCCCCGAGGTTCCGCACCAGCACCAAAGCGCAAATCGGCAATGGCGGCGGCTACAGAACCTTCGATACCCTTCAGTGCGGCGAGAGTTTCAGTCTCTTTAAAGGGAATGGGAAAATAGATTTCATTATGACTGGTAGAGAATGAGACGCGGTCCTTGTTTGCGAGGACCTCTGGTGGTAAGTCGAAGCGTTCTGACTGCTCGCACAGCTCAGAGAAGATGCGGCTGGTCTCAAGGACTGGAGAGTATGTCATATCGCTTCTTTCTATCGGCGTCGATAGATACTTGTACTGAGTGTCGGTCGAATGGAGATTCGCGGTGATACTTTTTGACATCGACTCAAGGTGGGTTGTGGTTGCAACGTGAGAGTCCCTAGTTAGAGGAAATTGAATTAAGAGCAGGCCGGCTATATAAAGGTCCATGACGACCTCTGATAATCGGGTCCCGAGAGTTTGGCCGTCGGGTGGTCACACCCGCCTCATTAGCCGTCGGCTTTCATCTATGGAATTTACCACTTGGCGAGACATCTTAAAAAGATGCACTGCTCTTGTTTCAAGGATTTCCAAGCACTCCTATTTACGACTTGCAGCGTCAAATGATTGCAATAGATTGTTGACATAAAATACGTCGAACTGTCAAGCTGCACCCCTGCACAATGCAGATCCGAAAAAGAGAGCTATCCGGCGACGGGATCGGATGCGATTAGATCGGAACAGTCACGCGAGGAATTCAGGCGGTTCAAGAGAATATACGCATATGCTTAAAAGTTGACGTAGACCATTTTCAAATGAAGATTATTTCGCTTCTTGGTAGTGGCATTTCGTTTGACTGATCCTCCTGTGGGATGAGGCAGAAAAGTGGACTTTGGTCAGGTCACACTTTATATAAATACCAGTCCCAGTTATGTCACCCCTACGGAGTAGTGCTAGCCGTAAAGAATACTGCGTCTGGGATCTTGGTCCAAACTAAATTTCCTGTAGCAATTCATGGATGTCTTCAGGTCCGGTACCATCCCTCTCGAATGCTCCGTGCAGTCACGTGGCATCGATATTGGTAACCCCGAATCTCCAATCTCCGCATCATTGCGACTTTTCTTCGTAGACGACGATGCTACTCCGAACCAAGCTGCGGCCCAGGGTATGGCGGCTCACAGCATATTGTCCGGCGCGTTTCAAGTCTGAAATCCCATTCATTCGCATTCAAGATGGAACATTTTACAAGAAATACCCAACCGCCGAAGACCGGTCCAATGCACCTCTCTTCCCAAATTTGAATTTCACTCTACCCGCTATTCAGGCTTCCAGCTCATCGAAGGTGGCACCTCTGCAACATTGGGCTATAATTGGCCCTTCTGACCGAACCGACTTCCTCCACATCCTCCGCGGCGAACACATCAGTATTCCGCCCAACGCACGCTCATATCCATACCTCCTCACAGACGAAATTGCCGACAAGGACCCACGGTTGCGCGTAGTGCAAAATGCAGTTCAATATGTTGGATTCAGTGGCGAAGGCTCGGGGGCCATTGGGGGAGTTCGTGGCGCATATCTCAGTGCTCGCTATGAGAGTTATCGGGAGGAAACCGACTGGAGCGTGCTACAATACTTGCGTGGCCAGACCTCCTTGAACCCGATGGAGGGTGAGGAGGAAGGCACGTTACACGATGAAGAATTCCTCCAGCGGACCATTAGCAGTCTTGAACTAGGGAACCTGCTCACCTTGCCGGTCTCGAGTCTGAGCAATGGTCAAACCCGCCGAGCGCGAATTGCAAAGGCGATTCTAGGCAAGCCAGAGCTGCTACTTCTTGATGAGCCGTTCAGTGAGTGTTTCGAATTCAAACTTCATGGCTATGACATTCTAACCTCTAATTAGTGGGGTTGGACCCGGTGGCAGTAAGAAAGATATCTAAACTCCTTCACGAGCTAGCGAAGAAAAATGCCCCTCGACTTGTTCTAGCTCTGCGCCCCCAGGACAAGGTGCCGGACTGGATCACACATATTATGGTTTTGGGCAATTCCCGTAAGGTTCTTCTCCAAGGGCCAAGGGTGGCTATCGAGGACACGCTCAATGTTTGGAGCTACATTGCAAATAAGTCGAAGCCGGACTCTCTACCCGAACAGCAAACACAAATATTGAATAAATGTAAAGCAGACTTGAAGGCTGGCATCTTGGACACAGAGCTCCTTGGTGATTTGGTGGCACATACACATGCTATAAAGTCCTCCGAAGTCCAGGCGCCATTGGGCGGAGAGCCAGTCATTGATATGGAAGGAGTTCATGTCCAGTATGGGGATAAGGTAGTACTCGGTAATTGGCAGCAGAAGGTGAATGACGAAATAAAGGATGGGCTACACTGGCGAGTCCGTCGGGGGCAACGCTGGGCGATTCTCGGCCCCAATGGATCAGGCAAGACAACTTTGCTATCCATGATTACATCGGACCATCCGCAGACATATGCGCAGCCTATCAAACTTTTCGGACGATCCAGACTTCCAGAGGCTGGCAAACCCGGAATTTCAATCTTTGAATTGCAATCCCGCATTGGACACTCATCACCGGAGATCCATGCATTCTTCCCACGTCAATTATCCATCCGTGAAGCGCTTGAGACTGCCTTCGCTGAGACTTTCCTGTCAAAGCCGAAGCTGAACATTGAACGAGATCAAGACATATCTGCAGTCCTGCATTTCTTCAAGCCCCAACTGGATCCAAATTACATCACGAGCAAGGTGCCAAAAATCTCAACTGCTCGGCTCCCGCCCATGACGAAGCGCACTCACGTTAGGCTAGAGCCATATGCACTCATGGATCACGTTGTTGGGTACGCGGATGAAATTCTCTTTGGTGAGCTCACGACCGCACAACAACGGATTGTGCTCTTCCTCCGGGCAATTGTCGCCAGGCCGGACATTGTCATCCTCGATGAAGCGTTCTCGGGTCTATCTGCGGCACAGCGTAACAGGTGCTTGCAATTCTTAGAAATCGGCGAAAGGCCCAAACGCCGTGCCCCCAACGTCAATCCCCGTTCTCTAGAGGAGGCCCAATTCCGCTGGACTGGTCTTACTGAGGATCAAGCCTTGATCATGACTAGCCATGTGGCAGAGGAGATTCCTGACAGCGTTCGTTACTACATGCGATTGCCGTCTCCTGCAGGCACTGTCGACGGACTCGATTTCCGCTTCGGCATTCTACAATCTAAAACTACCCTGCGGCAACCTCAGACCTGGGAGGCAGCCTGGTCTCCTCCAGAGGCGTTCACCAAGCATGCCCGCAGGACGTGGCGCCGCAAGCAACACACTTTGCCGGTACAGGATATGACTGAATTCGAATGGTGGTCGATATAGATGTATAGACATTTAGACTTGATTTTCGCATTCTTGGTGTCTTTAAAATAGAGCGTTTTGTGCATTAAATTCAAATCCCAATTCATCTGTGATACATCAACCATTCCTTCATTGCCAATAAGATCTCAATTACCAACAAGATATCAGATTATCCACTTGGGTATATTTTGACTCGCTAGCTTGGAGACAACTGCCAAAATTGCAAACAAAAACTGCCTCCAAATCACTGTGTCGGTATGTCACAAAAACTCACCGTTGTCTGCTCCAACCTATGGAATTTCCCCAGCAAAGCTTGGCTCAGTATTAGCCAGCTCCAAACGAAGCCTTGTGTTCAAAATGGCATATGGAACAACTTCCATTAGTAGCTGGGGTAGGTTCATATGCCCATCTGCCAGAACCAGTGTGCCATCTTCCCTCGCTTGATGGAGGGGACCATACCCACCCTGCTAATCGAAATTCGGACCCTTGGAGAAAACAGCGAACTTCTGATCCGAATTTTCGATTTAGAGATAACAGTAGATAGACAACCGGCAGAACCGTGTCAGCTACGAAAGATGTGACTACTTCGGTGACTACATTAGCTATCTTTCTAGATGTTAGCAAGGTGGTTTTCGAACACCTTGGTTGTTGCGGTATAACTATGCAAGAGAGTGGACTAACACCCAGCCCAAGACAGCCTCGAAATCTTGATCCCCCGCGGTAAAAGTGACAAAGCCTTCCTACGCATGTCGCACTTGCCAGTGCTTTCGTCGAGACCGTGCATGTTGGATTTACAGTGTAGCCCATGAGGCCTGTAAAGCACAAGAAAGCAAATTCAGACAAAAGCCAAAAGAAGGGCGAATACGCCTCTTAAGGGATGGTCTTATAGAATTTTGCAGACCACGTGGGCCTTGTGGGTTAGCGCGCGGGGATACGATTAGGCTATATTGGCGCCTTGCTGCAGTTGGATCTATGCAATCCGCTATAAGAGTTTAGGTGCACTCCACTGTAATCACGCCGATGGGGACAATGGAGGTCTCTCTGTCTGAGTGTTAAGGCAGTGTTCGAACTTCAAAACGGCTAGTTTGTGTATCGGATTTAGGAGATGTAGCTAGTCTGTTCCATAGTGAGATCCGTCCGGCACACCAAAATGGTGGCTCATATCCCATCAATACGGTGATCTAGCAAGTCCTGAGGCAATCATTTGCATCCGCATGCCATTTCGAGAAAATACGACTTAGTACCAGTGATAAAGCCAAGAAGTCGCTTGCGACTTGCCAAACTTCTTTTAGCATACCATTCCTGATCAGAAGACCCATCAAATTAAGCCGTAGGGCCTGACAAGCGATGGTATGATTGGCCTCCCTGATCGATATCAATTCAACAAATCTATTCTCTTTCAGCCTTCTCTTCCGAACCCAATCGGGCATTGTCCACTGCCATACAGAAAGCATATTTGGTGTGTTCTCCACGTCAGCTGGTGAGTAGTCAATCGGGCAAGCCCATCATGATCACAACTTCCAATGGTCAGGTACAGCAGTGAAGATGGGTACTTTTTTACCTTGGTCATTTTTTTGCTTTCAATTGCTTTTTCGACTGCTTTTTGGACCTCGGGCACTATTGACAGAACTCTTGTAGATATCACAGCCGTACAGGTTAGACCTTTTGAACATTGTGTCCGTTTGAATGAACTGAACCTAGGACGCCTTTCAAAGACTCGTTGGCTCGACACATGCTTGGACACATGCTGAGGAACGTGGGGAAATCTGCGTCCTCTGCCTTCTTTAATGGAACCATGACATGTTCCAGTTTGGCCTTTTCAAGGTGCTTCCACTTTGGTTTCTCTGAACAAGACAGCAGAACGGGTTGGATTTGCGACTTGGGAGTAAATCATCCCGAAAATCTCCATCCCACATAGAACGCAATTTAGGCGGTCATTCAGAGGCTAATCAGGGTTCGTTGTGTATGGGTAGACTGACGATGAACGTAGTTTTGAGTTGACATGGTCGTGAATAATTATAAAGCCAGAGCAATGTTGGTGTGATATGTTTAGACCTTAATTGAAAGGTCTATAAAGTGATATTGGTGTACTTGAACTACACGACGACTTTCCTTTTATTTTCAGGACCAGAGTCAGAGTGAAGTCTAGTGAACATTCCACGGGGGTTTTGGACTGGTACTTTGGATTGAATAGACGTGTTTTGAATTATAGTGCTTTGGCTTTGCTACAAGTTCAACGAAACACTTGGAATCCTTC
Organism: Penicillium digitatum; assembly: GCF_016767815.1. Lineage (NCBI taxonomy): Eukaryota > Fungi > Ascomycota > Eurotiomycetes > Eurotiales > Aspergillaceae > Penicillium > Penicillium digitatum. Next base: position 1,238,557 of record NC_089386.1, on the reverse strand, counting down.
TCGTTTTCGGCTAATGTGCTTCGTTTTTTTTTTGGGCTGTAAGGCTACAGATGCTCACTACCTATTCTTACCTAAACATTGCCCCTATAAGAGCCGAGTTTGTCGCCCTCTTTTCTTGACGACAGAACTTTGTCAATCTGATCTATCTGGGTCAGGGTGATTTAAGAGACGCAAGATTAAGGCAGCACTCTAATGTCTTTCCAAATGTCTGTTCTTAAATTTTTTTTTTCTTAAATTAAACCCTATCCTCTCACCTCTCTCCTCCTGTTGGTATCCATAGAGATCATTTGCGTTGTGATTCCTAGACTTTCTTGAACAAATGCTCCTTTGATCCCGCAGGTAAATCAAATTACGATTAATCTACTTCAAGTTAGCTAACTCTTGTTAGTCTTCCAAAGTTCATCACATTCAAAGGGAGATGGAGCGCATCAATAGAGCTGGCCCTGAGCATTGCTAATAGCGTGTGGAATGCGACATTGTTCTAACGGCTGTAACATAAGACCTTAAGAGAGTTAAACCTCGCAAGTGCGTTAGAAAGGATGTTCTGATTTGTATGTCTTTTACTAATTCAAAGACCCAGAGGCGATATGCTCTTACTTACTCAGTGTAAGAGAAATGGCTTAAGAGGACACGAGAATCTATCTAGCGAGAAGGGGGCTAAGTAGTCACGTTAGCATCCAAGTGCTACGCATAAGACTCGCGCTAAAGCCAACGGATCACTATTTACTGTATTACCCCCGTTGGAAGATAGATGCGTGTTTACAAGTACTCAGATAAATAGAAAGATACTGTGGCTTGGGCTCCATGTGGTGTGAAAGAGGGCATCGACTTGGATCTTCACGATGCGGAACACCAACCCAGGATCACGAAGATCTTTGATGATTTCAAAGACAACTATCAAGCCCTGAATACTTTATCGTGGCTGGCTCCGTACTAGAAATTTACATACAAGATCGAACAAGATATTTCACCTCCATTGACAACTATTGATACATCAAACACATCCTGGATATGGAAAGCCAAGGACTCAATGAATCCAGCAACCCAGAGGTTCTCTAACTTGTGGAGTTCAACCATTCGTGCCAGTCCCTCTAGCCGGGCCTCTACATCATCGCATTCGTCTTCAAACTCGGTCTGATCTGCTGGGTTTTGGATAAACTAATAGCTGCGTTGCCTGCGAACGAGAGAACATCTGGGGGTTTCCGCAACCATTTCAAGTCCGGTGTCTTTCACTCGCGCAATTTTAGACAATAAATTCATTAGCCCTCTAGAAACTTTGCTGTTAGGGTCAGGTGCATTATTGTTCGGGTGTGTCCTGGCGCATTCAGATATAGCCTCTGCATATGTCACAAAGGCTCGACATTCCTTTTGGAAGCTTTTCTGGTACAGCGAGCGTGTTGGCTCGCGGTTAGACATTCTTTTCCTAGGAAAGGAACTTGGGAGAGTAAAAAAGATGGTGCATTTGGGATTTACCCAGGTCTTCATTCTAATGATTTGGAATCGATTGAACTGAAAAGAAAGAGAGTTTGAGGGACTTGTGCCTTGTTCTTGGAGATTAAAATGTGGGATGCTTGGTTACTTATTCGGCGACATGCTGGAACAGGACCTATTTCTTATGTTCGCCTGGTTTTTACCTAGCGATTGGTTGAAGGTCTCATATTAGAGAAAGAACGGTGCTAAGGCTATTAAAGCCATTGTTTTGTAGTCGTCCATATCTCTTCTGGCTGGTCGTTCTTTCACGTCTCCGGTACTCTAAGTTGCACTGAGTCAATGCCTATTTCGATGGGCTGGGATTTACCAAGTCATGATGAGACGATAGCATTTTTTCTATTTTTTAGTTTCGTTCACCTCTCAATATTGATAGAGGAGATGCCAACAAAGCGATCCTAGCTTCCTTGTCGTAGGCAAGGAATGACGAAAGCGAAGATGAGTTAAAAAAAAATCTTCTCCCTTCATCGACTGACATAGGAAAATCCAGAATTCGTAAAAGTGTTTATAGTTCTGGCCTTTGCTTTACACAGTAGACTGGTTGTGAGTCGGTGGCTGATTCAAGTCCCCACTAGAACTGGGGAAAAGACCCCCTCCGCTAGTAGGACTAAGCGTTTGTCGTAGCCAGTTTCTCTTCTCGTTGATCTTTGAATCGCTGTTATTGCTCGTGCTTGGGGCACATCGGCCGGAAAGCCTAGACCAGACCTTAGTGTGCATGACCTTAAACAAAGGCCGCATATTTGACAGACAGGCTGCAACGATTCCGACAGCGGGCTCGATGCACGTCCACACGCTTGCTGGCACTTGATTGTCTGTTTTTTTTTAAAAAAAAAATTTAGTGATTGTTCCTCGTAGATATAGGTTGGGAAGGAATTCAGCGTACAGGTAATGTCCTCTCCCTGGGTGGAAAGCTGGATCAGGACGACCAGGCGAATGATGTCGAAAATGAGAGCTCTAAATCGTGTCAAGAGATAAACTTAGCATAGTGACAGCGGGCAAAGCTTACAAGAATCCCAGGATGAAAATCCCAGAAAGACCGAGCTTCTGGGCTTTGGCGATGGGGAGATTCCACACGATATGCATCGGCATCAGGAGAATGATTGCATCTGTTGCAATGTTGGGAACCTGAAGACCGTAGTAGAACTTTGACAAATCTATGCAACCACCTTCTAGCATGGGGTGCCACAGCTTCTCGGTTGGGATGCAAGCAAAGCAGCCTGCGAGAATACCGCAGGAAGCCCATATGGTTACAATCAGAGAGACAACATGGACTGCGAATTTCATGGTCTTTACGGGGAACAGTCGACGGTAAAGCATCAGAATGGATAGCTTGATGCTTGCAATGCAGCCGGTGTAGAGAATTGAGCCTGTAAACAGTGTCTGCAGGTCAATCAGCAGATTACCTACACGTGTGATGCAACGCGATGCGAATGAAACACCATACCTTCAGGTAGGTAACGACTTGTTCGGGGGAGAGCTCAACTATATGTGTTCCGAGTCCATTGTACAGTACTTCCGTTCGTTAGATAACAACTGGCTCAGGTGTGAATGATCTCAACGTACACACAACTCCTGCGATCGATATACCGTATTCGAAGATCTGTTTAGAAAGCTTAGCCTCGACATATGAACACTCGGAGAGTGCTTCCCACCAACGCAAGGATAATGAGCCAGTCATCTAGAAAAAGACCGCTGCCGTTGATGGCTCTCGAGATAATACGGAAGCCGACTGCAGCAGTAGACAAGATGAAGGCAAAACAAGTTGAAGTGATTACCACATGGCGCAAGTTATCATGGTCGTACCCATGGATGTTCTGGGCCACTGAATCTGCCATAGTGCACCCTTTAACGACGAAGGGAGATTGACTTCTCAAATGAGTGGAAGCACCGATATAACCAGGATGCAGGATTCCCAGACCCAATATGTACAAAGAGGCGAAGCAGCAAACCCCCCTAAAGAAGGAGCTGAACCGGTCTCACATTATTTTAACTCTAATCGTTCGAGTAAGTATCACCTTAAAACAAATGCCTGCTCCCCCACAGCAGTGGCTACTGGATCGATATATCCCACCCTTACATATAAGTTGGTCAACGTCCGTGATCTCTGACTAGTCAACCCCCTATGTGAGAACAACAGAGGCATTGACAGTCAACATTTCCAGGGAAGACATTTTCTCACCTCAGCCAGCCTCTAGGAATAGTCCCAAATCTGATCCCAATCGATTCATCAGCCATCGTGGACTTGCAGCGTGAACATCTACGGTCCATGCACCCCGTCAGTGTAACGCCTTGCATATTGCCATGGCAAGTTTCGATAGCCGGGGCTGCGGCATCGGTGAGCATGCAGTACGGAGGCCTCCCCGGGGCCATTGACTCTTCAGAGGAAAATGGTGAGCCACTTGGTGGATCATCATGGCGCATCGACCCACCGGAGGGTCTCGCGTATTCCCGTGCGTCTTGTCTTGACATTTGATGGGCGAAACCATTGCTTTTTTTTTTAATTTGAAGGTAAGTGGTATCACACTTGGATGGGCACTTATACAGTAAAGTCGAAAGGGTTAACGAATTGCCCCAACAACCTTGAAAGTTGGGTGGATCTAGCGATGGGGTTCGATGTTGGGTAAAACAGGCGCTTGGAGATAAACCTTGGAGATAAACAGATGTCATTTGGATTTTCTCGCTGATTCACTAGAATTAGTCATTTCTTACTCCTCCTGGGCTATTTTGATCTTAATCGGTCTCGACTAAGCTATTAAACCCGATCTGACCTCTCACCTAGCCCTGCTTCCAGTGCAGGTGGCAATATGATAAATCATATTTCACCACCGGCGCAGAGGGATCTGCAACATCAACTAACTACGGAGTACTCCGTAGATACTCCGTAGTCAACTAGTGATTTAGTTAACCAAACTAGTGGATTTACGTGACAGCCCTGATCTTGAAAATTAGTGTCTTCCTCTCAGGCCTATGAAACTAAATGGCAATTTCTTGACAGGCAATAGAGTGCTCCACATTGCCGACAAAAGTGCCCGACAAAGTCGATCAAACATCTCGAAATACATCAAATGACAGACGCTATTGCGTCACAATGCATAGATGATACACACAAGACTCCACACCGTGGACCTTTGTTCCCTCGCTACTCCGTATGTAGAACGCATTACCTGGGTGGTGGGCCATACGACATCGGCCCGGGAGCAGTATACGGCGAGAGCAACGTCGCGTTCCGCTCCCTAACCGCGCGAGATCGGTTCTCCTCACGCTTCTGGATCTCCTTCTCGTCCTGAATCAATGTGCAGCAGGTACAGCAGGTTGCCCGCACACAGTCCGATGCGATACTGCCCTGGATCTTATATGCCTTTCTCATTCTGGTGTGTTGGACCGTGGCCAGTAACCCTGGTTTGCTGGTGTTAGAGTGGGGCTTGTTCTTTGGATTCGGTCGTAACGTTTCAGATATCACACAAGCGTGGAACCGGGCTTGGACTTACATTGACATCCGCAGAGCAGTCCCATCCCCGTGCATGACCCGTTGCAGGTCTCATAGCCGAGCATATTTGTCGGGTCCTCCTTTCTTGATTTCATCGATAGTCGGTATTGTGTTCTTCCATACAAACTGCACGGACAGAACAGTCCCAGACAGCAGATACCGAAACTCGAAAATTCACACAGCCCGCTGCTCCATCCTCCTCCCTCCACCTGCTGATTTGGATGGGTGGTTTGGCCGGGCTGGTGGCATACGCTCAAGTCATCTTGTTGGGGAGTATGCGATGTTATCGTTCTGGTAGGTGGAGGGAAATAGGGTGACTTGGGTGACTGGAGAGGATTCTCGTCCGGAACAATGGGCATGGTCTCGCTTCGGGATGGAACTTCGGGGTTTACCTTCAGGGGCAGTGGCCCTGGTGAGTTGGATGTTGGTGAGCTGGGGGGTTCGGTGTACGAGGCAAGTTGCTGGGTTGGAATTTCGATGCCGCGCCGTTGTTCCTGGCGGCGGTTTTGTGGCTGTGTCGCAGCCGGAGGACTCGCATATGAGTGGGGAGACATCGGAGTGCTGTTCTGGCATTGTTCTGGTCCGTTTGCATACTGAGGAGATATGGTCATGTCAATATGTTGGTTCCATTGGTGTTGAGGTTGCTCTGGCATCATTGTGTACAACTGGCTGACATAAGGCTGGGTGTACACCTGAGTGGCGTGCTGCTGGTGCCCGGGCGGGATCGCGTACGTCTGAGGAGATATTGAAGTGTTATAATTTTGCTGTGGTTGTTGTTGCTGTGGTTGTTGTTGCTGTGGTTGTTGTTGCTGTAGTGGTTGGTGCTGTAGTGGTTGGTGCTGTAGTGGTTGGTGCTGTTGCTGCTGCTGATTTTGAACCAAAGGCGCATAGTTGGCCGGGTGCTGCTCGAGAGGTGGACAGTTTGCATACTCCGAGATGATTCCTTGATGCTTTAGCTGCTCCTTCTCACTCGGCGCATATGACCATGCTCGTTGTCTCTCGTTTGCGACATCTTCCCCTGCAGGATGCTGCGAGTGCGCACCCTGGTCCACTGGGTGAGGCAATAACAAATCCCGCTGGGATGATGGGTGCATTTCGAGTGGTGTTTCCATAAATGAATATCTTTGGTGATTTCCTCCCACTGTAGTGTCCACGTTCAGGCGATTCATTTTGACGTCAAACCCACCGGTTCCCTTGTGAACCTGCTGTCAAGTAGAGTGATATATCTCTGATCGAGAATTTACGAAATTGTCGATTGGATTGATCACCGAAGAACTGGAAGTGGGAATCTCGCGGAATGGCACGCGACTCACCGGTTCTCTCACAGGGATCAACACGGAGGCGGAAAAGAAGCACTTGCTAAGAATCGTGCGATTAACCGTGGACAACTGCGACATATAAGGTGCAAGTGCCTCCAAGGCCTCCAGCGTGAACGAAGGCGCATGGTAGAAGGAAGCCGGCATTAAACTACGGAGTGGAAGACCATAGGAGCCTTGTAAGCGGGGAGTACAAAAAGGCACAGCTCTGCAGGGATCTCCTCTCTTTTTTTTCTTTTACGGCGAAGCTGGTTCGTTGAAACTCCCATCCCGGTTGGTCCTGGTTGGTCCTGGTTGATCCTGGTTGTTCCTGGTTGGCCTCTACTGCATCTACTTCGCCTGCTTCACCTCGCTGAGGTCTTTGGTTGGGTTCTGACCCGCTCGGCTCCCCGTTACTTGTCTCCCATCACAATCACACTTGAGCGCCGTTGGTTTTTTACGAGGTCCATAGGACCTGGTTTACTGAATACCCTCATTCTCGAAATATCTCTCAACTACATCTTCCAGCTGAGAAGATTTCGTTTCCCCGATATTTCCACCACGGTCATTTTCTTACGTACTCACCTGGCAGCTTTACGACTTTTCGTTCTCGTATCTGCGTGGCCACACATGGACGACTTGATCTCTCTACTCGAGATAAGGCCAGTTTCGTGGCTGTTCCAAGTGGGGGCAATTCATAGTTGAGTTGATGGAATGAAGGTTTTATAAGCGTTGCTCAGTTTAGTCTGTAAGCTTAATTCAGGACCCGTGTTCAGATCCAGATACTACTCCGTCGTCCCTATCACCATAGGTCCGATAAAAATGCTAGAAGTCGTGAATGAAGGACACCTATTAGCGATCGACAGGGCTGCACACTATGCATTGCGACAGGTGATTGGTAGATCCAAGATAGGTATCAACAGTGGAAACGAGATATACTTGGGTTGTAGATATGTTATCTGTCGACTCGAAGCACACGCTTGACAAATCTCATCTTGAAAGCCTATGATCAATATTTCATCAGAACAGGAAATCCATCCATCATTCCGAGATCACCACGATTCAATGGTTACCGATCCCTCCTCGAGGAATCCTAGCCCAAAAGATACCCCAAACTCTGTAAGACGTTGCACAATGATGAAAATCCTCCCGTTTTTCTAGTGTAGTATTTGTAGTAGCTGTATCTTCTCTCGTGGCATAAGAAGGGAAAAAAAAATGAGTGTGGTATTCGAAGGTTTTATCACTTCGTCCGATCCTCTCATGCATTTTGGCTGATCGGATCCTCGGGCGGTGACGATCAAAGGTGTGTCTCTCCAACTTCCCCATTCCCCCCCTTTTTTTTTTTATTTTCTTTTTGGGCTCCTTGAACTCTTTGGCACTTTGACCAATTTGCGGCCTTTTCCTGGCCTGTAAGATCTCTCTTTGCCTAAACGTGCCCCCCATCACTCCTTCCCCACCCCTTGATTGTAATAGAATTCCTCTGACGCCTATCTTTCGTCCTCAAATTCTAGGCATCTATCTTAGTCTTGAATCCTCTGTTTTTTTTTTTTTTTTTTTCTTTTTATTTTTTTATTCTTTTTTCCTTACGCCAAAACCCCTCCGGTTTTCGATTCCATACCATCTCGTTCTGGATTTGACCAATGTCATCTCCATGTCCAACTCGCCGTCCGTTTCCGAAGATACCTTGCCTAGTCCCCTGGTGACACCTGCTACACCTGCCCAACATGATTGCTCCAATACGGTCCATGAAGGTACCCCACGTCACCATTTACGGGCGCAGCATCTGTCTCAGGGGCCTAGTGAGGGTTTCTCACCATCGCGCGCCGAATCCCCTACCGCTCATTCCTGGTCTCAGCCCGCATCCCGACTATTTACTTTGAAAAGAATCGCTACCACACCTCCGGACACTATCGCGCATCCGGATAGTGTCTACCGACCTCAGTTGTCTGAACGGGATAGCATTTTCGCTACTCATTACCTTCCCTCAGAAAGTTCCGCAAATACCCCACAATTACCCCCCGAAAAGGCCTTGGGCAATGAACGCCAGGTCAACTTGATCCCTAGCCTCGACGATGCATCCGTGTCTCCAAGTGCATTCTCCAAGGTCTCTCCCCACCGTTTGAGCGTCGACCCTTCCCGCATGGAAGTTGACGTCAACAGAAACTCTCCATTGCGTTCCTCTGCTCTCTTTTCAACCACCGATCTTCCCCGGCTGTCTCTCCTGCGCGCATCGACCTCACCGACTGATCACGCAAATAAAACGGAGGTAGAGCCAGGCGTGCAGGCTCACTTGGGAGCATCTCAGCGGTACAAGGTGTCATTGAGTAACACAGGTACGAAAACCAGTTGGTTTCAAGGGACTTTACCTGAACGGAATCCCTTCCCGTCCACACTAGATGATGTCTCTCGTACCACCCACTCTTTGACCATTCCATCCTCTGGCCACGACGGCTCGCAGGCCAATCGGGATCTCTTATCCTACAGTCCGAAAGAAGACATCCCTCAGACTTCGGTTGAACGAAGCCCCAGCAGAGGTCGTCGTGGCCGAGTTGACAGCTCAATTGAAGCCAATTTGACCAATGCGGAGCCGGCTTCCAATGTCCGCAGCCGTAAGTCCAGCCATTATCTGGGTCTTTTCAAAGAAAACACCGCTTCTTCACCGGATCGCAAACGACGGGAGGATCGTTGCCGACCACAAGATGAGACGTTGGGCCTGAGGGATCGCAACGTGGATCATGAACAAGAAGCACATCGTTCAGAACAGGAAACGTCGCTTCGTAAAAGCACATCGCTCTCCGCACTTGACGACGCTCCGTCATTCCAACCTCCATCTCCGGCGGAGACGCTCCAGACCACACAGGGCGATGAGCCCTCCAAGCGTCGCCCCACAGCGTTACCTCGCAACTTGCTGGAGGAGATCCGGAACTTTCATCTTACACCTGGCGGTAGCCATGGATCGTCTTTCTCGAAAAGTATTCCAACGCAATATTCCGAGCGCAGCCGTGACTACTTCCAGAAGGATTCGCACGTCAAGGTATCCCCGTCGGACTCGTTCGAGGAAGGGGAGCGTGGGTCAGGGCAATTTGGGGTTGAAGAGGAAGAAAATGAGCAGATCTCTTCTGCCGTGTACTTCCCCCACGAGCGTACGGTGCCGGATGGGATTGATGACCTACAACAATTTCCCGATGGTCCTCTTGATGTACAGCCAGGTCAACTGCCGGCTGCGGAGAAAGGTCATGAGCTAATGTTAGTACCTCAAGAGCGTAGCGATTCTCCCGAAAAGGAAATCAGCCATGTGGATATATCCTTTCGATCTAAGAATGAAAGTAAGATCCTATATGGCGATATCCATTCTCCACGAGAGAACGTGCCAGAAAAGTTGAGTACCATCTCTGAATCCGGCGATTCAATCTACGATTCCGAAGTCGAGCCCCAATCAGCCGATGAAAGTATACATTCTGTTGACGAGGTGGAAACACTGTCTGCCACTCCGACCCAGCGTTCCCAGCTTCTTTCTCGCCCCAAACCCCCGCATCCGGGACCTCTTGGTGCCGTGGAATTAAAGCCCTATCGTCACCAGGTTGGGGGGCACACGACCGTTTTCCGCTTTTCCCGACGCGCTGTATGCAAGCAACTGAACAACCGAGAGAATGAGTTCTATGAACGCATTGAACGGAGACACCCAGATATGTTGCTCTTTCTTCCCAAGTACGTAGAATCAACTCCATGAAAAGCCGACAGCTTTCAGCCTATCAAATACTAATCTTCTGGTCAGATACATCGGGGTGCTGAACGTCACCTTCTCGAAAACATCGAAACGGAAGGATCAGGTTGATTCTGCCGATGGAACAATTCCAGAGACGACACCTGCCAATGGAACTTCAGCGCTCAGTTCTCAGCTTCTCGAGGCAGCAGAGTCACAAAAGCCACAGCGAATTGTTAGCCAGTCCCAAGTCACAGGGGTCATCCCCAAGGTCATTCTGGAAAACAATCGCCACATCATTCCTGCCGATCTTTTCACGCAGCAGCAACGACCACGGACAGCAGATGCTTCAATAAACCGCGCACGATCCGTTGACTGCTTCCAGGGCATGTCAGCGGAATCTGATAAATCGGCTCTGAGCAAGCGGGCCAAGATCTGGGGCGCCACAACCGTCAATCTCAAGCTTCAGGAGCAGGTTCTCCGCGAGGTATTTAGCCCTCCTGCCATTCATCATCATCGAAGGCATGCTCGTGGTCATGTCCATCTGCCAAGAGCTAATTCCGACATGCCCGCCACCGCCCACCGCCGAGAGAACTTGTCAGAAGACCGCACAGCTAGCCATCGACGACCAGTCCCTGGGCCAATCGCGGCTTTGCAGACAGAAGTGATTGACATCAACCCGCCCCCTAGTGAAGCGCCTGCTCTTTCATCGTCGGCATCAACTGCCCTAGACGCCAATCAAAATCGCCTAGAGAAGATCCGGACTGAAGCGGAACCTAACCGAGCGAACTCGGTCTCTCGGAATCATCACACAAGACGGCGGCATTCCGGGAGTGGCCTCCGAAGACGTGGCAGCATGGGATCTCGCAACAATGGAGAACTCATGTTCTTCGATGACGATGGTTATGGCGGCGACAAGGAGGATGACATTTTCTCCATGGAAGCCGATGCTTCAATGTCGAATACACCTTCCACCACGAAACAGTCGGCTTCGCCAGCGTCGGAAAGTAACTCGACCAATGGCTACCATGCAACCGAAGCTTTTGCTTCTAGTAGAACGTCCGATCCCGCCTGCCTTGGACCACAACAGCCTATAAACCCGATCTTGCCCAGCAACCCTAAGGAGGCACAGCTGAGAAAGGACGAACGAGTACAGTTCTTTCTCCTCCTTGAGGACCTAACAGCCGGTATGAATAAACCATGTGTTCTGGATTTGAAGATGGGCACCCGACAGTATGGTATCGAGGCAAATGAGAAGAAGAAGAAGTCTCAGCGACGGAAATGCCAGTCCACTACTTCGCAGCAGCTGGGTGTGCGGCTCTGTGGCATGCAGTCTTGGAATGTCAAAAAGCAGGAGTACATCTTTGAAGACAAGTATTTTGGACGCGACTTGAAATCTGGTCGTGAGTTCCAGGATGCGCTCACTCGGTTCCTTTACGACGGCGTCAACTATGCCAGCGTTGCCAAAAAGATCCCTATCATTCTGGAGAAATTAGCTATGTTAGAGCACATGATTCGACAGCTGGATAGGTACCGGCTTTATGCTAGCAGTCTGTTGATTCTTTATGACGGAGAACCACAATCCTCCCCTGAGCAAGGACTGCCTCGCTCTGGCGAACCTACCTCCTTCAAACAACGAACCCCCAAAGACGGCCAGAGCAGACTGGATGTTCAACTGAAGATTGTCGATTTCGCTAATTGCGTCACTGGCGAGGACAAACTTCCTCCAGATACGCCATGTCCACCTCACAACCCCCACGACATTGATCGTGGATACCTACGTGGCCTGCGCACACTCCGGATGTATTTCCAGCGGATCATGAAAGAGGTCAGTCTGGACGAATTTGTGGAACGAGGCGAAGGTGAAGCCATCGCGCTGGGGTCTCAACCTGCGGCTCGTGAGCGGCCCTCTGCTCAATATTGGGATGAGACTATGATGGAAACCGATGCCGGCGAAGTCAGTTTCTAGTTTTTTTTTTTGTTTTGTTTTGTGTTTCATCTTCTACTCGGCCCACTGCCGACACGTGGCGTTCGGAGAATAGAGCCTTCCATATGGGAATGCCAGAATTCATATGCACCAGTGCCTGATCTCGCCTGATCTCCACTACGAAATAACGACCCAGCCCTTGAATGGGTGTTTCCATGATCCCCGTCAACGCTTGGATGCATTCTGAGTCGTTTGAGATTTTGATTTTTGCCCTTTTCTTTTTACTTTTTCTACTTTTTGTTTCACGGAACCCTTTTTTTGTCTTTTCATCTCGGGCGTGTATCAGTTTCTATTTCTCAGTTTTGTTTTATTGATATTGATAATACCCCCAATGTCTCCAAATCCTTTTTTCGGTCTCTCTCCTTCATGGGCTGTTACTTTGATCTTACTTGTACATGAGTATACTTTTTTCGTCTTTAGACGTCCTATTTCTCTTCCATTACTTGAAAAAAAAATGTATCTTGCAATGACGTGATCGGGGTAAAGTGCGGAGTAGGATGTAAGGAGTCACGTGGAATGACTCCAACTATCTCCACTTTTCGAGCTCTTCAACTCAACACTACGGCTCCTTTTAGCCAACATCTACGTTACCTCGTATCTCCATGATATTGCAGTGAACTAAACTCTCTATGATCAAAAGCTGAATTCCAATGACGTAGCGTTGAACAACACAACCTCGGGATCCACCCAGCTAACACCGCTCCCGCCCTTGAAGCTCCATCACACGGACAACCGTGCTCCGCATCTCAGAGCTGCCAAATTGTGAATGCAGCATCGTTTGATCTCAAACATCCTCCAGTCTCCCATACCTATCTATACAGACCTATCTTACGCTTTCCCTCGGTAAAGAGCCGGTTACAGAACCTAGCGCAGCCGGTGCGGAGAAAGCACAATGACGATCGATAAGCGCGATTTCGACGCGAATCGATCGCTCCTTCAGCATATTGATGCTGAACAAGATACAACCGATCGAAGTGCAGAGCCATCCCGGCGACATCCATGGAACCCTGGTAATCACGAACTCGGTCGGAGTGATGATGGGCTATTGAGCGATGTCGTCGAGGAGATTGTTGAGCGAGACAGACGGAAGATGCAGAAGGAGGTGATCCGAGTGCTTAGCTTTGGCTGGGGTGTTGTTACTTGGTATGGCAAACCCTTTCCCTTGCTGTCATGCCTACCAGAAGATCTCAATTTGGGGCCCTAGAAATTGACTCTTATATTCGTGTCTTGCAGTTTGGGGGCTGGCAGTATCACTGCTTTCTCTTTGTATGGTCATCTACTCCTTACCCGACTCCATTACTCGCAGCTTCAGGTGAACGCCGTTTCCATCGCCGCCGAAATCGCAATGTACCTTCCGGTCCCCTTGTTCGGCTACTTGTGTGATCGCTACAGCCCGTCTGCACTAGCTATATTCTCAGGGCTGATCTTCGGCATTGGATATCTCCTCGCTGCGTTCACGTATAAGAGCGGCCCGCCTGGTGAAGCTGGCGGTTCTGGATGGCCGTTCTGGGTGATGATCGTGGCGTTTGTCGCCATTGGTATGGCGACTAGCTGCATGTATTTAGCAGCTGTTGCGACATGTGCCAAGAACTTCGGCAGGGGAAAACACAAGGGTATCATGCTTGCTGTCCCTATTGCGGCGTTCGGTCTCAGTGGTATGTGGCAGAGTCAGCTCGGGACGTATCTGTTCTATGAACGTCTCGAGGATGGGAGTCACGGTGATCTTGATGTTTTCCAATACTTCGTCTTTCTGGCTCTACTGTTGCTAGGAATTGGGATCATCGGTACCTTTGCATTGCGCATCGTGGAGGATGATGACAAGTACATCGATGAGACGGTTGAAGAACTAGAGCGCAGTGGACTGCTGGAGGAAAGTGATTTCTTCCAGCCGCGGAATGATATCAGGCAAGCGGTTGAGTACGGCACGTTTGCCGATGCCTTCGATGAGGAACAATCGACTCTGTCCGATGAAGAGCGCGAGCAGCAAAGACTAGAGAAGGAGCGCGAGGAAGAGGAGCGCCGGAAAAAGAACTGGCTGCTCAACTATGAAACCCGCGTGTTCCTACAAGACAACACCATGTGGTGGCTGGCCGCTGGCTTCTTCTTGGTCACCGGCCCCGGCGAATCGTACATCAACAACGTGAGTTTATCTGAGATTTCACTTCCACACCACAAGCTGACTCCTTATTGAAAATCAGCTGGGCACAATCATCCCAACCCTGACACCTCAATCCTATCCGACAGGCGCATCACCCCCAGCCGGATCCCCCTCAACCCACGTCACAACCATTGCCCTAACCTCAACCATCGCCCGCCTCCTTACAGGCTCACTTTCTGATTTCTTCGCGCCTCAAGCAACACACCTCTTCCCTCCGATTCCTGAAGGGGCCGACCACAGACACCCCACACCCCCGTCATCCTCACGCCCTACTCTATCCCGCATGATCTTCCTCATCCCCTCGGCCATTCTCCTCTCCCTGGGCTACCTCATCCTCGCGTCCCCTCTACCATTAGCGCACCCAGCTGTCTTCAACCTGACAACCGCGCTAATCGGATTCGGGTACGGCAGCGCCTTCTCTCTTGCTCCCATCATCATCTCCGTCGTCTGGGGTGTAGAGAACTTCGCCACAAACTGGGGTATTGTTGCCATGATGCCTGCGGCTGGTGCCGCACTCTGGGGTATTGTTTACTCTGCCGCTTATCAAAATGCTATGGATCGCGGCGACGGTGATGGCTTGTCCGATGGTCAGTGCTATGGATGGCGGTGCTATGGGTTCTGGGCTGTTGGCTGCACGATTAGCGTCTGGGTTGCTGTTTTGGCCTGGTTGGCTGCTTGGAGGGGGTGGAAGAGGAGGGGGGTTGTTATTTAGTTGTTCAGTAGGACAGGGTTTGGTTTGATCTTCGGTTTTGCGTTCAAGATGTCTCATTTGTTTGATATCGTTTGAGATGGCGTTGATATTGGGTTCTATACATAGATCTGGGTTTCGCATTTGTACATAGCTAGGCAGTTTCTTCTTATTTCGACGCTTTCCATCATCTCACATTGATCTTCAAATACAACTTTGTGCAGAGCTGAAAAGAGGTAATCGCTGTATTTGAGGTGACATACTCGGATTACCCTGTACCAACTGAAATCCAGCTAAAAACAGTATTCCCCACAACACAACAGGAAACCTGTGTCGTTTGGTTGGCTACATCCAAAATTTCCAGCCAGAGGAGAGACTAAGCTAGGTATTAGAAGCCCAAATAGCAATCAACCAGGATAACCCGGCATACCAAACGGATACAATATCCAGAATGCAAAGCTAAGCTCTGCAGTAGCCCAAGCTAAGAATGGCAATGATAACCAAAATTAAGCATGAAGGCAAAAAACAAACCTAAACGTCCGTCGAACTCGGATCGAGCCCAGTGAACACTTTGTACAGCCGCCTACTAGCAGCGGGTCCAATACGCGCATTCGTCAGGGAGCCATTTTTGTTCGCGGATTTCTATAGAAGTCAGCAAGAGATTTCATTTGAAAAAAAAAAAAAACAACGCCAGTACGGAGATTGAAAGAAAAGCCTACCTTGATATCCTCCAGCATCATAGCACCATGCATCCGCATCCCACGAGTCAAGTCTGCAACGCAGGGATACTGTCCCGCAATCCCATAAGCCATAGGAGCTGTCACACGATTGACCTCCTGAATCATCTTGATAAAAGTATCGTGCTTATCGACGCCCGTCTTCACCTGTCCGGTATCCATACAAAAAGCAGCATTGTGTGCCTCCTGTCGTTCACGGCGGTAGGGCACTGTGGAGATGTGCTCGGTGAAATGTTTTATCCACTCCGCGGAATCGGCTGGCGCGGTCGTGTGGTGAATGAGACAGGAATGCGTGACCTGCAGTTCGAGCAGAGCGTCCTCGACAATCTCGTCGTCGACGAGGGGTGTCGTGTCGGGCTTTTTCTTTGGTTTTCGGGCTCTGTGATTTGTCGTTCGTTCTGGCTCTTCTGTTGCGGTTGTTTCGGCGAGTTGGCGCAGGACTTCGGCTTGGAAGGCTCTGTTGCGTGCGTTTGTGTTTTTGCGCATTAGAGCCGTCAGCCCTTCGATTAGGTAGATGGGTTTGCAGTCTGGGTAGGCGCTTTTAATTCGCTGAACGTGGATTTCTAGGGTTTCTCGTTCTCTTTCTTCGTCGTCTCGCGGTCGGGTTATCATGTTGATGAACTCTGGCGCCGGTAACAGACATAGCACGTGGTCTTCATTTTGGATGAAGAATGGACACGGTTCCCAGTGGCGCAGGGTTCTGTTGTATGTTGCGTTCATTTTGCGACGCCATTTAACTATGTTGGGAATTGCGCTTGTGAAGAATGTGTGTTGGACGCCGAGTCGTTTCATGAACTCGACGGTTTGGGTGCCGACGCTGCTGTCCTCGAGAGATGTGGCCATGTCGACAATCATCTCTGGTGTTGAATCCTTTTTGTTCACTTTCAGCTTGTTGACGCTTGCGATGTCGGCAGCTCGTTGTTTCTCTTTCGCTTTCTCCTCTTTGAGCTTCAACTTGCGCTCTTTCTCAAGCTCGCGTTCTCGTTCTCGCTGTAGCTTTGCTTCCTCACGTGCTTTGGTCTTCGCTTCCTTTTCAGCAGTAGTGACTTTGCTTGTTTTCTTTGCTGTTTTCCGGGGCGCTACTAGTTCATCAATTCCGTCGTCGGAGAGGTTCCCCACAGCTGTAGATTGCAAGCTGGTACCTTTCAGCTTTCGTGTTCCAGGCCTTGTTTTGGGGTCTGAAGTACGTCCGTCGCCAAGGCGAGATAATAGGCGAGCAGTCGACTCGGAGAAGATAGGATTCGAGGTAGTCGGGGTTTTCAATAGGTCAGAAAATTCAGGCAGAGTAAACGGATCACTGAATTCATCAATATCGCTATGCCCATGGAATCTTGACGGCGGGAGTTTCATAGGGTCCGACAACACGTCATCGTCAGCAAGCGCAATAATGTCCCGGGTTGAAAGATTCGGTTTCCGCGACGGGGGCTTTGGTAAAAGGACTGGGGCCGAAGAGTTGAAGTCAATTGGATCCGACTCTTCAACACGCGACTGGAATGGTTTATTCTGTACCGCAGCTTTCGCTGGCGGCAGGTCAAAATCATCATCGGAGATCGAGAACCAGGGCTCCGCCGCTCCAGGTGCATTAGCCGTGATGCTTTGTCGCAGGTAAGAGGTGTTTTGATCGCTCAGTCGCCGTTTCTTGGCAGGTATGTCGAAGACCTCTTCAAAGTCGAACAGGGATGTATCGAACGGGTCCGACGAAATTAAATTGAGCTGGTGGGATGGACGTCGCGACGGGAGTTCAACTGGCTGTTGCAGTTTTGACGCCTGGGGCTTTGGTGAAGTGGGAGGATCAGATGATAGGAGGTCTATTATTTCGGGCATGATGAGAGGCCCCAACGCCACTAGGGCCTGCGATTAAGGATAAAGATCACTTGATAGAGGGCGAACGCGACGTCACCGCGATGTGCTCCCGAGTGGTTTGCAGGCTTTGCATACACTCGGTGCCTGAGGCAGCTGCATTTTGGCGCTTGGGACAAGTGCTTAGCCTCGGCCGGGGTTAAAACCGCTAGAACTTTGTAAGCCCACAGAGAATAAGGGGGTTTCTATTGGAGTAAGCGAAGGCCCAGTATTTATATAATTATCCTATATATAGCTGGTAACTAACAATACGTAATAGAAACTATACGATCCTTATAGAATCTTATGTAGTAGTATATCTTACTAGACTGCGACATCGCCCGTCCATGGGCACTAGGAAGTGTCCACGGCCCGTGGGCCTTTTACAATTTGACGCCCATCGCCCCCTGTTATGCAAAAATAATGCAAAAATTACCCTATTAGGCTATTTTATGTACATGATTGGTTCTTGGCAGCATCCACTTTACCAAGAGTGCCCGCATATGTCTTGGCGACGCTAAAAGTGTCTCCGCTTTAATGGGCGTTGTCGCAGTCTACTCGCTAGCGCCTAATATAGTAGGTAAGGTTACGTTTAAGAAAACGTTATGGCTAGTGGTCACTAATTTATAGTAGTGGTACAGATTCGTTAAAATTATCTTTTTTAAGAATTGAATTAGCTATGATAGTAGTTTAGCGGCGGTTTATTAATACTCCGACCAAGTTAAAGTAATTAATATGGTTATATAGAGCTTTCTCTTATATAGAGCTAAGCCTACGGCTACTAGGTAGTCGTTATAAAAAGTGATTTTCTACCTTTCTATCACCGGCGTAGTCGATATATAGGGGCCGGTTAGAGGAACTGGTGTAAATTACAAAAATGGTAGATTAATGTAAAGAATATAGATTTAATCCATAAACTAAAGATCATAGTGCTTGACGTAAAATTGCAGTCATCACTGCAAGAACCGCCCCAACCAATGCGAGAATGACAAAGACCTGCTGCCACCCATTGAATGGTCTTCTTTCAGCTTTGAGCATGGTGGAGATCTCTTCTTCTAGCCTATCACCCATAGCAGTGAGCGAGAATTCCTGCTGCGCCCTGTTCTTGCCAGCAAGAGCCATGTGTTGAAGGTCCTCCTGACTCAATCCGTAAAGTGCCTTGTCCATCACAGCAGTCCACTCTTCGTCTGCGTGGGCGTCCCGGAGCCAGCCAGTTTCGCCCTCGACAATAGTCTCCAGTGGACCGCCAGTATTAGATGCTAGCACTGGGAGACCAGCACGCATTGCTTCGACAGGTACAATTCCAAAGTGTTCATTGATCGGTGTGTAGAGAAGGAGCTTCGATTGCGCCAACAGGGTATCTTTGAATGCAGTAGGCACAGAAAGAAGGAAGAGCACATCAATGTTATCGGGGATTGAAAGTGCAGATAGGACTGTCTTGGAGGTTGCGGTCTTTAACCCAAGACTGGTCGCGAGCTCATCCAGCTCTTGGTGGTAATGAACATTCTCGTGGACACGATTGTCATAACCGCCTGCACGTGTTAGAATCTATGCAAATCGCAAATCCATGCACAAGGTCTTACCAGCAATCACCAGCCGCGTCCCTTTCCTCTTCTCCGCTCCTAGTCCATAATAAGCGCGAATCGCCAACGCCATGTCCTTCTTACGCTCAAAGCGATTGATGCTGAGCAATATCTTCTTCCCACCCCAGAGAGGGTCTTCCTCCGCTTTCTCGGGAACTGTCACCGCGGAATCCATATCGACACACGGATAGACGACCTCCACATCACCCAACCGGTCGGAGCCAAAGACATCACGCACAACCCCACGGGAGAATTTAGAGTTCGCAACAACCCGATCCGACGCGCTCATCGCCCAGCCTTCAAACCAATCAAACGGAAACCGATACAGTCCCTTCGCCATGCGAAGAAGCGAGCCTCCCTCATCTCGGCGCGCAAGTAATTGATCCGGGAAGTGACAGTAGAAGAGGATGCGCTGCCGTCGGGATTGGCGCGGACGACCGAACGACTTCAAAAATGGCACACAAGCCGGCAACTGGTCCACAATGAAGATATCGTCACGGTCCTCTTCGTCGTCGGTGTTTGTGGTCGCTGTCTCCGGTGTCCCCCTTGTCCCAAGCTCGCCCAGTAGTGACACGGTAAGATGTAGCTGGCGCAGTGCAGCCATAAGGATATGAAGTCGGCCGCAGACATGGGCGGGGAATAGGGTGTTTCCGCGCACGCGGACGTCCAGCGTGCCATCGCGCGCTTCGTCGAAGCAGTGCGCCTTGTCGCGGTGGGAGGTGTAGATTGTTACGCGGTGGCCTCGGTTCTGAAGGGCTAGTGCGACATCGATAATTAACCGCTCAGCACCTCCGATACCCAGATCCGGGTGGACTATTGTCACATTGGACCGTTGGAGGCCCATAATGAGTTGACTTTGGAGCTTGGAGATTGGGGCTGCTGTTGCGACAAGCTTAAAGACACGTGGGGTATGCGCGTCATGTGACGCAAATGTGCCACTATGTAATCTCGCAAACTAAATTGAACCCTTCAGTTCCTAGTAATGCAGGTGATCATGGAAGCATCAATATATCTCTCTTCGTTTTGAGGTAGTGCTTGTGGCTTTCAAAGAACCCCTAGATGCAAAAGTTGAAAACAACATCCTGTGGTATAGGGGTGGGTCAAACGTGAGACAAATTCTTTTTTTTTACAGCACCAGCTGTCCAGTATCGGTCGACATACCAGCTGCGGCTATGCTAACAGCATCGCGGAAAATCAACAGTTTAGGACTGAATCAAACTATAACATATCAAGTTTTCTCTACAGCTTGAGCAAAACAGAAATAAGCCGACATTTGAAACTTCATTGACAAGGATGTACGAAACAAGCAACTCCACATGAACGAGCAAGGAGCTGTGAAATTCAAGCAGAAAAAGCGATTGAGAGCTGACAAGATTCCCCTGATTGCGACACAGAGATTCAGGGCAAATGTGTCCAGAAACAGCCGACAGAATGTACAATGTTGAGGTTATTCAGCGTAGCGACGAAAAAAAAAAAGACAAAAGAGATCTACCACCTGGTCATGAGAGATTCATGAGTGCGAGTAGGAAAAAAAGGGAATATGAGAAGAACGGGGTGGGAAAAGGGGTGTGTAAGGGCTATAGGACAAGGTGTTGACGGAATCGACAGGGGAAAGTGACAAAAACGTGAAAGTTCGTGATACAGGGAAATGGGCGAATAATTGATTGGAATCGAATAAAATAAAGGGGTATGAAACAAGAGCCGAAGAAAGATGTAAAAAAAGGAAGAGAAGAAGAGTGACATAGAATGTGAAAGTGTACAGCCAGAGAAATCGATAGAGACAGGTGAGAATGCGATTGTTTTTGATGCTGGAAAGCTCAAGTGCTCAAGCAATATTGAGGTCAAAAGCGCCTAAAAGCAGTTGAGGCTGCTCTTCTTCTTTTTCTTGTTAAGGGCGAGCATGCGCTCTTCAAGTTGAGCGCGCGCGGCCTCGGCTTCACGGCGGGCACTACGCTCCTCTTCAACGGCCTGGAGGGACAGACGAGCAGAGTTGCGTTCCTTGCGGAGGGAGTTAAGTTCATCCTCGAAACTCCAGGCCTTCTTCTTCCAGGCCTCGCAGTCGCTTTTGATCTTGGTGCTCTGGGCTTCAAGGTCGCCGAGAGCTTCCTCCAAGGTGGCGGTCAGCTGTTTCTCGGCGTACAGGTGCTTCTCGATGGTTCGGATTCGAGCTTCCTGATCCTCGACCA
Source organism: Penicillium digitatum (assembly GCF_016767815.1). Classification (NCBI taxonomy): domain Eukaryota; kingdom Fungi; phylum Ascomycota; class Eurotiomycetes; order Eurotiales; family Aspergillaceae; genus Penicillium; species Penicillium digitatum. The sequence continues at coordinate 1,217,406 of NC_089386.1, read as the reverse complement.
TCTGAGCGTTGGATAGCTCTTTGCTGGCATGCCGAGAGTTGGGCGGGGACACGCTTGAAGTGCCGTTTGGGTGAGAGGCAATGGTAGGAAGGGGAGGGAGAGGGATCGCCGGTGGAGGCGAGGGAAGGGTAGCAGCGGAAGAGCTCTTGCGGAGGTTGGATGTGGGAGAGCCGGTGCGGTCGTGGGAGCCGTCGGAGTTTCCAGTGTTCTTGATTTGAAGCTCAAGCTGCTCGATCCGAACTTGATAAGTCTCGATGTCACCTTCGTAGATGACAATCTTGGCCTTGGCGTCTTCCAGGGCCTGATCACGCTCTTGCTGAATGATGGACAAACGATTGTGATGCTGATCGAAGCTGTTTGTGATTTGCTCCTCTAGCTCCTCCACAAGACGCACGCTCTTCTGCTTCTCAACCGTGATCTCCTCAATTAGGGCTTCCTTCTTCTTGATCTGTTCCTCCTTCATGCGAAGAGTGTCCTCCAACGTAGCTACCAAGAGAGCCAGCTCATTAACCTTGGCGTCCTGGATGTTGTTCTTCTTGGTTAACTCGTCCAGACGGCTCTCAGAGTCTGCATTGGCATCCAGCTGCTTGCGAAGGTCTTCATTAGTGCCCATGAGCTCAGCATACTTGTCTGAGAAGTGCTGCTTCTGAGCCAAAACATTTTGGATTTGATCCGTTAGGTTCTCGGCCGATACTTCGGTGTTGAGAAGAGTCGACACAGCCTTGAGTAGCTTAACCAACTCATCGCGAGACTCGGCAATTTCATTCTGTAAAGTCGCCATGGATTGCTCATGTTCAGCATCTTTCTTGGCGAGACGAGCATCGCACTCGGCCTGGGCAGCAGCCTTAGTCCGCTCCTCCAACTCGACCAGTTCGCGCTTGTGAGATTTCTGGAGGGTATCCAGCTCATGCTTGTGAGAGTCCACGACCGACTTGTGAGTAGAAATTAGCTGCTCAAGCTCGGCCATCCGAGAAGACATATCTAAGTCAACAGCGCTGGCATTGGTTCCTTCCTGGACAGTGGTCTGCAAAGTCAGTTGATCCCGGGCATCGGAGCGAGACCTTTCCAAGGTGGCAATTGTAGCAAGCTGAGTAGCAATAGTAGACTTGTGGTCCTCGATGTTCTTCATCAAGCTGTCGACAAGCGCCTGCTGTTCAGCGCGGCCACCCTCAATCTCTCGAGCCGCGCCTTCTTTTCCAGTAGAGTCGGCATCGGTGGCAGCGCGCTCAGAGCGCATAGCAGCTACCAAAGCCAAAGCACTCTCGAGCTCAGCAAGAGTCGTGGTGAGCTGCGACTCCGAGGATTGAAGGGACTGTAAAGCACTCTTGTGTTTGCCTTTCCACTCCCTAAGTTCTCCCCTCAAAGCATCGATATTCTTGTCCTGCTTCTCGGCACCGGCATCCATTGCACGGGTAGCGCTTTCCTGAGACTTTAAAAGACCCTTCAACGAATTGATCTCGTTCAACAGCTCTTTTTGGCGAGATTCATGAGCATCTCGAAGGCGGTTGATCTGTATTTCCTGGGAGATGACCTGATCACGCAGTTGCGACACCAGAGCCATGTCCACAGGCGAGGAGCCCTGTAAACTCGACCGTTCTCTGGTCAGGCCGGAGATAATAGTCGCTTTCATTTCCATCTCTTTCTTCACGCTCTGGTTCTCAGCTTCAAGGGATTGGAGGCGCTCCATACGGCTTTGCAACTCGTGCATGGTTTGATCCAGATGGTAGTCGAAGTTAAGCATAGCGTCCGGCTTGCCAGCAAACTCCTCGGACGCAAGGAGACGTAGACCAGTAAGGGCTCGGGTTGCACGGTCAACACCTGACAGTATGTTCTGGCTAGTCATGCGGCGGAGCATTTTAAAACCGGGGGTTGCAGGGGGCGAGTTTGACTTGGCGCGGTGAGCCTCAACCTTTAACCTTTCAACCAGTAAAAGAATCTGATCATGCTCGTTTTGCAACTCATTATATTTCTCGGCCATGAGCTCCGCGCTCTCCTGATGCTCGGCAAGCATCTTGCGCATGTTTTCGAACTCTTCAGAGTCTGCATTAGCAACGGACAGCACCTGCGGGGTTGAGGGCGCGGATGAAACCGCCTTGGATCCGTCCTCAGACAATGCGCGCAAAGTAGATTGCTCCCCGACCGAGGATAACTCCGAAGAGAGTGATTGCGAGGATGAGTGTTGTGGTCCAGCCTTCGAAGTCGGAGTGCCTCCATTCCCTAAAAAAGTCGCCGGGCGCGGCGAAAGTTCGTTTTGAACGTCGGGTGCCGGGTGGCGGGCTTCGTCAATCTTATCTTGGCGAAGCTCTTCAAGGGCTTTGAGAGCCTGCTCGTACTTGGATTCAAGGTTCTCATAGTTACCAATGGTGTTCTCGTGTTGTAGACGCAGATCGAACAGCTCCTGCGTGATAGTCTCAAGCTTGTCGGCAACGAACTTGGACTGGGCGGGACTTGCGAGGGGCTCCTCGTGAAGAGCTTCCGAGCGACGTGCCTCCAGCTTGCCCAGCCTGCTGGTCACGCTTTCCAGGACCTTCAAGTCCTCACCTGTCTCGCGCTCTGATTCTCCAATGGACTCCAGTTCGGCTTCTACAGTCGGCTCGACAGAATCCTCATCTGATTCCGGAATGGCCGTCTCAACTGCTTCATTGAGAACATCCAGAGAGGGCGCATGTCTATGAGAGGGGTGCATACCCCTAGGCTGGTGATAGTGGGAGTAGTTAATGCCGCTGGCACCATTGTGTCTATCTCCACCATCCGGTTGGTCCATCTCGCCGAGTAGGCGGTCTAGCTGCCCAAGGCCTCGCTGGCGCTCAATGACATGTTCCAAACGTACCACCTCGCGCTGCATAAGTTCCATGTCCTGATCACTCTCCGCAAGTCGTTCTTCAAGTGTCGAGATGTATTCCTCGCAGCTGGCTTCGCTTTCGCGAGCCCGGCTCAATTCTTTCCGCAATTCGGCAACAATGGCAGCGTGCTTCTCTTCGCCTGTAGAGTGGCCATCAAGCTTGGACTCCAATTCGTGGAGGTAGTTCTCGGTGCTGAGTTCCCGGTCCGTCAACTTCTGGACGCGGGTCTGAAGCTGTTCCTTGATAGTCTCAATATAGGCGCACTTGGTCTCACGTTCAAGTAGATCACTCTCCGTGATCGAAAGGGAGGCGCGTGTTTCAGAGAGTGAAGACTCCAGGCTTTGAATCGTCTTTTCGTACTCCAAAACCATCTGCTCCACCGACTCGGCAAAGGACTTGGACCGTTGCATTCTCTCGACCGAGTTCTTCCCAATCTCAGAGGTCGCGTCGTCCAAATCGCCATTAGTGGTATGTGAATGCGAATCGTTAGCCATATTCGAAATCAGCTTAGCGTGACGTTGGCTGAGAGAATTGTAGTTTTCCTGGATGTCCAACAACTGATTCTGCAAGTGCTTTTCACGATCGTTCTTCCGTTCGCTTCGTTCGGTGGATCCTCCTTCACGTCGCTCGGATCCTTCAGAGTTGTGAATCTGCAGGCGCAAGAAAGATATCTCGGACTTGAGTCGCTCAATCAAAGCCTGCTTGTCGCCGTCGTCTGCAATTTGCTGGATGTGAGGTTTGCTCTGAATAGCTCTGGCCCGCTGGGCATATGAAATCGTGTTCAAAGTCTCGCTGAGGTGGAATTCGGCGGGAGTCACACAAGCAATCATGTACGTGTAAGCGTTTCCACCGAGTGAATCCTGGAGCAGTCGGGTAAGCTTTGAATCCCGGTAGGAGACGTGAGAGCCCTGTTGGCGCGAGGAGAGTTGTGAAATGACTTTGCCCAGTGCGGCCAAACCGGCATTAATCGAGATTCCCTCCCTCGCGCGTTCTCCAGATGCACCGGTATTTTTCAGCCGCTCACTTCCCGCCAGATCCACAAAGTGCAATTTACTATCAACAGTTACTGACTCCCCAGCGTGGAATGTGTCGGATGGAATCGACATGCGCTTCTCCTTCATGGGGCTCGGAGTCGCGTGATTTGATGAAGATTTGCGCTGCACAAGGTTTAAGCTAAACACGGCATGCGACCGGGATGATTTGGCGTTAATTGCCGTGGAGTCTGTTTGACGGATGGTCGAGCCGAAGTTCAGGGCACCGATCAGATCTTCAAATGAGTTAACGTTGACTTGGTGCAACCCAGTCAGAATAATGCGGCCCTTGGTATCTTCACGAATTGTCACGTTGCTGCGATCGTTTGCAATTGTCGATTCGGGAAGGAGCAAATCTCTCAGGTGTTCATTATAGATCTGTGAGACAATGGTCAGAACAAGGTAATGCGAGCGAGCAGTTTCCTAAACTTCAAAAAGAAAAAAAGCGCACCTCCACATATGTAGCCTTCAGCTGCCAGGTCTTTTCTTTTTCCTGATTCAACTTCCCAAAATTTGCGGCGGAACTTAGTGAATATCTTTGTGGCGTTCGGAGGCCCGAATTCGAGTGTGAGCTATTCCGATTATGTTTCGAGGGGCCATCTAATTTATCAAACAAAACCTGCGCAGCACGGGGGATGATGCCTAAATCAAGATGAACACACACGCACACACGGTTAGTCCCCAAGTGGATTGGTAAATAAGTATCTTTCAAACTCACCCATATCGTGCATGTTATGCTGCCCAATAGGACCGGAGGTCCCCATTGTGAAGGACTTTCCCGCGCCGGACTGGCCATAGGCCATAATCGAGACATTGTATCCCTCAACAAATGAGTCGACACTATCACTGACATATTCCCAGATCCCTTCCTGTTCGGTAGTTTCAGGAAACACGCGATCAAACACAAAGAGTTTGCGCCCAGCGGACACATCAACGGCCAAACTGGTTGGCGCAGTGACCTGGACCGTGGATTTCTGAAATCGCTGAGGAATCAATTCATAACCAGGATCGGTTGGTTTCAGCGGTGGTCGTACACGGACGGCTGCGTGAGGTCAGTAACTTATTTAGTTGCCGGCTGATGTTGTATTTTCTATGTAGGTTTCGGATAACCGTGGAATGAATGAGGGCGATCAGGGGAAGCTTCCAAAGAATCCACATACCAACTTTAACCGCAGTCTTGCCATCCTCATCGGATGCACGACTTCCACCTTGCCTGCTGCTCATACTTAAACGACTGGTACTACGCGAAGTGCGCATAGCGGTGTTATTGGGACGTGGGGGTGCGCTAGTGGGAGATACTGGCGGTGAGACAGTCATCTCTCTCTCCCCAGGAGAGCCACACCAGGTGGAATAGAAAGAAAAGGAATTCGAAGTGCTAATCGATGGGCGTAGTCATGAGGCGTAGAATCAGGGGATGTCTAGAATGTGGAGCAGAGTCAGTCTCCCTTGATCTATTTTTTTTTTCTCTCCGTATCGATAAGAACACATCAACTCAAGCGCGTACCTGTTCGTCCCCTCTGTCACTCTTGTGCAAGAGAAAGTAGGGAGGCAGAAAATGGCAAAATGGCCAGAAAGATGGTGAAAAGATTGAACCCGTGCACAGCTTAGAATAGACTAGCGAATAATTAAGATGAATTAAGATGAAGGATCATTTTCGTCTTCCAAAGGGGGATACTTTTTTTTTTGGTTCAGGGGCAATTGGACATCTGGGTCTCGGGAGTTCAATGTACAACATACGAAGGACTTTCTCCTCACGAAGATCCCACTAGATGTTCGTCCTTGGTCTCATGGTATCTAGGCGGTCCGATATATTAAACCACAGGTGGATGTCTTCTTTCATGTAAATACTCCGGGCACATGGGTCAGTAGTGAGATGCTTTACATTGGTCGTCCGACATGAACTAGCAAAAAGATGCCTCCAAATCTCTTGTCTCCACTTTTAAAATAAATTAAAATAGCCGAGTGTCTCGAACCTCCACGTCATGTCCGTCCGTTTCAGGCTTGCTTTTTAGCTTTGACAAGGTACATTGGAGGGGGGGAACGAAACCATCCGAGCTCATTTTTCCCTTGAATCTTCCCAATCGGCCATCTCTTAGCCTTCTGGGCGCCGATCGCAGCGTGTTCCCTTCCAGATGGAGCCTAATCGTGTTAGAGACGGGCCAGCCAAACCAATCCGGTAGTTCTCTTAAACCCGGGATCCACTTCAATTGACTGCCATGCGGAGTCGGGCTTCGAGATTCAAGGAATCGCTTGATGTCCACCGGCGCGGGAACCCGTTGTGGGAAACGGGTTTTACTTCGTCAATGGACTCCGAACAACTTCGTCTGGTCTACGGAGTAAGGACTTGACCGGTTCAGCTTTGGAGCCATTATTTAGCTGAGGCTCTATACTGGGTCTAAATCCATCCCGATCCCGAGATATTGAGTCTTCCACTTTCTCATTCAAGTGGAAATTGCGCTGAAACAAGGGATACAAAAAAAGTCAGATCTGTCACGTTTTTGGGACTGTGGTTCCAGGATTGAATTCACACGAGGTCCACTATCATGAGAGGAACCGTTGAAGGATCAGCGATGGCTTTTTTTTTTTTCTATATGGGCTTATAAAATTTATTGCAGCGCATTGCATATGCTAGGACCCGAACCCTAATACCTGTCCATGGAGACCAGAACAATCTAGACAAACAAATTTGATTGTTCACAGCCGGACATGCGGTGTTTTAAATTCTTCGTCCATTTTTCAAGTCCGTGTCCACTCCTGTGGGCCAAAATACAAGACTTCTCGCCAATAAAGAGTGGATTTTTTTCTCGCCATTATGGCAAGTTCCTTAGACAAAGCATCTACGACAACTCTTCTAAGGAAAACAAGTTAGTCAGTTTGACCCAGTTATTAAAATAGGTGGACCCCCCAAAAAAACGCACGCATATTATCGACAACTCCGCGCAATGAAGTTCAGTCCATCAAGGCCACAGATGATCGTCCTCAGATCGCGTGTGGACTATCCTCCCGTCTCCAGAGTCCCAGTAGCCAAAGCTAGGAAAGGAATCTGACATGTTCTATTCGATTAACACTCGACAAAGAGGCTTCGACCTTCCGTTCCCGATCAAAGAATACACATAAGCGAGCAGATAATCAATCGATCGAGCTGACAGGTAGTATAGAGCAGACTGATTCGATTGTTTCAATCTCGGGCCAGCAAGATCCATTATTCTCATAGGTGGACTAGAAATGGTCGTTCGGATACGGACGTATATGCTGGCTCTGGTTTTCGGTAGGGCCTCTATAGCAGCAGAGAAGGCACATGTCCCGTGGATGACGGCAGTGACGTCGCCAGGAGAGGCTCAAGTCAAGATCCAGCAATGCAGGAAGTCATCAGAACTTCGCCAAAATCCGCAATCCCCATCTTGCCATCGAGAGAGAAATTGGAACCACCGCCGCAGCCCAATTTGTGTGAGCTTTTGTGTCCCTCTCCACGCATTGTGTAGTGCAGATCTTCCGATCAAGAAAGGAAACCACATGTATGAGAATCAGACGGTGAGAATCTTGTCTAAGTCCACTGGGACCGAATCGGGCGCCCAGATTGTAGGAGGCACCAGTGTCAAACGGGACAACCCAGGTACTCATTGCATTGCTATCAAAGTGAAAATGTGGATGCAATCTTGGAACCTTGGAGGCTGCGGTAGGCTATTTTCAAGCTATTAATCATAGATAACAGCTTTAAATGTAGCGTTGTTTCAGGCTTCAGGGTTTAATCTATTTTACCCCCCATTGTGGGGTATCTGTTAAAATTTCAAGGTTCAAATGTTCTATACGACTTGTGCAGTGCATCTATGGAACCCGCTTTCACTTAAAGCTGTTAATTTTCCTCCCATTACCTAGATCTAGGCACTGTAAATTTTTTTAAAGCATCTCAATCTTTGCTTTCTAGGTGCAATTTTGTGAGCCGATGTCAGAGACAGAGAGAAGTTTTCTTGACTATGGCCAGATATCTTCTCCTATCTTCTCTATGTAATTTTCACTCAAAGGACATTCGTACTGAACACCCAGCTCATTGTTTGAGTCTTGGAGAATAGAGGCTTGACTAGGGGTGCATTATGGAAGTCATGATTTAGCTCAATCTCAGATGGGAGACGCGTTGGGGGCTCTACAACGTAGGGGCCGGAAAGAGAGAAGGGAGAAAGTTGATTCCGTTAAAGAACGAGCTGCCAGGCGGTCTAGCTATGGAGGTGCTGGGTTCCTAAGACATAAAACTACGGCCTAAGGCCATATGCTACAACAAAACGAACCAGGTGCGAAAGAACGCAAACTGGGCATTAGGGGTTGAGAATATAGGAGTAGGGAATAACAAATTCAAGACACGTATTTCCATTAGGGTACCATGATATGGCGCAGGGCTCATCAATCGTTTTGGCGAAGCTCGTTCTACAAACTCCCATTGATTGATATGTTGTCCAGCAACGGTGGTTGAACGAGATTGAGCGTCGTGCTTTCGCTTGGCCGGATCATTCTGATGATTATCTGACGGTATAGAGAACTTGACGCAGTGGATCGTATGGTAGTCACTAAATATGTTCGCAGTGTGTTTTGAAACTTGAAACGTTGCAAGTAAGAATTGAGAACCACAGTTGATCAATTTCAAGGAAAATACCCAAATCTTTTGATTCCCTTAACTAAGACATTGAAATATTCATTAAAGTACAGCAGAAACTAGAAGAGCCTTACAGATCATCACGCCCCATCACCACGACAGCCTCCTCCTTGGGTGGGATACCCGAGATGCCATAGAAGGAGATGAACGCCATTCCAAGGAAAGCGGACACACAAGAGAAAACCATGGCGACAATACCTTTCGCCGTGAATCCGGCAGGAATCCACGGAAGCTGCTTGTTCTCGCCGGTAAGGTCGAGCAAATCTTCCGTATTAGCGGCAGCATTACCCGCGTAGGAAATGTTGGCAGCCTTGCAGATGTTAATTTCGCTCTCTGTCAGCGACAGTTGCTGTTGAATCTGCTTCGGAGCCTCAATGAAGGACATCGCCAAGCCCTGGGACATATGCCAGTCGATGTGGCAGTGGAACAACCAAACACCGGGGTTATCAGCGACAAAGCGGATAACGAAATTACCCTGAGGTGGTGCGACGAAGGTATCACGGCGAGCAGGGTATTTCGGGAAGCTACTGGAGGGAGTCTCAGTGGCATTGTACGCGAGTGGGTCACCGTCGGCGTAGTCGTTGAAATGAGGACCATATGACGGAGTGCGACTGACGAGTTGGAAGTTGTGCCCGTGCAAATGGAAGGGATGCGAACCGGCGTCCTGGTTATTGAGGATGACCTCGATGACAGCGTTGTGCTCGAAAACGAACGGATGTGTGTATTCTCCGTAGACCGCCGGGTTTGTGGCATACTCCCCGGACGTCAGGGCCGTGAATAATGTCGGAACCTTGGGCTTCGTGTAGGAGATATTGTTGAAGAATGCATAACCCGCACCGTTCCGTAGATTGTTCATGATAACGTCGACCTCAACAATCATATCGGGTTCTGGGAGGAGTTCCATTCGGTCGTGCGCAACAAGCTTCAAGTCATCGTACGGGACAAGGTCAGAGGCAACATCCACCTTCATCACAGCCTGCGGGTGCGCCGCACTGCTGTTGTACTCAAGCCAATTGGTTTGATTGAGCTTGAGAGAAGGCTCGATAACATCAAGTAGAACTGAGTCGGCAACCGTTACGATCGGATAATTTTTGTCCGTAGAGTTTTTCATGGTGACCAAGATAGAATAACGTTGTGCGACGGCAATATAAAGAGTATCGGCCTCTTGCGCGTCCACGTATACTCCATCGATTTCAACAATGCGGAAAGTGTGATCTTCAATGTAGAAGTACTGGGCGACAAATGCACCAATGTTGATTAATCGCATCAAATAGGTCTTTCCAGCTTCGACGGGAATGTTGGTGTTCAAAGTGTCATTGAAGAGGAAGGAATCCGGAACAGGCTCAGCTCCCGTCGGGTTTTCAACACGAATGAATGGAATGTCCTCAACAAGCTCATGATACCAATCACTCATCGTAACGGTAACTTCATGATCATACATATCGTTGAAGTATGCCTGATTATCATGCACGATTAGAGCCTGTCGATAGCCATCCGGGTAGCAGGCTTCGGTATGACAATGATACCAGTAGGTACCATTTTGGGGGATGGTGAAGTTGTAGGTAATTGAGGCCCCAGGAGCAACTGGGCATTGGGTAACCATCGACGGACCATCCATATTGTTGGTGCCATTTTGGAACATGCCATGCCAATGGATGGAAGTCTCCTTGTCCCCAAGCCCGTTATACATATTGACAATCAGGCGATCGCCTTTGTCCACCTCAATGACAGGTAGCGGCCATTGGCCGTTGATGCCCACCACCTTGCGCTCATAGAGGCCATCAGGGTTCGCATTGACCCAAGTGACGTTGAAATCCAGATGGACCGTCTTCGCCTGACAGTACTGCACAAGAAGTAGTACTGCCGTAAGATGGAACAGCATCCCACGAAGAATTGCCATGCTTTGATGTCTCGCCAGGGAGGAAGTAGGAGAATAATTTCCTGATTCCAAATGGAAAAAAAACGAGGGCAGACAAAAAGACTGGGAGCTTCGGAACGGAAGCTTGTAACAATCCTAGCGCAGTACAAGATTGATAAGTGGAAAGTTTATCCTTCCCGATTATCTTGATCAAATCTTCTTCTAACCTTTGGGAACCTTGGGAACCTAGGAAGGGTTTTCGACCTAATCAGATTTGGCCTGCGAGCTTAGCGCAAGTTTAGCGCAAATACAGGTGGGAACGTGGGACGTTGTCAACTTTTCATAGGTTCAGTTCCAGGCGTACCATGGTGGGGATAGTTGTAGGGCAGAATGCGGTTCATTTTATCAATCGCAGGCGAATCAAATCGTCACATACTTGTGCTCACCTGCCGAATTGGGGAGACATGGCACCACCGACATCGCTTCTAGTCGGGTATTTTTGCAGTTCAACATGACTTGAGTGGCTGGACCCTAGAACGTGTGATCGCATGTGTTTTAAGACATATCCACCTCTGCCAATCACGGAGGCAGATACTCAAGAAAGGATTCCGAGACGGATACGAGTCCAAAAAAAACCCCCACCAAGCTGAAGATAATTACCAAGTGGATCGTTAAACGCTTGTTCGGAATGTCATGGCCCGTGTAATTTTGAAATTTTGGAATTTCCAATTTCCAACTGTACCTTTGGTAATTGCGCTACAAGGGACCTTATCAGACCCTCCTTGGCTTTCAAGGTTTTCAATGACTTTGTTCTTTGAATTTCTTCTCCTTTGAACCTTGAGCAATTGCCAAAGTCGTGCATTTCGACCATCATGGGTAGTAATCGGGTTTTTGCCGTCACCGGTATAGTTCATGTCCTCCTTCTTGGAAATCATTGTTAATTGACTCAATTCAACCAGTGTTTTTCATTTGCTTTCGAGAATGTCTCGAGACAACGGTGGTTGTGTCGGTTCTACTGGCTTTCTTGAAGCAGTCGCTCTACGAGAGTGATCGCCCGACGTACAAAAGGCTGGTGAAACAAGTACGTGACCGGCTCTTACAATGCTACGCAAGTTCGTAGGCTAAAGGAAACAGGTCTGGCTAGGATGTGCTTTAGGTCTATTCATTTGTCTCGCAGTCGGCGCAGGCATGATCGGTGGTTTCTATGGCCTCGGAACAGACTCGTTCTCCAGCACCGAGGATATTTGGGAGGGTGTTCTGGGAATTATCGCCTCGATCATCATCACGATCATGGGAGCGGCCCTTCTGCGCGTGTCTAAACTGCAAGACAAATGGCGTGTCAAGCTCGCCAAGGCTCTCCAAAAGGATCACGATCCCAACGAGACCAAGAAGGGTCGCGTCAAGAGATGGTTGGAGAAATACGCTATGTTCATTCTGCCATTTATCACGGTTCTTCGTGAGGGTCTCGAGGCCGTTGTCTATGTCGGTGGCGTTGGATTAGGGCTCCCAGCCACTTCCTTCCCCTTGGCCGTTGTTTGCGGCCTTTTGGCCGGTATCTTAGTGGGCTATGTTATCTACCGGTATGTCGATTCAAGCAACCTCAAGGAAGATACGGGGCTAACAAACCGACAGAGGTGGACGACAGACTTCGTTGCAGATTTTCTTGATTATTTCCACTTGCTTCCTCTACCTCGTTGCCGCCGGTCTTTTCTCGCGTGGTGTCTGGTACTTGGAGAACAATGCCTGGAACAAGATTATCGGAGGCGACGCGTCAGAGACTGGCTCTGGTCCCGGATCCTACGACATCCGAAAGAGTGTCTGGCACGTGAATTGTTGCAACCCAGAGCTAGGAGGTGGCGGTGGTTGGGGTATCTTCAATGCACTTCTTGGCTGGACCAACTCCGCCGACTATGGCTCTGTGATCGCCTACAACTTATTTTGGATCTGTGTCATGATTGGCTACGGGTTGATGTTCTACCGTGAGAAGCGTGGAGCTATTCCTGTCATTGACCCGGCTTTGAACAGCGTCATCAGAGCCAAGGCCAGAGCCAGAGCCTTTATTCTGCGCCGTCCCTATGAAGATCCAATTACCCCCGTTGAGACTACAGTTCCGGTCTCGGATAAGCATGCAGGGACTGGTGTTTTGGCTCTTTAGATTTAATGTGTTGAGACGGATCGGTTGGTTTCAATCTCGGGATAATTTGGGCGAGAGAGAGTCCTTCACCGGGGGCCAGTGGGCGAAAGCAGGATCATTGGGCGAGAAAGCCGGAGAAAATGAGGAGCTTGTAAGGTTCAATTTGTACATTGAAAGTGTATTTTCAAATGTAAACTGGTAATTTACCGTTTCTGCCGAGCGGCGCTAAGCTTCCATGCAGGGTCTCCCGGAGTCTTAGAGAGTCTTGGTGTCTCGAACGTACTTCCCCACCTGAGCACTGCCTCAAATCCACAGGGTGCTTCGGTTCCATGGGTTCAAAAGATTGTCGGGATCTTTTCTCTAGTTCAAGGCCTCTTAGGAGCAGATAGTCTCTCTCTACTCCATACACACTGTGGGAACAAACAATCTGAATTCCTCTCATGACTTGACTAGCCCGGTCGAAATCCCTCATTCAGTGAGAGGTCCGAAGCATCTACAGGGCTACCCGGTACAGGAAATGAATGCCCTAGCACATTCTGTCCCGCACCGGTACCATACTTTGGACTAGTACAGCCAAATCCATCGAACGTTAAACTGATTGATAATCTTATCGTAATACGGTGGCTGTGCCTGCTGACCTGCCAATGCGAAAACGAATGAGAAAACTTTGTCAACCTTGGACCCTTTATTGGAAAGCACTGGATTAATCTGTACACCCGAGCTTTCATAAAAAATACACAGGGGATCATGGGCCACTCCACTACTTTGTATCAGGACATCATCCCCCGACTCTGTTGTTCCACAATTTGTGTAACCAGATGGAGCCTACTCTGTCCTTATTCTCACCGCCGATATCTTCAACTCTGTGTTCCACAATTAACGCCACCGAAATATCCATGGGAAGATAGGTAACCAAATTTTTGTACCAAATTTCAATCGGATTCAGGATGGCTTCCCAAGGTTTATCTGATTGATTAGATGAGTTTTGACTTTTTCACAGCCATGGACACCCCCACTATTTCCAGGGAGCACGCGACAAGATCCTTTCGCGGATTTTACTTCCAATATGGGTCGTTTGGTTGACAAGATCATGCAAAATGCCAAGCCTTGACGATTGCCTAATGGCCGAAGCGTATCTTCCATCCCGGTCCTATCAGAATCTGAGAACAGTTACTACATGCATAACAAGGGGAGTAGGGATTCTGAAATTTTTGACAACCGCTGAAGGTGTAGCAACTATTGATGGGCCATTGGTCTTATGGACAGACCTACTATGCAACAAGTTACCTGCAACTGGACGGCCGTTGAGCCACCGCTAAGTATCTGCCTGAAGAACTGTCATTAAATGGCTTGGTAAGATTGTTTCAGGTTAGAACCAGAACACAGCCCGTCCAATCGCTTTCAGTATCTACATATATACACAGGTGATATTCTGGTTCTATTTCCTAAATAAGCGTGGGAAAACGGTTCTCGGGGCATGACGATCTAGGTAATGCTCCGTTTGACGAAGTTTTCAGCCTATGAGATGCAGAAGTACGGAGTAAGCTGAATACGCATCCTGGAAGACAGTGGAGTCTCAATCACCTTCTTGGCACCAATTTCTCCGGTGTAAATCTAATGCTTGGAAGTGAAATTAATAACTGACCTCCCCGGTCAAGTTGTGTTGAACTTGAAGATTTTCCTTTCAAGCTTCCACATTGACTCTGGCTGCAACAGTTAGGATGAGTGACACCAAATCTGCAAAGGCTGCTGCAAAGGCTGCTCAAAAGAAATTGCGTCTGTCTCACAATGTGTGGAGCAATAAGTATTTTGCCATCGCCATTGGGGCAATCATGGTTCTTTTCGCCATATACCACTGGTTAGGTGTAATTCACTTTCATTATGGTCGAAGGACGAGCCATCCCACATTGACTCGGAAGTATAGGTATGTTTTTTTGCTAGTTCAGGCCAAGGATATTGCTGATCATCTCGATGTAACAGACAAGTCCGATGCTTTCTTTCGAGTACAACGATGGGGTTAAGGACAGACCGGTCTATTCTCTATATCATCTACTGGGCTATCAACTTGATTCTCCTTTTAACCAATAATGAAATTTCAGATATCATCTTTGTGGGTCGCTTTCGTTCATTCTCTAGCTTTGGTGTGCTTTTAAAACTCACATGATCCTAGATTTCCAAACGATTGGGCTGGTATGTGTTCTTGACACTTTCTACTCCTATGACATTGAAATTGACAAGTATCAACAATCAGGATTTCAGTCGCAAATTTGGTACTTTTGGTCTTCTTGGCCTTGAAGAATACACCCCTCGCGCCCTTGACAGCTACGTCCTACGAAAAGCTCCGCCCGCTACACAAGGTTGCCGGTTATACTTGTATCTTCGCAAGCGTCTTGCATGGCATAGTGTACCTATCTGCCTGGTCAAAGATTGGGAACCTGCACGAAATGAAAGAAGTGAACAACTACACTGGCGCAATCGCATGCTGTGCCATGCTGATCATTGGAATTTCAACTATCACATATTTCATGCGGAGGTACTATGAACGTGGGTCATTCCTTCATATACATCTATCAATTACACTTCTAACGTTTACAGTCTTCTACATGTTGCACATAATCATGTTCATTTTGATTATGATCACAGTCGGAATGCACCGTCCGAAATTTTCAACCTCAACGCTTATTATTGTCATTTTCACTGCCTCTCTTTGGGCCATGGACCGCATCATCCGCAGCGCAAAGATAGTCTGGAACTTCTTCGGAAATTCCCTCACTGTCACAGCTTTGCCCAACAATGCCATTCGGGTAAAACTCAGCCGTCGCATGCACTCCACTCCAGGTTCCCATGCCTTGTTGTGGGTTCCTGCCATCCGCTGGGTTGAAAGCCATCCGTTCACTCTAGTATCTTCGAATCCGCCCGAGTTTGTTGTTAGAGTGTATGATGGCTTCACGCGGGATCTGTATAAAGCCGCCCAAGAAGCGCCAGGGAGATCTCTACGCTGTTCTGTGGACGGTGCATATGGTCAAGTCCCTAACTTCAAAGTGTTTGACAAGGTCGTCCTTGTCGCCGGTGGCAGCGGTGCTAGCTTCACTTTTGCTATTGCACTAGACCTGATCGAGGCGTCCAAAAAAGTCGTGAAGGCGATTGACTTTATCTGGATAGTGAGACATAAAGGTACGTTTACGGTTTACGAGGAAACATTGTTGATAAACTCATCAACTTACTCTGTCCAATAGAGAGCCTCGAATGGTTTGCCCAAGAGCTCAAACAACTTCAATCGCATCCAGAAGTCAATGTCTTCATTTACGTCACCCGTCAGGCTGACCTGTCTGACACATCGTCACCCACATCGCCAGGCTCTTTGTCTGAAAAAGTAGCTGCAAAGGACGATATAATTCTCACAGAACCCTCTTCCGTCTTTTCAACAAATGACCCCGAGAAAGGCGTTGCACAAGAGTCTACAGACAGTATTTCTTCTTCGACCAACCAGATCTTGCAAGGGCGCCCAAATATTGGCAACTTGATTGCGGCCGCTGCTGCTGGAAGCGGTAACTTAGAAGACCGCATCATTGTTGGAGCTTGTGGTCCTAGCGAGCTTATGAGTACAACAAGGAAAGCGGTTAACGATGATTTGCTCAAAGGAGGCCCATCAATAACACTCTACACTGAGGTAAGCCAACAAGAGTGTGAGATGACAAAGAAACTTGACTAAGATTGCAATGCAGGAATTCGAATGGTGATCTCCTATACCCAAAGGACTTAGCGCCAAATCTTTGAGGCTTGGTTAGTTTGAAAAAATTGTATCTGGTGAAAGAGAAGAAAAGAAAGAAGAGATGATGAGACTGGAAGCTATCCAAGTCTCTAGAGATATGGACTGCTATTCCTGCTTTATTTTAGCGTTCTGCCATTACAATAATCCAGATATTTTACGTCCCTACTAATTCTACCTCGTAGTCTGTCTTCAACTATTAATCATTCCAAAAGTGTAGGTTTTCACGTAACATACATCGTCCGCAAGGCTTTTTTCTTCGCACGATGTCTATCTTTTGGTGTTTTGCATACATCTGGTATCTTGATACGTGCAAGAGCGCTGCGGCCATCATAGGTCTATTGATGGCTTGGTATAGATCATTGATTCGTTGGATTGTTTAGTTAGGATTTTCTTGCTGAGCTTTACTTTTTCCGTATTTGTTAGCGGTTGCCTGATCTTCAACATAGGTGTGTGGTCTTGAGCATAACAGCAACTTTTTCTTTTCCATTCTCCCTCCCAAAGATCTGGGACGGGCGTACGTATGAGAGATGAAAAGGCAAGATTGAAGAAAGTCCTAGTGTCAATAATTAATTTGTGTACTCTATCGCTTAAGTATTGATAAATATTGACATGTCTATGAAAAGGCGTGTCGAAGCAGAGCGTTATGTTGAAGAAACCAACAAAATCCCCCCAGTACGTTGAGAAAATGCTGGTGAGTAACCAAAAGAAAAAAAAAAAAAGGGAAAAATGCGACGGAAATGACAAATAGACCAAAATGTCGCAAACCAATATGCTTTCCCATTTCAAGCTTGCTCGCTGGCCTTAGCCTCAAGCTGGGTCTGAGACAGGCTGGGAATGGTCCCGCCCTTCAGGTAGTTTTCGGACTCGCCAACCTTCTTGCCACCCTGAATCCAGCGTTCACGGTACGCCTCACGTCGCTGTTCGGCCAACTGGTTCAAAGTGGGCCAGTAGGATGCATGGTCGTAGCGGAATTCGACATCGCCACCCACAGACTTCATAAGCTGGCTAGGCGGGACGTGTTGACGCATGTCCTCATTGAACTTGAGCTTCTGTCGAGTGTTCGGGTCAATCAAGGGTGTAATCAATTTGAAGAATCCCCAGATAACGAAAGGCACTAGGATAGAAAATCAGTACCTTTTTCATAGGATTTGCCTGGGATATAAAATCACTGACCGTTGATAACCAGAGCCCGACCAAGTCTCTCAGGGTAGTGGTTTTGCAGGAAGTTGAGCGTCTGCTTAGCCTGAGCCAGGCTTGCGTTCTGGCCAGACTTTGTCTCTTTGAAGTTAACAATTAGGGCAAGAGTATCCTGGCCAGGTCCCGTGAGATCAATGGCCCGCTCCAGCATGAAGACAAGATGCTCAAGCTGGCGATCACTCCTCTCCGTGTTCTGGTTGGAGGGCAAGAGATATAGACAGGGCCGGGCGTTGATGTCATAGCCCAAAATGAGCTGTTTGCCCGTTTCATTCTCAATTGAAATATACTCAGGGGTCAACTTCTTCAGGTTATACTCGCGGCGCCATGTGAGAGTGCTCTGGAGCCGTGTCTCCGCATCGGAGACGTCCCACTTGGTCGCACGTAGATATCGCAGGAGACATTCACGGGTCAACCACATCCTCTCATCCTCAGTTATGGGAGACGTCGGGGCATTCTTCTCCGCCTTGGTGGCGACTGTCGTCCATGATGAGGCAGACTTCAACACAGCCTCGTACTTGGATTGTTGGTCAGGAGTAAGTTCCGCGGGTGCAATTGGCTTGGCTGTGTCCAGCGGCTTAGCGAAAGGCTTCTGGATGAGACCGTCTGCGGCGGATGTGGGAAGCTCGAGGTCAATTGGCTTCGTGGTTGAAGCAAGCTTGACCGGGGCGTCCACGGGTGCTGAATCGGCCGATTCCTGCACGTTCGTGTCTGCCACAGTATCACCATTGGTGGGGGCACCTTGTTCGGAGTTCGACATTCTTTTGATAATTTATGTATATTTATAGACGATGCAACGACACGTGGAAATCTAGGGAACGAGGAATAAATTTAGGGGCAATCATTATTTCACTAATCCTTCCGATCGACAGGTCCACTCTCATCATATGCTCGAATAATATTACTGCTTTGGGCCGATTAGGTCAGCGACACGGTCTTGCGCGTGCGCGTGTCTGCACTTTCACTGTCCAATGCCTTTCCACGATACATCTCTCACCACAATGGACGCCGAGAGAGAACTCAACGAGTTGTTTGCGGGCTCATTCCCCGATGGAATTCCCAAAGACATCCTTGCCGAGCTCCTCTCCATGCTACGGGTGCATTCGATCCCTGCGGAGGAGCTCTTCTACAAATGGGAATCATACAGCATAAAAATGGGCGAGGGGGTGACCTTGACCATGCAAACAGTACGAGGCTTTAAACAAGATGTTCAAGAAGCTTTGGAGCGCGAAAGTCGTGACAAAGCTAGCCGGCACACAGAAAAACGCAGCGCAAACACGGCAACCCCGCGAGGCGCGGCCACAGCTGGCGGCGATGTGTTTGGGATGTTCGATCAGTTGACACCGAATGCCTCAAATAGTCGAACTGGAAATGGATTTGGATCCGCTAAACGCAAGTCCGAATTTACCTCGCCCGCTACACCAAGGGTCAGCAAGTTCGAAAAGTTTGGATCACAAGCGGGCACAAAAACACCCACTGGAACACCTAGCGATGGAATGCAGTGTGTATTTTTTCAAGTGTATATGATAAATTGAAGGTGTTAACGTCAAGAACAGAACAGTTTCGTTTTCCGAACGACCGAATCCTGGCCAGACGGTGGAAACCCTCAATGCGCACCTATCATTGCCAGAAACCCTAATGGCGCCATTTTCCGAGGCGCGCATTAAGCCAACCGCGAATACGGACCTCAAAAAATTTGGCTACAAACCCATGGGCATGAAGTTGTCAGAAGCATCGGAGATTTTAGATGATCGCATCGACGAGTTCGCGACTATCTTCCAGGCAGAATTCAATTCAGACGATGTGACATTCGGGAGTGCAGCCATCCAAAGCACAAGCGAGATTGTTGCTGTTGGAAGGATCGCTTCCGATAGTCTTGAGGGGAAATTGAACCCAGCTTCCCTCGTACTTGAGACTTCGCGCCGGACGGGAGCCGGCAGACGAGTCCCCCTGAAGGTGGATTCTGTGCCCTCAGTGAACTTCTTCCCAGGCCAAATCGTGGCTCTCCGAGGAATCAATCCGTCTGGTGAATACTTCACTGTAAAGGAAGTGCTTCCGATTCCCCTGTTGCCACCAGCCGCATCTTCAGCTGTGGCACTGGACAACATCAACGAGCGACTTGATGGAGATGCGAACCCACCACTTAACGTTATGATTGCAGCCGGGCCCTACACAGCAGACGACAACCTGGACTTTGAGCCGTTGCAAGAATTATGTCAAAAGGCAGCCGAAAACTACGCCGATAGTCTGGTGCTGATGGGACCGTTCCTAGATATTGAGCACCCTCTTCTTGCATCGGGCGATTTCGACCTGCCAGACATCAAGGGCCTCGACCCGGATACAGCTACACTGTCTATAATGTTCCGGCACTGTATCTCAGCGCCACTGGCACGGCTTGCAGCGGCCGTCCCAAGCATTACGATCGTGATGGTTCCGTCTGTGCGCGATGCACTCAGCCGACACGTCTCCTGGCCCCAGGAGCAGCTCCCCAAGAAGGACTTGGGTCTACCCAAGCAGGTCCGCATGGTCTCGAATCCCGTCACCTTATCATTCAACGAATGTGTTTTTGGAATGTGCTCACACGATGTGCTCTCAGAGCTTCGCCGTGAGGAGGTCTTGCATGGCCGGCCCGCAGAGGGAAACCTGCTCACCCGTTTGCCCAAGTATCTCGTCGAGCAACGCCACTTCTTTCCCTTGCTCCCCCCAACCGCACGGTCAAATCTTCCAAAGCCCGGGTTCGAAGGTGGCATGGCTACAGGCGCCATGGTGGATCTGCCCTACATGAAACTGGGCGAATGGTGGAACGTTCGGCCTGACATCTTAATTGTGCCTAGCATGCTGCCGCCTTTTGTAAAGGTATGTGGTCCCTAGCCGAGACTTCTCGTTCTCAACTTCCATCAACGGTACTAACCTTGTTCTTTCCGCAGGTCGTCGACAGTGTGCTAGTCATCAACCCAGGCACTCTGTCAAAACGTCGTGCTGCGGGCTCATACGCCCAAATGGCCATCCACCCCCGACTGGTGGCAGAGGACGAGCGCGAACAGAAACAGCTGAGCCATAAGCTGTATGAGCGAGCTCGAGTCGACATCAATCGTATCTAGGGACACATATAATCACATCGCATTACGCGCGGCGTTTAGGCTCAGACTGAGCTATGTCTGCAGCCATTTGATATTGGCGGTTCTTGGCACAAAATCGCAAATGGAAACGAATCAATGATCTATGAGATGTATCATGCCAGAAGGATACATCCAACGTGGGGTATCATAACGAGGCTATCCAGCCTGAAAACAAATGCACTTAATCAGAATTGCAACACAAGACACCCATTTACCTGCTTATACAGGTAGATAGAAAGCGTTCGCGGCACCACCTCCAGTAAAAAAAAAAAAAGGCGAGCCCGCCAACATCTCAGTAAACACTGATCTCCATTACCGCAACCCAACAACCCTACGCCCACCCATCTTCCGCCCTGAGTCCCGGACCCTAATAACCGGCGCCCCAGCAGCCGCCGCGCCACCCCTACTACCCCGCAGCGTAGCACCAGGCCCAGAAGTCGCAGCCCCAGCAACACCAGCACCTCCAGGGCCTGTCAAAGGTCCAGCATCAGGCCCATGCCCCTCGCCATTGACAAGCGCCTCAAGACCAAGATCCCGCCACACCGCATCCCGTCTCCGCTCCATAGCGCGGGTAATACCGAATGCCGCATGCTGATCTGGAACGACATCGTCCTCGTCTTCAGGGTTCGGGGGCTGGTATTGTGGTGCCACGTAGATGTCCTCGATTGGTAGGAATGAGGGGATTGTAGAGGGAGAGGTCGGGCCATATTGTAGGGCGTTTGCGGCTGTACTGGCTGCCTCGCGATTTGCGGCTGAGACGCTGTTGGCATTGTGTGGGTCGGTTGTTGAGTTGGTGGCTGTTGAGGTGTGTGGGCGTGTAAATTCTTCGAAGAGGTCTGCTAGCCGC
The DNA here is from genome assembly GCF_016767815.1 of Penicillium digitatum. Classification (NCBI taxonomy): domain Eukaryota; kingdom Fungi; phylum Ascomycota; class Eurotiomycetes; order Eurotiales; family Aspergillaceae; genus Penicillium; species Penicillium digitatum. The sequence goes on along the minus strand of NC_089386.1, from coordinate 1,195,963 downwards.
GGTTGGTGCATATGTAGGTATGAGGCGGAGGAGTCTTTGCTCTGGTGGTTTGTTAGCTCAGGATTTGGTCTTCTAGAAGAAGATCCCGGTTTGGGTATGTACCATTTTGAGGAATTGTAATCTCTTTCTCGAGAGCTTGCGGGATGTGAGAATCTTTTTGTCAATGGGCTTGATCTTGTCGTGTTGATGGTGACGGCAGAATGACCATGGGGGTACACCGCTCAGATCCGGTGAATGGACACAACATGCATGTCGTGAATGCGACAATCTTCTTATCGACGCCAAGGATCTAATACAGTCACATGTGCTTAGAAAAATCTTGCAACCAGATACAGATCAAATCGACAAGAGATGTGACACGAATGAGTGAGCATTGAAGTACTAAGCATTGTCTCGCTGAACCCTCAGCGGGCTTCCACATACAGAAAGCTATTGCGGGCGTTAAGCCAACCAAGGTGACAGAACAATTGATTCAGTCTTTGTCACCTCCCTTCTCTTCCTCGCATGACAAGATATTGGCTACTGAAAATGATGCCTTGCACAAGCTTCAATCCGTCAGATGAACCTCATTTCTGGGTAATAACCACTCGATCTCGTCAGATATGAATGTCATCCAGGTCTTTCAGGACGATGGCTGGTGATCTCTGGGCTCAATAATTTTGTCGAGCAACGGACGCAAAAACGGGCTACAACCTGGGAACTGTGTGAGAACAGCTCGCTCGTTTCCTAGTTGTAGGCAAAAGTGGCGTACGCTTTCAATGACGGTTTGACCGGGTTGAGACCTTTCGCAATTGACCTCTTTCATAAACCTGCCAAGCTACCATGCACCTTGCCAACCAGACACAATCATGGACATGATTTACAACAGTAGACGAGGTCACCTTGCCCTTTAAGACGTAGCACAGCGAAGATGTGTATCTGGCGCTCTCGGCTACAACACAATACCATGCATCGGACTACTTATCGGTATCCGATAGGCCCTAGCAAAATAGTCGAAATCAAGTAGGAAGTCAAGACCTTCACTCTAGAGCTTCAATCCGGTTCTGGTGACATCGATCCAGCTGTGATGCCTGAGTCCCAGTTACCAGTGGTGGGCTGGGCTGCCAGGCCATATGCAGGGTTTGAATTATTCCCTCGATTTATCAAGTTCGAGGTCAACCCCATCAAGGTAGAAGTAGTCAGAAGACGAGCACAAGCCAAGAGACGACTTTGGTAGACGTAGACGCGATTTAGAAGGAAGTTTTGATTTTCCGAGACACTCTGTATCAAGGGAAAAGAAGTCCTTTATGAACAAGCTGGAGGACGCGTTGCTCCAGGCTGCAAAGACTAGTACAACACAACCCACTCTTCTCCAAGCGCTCGGACAAGCCGAATAGTTGATGAAAGGTAGTCGCATCATCTGGGGGTGGTGTAAGCCCAGTGATAAAGTGCAGCATGCCTGTACAGAAGTATAGTCAAGCCATAAGATCTGAAAATTAATGATAAACCCTTCAAAGAACAGAATATTACACTGGAGAAAGAAAGAGACCCACTGCAAGTAGCGGGACCTCTTTCTACCCCAGATTGTGGGTGATATATAATCCGGGAAGTAATGTTTTATCCGGGGGAAAACGGTGTCCTCCAGTGTGCAAACGGACTCGCTTAGCAGGCGAGCTCTCCTATTGTTTCTTTTGCAAAGTCATTATCATGACTCGCAGTTCCTTTGTGGCCAATTCATTATCGGTTGGTGATAGCAATCATTTTGTGGCGCCTTTGAGTCTGTGTAGAGAAGCGTCCCTTTCTGGGGCACTGTTCATCCACTCCAACATCGTCATGCGCAATTATTGTTGATTCAAATATGAATCGTATTATACTTGGACAAAAACAGGTTTAAGCTGGCATTAGACCAGAGAGATATGCTTTTGACAAGAGGTTGAGAAGTTCGTAAGCTTTGAGTTAGCACTATGATGGTGGATGTTGTGTACAAGTAGCCCTGTGCTATAGGGGTGTTTACAAGTGAGAGAGAACGAAATTACCAATTCCAAAATCCGTGCTTTATGTACTTGAGAACTACTGTCTTTATGATTCATGTTTGGACACTTACAAGTCTTGGCTTGATCAAGTGCATCACGAATTAAAATCCAATGGATTCAAACAGGTACAACAAGGGAAAAAGACAAAAGACCTACGTAATCTGGCAAAGACGGGTATGAAGAAGAAAGTGAAAAAATATCTGGAAGTCACGACGCCGAGGCAGTCAGAACCAATTTCATTGCTTTGAATTTAGATTACAGGGTTGATACGCTCCAGATCCATGACCGGGTTGCTGAAAAAGCCGGGGAAATTTGAATTCATCACAGGTTTGTGACCATCCGGTGGACAATCGGGACAGCACTGGGAGGGAGACTGCCCATCTCAGTGATAACCATGTCGACGTATTCCGCAGGCGTAACATCATACATGATGTTCAACAACTGTAGGTTGGGAGTGTTGTGCCAGTTCGCAAGAGGCGACGAAGAGCTCTTGTGTGGGAGAACGGGAGGCTCGGGAGCCAGGGTGCGGTTTCCACCCTTCTTGTTGTCAGGCGGAGGGGGGACATATGCGTCTGCCGGGTCGCGGACAACGAGGGAGACAGGGGTGTTCATAGGTAACAGCTCGTTGGCATCGGCAATCTCATTGACGACGATGCTGTCAAGGGCAACCCGGTCAGTGAACTTGATAGTCTCACAGCAGACAATGACAGGGATTTCGACGCCGCTGGCACGTTCCTTGGCGGACATGGCGACAAGGGCGGTGCCGACACGGGAGTACAAGCCACCGTTACTGGTCATTGCATGAGCACCGAGGAAGACCTTCGTGGCATCCTTGATGGCGTGGGTGATGGCGTGGACGAGGGAGTATTGGACGTCGAGCCCGCTCTTGGCGAGATCGCGGGCGAGGCTTTTGCCTTCGAAAAGGGGCCTTGAGTCGATAATTGAGACGCGGAATCGCTTGCCTTGGTTGTGTGCTAACAAAAGGGTCTGCTTAACGATGCTGCTGCCGGCAAACGTCACAATCACGTCACCGTCTTGGACTTTCTGTGCTGCACTGTCTGCAATCACCTGGTCGGCGACGGTGATCTTCTCACGGATGAAGCTATCGATGTATTCGCAGAGTGAAACCTTGGCACTCGCCTCGGGGGTAGAGGGATCGATCCCGGCAATGAAGAGCTTCAAAGCACGGATGGCATTTCCCTGACTGATGGAGAGGGGTCGGCATGTTGAGAGGTAGGTGATTTGGGCCGAGAGGTGTGTGGTCAGGTGGCGAGCCAGCGAGGTACCCATAGGGGTTGCATAAGATTCAATGACCTTTAGAAAGCATCTTGTCAGCACACATGGTCATTGCCATGTCTTGTTGATATGAGATACGAGAACAACATACTCGTTTAAAAGCAATCAACGTGGCCACACAGCGCGCGCTGCTGCCGCAGATCGTGTAGTCCATCAGTTGCATGCCCAAGGCCAGAATGGCAGGGTGAACCTCCTTTGTGGCACCGGCGACAGTGACGCGACGTTGTTGTCCGTACAAGTGCCCAAAGACAGCAACCTTCTTGTCGTCTTTCTTTTTCTTTTGCTCCACGAGAACGGACCCGGTTTGCGCCAGAGGACCTGAGCCGCGGCGGGGGGGCTGTGCTCGCGGTCCTTTCTGTGCAGAGCCAGTACTAGCAGCATCTTTCTTCGGTGTAGTTGGTGGACGAGCCTGAGCGGCGATGCTCGGAGCGGGAATGGTACCGCCGACGGCACCTCCGTCCTTCTCAAGTTTCTCTCGGATGCGTCGGGCAGCCTTATCAGCCTTGGCTTTCTTCTTCAACTCGGCTGGGCTAAGCGGCTTGTCTGTGGCGCCGTCTGTGGACGCGGGCGCATCTCCGGTAGGTTTGGTGGGTTTTGAGTCGCGAATCGGGAGAGTCTGCGGAGAGTTTTTGGTCGCGGGTTGAGCTTGCTCTGGCGCCGATGTAACAGGTGTTGAGACTTGCGCTGTCGGCGCTAGATTGGAGGATTCCACCATCTTGTCTGTGAATTAATTCTCGTGTGAGGGTGGATCTGCGAAGATGGTGGGGAGAGGGAGGGAGGGTTGACTCACGGAAAAAGAAATGATGCCATAAGCGGCCCACTGAGCGGCGCAGCCCTAACTTGTGGTTCATCGCGCAGTATAATGAACAATGTGTATAATTACTTGATGAATTGATCTTGAATAACTCTGGCCTTCTTTTCAGTTGAGCACATAGTTTCAAACAGCAATACTTTGCTACCGCTGATAAAATGGCATGGTCTCCATATAAGGGTGCAGCCTGAAAGAAACGTATGATACCCAATGGATGGGAGAGTTGACATTGAAACATCCATAACATCAAGAGTCTCATTATTCATCGCAGGGCCTCGCCAGAACAGAAATAAATACACAGGCCAACACTAGTCTGATTCTAATCCAAACAAGGCAGTCCGAACAAAGACCTCAAACACACTCAAGGGCATCACAGAAGAGCCGACAAAGATATCACCGCCAACACCATTCAATCCTTGTACACCCAAAGACCCCCTAAGAAAAAACGAAAAAAAAGGCTTATCCACAATTAACGATTGCTGGTCAGAATTCCCAAGGCACGCCGCTTCCGAGTTGCATGTTCCTCGATCGGACGGAACCGTTGATGATCCGTGGCTAGCTTTCTCTTGAAGACACTCAAGTCACCAAGAAGATCATGCATGTGATTTTGCATCTGTTGGGCCTCTTGGTCAGTGACACCTTCGGTGATAGTGTCATCATCTTCCCAGAAGTCCATATCAGATTCGACATCTGATATCAAAAGAGAGCCCTCGCAGTCCTCTAGATCAAGATTGAGCGCTTGATCCTCATCTTGCAAGGAAGTAATGCTAGGCTTGCGCTGCTCAAAGGTGATGGGTGGGATGGGGTTCTTAAGACTCTCAACCGCTAGCTTCAGATGCATGCGCAAAGCGTCGTTTTCCGTTTGCAGTTGCCGAATCTTGCATTCACTGACCATCTTATTCTCCTCCATGAGACGTTGCATTTTCTCGACTTTCTGCTGGTACTCTTCGAGACGTTCATCAGAGGCCTCAGTGGCCCGCTGGTTGAGTGCTGCTTGGCTCACACTAAGTTGAAGGGTGCGGATTGTTTCTGTCATCTCCGCAATTTGTCGATCACGCTCAGCTGCCGACATTTGATCTTGGTTGACCCGTGCCCGTGTCCGAATATTTTTGGCCTGGTCCGCATAACGAAGAGTCGAAAGTGTCTCTTCATAGTCGGCAGGTGCAATACAGGCAATCATCGCAGTCTTGGAGTTGCCGCCGAGACTGTCCTTCAACAGCCATGTCAGGATCGAGTCACGGTATGGTACCTGTTCTTTGCTCTTTCGTGGACCACGAAGTTTCTTGGGATCTGCGAGCGCTGCAATGACACGTCCTAGCGTCGTTAAAGACTTGTTGATGTTTGCACCTTCGCGAAGTCGAGCGCCAGTCGCTTCGGTAGATTTAGCGCGCTCAGAACCTGCCAGATCGACCAACCGAATCCGCGCAGTACGCTCAGTCGTTTCATCTGTAGACAAGTCATGGTGGATCTGTTTTAAAGTGATGGTAAAGACTGCGTGAGATCGGGACGACGTGTCGTTCATCTTTGTGCTAGCCGTGGTTCGTGAGACGTCACCTTTTCGCATAAAATTCATCAATTCCGCGTAGTTCTTTGCGGTAGCCTCTGTCAAATCCTTGACGTATGGACCTTCTGACGGCGATTCGCGAATGCGAAGATAGTGCGGGGGATCAGTTCGTGGGACCAAAAGATCGCGAACATGCTCATTGTATACTTCGAAATACGACACTCGAACGTTGTAGCTGATATCCGGAGAAGGCGAGTTCTCTATGCGCTGGAAGAGATCTTCGCACGTCCGAGGAATCAAGCCGGGCTTGTCCGGGGTTCCCATCATAGTGTAACTCTTTCCCGCGCCTGTCTGTCCGTATGCGAAGATACACGTGTGGTATCCTTCGAAGTTGTGATCCAAGAACTCCTCCCCGAGAGCGTTATAGACATCTTCCTGGTGTGCGTAATGTTCATCCTCCTCATTATGGGACCAAAAGGAGTTGTCGAATGTAAAAGACTTATCTTCCAAAATCTTGCCGCGGGCCTGTGACTTAGGTTTTCCTTGATCGTCGGGTTTCGGTTTGGGTGCTTGAAGGCAGGTCATCTGCGTGCGCGGGTCCATCGAAATCAAACATTCTGCGTTGCGATCGATTTCTGCAAGATGAAGTCAGAAAACAGCCTCCAATTTTCGGGGGTATCACGCCTCCCGCCTCCAGCCCACACAACACCTACCTCGCGGTAAGAACCTCCGCACTCGTACGACGACGCGCACATTCCCCCCTGGGGTTGGACTAGCCATCCCATCTCTGGTACGGGATATTGCTAAACCCTCTCGTGCGCGGAAGGATGGACTTGACGCTGTAGATCGGAGGGTGGCGGCGGAAGCGGAGGTGGAGATAATGCTTGGGGAAGTGATTCCTGTGGCGGCCGATATATCGGATGATGCGGCTGAAGATATCGAGCCTGGGCCCGGATGGCCGATGTGGTGGTAGAAGCGCGGATCGAGCGCCATGTCCCTACTGCTATCGCTTAATAGCTGTACACAAGTGGTGACGGCGGCGCGTCTTCGATCAAGAAGCGAATGGTACATGCAAGATTGATTACATGAAATGGGATGGACAAAGGGAACAAAGAACAGGTAGATTGGAAAGGGAATGTGTAGACTGGAATGAGTGAAAGGGGGTCGGTACTGTTGCGCGTTGTTTCCCTGGGGAAAGTTCAGTTTGTTATAAACACACGTTGCGAGTCTAGAGCATTTTTTTGCGGAAAGAATGTATATTATATCACGAGAAAGAACGAGGTGGAAATTGGAAACAATAGTGACAATGTGATTTCCGAGGTTCTACGACATTGAAGTGTCGCTGTCTATAAGTGTTGTTGCCATAGCAATGGCCCACTATACTCCACTCTCTCTGCATGCGCTCTATAGAGCAACTATTAAAACGAATGTGTTGCAATGTGTTGCAAGCTTTTATATGTGTCAAATACGTTCTCAAAATATGCAGTGGAGTAGATCGCTTGCAAATGTAGTTCAATTCGGTGGAAATACTAAACATAATTATTGTCGGATTCATGAAACCCCTTTCACCATATCAAATTGTTTTAACCCTTCTCAAACTCCGAAGTGTCTGCGTTCATAGCCTCAAATAAGTCGACATCTTCATCAGGCATCTTTGTAGGACCCCAGTTTGGATCGGGTACGGCATTGCCAGAAGCATCCATATGTTCACTCAAAAGTTCAGCAGGGCCCATCTCGCTATGTGACGCCGTTTCCGTAGCATGGGTCCTAGCTCTGCAGGCGGGAGCTTCCTGGCCCCGGTTTTGACCTCTATCCTTGGGCATATTGTCTGGACAATGTCAGTAAGAATTCTCAACAAGAGCATCACACCCCCGTCAAGTCAACACTCCCGATGCTCTTATGAGAAACAAAGGTTAAATTAGGATCCATACCAATAGTGGTTTATAACTAGACTTAGTTTTCATCAGATTGGATGATGATTTCATTGAGAATCTGGAGAAACCCGTCCATCTTTATATTCAATGAAGGTGGCGGCAATGACTTGACCATGACGATGACTTTTACCCATCACCTTGGGTTTTTCTCCGCGCTTGCCATTCAGATGCATCTAGTCGTACCATTGATTCCATTCTGTTCTGAGATTTGATTTTGTGGGAGCCAGTCAGTTGCTGCTTATTGTGGGCCATGGTGGCTCTGATGGATTCTGAGTGTGTGGACATGCCATCATGGCTTTGTTGCCACAAAGCTCTGGTTTGTTATGATTTTAGTATCCACGGATAGTATGTTCTTTAACCATCTGTCTGGTGGCAATCAAAACTCTTTCATTTTGTTGGCCCAGTAACTACCTTGGTTGAAGCTGTTCCACAGGCTATAATCGGTTGTGTGCAGGTGACAGCGAACTGTAAGACGCCAAGATATTACTCCTCCAGCAATATACCGATAGTTAGGGAACGAGTTTAGCCTGCGAATCACCCTATACGTGTCAATCACTAGCAGATCTTTATTTAATAAAACTTGATGCAATAACACAGGACTGTACTGAGGTTGATGCTGGCTATAGACAGATGTATATGCCAGCAATGTGCATGATGACGGCTGCTCAGTAAGTGGTCTTTGGATGCTCACTATTTATGCATATGCTGATCTCCACGGAGTTCACCCTTGTTTTAGTTCTCGGCTATCAGAAATGAGATCTGCATGTGGATCTCTGGGCATTTGCCTGGGAATCTCTTAGATCGGTATCAAAGCACTTCACGCTACAAATTGCTCTCTGTCAGCATGCAGTGTATCCTACAAAACCATCATTCTCTGAGATTGAGAGAGTTAGATGTTTAAGTAGCATTCTGGGTGGTTCCTCTAACACTGATTTTGGCTTTCCACATCTCCCTTGGAAACCATGAGCATTGATTGTCTTTACTGCAAAACGGAACCTTGAGAGCGCCTGCCTCGAATTCGACCAGTTCCGACATTAAAATCAAGAATTCAGGGCAACATGTAGTGAATACTGGCGTGAAAGTTTGTACAGGCCGAGGGACCTGCATGCTAGTGGCAAGATAACGACGAGCCCGGTCTTCGAATGCCCTCCTGGTGTCTACAACGGTAGTGTGGCCCCCATGCCACTCGGCGGTAGCTTATGTGCTAAGAGGAGTGAGCATCTGATGCGGCGAGGGCTAAAGCTCCAGGCAACGTGGAAGAGGCGTTACCCTGTGTGTCGGTGATGGACAGAAGTGTGTACAGAGCTTTCGTGAGTTGGTAGCCTTGTTTGCTTCACCACATGGGACTCTGGGGATAAGGACGAATCTGTCAGCTTCGACATTTCCTATGAATGATAAGCTCTGTTGTTGAGACGATTTCATTGACCAGCGGTGATGAACCGTTTTACGTAGTCCAACTTCCCTAATTTCCGAAAGATTGCAATGTAATCCGAGTATGTGAGCCCGGGGCGGCGAAAGATGACGATAACATTCTAGTTTTCAAACAGCCCTATCAATACAGAGATCAGATAATGCAAGTTCGCAATATGAAAGAGCCGGCCATACCTGGGCCAGAACTTGAGATATCTCCTCAGTTGCTTCAATCTTCAAGGGAAACAAATAGTCCACGCCACTGATCTCAGTGCCTAAAGTCGGATGCAAAGCATTGATGGAGATGTGGGAAAAAGTGATCCTGGTGGTGACTATCGTTCTGAATATGGATCCGTCTTGAAATGAAAAAAAAGGACCATGGTCACCTTGGATTTGAGAAGATAATCCTGCGGCTTGTAGTTCTCGAAAGAGTGCTAACGCTGTCTTTTACATCTGTGACACAGTTTATGCGACGGAAAAGATGGGGAGCACCCAAGTTGTGAATTTGGGGTTATCGGAAGCCATTAATTGCCGTGATAAATGTCTCGCCATCCACGCCGTGCCCGAAGTTGGCGATCTCCATCTCTATATAAACCTATTCCCGCAGGATTTCTTGCGTATGCCATTTAAATGGAACTTGGAATTTATAATACATGAGACGGCTGTAGACATCACTCGATCCCCATAGAAAAGATTTTAGGTCGATCGAATGCGTGAAGAAAAAATACTGCACAGGTGGGTAGATGTGGGTGAGTTTGGCGAGACGTCACCAAGGCACAGTTCGACCACGGTAGTCCAGATATTCGAGTCCCGGTCGTTCTTGCTTTTCAATAAGTACATTTACCAAGCTGGGAATGCTTTCTGCAATTGTAAGCCGAGCCTCGGAACCCCCCAACTCGGTTTTGACCCAACCCGGAGCCATCACCACCATTGGACGCGATGGATCCTGACGAGCCGCAAAGCTTCGCATGAACATATTGAGCGCAGCTTTAGTGCCGCGATACACCTCTCGCAGACCGGTTTCATTGTTGCTGATGCTTCCCTGTCCAGATGACATAACACCGATGAGACCTCTCGGAGCCACATGATGTGCCAGACTTTCAACGACACGCATGGGGCTGAGAGAATTTGTGACCATGACATGGATGAAATCCTCCGTTGATACATCGCCGATGTTTTGGGTTGGGTCACGATTTGTTGTTCCAGCATTTACGAAAAGGATGTCAAATGTCTTTCCCGACACTAATAGGCGCTTGTCGAGGGCCTTGATTTGATCAGATTGGCAAATATCCAAGGTCTCAATTTCTACCCGGCCGGTGTATTTGTCTGCTAGCTCGTGGAATAATGTTCGTGACTCTCCGCGGACTGTGCCGACAACGTTCCATCCCGTTTCTAGAAATTCTGCCGCCATGGCGTGGCCGAGGCCACGGGAAGCACCAATGAGAAGGATTGTGGGGGGCGAAGCGGACATCATGTCAAATAATTCTTAGAGTTGATTCATATCATTGAGCGGATTGGGGAGCCCTTTAAATCTGACATGGGTGAGCTCGGCATTTTCTGGTCCCGGGTTATCTCCGGGTCGGATTCCCCTTGGGGAAAGTCGGTGCTTTTGGTATCAGGAAACAGTCTCTACTTAGCCGTATCGCGACTTGTACCGTGTTGGATTTCAGCGATCCATGGCGGAGAGAACTGAAAATCCCCACCGGGGAATCTGAACAGGCCCGCTGATAGGCGCCAACCTCACAAAGCTCATAGTAGCGGAGCACTGGCATCTAAAGTCTGCCCCAATTGGCCATTCGGACTACAGGATTGGCCTGTGGCATAAATTAGCAATCGGTAGATGATTAGATCATCCATCAAGTACCAGACGACGTAATGGGAGAAAAATATTGGGCCTTTTATTCCATGAATGAAGAATGCTTTTGTCCAAGTTGTATAGCTCTGAAGTTACAGAGCTCAGTTTTGAGTGATTGAAAAATCGGAGGCTCCGTCGTCCTAGTTAGGTTCTTGGATATCTTTGCGACGGACAAGATCTCCAGCCTAGGGCTAGAAGATGGCAAGCAAGTGTTTGAAATAGGAAGGGGTCTTGAAAATACCCAAGGGGTAGAGGATGGTGGATAGAGAAGAGCAAGAATGTAGATGGTAGATGACGAGTCAGACCGGTTAGTCTTTTGCCTCCGGGGCCCCAGTACTGTTTCTGCCTGGAGTATAGGTTGTAGTATGATTAGTTTATCTCTAAAGGTCATAAATAGATGAACGACATCTAAATGAAATCTCAAAAACATGAAAAGGCTACACACGCGGCCGATTATTCTTGTCTTTTAGCGAGTTGTTGATACTTCGAACTATCCATACTTTGACTGGGGAAAATCTGAAGGGGCGCCATATAGATCGATTTTGAAGATGCCTTACATCAAGCTCTTCGTATAGATCTAGGTAAAAATTACCATTACTTCTATCTATACTACATCCGGATTTCATCTGTTGTGACAGAACGCAGGTGCAGGAGTTTGCATTGAAATCCGAAACGAAGTAGTGAAGATCTCTCGAATTATGACCATGTATTGAGAGCCAACTGTCCTCTATAGCTCCATCAGAGACCTAACGGTGTACTGCTTCTCAACTTGTTTCTTCACATAGCACCTGCACTCACAGCTTCCCAGGGTCATGAAGTGTCTTAAATTGAGAATCAGTAGACATAAGCGCCTCGGGCGAGTCGAATTCCATCAAGATACCATTATCCAAGAGAGCGATACGGTCGTAATAACTGATGAACCTCAGCCGATGTACAACCGCCAAGACAGTATGAGTCGAAAACTCAGCATTGATGATTTCCTGCATGAAATTCTCAGTCTCGTTATCAACACTAGAAAAACACATTTTTAGTGTTCAAATCAAAGATTATGTTGAATGGAGATACACAGACCTGCTCGTTGCTTCATCAAGAATTAGTACTTTGCCTTTTCGAACCATCGCACGAGCGAGGCAGAGGAGTTGCTTTTGGCCTTGTGACCAGGCAGTAACTTTCATCGCCATGTCAAGCCCACCCTCTTTTTTAATCTTCCCCCATAATCGTACCTTCTGTAGAGCGCTGATAATCTTAGCATCCGACGCCCCCTGGAGGGGATCGACATTGAAACGGATCGTGCCGGCGACCAAGAATGGATCTTGGGTAATCACATTCAATTTGGTTCTAGTTTCAGCTCTGGAGTAATCTGACAAGTCGAGTCCATCGATACAAATATTGCCTTGTTCGAATTGGATCATGCCAAGGAGGGCAAGGAGTAGTGTTGTCTTTCCGCTACCGGAAGGGCCGCAAGTAGCGATCTTTTCTCCGGCTCGAATGGACATTGAGATACCTTTCATGTTTCTTAGACTTGTTCTCTGAAAATTACAACGAGGGAAACATTAGAAAAGCTCCCTCGACACGAATTAAGAGTATGCATTACCTTGCTTTGACCATATCTTCTGTAGCTTATACGCAACGGCCTCGCTGTCTAGCCGTGGATCAAGATCGGGAAGATCGGAAACGGAAATGATTTTGGAATATCCCAGGCGAAATGTTCCAGCAAGCCAGGCGAAGCTAGCTTGCTTCCAAACCCCACTAAATGGTTCTGGGGTACCAGGCTTTTCTGTTTCCGGAGTGACGATTGACTCTTTCTCAGAGGATTCAAACACCAACGAGATCAAGTTGAAAGTGAAACCAACGGTAAAGACAATCGCCTTGTCAGTTTCACCTGGGATGAGCCACAGTGTCCGCACACGCGCGATACCCAGAAGTGATCGAGCAGAAAGAAAGAGAGTGAGTAGTGTCGAAGGTCGAATCGAACGGCAATGATGAATGTATGATGGCACTATAGCGCTGGAGATAGCCACTAGTTCCAGCACATCTACTGCCAATGAGGCGTCGGTTTGGATGATAGTAGATCCCAATTGACGTAAAAGCAAAAAGGCAAGTTGGCAAGTAACGATTATCACGAGCGCTGCCTATAGATCGTGTTGGCCGTGGTGCTTGGGAAAGTTTGAGAGATGATTGAATGACCCCCTAGCTTACAGAGCAGTCGTGTGGACCGCTTGATACGATGGGGCTCGTTCCATAGCAACCACAGGGAAACAGGGATACCTAATAAGAACAATGTAGTTGGGAGGCAAGCAAAAAAGAGATCTTCAAAGTAGACCGTGAAATCAAAATTACGACAGGCGACATCGACCCGGGGTCCAATTGCGCCATCAGCCACACTCAGACAAACCGCCTGGGCCGTAGAGGCCATCGAGTCTACTAGCGTAGGTAGAGGACGGATTTTGCTCTTTATGAGCAGACACCGTCACCAGAGGAACGGAAACAAAAGCGACAGAGAGCGAAAGGAAGAAGGGGAGAGCGGCTCAGGAAGAGAGAGCAAGAGCCCCAACAACCTTGTTCCTATCAAGTGGATTTCTTATCCTGGGTAAAGAAATTGACAGCCACCAAGGTCACTCCGGTAACACTCTACAACTTGATGGCCAATTCCTATTCGAATACCCAGCTATGCGGGGGCGATCGTAGTGATATTCCGGAGTCCGGACGCTTATCACGGCCAATCATCTTCCCTAACAGGATTCCGAATTAGCGCCTAAGGTGTGGCCAATTACATGCACGGAATGAGCAAAAGTGCAAGACATGTATGTACTGACTCCCAAAGCCAAGTCGGGGGGTTGCTAAATATGTTGTAGGCGCCAGAGAAGAGAGCACGTTTGAACCGACCCGAATGAATTGATGCACGGACAAATCTTTGTTGAATTCTGGTCTTCCTATAAACCCGGTGCCTGAACATGTTTATAGCGGGTGATCTTTCTGGATCAGGTGTATAGTGTAAGTTGATGCTCTATTTCCTTCCTTTGATCTCTTCACTTCTACTCCGTCGTGACCTTTCACACCAGGATGTGCGCTTATCAACTTCGTAACACCCTTATTTACCAGTTCTTTATGCAAAGAAAGAGGGGGGAAACCCCTGAAAGCCTAAAAGTGTAGAGTATAGACCTTCAATCATACTGTCATCCTAACCAACGTCGAGCTATTAAGTAAGCTAGTAATGCTGTACTGGAGCTGAGAGTGACGACGGAGTACACTACGCTACTCTAGGGGTAGGATCAACCAGCGAGTTGTTGTAATTGGGTAGAAGGAGCCAGAATCACATGACCAGTGGATGAGGCATGTTGATTGGTTGAAATCCGCTGTAAATGACGTGATAGAACCTCGTTTTTACGAATTTAGTGTGGGGAAGGATGGTGAATTGAAACAATGTTCGTCGTAGGAGAATCTTCATTGTTAAGATGGCGGATTAGTTGGTGCACCGGTTTTAGTTCGTTTAAGCCGGGTTCGTGATAACTCGACTGTACCCAGATCTGAATGAGAAAGATCAAGGAGGCTTTAAAAGACTCTAATACCCCTACCTAGTCATCTAGTTATATAGTGAAGAGCAATGGGACAAATGTAACACCAAACCCAATCGAGGAATACCTAGATCCCCCTCAACATTAACATTGATGGATGTAAATCTAACTATAAATTGCAATCTACATAACCTCTACAGTATCAGAACAAAGTAACTCGCATCGCCGAAGAGCTGCACGCATCTATTTTGCTGGCGCAGCCTTCCAAAATAGCCACGCGATCGCCGCGACAAACTTAATCCCAGCAGCCATCCACAGCGCTGACTCCATACCACCACTGCTACGACTCAGCCAGCCACCGACGATAGCGCCGATGAGCAGACACACAACGCCACCGACACGACGGTTGCGCTTGACATTCGTAGTGGGCTTACCAATAATCTTCGGATCCGACGCAATATCAAAGTATACACTCGTCAAGACCACGGTCGGGATCTCATTGTAACCCAGCGCACGACTGCACGTCATTCCGCCCGCGGACTGGAAAGCCAGCAGGCCGATCGGGATCAGTTCGAGGAAAAGCGAGCCGCCGGTTAGGGTGGCGTCGGTGGACGTGTGGGGGATCAGGTCGCCTTGGATTAATGCGACAGCGATGATGATGAACAGAGTCTGCACGAGGAATGAGACGAAAAGAGTTCCGCGACGGAGGGCGCCAACGTTGCGCATCACGACCGAGAAGATCATCGAGCCGAGGAAGAAGGACGTGATCGACATCAGGGACTTGAGCCAGCCCCATGGCTTATTTTTAGGTTGATTGGAAGCGCCGAGACCGAGGAAGATCGTGTTTCCTGTTTTGAGGAGGCATTCTTAGTTGTCTATTTCGTGATTCGTGGGTGAGGAGGGAGGATATGATTGTTTTAGCATTTGCACCCCCCCCCCCCCCTTGGCGGGAGAGCAACGGGCTATGATCCATACCGGTTTGCATTCCGAGGAAGCAGGACCATGCGTTGTAGGCACTGCTATCGCATAGACCGGTGAGGAAAGTGAGGAGCAGACAGACCAAGTCTGCGTGTGTGGGTGTCAGGTTCTCCTTCCATCGTTGGGCGATGCTGGACTCTTTGACGGGGAGGTCTGGGGCTTCGAGATCGGGAGTGGCCGGGGCCTCTGTCTTCTCCATTTTGATAAAAACGATTCTGAAGGTATGAATGTGTACTTGGTAGTACTTCGTACAGGGTAATAAATAGGTCGAAGTCACTGAGAACCCCTCGAGTCGTACGGAGTTTTCGCGTTCCTGGACGAGGTGCCGGGAAAAGTTAAAATGTCGGCGTTGGGTCCGATCACGGCTTTTTACCAAGTCGACAACCCAGTTTGATCTTCTTCAGGGCTATATCATACTGAAAATGCTATAAAAATACTAATACCACTTAACTCCGTTCGAATTCTGCTGCCTTGAAGCTCGGCACGCAATAGTGGAGAGTCTTGTAGTTTCGGATAGGGCTGAGTTAAAGTCAAGACAACCATATCCTCTTATAGTATACCCTTGTTGTAGGTTGGACAAGTGCAACAGTGAACTGGCAGATGAATTCTAGGAATTTTGTTCTCACTGGTTATAGTAGATTGATATGACTATGGAATTAATATACTAAGCCTGACTTTGCACCTATTAACGTGTTTTTTTTCCCCATTTCTTCATCTTTCTCTGTATCAACTTGTGTTCATTTCTGTCAACACTTAGTGGCTTCCTCAGTCGATCCCCTATCAGACCAAGAGTCAGAGCCCAAGGTGGTTCGAAGTCCTATCCGGAGGTTTCACCGCTAGCATCTATCCCCATTGAGAGTCAATTGCATATGCCCAGATGCAAGAGTTGAGTTGAGGTATGTAAGCAACGTCAAAGATGGATTGAAGACCGACGCCATGAGAAGTGATCCAGCAGAGGGTCGCAAACCCCGTCGGACAACCAACAAAATGGCAGTCCTAACCAATCCTCGCAGGAAACCTGTTTGGAATTGAAAGTCTCGGATGACCGCAGTTTCCTCAAGGAGATTTTCTGTCTTACCGGGAATAAGCACAACTCCTGTCGGTGTTCCGAATCTAATGCAGCTACTGTTTGAGCTAAGTAACAGCTGCATTTTTCGCCCCTTTCAATCTCCTTTATCTCAATTTCCATTTCCCCCATATCTTCGAATATAATACGCATGCTTCAACCCGGAAATCACTGACCGTTACAGCTCCAACTCCCTCAACTCCGGGGTGAATTTAAAAGGTCAATCCCAGGCGCCATGATCTGCAGCGGGATACCAAGGCGCTAAGCGTCGCTCACCGTACGCCAAGACGAGTGCCCAGGTCAGCAATTGAGATGCAACCCAAGGAGTGCCGCGTTCTTGGCAATGGAATTGCTTCGGAATGACGGACCGTTTCGACATCTTTTATGAAGCCGAGGATATCTGGAATTTGTCTTGTCACCGGTCATCCTAAGGTGTTCACTGTCATGTACCTACGCCTTCCTCGGTACGGAGCATACGGAGACTTTTTTTTTTCCCTTTTTACCGAGTTAACCGGCCTTCCCTTGCTATCAGCATCTGCACCTTGTGGCTTACTTCCCTCGTGGCCCCCATCCACCAGCTTTGCAGCGGTCTCTCTACCGGGCGCGAATAGTACTTATTTCTCACAACAAACAGCGTGTGCAAGCAATCGAAAGATGTCGCGGAGTGGCCGCGGTCGTGATTGAAGGTAAAGTAGTTGTGGACATCACAACCAAAACGGTTTCAGTGATGGCAACAAATCCCAGGGCGAAGATACAAATTTGAAACACAAAAACAACAAAACAAAATATGCAAGAAGAACGGCGAAGAAATCCACGAATACCCGTGCGAGAAGCAAGCACACCGGCAACCAAGCCCAAACCCAAGTCAAGAACCTGCTGCAGCTATCCCAAGTGCCCCCGAAGAAGTACAATACGGTGACTTAATTGTAGTCTAACAGGAAGATATTCTCTCTGGTCTGTTCCAGCTGCTTCGGGCTTCTGTCGAACCAACTTCGAGGGCGGCCAAGGCGTCAAATCAACAGAGGAAGGGGCTAGGTCTATTGTGAGGGCTGCTACCAAGGGTACTCCGAAGGAGCTGTTTGGGAGGCCTGTGGATGATGAGCAGGCGTTGGTTGAGCTTGACTGGTAGAATTGCACTATGTTGGGGATCACGAGGTTCATCAAATGGGATCTGGACAAAGAATAATTGTCATTTGAGCACAGAACACTTATTCCTTTTTAGGCCCAATATTCTCAGCTACTCGAGTGAAGTTGTCAACACTAGCTAGGTACGTCCTAAATACAACAATCTCCTCATTTCGTCAAATAGAAGAATACTTTCCCCGGCCACTCTTTACTCTCGATGCACCCGGCCACCATGTTATGTTTCACAGCTCGATAATAAACCATCATTGGTCGTTTATCGTAAACCAGAGTCGCAGAGACGACTCCTTGAAATTTGATTTCACGCAGCTATCAAGAAAAGAGATGTCAGACATTTTATCCCAAAATGAATCACACAGAATGTCCCTTTAGAGGCCACAGCCACGGGTGTATATAGGCATGTGTAGCTATGCACCACTATCAATGTGTCAGAGAATACAGGAGAAGGGACTCACGGATGCACGCCCCCAATCCTCGAAGGGCACCCGCTCTCCGTTCCGCGCAACAATTAGCGGCGCGACGTCGTCGGTGGAATAAAATGTATTGCCGAACCAGTTGAGTGTGTCCAGCTCATCTTCGAACGGGTGGCCTGTGCCAAGGAGATATCCGTCCCATTCGCCGATCAAGTCGTCTGGCTGAAGGGGTTTGAGCTCGTGAAAGACGGTGTTGATGATCCCGCCGGGTACCCGAGTGTTCTTGGTGAGAGAGACGAATTTCTTGGCTGGACTGGGCTGGAAACAGTCGAATGGCATGTTTGAGAATTGGATTGTCATCTTGTGTTGTCGTTGGCCCAGGTACAGCCTGTGCGTTTTGGAAGACGAAGTCAAGTAGTTTGGTTTCTGGCCCGTGGATGTATGTGCTCTCTCCATCTTTATGTCTGCGTGGGCTTCACGTACGAAATATGTGAAGTCAGTCAGGTCCGACCAGAATGCGACTCCTATGAAAGTGAAGAACGGGCGCTTCCAGCGCGCAAGGCAAAAATCCCCAAGCATGTCACTAAATCTTTGATCTGCACAAAGACCTAGGTGCCTACTCGGGGGCTCTGCTGTCCTGTTTTATCTGATTTGTTCGAAGCCAGCCATCATGTCCTGTCAGGAAGGGATCCTCGCATGAGGAATGCTGTCACTACCCCGGCCCGCGAGTTCCCGGGCCCTGAAACGTATCAGATCTTTCTAGCACTGGGTTGCATTCCATGACAGGAACACAGCTTATGAGTGAACGAGCAAATTGTGAGATAAGAAGATTCTCTTGCCTGGTTGCCACATTCCATGGGTGGGTTCGCCTTGCTCTGTGGCTGTTTACATTAATCAATGATTGATAAGGAATGGGCTATGCATTATGTACCGCTACTGCATAGAGTTGGAATTCTAGCTTGAGGCCTCCTTTTTCGCGCTTGGATGATTGAATATCTTGGTGGCCAACGGTTGCCACGGAGGAAGGATCCAAAAACATGCCTATCTAGGTAATGGCTTGATATCCCGAATATTTCACCATATCGATGGCACCTGAGGCATAAGAATGTACGACTGAAACCAGTCCCGGCCACATTTTTGACAGCAAGACGAAGCGACAATCATCGAACCACGGAATCCCTCAAATTTTCCACTATCTGAAGCAAAATACAACCACATTCTTCACGCTCGAACCTTTCATTCGCTCCAACTGCGAAAGTAGGCTTCAATGTAGAGAGATGCTGGCAGACAATATTGGTCCGAAGCGAAGGAGTGGCCCGCTCACAGAAGCACAATTGGTGCACAGTAACCACGTAGCTCGTGAAACACTTGAAAGTAAGTGATGACTTTGACACTAGTTTCCCCAGAATATATCCTTGTTGAAAGTTGGGCGCGTTAAAGTCGCCAGTGGCGGTGCATTCAGAGATTAGCGAAGTAAACTGATACAAGGAGAACGCGGACATACCGAAGAACTGGCTTACAGTGTACAAACAGTGTTAGGTATTATAGAAGTTCACACAGTACGTGCTTTGGATACCGCCGCACTGGTTGGGAGTGCCGCTGCTCCAGTGGTCACTTCTGCGCAAGATTTGAACCCTCGGAACCACCCCCCACGACAATTTACAACGCCCAACTCCTCACAACCTCGGTATAATCCTTGTCAATATCCTTCCACTCCAAGTGTCTCCACCTTGCAGGCCTCTCAACGGCATCAACAAACTGCCTCAGTGCAAGGACCGTCTGCATCGCCCATCGCTCCTTACTAACCTTCCCAACCCCAACAGCCAACGGCGTCATCAGAATCCTCTCAATCCTCCCTTTCCCCTCTGCAGCACGATTGTATCCCTCAACCTGACATAACAAGCTCCAAATACACTCATAGACAATCTCTTTGTCCCAGCGGACATCTGCGGGCTCACGCATCGTCGGACAAATAGCCACCCATCCGCAGTCATATCTATTTTGATTCAGGTCATCTGGGAACTCGACAAGTGTACAAGAGCCTGGCGGTGCAAAACCACGCCATTTCTCATACAGGACTGTCTGTGCTGCGCGTGTCAGAGCGTTGTAGTCCTTGCGTGGGCTGAAGGTCATAGAGATGGCGTGGTCGAAGGCTCCATCGAGACGGGCGTAGGAGTTTGCTGGTGAGACGATTAGGTCGAATGTTGTTCCTTCTGGGAGGGAGTTAAGGCGCTCGTGTATCGGGGAGATCTTTAGTTTTGCTGGGTCGTGATCTGGCCAACTCTTTTCGAGGGCATCATTGAAGGCTGTTATGAAGTCCTTGTCCATGCAGAGCAGGAGAATCTCGGGGATGTTGGTTGTCATCATTGACTTGGTGGGAATTTTACGTTGAAGAGAAAGAGTATGATGTGGTTTGATAGAAGCTGGCAGGTTTTAGATGGGTGTAGTTAAATAGACCAAGCCTCAACCTTGGAAGGCATCAGCCATTTTCATAGCCCCGCTCCACAAAGTCTAATTGTTCTTGTGGCTTGACCTACATCAGAAAGACGGGTTTCAATCGATTAGACGACAGTTAGGTCTCATACTAGCTTTACTTGAGGGAAAGCTACGAAGTACGTGTACGTGGACATCTTCTACATGACGTGGCCCCACCTTCCTCTTTTGGAATCAATCGTTCTCTGCGTCAAGGGGAATTTATACAAGTTACATGTACACGTGAGCAAGAAAGAAGAGCTTCATTCATCCAGCCCAATATCTCTCTCTTTTCTCAGAGTTGGCTCCTCTGCCAAATCAGGACCTTCCACAGCCCCGCTTTCTTGAGTCGACACGTACCGAATCAAGCTTTCACACAACCGATCCAAAACCCACTCAGGCTCTGTCTGCTTTGCCAGCATGGGACTGTTCTCGCCAATCCAGTCCCAATTGAGAAGTCCGTAATCGTCTTCATCATTAGAAAGACGTTCCTCATTTGCCGGCTGGTTTCTCTGTAGTGGTGTCCGAGCCCGTGGATCCGTGAACTGAATGAGGCGAGTGAATTCGACCCATTCTTCGTAGGAGTATCTTTTTCGCTTGCCTTCTCGTGCCTGTTTAGAGGTGCGGCGGATCGCGAAGGCAAGCTGCTGGGTAAGCTCAGGTGTGGTCGGTTCGCGGACAAGTTCCTCGAGGCTTCGACGTGGATGAGCCTCGGCTAGGTCGTCGCTTCCAGTATTATTATATTGACCAGCCTCCTCAGAGTCCGCTCCTTCTCCACAGTCGGGTTCATCAGCCCCCTCAATTGGGAAACCGCGCTCTTGCCGCTTTCTCTCTTGGCGAAACAGTAAGAACTGGGCAAGACCGGGGATCCGACCAAAGCATGTCTTGTAGACACGGGATTGAGGAAGGACGAAGTAGTCGGCGACTACTTCAGTGGCGCGCTTGAAGCTGGCGACGACCGTGTCGGTCATCTCGGAAATGAGCATTGTCATGGTTGGGATAGCAATTAGAGACCATACCACAAAGAAAGGTCTTCCGGGATTTGACTCCGGTGTGAAGTCACCATAGCCAATGGTTAGCAGGGAGGTGAAGCAAAAATAGAGGGATTCAAAGTAGGTCATTGCTTCTAATTTCCAGAACACCACTGCTCCGCAAGACCACACAATCCCGAATGCAACAATGCTGATGATCAAATTGTTCCAGCGACGGAAGCGCATGGTATCGTACTGGATACGGCGCATGGCTTCAAACCGATCCTTTTCTTCGCGCATGATAAGAATCTTGGGTCGGCGAGCCGTGGCAAGGGCGTTGATTGTGTTGCGAATTGGCCGATGATGCAGACGGCGATGAGGCTCGGATTTTTGGCGAGCGAGATCTGGAGGAGTGATCACTTGTCCCCCAGTTGGGCGTTTCTGTTGAGCAGAGTCTAGCTCTTGAAAATCCACTGATCGCTCGAAAGTGGATTGCCGCTTCTGCTCAATGTGTTTCCGAATGACATTGTCATAGTGAACCTCGCGAGCAAATTTAAAGATGCTTTCCACAACCAATCCGAGGATGATAATTCCGATGACCGCATATGGCCAAATAAGACCCCGACCGACGGCATTAATGGGAATTATGTTGCCATACCCTAATGTGAGCACGGTGACATCGGAGAAGAACAATGCATCAGCAAACGAAATCTTGAGTACTCGTTGAAAAATGGCTGCCCCTATCAACAGCCAAACCACCATTGCAGTCATTTGTAGAATCAAGGTCCGTTGCTCGCCGGTCAAAGCGAAATGTTGTGGGTATTTACCCAGGAAATAACCCAGCATGTTGATCATCAAGACGACGCTCAGGATGAAGTAAAGAACTGCCGCAATGACGGCGCTCCAATAGGCCTGTGAGTAGACCCTATCAATGCCTACCGGGGGTGCATAGACATCTATGGCTGTGGTAGTTCCACAAAGCTACCCACACAAAAAAGCATTAGGTCTGGGACATACAAAACTAGAGACACTACTCACGATTCCCGCCGCCGTGAACCACAAAACGATCGTTACGGGCAAAGCTATAATATAGCGTACGATCTGGGTAAAATTGAACAGTAAGAATGCATTACCCACGATTCCGCAACAGAGAGAAATGGCGTTTAGGACAGTGGCCCTATTCGTGGTGTTAGAGAAACCTAATTCAGACGCAACACCCTCTCGCTTTGTACTCACCAATGAGGGTCTGGATATCCTTCTTGGGCAGATGTTCCAGCAGCAGTAGGTTCAATTGAGAGAATTTTGCTTCGCCATGGCATAACCAGCGCAACGATTGACATGACATTGGTGAGTGGTCCCGTTGCAGCAGCAACCAGCGGGATGGCCGTCGATGCAATCCACCATGACTGTGGCTCGTCATCTTCAGGTGGTCTCATATGAAAATGGGCCCGGATCCATTCCCATAGCGATAGCCCACGAGACTTGTCTTCTGTGGTCATCTCAACTTTTGTAGATCCATGATGCATGGTTCATCTAGCATGACCATGTGCCTAATGCCGGGGCAGTTGCAAGTCGAAAGATCTTCACAGGTCCGAGGCTAAGACTCTCAGGTATTTTCGAAGCACTGGGTCACTTTTCAGGAACCAGATATTTGAATTAAAGGAGATTTCAACGGTCGCTCATCTGTCCCGTGAGATTGCATCAGGAGAGCAGAAAAGACAGGTAGGAGTGTTGCTAGTTGTTGACTCTCAAGCAGGTCTTCGAAGAAGATCAACTCGAGTAATATCTCAGCTAAGCATCTTCCAATGTCAATTCGAGGGTTCAAGCACTATTTGCGCATAGCAAATGATGTCAACGATCAACTCTGACAAGGAGGTCCCGTGACCGGCCCACGTGCGTCATCCATGGATCATGACGTGAGTTTCCTCCCAGAACACCGAACATGGGAATTGAAGAAGTTGTTGACTCTGATGAACAAGGCAAATTCGTTATAAGGAACACCAAAACAAGGTCTGACAGGGCAAATAAAGGTTGCATGGCCACATGGACTTGCATTCCCATAGGCAATCTTCCGGCGGGAAAAGTGGGCTTATGCTGTCAAGGTCGGACGGTTATGATTTCCATGTCTGTCCACAACAGATGAAGACATCTTTGCTTCTCAACCTTCGGAGCCAACCTTGAAACGTTTCCCAAGCTCGATATGACCCTGAATTAAGCAGCACGGTTATGAACCAAGTCTTAGCTTGTTAAACATCTGCGAAATCAAGAGTGTCCCTTCCCAACGCTTCGATCGATACCAAATCAAACACCTCCAAATCAATCGCCATAAGTAAATTTAATAGCCACCATGGATGGAGAATAATTCGACATCAGCATCACCACACAATCCAAATTCAAATCCAGAATCCATGCACGCAACCGCCTCTCATTTAATGATAGGGTCGCCACATCCTCGGGGACACCCAACCAACGTGCGTGCTGCATTTAAATTTTTTAAAAAAAAGCCAATGGCAGCTGCGAGAACCTGCATGAGAAAAAAAAACCCCCAAGTTGATCCCACACTAGTACCTACACTTAGGTGAAATGGGACATCAGCCGCCGTCATTCCAAGGTTGGAGTGATAGTACGTGCTTTGGAGAGCGTACAGCCAGTAACCGATCAAATAGGTCTTTCATACGTTGGAAAAACGAGCAACCAACGGCTTCCCCCGAGGCGATTCCATGGGCTTTCTGTGGTTCTACGAGGCGGGGTAGTTATCCACACTGTACGATGTAAGTACTTGCATTACGCAGGCGCTGTGGTGAGGGGTAGCTCCAGGGCTATCACATCACAACCTGTTTTGGGGGTTTAGTAGATTTTAACACTACGTGGAAATAGGATCGATTTTTACATTACATTTAAGAAACTTGGGATGGAATGAGAAAGTATTAACGAGCGTCCGGGTTGGTCTATCGGACATCTGGGTCGTGTTGGTTTTTTTTCCTATGTACAACCCGGTTTCTCCGACCAAACATCAAATCAAGGGCAGAATAAGTAGCAAGGAGCTGTAATGCGAGGGACATAGGAAATTAGAGACAAAGGAAACAAGCACGTTTATAAGAAATCGCAAGATGGTATCATCGAAGCAGAGTGACACGGACTTCAACGGCAAGACAGAACGGACTTGACGACCAGAAATGAAAAGATTAAACAAGGACGCCAGAGATGGAATAGAAGAGACCAAAACGACGCCGTCCTAGAAAAGAAACGATATCAAGCGTTAGGCGCCGGCACCAAAAAAAAAGCAAAAAGCAAAAACGATGATCTATTGTGTCGAACCTTGGGCAAGATCAGCCGATGGATGGGGGAAAAAAACAGACGGAAAAAAGCGACGAGCAAATCCAGCCGAAGCCAAAGCAATACGCTCCAAATGCGATTCAACAAATGTGAAATGCTTCAATTGTCGAGAAGAAAAGTAATAGTGGGAAAGTCTCGGTCTCATATGGGGTATCGTTCCCTGGCAGTCGGTAGTAAAAATGAAAAAAAAAAGCGAAGAAAGCATCCTAAGCAGCCGCCGGTCGGCGCAGAATGTCATCGCAGTTGGCGTCGAATCGCATATTCCAAAGTCGAATACTATTCATGAGCTTCTCGGTATTTTCAAGCTCACGGTCACGACCGAAAATCGATTCGACAAATTCACAACCAGCATTGCGACCCATTGAGACGGGCCCTTTGCCACCTTCTCGCTTGGCGGCCTTCCACATGTAAAGTTCGCAGCTCTTAAGAAGCTTCTTGAATCGGGACCAGAGGCGCTCGCCACTTTCCAGGAAATCTTCCACAACTTCCTGCGCCTCCACGCGTTGAATGCGAGGGAGGCATTCATCCGCCCTCTTTACTTTGCCCGCCAGCTTGATCAACAATAGCCACAAGTCGCCCGCGACATCGGCCATGGGCGTCGATGCCCCATGATGAAAGATGGTCCAGTCGTAGATCCACTTTCCGAGGGAGTTCGCATCAAACACACTACCAAGCAAAATGATCGGCGCTTCGGTTGGGTCCCAGTTTTTGATCGAATAGCCTGCTGGGATCCCTGCGGCCTCGGCGTCATGTTCGGTGGCGGTGGGTGGCGGTTTGGCGGTGGCAGGTGGTGGTTTGGGTTTGCTGGGAGTGCGCGTTGATGTGGATTGGCGCCTGGTTCGGGAGCGTCGGGCCGCTTCGATATCCTCGTTGTTAATATCCTGTGTGAAGTAAAAATGGGAATCAGCTGGATTTGATTTGCGATTAGAGGTCGAGGTGGCGCGACGATGTTGGCTAGAGCCTTCTCGAGTGGGGTTCGAGGCCGGGGGATGGCCTGGGCGACCGGTACGGGGCTTGCGGGCGTTGGGGCGCGGGACATCGAATGCTTCGTCGACCACATCTACGTAGATGGGTCGAGCCTGCGATTGCGACGGGCAGTATCCATTACCGAAGCCATCCCCCGTAGGATGACCGGTCGAGGGATATCGGTGTATGGGCTTTTCCGCATAAGAAGCACTTACATGATCGTGCTTTCGCGGTGGAATGCCATGGTCTGGAGTTGTTTCATAGTAGCCTTGTGGGTAGCCCGATGAATACCACGGTGTTTCTTTGGTGGTCGTGTAACTGGCCTTGCGGTTGTGTCGTCGCGAGGTGCCCCGGGGTGAAGCGTAGGTGTTGGCGTACTGAGAGGCGTAGTAGGCGTATTGGGGAGAGGTGGGAGGCGATTGAGTGTAGTCGTAGGCTGACCACCCGGGCGGAGGACTGGAGTAATGATACATTATCGCGCGAGCATATGGAGCACCAGTCGATCAGATAAATGTAAAAAAAATGGGAGGCAACAAGCCAGAAGTTCAAACAATCCAAAGGTAGTTTAATGAAATCAGCCCAAAAAAAATTTAAGAACACCGAGATATTATACAGGATATCGTGCACCTAAACAGAGATTGACGCCCACTTTAGACTGCAGGTCAGATAGGGGATTTTTTTTTAGTAGGACCGTCACCGCGGTACGGTTTCCGATGGAAGAGATGAGGATTGAAACTGAATGTGCTGAGAGAGCATTTGAACGTTGTTCGGTCAATCCAAGGAAAAGAGAGTGTGCGTGGGTTTAGGGGATCCTAGGACCCAATATCTCCTTATGATAAAGAGAAGATTGAGGCAAACAAAGAGCAGAGAGACCTCCTCTCCAAAAGATATAATAGCTTTAAATTCAGTGGAGATAGGTGGAGAGTGAAAAATTTCAACCCGATGAAAGGGAAAAAGGAAGATGGATCCCAGTGTCAGCGCCAGCGAGATTAGCGCAAGCCAATCAGTGCATCCACTAGTGGTCGGTGCGTGTGAGTTGGCGTTGTGGGCCGTGGTATTTGGATTCTTTCTTACGGGTATTGAAATTTGAAGATCTCACGGTATTTTACTCTCCGTCCGAGCTCCGTATTCATTTCCTCCAGAACTCTCTTTTTATTAAAAAATAAAAAATGGTGGAAGATAGCATTCCCTGCTTCTGGACGATAGGCCCTTCTTTTATACCTTGTGCTCGAGCTCAGCTATTACATTTTTATGACTCAACTTCGGGTGGCAACCTTGCAAATACCATCAGCTCACCATTCCACTAGAACTTGGTACTTTCCATCTCACTTGCGAGGCTACCACAGCCAAAGTACCATGAAGTCTCGATGTCGCTACCCCTCAAGCTAGCCCAGATGGAGACGCTTCCATTGGACGCTATATGCAAACCGCTTAGTTGATAACCCGTCAGTTGAATCGGGCAACGGACAACTGCATTTTCCTCGGTGTTTTTGACTTTTCTGGTCCTAAGGCAACTGCCCAGAAAGAATTTTTAGGCTCCTGAGGACTGACTCGCTCTGAGCACAGCAAAGGGGAAAAAAAAAACCAGGCGTGACTGTCGCCACTAAGACGTAGTGTGATTCCATTAAGATCTTACTGCCTTGAAGCTGTCTGGCGATGAGACCAATGTAGACCCATCAGCTGGTGTGTCATGGCTGGGTTGGATGATCGCAAAGCCATGCGCTCGACTTCTAGAACTAGACTGCATTTTCTGTGCCTCGTAGAGTTCATCTGCATCAACGCCATCATTAGTTGCAGCAACACGGAGAATACTGTAAACAGCACTCAGGTACTTAATGTTAATCACATGAAGCAAAACTCTCTATTAGTACGGAGTAGTAATCACTGATATATGTTCTTACTGCTTCATGTACTCCGTAGGCAGCGCTGGATGCATGCAGTACTCGATCGAGCAAACTAAAGCTGGTTCCATGGTTGGACTGACGGCATCCCAAATTCTACGACGGCTCACCCCGTCTCGTCCAGTGGTTCAGACTCCACTAAGCCCCCCCCCCCCCCCCAGGCAATTTGGACATTGTTATTTTATTCCAAGGACACTATCTGCAACCTGTATCGACACCTTGTTGCGGCAAAAGAAACGACTAAAGAGCTCTATAAGTATATCTTTTACACAGACCTCGCACTGCCATCTTGGGCGACATCACGGGCCCTGCATGGGCTTTACCGCTGCCGTCGCTGGGCAGCAACCGCCATCTTTTGGGCAAAAACAGAGAGATTTTTCAGACCGCAACTTGCTTCTTAGGTCTGAACAATATGGTCCTGAGTGGCCTGAAGAAGCTTCTGCCTCGCGGTAAAAATGGTATAACCAACTTATTATCGAGTCTAAAATCGAGGGATGCGCAGCGGCTGTGTACAACGCATTAGGATCGAAGCCGCATAATGGGGGGGGGCAGAGTCCTTCAAGCACAAGTAGAATGAAGTCATATCTATATAACCAAGCTGTTATTCACCCATTTTTGACATTTGAGTGCTAATGATTCATTGTTTCAGCATGGGGTGATAAACAAAAGGCGACTCGCTGTCGTTGCGATCACACACCATTTCTAGCCCTAGTCTGCCTTTTTGGGATTGGTCTGACACCAACGCTATCAGAAATGCAGTGTGCGTCATTACCAGCACCAATATATAGACTCCACATATATACATATATCAGCGATTTCTACTCCGCACAACAGTTCTCTACTCTTTGAAACAGTGTACATGCCTCTGTATGTTCAACGTAAAGAACAGGACCACCGCAACTTTGCGCAGCCAACAATACCACAAAACACAAAAAAAAACAACCTAAATTTTACGCTCACGCACCAAGTGAAGGGATGAGAGGCGGAATTTCCAGCGCGTCCTTACTGCCCATACCAAAGAATCCCAGGTCCACCCCTGATTCGAAGGTTTTGCTTTTCTTGATTGACTCAACCCTTCGAGAATCCCCCCTGTCTTAGCCAACCAGCCAAACAGAAGGCAAAGACCTGACCTACGCTGCCGATCATCTAGGGTTGCACATGGCTTTTTTTTTTAAATTTCTTATTATGCAAAAGGGACTTGATCAAATAACCCACCTGTGTTGTAGTAACATGATTTTTTTTGGATGGTATCGATAAAATCTCACATGCAAGCAGTAGATTTTTTTTTTTTAAAAAAAATTAAAAATAAAACCAGGAATGCGGAATGTATCTGCCCACCATACTCCGTAGACGATTCAGCGTTTAACAGGTCTGACTCGTCAACGCCCCTAATTCTCACTTATTTCGCCACTCCAACCAAGCTGATTTCAGCCGGTCACAAACAATAAGAAATAAAACAAGTTGACAAATTGTTTCATTTGCTTTAATGCGCAACGCCAAG
Organism: Penicillium digitatum; assembly: GCF_016767815.1. Classification (NCBI taxonomy): domain Eukaryota; kingdom Fungi; phylum Ascomycota; class Eurotiomycetes; order Eurotiales; family Aspergillaceae; genus Penicillium; species Penicillium digitatum. The sequence goes on along the minus strand of NC_089386.1, from coordinate 1,166,879 downwards.
TCGCCTAAGAGGCATGGAATTTCTGTAACGAGGTTTGAAGCGTCAAACCAACTCCAACAAGCCCGCGGACCAGGCTGCCAGGGGGGGGGGGGGGGGGGGGGGGGGGGGGGGTTAACGGTCTGGAAGCCGAATCGCATAGTCCCTCGGCTATAGACACATAACCTTGAACTGGCGCACGGGGACACGCACACAAATCTTTGTACACCCTCTCCCCTGAGCGAATTCGGTGGCTTTATTTGATTCTTATCCCGTGCCTTTCGTATGACACGCGACTCGCACAGTGGGTAAGCTTAGTATGGCCTACATCCGATGTATCATCTACGATTCGTATGCTCAAAGCGCGGTTGGACGGCTCAACACCCTTGCGAGACAATCAGGTTTAGGGTATAGGGTGGACGCCCGGATTGCCGTGTGGATACTGTGGATTCCGTACGGAGCAAACAGCGGATTTCAATGGGGGTTGACCGGTAAATTGCTTTTTGATATCAAGCCCGCCAACTCCTTGCCCCCTAGCCATCTAATCAAACGTGCACGCATGCTCCGCACAAGATCCATAAAGCTATATCACATGAATCGTATTTGCGACAGAATCCTATCTATCTACCACCCCTTGCACGAGCGGAGGTCGGCTTGGCCGGCGGAGGATCAAAACAAAACCTAGAACCCGTTTTGGGGTTTGCCATTGGCATTCTAGGCCCCGTTAGAATCATAGCGGTCCGGGAAATCCTCGAGGGTACTTCTTCGTACGTGTATTATTGATCTGGGGCTTGTGTATTACGCCGTTGAAGTTTTCATTGTGCGTGCTGATCATATTTAGGGCTTGGACGGCTGCCCTTGCCCTGTGCCCTATATCGTATGTACTCCGTAGGTGCCTGGCAGTCCAGGTTTCTGCCAGGTGTTGAGTGATACTTTTGTCGTTGCGCCGTGGGATTCGAGAGAGGAGAGTGGGCTTATGTTGGCTGTCTTGTGGTGGTCCTAGTGCGCCTTTCCCCCCCCCCCCCCCCCCCCCCCTCCCCCTAAATTTCCGCATGCAGGCTCATTACTTCGACACATTTTGGTCATCTCTGAGTGGCTTGGACCAGCCCCTATTTGGCTTTTGGACCTTGGTAGTTTAGAATGTAGATTTTGTTCGGAACAACGTCTCCCAAAGAACTTTGGTTCAAATGGATCAGATCACCATGGCTTGCTTGTGAATTTTTAGGTGGACGGTGAGGCCGTTGATTCATAACGTTTATGCATGGACAAGATTGTGACTTAGCCCATATATTTGGTTAGCTATCCTAGTTTGGCAGGTATATGTGCAGGCATGTTTAATTCTATTTAAGCCCCGAACAACCCCCAAAGAAGAAACGCCAGTCTGTACAATGTAGATGTTGTTGGCTTGGGGCAATTTTTCTGCATATAGAGTGAGTGGTATCATGTTTGTCAAAACTCAACACGCAAATCGCTGATCCTCAAACAAGGAAAAATCCAAGGAGTTCTCCCACCAGAATGTCGTGAAGCTGAAATCGCAAGCATTTAGCTTTAGCGGAGATTAAAAAAGGGGGGATATAATGTGAACTGTCTATGCAACCATGTACTCGCCGCCCCCCCGCTTGGCCTGCATGACTCGGGACCAACGGAAGGCCTGCGATGAAGCTGGTGCCCTGCCGCCAGCCAGCGGAGGCGGGGGACAAACCCCGCTAGGATAAATTGGAGATGAAGATTCATCGGAATGCTCAGCCCATATCCCTTCCAGAAGCTCTAGGCAGGAAAGGTTGTTGATAAAGCCAGAGTCCTTGGAGATATCCTTGCAGCGATTGCGGATGATTGAACGGTGATCGTCCTGGACACACTCCGAGCCGACAATGAACAGGGGCCAGAGAAGATATACATCCGATTGTGCGGTAATGAGACAGTGCATAGCCAGCTGAACAAGGTGCTGGATACGGCCATGGGATGATGGAAGGGTCGGCTCGGCTAGACGTTCGCAGTAGAGAAGGGCAGCATGGCGGAAACACTCCGAGATCTGGTAGACGTCCTGGAGATTCTCCGGTGCCACTTGATATGCCGACGAGGAGGTTTGTGGCGTCACATAAGCAGTAGAGTTCCAAGTCATTGTAGATGTAGATAAGGGTGGAGAGGGGAAAGCAGCCTGAGCAGGTGGGTCGAATCGCCAAGATTCGAGTCGCTGCCTGAGCGAATACCACTCTGTCCAGAATTCTGGAGAGGAAGGACGACGGGACGAGTCACTGCTTTGCGGCGGCGTGGGAAGAGAAAAGCCGTATTCCGGTGAAGGGCCCATGACTGGATTGGGCACAACTGTTTCCCATCCCGGGAACAACATGTTAGGAGGGAGGGAGGAGGTGGGGACAGCAGCGTCACTGGGGCGCAAAAGGTTGGGCTCTTGATCCTGACTGAGAAGATTCAAGCGGCCCAGCTGAGAAATCAGCTTGAACAGACGGCCATCACAGCCGGCCAGGTTCTCCAGACCCCATTCTCCATCTGTTATGGAGCTGATCTCCAAACAAGTTCCGCGGAGCTGCACATCACGGTCATTAGTAGTTGCCGTCAACGTATCAAACCACGAGAACATGCGGATGAACCATTTGAGATCATCCGTTACGACACGGGAATGCCGCATGCGGATCGCGAGCAGTCTTGTTACTCCAGCAAACTGTGCACGGAATTCGGCAACACCAGTATCGCAGCCATGGAAAAGACAGAGCATTAACAAAGTTGCGAGTACGGAGTCGGACAGTCTACGATGAGGGTCGGCCAAATCAGCATTTAGAGCCTTGACGGCCATCCCTCGATGGTGATTTTCTTCTCTGATATAACCTTCGACCATTGAGATGCCATATCGATCGTGAAAATCTTCATCGGTGAGGGCACGGTGAGCCATTGATGACATGCGTGCCGGCAGAGTTCGTTCCGTAGAGAGGTGATTGTGCTGTCGTCTTTGGCGTAGGTTGCTCGTAGCCAAAGTTGCAATCGCCTCCTGCAGAGCCTCGCTCTCCATCGCCAAGCGTATAATGTGAGTACGGAAGGGATTTGTTGGGGCATCGAAGGCAACAATTATGGGAGCAATGACTTCGGCGTAGTAACTGATGAGATAACGGAGACGCGGGGTCCGCCCCACAGACCGTGCCAAGAGGAGCTGCGAGAGTGATGGAGAATGGGCCGCGTTCCAAAGCACATGATAATTGGGATCGGATTTGACATCCTCTTCATCCGCGCCTTGTGACGCTGGAGGAGTAAAAGCCTGGGATGAGAATGGGACTGCAGTTGGCCACACCAGAGAACCAGAATTAGACGCCGGGCTCTGAATGGGAGCATAGAGCAATGGTGTTTCCGGGGTCATGTTTTGGCTTGCATGGTTGGGCATCATTGGCCGACTGGCTAATGGAAGTCCTGAAATCGCAGGCGGGGCAGCAAGCGTGTTCGACCATGATTGCGGATCTGGCATGTCCATCGTCCAAGCCATGTTGCAACACATGCCGAATGCAGCAGGCATCGTCGGCGGGCTACCTTCCAGTTTCACACTTGGCGTCCCGGTACCAAACGATGCCATTGCAGGGCCGTTGGACGGAGGTACCCCGGCCGAAGCATTGCCAGGTACCTGTGACGAAGACGGGCCGCTACAGCTTGAGGACCTCGATTGTGATTTCGCAGAATTTCCCGACGATTTCCCTTCCGGTTCCATCACCGGAAGCTTCTGACCCCGGAGTTTCCCTCGACTTGCGACTCCAACACCCCATGTTAGTGTCGTCTTGTATCCGGAACATTCGCGGCCGAGGTCGAGGCACTGGGAGCAATAGGGCCGTCGTCGATCACACCGTGCTCCTCGCTTGGAGCAAGCAAAGCAATCATCTGAGGCTCCGCTGATCACGGTTCTCTTGCGGCGTTTTCGGACTGGAGCGTTCAGGTCGGTTTTGCGGGATTTTCCCTTGGGCGCGGGGTCTTGCGAGGGACGATCTGCATAATCAGAGGCGGCCATTCTGGACGGGCGTGGGCAATGCCCGTATGGAGTCCATCCGTTTAGATCCTGAAAGACCTATTCGATTGGAGTAATGGATGTTCCACGAGGAGTAGATTAATTTGGGGGGAAGATTCGTAATGGGGGCGGAAACATCGAAACCCACGAGGTCGGCGAATTCGAACTGGGGGTTTGGGGGGGGGAAGGAGAGGATAGACTAATTTAAATAGGAAGAGTTAACCTTGGGAGTTCTGCAGACTGGAAAAGAAGGAACAATATGATGGAGAAGGGTTGGGGGGTGGATATGCGATCTTCCCCAGTGGAGGCTGATCCGCGCTTTAGTCGTTTAGGAAGAACTGGCCAGGGTGGATTGGGGCGGCTTTTCAAAAAGGCAAATGGGTCCACGATGATCTCGGAACCATTTATATCATTGGAACAATATCCCTCAAGTGTCTCACATGTGCTTTGATTCAATCTTGTTCCATTAGCATGCCTTGTTGGCCTTGTAGCGAGTGCTTAACTATGTTGTAGTTAGCAGACCTCGGCTTTCAGGTATAGACCCGGTTCATGTCACAGATTTCATACCTCATATCCAAGATGGGAACATGGAACTCTTCGGATGATCCAACATTGATAAAATCAAATTAGCGAAATTCCAAACAATGTTCCAGTCTTGGACATACGTAGCTCATTGCGTAGACCTGCCAAGCCCAGTGGGCCTATCTTCTTTCCGCCCGGAGTCTCTGGAGCAATGCGCCACAATTAACAACCCGGCCCTCGTGCTCTGAGAATCGGGCGATTTATGAAACCCTTGACCCTTTCTTGACTGTGTGAAAGTCGATCGGCGTGGCCGTGTGCCGCTCCCTGAACTCCTGGATGAAAGCGCAGTCACCCGAACTATCTAGCAATAATGTGTGCTTTGCGACCTGGGAGAGCGAAAGCGCTCCTACTCGCGATGCTCACTGTGATTCTAGTGTGTACCATCTACGTCTACCGGTCCCCGACCGCCGCATCCTCTACCGTCCCTTTAGTCCCAAACACAGCATTCGAGGTTCCCCTCACGGAACGCCAGAAAGACTTCTGGAAAGTCCTCCGACCCATAATTGAACGCCACAAACCAAGTTGCCCTTCTCCAGAAAAGCGCGGCGATGCCGCAGCTCAACACTTTGACCCCACCAAAGAAGTACCGCGACCCGACCTGACGGGCCTGAGTGAGGAAAATGTACGCAGAATGGAAGAAGCTCATGCGGCCTTCATCGAGGATGTCAAGAAGTCGGACAAAGAATTGAAACCGGTTCATACCCCAGGCAAGCGAGGACTGGTATCGACAGCTGGTTCCACGTACCTCCCCGTTTTTGTCTCGTCGCTGCGCATGCTGCGCCGCGCGGGATCAACGTTGCCGGTTGAACTCTTCATGAAGGATGCCACCGAACACGAGAAACATGTTTGCAACGAGATACTCCCCAAACTCGACGCGCGGTGCTTGGTGCTAGCGGAGGTGGTCGGGAAAAATGTCATTGAACATTATCAACTCAAGATCTTCGCAGTTCTTTTCTCGTCCTTTGAAGAGATTGTCTGGATGGATGCCGACTGCTTCCCTCTTGGCAAGCCTGAGGAACTGCTCGACTCGGAGCCATTCAAAACCAATGGTCTTGTCACATGGCCCGACTTCTGGGCTTCCTCCGCATCTCCGTTGTACTATAGAATTTCACGCCAACGGACGCCATCTATGAACGCCCGCCAGTCGTCAGAGACCGGGGTATTCTTAGTCTCTAAGAAAACCCACTTACTAGCTCTCTTGCTGGCGGCATACTATAACTTTTACGGCCCCTCGCATTATTTCCGCCTGCTAAGTCAAGGAGGACCTGGCGAGGGAGACAAGGAAACCTTTATCCAAGCTGCCTCTGCTGTAGGTGCGCCTTTTTACACCGTCAGTGAAAGGGTGCAAGCCATCGGACACGCAAATGCGGATGGACTGTCTGGATCCGCCATGGCACAGTCAGATCCGCGCGAAGACTTTGCCTTGATCCAGCAGGACAAATGGCGCGTAAAAGACGAGTCCGTTGCCCCTGCACCACACGTCTTCTTCATCCATGCAAACTACCCCAAGTTCAACCCCGGCGACCGGATCTTCGGCATGGGCTGGGAAACAACACCTACGTTGAAGGAGGACGGCTCAGATGGACGCGCCTGGACGGCACCCCCAGCGACCATTAAGCGATTTGGATACGATGTCGAAAGGGCTTACTGGGAGGAGATTAAATGGGTGAGCTGCACGCTCGAAACGGCCTTCAAGACGTGGGAGAACAAAGTGGGCCTTTGCAAGAGAGTCGAGGAATATTGGGGTCACGTCTTTGCTGAGCCGCATGATGACGATCCCAAGTTTACCTTGGATGGTTGATCACAGGTCTCACTAGCACACTTTGTGCCTTGGACCGCTCCTCGAATAGCCCAGCCTCCCATCCCCTTCCCCCCGTCTCCCGAACAGGATTCCGGTGTTTGGCTTATATCCAATTGCTCCAGATATATGTCTTCCATTGGCTCGGCGGCGGTTATAAGCATTGCCTTGGTTGGCGGTGAAGGTCTTTGATCAAGCCATTTTCATCTGGCGAAATAAACCATACCCAGTGTTGGAACGGTTACCGGTAATTGATGCCTGTTACAAAACTTTTGTATAGACTGTATAATAGCTTGGCTCGTGAAATCTCGGGTCTTGTGCCCATCGGATAAATGTGTTTACAAAACGATCTCATGAGATTTTTTCTTTTTGTTCCTACATTTTACAATGATATACCTGGATCGGAACCATTTTTTACCTCATCTAGACTACTACCCTACTGGCTCTCGATTCGTAGAGAAGTGTTAGTGTACGTACGTATGTGACGCCACTTTCTGTGCCGTAGCAAGCAGAAGTATCTACGAAGAGCATTCCCAGTGACAGCGTTAGATTATGCCAAGGTATCCGTAATGGCCAAAAGTCATTATTGCGGGCACCTAGGTAACTATACTATACTTGTTTCAAGAGCTTCTAGTAATGAAGCTATGCACACTCAACTCCCATCGGTCATATCTTTGATGTAGGGAATCATTCAGTGTCCCGTTACCCTTCCAAGAGGCCATCAAGACCAGATATCATAATTATCCTATATCACGTTCCACCATCAACCCTTCAATCCCTGGAAGATGAACATTCAATTCCAATCAGAAGACATGAGGGGGTAATTTTGTCTAGCAACAAAAAATCAGAATAAAATAAATTTAGTGCTTGATCCCCTTGTCTTTCAGACGCTGCTCATCATCAGCCTTAAGCTCAGCATCAATCTTAGCACCCTTGGAGGGAGCATTGCCATGCAACTTAGCCTGTATCAAAATCCATGTTAATAGATGCGTCTTACCTTGATCCAGGCTTTTCATATGAGCCGACACGTGGAGATATATCACTTACGGGCTTGGTTGGATCTTGCTTGCTCAACTCAGCCTCGGCATCGTACTCGTTGTGGTGCTGGGAGGAGTTGGGCTTGTTCTCCTGGGAAGCAAGTTTGTTGGCAATGGAGCGGCCATCTTTCGGATCAAGATTCTTGTGGCTATGGGGCATGCCCTCTGCATAACGGGCGCGCTCTTGGAGCTCGGACACAGGGACGTTGCGCTGATCGCCTGCCTCGTAGATACTGGGGTTTCCGACACTAGAATGACCCGAGCCTGATAAGTTTGATGGCCCGTTGTGTAGACCTTTGCCTGTCAAATTTGGCATATTGTGTCGATATAGATAGGACTTGGGGACTGTTGGGAGGCTGGGAGGTTGGGAGGTTGGGAGGTTGCTAACGATTGTGAGAGCAGTGATTTGTTTGAATAGAAGAGGAACTTGATTGGATTCTTTAGCAATGGAAATATTCTTATACTTGCCTCTGTTTGCTGTGATGTCATGCTGGAGTCACTGAAATCATAGTGGGGCGTAGTCCGGTTTGGGGGCAATGACAAAAGATCCCTGTTTCTCTATTTCTGATCCCATCTGCTCTGGGCCCTTCTCTGGGGTTCGGATTTGAAGAAAAGGTCGTTGCAATCAAGGCTGAGCATTGCTCCATGACATTGTTGATGCTTTTTAGCGTTGCAAGTCGAGTTCCGGTAGCTAACGTGGTATCCGCCCCACTTAATGCTTGTTCACGTACGTAGCTAAGGCACTGTGTACTCCTATTGATTCAAGAGGTTGTTTTGGTTGCTCGTTTGAATTGTGACCGATAACCATTCTATCAAGTTCATCTTAGATCATCTTTTCGTGGAGTGTGTGATCTATCCAGTCTGCAAGCGGCTTGTCTCGCTTTCTGACACAGGAACACTCGCAAATCGAAGATAACATCTCTTTTCTTTTTTCGACGTACATCATACCCGAAGGTCACACATCCTAAGAAATAAATGAAATGAAAGATCAAGTTTTTCTACTAGGGTTTCATACAAAATGCTTTGAACCTACAGCGATCCACCGTAGTCATCGGGGTGCACTGCGATTGAGGCGGGGATCACCAGCTTCACGTTGTAATGAACATCGTAGTTGTACAAAAGTACCCCATGTTCTCTCGATTACCAAACCGAGTCAGCAAGCTGCAGCTGAAGCCCAGCATCATTTCAATTTTTCTCCTATATCATCCCCCAAGAACAATCATGGGGTTTTCCACCGCTACACCAGAAGTCCAACCCCGCTACCGTCAACTCTTCACCGAGTTAGAGAACCGCTTCAAATCAACTACTCTGGGCAGTGATAAATGGTACATCCTAGCCATTTCCACCCTAGTTGCCAGCCCAGATCCAGCACGAGCAGACCAGCTCTACCTCCACCTTACTCAGCAAGCAGACTACGCAACCTCAGCAGCCCGGCAAGCCCTGATCCGCCGGCTGCGCGAGGCACTCGTCAAATCCGTTCCCATCGTCGGAGTTTGCAGGCCCATCGAGGCAATTTTGGCCATTAGCGAGGTCGAGCGCGACGAGGACAAGGATTTCACCTTCACTCGCGAGGGATGGCAATGTGATGAGGCGAACCACAAGCGGGGCACAGGGTGGCTGCAGACGCTGTACGCGCATAACACGACAGACACGCTGGATCTATTCAATGCGCATAAGGATTTCTCTTGGCTGTCCAAGGACATCACTTACGGGTTGTTTTTGTCGGATCGTCAGGTCTTGGATGATCTTGATACACAGCTTGTGGTGCTGCCTGGTATCATGAGTCAGAACCTGCCGAAGGAGACCCATTGGCACATTCGTGGTACGAGGCGCATTGGTGTTCCTCAGGAAGAGGTCCGGGTTATTTGGGATTGTGTGCAGCTTGTCGCTCAGTTTCATGATGTTAAGCTTCACAAAGTGCCCACTGTTCAGGCAGTTGAGTATGATGTTTAGACTTGGAGGATCGATTCAAGAAGCAATGGTTCGTGGGGTTTAACTTGTTTGAATTGCATAGCATACCAATAAATATTCCTATAAAGCGACAGGCACCTTGAGAGTTCGAATTTTAGTTGTGCCTTGTTGGTTGTACATACCTGAGGTACAAGCAAATCAGTCATTGCACCCTTAGACAGCATGTGAATGAAACTCATACGTCAAAAAGTATTCTTCCAAGTCTCTTTACGACTTCGAAGTGCATCTGCAATATTTAGAGCTCACTACAGAACACACGACCCAATCGATAGGCTTGAACAGCAGCTACCACTGACCTGTGTCCGCGATAACAGCCGATAACGAAAAAAAGCTCGAAAGTGGCCGAGCGGGGGGCCAAGGTCAACTTTTGAACTTCCATTTCACCCAATCTCAGACAGAACACACTCAATTTGCACAATATGGTTAAGCGCAAAGAACTCGGTGATGTCACCATGGGCGGCACCAAGCCAGAAGAGTCCGACTCCGACGAGGTCAGATGTGCATCCCGGACTGTGTGCCGTCCGATTGCTAACCATAATGGCGACTGCAGGACATGGACATGGTCAATGTAGAGTTTGAATGGTTCGACCCTCAGCCTATCGATTTCCATGGCCTGAAGAACCTCTTGCGCCAGCTATTCGATAACGATGCTCAGATCTTCGACATGTCCGCGTTGGCGGACTTGATTCTCTCCCAGCCAACACTGGGATCAACAGTGAAAGTGGATGGGCATGAATCGGATCCCTACGCATTCTTGTCTATTCTCAACCTGCAGGAACACAAGGTTCGCGATTTCTCAATCTTCGCCTCTTCGTTGTACTGATGATTTGCTCCCAGGACAAACCCGTCGTCCGGGACCTGATCAACTACCTCAAGACCAAATCTGCCTCCAACCCGTCCCTCTCCGCTGCTTTCCAGCTCCTTTCCCAACCCACGATCCCTCCCATCGGTCTTATTCTGACCGAGCGGCTGATCAACATGCCGTCGGAGATTGTCCCCCCTATGTACAACATGCTCCAGGAAGAGATTGCCTGGGCGGTTGAGGACAAGGAGCCCTATACATTTTCGCACTACTTGGTGCTCTCAAAGAACTACGAGGAAGTCGAGTCGAAGCTGGATCAGGAAGAGTCGCGGCCTCAGAAGAAAAAGAAGAAGGGTGGTGAGAAGGCCGAGCGCTTCTTCTTCCATCCCGAAGACGAGGTTATCGAGCGCCATGCGCTGTGTACTGGCTCTATTGATTACACTCATAAGTCCGACGAAGGTCACTCAGACTCAAAGCGTGCGTTCCAGGAGCTGGGTATCCGGACGAAAGGCAGCTTGATTTTGATTGAGGCGGCTAGGTTTGAACCTATGGTCAAGGCTCTTACGCAATATATGTCGTAATCAACGTTACCATTTTGCAGTCTAATTCATTTCATGGTTCAATTTACGACAAAAAAAAATTACAATCTAGCTTATCTTGCTTTTGGCTTTTGTTTCCTGCAGATCCCCCGGACAGTATTGCGTCGGGCACATAGTTCTCATAAATGTTGATATTCGATAAACTGGTCATATCGTAACCTCATCTAAGTCGACATTGCCCCTTACTCCCATTGTGTGCCCTTGAGTCTCTGCATGAGGTACTCAACCTCGACAATCTTGGTCAATGGGATGACACATTCCTATTAAAGTAGCAAAGTCAGTGATCAAATACTCAAAAGAAAAATTCCAAATGTTTCTTCGCACCTTGTACATAGCAACGACAGCATCAATGTTAATTTTGGGTCCATTTTCATCGGGAAAAGCAGGATCGGTGCCGTAAGTCTTCGCCTTGAGACCCAAGCGCTCAAGAACCTTCAGCTCAACGGCAGAATTGGTAATAGCAGCATCGATCCCCGCCCGATCCTCGGCCTTGATCAAACGCACAAAAGTCTCGGGGTCTTTCTGGAACTTCGACTCAGCAACAAACTTTCCAAAATGAATGCGGCGCGACAACGCCTGCAAACAAGCGACGTCGCAGGTCGCCGAGGAGCCGTAGTTCTCCTGCGTCTCACCACGGTCCTCCCGTCCAAATTTGGGACACACTGCCGGCAGGACCTCGCGGATGTACCGTTCCTTGATCACGTCGTTGACGCAGACATCGTTCTCGTGCAAGATGCGCGGGTATTCCAGCGGCTGCAGGATCGGTTCTTCAAGCACGTCCGGGAAGAATGGGTACTCGTCTGGTGATTGGTAGCGGCGAACTCGGGACTGTATGCGCTCTTGTTCGCGGAGCAGGTAGTCTAGCAGACTGAGCTCGCTGTTGGGAATCTTAACGCCGCCGGGGACATAGACGGTCTTGTTCAGCGGGAATTGAACCCGTTCGATCAAATGGAAGGTAATTGTGTCTTCTAGTCGACTGAGGGGCTGGGAGATTAGCTGCTGTTTGAGGGTTTGAGGAATATAGTGTGTCGGGATATAGTGTGTCTTGAAGATCATAGCGGGGGCGGGGAAAAGAGGTTGGGAGTCTTTTAGCAAGAGGAAAGTGGGAGCTCACATCAACTGAAATCGAATATTAGCAAGGTCCAATGCCTTGAGGGCATCGGAGAGGTCAATGGCGGTATCCATGTCTTGATATGTGGTGATGTGTAGATGGAGAGAGTCTGCGGGACTGCGAGGTTGTTTCCGGATACCTCAAGTTTACTCCGCTAGTCCTCCCATTTATGTATCGCAGAAGAGAAGAAAATTTTCATCAGCTGTGTCAAAAAGCCTACATATTCTCATAGGCAGGGTTCCTCAATTTACAAATAGAAAAACCGGTGAACAGACGTGAGCCTTCGAAGGGTCTGGTATAGAACGAGCTATGGCATTTGGTACTTTGGACCAAATGCGACCCAGGCACTTGCAGGAACACCACAATCGAGCTAAAATCAACAAATGTTGCCATCCTTGCATTTTGATCCGATGCGGACCGAAACAATCCAGATTCAGTCGAAAGCAAAAGGCGCCTGGGCTGGTTTCAGTCTGTAAAAGTACCATACGGCAGTAACCGGGGAATGCGGTAAACCCGCGTGGGACACCAAGTCTTTTGCTTCAACCTACCGCAAGCTTCCCAACTTTCCTCTCCTCATATCGCATGGGTTTTGGTTGAGCCCAAGGATAATCTCCGTTTTATGGAGAACCAGCGCCGTGACGACTCGCCGTCGGGTCTGTCAGACATCGTCGAGGGCGACGGCCTTCTGGGTACCGGCTTAACGGTAGGCTTTTTTTTTCCACCTTCCGATGGCACCCCCACCACCAAACTGCAGGCTGATTGGATTTCATCTGCGGTGATTGCAGACTCGTCACATTGAGGCATTCGGACGAAAAGTCACAACAACCGCGGAACACCTGATGGGTCCGGGCGAACAGAGCACCGGCCACTTGCACAATGCCATGACCGGCATCCACCGCGAGTTACGGCGACCGGCCACGCAGCGCAGGGTGTTCTCTCTAACACAAACAACACCATCCGACCTTGTCCGCTCAAAGCTTTCGACCACCGAGATCCAGTCGCGTGCCCTTTCATCCCTCCCGGACGATCTTCTCGCCAACATCCCCGAAGATACCAGCTCCTACTCCCTTTTCCAAGGCTTCCAGGCCTCCGTTCCAGATGATGTGCCGGAGAAGAAGCGACACCGAAGGCGAAGCTCCAAGGGGAAGCTTCTCAAGGACGCCGAGAGAGGTGGCACCTTGACTGCCGGCGCGGCCGGGCTAAAGGATCAGCGGAAATCGCTGAGTCGCAAATTGGAGTTGATGGGAATTCGCAAGAATATGTGCAGTGCGGAGATCCATGAAATTGATAACAAGGTTGCCAACTTGCACAAAATGCGCAAGATTGTCCTCGATCGATTGGCCGGCTTGGAAATGGACGAAGCGGGATTGGAGCAAGAACGTGGGTCGACATATCAACAAAAGGGATCATGGAGAGAAAGCTGATTAACATCGAACAGTGACGGATCTCGAGAATAAATTGGAAGATTTACCAGAAGAGGAGGAATCACAGGACACATCAATTGCGACGCCGCGGTCAGACGGCCAGGATGGTCCCGTTGCGTTGTCGGGAGATCCAGCGATGGACGCTTCGTTCATGTCAGAATCGATTTATGAGAAGATCCCCTCGCCTTCATCCAAAAGTCTACGACATCGATCTAACCGTATGGAATCCTCCGGTCTAGTATGCCTATCACAACTGACAGCAGATTTAGGGAAACGGTCGATGCCAATCCTACATGAACACTTCGCCCCAGGGTCTTTGATCAAGGAAATAGAAGCGCACACCGACATGGTCGCGGCGATCGACTTCGACTATCCATTTGGCACTATGGTCAGCGCTGCACTAGATGATACTGTGAGAGTTTGGGACATGAATGGGGGCCGATGCTCCGGTTTCTTGGAGGGCCACAATGCCTCGGTTCGATGTCTGCAAGTAATGGATAACATCGTGGCCACAGGGTCCATGGATGCCTCCGTCAAGCTGTGGGACCTGAGTCGTGCTCGGCCCGCTACCCGGGATGGACGCCTCAACAAGCATGAGCGTGACCAAGAGGAGGGAGCTGCAGAGCACAATTTCCCAGTACCGCCGTCCTCTAACCTCGAAGACTGTAACGTATTCTCCCTCGAGGCACACGTCGACGAGGTGACAGCGATTCATTTCAAGGGTGATACCCTCATTTCAGGATCTGCAGACAAGACACTCAGACAATGGGATCTTGTCAAAGGCCGCTGTGTCCAAACTCTGGACGTTTTGTGGGCGTCCGCCCAGTCATCGTCGTCCGTGACCGGAGACTCCGACTGGCGACCATCGGGTCGCATGCCCGATGCTTCGGCCGACTTTATTGGCGCAGTGCAGTGCTTTGACGCTGCGCTGGCATGCGGTACAGCAGATGGCATGGTCCGCCTCTGGGATTTGCGCAGTGGTCATGTCCATCGTAGCCTTGTAGGACACACGGGGCCAGTCACATGTCTACAGTTTGACGATGTGCATCTGGTCACGGGTAGTCTCGATCGCAGCATCCGGGTAAGCACTCGATTATGTTTCTCTCGCTCAGCCACTGTTTCTAACTGTTCTAGATTTGGGATCTACGTATGGGCTCTATTTACGACGCTTATGCCTACGACAAGCCAATCACCGACATGATGTTCGACTCCAAACGAATCGTGGCAGCTGCCGGAGAGAGTGTGGTCAAGGTCTACGACAAGGCCGATGGTAACCACTGGGACTGCGGTCCAGGTGTCGGGCTTGACGACGATGGGCCACTCCCTGCGACCGTCGAGCGGGTTTGTCTTAAGGACGGCTACCTCGTGGAGGGGCGTAAAGACGGCACTATGGCTGCCTGGACGTGTTAGACATGTAGGATCCCCTTTCAAAAGGAGGTGCATACTTGGGGGGTCACATTTCCTTGCTCTCTCTCACCTCAACCTTTTTGCGACCGTTGTATAGTATTCTATGTCTTAGTAGCGACCGGGCGAATCAGGAGCAGGATCACGTTGGTTATTTGTATACATGAACAAAGTCCTTCAATCAAGGCAGATGAAACAAAAATAGCAAGATTGTACCAGTCCGAGGCGCAAGGTTGACAAAGAGATCTGACCAACAAAGACTATGGAAGTAAGACTGCAGTCTTTAAAGAACAGCAGAAATATAAAGAACATGAGGTTTCATGCAGAGAGCTCGACGGTACATATACAGCTCCGAAAGTCGAGAGTTGAGATTCTTCAGTGATCCTCAGAGTTGCGCCTCCACCCTTTTTCCTCATCTACTTTTCACTCGCTTCACCCAACCTCCTGAGTTATCCCCCGGATTCCTGGCAGCCAGACCCAGAATCTCGGTCTTCTTGAAACAAAGCGAACACTCCTCGACCTTTTTGGTGCCATCACCCTCGGAAGCTGGTAGCTAGAAGCTGCAAGTCACGTTCCCGTCGCGTCTGCGCGTCTCTCCGGGGTCGCGATCTACAGGCTTCGGAGTCTACATTGACATTCTGTTCTGTGGTAAGTCTGAAAACATTGTCGCATCTTTCTCTTGCTTAATACTTGTGGGAACCAATGGCTCTGGTCCGCCATACTTGCTCTCGTGGCGCCAATTCCAGTTCATGTCGCATTATGTTTTGATACATGAACATGTGGATGTTCGCTCTCAGTCATTGTTTGGTATTCCCAAGGTTTCAACTGATATTTTGACCATGTCCCATTGTCTGTTTCTGTTTTGCTTTACCTATCTAGTCTCAAAAAGCTGACCTCCCAACCAGGCACGAAACAAGAACAAAGCACTCCTTTAGAATCCATTCTAGAGGATTAAAGTGCAGATGCCGCCCAAACGTGCTACGCGCCGGGCTGGCGCGACTCCCCAACGACCACATCAACAACCCGAATTTGAGTCCATACTGGACCTTGTGCAAGGGCCTGATTTGCCTAGCGTTCCAGTCCAGGCATCGTTTAACTATGGCGCTGCTACTACCACAGCATTACCTCAGCGAATGTCGATACGGCCCAATATTGGAATCGATCAGATGGCTGGAGTAGTCGATGCCCGTCTTGAGGTTGCTCGGAAGCGGACAGCCGCTACAAAAAAGAAGCAAGGCTCCCAAGCACGTCAGTCAAAGCGTGAGCCAACCCCTGACGAAGTTCAGCTTCAGCAGTCCCTGCACATTGCGGCAGATGAACGCTCCGATAAAACTCCTTCGCCTCCTGTTCCACATTCGGTCTCCACAGACTCTAGCCCGGACGCTCGACCCCCATTGCAACGTCCGTTATCGAACTCACCACTATATCCCTCGCCGCTTCAACGGGCGGGATCTCACATTCATAGTCCGCTGGGTAGCAGCTCGCCATTCCGCCACAGCTCCGTTGACAATGCATCTGAGGCGTCTTGGAATCTGGAACGTGATATCAACGAAGATGACTTGCAAAGAACGCGACCAAGCAAACATGGACGCAACATCACAGCGCCCCCTCGACGAATTTCTGGCTTGGCTAATGTCCCCGAGGAGGTAGAAGAAGAGGAAGAAGATGTCAAGTTTGAATCGGCAATATACCATGATTTAGAGCCGGATGTCCCCAAGGAAAGTTTCTTGCGTCGATGGCTAGGAGCAGTGCGGCCCCAAGGTCAGGAGACCCAAAGTCATAATGAACCCCCCAGCGAGGTACGCCGAAAAAGCTGGATGCAGGCATTCGAAGCGGTGATGAAGGGCCCCTATCATAATTGGATTCGGTGCGCCTTCTGTTTCCTTTTGTTCCTGAGCTTTATTTTCATGCCCCTGATTGCCGTGAAACTTCGCGCATATCTAGACCACGGTGCTTTTGATTGGGATTCGTCTTCCAACATAAGCATCGCTCAACCGGAAGTTTTCCACAGCCTTCGGAGCCAGATCTCAAAACTGGACATTCAGATGTCATCCTTGTCAAATGAGATCAGTTCTGTTCGATCAGAACAGCCATTTTCCAATATTCATGATTCGACGCCCACAGATGCAAGCCTTCATCGGAAACCGGTCTACAAAGTCAATTTCCTTTCGGTGGCGTTGGGGGCAATTATTGACCCAGCGAAAACCTCGCCGACTTTAGGTCCCAAACACGGCGCTACTTTCCGAGCACTCCTCTGGGCAAGTTCGTTTGCAACCAGGCGCTCCATTCGAGCACCGCAATCTCCCATTTCTGCCCTCAGCACGTGGGAAGAGGTCGGAGACTGTTGGTGCAGTGCTCCTCGCAATGGAACGACCCAGCTATCTGTACTTCTAGGCCGGGACATTGTGGCAGAAGAGTTGGTAGTCGAGCACATTCCCGTGGGCGCCTCTCTGGAACCAGAGGCAGCACCTCGAACAATCGAGCTGTGGGCTCGCTTCAAAGTGAACCCCCACAAAGCACCAGTCAAAGCCAGACCAACACCTGAGGCTAGACCTAGCCGTGGTTTCCTGAAACTCTTCGGTGATGCCACGGTGTCACAAGCGCCACCGTCAACCCAGGCACCTTCCTCCCGCGAAACAGGACTTGGAGGATTCCTTATTCCTGGAATCGGCTCACTTCATGGGTTGGTGATGGATCTATTGCGTCGAAGCAACCCCTTCGAGCCTCCAAGCGCTTACTCAGACGACCCAGTTCTCGGCCCCAACTTCTACCGCATCGGGAAGGTCGAATATGACCTCCACAGCCCAGACTACGTGCAGACATTCAAGCTCAACACCATAGTCGACGTCTCAACAATCCGTGTCGACAAGGTTGTTTTCCGAGTTACTTCAAATTGGGGTGCCAAGCACACCTGCATCTACCGATTCAAGTTACACGGGCATCTCTAGGCCCGGCTGCAAATATTCAGTCCTCGTCGAGCGTCCTTGAGCTTCGATTCGTTTTTTACACTTCTCTCATGTATTTATCTCCCAAGAGATCAGGTTCTGGCTGGTTCTGGAATTCGGACTAAATGTGCTTTGCGATGATACCTTGCATGGCTGCGGCGGCGTTACATGGTTTTTTTTCCCTTGGGGTTGAGATATTTATCTTTTAGAGCCATATCATATCAGACATGTGTAGCCATAGATTCATTCGGGTCTGCTTCCCTTGTCCACCCTATCAGTTTCACATTTTCTCATCACAAACGACCTCTTCAATAACATTTCAGTACGTCGCCCAACCGATTGATTGGTAATCTCGTTGGACTCTGCTCCAACAATTCCTTCGTGTTGCGCTTGCGCAACTGGCCTTGTGTACCGAAAAGACAGAGAATGGCTCTGCCAACTTGTCCAGAGTTGCCCCTCCTCTGTCTCTATTCCCAAACCACCGATTGCTATTTCTCTTGTTCTGTATCCCTAGGCGCGTGGCGCATGGTACACTACGACTCCTGAGTCTACCAAGTCTACTTCTTGTAGTAATAAGCGAAGTGTATGTTCTGTCAGACTATCACCAAAATTCAGAAAGTTGCGAACCTTTGAGTCTTGTATTATGTTTTCTTGTAGGCCAGTCGCTTTGTTGCGTCCACCCGTTTGTTACAAAGTCAATTTCTCGAAAGCTGTTGTCCAACCAAAACCCGGAACAGGACTAACTGAAACAGTTGGGTAAAGAATCCTCACTAAGTGGATGCTAACTTGTCACGCAAGTCCGATAGACGGTGTGAGATGTGATGCACTGAACACTGCCAGAGGTGAACGGCGTGGGATATTTTGAACGATTTCCCCCCGAGTGTACCAGGATGGAGCTGGCCCCCTAGAAGATTTTTGACCATCAACCCAGGTTCCGACTTCATCAAGACTGAATGCAACCTCTTACATCATGGGTATAATGCGCTTGGAGCTGTTGCATTTCAAGCTCCAGTCAGGCACTTCTACTAGCCTGGAGTCCCGTGTACAACCAACAATGGAGGAAGCGAAAGCGCGCATCGATGCCTGGTATGAGTCCGGCAGACTGTTCTTCCCCAAAAAAAGGATTCGAGAGCTTGGGGAGCAGTTGAAAGGTCTACCCGCTACGGGAGGGAAAATCGTCATCGAGGATCTTAACGGGGACACAATTGAAGGTGTGGTACCAAAGGCCGAAGGGAAATTTGCCGGGTAGGAGATGCACCTTATGCTTGATGTGACTTCTTGCATCCCGACGACAATCCAGGCTGATACTACCTAGCATGAAGCTTGGCATAGAATACAAAGATGCACGACATCTCAAGGATGAGATCGATGGGTGTTGGGGCGTTGGACCGTTAGGATTCTCTCCCCTACAAGTGGTATACTGGAGGTATGATGTGCTCGACGATGAGACCCGTGACCATGAGACCGTAGTTCGGGAGTTTGGAGAGAAGATCCGGATCTGGGAGGCCAGTGAGGCCTGCAAGAAGTTCAAATCGACGTTGTCCCAGAATGTCAGTAGCCATGAGATCGACACTATAGTCGGATTTGCCTGCGGTAGCCTGTCACGGCCATACAACCCTCGAACTGACTACCAGCACGCACTGCTTATGACCCTGAAGAACTGGCTGAGAGAACAAGCTCCGAGCAAGAAGCTCCACTGCTACATCCAGGATCCGATAAACACCTCTGCTGACAAGAAAATTCTCGCCGAATTTGAATTTGACGTGGTTGAGGATCCGGTTGGCTGGGACACTGTCACTGAGCAGTCAGTTGTGCTATCTATAGCACCTAATGTGCCTGTCAAGCAAATCGTCGAGAATATTGCTAGACCCGCTATTGTGATCTGGGCTGCCATCAAAGATGTGGATCGTCACATGTGGGTGTTTTCTTGGACTGTTTCAGGTGTCCTTTTGCCTTCGGTTCCGAAGCTAACATGCTCACTAGCATTGACCCTGATACTTCCCGTACTAGAAAAATGAGGGAGCATTACGATGTGTATGATCTTGGAGACGAGAAGCATTTGGGGGACGCTGTGATCTATATCCGGAAGGAGAAGGTTGTCCCAGTCTGCAAGTCGGGGTGACCCACAGGGTGCCTCGCTGGATATCTTGGGAGTTTTTCATATAGATAGTTGGAAGTATTGAAGTGTGTCATTTCTTTCGTTCTCTGAGCGCGTTCTTTCCAATTTGCGGCTACCAATAGTAGCATCTTCCAAGCTGTATATTGCAACAAGAGTAATTGGCCGCGTTTGCAGCCTCTAGTCTCGAGGACGCAAGACTTTGATGATCTGATTAGTCTTGTGTAAGATTAAATAGGGGAAGTTCTAGATAAGAAGATACTCCGATGTTCCCTTTGGATCTTCTTCTCCTATAGCTTTTGGGTTGTCTAGGATTTCTTTATTTTAAATGACTTTTCGTCTCCGTCTCCATGGATGGTTCTATTACAAGCACTACCTCAAATTTTATTACTCACTTCTTTTCCAACCTCGGAAACCCCATCTAGCGCTTACAATCACTATCCACATGGACGACACACACAATCTAGAGCCCGTCCTGGGAGAAAGAATCTCGTGGTTAGAAGGCATAACCGGCGCGGTTGTTGAGTACAATGTTCATCCGGGGACGGTGCAGTCCTGCCTGCAAAACGCTCCAGACAATTTTGTCATCTTCTGCCAAGGGTCATGGAATTGACAAGGTTACTGGATTCGCCCTTGGCGCGATGTTCTTTCAACGTTTCAATGAGGATGGCAGTCTGGATCGTAGGGGTGGGTGGCGATCTGCATTTCAGCATGTGCTCCTCTTTATCATGACGGAGTAACGACAAGAAATAGACCATAAAGAGGAAGTCTTAAGTAACTCACAGGATCTAGCTTACCGCGAGGTGGACAAGAAGATTTTGGACGAGGCTGGCAGCGAGGTGATTGAAGATCCGCGTGGTTGACTCCAGAAGAATGAGCACTTGATCGTACTCTTAATGGTACTCTTCACGGGTCAGAACAACGATGGATGGTTATGAGCTGCATGGAATTTGACCCTGATGAGGAGATGTGTTGTCGAACATTGTGCTTAACATCCAAAAGTCGGTGGCTGCCCCAACTCCCAGGTCAGATGGAAGATTTTCTTTAGCATGAGTCTTTGAAAGTTTCAACACTTCGCCTTGATATGATTCACTGTTGATGAACCGGACGTCGGTATCACCAGGTATATGTCTACGTCGTGTACATCGTTGATCAAGGATCATTGGAATGTTCCCGTATAGCCCGCGTACTTGCAGCCCTCTCATTCGCATAGAGAAATAATTAATTGCATCTAGTAATCTAATATGAACAGTTAAAAAAAGGAAATTAACACTCGTTAATCAATTAATCTCCTTTTAATCTCTCCGATAAATTTCAATCTGGTTGCGTAGGATCCTTTCCCCCACATCTCGAAAGGCGGAAGACCCTCGACTCGGGACCTTCATCTTTGGTCACGCGCCTTTCGTGCAGCTCATCCTCGTACCTACGCCCCCAATGGCCTCCGAGCGAGCGATCGATCGGGAAGAGCGACAGGGCCTTGTAAGTATCCCGTTTTGCTTTTTTTTCAATTTTTCAATTTTTTTTTTCAAAAGATGGGCGGGGAGATAACCCCTCTTTATATCTGACGTTGAACACTATGTGGGGGGAGGATCGGACATTGTGAACGTGTTTCGGCATGGGTTCACCAGTCACCAGATCTCCTGGGGCATATCCAGATCTTGACTAACGCAGCAAACAGCGTGCCATTCGCGATTTCCTCAAGGCCCGAAACTCCTACGATGTCCTACCACTCAGCTTCCGACTCATCATCTTCGATACATCGCTTTCCGTCAAGGAGAGTCTGAACATTCTGATTCAAAACGGTACGCTTTACGCGATTCCTTCCTCCTTTTCTACAAAGGTGCCGAACCTCAGCTGACTGCGAACCGGGAAATCGGGAGGTACAGGCATCGTTTCAGCTCCGTTGTGGGATTCCAAAGCCTCCAAATTTGCAGGTCTTCTGACCACCTCCGACTACATCAATGTCATCCAATACTATTTTCAGAACCCCGCTGCGCTGGATCAGATCGATCAATTCCGCCTGGACAGTTTGCGAGGTGCGTGGGGTTCTCCCGTGGTCGCCGCATTTCCTGCAGGTACACCCGGCTAACGGGAGTATACAGAAGTTGAAAAAGCGCTAGGCGTGGCACCGCCAGAGACCGTCTCCATCGATCCAGAGCGCCCTCTCTACGATGCCTGTCGGCGCATGTTGGAATCGCGCGCCCGCCGTATCCCCCTCGTCACTAGCGATAGCCAGACCGAGCGGCCCCACGTTCTTAGCGTCATCACGCAATACCGGATCTTGAAGTTCGTCGCCGTCAATGTCCCCGATACGCAGCAGCTACGGCGTCCACTAGGTGAACTCTTGCTAGGATCCTATGATAACGTTGCTACGGCTTCGATGGATACCCCGGTCATTGATGTCATCCACATTTTGGTCGAGCGTAGCATTTCCAGTGTGCCGATCGTGAACTCGGAAGGCGTGGTGTATAACGTATTTGAGTCGGTCGACGTTATCACTTTGATCAAGGGCGGTTTCTACGATGATTTGAGTCTCACAGTTGGGGAAGCACTGAAGAAACGTTCTCCGGTATGTCAATCTCCGTTGGTGATCTCGGTTTCTGATATTTACGTTCTACGCAGGGTTTCCCGGGTATCTACACCTGTTCACTGAATGATGGACTGGATACTATCTTTGATACCATTCGTAAATCGCGAGTGCACCGTCTCGTCGTTGTGGATGAGCATTTCAAACTCAAGGGCGTTCTGACTCTGAGTGATATCTTGCACTACATTCTTCTCGAGGGAGAGAACGAAGAGGCGTGATTGGCTTCGAGTTGACAATGATTTTTTTTTTCCTCCCACACATATTCAGTTTTGCATCGTTTCGGCGTTTTGATCGGCCCTGTTCTGGCTCTTCGAGGGAAAACACAAAAAATATGAAGATAACTTGTGAATTGCCTGGGAACACATGGGCCCGGCGAGGCTAATGTTCTGGGCTATTATTTGGATTTTTGGGCTTTACGAATGTACAGAGATTATGACATGGTTTCCAACCCTGCTCTCTTTCGCTTTTTTGAGGGGGGGCCGAGCACTGGAGCAGAAACAGACCTGGAAGATTCGAATGTCCATTCAAGGCATTATCGGAATTCCAAGGTGGACTGTTGGCTATAGATTGCTGTCAAGGCGCCCCTGCCTCGTGTATCTCAGCTCCTTCCTCGAGGACAAGACCTTGGCCAAGTCACATCCCGAGGCATCCTAATTCTTATTTCATCCCCATCTCTTCCTCTCGTATACATTATCCAAACGTAATCATGCGGCGTCTCAAAATGGTCTTCAGGTCTGGGTCTGAGACACCTAACCCTGCTTCATCTCGTGCTGTCTGGCCACGACGGCGCCAAGGGTCTGAGGAAGACCCATTGAAATCTCAACCAGAAGCCGCTTCGAGTGAATTACAACATGGTGAGCCGACAACCGAAGCAAGACCCAACACTGCCCATAAGCCATCCTCCTCGGCCGGAGTAGCTCTCGTTGACGATACCGAAACTGGGTCGAATGCTCAACAAGCCCACGACACTGGCAAACTTCCTCGATCCAAGAATGGCACTAGGCGTCTGAAGAGAATGGTTGCTCGCTTGCGTGGCAGCTTATCTCAAGACGATGATCCCATCACGGATACACAGCCTCAACCCGCGCAAGAGAGGACCTGCACAGAGAGACCGAGCTCCATACCTTTGTCCTCCAATCCCATTGAGCCCGATGCTGCCGGGAAGTCGTCCACAGCCGTTGGCAAGTCTGTCAGGTTCAATGACCCCAAACAAAGGCGAAAGGGCAGCGGTCAGGCGATTCATTCTAAGGAGTCCAGCCAGACCGAGGACAACGCCTGCCGTGACCCGGCCCAGCGCATCACGATGCCTTTTCAGGAGGAACCTTTCGAGGAGTGGGGATGGCCGGGACTGATGCTGTATTACCCGGATAGTGGCAGCAATGCCCAAACTCATACCCCCGAGGCTTCGGATCCGTTCTCGGATGGGAAGGCCACCGACGTCAGACCAGTAAATCCGGGATCTTCGAGGCATAGTGCAGGCACGAGCCGAGAGGAATCATCTCGGGCTTCTGAAGGGACGCTGGAGCCTATCGCCGAGACTGATTTCGACACACTTGAACCAGTTATCGAGCCAGTTGTCGCATCAGCCGAGCCCGAACATGCGAATTCTCAGAGAGCATGTTCGGCCACCAGCCAAGCAAGTCAAGTAAGTTGGAGTAGCACACTTGACGGGCCCAAGGCGACCTCAGCCTTCAACCAGATGACATCTCAGTTGGGCATCCCAATTACCATTCCAAGTGATGATACTCCATGTCTTCGTACGTTTGTCTTCCCCTGTGGGCATGAATTGCCATTGACGATAGTCTAGCAGTAGAGGGAGATCCTGCCACCGAGGAACAGGGCCCGAGTCGTCGTGGATTCGGGTTGTTGGGGAAAGTTCGCAAGGTGCGATCCAGTTTGGATGCCGACACAACCCCTTTGGCACCCCCTCCAAAGCTACGACGAATGAAAACATTCGCAAATCTGCGCCGTCCCACTCCGATGACTTCGTTGCAAGGAAGATCGATCGAGACTTTGGCCCGTCTGGGAGGACATGGCTATCTTATGCTGACGGACTTGGCCCCCAGTCCTGTGCAGCTGCCGGCGTATCTTGTGGCAACGCTGATGTTTCTGCACAAATATGGTTGGTGGCTGCGTCTTTTACGTCATGACTTGACTGACCCCGGGTTCCTGCAGGTCTGGACACTCCCGAGATCTTCATCCAGCCCGGCGATCTGAAGGCCGCGATTCGCTTGTATGACCACTTTGCTAGCCAGGTGCTAGCGGCGGAGAAAGATGAGGCCAAGATTTCCCTTACCATGCGGGTGGTTGCCATGCCCCCGCTCCGTGAAGATTCGGCGCCGGTATTAAGTGTGGCCTGGGCCTTAAAGGCCGTCCTGGCGGGGCTTCCCAACGGGATCCTCGGGAGTGTCCGACTCTACCAAGTTTTGCGGGCAATGTACTATCACTCCATCCCCAATCACCCCCATCAACTCCGTGTGCCCGACTGCCTCTCCGAGGCGAGCCCAACGACTGCCGCCCGAGTGCAACTTATGTGTCTGGCGCTCATTGCCCTTGCTCATGAGATGCAGCGCGATCTGATCTGTGCGGTCTTTGGGCTACTGTCCATGCTGGTGAATGCGGCGACCACGGTCCCGGACCAACCCGGGATGGAGCTCCGTGATTCAGTGGCGAATCCGAACTTCCACGAGTTGGCGCGGGTGGTTGGACCACTCCTCCTAGGGCCCAGACAAGAGACCCGAGAAGCCTCGCTCGAGGTGGAAAAGGAGGTTGATGATCAACGCGTGGCAGGTTTATTGCTTAATAATTGGCACTTTATGCACCGACAATTGCAACACTGGACAAGTCGACGCTTTGTGGTGGGGTAGGGAGTCCTTCCTAGAGGGTGTTCAGCGTGAGAAATCAGGTCCAGCTCTCTGATTGGATTTTCGAACACGCTGTATACTTCTCTCCCCCACTTCCTCTGCACCCCAATTCCTCTGTGTTATTTTTTTTTTCTTTTGTTTTTAACGGCTTTGAATCCTGTTGGATCCCATTCTTTTGGTTTTGGTTTTTCTCATCTCTTACTGTTTAATTCTAGTTCTAGTGTCTGGGCATGGGGGTTACTCAGGTAAAAAAAAAAAAAACGGTGTCCAGTTAGAAACAGACAATTCCATTCCCTTGATATCTCTGGTTTTGGTTTTTTTTTTAAAACAAATCTTTTCAAACTTGACATTCTTTCTATCCTTTGGGGGAAACACTCAAATCCCATTTGCCATTCGCCCGGATCTTCTGGACCGCAGGAAGTCTTGTCCGACCGTGGCTCCAACCAGGTCAACCGCACCTGAACTTTTTCATTTTCTTCAGGCACCAAACTTGATCAAAAGAGACCTTTTTCTTTTTCTTTTTCTTTTGCTTTTTTTCTGATTTAGGGTTCTTAGGGCAAAGAGGGTCCTTTTCTTTCTTTCTCTTCCATGTTTGAGAATATCTTCTTTGGAAAGCTTCCCTTGATATGTCTAACCTTCACTCTGCCATGCCAGGGCTACCAGGGTTACCTGGCCTAGCAAACATTACTGATCCATCACCATTCACTTCCTTTGCAGGTGATTTCCTCGGTCTTCCCATTCCAGACGACGAACTCTGGGGATTGAGCCCCGTCTCACCAATGGCCACGGGCTGGGACAAAGATTCGGCAGCATTTGCCAATTCCGCACTCGAGCGGGACCTCAAAAACGCCCAGGTCCGAAATGGCCAACCAACCCCGCCTCCATATGACGAGCAAGGTCGCGATCTCTCCCGAGACATGATGGAACATGCAAGCAAACGACGGCGCGTGCGAGAATACAACACCGCAGCTGCCAGCCTCAGTCCCGATCTCGACGATGCCCCGCACGAACGCGCCAAGCGGGCCAAGTTCCTCGAGCGGAATCGTCTCGCGGCAAGCAAGTGTCGCCAGAAAAAAAAAGAACATACCCAGCTGCTGGAATTTAACTTCAAGGAACAATCGGAGAAGAAGGAGCAGCTGATCGCGGAGATTGCCCGGCTACGATCGGAGATCCTCGGGCTGAAGAATGAAGTACTGAAACACGCTCAGTGTGGAGATGAGCCGATTAGACTTCACCTCGCTCAGATGGTCAAGAAAATTACCGATCATGATGGTGCTCCGTCTGCAGGTGCGCTGCCTGATTCGCCCGTCAGAATCTCGGAGAACAATCCCTCTGTCTCCCCGCTCGAATCCAACCCCGCTCCGGTTGCGACTGCTATGCCTGTGCCTGTGCCTGTGCCTGTGCCTGTGCCTGCTCCAGTGGCGCCGGCGACGATGTCGTTTGGCTTTGATGATCCCTTGCAACTGGAGCCGGCCGCTGCGGCTGCTGCCGAGGCATTTGAGCAGCAGATGCGTCGCGAGTCGGAGACTTCGCTGGTCTCAGAGGGGTCTTATTCTTTCTCGGCGGAGGATACCTCCTTTGATGATTTGATTAATGTGTGAGGCAGGCTAGGAGTGGATGCTAATGTGATCACGACTTTTTGTTTTTGTTTCTGTTTTTTTTTTGTTTTTCAAATGTGGAGGTAATGGGGGCAGCAGGTCTGTCTGGCGTTGACTGTGGATCTTTGAGCCCTTTTGATTTGCGATCCAGTGGGAACTGGAGGGTGTCTGGCGTTTTTGATTCCGACTTGAGCAAACGGATCAAGCTTTTGGTATTCCGTTCCGTCGGGGGTTTTTTTTTTTGTTGTCAATTCTAGCTGCCTTGAAGGCGATTGGCTAGGAGGTGGATTGTTGCTGTGGGCAATGGCCGTGCCTGGGTTGTATCTTCTACAGCATGGCAGATGGAAATGAATTGGTTTCTATCGATACACTGTGTTGATCTGGTAGATAAAAGGTCAAGATATAGCTTAAAGACCAGACCTTCTAGCGGTTGACTGTCACAATTCCCGGAGAAAGGCCTATCTCCAGGCTGTGGACAAGACTGGACAACGGCCACAGTGACAACCATCCAACTCGCCATAGATGCCGCGCCATCCAACAGCGGGCGTTTCCCAAACTGAGCAGACTAAAACACCATTTAGAGAAAGGGAGGAGCATGGAGGATTTATAGTGGGTATCTTCAGGTGGAAATAAATCAAATCATAGCTGTCGTAGCAAGTGCGAAAGGAATGTAGAGGGATGTTTCTGGACGTCCGTCACTGTACATCTCAAGGTCCACGGGGACCTGACGGATCTTCACTTTTGTACTTCGTAGACGTCCGACATGGCGTGATTCCACCGTCATTGGCTCAAGTCTCTTTGGCTAGTCCCCGATCGAATGTGGATACTCAATCCCCGCATTGCTTGCCGGCCAGATGGGCGATGCTTTCCATATGATGCTTGCTGAGGTCGGAGCTGCGAGATGAGATAACCAATAACCACACCCCCTCACCCTTTCTATCATCCAATGAATCTTTCCACCAACGACAACCAAACGCCCCCAACTTCCTCGGCATCGTCGCCGATGACCTAGGTTTCTCCAATGTGGGCTGCTTCGGCGGAGAGATCCGCACGCCTAACATCGACCAGATCGCCAACGAGGGACTCCGATTTACAGACTCCCACGCCGCCGCAGCATGCTCGTAAAGCTCCTCTGCCCCAGACCACCAGCTCCACCCAAGCTCACAAAGTCCCAGCCCCACACGCGCCATGATCATGACCGGCACAGAGCATCACATCGCCGGTCTAGGCAACCTACTCGAATGGACCAACATCATCTCCAGCCAGAATGGACCTCAAGGCTCGACCATGAGCACCGCGCCGCAGCGCGGCATGCCCGGGTACGAGAGCTACCTCAACGAGAGGGTCGTGCCACTCCCCGAGATCCTTCGCGACGGGGGATATTTCACATCATTCTGTGTTGATCTGCGGCCGGCAAACATGCTTGCCAACTCGAACCCCCGACGACTTACACCTCTGGTTTGGCGTCGCAGTAGCTACCGGCGAACCTCACACTAGACCGTTGCATTCCATTTATTCCAGATACCCTCACCTCCACTCATCGATGGGGCCTCAATCTGCTACGCTTCAGATGTGCCAACTATGCAGGACAGCTTGTCCGACGCAGGCGATCCCTCATTTGAAGACCAAAACCTGCTGCTACTGCACTTTCGGTCCATTGATCCGCCGGTTGCTCCTTTTGCGCCCATGAAATATCGAGTGGAAGGATACGCGGCCAGCGCTGCCAGCTCATGCATAAGATTTGAGTCCGCTATTAGATGCTTTACCTTGCTATGCCGATGTCCATAAAGCG
Source organism: Penicillium digitatum (assembly GCF_016767815.1). Taxonomy (NCBI): domain Eukaryota; kingdom Fungi; phylum Ascomycota; class Eurotiomycetes; order Eurotiales; family Aspergillaceae; genus Penicillium; species Penicillium digitatum. The sequence goes on along the minus strand of NC_089386.1, from coordinate 1,138,273 downwards.
ATAATGGAAAGGAAAAGATGGCCCTGGGCACCTACTTTTTAGAGTATCCAGTTCAGAGATACAAGCTTGTATTCGTGGCGAGGTGACAGAGTCCACACTCATCGATTTCATGATCGTATCCGACATTAAGCAGGTCTCGGTCATTTGCCGGTGGCATGGGTCAAGCTGCTAGGTGTCGAGTCCTTGATTGCAGGCCGAGATCGCGATCCTCTCCCTGCGCTTGGCCATCATCCCAGATCATCGCACACCTCTGAAACCACCCGATATACAAACTTCCCAAACTTGTCACCTAACAGCACCAACATAGACCTACACGGAAGAAAACAGCATCGAAGACCCATTCCTCTTTCTACTGGCTCATTGGCAGGCTTTTATAACCAGCGGTCTGCTCGTCCGCTTAATTTTGGTGACGAGCTCATGCATGCATAAATTTTCTTATGAATTGTGATGCCAAAACCTACATCCGCCCCAAGGTTCTAAACCGACTCAGGCGCTATGCTTCGGTATCCCGCTTTTTCACCACCCATACACCGTACACGATGCAGCAGATGCCCTCGTTCCTTGCGCACATACGCCGCAAAACAAACAGCAGCAACCGCCACAGCCCCAGCACTGATCAGCACGGGATACCCGAACTGCGCCGGCAGCGGGAAAGCAATAGTCGAAGCAAAAGAAAGCATCTCGAAAACATTCTGCAGCGCCATTTCAGTCGCAGAGAAGCGGGCACGGGCATGTTCGTGAATCTTCTACAAAACACCAGTCGGTCAGTCCATGCGCGATCCACAAGCCAATCATCCAGAAGAAGCCACTTACTTCCTGCACAAGAAACTGAACCGACAAATCGAATCCCCAAAGCCCAACACGACTCAACGCAACGCCCACAATCAGCGTACCCGCCACGAACTGCGAGCCCGAGTCCCACGAAACAAAAGCCACAGCGGCAGCAGCCACGCAGAGAAACTGCCAATTCAGGAACCACAGCCCGGACCGAATGGGTCCAATCCGGTTCATAATGATCGGCGCTGTCCATGTACCGGATATCTCGGCGGCTACGGCACCGATACGCATGTAGCTGACCTGTAACGAGGTAAAGCCCGCGTGCAGCAGGTAAGTGACCATTGTTGCGCCGAAGGATAGGACTGTTAGGTAGAGCAGACTCAGGGCGAAGGATGCTAGGAAGACCGGGCTGGCGATGTACTCCTTCCATGGGTTGAGTGATTCTGGGAAGGAGCGGAGGATGCTGCGAGATGTGTGATGGTGGGGATCATCGGCGGTCTCGCTGTTTAGATCATCTGCCTGCGGTGCGGGAGATTGCATCTTGGTCAAGGCGGGGACTGATCGGTAGACCTGGGCTATGGCCATATATTCAACGAGCACGGATGCGATGTTCAGAGTGAAAACTGTCCAGATTGCGTATTGGGTCGAGAGGCTGTCGATCAAGGAGATGAAGACTGGTGCTATGAGCTTGCAGAAGAGATCGATTCGTCTCATGGAGGCATTCAAGTCTGTCATTGGATCGAAGTTAGGGAATGTAGGAGTCTCAAGTCGCTTCGGGCTTCTCACCTTGTCGAGGGACATTGATACTTTCCGAGATGACGATTGCCTGGTGTCAAATTATCAGCGATTGAGATCTCCCAGGATCAATTTTTTTTTTTTTTTTTTCAGATAGGACGCAGGGAAGAATCCAGAGAACCAGAATACGATTTCCTGTACCTACCCAGTCTCGTTCCACAGCCACCGTATTAGCTGTACTGGCCAGTTTCTCCACACAAGCCAGCAAGCCCTGTACAGCAAACAAGGCAATTGTACGCGGCCAAGAGTCCGTAGACAAGGTCACCACGAAACACAAGCACGAGATCGCGACAGGGACTCTTTGCCACACTGTTCCTCTTGTTAGCCATCGGCCCTGAATGACAGCACAGCGAAATTTAACACAGTGAATTGTCCAAAGACACAATCAACCTACCAATAGAGTGCCTCACAGCTACAAGCCGGTCTGAACTATCAACTTGCGCACCGAGCCAGGAGGATAGCGCGACGGTTGAGAACGCCCGCACTAGAGCGTACATCGAAGCGTATAGTAGTGTCCCTGGGAAGATCGAGGCGAGGAACAGCACGGCGCCAAATTCGAACATGCGTGAGTTCCATGCTGAGAGTGTGTGTGAGATGTATAGGCGCGTGAGTACGGAGCGAGCTTCTAGTGCTGGGCTATCATTTGGAGATTGTGAAGTATCGTTTGACAATGTCGGTAACAAAGCGCTGGAGGCATTGGGGATACTTTCTGATGAGCGCCCGCTAGGCTCTGTGTACCTGCTCTCAATCTCCATCTAGAAGCGCTGCTGGCAGTTTGCAACAGATATTCAAGGGTTTGGTTGAAAGGCAGTGTGGATTTTGATGGGAGATTAAGTTGGGGGACGGGTCAGCAATGCCGAGGGTGGGTTGAGGACCCATTTTAGATAGTGTGGGGTACAATGGTGTGATTGACAAGTTTTAGATCACAAATGTCCTCTAGATTTGAATCGACCAGTTCAATATCACTGTTCATTTCCAGTTCAAGATCAACAATTGCAGATTCAGAAGATGCGATAAGTGTTTTGTGGTATGCGGGCCGCCAATAAATTCTAATACACCGAGCGATAAAATTACAAGCTCTAGACGGTATCCCTCTCTTAATTCACCCACTTGAGTCCTTCGGGAGATGATGTCGTCGTCCGTCGGGCAATCACCTCGACGACTTTTCGGCGCACACCCTCGCGGTGAGCGTATTTTTGGAGGAAGTAGTCGACCACGGGTCTTCGCGATGCGTGACCTTGACGCACAACCTCCTCAATTTCTCTCTCAGAAGGAAGAGCGAAGTGGGCATGAGGGTAGTATTTGTAATCTCCCTCACTCAGAAGCGCGAGGCGGGACTCGCCGTTGGGGATCTCGAAGAAGTCATCAACGGTTTTATCCGAGACCTCTTTGAGAGTAGCGGGCTGCCACTCGGCCTGGCGGGCAGGCTTGGACACCAGACGGGCCTTGACACCCTCGACGAAATCAGGGTGGCGCATGAAGTTGGCAGCAATCTCGTGCTCACGCTGGAAGGTCTCTGAGATGGTCCACTTCTTGCCAAGACGCATCTGGCGCAAGGTCACCTTCAGAGAAGTCGGGGAGCGACCTGACAGAGTCTCCAATGTCTTTTGTGCCCACTCCTTGTGCTCAGTTTCCATCTCCAAAGCCTCGATGATCTCTTCCATAGTGTTGAATCCGAAGCAGCGGTCAATGGCAGTACGCAGGCTACCGGCCATGAGCATAGGCTCCTCCTCAAGCGAAGGGAGGCCAAGGGAGAATTCAGCCATGGTCTTGTTCACGATTTCCAAACGTTCGGGAAGCTCGACGTGGTCGGGGAAAGTCAGCTCGGAAAGACGCTGGGCCACACTGCTCAGGACGCTGGAGTGCAAATAGTGTGTGGCAATGCCTGCATACAGAGCTTGAACACCCTTGAGGCGCTCCGAGGTTAAAGCCAGGTATGTACCGGTCTCACCATCCAGACGAGGAAGGAAGAACGAACCACCAACGTCGGGAAAGAAGCCAATGGTGGTCTCGGGCATAGCAAAAACGGTACGCTCAGTCGCAATTCGGAAGGGGGCGTGCATGCTGAGGCCAACACCACCACCCATAGTGATGCCATCCATAAATGAGATAACAGGCTTTGAGTATGTAGCGATCAGGTGGTCGAGGCGGTATTCAAGTCCAAAAAATTCTGTCGATGCTTTTTGTCCTTCCACTCCACTCTCATTCTGCAGCGCCAGGGCAGCAACGTCGCCGCCTGCGCAGAGAGCCTTGGTACCGGCTCCGGAGATGAGGATGATGCTTGCAAGATGAGATTTCTCCCACTCCTATTCATCCAACGCTTAGTATGATATGTTTCTGAAGTTTCAGGTATCAATTCTAACCTTCAATCGAGGAAGAATCTTGCGAGCCATCGACCCATTGAGGGAGTTGAGTTTCTTGGGTCGGTTGAGCTCAACGCTGCGGATGCCGTAGATCGAATTGAACAAAACATCGTCGCGCTCATCGCCGGGGAGCTCTTTGGGGATAGCAGGGGAAGTCGACAACTATCATGAACAAGCAAGTAAGCACTGGGTGTCGGGATTCTCTCCGAATGGGGTGTGTACCATAGCTGCTGCCCGAAAGGCAGGGTTGGTCACCTTGGCGCGTAAAGGCATCGCTGAAGGAACGCGCGAGATCCAGCTCGGCGACGCGACGCGATTGAATTGTCGAAGTAACATTAGAACTAGAATAGGACGAGAACCAGAGAAGGGGGTTAGGTGGTGACAATCAGGTGTTTCTCCGCTTTCTTTGACCTCGGGAGTTTTTCGCTGGATTTTCTTTCCGCTCCGAGGATCAACTCTCCGCCCGTTACCGACAAGCACAGAGATACATACTCCGTACATTTCAGCGACATCACCTCCAATTGATGTCATTCTTAAGACTAAACAAATTGATTTTGACTTAAGTCTAATGCGAAAAACTAGTTAAGTACCACTTATACGTTGTAGCACCTAGGCCAGCACCGAGAAGTGACAACGTTCGAAGTATAGATGATCTATTTGTACACAGCTAGATAATGCCAAAAACAAAGAAACAAGGATTGATACAATTAAAAGTTCTTCCATGTAGCCTTCATGCGGCTAAATTCCAGCGGATACACCTTCTCTCCGTCTGCTGATGGTGAAAAGAGAGTGTCCACCTTCGCCAAGTCCGTCGAGTGGGAAAGCAGGATCTTGTGCAACGCATTCTTCTCAATAACCAATCGTGCTGTCTCCAAGACATTTTTCACATCCAAGTCCTCGACGCTGATAGTTCGTGCATGGTTGCCGAACTTTTCGACCGCATCCGAGAACATCTCATTCGGCTTCAGTGTAACGAACGTAGACCGGCCCTTCTGATACCAGCCATGGGCTTTGACGAGATTTCTGATGAAGAACGGACTAGCAGCGTCATCGATACCGATGCTGTTATCGATAACAACCAATTCGCCGCGTGAAAGTCGGTGGCTGAGGGCAATGCGCCAAGCTTGGTCGTAGATCTTTCGGGGCAAATCGGTCGAAAAATCACGAGGATGGGGTCCGAAAGCGACACCACCACCTCGTCGAACTGGCGACATCTTATCACCCGCACGCGCACGACCGGAGCCCTTCTGCGCGTACAGCTTCTTGTGACTACCGTGCACATCGTCCCTCCACTTGGTGCTGGCTGAACCTTGTCGGGTGCTGTCACCCTCGTAGATGACTGCGCGGTGGAGAATGTCGTGACGTGTGGGCATCTGAAGTAGCCTTCGGGAGTAGTGGACCAGGCGCTGGGGTTCCAAGTTGGGCCACCTGTAGGTCATGACTTGAACAGGGGTCTGGCCCCCTGGTCGTTGTGCTTGTTCGACCTGGACGGCATCTTTAGTTGCCACGAGGGGTTGTGTTGTAGCGTCTGTTTCCATTGAGCGCGTGAGGCATCGTTGCTGTATGATTCGATGCGCTGTCAGTAAATTCGTCCTAGGACCCGGCTGTAGAGGATGGATTGCACTAACCGTCACCTGCTTCGGGCCTGACATGAGTCCACCTGAGCTGCGTGATAGCAACCTCAGCGACCGAATAATGTCGTTACCTGCCATTGCGAAAGTGACTGCGTGATCGATGTGTAGGTTGGTGGTGTCCGTAGTGTTGAATGGAGCAAAAGTTGATCCCGGGCGGTGGGTGCTAGCAGAACGTGGGCGCTGCGTTGTAAAGACACAACAGAAATTCCATAGGTACGCCTTACGATGGAAAGTCCTAGGATAGTGAATTTTTCCCGCACACTATTAAATATTAAATTAAATAACTGAAAACATACAATACAAATATCACACTAAGTAGCATGGATTTATTGAAGTTCTTTTAGATCTTTCACAGGGGGTAGAAAATAAATAATAAAACTGTCTAATAGGCTTCCGCAAAGCCCACAGATTTTAGCCTACGAAAGCCTATCCGGGCCCAATCAAGGGGTCTTGGCGCCTAAAAACATACGAAGTCACTACTAACGTATTTCACTACCGAGCTGCGCACCCCACCCAAGAGATAGAGAAGGTAGCATCTTATTAACTATCTAGGATATTAAGAAGTAAGAAATCAGCGCTATTAGCGAAGTAGCGTGCTGTTAAAACGTACCTGATTTAACACCCCAGATGCGCCTTCGTAGGACTACCTTTCGGGCGAAAACCCACGCTAATTACTCTAAATTAACTAAAATCAAGACAAATCTCTTTAAAAATAGAAAATCTCTTTAGATCTACGTATGGTAGCGCTCCCGGCCCGGCGCGGTGGTTGTCAGGTTATCAGGTTGTCAGGTTGTCAGGTTGTCAGGTGGTATTTTACTAGTCGCTCAGATCACAGACGAAGGAGGCCTCCCTGGCCCTCCAGGGTGTACCTATGGTCAATGCTCACGTTGGTCTAACCAGTTTTTCAACATAGGGCTTCTATTTAGTGTTGAAATATAAGGTATGTTTAATTAGGTTATCCCGTTTTAACATAAAATTTATAGTATCTATGTAAGCGGAGTTCTAGGGGATAAATTCTTATGTACTAGTCATTTACTACTTAGTTAATGAAAAATAACTCGAGAAGAGATGTATATATATCGTATACTATATATTTCTACAACTACTACCAACCTTTAGATTATTACCACTACAGCGTATAATTAATCTACCCAGTAGAAATACCGCAATGATCAACTTAGAGAGCTTATTAGCTCCGAGCCTATTTGTCACGGTGCGAACCGTGATGCTTAGTAAGAGGAAGATCACGGCACGTGATATCCGACCTGTTTATCTGAACTTCAGTTCTAGATCCTGTTGTAGCTCTGGGAGCTACGTCTTGTATAATAGCCTGCCCCTGCCTGTACCTGTCAAGTGGAATCTGATCTGTTACGATCTGTTCCTACCAGTCATCTCCTATCATACCGTCCTGCCAGCCCGCACCCTGACACTACGTAGCTCCTACCCCTAGGAGTTGACTGTCTGAAAATGTCTGAACCGCCCTGAAAGCCCCCGAACTGAACTCTGGTAGACCCGGTCCTGAGCAGACCGCTACCACCCCGCCTGTGAACGGAGTCACTACAACCACTCCACCTGAACTGCCAGACCTGCCAGAAGAACCGCCTGCTACCGCTGAAGTCCCGCCTATTATCACTTTTCCGCCCGACATTGCCGATCCACCCATCACCGCTGCCCCTGAAAGAAGAGTCCGATTCATCGAGAACAACCTGCCCGAACCACCATCTACGACCAAGGATTTACTGCTGGAAGCCTACGACCACTCCACCTGAACTGCCAGACCTGCCAGAAGAACCGCCTGCTACCGCTGAAGTCCCGCCTATTATCACTGTTCCGCCCGACATTGCCGATCCGCCCATCACCGCTGCTCCTGAAAGAAGAGTCCGATTCATCGAAAACAACCTGCCCGAACAGTACAATCTATTCTGGAAGCGTTAGACAAGAACGCTAGCCGTCACCCTGAGATTACACTTGCCGACTGCGAACAAAGAGGCAACTACCTCTACTACCGGAACCGCTTATACGTCCCTGACAACGATGAACTGAAAGCTGAAATACTGCGCCTATGTCATGACAAGCCCACCGTGGGACACCCTGGCCGGTCGAAGACCTATGAACTGCTGTCCCGAGAATACTACTGGCTTAGAGTATACCAGTACGTGAGCGACTGGACCAAGAACTGCCATACCTGCCGCCGTATCATCCCCGCCCGAGAAGTCCGTCAAGGGATCCTGAGACAACTGCCCGTACCTGAGAGAGCCTGGCAAGATATCAGCATGGACTTCATCACGCACCTGCCCCTGAGCTACGGTTACGACGCCATCCTAGTCGTGGTAGACCGTCTGACCAAGATGAAGCACTTCATACACTGCAAGGGAACCTGCAACGCTGAAGAAGTCGCCCGCCTGTACACCCGTCATGTCTGGAAACTGCACGGCCTGCCAAATACCGTTGTATCTGACCGAGGACCCCAGTTCGTGGCCCAATTCTGGAAACACCTGACAAAGCGCCTGCGAATCACCAACCTGCTGTCAACCGCTTATCACCCGGAAACTGATGGCCAGACTGAACGCGCGAACGCCGTACTGGAACAATACCTCCGAGCGTATGTGTCCTACTTACAGGATGACTGGTAGGAACAGGTCGTAACAGATCAGATTCCACTTGACAGGTACAGGCAGGGGCAGGCTATTATACAAGACGTAGCTCCCAGAGCTACAACAGGATCTAGAACTGAAGTTCAGATAAACAGGTCGGATATCACGTGCCGTGATCTTCCTCTTACTAAGCATCACGGTTCGCACCGTGACAGTACCCCCTCCCTTAGAGCCGAGGCTTGTGCGGGTATCTTCGGTGGAAGTTCCGTACGATCTCGCGGGCGTGGTCCAGGTATTCAGCAGGCTCTTCTTCATACTAGCAGGCAGTTCGAGCTTGTAAGCGTGTGCGCTTATAGCTTCTAGGACCTTAAAGGGGCCTAGGTTCTTCCAGTCCAGTTTCTTCTGCGGGCGGAGGGTTCGGATATTCCTGGCGTTCAGCCAGACCAGTTGTCCAGAGCGGTATCGGCGGGCAGGGGCGCGGTGACGGTTCGTTTGTTCTTCGTATCGGGCTTGTGCGGACAGTATCTCGGCGCGGACGTACTCAGTCAGTTCTTGCATTCGTGTAGCGAACTTTTCCGCGTCTCGGGTCGCAGGGTGACTGCTAGCGTCCTTGTCTAACGCTTCCAGAATAGATTGTACTGTTCGGGCAGGTTGTTCTCGATGAATCGGACTCTTCTTTCAGGGGCAGCGGTGATGGGCGGATCGGCAATGTCGGGCGGAACAGTGATAATAGGCGGGACTTCAGCGGTAGCAGGCGGTTCTTCTGGCAGGTCTGGCAGTTCAGGTGGAGTGGTTGTAGTGACTCCGTTCACAGGCGGGGTGGTAGCGGTCTGCTCAGGACCGGGTCTACCAGAGTTCAGTTCGGGGGCTTTCAGGGCGGTTCAGACATTTTCAGACAGTCAACTCCTAGGGGTAGGAGCTACGTAGTGTCAGGGTGCGGGCTGGCAGGACGGTATGATAGGAGATGACTGGTAGGAACAGATCGTAACAGATCAGATTCCACTTGACAGGTACAGGCAGGGGCAGGCTATTATGTCAAACCTCAAATACGGCCTCCCTAGGCCATAAACAGGAACCTTGGTTTTTGTTATGGTCTAGTGGAAAGTACGCTGTATTTCGTTCAACATAATAGCCTGCCCCTGCCTGTACCTGTCAAGTGGAATCTGATACGTTATGACCTGTTCCTACCAGTCATCTCCTATCATACCGTCCTGCTAGCCCGCACCCTGACAGTGTTTACACTATTTATAGTGCTATAGCACTGTAGTACCGAACCAGGTGTCTGGTGCTGCCGTAGCACTGGTGCTGCGGGACTTGTAAGGCCTAAGTAAACCTAAAAACAATTAATTTAAATCGTATTAGTGTGAATACATAACTATAATAAATACCTAAGTTATTACATAAAGGCTTCTAAAGCTTATTTCTAACCCTAGTTAAAAAAGTGATAGTAGTATTATGTTATTACATATATAATTAAATTAATTAAAAATATAGAGAAAAATTGTATAAATAATATATATCACAAGGTTAAGAAATTCTGCTTACTAAAAAGGCCTATAGGCGCCCACGACGCCCGGGGCCCATTTCCCGCTTATACAAGGCCCGTGGGCAATGCCCACCCGCCCGTCTATAGGCGATATCGCAGTCTAGTTGTAATACAGAAGGTTTACTAATATATGATAACACCAGTTAGTTAATGCCATTTAACTAAAGTTATAATTGGATTAAGAAATGGTATACATTGCACAATGTCTCCAATGGTAGCTATAATGACGCAGTAAAGAAGCAGTACAACAGTGGTAAAGGACTGATTGTTTAGTGGAAATAAAGCAAAGTGTGTGGATACTGAGAAGTGGAGAAGAACTGAGGCAGAAATGCATAAACACGTATTTTATTATGACCCCGCCTACCGAACAAGACTAGTTCCAATTAGGTAATTTTTCAAGTTCACTGTCAGTGGAGTAGTGTAGTTACCGTCGGTGGGACCTACCTTCTTAACTGGAACCCGGTATTGTACCATTGGTTTTGACACAATCTATTGGTCGTCCCATGCATTGTTGAAACTATAGATTTGTGTCACATCATATCCGTCCCTTTGCTAGTCCAATTTATACGTCATTGTTGCATAGTATGTACCTACTCGCCCTTCTCCTCGCTTTATGGAAAACCACAACTTTTGAGAAACACACCAGAGACACAACCACAGAGACACAATCACGAAGACACGGGCACAATGATACAACTACAAAGACACAAGCCCACCACCACAAAGACTTGATGGCTAGCAACCTCCTTAAACATGCTGAAGAAGCAGATACTTCCACGCTACACACTATCGGGCATGGGTTTTGCGGCACCGTTTGGGCATCTGAGGCTGGTTCCGCGTTCAAAAGGGAGGATGGTGGACCTGATCGATCTTTGAGAAACGACTTTGAAATGCACCACCGAACAATCCAAAGCTTCCAAAAGATCCATACCCTACAAATCAAAGTGCAGATTCCGGCATGCTATGATTTTATCACGATAACGGACCAGAAATGGTGGTCTGTAAATCATCGGAAATTTCCACCAGGCTATACGTCACCATGCAATATGATCCAGTCCCAACGTATACCTCCTTTCTCTGATGCTATACGACAACTTATTATTAAGAAGTACTGTCCACCAAAGATCATACGAGAGATCACTGCTAGCGATCCTAATAAGGACTGCTTGGTAAGGCCTTACCTCGGCCGAAGGCGAACACGAAAGCCCTATACCACGTCGCAATTCATAGCGTTTTCTCTACGGAACTTCCCACTTTATCTTGACCAATTCGAAGAACTGGTATGATAACGAGCGATTTGAGCCAGTACGTAAGAGCTATGGCCGAAGCTCTCGCTACAATGCACTGGGTTGGCGAGATTGATGGGAATGATATTGAGTTTGTTCTTGCACCGCCTTACAAGGATCCTCTTAAATGGAGTATAATGCCCTTGGAGACCATTCGATATGGGTTCTAGACTTTGATTTATGTAGGAGGATGACAATGGATTCAAAAGGAGTGGAATAAGCTGCTGCTGCCTTTTGGGGCAATGATCCTTATTATCCCCGGCCAGGCATTGAGAGGGATTCTTTATTGTGGATTGTTTTTCAAGAACGTTACCTCTAAATTAGTGAAACATACATTGACATTTTGAATGAGCCACACGAGGCAGAGAGACGCGCTCTATCAAGGCAGTTGATTTAGTTGGTAGAATAGGAATGGAAGGCGAGGCAGATGGGAATGGAAAAAGAGAAGAAAGCAGATCTGAATTAAGTTCACAAATTTCAAGCTTGAGTGTTTCCAGGTTAGCATTGATGCGTAAATGCTTGTCCATGATATAGCTTAATGTCCCTAACGTAGAATCTCACATCCCCATCACAACCCTTCGTTCTCAACTCCCACCTTCGATACCACAACTGACGTTCAACCCTTAAACAATCTCGCTTCTTGACACTGTCCTTTGCCTAATTCTACGTGAGTATCCTCGACCCCTACCTAAGGCCATTTTGAAGCTGAGTCTTATGTGACTTAGAGCCCACGATGTCTTCCCGCAGAGAAGCCCAGAAAACCGACGAGACCGTGGAGTCACGGGTCAGTTACCTAGCCGTTGCAATCGAAGGAAACCTCCAGCTTGAAAAAAAGCTTGAAGAAGAAGATTCTACTCCACAAGACCTCCTTCGTCGACTACTTTCTGCTAAGTCTGCAATCTCAACAACTTCTTCTTTTGCTAGGGCCCAGCAAGCAGCTATTGGCACTAGAGCTCCATTCCGAGAGATCGGCATCGGCTCTACAGGCAGAGTATTTGGGCAGCCTGGAACCCCGTGGGCGTAAAAAGTCCTACTCCTTGACCGCACAGAGAAGCTCTGGAACAACTATATTGTACAACTCCGGGTTCAATAAAGCTTCGATTTACTCGGGGAGCTTGCTACTTCGTTAGAGGTGCATCGACCTGCCTGGTTTTCAACAAAACCTCAATGTTATGGGAAGAGAATATAGACTGGTTTCCCGACGAGTCAACGTTTCCTCGACGGCCACGAGAGGTCTTTTGCATGGAGCAAATTTTTCCTCTGCCTGATAAGATTAGACATGCCCTGATTGATGCGTTCTGCAACCCGGCCATTGCCTCGAAAGTGAAAGCAGACCCTGCTGATAAGGACTGCCTCGTCCGTGCCCTTTTAGGACGCAGGCGCTTCGGAGTATTACGGCCAGGTGGGAGCAGGTTTTCCTCGCTTAGGGACTATAAGCTCCATGTGGACCAGGTCCAAGAGCTGGGCCTAGATGCCGAAGAGTACGCGAGAAGCATGGCAGATGATCTCGCAATCCTGCATTGGCATACTAAAATCGATACCATGGACATTGATTTTGCATTGGGCGGCACCCTTCTAGATCGCAATGCTGTGCGGCGTGTACTGCCACTCAAGGATGTAGAACGGCTTGTCCCTGACTCTAGCACGTATGAGCATACTACAAAGGCCGATCCCAATTTCAAGAGACGAAGTGTTAGTTTATAGATTATGGACTTTGACGCACGTAGTCCTATTACCAAGGATAATGCAGGGGTTCAAAAAGCCGTGAAAGCCTGGTTCGAGACGGATCCCTTTTGCCCGCGGCCGCATTCGGAAGATGAATACATGCAGAACTTATGGATGATATTGTCAGAACAATATATTGCAACTGGCTGAAAAAAATTGCAACTGGAAAGACGTCTCGGGTCTTACCTGCAAAATTCATCGAGGGGATCATGGGTGAGTTTGCGCACCGTGCAACTCAGGCAGGGAGCAGCAAACGGCGCCACTAGGACGGTCACGTGACAGGTCATGTCCGAACAGAAAAAGTTCCCCGGGAAGACAACAACGTCGGATCCTCAGCCAAACCCATCATAAATCTCTATCCTTTGAATCATGGTCCACTGCGAACGGGCTTCAAAGCCTCTACTCCAATGCCTTCGCAACACCTACTCTAGAGGCGTGGCTGGTGTCCAGCTCCAAACACGAGCTTTCCAATCGACTGCCAGCGTTCGAGAGCCCGAAGCTGAAACTCCGAGCAAACCTTTCCACAAGGCACCCGATCCCTCTCTTGTGACGAGTCCTCGTCTTGAAAGACGATTGCTCCGACAGGGAACTGCCCCCATTGGATCTCGTCGTCGCCGTGCCGCGCTCCAAGATTCAGAAAACCTTCCTTTCGAACAACTGCCTTACCAATGTTTCCAAGAAGCCCGGAAGATTTTGCTTGCGGACCGCGAAGAGAAATTGAAGGAGATCGAGACAATGAGGCAACGCCTTGCCAGACAAGAGGCTTTGTCTGTCGAGGAGGCCGGAGGAGCAAAGGCGAAGAAGTCCCGCGTTACTGCGATGCAATTACACCTGGAGCGCCTCAAGGTTTTGGCCGATATTAACGACCCCTTGGTCAAGCGAAAGTTCGAAGATAATGAAGGTAAAGGTCTCTAGATGAACCGATCACGTTGAGATGAGCCTAATTGTTCGATATCTGTTAATTCAGGTGACATGTCCAAGCCCATCTACCGCTTTTTGGCCGACCGCAAATGGCGCGAATACCGCCGCAAGATTCTCGTCCAGCGTATCACCCAGATGAACGTCATTCCTGATGTTCTGCCTCACTGCGACCCCGTCGTCGAAACAAAGTTGTACTTCGGCAAGCGACAAGTCCAAGCCGGCGAATTTGTCGAAGCAAAACTCAGCACAAGCGCACCTAAACTCGACGTGCAAATCTTTGAGGGTGGTGAAAAGCTGGTCACTATCGCAGTTGTCGACCCTGATGTCCCGAACGTTGAGAACAATAACTTTGACTACAAGACACACTTCCTGGCCGTCAACGTCCCCATCTCGGCCACCTCCACCAAGGTCGACCTCGCGCAGCTTTTGGAAGATTCCCAGGTCGTTCTCCCCTGGCTACCGCCCGTTGCTCAGAAGGGAAGTCCCTACCACCGTCTTTCTCTCTTCATTATGGAGCAGAAGGACTCCCAGCCTCTCGACTTTGCCGCCGTCAAGGCTAAGGAGAATAACCGCGAAACTACCCTCCTTCGCACTCTCCAGTCCCGTTACCACCTCAAGGCCATCGGTGCTCACCTATTCCGTTCCCAATGGGACGACACGACCCTGGAGGTCATGAAGGAAATTGGATTCGATGGTGCCAATGTGGAGCTGCGTCGCAAGAGAGTCGAGCCTCTGCCATATAAGAGACGTAACCCCTCTTCGTTCCGCTGATCTCGTTTGTCTTCAAGCCTTTGTATTGTACAATTTGATATATGTATGAATATGCACACTGTTTTAATCCCTTCCAACCAAACTCCATGCGTATGCTTAAACAAGTGGACCCGAGTGCCAGGCGTCGGCAAACTGTAATCCACTTTCCTGGTATAATGTACACTGTATAATCCTCAAATGTTCTGAACGTTCTGGGAATCCAGTTGCGCCGGTTGCAACGGATTGGTCACCCACTCCATCTTCGACAGAGGCCATACCCTAGCAATGATCTTTCCATTGATGAGACCCATGGGAACTGGACCGTAGTTCCTCGAATCCCTAGACCAGGGAAGATTGTCACCGGCCAGAAAGACGTGACCTTCGGGGATCTGTATAAAGATCGCAAGTCAACAATTGAATCCAACCGGAACCAAAACACACAACCCACCTGAATCATATTCCCCTCCTTGCCAACACCCGTACTAAGCGGCTTGTCTTGACAGACAAAATCCCCAGGCATTCCAACTACCCGCTTGGCCACATGCACGCCTTGGAAGTTCGGGTGGCCATATCGTACGACGTCTCCGACTTTGATTCCTTTTCCATTGCGGTGGACGCGCGATATCAGGAGCCAGTCGCCTCGCACGTCGAAGGTGGGGTACATCGACGGGCCCTCGCTGAGCTGGACGGTTATCAGATGCTCCCAGATCAGCGCGCAGGCGCAGAACGTGCTGGTGCCATTAAGCGCGAGCCGGCCAATGGTGCGCAGATTGGTACCCTGTATTAAAGACCGAATTAAGTGCTCCATTTGTGGTGAATTGGAAGCATGGTCTTGCTCAGAGCGAGCTGCTTTAACTGTTCCGCAGTTGATCGTGATCGGTCATGTGACCACACGGAGCCTTTTAAGCGCGTTTTTTTTGGCTCCACGTCTTCCTCTTTTCTCATCATCACTCAATCTCTGTGTCATGAACCAGTGATTGAAAGAATCTTGCCGTCGTGTTGAATTTGATATCCAGGAGCCTTCCAGCTCTATCAGCTGCCCATTAATGTTTGGGTGCTGGGCTGAGAAGGACCTGGATTTTTTTAAATCTCGATTATTCTGAGTGCCTCTACTCTCACTAGAGCTGCTCCAACAGTCGATTAATTTTACATTGACTCCCCATACCCCTTCCACCTACCCCCTATCCCTCTCGGGATGTTCGCTTCTCCAAATGCTAGAGCTTGCCGTCGCCGAAATACATAACCAGGACGAGCACGTGTGGACAATGAAGCAAGATGAACACAACCAGGCAATCTTGTCAGATAGCCTGTCCCCCAGTGTGTCTCACTTTGACCCCATTTCGTTATGGGACTGGGTTCTTGAGACATGCATAGTGGGGAGACATCTCAGTTAGACAATTCCTAATCATTTTCAATTACTCATGCTCTCTCAAGTTCTTAAATAGCCTCCTTGACGCAACATCAATGAGAGTCTTTTTCTGCCTGAATCAAAGTGACTTTTCGCACCACGAATCAGCATCTAGGAACCTCGTCAGTCGAAATACAAACAAGCAAAGCCAAGTAACAAACATGACACATACCGGGATGCTTCTCAACCGGCTTGATGCCCTCCCTCTTCTTCGCCTTCTGCCGATGATCCACCCCATACCTCTTGTTCCGGTCCTCCAGCAAAGAATCCAACCCCGCAGGATGCGCCATCTTCACGCTCTCATTTGATACAAAGCTACCCATCAGCTGCGGCGGACCTAGAGGCACAGGGTCTCCACGATCAACCTGCCAAAAATGATAAGTCTTGCCATAGATAGGCGCAACATCGTGCATCTCTGCCGTTTCGGCAGCTTCCCACACAGCATCGGGCACACCAGCCGGTGCTGGCATGACCAGCATGCCGCTGTTTACCTCGAACTCGTGTGTGTGCCAGAGCTTACGCTCTTCGGTAGGAAGAGTCGCGAAAATCCGGGGCGAAACCATGTATTCCACGCCGATGAGGCGGGCGTTTGGCTTGGGCGAGTCGTAGACTAGGCACTGGCGGATATCTGGGTGAAATATTAATGCTCGGCTCGTGGATTATTCGGTTGCTTTGGCTCCAAACATGGGATGTTGCTACATACCCTCTGTTAAATGAGTGCAATAGTGATCGGCCTCGACACATCGGGTTGGATCGTTGGCGTAGATGTGGAATGCATTGAGATGTGCGCAGATTTGTTTTACGGGCGTGAAGTCTTGGATCATGGCAGCTCCGCTCTCGAGGACTCGACTCTTCATTGTCCGGGGATCACCTGGGAGTTCATTTCCATTGCCGCAACAGGTCTTTCCGGGGGTTGACATTTTGTAGCCGACTATTGAGTTCGAAGGGTGTATTCGTGAATTGTTAATGAGTGTTAACGGAGTCTTCAAACGACACACAGGCTGGAACTAGTACTTGAATAATTACATCCGGGCAAGTTTCCATTTGACGTCACAATGATTGCTTCCTTTTTGGGACTATTGACGATTACCCGTGGACAGCTACTTGGAAGTGACTATGTAGTTGAGGAATTCGGTGTATTTCAAGTTGGAGCATACTGTGTATTATTATTATTCTTATGGGACTGCGTGAACTGCGCCTCTGATATTTTGGACTTGATCTGCCTCGATAACTCAAGCGGTAATCTCCTTTTGCGCCAACAAGTCATAAGTTGGAGCCTTCCTCCCATCAAAATTGCCCCGGCCATCAAAACGGTGCTGATCTTTCTTCCGTTGACAATAAGCCATTGCTTCATTGCGCACTATGTTCCACTCAAGCATCCTTGTACCTAAGCCCTTGCGATCGGCTTGGAGCGTTTCCAAAGCCTCCTTTACCCACGCGACACAATTCCATCCTGGTCGACTCTGTCGGATAGGCGTATTGCGCATAATTTCGGCTACCTGATATCCATCCAGCACCTTGCCAATCATGATACGAACCAGGAACATGCTAGTAGCGGTAAGTGAACACTCCAGCTCTTCGAAGTACCACTCAGAGCCCCCTCCCAACTTTGGACTCTCTTTCGCATGGTAACAGAACCCCGTGCTATTCTCTCTCTCAAATTTAGGCCCTACAACCAGGGACCAATGGTACCTAGTCCAGAGATATGGTATTAATCTTGCTGGTTGCTTTTAAGCTAAACAACATCATGAATGGTGATCTCACGTGTCTTCTTTGCCTGGCATGGTTGGTCTTCCTCCTCGTGCATGGAGAACAACATATATCCGGTCTTTATTAGAGGGCATTGCAAAGTAACGATGACCAAGATGGCAAGATGTTCTGCTGATTCGGACCGATGATTGCTGAATCGATGGACGTAATGGGATCTACGGATATCTTTATAGTTTCGGGGCTCAATATCTGCTCATAGTTTTACCCAAAGCTATAGGCGCTCTTGACTCCGGTGTGATGTGATTCAGGTTGCAGTAGATCTTCTGACGGCACCTCTTAAAAATATAACCAAATTGGGCACCTTGCTCGGATATGTCGTAGGTTGAACCCAAAGAAAGGGGGCCAATAGCATTTGCAGAAATTCCAACCCAACACTAAACCCTGTAGCAGTAGGGCACAAAAATAGACAGAAGATACAGATGTTGTATGGTGTACTCCGTAGTCATCCTGGGGGTCCGGGCGACCGATGCACCAAGGTCAGCTGATTACACACCACGTGGGCAGCCCCTCATGAGCTGCAGCTACACCACATCAACCTTCTCTTCCCTTTTTCTTCTAACGTGACCACTATCAGCATGCCCCTTGCTACAACAAGAACCACCCCAGGGCGAGAACTTGACTTCGTTCTGGTGGTCCTGCTTTAGCTTACATTTCACCGGTACCCAGTGCTACACGATGACCCCACCAACATCTACAAAAACCCTCTACAAACCCTCTCAGTCCCGGCATCAAGCGCTACAGTGACAAACTCTCAAGTAGCACCGATATTGAGTGCTTTTAAGACGGCTCCATCAATACAAATGATGCCAGTATCCAGTGACCCCAGAATGCCTTACTACAGCTAAACCCAACCCCGTCCTCACTGCAACCAGCAAGAGCCGTGAGGCTTTCGTCGCCAACACCGCCCATTACAAACATCGAAATGAACACTATAGTGCACTCAATAGCGATGCCACTTCGACGACTCCCTCCCGATAACCAAGGCGTATCAGGTACCAACGCCGCACACCTAGAGAACACCCTGCCGAAAACTAAGCTGCTTAGTCCTCCAGGCTATGATTCTAGCGCACATTGTCTGCGACTAATGTCTTGGACTTGATTGCTTTTGATGTTCCACTATAGTCTCGCTACGCTCTGACGCTATGACAACCCGGTCGGTGCGGCCCGCTTTTTGGTGACGGTATAGTGGGTTGTCAGGATGCTTGTCCGTCACATTGACTTGCATCCGGCACGTGCACGGGAAAAGAAGATTAGAATCAGCCCATACTCAGTAAGATGCTGGTTATTCAATTTCAATCTCGAATTGGGCTTTTTTAGATTAGGCCAGTTAGGCACATTGTCCAATTTATCAAGGTGTGTGCTGTCATTCGCTTAGCGGCCTTGACGATCGGCAGGTTATAAACCATATTGATGTAGAACCAGAAGAGTCGGCCGCATTTGCATTTGCATTTGCGGTCTTTTTGGTTAGTCTTTTTCACATGTCTTTCTAGACGTTTAGTGTGGTTTTTTTTTGTTTTTTTTCACAGATATTCTCTCCTTGTCAGTTTTGTAAACGGTCGATATGGAAAGGGGCTCTGCGAGGAAGAACTTATCTAACCAAGTTGCTACCTTGGGGGCCCATGGTGACAAACTTGGGCCCGCTCAGGAAGACTATAACGCGGATTGAAACTTCAAATTAAAGTGTGAACTAAAGTCCCCAACCTTGAATTCATACTCCTAATAGGGCCCTTAGGTAGATGTCTTAAAATCCAAAGACTAAATCGCTGCCGAGGTGACAGAAGTTGTAAATTACTCCGTAGTTTTCTTCCTGATTGCTTCAGCCATTTTCCTAATCGGGGAATTCCAATTTCACAAGTCTCCCTGAGCCTTTTATGAGTCGCCACGAGCTGGAACCTAACCCTCCGTGGAGAGATCTTGCAATTAGCTGGATTCGTCTACGATACCGCAATTGTGCGTTTTGATAATAGGATATTCGGACAATCTTCGGCTCCACACGGGTGAAACTATGTCTCCCGTCGGATCTTTTACTTACTTAGGAAGACCGTGCAATTGCCCACTGCCTTTATAATTATACAACAGGTATGTTGTATGAGTTTGAAGTGGGGATCTGGATTATGGATCAAGGCAACCCCTGTCCATTCAGTGGTGAAGATGGGTAGAACGATTTGTGCAGAAATTCCGGATTTCCCACGCTGCACTCTATAAAAAAAAAAGGTTGCCCAGAATGGGAGTCTGATAAGCAAGCAAAGATTCTAGAAAAGGAGAGGAGGATACTACTTTTTTTCCCTTAACATTCTTTCCTCCTGTCCTACTGCCGGATAATTCTTTCTCGACTTCACCTACCCATTAGAAGGTGTTGATCAAACAGGCCACCCCACTGATTTGCCGCAATGAAGATGACCGACGAAGTTACTCTCGCGGAATATCTTTTCCTCAGACTGCATCAGCTCGGAGTGCGTAGCGTTCACGGTGTTCCTGGTGACTACAACCTAGTTGCTCTAGATTATGTTGAACCTTCAGGACTACACTGGGTGGGTAATGCCAACGAACTCAATGCTGGATACGCAGCCGATGGCTACGCCAGGATCAAGGGCATCTCGGCATTGATGACTGCATTTGGAGTTGGAGAATTGTCTGCCCTGAATGCGATTGGTGGAGCATATGCAGAGAAGGCCCCGGTGGTCCATATTGTCGGTGTCCCATCCACGTCGTCCCAGGATCAGGGTCTTGTTCTACACCATTCATTTGGAGATGGAAATTTCCGCCTGAATGCAGAGATCTACGCCAAGTTCACTTGTGCGCAGGCCAATCTGAGAACTGTCGAGACTGCCCCTGCCTTGATTGATGAGACTCTGCGTCAATGCCTGCTCCAAAGCAGACCTGTCTATATTGAACTGCCCACCGACTTGGTCAAGGCTCGCATTCCCGCTAGCAAGCTCAAACGATCCATTGATCTATCGGTTGCTCCAAATGACCCAGGGATTGAGAATGCTGCCCTTGAAGATATCCTCACGCGATTATATGCGGCCAAACAGCCCTTCATTGTTGTCGACGGCTTTGCCCCACGGTATGGAATAAGTTCCGAGGCAGATGAGCTCGTGCGTGTCACTGGAATTCCATCCTCAACAACACCATTTGGAAAAGGAATAATCAACGAGACATACCCAAACTTCCATGGGGTTTTCGCAGGAGCTGCAGGCAAGGAGGCATATGTGTCCTGGGTGAACTCCTGCGACCTCGTTATCCGCATTGCACCATTAAATGCAGACACCAATACCTACAGCTTCACTACGTTGACCCCCCGGAACGTGACCATTGAGGTGCACCAGAATGGGGTGGAGGTTTGTGGAGCTCTCTATCGTGATCTGAACACCAAACCCCTCTTGCGGAAACTGCTTGATCGTCTGGATACATCAAGGCTGCCCCGACTGAGCCCGTACCCGAACCTTGGAGATCCCCAAACGGAGCTTGGTGAGCTTGCAAAGCCGGCTCGCGATGCAATCATTGACCAAGAGACCTTCTGGCAGCGCATTTCACACTTCTTCCGCTCTGGCGACATTGTCATGACCGAAACCGGCACTTCATCTTCCGGCGGAAAGGACTTTGTCTTGCCTCCAAAAACAACGGTGATCAACTCCGCCCTCTGGCTTTCGATCGGGTACATGCTTGCTGCCAGCAGCGGTGCATCTCTCGCTCAACGTGAGATGATCTCGGAAAAGAGCCGTCTAAACGGTCGAACTATTCTATTCGAAGGCGACGGCAGTCTCCAGATGAGTGTGCAAGCGATTGGAGATATCATTCGCAACCGTCTGGATATAACAATTTTTGTGATCAACAACAATGGCTACACCATCGAACGCTATATCAACGGCATGCACGCGGGATACAACTGGGTCCAGCCCTGGCGGTATCTGGAGTCAGCGCGGTACTTTGGGGCTCCCGAGAACGATCCCGAGTACCCGGTGTTCAATAAGCGAGTCGAAAACTGGGGCGAATTGTTGGATGTTATGCAGAATAAGCAGCTGAAAGCTGGCAAGGGCTTTAATATGGTGGAAGTTGTCATGAATGAAGAAGACGCGCCGTATTCATTGAAGAGCCTTGTGCGAATGGCGGCAAAGAGAAATGAAGGTCGTGCTCCACCGACCCATCAAGAGTCAAAGAGAGCCAGGGACGACAACGTGGTGGATTCTGCTGCCCCTGCAACACGGAAAGTTGAGGCGAAAAAGAAAAGGAGAAGAATCTAGAATCGGTTAATTTAAATCAGAACAAATCCCTTGGGTCCTTTTTCCCTGCAATCCGTCGAGAAGGATGTAGTTCTGGCAATCAGGCTGGATGGATTGGATAGCAGCAACGTCATTCGCGCTATCTGAACTGCAAACCCACCTTAATAGTGAATTCGTTGCTTCGTGGCTTCATAATTTCATCCTGTGTCTCTGTCGAAGACGTCGACCGGCACCACTAAAATCAGCCACCAATTGCAGCTATTGAAATACGTGAAACGCACGGGCGACCTTTCCATTCTTGTATTCATCGAGTTACTCTACCCCCCTGCGTGTAATGGCAACTCCCACCCGGAAAATTAGAGGCACGAAAGCGTTGACAGAGTGGGCGCTTATTAGATCCGAATAGGGGATTTTGTGGAGGGTTTGGACCCAAGATTATTTTGACGGCTCTTCGTCTCCAATGTCGGTTGTTCAGAGGCCTTTTGTGGAAATTTGGCTTGTGGGTGGTGCATTGGTCATGTCTTCAATCTGAGACCGGGCTTTGTTGCTCGTAATTCGTGAGATCCAGGTTGCTTCCTGCCCTCCTTCTATGCAAGGTATGTATCTGTTGTTCTCGGATTCTGCGAGTAGAGCCATGGTCTATGGATGGGTCTTTTAGGTGGTCCTCTCTAACAAGAGCTTTGACTTCTCCTTTGATTGGGTCTGTGAGGGGTTGTGCGGCGTTGTTGACAAGTATATCAAGGGACTGTGGTGTGTCAGATGGAGTCTCACCATCCCAAGCACAGAGTAGTAATTTGACAATGTGTACCAACCAGAAAGCATCATTTGCTGTTCTGAAAGCTGCCCCGACTACTTTCATTCTTTTCCCCCCTTGACCAATGTCTGGCTCCGTGGGATATCGAACTGTAGCATCAGCTGGATATCGAGATGATATGATGACCTTAGCTCCACACCGGGAAAGTCTCAACGCAGTGAAGTAACCCAGGTTTATTCTCCCTCCAGTAACCAGTGCAATTTCGCCGGTGAGATCTAGTTTTTCTGGTAGAGAGAGAGAGAGAGAGAGAGACTCAAGCAATCGATATTAAACATACCGCATTGGCGACATAGTGACGGGTATAGTTCGTGAGAATCAGTGAGCGAGAAGCGGTGACGACAGATGTAACGTCTCTTCTTCAGATCTGAGGTTTTTGGTGCATCAGTTCTCTGAAATTATTCATGTTGTCTGTATCGAGTTTCGGAGAGTTGGCCTCGCACGGCTAGAAGAACCTCAGACAGAGGCTCTGTTGGAGCAACCACTTTGTGCTTTTGAAGACAATCCAGCACTTTGAGTGTGATCTTTAATTGGTCTGATGTTGGAACATGCATACTATCCATGGAAATTTGCTCCTTGGGTCTTGCCATCACTTCCAATTGGGCTAGGTAGGCCTTGATGCCTTTAATTATGCTGTTGCATCTAGTCGACCGCAATGCTTTGGAAGCTTCACTGTGAGGAGTGAGATGCCAGGCTATCTCATCAAAGACATCATCTGGAACTGATGATGGTTGGATTGCTAGAATACTAGGCACTCTTCTCTCTTTGCAGGCCTGCTGGTCTTGTCGTACGCGCTTTGCGATTTTCTCCGCGTCTGGCAGGTGCGATCCGTGAAGTTCTTCCTCCAGCGTAGTGTTCGAAATAGATGTTCGAGGAAAAAACACCGAAATGGATAGAAAGGCGTATCGGGAGAGGTAAATCGAAGCTTAGGATGACTCATCGGAAATGACTCAGGATATATATTGTCCTCGGCCCTCCACAAAGAAGCCTTATCGTGTGAGGCTCCGCAACATCCTTTGTGACCCTGCGTAGTCTTCTTCAATGTCTTTTCTCTAATCATGTCCTTCAAAAACAACAGACGTGATAAAAATGGGCAATCAAAGAACACCCACTAGTTCCACAGTCCGCAATGTTGCAGCTGTGCCAACCGAGCTCGCCCATTAAATCATCGATGACTTGGGGAAATGAGACGTCCTCAAGTTGCTTTGCTATGATAATGATCAAGTGAACGCCTATATTATGTCCCATCCAATCTGCCGCAACCTGTTCGGTGCCGAACCAGAAGATCTAGCAACATCGAAATTCGGTGCCCACGTCTACCAGGATTAGATTGACGGCAGCGAGAAAGGTACTTGTGGGATCATCATGGGGTGGAGTAAGTTATCTTGGGACAAATATCCACTGCCTAATGCCTCAAAAATACGGAGGGATCTTGGTCTATATGAAGAACCGCATCTTCTGGACGAGGGCTTTGAGTAGGATCAGTTGAGGGCAGATAATAACACTAGCTTTGGTTCACCATAGAACCACGTTGACAACTATGTGGTGTTGCTTCATGCGTGGCTATTGAGTTAGTGTAGTCTCGCATGGGGGCAGGTGATAAGAACATGGGCATAGCAAAGGGTCGCAGCGGTTATGGATTTTCACCCTACCTTTTGTTCAACGGTGATGTTTGGGATTGTCTATATAGGGTGTTCTAAGAGCCCCGTATCAGCATCGCACTTCAGAGAAGTATGAAATAGCACCACTGCCGAGAAATGATCTACATGATCAACAACCAAGATCGTATGTGTAGAAGAATTGAAGGCAGAGAAGAAAGAGAAGAAAGAGAAGAAAGAGAAGAAAGAGAAGAAAAATATCAACTAAAACAACGTGGAAGCAACTGACAGATGATTTGTCGAAAAGGATTGTCGCCACACACTATTTTTCATCACTAGGTCCCCCCTACACTTTCCACTAATCGGAGCTCTGCCCCCGAGGCCGCATCATGCAAAACGACAGGTATGCAGAGAATGACAACAAGGTAGTTAGGTTTCTGTATGATCATGTGTAAATCCAAACACAACTCTGGTAATTTATTAACAGCCAGGCATCGTTTCTTTGTCTCCTATGTAACGCTGCGCCTGGGAGTGTCTGCGTGCGCTTCTGCAGTTGTCCCGCGGAACCCGTTCAGGCTGTCTGTGGATGGAGAATCATTTGGTGGTCTCTCTCTCTTCTGCAAAGACGCTAAGCTTATTGATCTTGGTGACCCAGCCATCTCAACTGCTCCGACTACCTCCAGTAGATACTGTCATTGAGATCCTCTGACCCACTGTCATGAGGATCCATTAACGCGCTACCGACCCTCAATCTTAGTGGTCTACTTCATATGTTTTCAGACAATCGTATCTAGAAATTCCATAGCGCTCCCTACCAGATGAAGACTTCCAGTGATCAGTACCACCCCGTTGATATGGTCTTCATCCTTGCAAAAAGGATGACCATGGCCATGAGCTGCTTGGTGGATCGCCTCTTCTACTGTTCGCACCACGGTCACTTCGGACTCTCCCCCACTGATCGTAGTCCAACACGCCGCTAATTCATGCTGCAATCTCAGATCATCCACCGAGTCTCCCGAGTAGGTCATAGAGACTCTTTCAAGATCTGGAGCTTCATGCCGTTCCCACAAGATGTTTGTGCAGAAAATGACCTGGTGGAAAACCACTTCTGTGTCGTTGAGCAATTGGGATGCCGCTGATACCAGGATCTGGCGGAGATGTCGAAGAAGGGCGACAGCATCCTTGGTCTGTTGATTAAAGATCAGGACACGCCGTGCCTGCCGCTGCGCCGCCATCATTTTGGCCACCCAAGGCCCCAACACGTCAATACTTTCTATGGTATGGGCTCCATCGAGCAGCCAACGGATTCCTTTATGGTCACGCGTCTCACATCTTCCCGGCCATCGCGCATTTTCGAGACCCCGGCGGAATTTCTTAGGCAATGGAGATTGCATCAATGTCGCTGTCTCTGGGATATCATTGTAACCCATGCGAGATAGGTGTTTTGCAGCGACCACCACCGCCAGACTAGCATTGATCCGCTGGAAGTCTCCTGCAAGACCAAGCTCAATGTGATCAAGGTCTGGATGGGCCGTGACAACTTGTAGATCGACACCTTCCGTCTGTGCTAGATCCTCCAGGACGGCCATGGCTCCAGGCTCCTGCGGCGCGGTGAACAAGGGGGTCCCTGGTTTCATTATTCCTCCCTTGGCCCATGCAATTCTCTCGATTGTGTGACCAAGGATGTCGGTATGTTCGAGGCCCAAACTACTGATTGCGCAGACGCTGGGCTGGCGGAGGATGTTGGTCGAGTCATAGCGTCCTCCAATACAAACCTCCACCACCGCCGTTTCGACTTTCTCCTGGATGAAGGCATGGAGACCCATTAGGGTGAGGAATTTCGCAAAGGATGGGCTCTGGGATGGCGGTCGATTATCCATTCCTAATCGATCCCATATGTCTGAAAGATAGTGCGCAAATTTCCCTTCATCAAGAGAGGTCTCCATGAATGTGGTCCTCTGTGACTCTCGAATCCGGATCCGTTCCCGTACGCTGCGTAGGTGCGGCGATGTATAAAGGCCAATCTTACCCAGTGGAGCTGGGGATTGGTCCCCCAAACCACTTCCATCCGTTGAATACTCGGCCAATATCGAGAAGATAAAGGCTGCCGTGGAACCTTTGCCTTTGGACCCGGCAATGTGGATGGCGTTCAACGCGTCGAAATCAGCTGGCTAATTACATGTCTAACGATCAATTTCCAGGTCTCACTGGGGAAGTGCGGCGCTGAAGAAGCTCACCTTGTATCCAATTTCCTCGCACCAGTCTACCATTTGCTGTAAGAGGAAGCTTCGGTCTTTGACTCCAATAGCCTGTTTTCGCGATTCAAAATTTGTGCGCAGACGGTTTAGTCGATGGAGGGCATTCTAGTCAGCTATCAGCCTTGATCTTGGGTCTAAGCAATTTGAGTTCCAACCTGATAAAGCTGCCGAGGTGATTGCGACTCCTCGGTCTGGGTGAGAGGAGCGCATTGTGCTATAATTGATGGGGCCATTTTACCCTATTTTTGGTAGGGGCACGATTGAAGATCGGAGCACACCGTGTTGGATCTTATCGTTGACGCTTCGAATGAGATCAAAGTCCTGGTTATCAGTCACAACTTGTGGTTCACAAGTAGCGCAATCGAGAACAAAACGAAAGGACTTAATTTGTTGATGTTTTTGTCCGTGGGGGATCGGCGCCGCAGCCACAAAATCTCCAATTTTTTTTCCCCCGCTTAGTGAGTGTCGATTGATCTATACAACGCGACCTTCACTGAGCCCCTATGCTGATGATCTATCTCACTGAAAATATGCTAACAAATCTCTTCCCTCCCTCCCCCAAAAATTGTTGAAGTGGGACATCTCTTTGAATGTGTCCAAACTGTGTTTTGGCGCCCTTTGTCGAAACCGTTAATCATGCAATCGAAGCAATCATCTTTTGGTCACGTCGAGGTGCACCGTTTCCCATTTATCACTGCAGCCGTATTTTGTCTTTGGTGGAGAATTTCAGTACAAGGAAACTAAATGACCCGCTTCATCCCTACATTGTGCTGTAGTCTCTCTGTTCGTGTCGAGGTGGGTCTGCGGGGGCTGAGGGTCTGTGTAATTCAGGCGGAAACTCAAGCTGCTAGTTACTTAAGTACCTTAGTAACTAAATAGTTACACATCTTTGGGTATACCAAACATACTATCCTATAAGCATTTGACCGTTAGGTAAGCCAAAAGATCATCACGACAATCGGAACATCCGACTATCGCTGCATCAGTATATGTGACGACGGATGTTTTGCACATTCAGCCGCTTGAGGCATTTGCGGAATCGTGGAAAACTACGAATCAGTTTGGAGAAGGAAAGAGGATACTTGGTCGAAGAAAAGGTACGAGATATCCGAGGGATAACAAAAGTATACCATCTGCTCATCCTTGCCATCCTATCTGTGTAGGAAGCAGATCAGTTATTATTGATGAAGGGACGAAGCAGGCCATGTGTTAGATACTGGGTATTGGGAGATGCGCCTGTACTCTTGCAGTTTCCAACCCGGCCCGATACGCTAGATGGTTTTGTGTAGCGCCGACCATAGTTCTCCATTCCCTGCTTGAGATATCCATGCCTCCAACGATGAAAGCCAGTGACGATGAATAACCACTCTCCAGTGGCATCACCGACTAAGCCAATGTGAGGCTGAAATAGTAGTTCAGTTGCACCTAAGCTATACCGGGTATCACGTGTCGAGGCACGGATCAGGTCTTGTGTTGATCAAAGCGGGAAGCCAACCCCGGACAGTTTTCTGCGTGAATACATACAATCGACTTGCATCACCTCTATCAAACGCCGCATTCCACTCGTTGGATGGGTCAAATGTGTCACCCGACGATAAGATTGTTCGTTTTGCCCAGCTTCTAGGGGGCGATCAACATTCTTTACCGGCAGGGCGTCTGGCACACATCCTTGTGAGAAGCTACAATCCACCAGGCGCAAAGCTATCCAATATCGGATGCCCATCTCTTGCAACAAACATCCCGTATGATAGGGCAGACACTTGACAATCTCTTGCACCCGCGCAGATCAAAAAGAACCCTACAATCGAGCCGCTGATTCTTGGGGATGTGGTCGAATCGGATTGGAGCTGATTCCTTGGCCTCACCGATTATCAAGAGCTTCTTGGGGGGGTGACGACAAAACTCGCCATGAGCCAGATGTGCCAGAAGGGGCCCCATGCTCACGCAAGACGGCTACTAATGCTTTGCTCTACCTCAGCCCCCCCCCCCCCCCCCCCCCCCCCCCCCCCCCCACACAAGAGCAGAGAATCCATATCATACAAGAAATCAAATTTGATACTATGCTAGAAGGTTCCGGTGGTCAAATTTTGACCTAGTCGATTTAAGCTGAACTGTTGGCCACTCTCGTCTTCAAATATAGATATTTCCATCATTGATCCCACTACAGCTTCTGTCGCACATCCATGGGTTGATAAATTGCGCCCAGGAGACCAGTAAAACGGTTTCAGAAAATTAAACACCGTCACACGCTCGCCTATTTGGGGAATCTTCCTACGTAGATAGCATCTGAAGAAAGACATGGCTATGACTATTCAAGAGAAATTGCCTGGCGCACGTCTGACACACAAGGACGAAAGTCGTCGCAGATCCCACACAACGTCGTACCAACACAGGAGGGGCAAAGACATGTTCCTCAAAACAATCACAGCGCAACACCGCAACACCGCAATCCCGCAAGCCCGCAATGAACAATTAATGCGTAGCTCCATCCACGAGACTCTATACTCCACATTGCACCCGTGATCTACAAGAATACACCGAGATAAAGTGTAACAAAAACCCTGTCTATCGTCGTGGCCAGTGCCCGAAATCAACAAGATGCCCATCATCCTTGGTAACACAGCTCGACAAAGTATGTTGTATCCACTGTGTCGCTGTGGCGGGAAAGAAGCGGGAGAGTGACTCCGTTGGACCATTTGTCTGATCTGGAAATGATACTCTGTTTAGGTGGGGGGACTTGGGTAAACCGTGGTTTTTCGGCGGGTCATTTCCACTGATGATGCCGTGGTTTTTTTTTTTTTTCTTGTCGGGTGATCTTTTTTAGGTGATCTGGAGAGTGGACCTAACTATGAAGTCTGTACGGAGTAATATACGGAACACTATGTTGTACTTAATCGTTGGTGTGTGAGAGGTGCAGATGTAGGGAGGTGGAATGACAAGGCGAAGTGATGTCGACTCGGTGCATATTATGGAGTGCACATGGTAGTATACCCATATGTTGTACACTTCAAGACGTAGACTGAAGATGCAGACTTCCCTCTGCGGATGGAGAAGTACATACGGAAGCACTGCATATCACATATGTTTGCCTCGGTATACAGACCCGGTTGTGGGAAAAAAAAATACTAGCTCGATAGAGAACGCGGTGAAAATTATGCGGGTGTATATCTCCCAGGTACGGGAGTCGAATCGGAGCTCGGGATGCATGTATGATGGGCAAGATTCTGATGTCTCAAAAGTCTTAACGCGAGCCCGGGGCAAAGTCAACCGTTTCTTATGAGGACTAGTTTGATTGAATTTCTTTTGGAGAGCTTATTGGGAGCGCGGGAGATGACTCCAGGGCTTGAGCCCCTCTCATTTGGCAAGCCGAAAACATACAACATAGGAAAGGAGAATTACAAGGTGGAGATGTCCACCGTGTTTGGTGTTGTCGTTTATGCAATAAAGGGTACTTGGAAGCACTTTTCATCTCATGTACCATATTGTTTACAGTAAATTGGTAATTGGGGGGGGGGGGGGGGGGGGCCTAGAAGGGCAATTCTTTACAACGCATGATAACCACCGACAATCAAGGCTAGGACGAAAGCCGGTGCGAGAATTGTGTTCCTCTGATATAACCCTGGGAATGTTGTGCCATCTGACTGCAGTCGTTCGTTGCATATGCCCCTGCCATCAGCTGCACCGGGCTTATTCTAGCAACACCTGGATGTCTTTCCAGGGTTTGCACAAGCTCGACATGGCAACTGTAGGACAGGATCGGGGAAACAATAGGACTAGCCCCCCATAGTACTCCGTACTTCGGACTCCATACAACACTCTCTGTCGGAAATAGTCTGTAGCTAATGGAGCTACGTAGTATACGAGGGGCAGCCCCTCAGGATTAGCCCCTGCATGTGTACGGAGTACAGTGTGGATCCCCAACTCATTGAGCTTTTTGACTTTCCCCAGTTGGGAACAAGATCAGCGTACTAAGGAGATCAGCACCTGAGTTATGAAAAAAAAGGTGAGTGCATAGACCAAGAATGTGGAACCTGTGACGGTTGAGTACCGAGGAGAAACGAGAAAACGTGAATCGTTGGAGGTAAATTGGAAAATTGAGTACGGAGTAGCGGATGGGGATTTGAGAAGGTTTTGGAGTAATTTCAATCGATTCAGGCGGAGGAATGTGATTGGTCCAACCTCTTTGAGGAGAACCACGTTGGCTTGACCGCTAGGCGCCGTCACTGTCTCTCGTTGACTCAACACACCTCCCCATCACCACATCCACACCCAACATAGGTTACTGCTCCGCCACCAGTCATACGTTTGCCGTCAGATAAGGAAGGTCTCTCCTGTATGTTGTACTCCGTACTTGGACTTGGACCTTGCCTGGCGTTAGGACCCAACCGATCCGAGGATGGCAGCCTGCATTTATGATTTGCGCCCGATACACATCTTAGACTTTCGAATCTGATCATGGATCGTAGAGTTCAGAGTCGATGACGAAGGATAACCGTGAGGCTACAGCCGTCATCGTCCATCTTTACCGGCAACCTTCTGTTGTATGTGTCTATCCCCAGTGGCTGTGTCACACGGCCCTTGTGAGGTCCAGACAGGGATGGAAACAGCTGGAACTTGCCCAGTTCTGAAGCAGCTGATTCTACTCTGGCAGCCTATCGGGAGACGGCAGCGCCGCAAAGATCGTTGAAAGACGTTTGGGTCATATCGGAGGATAATTCCAACGATCGTCGAGTCCTCATATGGGCCTCGCCAATGATGCTGACCAACAGTTAATTTGGGGAAGAGTGAGGTGACCAACAAGAAAAAAAATTCTAAATTTATCTAAATTTTTTTTTTTTCCTCTTTGGACTTTCTTCCTCTGTATTTCGTCCTGAGGTAAAATCCGTACTCCGCACAGATGACTTCATCCTCCCTACTCCGTATGTACTCCCACATATTCACATATCAGCCCTGAAACAAGAAACAAAGGAGAACGCACGGGGACCAGAGTGACCAGGACGTGTGCACCCGATGCTACACCGCAAGGAGTTGATGACATGGCGCTAAAGCAAGCCAAATTGACCTGGCCCGCAGCTCCCGCTGCATTCTTTGGGGCTAAGAAGGGGAACCGGGCAATCATAATCCCCGACTTGGAACGTCTGGAAGGATGAAGGAAGCTGGGATCGGTTCCGCCCTGTGTCGCCCCAATAGTGGAGAGGGTGGTGGATTTGTAAAGGGGGTGAAATGGGAAAGTTCTTCACTGCTCCGTGGTAATTATCCCTTCGTAGATATCCCATGCACACCCTTTCGGAAGACACTGCACTTGGAGCGAAAAAGAGGCTGAATTTTAGATTAATGATCAAGCGCTTAGTCTCGGACGAGACCGCTGATTTGCTTGATACCGTGCTCCTCGGTCTCCATAGGGACTAAATAGTGCTAGGTCACTATAGCAAAGTAGACTACGGAGTATATGGAAAAATAAAAACATGGTACTGGGCCTCGGATCTTGCCCGGCATGCAGGGTTTGGGGAATCTCGTATTGACTATGCCGTACTCTGGGCGGAGTACAACATAGGCTGAATCCTGCGAAGATCTTGGTGTTAGGGTTGATCAGACCGGGGCTGGATCCTTAGAAGGAATCCTCATGCTGTGCCGCTGTTAACAGTGTGCTCAGTGGCCTACTAGTCCGCGAAGTACGGAGTAGAGATCGACAATTTCTTGAATGTGTCAGCGGTTCCACGAGAGAACTCAGACACTTCTGGTCTTCTGGAAAATTGGCTTCATTTCCTTTCCACCTTTTTTTTCTGGCCTCTTTTTTATGGTGCAATGAGTGGGTCTGCAAATGCGTTCCAGTGCAGGCTTGGATGCCGTGTGATAGGCTTGATGTGTTTTGCATCGAGATCGGCTCTGACTATAGAGTGACCTAGTCTCATATTGAACTGAAACAATGTTCAAAATTGGTGTTCCTGGTTCCTTTTCTTCAAAAGTAGCATTAAACTTACTTTAAAATTGTCATTTTGGTTATTTTCAAACTGAACCCTGCTAATATAGATAGATTAGAGAAAAACAAGACGCCCCTGACCAAAAGCCCGGGTTGGCCGGGTACGGGTCTATTTTTTTGGCTTTGGCAGAGCCCTAAGCACCATCAGATCCACCTAGCCACGTTGTGAGTGACTCCAGCTACTCCTTTTTTTTTCTGAAGGGGGAGGGGGGGGGGTTAAAAAAAAAATTTCTCCCGTAGGTGGCTCCAGTCCATATTAGTTCCACGTTAGTTCAAGACACCAAGTTCTACCAATTGGCACCCATCTTGGGCTGTGACTTAGAACTGTTCTACCCTGCAATCTGTAACCTGTCTCTTTAATACGGGGTGCATTGTAAGCTGCAGGTGATATGAGACTGAGATGTACGAAGTAGACAGATCACATTCTAAATACATCTTCACACGTCATTGAAAAACTCCGCTTAATCTGAACTCAAAAGCCAAGTTCCATGGGGGTTCAACCGCTTGGGATAGCCGAGCATCCCGCTTAGAATCCCTTTTTTTTTTCAATCAGGCTTTTTTTAACTAGGTTTTTGAACTAGGCTGCTTTCTGGATTGTCCGTTGTATTCCCATGTTCCCATTTGGTGGCGTCTACGATGGGTTTCTGTGCCACGCTCCCGATGAAACAGGCCCACTAAACGTTGAATCGATACGCTACTACGTATTAGCTATAATTTTAGTTGGCGCCCCTCTTTTTCTTTTTCTCAGGTGATACTACGGAGTAGGAAAAATGACCTTCATATGTTAATCCTGCAAAAATGCAGGTAGCCTAAACCTGGCCCAAGTTTCCGTTTTCGTTCCCGTTTTCGATTCAGCCAAGCCGACTCATTGGCTGTGAACCTGCGATGAAAGCCGAGTTAAGTTCTCCGGACTCCGCAGTCGTTTCTAGGCTCGGAACATTTAAACAGAGAAAAAAAAAAACTCCAAAAAAGGAGAGGAAAGAAAAGACAGCAACAAAGATCAGGGTGGCAATGATGTATCTCCTGCATCATGTAGTCCGTCCTCCAGTACGGAGTAAAAAGAAGAGAAATCATGTAAAGAAAATAGCAACCTCACATCCGGGTATGCACGGTACAAAGGGAGAGACAAGTTCTTTAATCTAGATTTTAGGAAGGACAATGACGATGATTATCTTAAACTCCACTTTCCCCCCCCCCTCCCCCCCTCCTCCCTTGTCAAAATCCAAAATGGCAGTACGTAGTCGATCTTTACGAGCCCATCACATCGTAACCCTTGCGTAACGAGCTCGGGGACGCTATAATTGGGACAAGGGAAGGACAAGAGAATGACAAGGTGTCCAGGATATTAATTATACCGAATCTGCGTTCTTCCAGCTAGAAATCCAAGAAAGAGACACACTCAGCCTTGGAAGTGTTGGCCGCAGATCTGGCGGGTCGACCCAATAGGTACATGATATGTTGTAACATTCCCAGCGGCTAAAGGGTCAAGGATCCTTGTGATTTTGGAATTTCTATAATTTACTTTTCGTCCTTAAAAGGGGACGTATAAAAGAGGGAAAAGTAAAAAAACCTAGGAAGACGGCTCCAGTCGCAACGTATGAGAGACTCTCTATTGGACAATTTGGACCTTTAGCATAATGTATGGAGTACCATACACGACACTAGACACCCTCACCCTATAGTGTATACACTATTATACCTACTATACCGGTTCAATCTATTCAATCTATAAATCTATTTATCGATTCTTTTCTTCCCCATGTTCGCCTCAAAAAGCATGTTCCATGTTCCCACAGGTCCGATCCCACCCCCACTCTGCTATTTGCTGCACTCCGGAGTATTCCTTATGGGCCCTGGTCGAAACGGTGGAACTGCCCTGATTCATGGATTCGGTTCCAGGTTGCTCTTTTTTTTTTTTTTTTTTCTGTCTAGGCTCGTTTCGTTAGTGTCAACGTCGTGTCATCTTAGCATGTGCGGTGGCATCGTAGATCCGGGCTCCCTGGATTCCCTTATAAGCCTGCCTTGCCTAGTAACGGGATCTTCACTGGAATTAAAACTCTCCCCCGTTCCTGAACGGGAGTATCAACTTTTTTTTTTTACTTAATCATCCACTCTTTTATTTAAATCCACTCCACGCGACGTAAGCCAGTTGCTGTCTACCACAGTTGACTATCTACTGACTTGATTCCCCTTTAGTCAACCTCTCTTCAAGCTATCACTTCCTTCCAGCTTCTTATATGGCCAATTATTCCTGGCAACCTCAGCCCCCTCCAACAGGCACTCAATGGGTTCAAGACAATGCTTCTTATAGCCAGTCCATCATGCAGGATCTAACGCATGCTTTTCCTCGATCGAGGCACACTCGCGTCATGAAGCCTCGTAGTGCCGGCAACAGTCCTTCATCTGGAATCAGGAAACGATCAGCGGTGAACCAAAATGTGATGCATGGATTGCCCACTCAATATCAGTCATCTCTGGAAGAAGCTTTTCTCGCCTCGGCCGCCCGGAACTCACGTCCGATGAGCTGGCATCCTTCTTCCACGAGAACTCGGGGTCTTTCCAACCCATACATCTCGGATTTCCCTTCGGACGGCTACGCCGGTATGGGACCCGTGTCTGATCAATACCCAAACTCGGCCAACTACTGCGACGAAAACATCTTGTCATATTCTATAACTGCCGACCCTTCATTCTCCCCCGGCTACTTCCCCATCTACTCAACCATGCAGGAGGACTTGCCACTTCCGCAGCACATGCCGGCGGTCATGTCCAGCTCACAGATCGACTCGATGGGGTGGGATGTCGCCGCCATGTCCACCGATCTGTCAACGATGTCGCACCCGGCCTCCGACATCTGGAACTTCGACATGCTATCAATGGGCACCAACATCCCCCCACCGGAGACAACATGTCCTAGCTACGTCAACGTCCCTTCCCCAGGTGACCTGAGTGGTCCATCAACACCGGACTTTCTCCCCATCCAACAATTCGAGGATCCTTTCCAGCTCACCGCCGAGCCCAAGAAGACGGCAAAGGGCGAAGAAGAACTGGTCGGCATGGGTCTCTACAGCCAGCCGAACGGAACACTGGCACGTGCCCCGCAGAGCAAATCAGGCGAGGGTCTCAAACTCGAAGAAACATTCACACCATCCGACGAAGACAAGGACGACGAGACGGACGAGGTCGAGATCATTGGACAACATGAAGTGCCCCAGCAACCAACGTACCATGAATCCGCGTCTACCATTCGCCAGTCGCACTTCACTTCCAAGCAGCAGCCCAAACAAGCTTTGAATTTCTTCCAGCGGTCTTTCTTCTTCGACACTGATGATACAGATCAGCAACCGATGGCTGTTGTACAGCCTTTTGCTGGTTTCAACCAGCCCTGCCTGAATTATGGATATGGGTGGATCTGAGGCGCTCACTCAGCGGAGGTTTTCTTTTTTTTTTTCTTTTTTTTTTTCAGTTTCTTTTTTTTCCGCATTTAGCACTGTACCAGCGGCATAGCGTGGAGTTTTTGTTTCATCCTTTTTTTTTTCCTCGGAGTCGGATACACGGAAAGGATACCCTGGGACAAGACAGCTCGCAACTCGCATCTAGCTACATTACTCTAGGTGTTCTTGTACACGATTTGGTACACAATCAACCTTTATACTTGATAACTATTATGATGCTTCACTTCCCCTTTAAATTAAAAAATTACCACGGTGTTAGGTCATTGTCGCATTGTGTGAAGTTCTCGAAGTATAGAAACTCGCTTTCTGATTGGCTTCGGAGAAAAGAAGCGTCGGGGAAACTATCCCAAGGAACAACAATCCCCCGAAAATATTTCGCTGGCTATCAACGAAAAGTCAAGCACGCGAAAGGTTACCCACCAGACGTTGAATTGAATTTCTAATTTCTCATTTCCATCTCGGCGCTGAAAATGGCAAAGGTCATTTTCACAGCTTGGAAAACCAAGTCTCAGTTGCTGGAAGTACGGAATGAGTTTTATCCTCCGTCTGCGTACGCTGGACCGGATTTGCGTTCCCATGGCTGTGCAGTGGTAAGTTACATACACATGAGAGATAGAAATCATTTTTTCCAGCTATGTTAGTAACCATGCTAACGATATCCGAAAAAAAAGGTCGAAGCTTGGAAGCTACGCGGCAATGTACCGCACCATGTTGAAGCCACAGCGTTGTTGACAGATGCTATTCTGCACGATGATGCTCAGAGAAATTCCATCTTCTCAATCCGTGCTACATATTCCGCGGCTTTTTGTCGGTGAGTATTGACCCGCATCTGATTCTTGTTTCTACATTTCTGGGAGAAACAAAGCCAATTTAAATCCGTTGGGATGATGTCTCGAATTCAATCTCACCCTTCACAAAGCATATTCCATATCCAAAATATCTAACGCCCCATTTTAGCTTTGTCACAGGTCTCGTGGACACCAAGATCCACGGCGTTCGCCGAACAATGTTCCAGCGCGCCACAGACCTAGGTCTCCCAGCCTCCTTCGTGGAACTCCGCCACGAAGCAACCCACCGCGAGCCGCCGTCGCTTGTCGTACTGCGCAAAGCTGCACAGCGCTCGCTCGAGTGGCTGTGGGACAATTACTGGGCCAGTGTTGGTGA
Organism: Penicillium digitatum; assembly: GCF_016767815.1. Classification (NCBI taxonomy): domain Eukaryota; kingdom Fungi; phylum Ascomycota; class Eurotiomycetes; order Eurotiales; family Aspergillaceae; genus Penicillium; species Penicillium digitatum. The sequence continues at coordinate 1,101,215 of NC_089386.1, read as the reverse complement.
TGACTCCGGTGCGCCTGCACTAACCCATGACGACGATGCGTCTGTAAGGGCCGCCTTGTGCGACGCTCTACAGCCTCTTTCCGGTGGATCGGCGGATCCTGTACCCAAGAAGCGGAAGCGGGATCAGGCTATCTCGGTCGCTGTGCGGCTTGTCTCAGTTTGTAATGTTTCGGGGGCTGGGGTCAGGCTTTTGTCTTCTGTCTTGCTTGAGAGGGGATTCTTGGTGCCTAATGGGCGGGAGTGAGTTTCACTTACCCCTTTTTTTCGTTTAACGGCTGTCTTTGCTGCGTCTTCAGAGGAGCAGCTGTTGTCGGGGAGTACATGCTGACGGTGATGTTTTTTATCTAGACTTGGGGATTCGCTGAATGATACATTCAAGGAATGGAACCCGGTTCTGCAAAGGGTTGCAGAGAGTCAACCTGCGTTTTTGAGGCATTTGACGGAAGATCTGGTGAATGATCTAGCCTTTAAGAACACAACCGGCATTTCGACAGATGTGTCTTCCGAGGCACTGTATTTGTGGATCGCGCATATTTTGACATCTACTGCCTGGGAGTTCCACAGACAATCATGCCCGCAAAGCTACGTTCTTCGAGCCTGCGATGAAAGTCCCCACCACTGGACAGAGATGTTGGGAGATCAATTAAGGAAGCACGCTAGCAAGCCCAAATCAGTTCTTGGCGCTCGTCCCGCTGCGAAGAATCGAGTCTCGAAACCTAAACACGTCAGGAATGACTCGCTATACGCTCCATCTCAGCTCTCAGATAAGCTGCTGCAGCATGGATGGGGATTCCTGGAGAAATGGGACAGTCGACCTTTGGGCGTGGTATCAAGTAATTAGAGGGGCCTATCTTTCATTCACAAAATGCATACGCTGCTGGCAGCGTTAGAGAACCCCAAAGTCAATGTCCCCATACAACGTACGAAGTACAACATAGACAGTTACACAACGATCAACCAATCAAAAGCGGTGACACATCGAAAAGCTGTCAAGCTAAAAGGGGAAATAGTTCTTCCGGATGACGTTGGTAATCCGAAAGATCCACCTGGGCAGTGTACCTCTTTCGAGGGCTCCCCGCACTGTTTCGATTCATTGGTGATGAACTTTCTAAGGACACGATTATTCAGAACTAGCTCGCTTCTACGCAGGTCACAAGTCAGAACCATGCATATCCAATCGATTCCCATGTGTATGTTGATCCTCCGGTCCCGTCATAAAAGATATATTACAAATCAACGGCGGCAACTTTGACCTAATCAGACGAGAAATCTTTGCTGATTTTAGTCTCATTCTACAGGGACAGGGAAAGGCAACAACTATGCGTACCTCGTAACGGACGAGTCGACCAAGCAGTCGGTTATCATTGATCCCGCCAATCCTCCAGAGTGAGTTGCGCCTCTAGATCGGGTTGAATCTACTGCATGAGCTGAACTGATTCCGTGAATTTGCAGGGTTGCCCCGGAACTCAAAACTCAGATTGCTTCTGGCAAGATTGACCTGACGGCTATTGTAAACACCCACCAGTATGTAGATGAAAATTTCATGGGTCGGTAAAACGATGAGGAAAATCCAGATTTGCTGATATTTGCTGAAGCCATTGGGATCATGCTGGCGGCAATCATGACATTGTATGCATGCTTCCCCGGGATATTGGGTGTCATCTCAAACTAACATTTGCTCCAGTTGAAAGAATTCAAGGGCCTTCAGGTCATCGGTGGCAAGGACTGCCCATCTGTCACCAAGACTCCCACTCATGGAGAAGAGTTCAAGATCGGAGACCGTATCTCAGTGAAGGCCTTGCATACTCCTTGTCATACGCAAGACAGTATTTGCTACTATATGCAAGATGGAGACGAGCGTGTTGTTTTCACAGGCGATACTCTCTTTATTGGTGGTGCGCTTATCATATTCGAATCTTCTATCCCTGCGTCTTTCAATGGATTGTCATGGACTAATTTTGAAATCAGGATGTGGCCGTTTCTTTGAAGGAAGTGCGAAGGAGATGCACAAAGCCTTGAACGAGACCCTCGCCGCTCTGCCTGACGATACCAAGGTTTATGTAGGGTTGTCTCTTTGTGTTAATACAAGGCTCTTGCTGACTTGTTTTAGCCCGGTCATGAGTATACCAAGGCCAATGTCAAGTTCTGCATTGCAGTATCGCAGACAGAGCCTATCAAAAAGCTCCAGGCATTTGCGGAGAAGAACAAGGAGACACAGGGGAAATTCACCATCGGCGACGAGAAGGTAAGAGCTGGACCTGAGCGATTTTTCTGGTCAAGACTGACGAAAATTTAGCTCCACAATGTGTTCATGCGTGTCAATGTAAGTTTCTTGTCCTTTGCCCTTGTATCTGCCGTTGCTCATCCAGAACATACAGGACCCCGAGATCCAAAAGGTAACTGGCAAGACCGACCCTGTGGACGTGATGGCAGCGTTGAGGGAATTGAAGAATGCAATGTAAAGTATGGGGAGCCAGGTTGGCAAGAAAATCTATAAGATCACATGGAGCGATTTAAATTTGCAGAAAGCGTATTTTCGTCTGAACGGGGTAATCCGAGGCTAGACTGAACTGGCAAGAACCGAAAGTGAGTAGAACCCATTTAAACAAGATCTCCTAGAAATCAAGTCATTTGAACGATGTACAATGGGAATCGGCTGTGTGTGCTGGAAGTTGTTCTCCTGGTGACCTTGGAGGTGGACCTATGGCGTACGTCATAATCATGCCAAGCCCGCTGCAAACACAAAATAGTGAGACTAGGTACCTTTTATATGGCTTGTCCATACAAAATATACTTCCTTTTATTTGCGGCGCACCGAGCACCAGTGGGGGGGGGGGCAGCTCCCCAGCTATCTTCTTTCTTTCGTGCTAACACCCCGGAACTCGGACAACTCAACCATGACATAGTGACCAACAGAGAAATTCCGGTACTTTTGCGCGATGGATAAGACACTCAAGAATGATGTCAGTGCTGATGGACTGGGGTATTGCAGTGACTAATTTCATCATAGAACTATGGAGGGGCGAGTGATTCGGAGGTTCAGAATCATCTGGAGGTAAAGCAGTTTAACGACGATGATAGTATCATACTAAGCATATTTCGCTACCCAGGTTGTATTCTATCCCGACTCCAACCACCGTCGCAAGTCCTCCCTTGTTACGATGGACAAGCCGAGGATTCAACCTCACCCAGCTCAGAATGACAGGACGACCGCTTGCTACGTCCATTCCCTTATTGCGAGCGAGTGGACATCACCCCCACACTACTTGAAAGATAGAGAAGGTACGGAAGATGCGATACAGACATTTAACGAGATCGAGACGAAGCCCGTGACAAATACCAAAGGTATCGAGCCAGAGGAGCTGGTCTCGGTGGTCGACCGTGACAACAAACCGTTACCCACAATCATCGAATCCCGGCACCTCACGAAAAGACAGTTATCAGACATGGCCTGGAATGTGCGCAAGCTGTCCAAGAAGCTTGGCAGCATCAAGCTAAGGCTCACTGTGAAGAATATCTTCATAGTAAGCAAGGCGCAGGACCAGTCTCTGGTAAGCCTGACTCGAAAGGTTACAAGGTGGCTACTCTCCAAGGACCGGGACTCTCCGTACGTGGTCTATGTCGAGCGGCGGCTCGAGACGAATGCGGACTTTGGTGCATTGCAACTGGTTCAAGATGAGCCATCCGCCGAGGGCCGGCTCAAGTACTGGGATCCCAAGCTTGCGCAAGAACAGCCGCATTTATTTGATTTTGTTATCACACTTGGTGGAGACGGAACCGTTCTATACACGAGCTGGCTGTTCCAACGCATCGTGCCGCCTGTGCTCTCCTTTGCGCTGGGATCGCTGGGCTTCTTAACAAATTTCAATTTTGCGGATTATCAGAATAGCCTGAATAACGCTTTCCGGGATGGCGTTTTCGTCAGCCTCCGGCTACGGTTCGAATGCACCATTATGCGCAGCAAAGCGCGAATGAGAGACCCGCATTCTCGTTCTTTATCAGACCGTGACCTGGTAGAGGAATTGATCGGGGAGGAAGGGGAGGACACATTGACGCACACCCCAGATAAAGTGTACGAGATTCTCAACGATGTGGTCCTCGACCGGGGGCCAAACCCAAGTATGTCTTCTGATTTCTGAATGCGAAGACCCGCCCCCCGTCATGTGTTACGTTTCACTACAGACACAGACATACAGCTAACCAATCTGCACTAGCCATGTCTCAAATCGAACTCTTCGGGGACGATGAGCATTTCACCACACTGCTTGCTGACGGAATCTGCATTGCTACCCCAACCGGATCAACTGCTTACAACCTCGCCGCTGGCGGCTCTCTTTCGCACCCGGAAAACCCTGTCATCCTTGTCACTGCCATCTGTGCCCATACGCTGTCCTTTCGGCCGATCATTCTACCAGACACCATTGTCTTGCGCATGGGTGTGCCGTATGATGCACGCACGAGCTCATGGGCTAGCTTTGATGGACGAGAGAGGTGAGTTTGTCACCTTTGTTTATAGTTGTTGCATGTGCCATGTCACTATTAGTTGGGTCTGTTATCTGACTGATAAACCCCAGAATCGAGTTACACCCTGGTGACTATGTCACCGTGTCAGCCTCGAGATATCCTTTTGCCAATGTCCTCCCTCCCGGTGGGCAGGGTGAGGGCTGGGTGCACAGCATCTCCAAGACTTTGAATTGGAATTCGCGACAAAAGCAGAAGAGCTTCAAGTAGCTGAAATGGAGGAAAGGCTTCTTGGGCATGACCTCTGGTTCTTTCTTCCTCTTTTTCTTCCTCTTTTCTTCGTCTTCTATGAGCATTTTTGGTGTCTATCTAGTTCGATTGCTTGGGTTACAGCCACTGGGTGGCTCATTTTTGGGCGTACATGCTTTTGACCAGAATTTACAAAAACGAAATGACCTGGGATTGGCTATTGAAATTAAAAACCATTTCTTTTTTTTTAGCTAACAACAATTAGCCATACCACTTCCCAGCCATTTCTTTTTTTTTGAGGGTTAATTTTTTTCCAAGTGGACACTCTTTTTCTCGCTTGAAGCTGCGGCTCCGCTCGGCCCTATAAAAGGCCATTGCCCGGCCCGAAAAATTTTCTTTCTCATCTTCCTCAACCAACTCAGTTTCGGAGTCTTAATGTTGGCTATGGAACTCCGCTGTTGAGCCCGACAATTTGAAGAGTACATTTGACATAGAATCAAATATACTCTTCACTACTGACTGTGTAAGTTAATTTCCTTTCTTTCTTCTTGCATCGCATTCCCCCCAGCCAGCGGCTTCGCGCCGTTCGATGATGAAAATCTTCCTACATTCGCAGTTTCCACGCTAGCCGTCGCTTGAACCCAATCAAGGCGGCATTGAGCGGAATATCTTCCTTGGATGTCTGAGAACTATTTGGCTGTTCTTATTTCATGAATTATTTCATGTCAACATTGCGGTCGAGACGGTTGCTAATTGTCTCTCAGAAACAGGATTTTTTTGGTTAGAAACACCTCAACCTCCACATCACGAATAACACAGCTCTGCTGTGTCCGCCCACTCGGTGTTCAGCTGGCTGCTGGAGGTGCTCCCGAGGACCCTCCTGGATGCTTTGCCTGACTGAGCTTGGGAGAATTTCGAGTGATTTGCTGTGTACTTCCATAGTTCCAAGATCTTCAATTCAGTATCAATTGAATGACAATTGTGTCCGTATCTTTTCCTTTGAATCTTTTCCGTAAAATAGCATAGCCAAGCCGGTAGTTTCTCTTGGCACAAACGTGAAATCTCGCAGGATTGCACCCGAGGTGCTTGTACTCTGCCGTATCGCATCCACATGTTAACCCCATACTCCAAATTCTCCCATTAGATACTTCAACAGATCCTCAAGTTCGCAAGTCAAGGGTTCTCGAATCTGATTCAACTTGCTACGCCATTACCATGGCGGTACCACCTCGATATGCCACGATGCAATCCATCAGTAATGGCGGCTCAGCACCAGGGAGCGACAGGCCACAGACACAACAATCCCAGCTATCACAACTGTCCCCTGGGCTACGTGTACCTTCCAATCGCAAGACCATCTACGACCGACACCTGAATCGGACTCGTAATGCAGAACTCAGCCGGGCAAGCTTCGCCTTTCTATTCGGGGAGATGGTCACATATGCTCAAAGACGAGTAACAGGTATTCAAGATCTGGAGAAACGGTAAGAGAAGCCCCCTAATTTATTCCTGGACACCTCTCTTCAGCCCTCTCGGAAAGCAATTCTCGCTATATACCTTCCCAGTAACTCATAGCTAACGACCCATCCCCTAGATTAAACGAACAAGGCTACCCTCTCGGCCTCCGCCTCCTCGATCTCCTCTTCTACCGCTCAACCTCAGCTTCCTCCTCCTCCGCCCTCTCAAGCTCCTCCTCCACCACCTCCTCACCCCCAAACCGACCCCTCCGCATCATTACCCTGCTGCACCTGATCCATGGCCCCCTCTGGCGCCTCCTCTTTGGCCGTGCCGCAGATGCCCTCGAGCACTCCGTTTCCCCGGATACTCCAAATGAATACATGATCACCGATAATGACCCGATGGTCAACACGTACATCAGTGCGCCCCGCGATATGAGCATGCTCAACTGCGCTGCCTACGTTGCCGGCATCATTGAGGGTGTCTGTGATGGATGTGGATTTGAGACGAAGGTCTCGGCGCATAACCAGCCCACGGAACTCTGGCCTAGTCGGACAGTTTTCTTGGTTCGCTTTGGAGATCCGGTTATGGAGAGGGAGAAGGTGCTTGAGAGGGCGGGTGTTAAATAATGAATGAGCTTAGGTTCGGGTCACCGGGGTGCTAGACAGGCTGCAGGCTCATCGATGTGCGCTTGTTGGCATAATAGATCTATGGCGTTTGAGATGCGATAGGGTGGTTATGATTTTCTTAGTTTGCGGTTTTCCGGTACCGAGATTCCCTTCACGATGTCATGCAAGTACGAGTCTGGGCGGTTGATCTGAAGAACTTGTTAGCAGTTCTTGCAATCTGCTGTGGATCATGTACGAAAGTCCTTGATGGTCAGCCAGCAGATATCATACAAAAAAAAACTCCTCCAGGAGAGGATATGCTATTCATTGCGTGTATGTTCATACACAGAAGAGTAGCAGCATTGGCATATTGGCTGCTTACCATTCAGATACCATAGAAGCAGATCCCCCCATGCATGCACCTTGTGGTAGACTGGCGCCATAATTCCAACATTCAAGTAGGATATCAACATTGCCCACTTCGCCGTTGCACAGATCAGGAACTGTCCACCCGCCGACGTTTCTCGCGGTCATCATAAGGCGACAGACTTCGCTTTCGCCTCTCCCTGGATCGACTCCGCTCAAACCGACCGGAGTCTCTATCATCACGCTTGTCCCGCCGAGGCGAACGCGACTTGGATCTGCGCCGAGGCCGAACAACACTAGCATTCGCCCCCGTCGGTCCACGGTCCCCATCATCACCACCACCCCACCGATCAGGCATAAACCTCTCATCCGTAACACCCCCAGGCGGCCCATCCCTCCTCCTCCTATTCTCCAGCCCATCCCCAAACCTCCCCGTATCCTCCGACTTGAGATCCCTGTAACGCGTGCGGCCCTTCTTTCCAAGCTTTGTCATGTCGCGCACCTGCATGTACTGCGGCAACGTATCGCGATTGACATCATCCTCGAAGCGCGCACCCATAAGCTCGCGACGATCCAAGCCCTGCGCCTCAAGATCCCCACGGAAGAAAGCACCCTTGTGGAAATACCGCTGCATAAAGCCCGTCTGTCCGCGCGTCGCATCGCGGTCCTCCTTCTGCTGCGTGATGAACTCGCTATCTTCGCGCTCTCGCTCCTCGGCTGTAAGGTTCCGGCGACGTTCAATCTCTTCGCGCTCTTTCTCGCTTGCTTCGATTGCTTCCCGGGATCGTTGAACCCGCTTCAGTTCTCGCAGTGTCCATGCTGCCCGCTCGGCTTCCGGGTCCAGGCCGTCTGTGTCGTCGATAGCTTCTTCGTCCTCGGCCTCGACGAGCTCGTCGTAGTCCCAGGCGCGATTCGCGGTTGAGCGTGCTATCGCTTCTTTCTCCAGTTGGTCGCGGATTAGTTGGTCTGCTTTTTCCTGGCGTTGCGCGGCACGCTGGGCTTCGGCTTCGGCCGCTCGTTCGGCGTCTGCTTGTGCTTGTGTCTTCCCAGCCAATGAGGCTGCTGTGTTGCGGTTATCCTTTTTGATGAATGTTGGTCGGATGAGCATGCGGCGGGGTGCCTCGTCTTCGGAACTGCTCTCTTCTTCGGAGCTTTCTTCCTCTTCCGATTCCTCTTCTTCGTTTTCTTCGTCGCTCTTCGCGGCAGTTATAGACACAGGAGGTTTTAATTCGTCGGTCGTAGGATGCGGTACTGCTTTTGGCGCGGGTGCGGGTGTGCGCTTGTCATCTTCTTCTTCAGTGACGAACCCCTCCTCGTCATCATCCTCTTCAGCCTTTTGAGAAGCAGCAGCAGCAGCAGCAGCAGCAGCCGGGAATGAGCTTGCTTTGGGCGCTTTTGCTCGGCGCAGTGCCTCGGCTCGTCTGCGCCGCTCTTGTTCTCGACGCGCCTCCCGTTCCTCTTCGGGGTTCTCCTCCTCATCCTCTTCCTCAGACGAGGGCTCCTCTGCGATAGGCTTTCCAGGGCGATAGCGAGCAGGCTTGACGGGGTTCTTGGTCATTCCCCGGTGGGAGGAGGGGAGCGGAGGAGGCATTGTGGTCGGATATGATGAGTGTAGAAGGAGTTTAGGTGTCGATTATGTGGAGATATGTGGAAATCAGTCACCTATCTTACAATTCAAAACTAGATGGTTGCGCCAGGTCTGCTCAGCAGAAGTGTGTGGCGTGGACTCGTTGACTTGACGTATCGGGCTGAAGCTTTTGCTGGAGATTGGTATCTGATCACGTGATGATATCAAAAGGCCAGGACGGCAGAAGTGGTAATTGACTGCATCAACTTGAGAGGTTGAATTGTTGTACGGTGCTGATTTTTCTCTCGGCGTAACCCAGAACAGATCCCCTGACTAAAGCTGTAATTACATAGCATTGCCAGATACCCAGCTTCGAGCTCCCCTTGGCTAATTCATGGCATTTAATCACCACGTGACTACGCGTTTCCGCGCCTCGCGTCGATCAGCTTTCCTCATTTCCCGCCGTTTTCCAGCATCGAACGAAAACCCATCACGCTCAACACCTTCAAATCCCGAAGACTCGGATCCTAGTCGAAAAACAGCCAGCATCCAAAATGTCACTCCAAACCCCCCGCATCCTTCCCTCCCACCTCCACGCCTTCCACCCCTCCAGCTCTAGTTCGAACACCGTCCGCGTACTCGGCACCGTCACTGCGCTCCATGGGAACACCGGCACACTCACCTGCGGCAACAATGGTGAAATAACGCTGATTCTCAAGTCCGATGCTCGCTTGCAAGTCGGAAAGCTGGTTGAGGTTGTGGGAAAGGTGGCTGATCTAGAAGGTGGACAGGTATGTTCAACATTGGTTTCCGGGTGATATAGCCCTGATATCGAAAATTTGGGACTGTGTCACTATTTAAAGTGGATGGCTGATATTCTGGGAATCTTAGGGATACGGAATCCGTGTACTGGGCTCGACGGAGTGGGGTGACCCAGCTGATTGTGGTATGTGTTGAATGCTTTCCTGGGGTAAATTAGCCTAGAGGCTGACTGGTGTGTTGTGATTCTAGATTATAAGATCTATGAGAATGTTGTCAATGCAACGCATAAGTTCAAGACCATCTTTTACGACTGATAGGTCATGAGATGAGGGATTTGAATCTCTGGCTGATATTCTGAGGGGGTGGGTGTCCCGGGTCTGATATGAGCGTGGAACCAAAGGACAGGCCAGCCTAGTTGTTGTGACATTATCAGCAGCCTCCATTTGACCACGGGTTCTGTTTGAATGGGCCTTGGGTGGCCATCCTGTCACTGTGATTCTCCCTTTGTGATTCCCCGGTTTTTGCGTTTTCCATATGAGGTAATGATTTAAAGCATCTCCTAAAGAAGAGTATACATTGAGCTGAACTGGTTGAGTACTTAGGGTAGATATAGCTAAAAGCCTTTCTAAATGACTAGCTGTATAATAAAGGTATAGGTATATTTGGGTGACTGGTGTTTGAGGAGAGGATGTTATTAAACACCCCTCATGTATTCCGTGGGACTAGCCAAGTGACTATGGAACCCCCAAAGCTCAGTCACTCGGTAAAAGAACTCACACGAGAAAGCCCAGTTTGATTTGGGTGCGGAGCTGCATGGGCCTCAACAACTTGGTAATGTTGATGTCTTCATGCATAGGGCACCCATGTGCTACGGGACACTCCCCCAACGCTGTCTCGTGGGGGCTACGGAGAGATGGTGGATGAGAGGGCCGGGGAGGGGGGAGGGAAGGGAAGAGGAGAAGAGGAGAGGTGGGAGTCCTTTTATATTGTCACATCCCACGTACTTTCCTAATGTTGACGGCCCTAGGCTCTTGCCTTTTGTCGTCTCCCAGGGTTGCTGGTTGTGGTAGGTGTTTACAGCTACAAATCATTTTGATACTCATAAACACAGTCTACGGCAGGGCAGGATTTGGTTGTGGTTATTTTTTCCTTTGATTTTGTAGTTCGTGCTATCATTAAAGCTGCGGAAGAACGGTAACGAAGACCATTCACTTCGGGGGGAATGTGTCCACCAATAGGTACAGCAAATTCAGCATCGGAGTCCTATCAAGGTACTCCAGGTCATCAGTTTGAACAAATAAGGAAAGGCCGTAAATCTCAAGGTGTAAGCCACGATCCGTTGGCTGTATGCAATCCCATCAACCGAACGCCATCGCTTAAAAAACAGGAAAATTAAGATTAGAAACAAAAACCAAAGATGGTTGGGCTGCTATGTCGGAAAGACATGCATGGAGTCTCTCCCAGTCTTAGACAAGGGAGGTGGCCTATTGGCCTTCGGTTTCTTCACCAGCGTGCTGGTTCTTGGGTACATCGGTGGCGAGAGCATCCGAGCTGAAGAACCCAGAGTCGGGAATGACAACGTCATTGAAGTTGAAGGGAAGGAGGTCGGGGGTGAAGTTGTCTTTCTCGTTGGGATTTTCCGAGAATAGAGCGTTAAGAAGCTCATTGGCAGGAGTTTCGCAAGATCCAGCAGGGGAGACGTAGTCCGCTGGAAGCCACTCGGCCCAGCTTTCACCGGCAAACTTGCTGTTCTCAATTTCGAAGAAAGCGTCAGCCTTGTCGGCGTCATCGAAGATGTCGAGCATCATGCCATCAAGGGTCTCGAATGATTGCTGTATGTTTTCGTTGGCAGGATGTGGTGCCAAAGACTGTGGCTTGGCCGGGGACTTCTGCTGCCGTGGTGATGACCGAGGGCTTCCGTGAATTGATTGAATACGCTGTAGGCGCTCAGCGGACAGTCGAGCTGGAGACATAACCAAGCCTAAATCCTTGCGTTTGTTGAGACTTTGGGAGTTTATGGGAAAAGACAAACGCTTGTCCATCGCGTTGATCCGCGGGTTCCGTCGACGAGGAGTAGGGCTTGCTGAATCAAACCCAATGGAGGGACTTTCGAACAGGTCATTGAGGTCATCACCCGGGGTAGGTACAAGGTTCTCCTTCTGCTGACCCATTCTTTCATCCCTTGTCGAGGCAATGCGCGGACTGCGACGTGGAGAGCAACTGTTGACCATAGAAGAATCAAGCTCCTTTAAAGGCCCGTCAACGTGGGTATTCTGAAAAAGGGACCTCCTTAAAGGCTTGGGCGTGAGACTGTTTGGGTCTGGCATTGGAGCGGAGCGGGCTTGTGCACGGCTCCCTGGGCTTGACTTAGTGGCGCGCGCCAGCACCTCTCGGGCGTCCTCCTTGGACCAACGACGTCCTGGGGTATCGAACGTCCCTTCCAGCTCAGCACTGGTGGCTCGCGGAGACTCGTTGGGAGAATAGTCCCCTTCACCATCCTGATCATCGTCATCGTCATTGTCCATCTGGGGAGTATCCCCATCATGATGGACGGAAGACGCTTCAGTGGGCGCTGGAGAAGATGCCGAGGGTTTCTTTGGTGCGGCCTTGCTCCGGGTTCTGGCAGCAGGGCAGGAATTGGCCTGGCCCTCTCTGTTTCTCGAAAGACGCTTTTTGCTGTTCTTTTTGTTGGCCGGCTTCGCTGCTCCTGGCTTGGTCCATTTGTCTTCCGGGCGCATTTGTTTGAATTTGTGGAGCCACAAACCACAAGGATTGCAGAAGGTCATCTGATCCCAATCGTTGTCGTCCTGCTCGAGAGCCTTTTTATAGATCTTGAAACGCTGCACTTCGCCCTTGTCGTTTCGGTCCACGGCCTCCCAATAGAGCATGGGGGAAGACTTCATCATCTCTTCTGCAAGGCTCTCGCTACCTTTAACCGTCTTCACCCACGCTCGCCGCCAGCTGGCGGTCTCGATGGAGCCACAATTCTCACAGTAAGGCGGGATTAGCCCGTTGAGAATAGCATTGTCCAAGCGTGCCTTAATGTTCTTTGGCACCGCCTTGGACCCCTGCTTCGGCAATGACTTTGACTTCAAAGGTTGTTTCGACTGCTTGGAACTGGAAGTAGCTGTTTCGCACGGCATGAACGTGACATCCACAGGCACAGAAGAGCGAGGGGGAATAATTGGATCGCTAGCAGGGATTGCGCGGAAAATTTGGGGAACGTCATTGTGGAAGATTTGTGGCGCTGGCGCGAGGGGCTTTGGTGCCAAACGTTGTGCGCCAGAGCTCGAAGAAGGCCTTGATGTGGGCGGGCGGGATGTAGGACGAGATTGAGCAGGACGAGAAGGGGGAGCACGAGAGATCGGACGCGGCGCCTGCTTTGAAACCTGCTCCATTGAATTATCATCTACCGAGAGAGGATCATTGTTGGTTCCCCGGGCAGCACTGACAATGCTGCCTGGAGAGTTTGCCTGCACAGTAGCACGAACAGAGCACTTCTCTCTGGTTATCCCACGAGAGACTTCCATTCTGGGGTCATCTAAAGGAATGGTGGTTTCATCGTCCATTATTTCATCCGGTCCTGCACTCATAAAGCCGGGGTCATGGTCCAGAGACATGGTAGGCAAAACAGGGCTTGATCTGTTTGGCAAACGGCCATCGAAAACTGGAGGTGATGATGGCATGTTGAAAGACGGCTCAAAGAGACCTTGGTAGCGAGTATCCTCAGGAGAGGGACCACCAGCATCTGTGGCAGGGACGTCATCGCTCATACAGTACGGAGAACTGTACGAAGCAGGACATGAAGCAATGCTCATGCTTGACGACTCCCGTAACAAGCTGGCCGTGGGTCGGCTTCGACGTGGGAAGTCAGACGGTCGAGATATGGGGGTAGGTGGACGGACGGGCTCCTCGAGAGAATGCTCGACCGCCAAAGCAGGGTTCACTGGGGTTGGGCGGTGGATTCGTACAGAGGCCGCCGTACTGGCTGCAACGCGAAGCGAGGTTGGTTGTCTTTCGATATTCATGCCTGATTTTCCCGGCCAGTTTGCTTGATACACCTTGGCCCTCTTCCGGGCTGGGACCTCCGTTGATTCTTCATCACCACTACCGTATCCCGATTGAATGGACCCTCTTCGAAGGTTGTTATGTGAGACGTGTGAAAGCTGAGTCTGGTTGTCGCAGTCCCGCATAGAAGCACTTGAAGACGGGCGAATCATATCACTATGGGGGATGCTCTGCTTAGTGTAAGATTGATGATGAGCTGGTGTACGACATCTTCCAGGTGTTGACACTCGACTGCCAGCGTAGGAATGTGAAGGCGATACTGAGCGGACCGATCCATTGTTGTGAAATGTAGGAAACTCTCGTGGAGTTGAGCCTTCGCTCAAGAGCTGGTGGAATCTCTCAATCCCAGATTGATGAATCGGAGACCCGACGTTGTCATTGTGGCTCTGACTTCTCGAGGATTCCAGGAGAGCGGGGTTTTGGCGAACAAAGTTTGTCCAGGATTGGGTGTCGAATTCGCCTGAATTGCCATTGGGTCAACTTCTGATGCTTCTGCATGCTGGCGACGTACTCACTATGGGTGACGGTTGGAACAGGCACCAGCCGCAGTTTGACCTCCAACGTCTCTTGGGCCCCTTTTGAGAAGAGACCACTGAGAGGGCTCTTGCAAACTCGCCCAGTAATCATGGTCTTCGACTGGTTGTTGGGTGTCTCGGGTGTCGATGAGAAGCTAGCTAGCATCCCAGAAAGCATGCCTTGCCCGACCAGAGGGGTTTCGAATTCGGAGTAGTCGTAGGCATACACAGTAAAATCCTTCCCTAATTGACCCACAAGCTCTGGACTGAATAAGAAACCGTGTAAGCATATCATTTTCGCCACGCGGGAATACGGATATCAAACCTAGCAGAGACGATTGCCTGGATGCATGTTTTCAACTCGATCACTCCAACCGGAGTATTCTCGTCTAGAAAAGCCGTTTGGATGTCGAGCACGTGTGGCCACCGAGCAAGGCAATTGATCTTATTTTCGTTGTCGAATGTATAGAGAACTTTAACTGTAGGATAACCATGTTTAGTTGCCATTCAATTAGCCTGATCAGAACGGCAGTTGAAAACATACGCCTCATAGGGCGGACATCGATACCGTCCTGAGATTCCATCTCATCGATTTTCGTTTGCCCACCATGCAAGAGAGTGGATCAAACTATGGGGTTGAAATGAAGAATTAAGCACGAAGGGTATTCAAGTGTGGCAGAAGGTATGAAAGTCGAGGTCCGAAAAATGTTGACAGGTAGAAAGAGGGGGAAGGGGGGGGGCGGGCGGAGCAGAGCGAAATTGTTGATTAAACAACGCCCTTCCACTCAAGACCGGGAATGAACCAGGAGGAATTAGCACCCGAGCCGATCAGCAATGCATCTCTGGTCTACAGGGAGAATGGACAGGTTATGTAGGAGTAGGTAGTGGAGGGGTCTGTTTTTCTGCAAGCCTAAAATGTTAACAATTGCATGTCCTCGAAGAGGGCAAAAATCGGTATCAGAAAACGGAAAAATTAATCTTACCGAATTATCAGACAAGACTGTTAATTGTCTCCCCACTAGCTCTGCATGAGCAGACAAAAGTGGAAGTGAGAAACGCGAGAAGGGATAAGATTAAGAAGCCTTACATACGCGGGTCAAAGCTATCTCGAAAGATCTCCAAACAAGCGTGACGCGACGTGACTGCAACCAATCGCGACATCTCCACTTGTCTTATCAAAGCACGTGACCTACTTTACAGGGCTTGGCCCCTTGATTAGCAAATCTCTGACTCAGCTCCAATTGGCTTTTTTTCCTGGCTGCTCATTGGTTCTTGACTTCTTTCCTAAGAATTCCCCACTATACAAAGAGTACAACACAGAAGGTACTTTAAAAAAGGATGTTTGCAAGCCATAGCTCGATCACCTCATTTGATCATGTTGTATATAGGAATGGGCGTTGATATTAGGAATCCAGGCTGTCTCAACTTGAGAAGTCGCTTTTTCTGACCCAAGTTTATCATCATCTAAAGGTAGACAATAAAGGTGCATGCATAGTGTAGTTCCCCTTAATCTATTCCGGACCACATGTTGGATTTCAACTTGAAGTTTGTATTTTTATAACATACATGGAGTAGGATGCATTGGGCCAGTGGTATGTTGTATGTCATGTATGTTGTATTTTGGAAAAAAAATGACCGTGGTTTGAGACCTACCCCGTGTAGGGTTGGGGTACGCTAAAATCAAATTACCTTTTTATACGGAGTACGTGTGTCCTATTGAAAAGGTGCCTGAAATCATAAATTTGCATTCAACCCGTGCAGTACCAACTCCATGCGTTTAGCCGTGTAGTCACCACCTCAGGAAATGGTTGGGAGTTGATGCCGTAATCCCAAGGTGTCAATATTCTCCTCGGGTGTTTGCAAGGATTTCCACGTGACTTCAGCTCTCCGCCAACTTCAACTGTCACACTGCTGCATCAACGGCATCTCTTGACCTCAACAACCTTCTGATACTCACCATGTCGACCGCTCCTGAACCCCAGGTCCTGTATGTAACCCTATCAATGACTTCTAGCTTCGTCCAGGACCAATCATCTAACAATACGAACAGAGACCTTCTCAACAAGCCGAAGAGCGATCTCACGTATGTGCACCCGTTATATTGGATTTGACCCCCTCCCTTCCCATGCGATCCTCCTCTTTCTGAGGTATCAGTTACCCCGCGACCTCGGCGGGTTCTGCCTGATTCTCGGGCTGGCGAGATCTACCTACGACACCCGCATCTCGGAAATTTTGCGACCAGCATCTTCACAATCTTATGCGAGCTGCCCAAAGTACATACAGCAGAAGAATTATAACTAACCTCCCATCCTACATCACAATAGAGAATACGAAATTGCTCTTGTCGAGGAGCACGAGCTCACTGCGGGCCCCCTGTCTCTCCTGCAGACCGCCACCCGCACACACACCCAGGTCCTGATTTCCTGCCGAAACAACCGCAAGCTGTTGGCCCGCGTCAAGGCTTTTGACCGACACTGCAACATGGTTCTCGAGAATGTCAAGGAGATGTGGACCGAGAAGCCCAAGGGTGCCAAGGGCAAGGGCGTGAACAAGGATCGTTTCATCAGCAAGATGTACGTGCACCAGACCGCGGACGGATCTTCGTCCTTCTTTCCTTATCTCCGAAACAGTCTCTAATCTCATGGCTTATCCTTAGGTTCCTTCGCGGCGACTCTGTCATCCTCGTCCTGCTCAGCTGAGCAACTCATCACACCTTTCTCTCGCACACTTCGATCCTCACGTTGACATGATCTTGAAATCTTCAATGTACGGGATGGCCGATATCCTGCTATTTGCACAGCATCTCGAACCTATGAATAATTCCCATGGGCGAGTTATCATGTAATCGATCTCGATACCCTTTTTTCTTTCCTTTTCCCCTCACATCCCGCTTTTCCTCCCTTGCTTCTGGTCCCCGCCAGAACACATTTGACCGATGCTACACCTGTCTTGGATTGACATGGTTGCTCGCTCTAAAAGTAACCGTTGCATTCGCAAGGCTTTTGTGGTTGATGTTGTCTTGTTTTTGATCTTCCAAAACGGGGAGGGACGAAAAAAACCCCTGTTGGCGTTCAGATCTTTGCGCGGGCTGCTTGACCCGTTGTTTTTTTTTGTAGAGGGAATCCTCGGGTGGCGTCAACCTGGGGCAAAGCTGGTTAGCAAATAAAAGTTACAGAAAGATTTCATCAGACTTCAGTAGATATTTGTAAGCTAGTGGGCTACCTTCGTAGATCTTGTAATCCGTTTTCACTCTACTAGGAATCTCACACAGGGACCTCTGGTCGGGATGGTGTGCCCGCGCCAACCGCCTGCGATGTGCTGTCCGTCCGGTCGAGAGTGCTTTCATACAAGGTAGTTTGTTTTACGGAAGACCAAGATGCACTCCCTAATTGTTATTGCTTTTGATTTTGAAATTCAAGACCGCACCACCCATTGGTCCAACGGAATTTTGTTATTTGCAGGGCCTTGCCTGCTCGCAAGCGTGGCTACACAAAACATACACTGTTTCATCAGAGACAGAGGGATCAGAAACATGATCCCGAGAGCCAGAGGGTTCATGCACATCAGTCGAATAGACGACTGGTGAGTATTCTACATGCCATTGCCCATGGAACCTTTAGTTCCCCTACAAGCCTCAACTCCTCTCTACCTTGAACGGTAGTACTTAATTCCACGACATCTGGAACATCCTTGTATTGAATGCCGGAGCATCTAAAGTCCGCAAAATGTAAGTTCACTGCCTGGGTCTCCAAGGCCGCTCCAAGTACTTGTCCTATAGCGTGTTAGAAGCGGCCTTGGAGGCCATGTTCATCCCCACCACAGACGATCTCAGGATCTGTGTTGTGTAGACCGGGGCCAATAACAGCTGTAGAGCTGCGACTGAAAGCTTGGGCATTGTACATTTCTTGGACCGAGCTCTTCAAATTGGGCCACGGGCTCAAAGTCCCGACGTACTTCCAGATCATGAAGTGCCGAAGAGGTAGTCTTGTGATCCCATGTCCAAGGGAGGTAGGGGGGCTTGTATGATTTGTTTTGCGCGGACGCGAATGGTGGCCATTTTTTCAACTCTTTGTACCAAACTACGAGTCAGTATGAGCTGTTTACTATCACTATCATGAAAGAGAGCGTTGCCTACTGTAGCAAGGAAGGGAATGTTAGGACGGATTGTGGTTGACTCAAATAAGTCAACGCTTGGGTACTTCGATCCTGGGGACAGTATCAAGAAGGTCAGTTTAGGATCTTTTTCACGCACAGAGTTTGCCTGGGATGCGACTTAACTTTCACTGCTCGCCAAGCAATGCTGGCAGGAACTCGATGTCGAGAAAGGGAGGGAGAAAGGGCAAAGGACATCAGCTTCTAGTCGTTCGGTATAAACGCTCAAGAGCTCTGATGTTCGATGCTCAGTTCGATACCTAGCCCTGTCTTTCCTTCTTCTAGACCGTCACATGGCTTGTCACCATCGACCTGAACTTGGCGGGAACCCTCTTCAATCACCTGTTGACAGAATCCACATGGAAATCAGCTTTTCCTTTTAGAACTGCAGCAAAGATTGGATTCGTTGGAAGTGTCCACTATTGTGAGCTAAAGCAAACACTCATGTCGATTACCAAGCCCACTTGGTATTGTCTTTTTCCCAACCGCCGTGACTGGGTGATATGGCCAACCCCCCGTCGATAAAGGTCAGATCGGTAGATTTACGTTCGGAGTCAATGGGGGCGGGGTCTCGGAAACCTGCAATGTGCCTAAAAGATAGTCGGCCGATTCTGATGAGCACTAACGTAATTCCCAAGCGAGCTGGCCACCCAAGCGAGCTGGCCACCCCAACCAAAACACGTCCATGAATTAGATCTTAGTTAGTTCAACCACCCACCATGCCACCAATTCGTACTCAATCCTCTCGAAACTCAATAGAGCAGGAGGGCAGGATCTTACTAGCTATCCAGGCTTTTAAGAATCAAGAAATCTCTTCAATTCGTGAAGTGGCGCGCCGTTTTAACGTCCCAAGATCCACCCTTTCTACCCGCCTGAATGGTATACAACACCGCGCGATTTCTCGCGCCAACTCTCATAAATTGACCGATACTGAAGAGGAATCTCTTCAAAAATGGATATTCTCTATGGACGCTCGTGGTTCAGCTCCACGACCTTCAATGGTGCAAGAAATGGCGAATGTTCTACTTTCGCATCGCGGAATCAACCCATCATCTGCAGTCGGCAAAAATTGGGTCACTAATTACATTAAACGACATCCCAATCTATCCTCGAGATTCTCCAGACGTTACAATTACGAACGTGCTAAATGTGAAGATCCAAAAATCATTGGTGAATGGTTTACACTTGTTCAAAAAACGATTCTTCAATACGGCATTGACAATGATGACATTTATAACATCGATAAGACTAGTTTTGCAATAGCATTAACCGCAACTGCTAAAGTCATTACGAGATCTGAATACTACGGTAGGCGAT
Source organism: Penicillium digitatum (assembly GCF_016767815.1). Lineage (NCBI taxonomy): Eukaryota > Fungi > Ascomycota > Eurotiomycetes > Eurotiales > Aspergillaceae > Penicillium > Penicillium digitatum. The sequence goes on along the minus strand of NC_089386.1, from coordinate 1,081,692 downwards.
CACTTTTACAACCTGGAAATCCCGAATGGGTGACTGCAATTGAATGTACAAATGCTTCAGGTTGGGCACTACCTCCATGCATTATTTTCAAAGGCAAAGTATTCATTGAATCTTGGTTCGACAATCTTCCAAATTATTGGCGCTTTGAAGTCAGTCCTAATGGATGGACCTCTGATGAAATTGGCCTTCGATGGCTTGAAAAACTATTCATTCCATCGACTTATTCACGGACAAATGGTCAATATCGACTTTCTAGTCGAGGTAGTGAATGGGAGCCAAAAACACCAACAAAACACATTCAATTATTGAAACAAGCATCCTCAATCAAAGCATTACTTCGTCAAAGATCCTGAAGCCCGCCAAGTCCACTCAATTCAGCGATAAACCAGGTTTTGAAAGCTTGCCAAATGACGATGCAATCAGCAGCGATTCTTGAGAAAGAAGTTCACGATCTACGATCGGAAAACGAGAAAAAGAAGCAGAAAAAAACTCGATCTCGAAAGCAGATACCTGCTACAGATGGCTTATCAGTTCAGGAAGCTACTGCTTTAATTGTGCAGCCAGAGGAAGTGATTGAACCTCCCCGCCCCCAGGTCCGCGCGCACAGGGAAGCACCTTTTTTACCAAGAACAAGGGCATTACCGAAATGCGGTGCATGTGGAAATCAGGGACATAGAAGAGATGCATGTCCAGATAGACCTAGAATTTAGCTGATTGAATTTGATGGAGTTTTGGTTGAAATAAATGCGTTCAAAATTAATAGGCTGGTTGGGGTGGCCAGCTCGCTTGGGTGGCCAGCTCGCTTGGGAATTACGTTAGTGATATAGACGATTCCATATATATCGTCTCTGTAACCTCGTCGTAGAAAATATTGCCCAGTGCGGGCATCCCTGGTTCCCATCTATAACGTCTCAACTCTCTTCGGTCTGTTAGTTTCCCTCTCAACTGGTAAAAGAGGGTTTGAACATACTTCCAAATATCGCGGAAGTTCGCGCAGACGGCCTCACGTAATGGACCTGATAGAGAATCCCAGACTGTGACCTGATTTAGTGACTTCCCAGGAACTTTATCCCACCCAACATGTGTCATGCATCCATCCGGGACCACGCCATCATTGCCTTGTTCCCCTTCCTTGCAGGCGAGGAGAGTTGGATGTCAGGAAGAGAGTTGGACAAAGAAGGTTGAAGGCATAACTATGATGTGTGTTTTGTTTGCCCAAATTCTCAGCCTCGTCGATCAGGCATATTCCATCTAGATCTCATCAAGAGGCAAGTTATGTCGAACTTCAATATGAGAGATCATGGCGCGACTTGGGTGATTCTCAACCTAGCCCTGCGCCCCTTTCTGGAATAGAGGTGATGTTCTGATTTCCCACCGAACTAAACTGCTCAAATGGCTAGATAGAGCGAAGTGGTTCCAGTTTATACGCGATGGCCAATGCCCGGAGCATGGCTATTGCAGATTAGGAAGCTGTTCCGTTTGGACTCCCGACGTAGAGGTTATGTCGAATCCTAGGTTGCAGTAATATCCTGAGCCTAGATACGTACAGTGTCTCCAGTCGTTACAGTCAATGCTAGTTTTCATAGCGTCTTTCCCCCGCATGCAACCGAGGTATCGCCTAGAAAGTAATGTGTTGTGAGCATCAGACTCGTATGAGTACGTGTGAAGTTTAAACGTTTCTAGGAGCACGCGGTAGAGAGTAGGTGCGATAGTCCATAAAAATCGAGCGAAAAGAAACGAATCCGAGAAAAACACTCCATTCGGGTCTCCTAAGATATTCCTAGATAGTATCAACCCAAAAAGTTGAGGATTGGATATTTCACGCAACGATGTATACGAGACTCGACCAGTTGAAAAGTAGCATAGCCGCAGAATATAGGAACAATGATGGATTTGGCCTCACTATGCAGGTACCTCCCAGTTGGAGGCAAAACAATCCGGATCGACCGCCACATGGACGACGCCAGCCTTTCATTGAAGAGACAATGGTCAAGAGTGCTGGGTGAAGGACTGCATTGGGATGAGGCTGCAATCGCCCCCGAACGCCCAACCCTAAATACCCTCCGCAAGCCCCGTCAAAAACTCCGACAATCCAAAAGCGCCCGGATCAGGAATCTTCCCAATCCACTCCTCCTCCCCACCAACATAAACACTCCTGCCCAGACTCGCCTTCATAGCCTTCGTAGACTCCGTCCCTTTCCGTGCCGCCGCCGCCGCCGCCCTCACATCCCCAGTCTCAAGCAAAGTATCCACAAACGGCCCAAGCGCATCAATAAGCGTGCGATCACCAGGTTTCGCAGGCGTGTATGTTCCCAATGCCGCGAATGAAGACTTCAACGCCTTCGCCCACGTCTCTGTCGTGATTGTCGTCGGGGAGGTTGTGTTCCGGGCAAGTAACCCGTGTGCTAGGGCGTTGAGGAAAATCGCGTAGATCGCACCCGAGGTCCCGTCCATTACATTCTCGACAACAGTTACGATTCGGGCGACTGTGCTGACGACGTCGGTTGTTAAAGGCGGAGAAGCGGTGGTGAGGAGGGATTGAATTGCTTCAGCGCCGCGCTTTAGGCCGATGCCACAGTCGCCGTCGCCGACGATTGTGTCGTAGCGGGTGACTTCGGCTTCGGCTTTGATTACGCGCTTCAGGCCGGAGTTGAGGGCGGTTTGGAGGATGGTTGGGTCGACTAGGGTGATCTTAGATTTTGGTTTTTCATTTGGGGAGAAGAGAAGGGTGGGCGCGATGCAAAACTTACGCCGTAGGTTGCTGTGGATGTCTTCGGCTAGATTAGATGTCTTTAGGTCGACGGGATCCGCATAAATGCTGTTTTCCCAGGTGGTGGTATTAATCGGAGCAGACCAGCCAACTGCCTCAGCGGGGGCATCAAGAAGCTCAAGCATAGTTGTTGTCATGCCCAGACCCGGGTCGACCAGTTTCATCAGCGAAATACTAAATCCGAGGCCGTTCAAACTGGTCAGGAAAGTGCCCTGAATCACGCGGACCAGGTGGACCTGGTAATCGCGCTGGAGCTGGCGGTAGACTTCGTCCGTAATACCGGCCAGTTCGAGCGGGCTGACGCCGCCCAGATTGTTGATCAGCAACACAAACTGGTCTTCCGGCTTGCGGGTCACATAGTAGCGGTCCGGGTCGTTGTGGTCGAGTAGCTGGCGCAGCATTCCTTCAACCAGCTCGACGAGGTCGAAGTTCACACGGTGCGAGCCGGGCTCATTGTGAATTCCCATTCCGACTTCGACCTCACCGTGCGGGATCGTGTCTTCGGGTACACCGCGGCCTGGCACGTGGACGTGTTCCAACGATGATCCTAGAGAGACTAGGTTTGCGTTTGCTAACTGGGCTAGGGCGTAGACGTCGTCCAGAGAACCGCTGTAGGAGGGACATTAGCGTTGTTGTTTTTTTTGGGGGGGTGAAGAAGTACAGTATGTAATGCGATTTCAACTCACCCAGCTTCCGCTAGAGCACCAACCATCTTCAGAATCAATACACCGCCACCAATCCCACGACGACCGACCTTCCCTCCCTTCTCACGACCAACACCGACATCATCATTGATAGCAAAGAATTCCGTCTTGATGCCCGCAACACGGGACTTCTCCGTGGCCATACCGAAGTTCAGGACATCACCGGTATAGTTCATAGGAAGGATCAGCACGCCGTTATCAGTGGGGACGCGATCGATGACCGCTCTACGGATCTGTTCCGCAGATGGCGAGGCAAAGATCGTACCGGCGACCGAGGCATCGCAGAGTCCATGGCCAACGAAGCCTGCAAATGCGGGTTCGTGGCCGGAACCGCCGCCAGTCACGATGGAGACTTTGTTTGCTCTGCGGGGCGCATCTGGACGGCGGAAGATGATCTTGTTCTGTCGGTCCAGGGCAAGAGATGGGTTTGTGAGTGTAAGCGAATTAAGTGCTGTGAGGACCAGGTGATTTGGGTCGGTGAAGAAATGTTTGGCTGGGAAATGGTTAGATTTGTGGGGAAGATCTGGGGATCAGTGGAGCGTACTCTGCATTGTTGATCACAAGTGGACAGTTTTTGTCCAGTGGATATACTGGACTATGGATTCCCAAAAAAGATCACAGGTTTGGAATCTAGAATTTAAGGGATCTTAATGGTTCTGCAAGGTAAAGGGGACCGTTCGTCGTCGCTAACAGGGTACAAAGAGGCTCTGAAGATTCCAAGATTGTCAGTCGACGCCAGCGAGGAGCTCTCGGATTGGACTGGGAGTGCTTGCAGGCGGGGGAAAAAGTGGGTTTAGTCTCTGGGATGATGTTAGTGTCTTTGGATTTTTTTGTTAGAGCCAAGTTGATTGAGACTCACGGACGGAGAGTCGGGGAAGCGTGGAAGTGTGGGAGTCGGGTTTCACTGTAGAGGGCATTTTTTCTCTCTTTAAGGAGCCCGAGCACGTACATCGTGTACATCATACAATCGAGTACGTATCTCGTTTTCCCTTGTTTTTTGCAGCTCACATGAAGGCCTGGATCTGCGCTTCGGCTTACCCTCTAAGGATATCCCGCCAGGCACCGCATTCCAGAAAGACGTCCTCTATCATCCGAATAGGCGCTTTCGCCGCCGAAGAACATTCTTAGAATGCAAAATTCGATGCATCCAGAGCTGTATAATGCACCCCCACTCTCACTCAAGGGGACTGTTGTTTGAATCTCAACTGGGTAGGTATGCCGGCAGTCCTGGTGCACCTACCACCTCTTACTTGTGATGTACCCGTGGCGATATAGATATCAATCTATTCCGAACGAGCGATCCCAGCTTATAGGCTTTCATCTCAGCGTTCAGTATCATATCCTTCGCCGCAATACAACCTATTATCTTACGACTAATGCCAATTGTCATCCGGGCAAAGAAAGTACTGGACCGCGAGTCTTAAGTGGAGACATCATGAGACCTCGATCAAAGGATCTACACATATGCAAAAGGGGCATCCAGACTCGGATCAGCTGTCAGATCCAGGGGTGTTGTGGGGTCAAGATATGCACAGCTGAAGGTCATGGGGTGTTCTTGGGAAAACCATTGATCTCATAGGTTATGCTGCTCCACTTGGGGTTGGGGTTCGGACTGTGGAGATCAGATGCATTGGCGGTTACTCCGTACTCCGAACACCGAACAGAACCCTTGAGAATAATATCCGATTATATCAAGATCATCAGTATTAGAGAGCCGACCATCCGTCGCATATAGAATGCTAGTACAGATTTTCTCTGGAGGTGTACCCCTCTCTCCGACCTTTCCCCGTATTTGATTGGCCTTGATTGTAGTGCATTAAACGACGATCGGCACTGGCCGAGGTCAAGTACTTTGAAGTGGCTTGGTGGGACCGGAGTTACTCCGCTGTAAAAAGTAGAATCAGTTGCCGGGAGATGCCTGACCGGATAATTTAGTTGAAAGGTCCGAACCCCCATTATACTGTTCCTCTTCCATCGATGTTAAATAGTCGCACTCCAAGAATCAGAAACCAAATAGTCTGTGCATTTAGTGAATGAAGTACCTACTCTCATCTCCTAACATGTGAAAATGATGCCTCATGATACGTATCTGTATTGATTGGTGCCTTCTTTGCGTTCGATGTATTCCTTCTCGATCAACCTAGAGGAGAAACAGTGTGAGAATAGCCCCAGGGATAAGGGGGCTAGTGAAAGGATACGTACTTCTCAATCTCTCCCTTAATCTCCGCGGGTTGAAGAACACCCCGACTCTGAGTAGCATTGATAACCTCCGCGATCAGCTCGGCGTGACTGAGTGCTTTGCGGCTCTTCATGATGCGCACAATGGCAGCTTGCGTCTCGAAATGGCGGTCGGCCGCAACCCGCTCATGTGTCGTCTTGGTCTCCTCTTTGGTCTCCTTCAGCTGGATCTGGTTGATCTTGATGCGCATTTGCTTGTCGCTGAAACTGGTGTTGTACGAGAACCGGTCGGTTGGGTTCACCTCCTTGCCCTTGGGGGTCTTGGTAAGCACTCGGTATTTGGCGCATGCAAGAGACTGGAGCGTTCGTTGCAATTCCGGGTCCGCTGTATGTCATAATTAGGGATTGTTCGACTCGGGGGGGGGGGGGGGGGGGGGGGGGGGGGTGGTAGATGAGTCCACCTACACAATCCGGTCGCCTCTTGGATTTGAGGGTACTGCATGCTCTCGCCATCGGGGATATCGTTAAATAGCAGCAACACAATCGCCTGAAACGAGCTGACTACCAGGTTCTTCTTGCCAAGGGGAAAGTTTGCAGTTAGCTGACAATGCGCTAGTTGATGTTTCCAGGTGAGCTTGCGCCCTGTGTGTTTGTTGTGGTAGAAGGTCTCGAATTTGTTGATCGAACGGGCAATCTGCGATGGGATCCGTACGGGCACATCGGGATATGTCGGCCAGGAGGCGGCAGAGAGCACGTTGACTTCGAATTCGAACCGACCCTTCCGCTCCTCCTGCTGCGACCGCTTGAAGGCCGTCATTTCGTCGTTAGCAGTGTCCATGTCGTTAAACATGGACTCGAGGTTATGAGTGAAATTGGACCCGCATTCTGGTCAAACATTAGTCAAAGCGCATAAGAGTAGGATCTTCGATGCGACGAACCGTTCTTCAAACGAGCTAACATGCTCTTTTCCGCATCGTTGCTGGCGCTTCGTTTCATCAAGAGACGCCGGGCAAGGTCATTCTTGTAGAAGGCTTCAAAGACAGCCTTTCCATGTACGAACCGGAAAAGGTCGAGAACTTGATCAAGTTGTCGGTCAAGCTCTGCATCGTCGGACATCAGGCTCATTTCTTCGGGATTACGGCCGGGTGGGAGCTTGTAACCGCCCTTAAGCAGTCTATCCACGTATTTGGCGATCATTTCACCCGATTTGGGGTTGTCGGTGCCACCTGTAGAGTCCATCTTCTTTCCATGGTTCATAAAGGCACCAAAGGCTTCGCGGACCGTGTGGCCCAATTCCTCGTTCGACTCGAAAGCATTGGCCCACAGATCATCAACTTTTTGCTTAAATTGGAGTAGGTGAATGACCATGTCGACCTCCCTTTCCTGATCAAACACGATGCCCTCGCCCTCCTCGATGATGTACTTCTTAAACGCAGTTTTCAATTTGAGATTAAGATCGCGCCGGTCAAGCAACCCGTATAGTTGTTTCAAGGCCGTCTTATTGCCGGCCCGCATCAAACAGAGCACCTCGGTTTCGCTGGTCAACACGTCCGTTTGCTGTGTAACTAAAGTCTCATCCAGGAGCTCGGACAGTTTGAGCTTCGTGCTTCGATTAAAAGAGAAGCGCCCGCACCGTTCTACTTCACGTTCGATCAACTGGTGAGCATTCTCGACATATGCAGCTAGAGATCCTGCTGCTTGTTGTTGAGACCACTCCGTCACAAACTCCTTGGACTTGGCCATGAGCAAAGGCTCAAAGTCACTCCCATATACATCGAGGCTATGGAAAAGCTCTATGGCCTCTCTAAGCAGAGATGAATCTGCTAGTGCCTTTGTAAATCCGCATCGATCAGCCTCGATCAAATCATAAGCTCCTTTCAAAATCTTTGGCTTCAGGCTGGCGTCGGAGAAGATGTATGATCGGAATTGAATTAATCCCATTTCACGGATCACTGGTTGCTCTTTGGAATGCAGAAGGAATGACTGGTCAAGATAATAAAAGATCCAGCGAACGGTAACCTGGAGAAAGAGGAAAAGTTAGCTGTGAACTCCATTCGAGATGTTTCGTTGTCACATACTAGCTTCGAGTGCCAGGCCAGCCATGCCTCGATCACTGCCCGCAATGTATAAACATCAGTGCTACCTCCAGCTCTGGTAACAAGATTCGTGCGCAGTTTCCCACTGACAAACTCTCTGCACCGATCCTGAAGCTTCTTAGCCAACAAAGCAGCCCGCTCCTGGCGGCATACATTCTCCCCGCCTTTGTATAGCTCTTCCAGCGAGCTATCGGGTTTCCTGCCATCAAAAATGGCCATTAGAGCCGCATCCAACTGCAACCACACCTTATCGAAATATGATTCCTGGTTAAGCCGCGGTCCGGTACGAAGGTTCTTAACGACGAGCTTCTTCGCGCCGCTGTGAGGAGAAAAGTTATTTTTGCGAGTGTTAGCGTTCAAGCCTGGGGGTCTGACGGGGCCATTTGGCCCAGACAGTCCTCGACCTGGCGCGGCGCCATTCTTAGGCGGGGAACCGGAAATCGGATGCATCGTTTGGATTGGTGAGGGACGTGAAGGAGACAACGACAGGCGAGAACGCTTATGTTCCTGTGTATCAAGACTTCGGTCGGGCGAATACCTCTGGGAGAGGAGCTCGGAGATGGTTGGTGGTCGCGGCTGCGACGGCTCTCCTTGATCAGAAAGCTTCCTCTTGCCGATCGATTGGCGCTTACCGCTCTGCTCGGTGTCGCCTCTCGAGTTCTGCGGCATCTACCCGGTTCAGCCTGACTGGGAGTTTGAGTTGCTCTCAAAAGGTTTGAGGTGATGAACAAGAAGAAGAGTGGATTCGGGAAATATTGAGGGGAATTGACGTTGCGCATGGGCTTTGGCTCCGCACGGCGATAAGATACGGGGCTGCCGGGATGATATGGAAGGACTTTAATTAGACAGCTCAACTTCTACTTGTTTTTGTTCAGGGAAAACGACTCCCGATCTCGAATTAGGTATGTGCAATGTGTGTTAACTTGCAAAATTACCTGCGGACGTATTCATCAAGATCGAGACCTAAACTATGGAAAGACATCACGCATTTTCCTCATGATCATCGAAAGGAAAATGGTAAAGGACCGCGATTTTCTCCATCTCAGTGCTTGAATGGTCCACCAAACCATCCATAATGCTCTGGATGACAGCCCTGCATCGTTCGAGCTCATCCTCATGTGAAACCCAGCCTAGGGCATCTGTCCCGATCAGATCCCTCATCTCACCCAGCTCCTGTAGTTTCTCTTGTTCTTGGCGATGATCCTCCGAACAAGTCTGTACCTCTTCCTCCGCAAAGTGAATTGGACATTCCACAGGTCTCGTTTGTGCTCCTTCATCTAGCGACATAGGCCAATTCTTGAGGACCTGCAACATGGCACACTTTGATGAGACAGAATCTCCTTCCCAAGGAGCCAGTGCATGATGAAATAGCTTCGCTCGAAGCATACAGTTTTCTGCTCTGATAGCGTCAAAATGATCCGGCAGGGATTTCATAGTCAATGCAGCATAATAGAAATGGTCTATCTGTCTCCGCATTGTCTCTTGAATGGTTGCCTGTTCTTCGTGGCTGAGTTGATCAAAATTGTCTGGTAATTTGACCTCCGGCTTGGATAACGACTCAGATACTGGATCGCCCCAATATTCGCCCCAATATTGAAAATGATCTGGGATTCCAGCGTATAGACAGAGGGGCAGAATGACCGCATGTTGCCAGTCAATGATCCCTACTATGTCGTTGGACGTATTCACCAAAATATTACTCGGCGAAAAGTCCGGATGACGAAGAGTCGGACGAGCCATGCGGTAGCCCGATGAGACGTCAAGGTAGGGCGCTAACTTCAAAAATTTGGCAAGAAGATGTTGGTACGGAATAGGTGACAGGGGTTGGAACTGGTGTATTTCTCGTAGGTATCTTTCGACATGTAGGCGTGGTTTGCCAAATCTTTCACACAATTCTATATCGCGCTTGGCAGGTGCTTCAAAGCATGCTGAAAGGTATTCCCTGGCTCGAAGTCAATAATTTCAAAGAAAATAGGCACTCCTGGATAAGACTGACACGGGCCGCGGTCAACCGCTAGAGAGGCCCGTTCTCGATACCACCATTCATGCTGTGCAGTTGGGCCAACGACGATGTCGTCCGAGACTGAGGCAAACAGTTGTGAGTCGTCGAGATCTTGGCGGTGATAGAGACTTCCGCTTGCTGGAAAGTGAATGCTCATAAATCGTCTCTCCAGATCGACAACCTGTCTCAGTATTCTGACCCGAGTTTTGGTATCCAAGGAGAGCCATTGCTCACTCAAGGGCGCTCCTTCCAGCTTTTCAAGTATAAGATATTCGGTTCCGACGGCGTTTGTTTGATCTGGAGAATACGCAAGGACTTTTGGGACTGGGACTCCATGAGCACGCAGAAGTGCGAGTGTAGCAGCTTCACTAGCCACTGTATGATGTCTCGGAACAGTCGTTCTGTACGATAGCCTTGCAAGAACAGCATATCCGTCGTTGAAGGTGACTTGCAAGACACGGTTGAAGCCCCCCTCGGCGAGTTTTGTGACCGAGGCCACGCTCTTGAAGTGTCGACCGACAGAATGACAGGCCACTCTTGCAAGAGCATCCACGTCGAATTTAACACGGCGTTCAGCGTGACGAAGCTCTTCGTTGAATCTAGTTGGACGCTGCAAGTCAGTTTATCGCAGTTGACGCGTTCATCAGCTAACCGCCGCCAGGACTCACAAAAAGCGTCCAGAGGTGTACTCGAAGAGATCGGGCTTACCAGCCACAGAGGACATCCCTCTGGATGATGACTTTGAGCATCGATCAAAAAAGGTCGAAAAGCGTCGCATTGTCAATCAAATGGCTGTCAGTTTCAAGGTCACTCCTAAGCTGCTATTGTCTTTTGCACTAGGGTACTTGCAGAATTCTGGCGCTCAGCCCCCTTCGACCTGCGGTCATTGGCGCGAGGGATTTGATAAACCTGACGGGATTGGAATCGCTTCAAGTTGTAGTACATGTCGAAAACAATCTATAACTAAAGGCATCATCCCTACAAAATGGGGCATTTGATCTTTGCCCGCTTTGCCCCTCCCCATCCCATAGTCCCCCATATTGTACAAACCAGACTCAGCCATTGAACAATGAGAGAAGTCGAAGATTTCACCAGGCTTCGAATAGTAAATCCTGTCCGGGAATCCATCAAGTAGATAGATGAAAACATATGGCTCATCGGCCGTGCTTTCGCCTACAGATCACCTAGATACTATAAAAGTACACGAAGCCGTTGATGTCAGAGCAGTCTGGTCCGTAGACAATAGTGCCTTCTGCAAAGTCAAACTACACATCGATAGTGCATCTCGAGAACCTGCAACGTTGCAATTAATTTAGAACCAACAGCCTGACTTAGAGATTGACCATGTCATATGTACTAAGCGGAAGATGGCGACTGATCGTTCCTTTTCACTAGCAGAGTGCCAGGTCGGACCCTCGGGAATGCCTGGCCTAGTTGGAGAATGTGGATTCGAGCTATACTCGGAGAACTAGGTCACTTGGCCATCTTTGATGAGGTGTTTATATCCCACCCCCCTTTAGAGGCAGGTAGTATGTCCAGGTACATAAACCCTTCGGGAAACCAATAGAAATAAGTTAGTGAGTAGCAGATGATACAATGCAACGTACATTGAATATTGTTATGTAGTTCATGATACGCATTCAAGCAATGCAACGGTGGTAAGTACACGGTCGTCAATTTAACGTCCATATGTTTTCGATGAAGCTCTGCCTTGTAAAAAATAGTCGGCAAGTGTGTAAGGGAACCAAAAGCAGGCGTAAACTCATAAAAATGAACAAGGAAAGACCAATCAATCAACACGCGGAGGACTCCTCGATTTCTTTCCCATAGGACTGCCGCTTGTTCTAAAAAGATCCATTGTTAGTTTCTTGCTTCTGTTTTCCTTACTGTACTGCACAGCTAGGTTGACCACGGGTGACATACGATCGTCGGCGCTCGCCTTCTTTCCGGAACCCTTCGATGATCTTGGCCATCTCTTTCCGAGAAGCATTGGCGTCGACCTTCCGACCACCGAGACTCATACTCACCTTCTCATGTGCGCTCGCCATCAGCAACCGCTTCATGAGAAGATGACGCATGTTCATACACACGTAGACACCGCAGTCGCTGCCGCCGTCTTGCTGGGGTGAGTCATTGAGATGTAGGAACCTAATGGGAATGTTTAGGAGGTATCCAAATTTACGAGTCAACGTTTCTGCCTCCCAGATGTTTCCTTGGTATAGCGAGTCATAGTGGAATGCGATGCGGTCGACGACCGAGATCAATAGGAGGGACCAGTGTGTGCCTCCTTCTGCTTGGGAGACATTGCGGCAGTCGTTGATGGGGAGGAATACATGGGTGGCTCGAGTAAAGTCCGGGAGTGCTTCGCGCAGGGTGCGTGGATCGGGGGTTTGAAGAATCATGAATGACATGCTGGGACGGAGGAGAATGATATTGGAGGATTGGTATCGTGAAAGAAATTCATGTTCGAGATACCTAGAGCAAGCGAGTCGGAATTAGTGCCATGTTGGGTGGTGTGAGATATGTCAGACCGGCTCTGGAGACTTACTCCTCCCAAAATGAGATGATCTGTGACACATTAGCTCATATGTCCTGGCTGGAAGGATTGTCTCGCCATTCAAACCCACATTGTCTGTGAGCCAGTCGTTCTTAAGAGTTTGCATGTCCTCTCTTGTCACTGCATGTTCATTAGCAAACTAGAGCCCTTCCTCACTTCGGGGGTGGATTCCATACATCGCACGTCGTAATCTATGAGCACCCGAGGACGACTTGTAAGTGTACTGTCTTCAGATTACCAAGAGGGCAGATTCCGCCTCGAACACTTACAACTCAAAAAGGCATCATCTGGATTCAACTGCACAAGTCAGTTCTTACGCCGCTAATGCCGAATAGAGCCAAACTCACCTTATCGCCAAACCGGCCGCGCACCTTGCGCAACATGATAGCAATATGATATGTGTGTTGAGGTAGATCACAAAACCAAGACCAAACCGCCAGAATATGGACACCGTCAGAGCAGTGACAAGCTATACACTGCACACAATCGAGAACGCGCAGTATGTGCTAGGTTCCTAGGTTCCTCGGACAGCCAAGCCAGACCCCACAAATCGCGGTTGAGATAAACGGGGCAGATATTTGTGCAGAACCTGAGAGTCCGGGACTCATGCACGAGGTAAGTGGGATGCAATCTGCAACCCGTTTCAGTGGCAAGCGAAGCCGGGGGCGAAAGAGAGGTCGGCAATATCCCGAGTAACAGACTCGAACGTGTCCCCCGTTTCTGCACTGGCGGAGTGGAAGTGGGTCGGGACCTCGGGATTGGGCGGCGCTTCGGAGGGGGAGGCCGTCAGCCTTACAGGTGGCGGAGAATAGAAGAGCTGGAAAATGGATTGAATGCTTGAATGCTAATGCTAGTTTCAATTGCGCTCTATGGACAAATCCCTAGTCAAAGAGTATGCCGAGGAGCATGCCAGTGTTCCAAGGGTAAGGGTAAGTAGATCAGGCAGGCCGTGTAGGGTTGAAGGTCACCCGAGTTGGGGAGGTTAGACTGGGGATGTGGTTGTCGTTTGGGATGCTGTTATTTTGAACACAGGCACAGGAGTTAGTACTCAAAATACAAGAGGAGGGACAAATCCTCAAAAGAACTGGACTCAGGCAATCAAGGCAGGGTTGATCGGGCTGTGTCACATGCAAAGTCACATGATGCTATACCATACTGCAACATTGGACTATCATTTAAGGAAGGATTGCGAGGTACAGCTGATATAAATACACGGAATCCAATGATACTTATGATATGGATCAGTCTGCAGTGGGATTTATTAAAAGGTTTAATTCAGAAGAAAGAGGGGTATCTAAACGTGCCTCCCAGAGCTCCAGTAGAAGAAGAGTTCAGACCATGCGCTGAGATGGGAGGAAAGAAAATGAGATCGAACATAATGAAAAGAGAAAGAAAAAAAAAGGAGAATAAAGGAAAAGCGACTGAGATGAACAGAAAAGGAAACAACCATAAATCATCAGCGTGAAATGACGCCTAATGAAGCCAAAGCAGATCAGAGCAACAAAGCGGCAACATTGCAACTAGCGTATTTGCTTTTGATTTGCCCTGGTCTCCAGGGGGTATTATTTGGAAACAACATGGAGACAGATCAGAAAAAAATCAGGCAAATGAAACATAGAATATGATCCTGCAATATCCTGTAGTTAGCATGAAATATTTGTTGGTTGGTGTTTTGTGTTGGTCCTTTTCTTGCAGACTTTTGAAAAACGCTTGGCGAACACATCAGAAACATGGCGTGAGAATTTGATTCAGCTGCTGAGTCGGGCAAAATGCTTGTTCCAAATCCACCCAACGGTTCTGGTGGCATCGTCCTGATTGCGGGCAAGCCAGAGTTCGCCCTTCTCGCCTACGATGTCGAAGATATCCCCAGAGGCGTAGGTTAGATAGGGATATCCGCCCTCAGTACGAGTGTCGATGTCAAATTTACAAACACTTGCCGCGCAGAACAAGGCTGCAGGGCCCATAGGAGGGCGACTGCGTTCAAAATGCCCACTCACAACAGTATCGCTTGGGACATCCGACATGGGCATGGCGGACGAGAAAAATCCCGAGTATCGATCCGTCGGAAAGGCCAGCAAACTGCTCGAGTGCGAGGAGCTGTTTATCACATCCTCGAGGAAAGGTGTATCCAGGCTGAGTCTCGGCAGACTTGGGAAAGACTCAACGTCGCTCGTCCTTGCAGGGGTGGGAGAGCTGGTGACTTGTTGTAGAAGTTGACTGGGAGTTTCTGAGACCATTCGGCCAGATAGAATGGAATCAGCCCGGTAACAGCTACTGCGGCTGGAGTGACTTTCCATCTGAGGAGACTGGAACGAATGGCTGCCGACGCTGAAATCCCGGGAAACTTTGGGTGAACCTTCGCTCAAGGAACCAGGTCGCGCATTTGAGCTGTTCACAGTAGATGGACGGCGAGGCGAGATGGGGTTTTGCTGTTCACTGGGTGAAAGAGAGACCAAATTGAGCGAATGAGTCATCATCGCTCCATTGCATGAGCTTAGCTCCCCCATTCGTGCCTCCATCAAAGCGTGGTCACTATTGAAGTCGCTGATGAGCCTGTCGAGATCATTGGGGAACAGTTCCACGTGAGCGCCAATCTTTTTCTGCAAAACACCATACCAAGCAGTTTGAATCCCAATAAAGTTCTTCAGACAAGCTGCCATCAGTTTAGAAGTCAACGCATAGAGTTTAGGTAATTCATCCTTCAAAGTGTCGTTCAAAGCCAGGAACTGCTCGCCTTGCTCGATGGTCTTCTTATCAGGTTTGTCGCCGCGGTCTTTGATGGCCTTGTAGCGTGCATATTCTGGGAGTCGCTTGTCGCGCTTTCGCATAACTCGCTGTGGTGCATTGTAAAGTCCTAGTAATTCAACCATCGGATCGATAACCGTTTTGCGGACGACAGTGAGCTGTAGTAAAACGTTAATGTTCTGTTCAAGATATAAACACGACACAACTTACATGTTCTGGCAGGTCAGTCGAAACAAGGTCCTGAACTGTCATCTTGAACCGATACCACTTGCTCTCCAACTGGGGATACGGAGAAGGCGACATGCCAATTATATCTTCGATCGAGTCGGCATACTCGTTGAACTGATTCAAGTAGAGTTGCACATCCCGGGAGTAACTCTCAGCGTCACGCATAACAACCTGCAACTGAAAATAGCCGTCGCTGAGTTTCTGCGCTAGCAAATCGTAGGTTTTGTCTTCAAATAAGTCCGAGAGGCCAACTTGCTGTCTAAACTTCTCCGTGCGGCGACCAAAGGCCTTAGAAAGACCAGTACGCACATCGGACTGGTTGCGCTTTCGACCGACAGCTTGACCAACAAGGTCTACCCGTTTCTTCAGTTCGTTGATACGATGAGAAACGTTTGTGACTTCTTCCAGGGCATTGGCAATTGCCGCTCGGTCCGGGTGGTCGTTTGGCGTGCACTCCAACAGGTCGCGGAGAATAAGGGGATACTTCAAGATTCTTTGCACCGGTTTAACGAGCAAAGAGTCCAGATCCCAGGCGGTCGTGAGATCCAGAGCACCCTTTTGACATTCGCTCAGCCAAAAGCCCACTTTTGAATTACGCTGCACGACTTGAAGTCTCTTGTTTGCGGCATCATGGTTTTTCAAGTAGTCGGTGTAGACCTTTTCCATATGCGTCATGTGATTGACAAAAACTTGCCCAACAGAGGTTTCGCCATCTTTTTCAAGTTCCGAAATGGCTGCAAGCTCAGTTCCTTCATCTAATTCTGGAGTTTTTGACTCTGTAGCATGATTATTACGCTTTCGCTTGCTGGTCCATCGCAGAGCCTTTGGTATAATGTAGATGCTTTGAGCTGCTTGCTTGAGATCATACAAGAACTTATCAGAGAAGGCCGCGACTTGATCGGAATTGCCAAAGAGAACCTTGACATCATCGGGCTCCAGTACCGTGAGCGAGGTCCTCTTGTAGATGTCCTCAATGATTATCATATCATGACCAAAGGTGTGTTCTGTATCAACAAGTTCTTTGATGATGTGACGCCGCTTCTTGAGACGTCGTTGTTCCGGAGAAGGCGAACCCTTTTGCTCAACCCGATTAGTCTGCTCGGTGGACGGAACAAGCGAAGTAGCGGAAGAGTCAGCGGCCACAGTAGATTGAATGGACTCCAAATTTTGGAAAGAAGAGTCCTGACTGCTGCCTGGGCTGTGTTTCGCAGCTCTAGGAGCAGCCTGTTTGCTGCTACAGAGTCCGCCGTAGCCCCATAGCTGACCGCCAAGAGGTCCATTGCCGATTGGGTGGGTTATTGAGGGCGGGATGAATGCCGACGAAGGAAACACATGAGGCTGAAGTTGCTCGTTGAAAGCCTGAACATCAACGGAGACTCCAAGGCCACTGTTCGTACTTGATGCGTCAGCATCGTGGAATGTCGAAAGCACCAGACGGGGTGTGAGCACCCCCGCAGTACGCACGCCATCGATTTCAGTGTTGGGGGTCAAATCATCATCTTCAGCTGCGATCTGCATCCAGTCCATGATGGAAGGAGATGCATGTTCCCAATCATCACGTCCAACCAAACTAGCCGTGTGTGAGAGTCGGTCTGATGCATAGAAATCCTTGAATCTTGGCACAACGACTGGGTCGTCGGTCAGACTATCGGGTCGTCCATCTGTACGTGTTTCCGAGGGATGATATTGAGGCTCGGACGAGGGATGAATTGATGAGCCATGGTGATGGCTCCTGCCTCGCGTCAGCTCCTCCAGATAGAGCTGAGTGACACGCTTTGAATCCCATCTGCCTAATCTAGCTAAGCTTGGTGGAGTAGAAAAGGCATTGGATCGAAACATCTCAGAGCTCTGCAGTGTATTAGGTCCCATTACGCCATGGTCCTGAATTGGTGCAGGTGATTCGTCGTCCGCTATTGAAGCTGGTCTTGTTGAGACAACTGAACAATTTTCGGTGGGTGGTTCCGTTTCATGGTCTCGTAGCAGAGAATCATCCCCACTCTCATCACACTGCTCGTCACAGATGGAATGTTGGTTTTGCCCAGATGACCATGACCTCAGGCTCCATCGGTTGTGAAGGTGAGTTTCATTTTGAACCTGGTGCATTGGTGTACGCTCAGGCTCCTGAGTATTCGTGCTACTAGACGAATTATAGTAGGCTGTATCTCCAAGCATGATCTGGATGGACTCTCTGTCATCGTTGTCCGAAAGACTGCAATCAGGTTCATCGCATGAGTCGTCGCTCGGGCTGGATCCACGGATCTGCATTATTTGTTCAAGAATTGTTCGATGAGAAGCGCTGGGATCGCGCTGCAATAGCGCGGACTGCGGCTCCGGGTCAAAAATAGTGACATGGGTACCGCCAGAGTCTGATGTGGCACCGGAGTGTGTCGCGTCTTCATTAGCAGACTGCCCCTCAACTGAGGCCGTTGTTTTTACATCCTGTGGGAGGCCGAGAGTGGGAGAGTCCATTGTTGTGTGGGGCGCTGCCATATCGGAAGCCGGGAGGGTAGTGTTGAGGTGCAGCCTGGGAACCGCTTGAACCCTATTCTCCTTATAATTGACCGAGCCGACCGACTCATTGACCATAGTAGCCATCTCATCAGATGACGGAGCGTTGGTCACAGGCAGGTTAGGGGTAATTGCAGGTTCATCCATCAACTGCTTGAAATCTCGATGCGTCTTTTGCTCGAGCACAAAAGCGTGACGTCGAAGCTTTGCGGCAGCCAATTTGTCCGGTCCTCTGTCATTCTTATTCTCTTGAACAACCGAGTGTCGGTTGATTGCCTGTTGAATGTGCCGGCGACGAGCGTCAAAATCAACCTTACCCAATTCAGGTAATTTTCGTTCAGAACGGGAACGCGAGTCGCTGTGAGTGACGTGTTTTTGTAAATTCAAAACTCTATCTCCGATTTTGGAGCGTGGAGAGACCGCAGCACCATGTGAGACGGGTTGCCGGGGTCGTGAACTGCGTAACGGAGGCGACTTTTTGGATGGCGGCTCAGCGATGTAGGCCTGAAGTCGGCGACTGGATTCGGATAGCTGATTGCGGGTTCTGCCAATTGTGAGATCCCTACTACCACGCGAGGTTGTTGCGACCGAAGCTGGATCATCTGCCGGCATGCGGGGAGGACTTTGTTTAGGTGACGGAATAGGAAGGCGGCTACTGCCCTTGGGCGGCGAGGTGATGGCAGCGGATCGGCTCCTGAAGGTTGGATTGGAGGATGGTGATAAGCTTTCGGGACCGGAAGCAGTGGCGAGACGGTGCGAGGAGACAGGAATGCGAGACTTGGAATTTGGACTGCCCGGGGGCGATCCATGATCGGGCTTGGTCCGCAGCAAGGGCGCAGGTACGGCCATTTTAGGATTCCACGGTTCTGCAAGGGGCTCTCTTTTTTTCTCCAAGTCGCTGCGAACACGGCGATGTTTGGCGGTATTGTGTATCCCGACGTGGACTGCTTCCAAGGAAGGTGTGTGTCCAAGATACCATGAAGTAGGTGTGAGTGGTGTTTTTGCAGGATGTTGATCACGATGCTCAAGGAAGGTTGGGTTTGGGCTTGGAATACTTCCATCCGACCCGCGGCGTTGTTGTAGACGCGATATGACCCCGTTGTTTAATTGTGTGTTGATCGGCAACAGTTCACCAAACAATTGCCGGCGAGGATGCGACTCTGTGATCCGTTGAAACAGAGGCGGTGGAATAGCACTCTTCGTGTCTAGGGGCGGAGCGAATCTATCTGTCTCTGGCGACGATGGATTCGAAACAACTGACGCTGGAGGGTTGCTATTGATCGACTCTGGCAAGGAATCACGATGCTGACGAGTTCGTGGCAACACTTGATTTCGCTCTCCATCAACACTTCCGGAAGGGCTCGGTGCTCGTGACGTTGAACGAGAAACAGACGGCAAAGGGAGAACCTGATCAGAGGTTTTGTTGAACTTGTTGACAAGATCTTTGAACGACGGCTGTCGTGCCCTTGCATTCGCGTGCAACGGGGGTATGTTGGCCGAGGGAGCTCCCAATGTTGGAGAATCTGAAGTTGTACAATATGGTTGATGTCTAGCGCGCGACGACTCCAACGTGTTAGTTGGCAGGGGTGACGCTTTGTCGCCGACTGAAGAATAGTCGGCCGCAGCCATGCCCGTTCTTACATCGCCGAACCCCTCTCTTACATTGGATGAAGTCCCTGGCAGGGATCCACGCTGGCGATAATAGTCAGCAGGGTCTGGAGACTCCCGGCCTCTACGATCTTCCAATTGATCGCCCGACAGATGATTTGTGGAAGTGGAGAGACTGTGGGGTCGAACGAAGCCCGACGGTAGTGGAGAATACGTGGTCGATGCTTGTGCCTGGGGGGAGAAAGAGACGGTCGGCGAGTCGCCTAAAGAAGTGGTAGTGTGACCATTGCCAGACTGGCCAAATACCGGAGCCGACGATTGTCGCCCAAACGGAGGCGGTTCGCGATACCGGACATCAAAACCCTGCTCGTCACCGCCAGACATCTTGCATGCTTCAGGCTGACAGGTCGA
Organism: Penicillium digitatum; assembly: GCF_016767815.1. Taxonomy (NCBI): domain Eukaryota; kingdom Fungi; phylum Ascomycota; class Eurotiomycetes; order Eurotiales; family Aspergillaceae; genus Penicillium; species Penicillium digitatum. The sequence continues at coordinate 1,061,885 of NC_089386.1, read as the reverse complement.
CGTGGACTGGTCGCGGCCTTTCGGTTCTGGGCGGGTTGAGCTGGTGCGTTGTTCCGGGATGGTCGCCCAACGGGAATGTCGCAGGTGAGTCGATTCAGGCTACAAAGCAATCCTCTCGGGTGGCGCCCACCCATTCAGCATTCATGTTTGAGACACTTGCAAAAAAAAAAAATCCCGATGTCGAGGGGATATCTCCCCGTCGAACCTAAATCGTAAACGTTGAATGGAGTTCGGATCGGACGGATCGGAGAAGGGTAGAGTTATGAGATCGAGGATCGGCCAGTTGCCGAAATTGCACTGTAGCGAAGGGCAGGACAAATAGGAGGGTCGAGCTCAGGACTGACGTTTTGTCTAGCAGCAGTGGACGCTGATAGGTGACGGAACCTGGTAGTTGAGGGGTTTCAAAGCGAATCCTGGCGGTGGGCCGATTTGTTAGCTCTGGACCAATCCGTTTTGACGTGCTGACCTACACTAGTGACGAGTTGAAGTTACACTGTCCAGTGTCAATCTGTTTTGGAACAATTTTCTGTGATCGGAATGGAAGAAACCGATGAATTCGAGGATCAGATTCGAGATGAAGAAAGAAAAGAGAAGAGAGAAGAAGAATGAAACTGGGAGTTCGTTCTAGTGGATGATGCATGTGTATTGAAGGTAAAACTGAATTTGGGAAGTAACTTGGATTTGGATTTCTTTGTCCAAGGTTGTTTTTTGCTGGGTTCTTTGCTGTACTGTACAAGTTATTATTTTGGTATTGAAATACTCCAGCCATCTAAAACACCTCCAATACGGTAACTCATGTGTACCTCATCTTCAGGAACATCAATACCCTGATGATCCATGGATGACGCAGTGGAGACGCAATGACATCTAGACCGCCCATTCCATGGTTCACGATGTTTAATTGGTAGCCTTGATTGGTTCCTGTTCCTGGTTTCACGTACTCCGTACTTGCACATCCTTTTCACGAAGTCTCTTACATATACCGGAGTACAAGGTCCTCTGTACAAGGTACAGATCTATGTATATTCAAGAGACCTTAGCTAATTCAGGTGTAAAAAGCACGAATACAAGGTGCCTGATTTTGAACGAGAGAGCATTCACCCATTCGACCTTCTGTGCCGTGGAAGCTTGACGCGTCGCGCGTGTCACTGAGAACTCGTCGCCTAGAAAAATTTTCACGCAATGGAGTAAACCAAACTACAGGGGTTTGAAAAAGAAAAGCAGAAAATAAAGAACTCAATTAATCACCTAAGATGGGCAAAAAACGGAAAAGACCCATCAAGGACCGCGTGCCCACGTCTTCGTCTCACATGAGTATCACCACATCTTCCCGTCATTTCAAACCCTCCCATGCGCCAATTTCCCTGACAAAAACAACTCATCCCGTTATCTCCTTGTACTACCGACATGTCTTATCCTTACGGGAGTACCTGCTCCAGCAACTTCCCGTGGCCTCCAAGTCGCGTCGGCGTCGCATCCTGACACTGGACTCGCGTGAAGACCAAGACTCCAATGCACAATCCCAACCATTGGCGGACCTCCTAGATTCAACCCTAGTGGGTGTGCTGAAGGAATCTTCTCCGACCCTCAATTTGGAGCGACAAAAGCAATACTCATCTTTTAATGAGTCTCAATCGCGGTCGATTCTCGTCAGCACCGATACAGGGCCGGCCTGTCCTCAGTCTGAGGTGATCACATAACGACTGAATTATTCATAGCTATCAGACTGCTAACCCTTGTTGCAGGTGGTTGATTTTGTGATCTGGAAACTCTTCAATCATAGCAACGGCTCCTATCAGAAGCCTGAGCATTTGCTGACGCATGGCTTCCAACGCCCGTTTAATGGGCCGAATGTTCAACACACTAGCATTCCAGGCATTGTGTCTCAGTTTCCGAATCAGAATGTCCGAGTTTTAAAAGAGGGTGCATGGGCAGAGGTCCTTGGCTTGCTTGGTAGTAATGGCGAAGAAATTATGCTGCGACTGCTTTTCGATTGTGGGCTTTTTGCCGCTATTGACGCTCGAAAGGGCATATACTACCAACTCAGCGGTATGTTTTGTCAAGATGCAGAGAGAAACTTAGCGCTGGTTTTCTGATCTTTTTCTAGGTCTGCCTCTCTCGGTCCTCGAGCCTTTGAGCTATGCGTCCTCAGCAGCCAATGGGTCTTCTGCCACTGGTCAGAGGCATCCCAAAGAGAAAGCTGGATGCGAACGGAATTCCAATAAGACTTTCCAAAGTCCAAATAGCATTGTGTTTCTACGGCGGCGTATCCTCTATGGACGTGTCGAGTCCAAAAAGAAATTACCCTCCGGACTAGGACAGACACGTACGTGTTTCGCCGTTTGATGGTCGGATTCGAAATTTATGCTAATTTCCACTCTAGATGTTCTTAGTCGCTTCTTATCGCTTGATTCGATGGCACAAACAGTCCACGTGATGAAGTACATATTTCCCCGGCAATTTGGCCTGCTAAATGTGTTTACTCTGGACTCGGATGGCCACAACATCATGGATGACTCGAAGAGTTTCATGTTTCGTGAGAGTGAGATATCTCATTTGGAAGAAGAGAAACGACGACAGCGGCCCCAGTCCACGAATGAATTCGCTGACGCAGATTTTGGAAGCGAGAGAACCATCAAGGTACCTAAGAGACTTCGTGGAATTACCATCGAGCTTGTCCGGAAGCTCCGGAACCGCAATGCACAGTGCTCCTACGGAGAGTTGCTGCGATACTACTGTCCAACCGATGTGAGACACTTTTTGTATACAATGGCAAGGAATGTGTAGCTAAATTTTGACAGCAGACCGGACCCAGGAGACTTGGCGCATTTGCCTCCACGCCTGATGCCAAAAAGAGCGAGCCTATTTCCTCTCTCCAGTCTAATTTAGTAACGCAAGTTCAAATTAGCTATCCTTCGCCAAGTTACAGTTCGGTACAGACCTTTTGTGATGTCTCGAGATTAGAGCCGCACATGGCTGTCGAAGCATCCTGTAGAGTCGATGGCAACAAACCGGCGTTTCAAAAAACTCAAGTTAGTCTAACTGATTATGCGAGTCCGACTTCTTCTGTCTCAGCTTTTTGTCGAGCGGTTATCCAGAAATTGGTCCCTCGACAATTTTGGGGGGTTGGTCCGGATGGCAATTCGAACCTAAGGCTTATACTAAGACATGTTGACCGATTTATCAAATTACGCCGATTCGAAAGTCTAAGTCTGCATGAAGTCTGTAAGAGTATCAAGGTTGGTTGTCGTTTGCACGGGACTGAGAGTCTAAGACAAAGTCGTACTGATCCTTACGCTAGATAACAAGCATTCCGTGGCTAGAGTCACCCCAGGCTCAGACTCCTTCGCCATCTAAGACAAGGTCGAAGATAGCCCTGTCTGACTTGCACAAACGCATCGAAATATTCCATGAATTCGTGTTTTGGATTTTCGATTCAATTCTTATTCCTCTCATCCGTTCGCACTTCTATGTCACCGAGTCCCAAACGCACCGGAATCGCCTTTTCTATTTCCGCCATGATCTGTGGCAGCAGTTGACCCACAAACCTTTCGGGGAGTTGAAGGCAACGATGTTCGAGGAACTCGAGCCAGTTCGAGCCCAACGTGTGCTGGCACAGCGGACTCTTGGTTTCGGTGCTCTCCGTCTGCTTCCCAAATCTACAGGCCTCCGGCCCATCTTGAATCTTCGCAAACGGGCCTTGAAGCAATCGACTTGGGGGAAACGGCGCACGTACCTCGCCGCCAGCATCAACACAAGTGTCACGCCTATTTATAATATGTTGACCTACGAGTGCCAGCAAGCTCCTGCCAAATTGGGCTCGTCAATGCTCTCCATTGGAGATATGCACCGCCGATTGAAGACCTACAAAGAGCAGTTGTCCAAATCGCTACCCTCGGGTACTAAATACTCGCAATCCAAGCTCCCACCGATGTACTTTGTCAAGCTTGATATCAAAGCTTGTTTTGACACCATCCCCCAGAAAAGGTTACTTGATTTGATCGAAGAGCTGGTCTCTGAAGAGAGTTACCATATCTCGAAGCACACCGAATTCCAACCACCCGCTCCAACTGCGCAACAAGGAAAACCCACCCGGAGATTTATGAGTCGCGCTGCGCCTGCGAGGAGGCCACAACACTTACCCGACTACGTCAACAGCGGTGGCGCGTCACGAAAGGCCAACACCGTTTTTGTCGACTCTATAGCTCAAAAAGACCACGATGTTGATAGCCTTCTGGCCCTCCTTGATGAACATGTCCGGCACAATCTCGTGAAGGTAGGCAAGAAATATTTCCGCCAACGCAACGGCATTCCTCAAGGCTCCGTCCTATCCAGCATCCTATGCAATTTCTTCTACGCCGAGCTAGAGCGAAAGGTATTGGGTTTTATAAAACCCGAGGATTCTCTACTCTTGCGACTCGTGGACGACTTCCTCCTGATCACACCGGACGCAGGTGTGGCAATGCAGTTCCTGGAAGCAATGATTCGGGGCCAACCAGCGTACGGTGTACAAGTCAATCCAGCCAAAAGCATGGCCAATTTCAGCGCAGCGCTTGACGGGATTTTGCTCCCCAGACTAGAAGGGACCACATTATTCCCGTATTGTGGTAGTCTCATCGACACCCACACGCTAGAATTCCACCGCGATCGAGATCGCATCCTAGAGGGCGGCGAGTCAGCTGCTACTACTCTCTCCAACACCTTGACCGTCGAGGCCTCCCGTCTTCCCGGCCGCACCTTTCACCGCAAAGTGCTCTCGTCATTCCGCCTACAGCTACATCCCATGTATTTAGATGACGGGCACAACTCACGTGCAGTTGTGCTGGCCAACCTCTACTGCAGCTTCATCACCTCTGCCATGAAGATGTACCGCTATATGAAGTCACTTCGGGGCCGCGCGCACCCCGGTCCTAGCATCATAACACAGACTATCCGCGATCTGATTTCGCAGACGAACGGCACGATCCAGGCCCGGCGTGCTGGTAATTTGGAGTCTTCATTCTCGTGTTTTGTCCAGCGACCCCATCTACAGTATCTCGCTTCTGCGGCGTTTCGGTTTGTTTTGAAGCGCAAACAAACGCGGTATGCGGTGGTGCTCCACTGGCTAGACTCGCTGATCAAGGATGCTCGACCCACATCAGATTCCGAGGCTTTGAGGATGGCGCAGGTGGTGAAGAAGGGAAATGCGATGTTTGAGGAATGGCGGTTCTAGAATAATTCTAGAATGCTGGACTGTGGAATGTCTGCAGATCTGAATAATCAGTGCAATTGCATGATCATTTGCTCCAAAGCTATACATTTGTACTTTTGCACACTATCTCCTAGGACCAATTAAAGAGTACATTCTGTGCCCCATCTATCTAGTCGGTATTGGGCACAAATCCGACTGAATCCGACTAAACCCGATATGAAAAAGATCATGATTCAGGGGGTTCAGATCAAGATATCTGTGTTCAGAGTCATTGCAGGCTGTGTAAGTCTACTTCCCTTCTGGGCAGAGATCGGTTAATCCCCTTAAGCGTACGGAGTAGTGGATACTTAAGTGGTACTTCTCCATCACCCTTTATGCACTAGTGTGATGAAGTATCGCCGAGGTACCCCCCTGTTCTCGGCCAGACCAAGTGCGGCACTGCCTGAGGCTCTCCGTTTGCAGCCTTCAGCATCACGGTTTCTTCCTTTCACTCTCGTTTGGATTTCGACTTGTCTTCGTCTCTCGTTTTAATCTTTTACTTCATTTCTGCCTAGTCCCCCACACTCATTTTCCACCTATTTTTGTTTCCAATACAAACCCCCTGGACCGCAGTGGTTACCCCGTCATCTCGTCTCCTGGTCGCTCTTTTTGCACGACTACACCTGATCTGAATTTCACCAGGCTGGAGCCGTCCTGCAATTCGCTTCTACATTAATCAACCTCTATTGCGGTGTTACTGTTTCCTATTTCTTGTCCGAACCCTCTCCGCCACTCTCGCCCAAAAGCTTCGGTCCTCACGTTCGTTGTTGATCCTTTCCGGTCATCCCGTTGATTTTCTCTCTGTATTTCTACTGGCAGATCAGAATTGTGGGGGATCCATACATCTGAATTATCACATGAGATCATGACCACCGTTTTGCCGACCCCCAACTCTCCCCCCGAGCTCTCCGGGTCCAAATCCTCTAAATCCTCCTCGTTTCATTCCTCTTCTCACCTGGACGGTCCCGACAGCATCTTCACGGATATTTCGAATTTCGAAGACATTGGCTTGGAAGATGATGCCGCCCTATCGTTCGCCGATCCACCAGGCTCCTACGGCCGCTCTGGGGCAAAGGCACGGTCTCCCGCCGCCGGAATGTCAAGCAAAGTCCCTACGATCTCAACTCGCGACTTGACCGCAACCCCGAAATCTCGCCAGCGAAGCCCCCTACCCCCGATTCACGGTGGGTTGGCCAATGCGCCAGCAGGCTCCCTCGCAGCGAGAACTGCAAATCGGACACACTCGGGCAACACGCTGCAGTCACCTGGTTTGACACCAGCGCACGCCCGCCGTGCACGATCTGTTTCACCACTACGGCCGACATCCAGTCGCTCCACCTCGAGCACCAGCCCAGCTTTGTCTCCGCTATCTGCGCGAGTGCCAACTCAGAAACAAAGCTGGCAGCCAAATCGCAAGTCGGTTCAAGACCTGGAGGAAGAATACCATGATTCGGACGATGAACTGCCGGACGATGCAAGTCTGTGGAACATTCCTATCTCTCCACGCCCAGTCCAAGAGCGGACTTTTTCACGATCTGCCAGTCCAAATGGTCGCAGCCCTGGGCGGCGGCCTCTGCCTATTCAGCACACCGTGGCGGAAACCGACAAGCTAGCGTCACCCGAAAATACGGCCAAGGCATCCCGCATGAAGCGTATACAACGATCGAGCTCCGCGGGGCCGGAGCGTGGACAAATCTCGCCACGCAACCCTCGCACCTACTCGTATAACAGTTATCTTTCTGACTTGTCCGAGGAAGCAAAGATTATTACTGAAGCTCTGGAGCTGCATGCTGATGATAAAGATCGCGAGCGGGAGGAGCATGTTCAAACCCGTGCTTCGCGGAAGTCTAGCGAGGACTCGCATCGTGCATCCCGTGATGCTGTCGCCTTACCGCCTCTGCAGAAATCAAACATCATGATTGATCCGCTGCCAATTAGCAAAGAGAAAGAAAAATTCCTCTCGCGGACACGCCCAAGCTGGCTTCCGCCTAAGGACCAGAAGGAGGAGAAAAGACACCTGAGGCAGTATCAGCAAATGATGGCCCAGTCTCGAGAAGCTGGTAGGTGCTAAGACAAGATACTCGAAGCTTTGTCGGCCTTCTAATTGGTATTTCAGAAAAACGCAAAGCTGCCAAAATTGCGAATGCGCAGTGTGCAAAGGACAACACCCGAGCAACACTGCAGAACATCTGGGATGAATATGTGTATCCGAATTGGGACCGCGCTCTTCGCGAGCCCCGAATTCGCGAATTGTGGTGGCGTGGAATCCCACCCCGCAATCGGGGCCACATATGGGAACGAGCCATTGGCAACGAACTAGCATTAACTGAGGAAACTTTTGCCAAAGCGCTTCTTCGAGCAAAGGATCTCCAAAGCAAGAAGGATGGAGAAAGCGAGAGCAACAAAAGACTACAAGACTGCTTTGAAGCGATCGAAACAGACGTGCCCAAAGCCTTCCCAGATCTGAACATCTTCCAAGAAGGTGGTCCACTACGGGAAATCCTCATTGACGTCCTGAAAGCATACTGCATGTACCGCAGCGACGTAGGCTACATCCACGGCCTGCACACCATCGCCGCCCTCTTCGTTTTGCAATTCCCCACACCCGCTTCCGCCTTCCTCGCCATGGCCAACGCCCTCAACCGTCCTTTACCCGTCGCGTTCCTCACTTGGGACCGTGGCGCCATGGCCCGCTCCTACGCACTAGCCTCGGACACCTTGCGCTATAAGTTCCCTCGTTTGCATACTCACCTGACCGAAATCCTCCGCCTCTCCGAGGCAGAGATCTGGGAGCCGATTTTCCGCTCGCTGCTGACAAACGGCCTGGACCTCGAACGCATCTCCCGTGTCTGGGACTGCTGGGTCTTCGAGGGCGACCGCATCATGATCCGCTCTGCCGTTGCCATAATGGGCTGTCTCCAGGCCCAGCTGTTCTCCTTCCAACAGACTAATGACCAATCCCGTCTTGCTGTGCGGGACATGCTAGGCTGGGGTCCCCATAATCTTGATCTTGGAGCAAACATGCAGAAAGCTAAAGAGCGGAACAGCGCCCCTGCTGCTGGCTTCGGCGGGGGGCGGATCGAAAATTTCGGCGTTGGTGATTATTGGGTTCTTACTGCTGCGGGCAACGAAGATGGGTTTATGAGTGCCGTCCGAGAGGCTGGGAAAGTGCGCCAACAACCCCAAACTTGAAAGGCTTGCTGGATGTGGTGTTTGGTTGCGCCTTCCAAATCCGTGTCTCTGGCCTACCAGGGCCTCAGTCTTATCTCGGTCTTTTCTTCATTTCCTCCCTTGCCACACCCTCACATCCTCATCAATCTCCATATCCACTCGCTCCCTCAGAGAATGCCTAGCACGAAATCAGAGTCTAACCAACGTGTCTGCTTGCTTTGCTATCTATTCTCTACCCTATTTGCACACATGTCATTCGCTGCACAGCCGTTTTGTCTATTCTGTATACAAAGGACCGCATGAAAACCGTTCGTTTCTGTTCTTCTCAAACTTTTTTTTTCCCTTCTTTTTCCTCCGGGAACCCCAGCATTCTTAACTTATTGATTGGTTGTTGTTTTTTTCACTTTCTGTTTTTCTACTACATCTCTATCTTGTATTTTTAGCCATCCTGACTGTCATGCCCTGATGCAATCGCTATTTTCCATCGTTGGTACGAACTTGTTTAGTGGTATTACAAGCAATTCAGATCTTTTCATTCAATCTTTCAATTGGTTTCGCTCGCGAATTATACTATATTTACATAGTCGGGGAGGTCGCCAAGTTGTGCATCTAGAAGAAAACATTGCTTGAATGCTAAACGACCAAGGGACCAAATTGACATCTGCGCAACTACTAGTTCAGGTCCAAGTCCGATTGGCCGAAAATTCATGCTAAGACCGCAGCATGATCCGCCTGCGAACGGATTTCATTTCGAGTCAATTGCCTTGGACCACTCGACCAAACCGCGATCTATCAAAATGTGCATTATCAGATAAGGCACATGGTGTCTCGATGAAAAGAGCCAGGCCTCGAAGAGAGCAGAGTTTCATCTAGAGATACATCGAAAGGGACGTGATACATGTCACGGGTTTATGATTGGTTAGCTGTGCTTCTTAAATCTATGGTCAACAGGCTCGTTGACCACTTTTCTGGTTTTTCGTCAAAGCCATGTAATCATCATGAGGATCAACATTGAATCAGTACATGTACAAACAATCAAAGGAACCCGAGGTAAAGGTAAGGGTAAGGTAACAGGGCAAGCCAATGTCCTCCATGACAAGTTATGATTATCCAACCTCTTAGTTAGAATTTGCCGACATTGAGATTTTGTTTTTCGTTGGTCTTTCTTTCTTTTTTTTCTCACGAACAAGCATTCCAAGATCTGATTACCACGAGGCCCAGGCCACAGGTCCCTTGGGGAATAGTCGGACTAGCACCTTGCGCAGTTCGTCCATACAAAGGACGCCCAGTGCAAGGCCAAGTGGGATACACCAGAACTCAATTGGGACTGAGGCCGTGCTGAAGAGGTTCTGGATGCCTGGGACTTCCGTGACAAAGATAGCGATGATGAACGAAATGAGAATGGCCAGAGGCAGCCACGGGTTGCGACGGGCTGGACGGATCGGATCAGCTTGGAGGATGGACATGCGCTTGCTGCGGACAGACAAGACGTTGCCCCATTGCATGATGACCAGGGTCACGAAGTAGACAGACTGGCCTACGCTGACGAAGTGGTTCAATTCGTCCGCGGTATATCCGTGGAAGCCCTCGGAATAGCCCTCGAACGCAAAGATGAGGTCGGAGAAGGAAATCCCTGCGTGTCGCCACATGTACAGGAAGAACATGGCGTGGGCACTGAAGGCTTCCATCACACCGACGAACAGGTACGACTGGCCATAGATGCGGAGGTTGATGAGGTGATCTTTGGTAGGACGGCGTGGGGGCAGGCTGAGGAGGTCGAATTCTTCTTTCTCCATGATGAGTGAAAGGGATAGGAACAGGTCGGTGAAGACACAGACGATGATCATGAGGAAGGTGCTGAGCGGAGAAGGACAGCCGAAGAAGACGTTCATGATCACGGGCCAAATCTCGGACCAACTACCTGCTGGGAGGAGGTAGGCGATGACCTTTTGCAGGTTCTGGAAGACCAACCGACCAAGGCGAATAGCCTCAATGATGGAGTCGAACTTGTCCAAGAGCACCAGATCAGCGGCCTCGATTGCCACATCGCTGCCGGATCCGACTGCGATACCCACGTCTGCGGCACGCAGGGCCGGGGCATCATTGACACCATCACCTGTCACAGCAACCACGCAACTACGAGCTTGAAGTTCTGTCACAATGCGAAGCTTTTGCTCGGGGGTCGTGCGAGCGAATACAATCTCATCGTAGCCGCACACTATTTCCCAGTGCTCTGAAGTCAACGCTGACAAGTTGGGTCCTTCAAGAAGCAAGCTGTGTCGGGACTTCGGAACTTTGACTTCCATCGATTGATCGAGGCCATCCCTCAGCTCTTCGATGGTGTCAGGCTCAGCTTGTCCGTCATAGATTCCAATCTCACGAGCGATAGCAGCTGCAGTCAGTCCGAAGTCGCCGGTAACCATGAAGAATCGGATACCCGCCTTGCGGCAAGCTGCGACAGTCGAAGCCGTCTCCGGGCGTGGTGGATCAATAATTCCAAAGATACCGAGAACTGTGAGATCCTGCACACCGTCGTCTAACATCTCATTGCTGAAATCGTTGGAGCCAGGGGCAGAGTGTGGAATGTAACGACGCTGGCAGATGACAATCACCCGCTCTGCACGACGTGATAGTTTAGCCTGGAAGTTGGAGAATTTTTCCCGTGACTCGACATCTAGTGGACGAACTGCATTATGAACAGCAGACCAGTAAGTGGTGCAACGACCCAACAGCACATCTGGTGCTCCCTTGACGTAGAGAATGAACTCCTTGGTGGATTTAGGATCACGGTGCAAGGTAAGCATCCACTTGTTCTTCGAGTTGAATGGAATCTGATGAACACGTTCATATAAAGCCAGGGCAGTTGGAGAAATTAATCCAAAACTGTCACCAAATCTCAAAACCGCTGCATCTGTAGCATTGCCGTTAACATCACGTTCATGAACGGGCAGATGCAATGTAGTCGGGTCGAAGGTGGCGTCGTTGCACAGAACAGATGCTTGCAGCATCCTTTTTAAGCCTTCGGGAAGATCAACAGTTCCGAACCCCCCAGGCGCTAAATCCTCGAGGCTGTATTCCCAATCAACCATTCCGAGTGACTTGACAAACATGCGGTTTTGAGTGAGAGTGCCAGTCTTGTCGGAGCAGAGTACATTCACACAGCCCAGAGTCTCAACGGTTGACAGGCCCTTGGGCAAAATGTTGGTCTGCTTCATCCGCTTGGCAATCATCATAAGGGTCAAAGCGACGGCGACAGGCATGCCTTCGGGTATGAAGGCAACAACACACCCCATGACATTGTTCAACATGGCTACAACGCTCATGTAGGAATGATGATCCTTGCGCAGCCATCCTAGCCAGGTAAGCAGGATCAGCAAAGCCAGGACCACTGTAAGAATGACAATAATAGTAACGAAGCGATTGATCTCGCGTTGGATCAGGGTTGTCTTTTGCTTGACACCAGCCGTCATCGACGCAATACGGCCCATCACAGAGCGAGATCCGGTCAAAATGACAATCCCAATAGCATTCCCATTGGTAACACCGGTTCCCATGAGGGCAATATTGCGAGTCTCTAAGAAGTTGGTCTCGGTGCAATCAATGGCGCCTTCAACCTCATCCGACTCGCCTGTCAGAATAGCACGGTCAAAGCGAACATCGCCCGAGCTGGACAAAAGGCGCATGTCAGCTGGGACTTTGTTGCCAATTCCAATGTGAACAATATCACCCGCAACCAGGTCCGTGGCAGGGATGTGAATGAGTTTCCCATCTCGCAGCACCATGGCTTCGGCGGGGAGTAGGTCTAGGATCGAGTTCATGACACGCTTCGTGGACCAATCTTGGAAAGCTGAGAAGCCTGCCTGTAAAGCAATGACGATCAAAATGAGGACAGCCAGAGAAAGATTTTGAGACGAGGGTGGGTTACTGAGAGGCTTCCAGCAAATGAAGAAGATGACGACTCCAACCCAAAGAACAGAGCAGAATCCACCGAAGACGTAGAAGAATATCTTCTTGAGATAGTTCTCTCCGTGGTGGGCAATGACATTCTTGCCATCTCGCTGCAAACGTGTGGCCGCCGAGGACGAACTTAGTCCAGTGCGCTGATCCACATTGAATTCTCGACACAGGCTGTCGGGGGATATGATATGGAAGTCCAAGCTCTCGAAGTAGTCTTGATGAGGCTGCTTCTCTGTGGCATTGACGATAGCCTGCTTAGGGGCATTTTGGGATTCCGAAATTTGAATGGAGATGGTTCGAAACTCAATTGGCAGTTCGGGCATCCCCTGGATGCTGCTTCTGGTGCTATGAATGGTATCACGGCTTATCGAACGGGGGCGATTGCTCTGAGTCTGGTAGATAGATCGGAACCCCTCTGCAGGTGTGGACCCCTCAAAGGTGATTTGTGTGGAACGTCCAGTGCGCTCATCATCTTTGAATGCATTACTTTCTGACTCGATGTCAATGTCCTTGTTGCTGTTTTCTGGAGTCATGGGTGCCGTTGATACAGAGGGTGTAGAGGAGAGAATGGAGGGACAAGGACAGTAGTAGTATAGGAAGAGGGTGTAAAAAACGAAAAGGATGGGGAAAGCAGACACTCAATCAGAGCACTGCCAGAAGGGACGATCACCCTGGAAGGAATGCAGAGACGTAGAACACTGAAGAGTCGTCGAAGTGTTTTTTTTTAAAAAAAAAAAAGAAGAAGAAGAAGAAGAAGAAACAGTAGTTTGCGACCCTCCGTTTATATAGGCACCAGGGTCTGCCTAGATGGGCAACTCCGATGTGTTTCGACCAAAGCTGGTCCAGCTCAGGTGTGCATTGGGAAGGTTCTCCCAGACGAAATGTATCACTCAGCCACGCGCGTCCACGAGGGACCTGCCGGTTCTGGAAAATGAGGGAAATAAAAAAAAAGGGACAATTACATCCACAGAGGTCCACAGGTACTTGATAAACCGCCGAGAGTTGCATATTAAAGCCAGGTACCACCACCAGATACCTTGTATATTGAGACGACCCCCCATAAACTGTGTGATGTATTACATACATATACCGTAATCCCAACCCATACCCAGCTCATTACCCAATCATTAACCACTGATCAGAGATCTGTGACAATACAGAACCTAGCCCTAACTTCTTCTGGTTCAGCTCCAAGTTCCTGGTTCAACACAGCAGAGCATTCCTACTTTGATTTAAAAAATAAGAACAAATACCGCAGATTTCCAAGAAAAGGCACAAGGCAAGCGGGTGAGAAAAAAAAAAAAAAAAACCAAAACAAAACAAAAATTCCAAGGACACCGCCACGAAAGTACGTTAGCCCCCGTGGGGGACCATGCGGGATTTTTCCTCTCCACAGAAACCAAGATTCAACCTCAGACCTCAGTTCTATCGAATCCTTTTTCGGGAAATTTCACTTAAGACTGGCTGGGATTTAAAAAAAGTTAATTCGCGTTTTGAGTGAGCAGTTTGTCCCATCCAATCGCAGAAAATCTCAGTGGACTTGAACTGATACTGCACAATCCCATACTACCATAATACTGCGATGTAGGCGTTGGAGTTTAAAACATTTCTCCCTACTTCCGTTAGGGTTCGTCTTAGATCTGTAAAGGGGAAATTTTATTCGTTCCAATTCTGGTCTAATCCTGGTCCAATCCTGGTCTTTTAAAGGGGCATTGACGTGGTGCCTTGTTGACATGACGTTTCTTTCTATTCAACGGTTGGTTCTCCCACGCTAGAACCATCGCATTTAGGAAAGGACTTAAAGGACGTGACCACACTTGTCTAGTAGTTTTCATGCGTCCACCCACCCAGACCGTTGATCATCATCACACCTTGACCCGAGGGAAGCTCTCAGTTGAACACCGGTTCAATGGTATTGCGATTAAGAACGACCATCTACCCCGGTTGGAATCAGTCCCAACAGAGGAGCAACCCTTGTTAAGCCGAGACTCAACGCCATCAAGATCTTCGTTCCTATCGCCCGACCTCTCCTTCAGAGACAAATACGGCCGTTCTCGCCACATGGTGCACTATGGTTCAAACAGCACAACCCGCCTCCATGAAAGCAAAATAAAAAAGGGAAGCAAGAACCCCTTCGTCGCAATCAAAGTCTACCGACGCTCCATCCTCAGAGGTCCCCCAAGCGCTTCTCACTCCACATCTCTGCATCCGAGCCACCCCAACATCCTCCCAATCCTAGACATCCTCCACAACGAACGTCGCGAGCTCTGTCTTGTAATGCCATACTGCGCCGGAGGCGATCTGAATAGCCTCCTATCCCGTAAGGGTCCTCTCCCAACCCAAGAGGCGGATTGCATAATAACCCAGATCCTGCGTGCGCTCGCCTTCCTACATGATCACGGTACAACACATCGTGATGTCCGCCTCGAGACAGTCCTTCTCACGGCCAACGGAGCTGTGAAGCTAGCCGGCTTTGGCGATGGACATGTCCGGCGGATCTGGGAGGAGTCCGCTGAGGCCAGGGCTGGAGGAATGCTTCCCTCGCAAACACAGCCACCTACACAAAGTATATGGTCATTGGCGCTATCGTGGCCGCTGATTTTAATATGTCGATCGTATCGTCAACGTTCTGAGTCTTCTTCTGGAAATCGGAGTCAGGCTTTGATGGCGAACTCACCCACTGCGTCGTTTGTGGGAATGAGGCTCCCGTATATTCCTCCGGAAGAATTCAAGCTTCATGTTCCACCATATTGTCATGGTGACCACAGCCATCGTGGTGAATGTGATTCTCGTCCTGCCGATGTATGGGCCACGGCTATCGTTTACATGGCGCTCGTCACCGATCGGATTTTGTGGCGTAGTGCACGTCCTCATCAGGAGGATGGGCGGTATCTGGATTATCTTCATTCTCGCTGTGGGGAGGATGGATACCCACCGATCGAGACTCTGGGCCAAGTAGGTTATAGCATGGTTTGGGGTCCTGGCGCAGAAGAAAGGTCGCTAAAATCTTAGTTTCTAGAGACGACGCAACGCCATCTACGCAATGCTACACCCCTGTTCCTCGAAGCGTATTACAACAACGAAGTTGTTGCGATCAGAATGGATAAACGGTGTAGTTGTGTGTGAGGCGGGAGCAAAAGGATATTGAGCAAAGCTGCAATTTGAAATCCCTGTGCAATGCTTACCTGGATAGAAAACCTTCCTTTCAAATACATTTTTGATCTCTCATCGCTCGCGTTCACAATATCCTCAAGCAAAAAACCAATGCATGATGCACAAACACAAGCCCTATCCCCCTTTCCCCCAATCACAGAGTCCCGGCAGCAAGAACGTACCCCCCATCAACAACAACAGTCTGCCCGTTCAGGTACTGATTGCAAACCGCAAAAAGCACAGCACCACCCATATCCGCATCCCTCCCAGGCCGTGCAGCAGGAACCTTCTCCCGATACTTTTTAACCGGAAGATGACTCTTCTGCATTCCATCACTCTCCCCAGCAGTCATCTCACTAGGAAAAACCCCAGGGGCAATATTATTAACCCGAACCCGCAGCTTCGACGAACTAACCTCCTGTGCAAGCATCTTTGTCAAATGAATCGCCGCCGCCTTGGAAGCATTATAGGCAAAATGGTGCTGCGAGACCTTCACAATCCCAGATATGGAAGTCGTATTGAGCACCGTGCTGGACCAACCATGTTCGACCTCGGAGCCACGCTGTAGCAGCGGCAGGAATGCCGTGGTCATAAAGAAGAGCTGTGAGACGTTCGTGCGGAACACAGAGTCCCACTCCTCGAATGTCGCAGCTGGGTCGTCGAAGAGGGACTCACGGAGCTCGGATGCGTCTTCGGGCTCTGTCTTTTGCGTTGAGCTGGATATTCCGGCGTTGTTCATTAAGATGGAGAGGTGGCCTTCGCGCGTGGAGATCTCCGAGGCTAGTCTGCGGATCTCGTCTTTCTTGGTGACGTCGGCTGGCAGCGGGATTATTTTGCCGCTTATGTTGCCGTTGTCGTAGAGTGTGGCGACGCGGTCGAGTTTCTCTGCTGTGCGCCCGGTTATGTATACTTTGGCTCCATTCACGGCTAAGGCTTGCGCTGCCATGAGACCGATTCCTGAGCCACCGCCTGTGACGAGGGCCACTGGTGGTGTTAGAATGAGGTTGTTGGATAGGGGTCATTATGTACAGTTTACCTTTGTCCTTCACATTGAACAGGTTTTCAAGCTTGAAGCTTTGGTTACTTTCATTGACTGCCATTTTGGTCTTGTCTGAAATGGGGGATTCTCTGGGGGAAGTTAATCTGAAGTGACGAGAAAGTAGACAAGGAGAGAGCTGGAGGACTCGGTTCGATGGAGTTGATGTTAGAGCTGTTTGACTCTTTTGGAGAGCTGGTATTGAGAACCGCGGCATGGCTGTCTTTATAGATGATTTAAAAGGGTGACCAGTCAAGAAAATAGAAGCTCAAACCTGTTCGAGTCGGATTTTTTACCTGTTGCAGCGATGCAATCATTTGTAGGTCATCTGTTGCTCCAATCAACCATCCGAGTGTCTTCCAATTGCTGCTAAATCTTGAATCTCAGAGTATATGAACGTGGTAATAGGGGCTCATGGATATCATGATGATGTCACTTCCCTTGTATCTTCAAGCAGACAGAAAACACAGAGCCAAAATGAAAAGAAAGACCTAGTGAGATCTGTGCTTCTGTGTAATATGATAGGCCTTGGTAGCGTCTATTTGGGAATTTCTTCTCGTCACAACTATGTTCAATATGGCATGCACCAAAAGCATCCCGTCATCTGCTATGTGATAGGATGCTACAACAGATGAAAAATGAGAAATGCGCCCTATCCAGATATACGTTCATAGCTTGGCCTTTGGAGCCAACGCCTCGCTGACCGGTGCTACCTCGACCATCATCTTACCGGTGTTAGCACCAGCATAGAGGTCAATGAGACCCTGGGGCGCCGCCTCCAAGCCACCTGGCACGATGTGCTCTTTGCGCTTGAGCTTACCTTCAGCCAACCAAGAGCCGAGCTCCTTGAGTGCAGCTGGATATTGCTTCGCAAAATCGAAGACGATAAACCCCTTCAGGGTGATCCGTTGCGACTGCCATTCATTAGCCCGAAGTCTCCCCCCAAAATTGCCCCACCACCAAGAAGAACTTACAATCACACTCATAAAGCTAGCCGGACCCTGCGGCTTAGCAGCATTATACTGACTGATAGCGCCACAGATAGCAAAGCGCGAGCCCTGAGCCGCCCTCGCCAAGCAAGCATCAAGGATGTCACCACCAGTATTGTCAAAGAAAACATCAATAAACTCCGGCGTAGCGAGCTTCAGCTGCGTCCTCCAATCTGGATCCTTATAATTGACCGCAGCATCAAATCCCAACTCGTTAATCAAGAAATCACACTTCTCCTTACTGCCCGCCAACCCCACCACACGTTGAGCGCCCTTGATGCGCGCAATCTGGCCAGCCACCATGCCCGTCGCGCCCGCAGCACCAGAAACAACAACCGTGTCACCCTTCTTCACCTGCGCGATCTCCACCATACCAAAGTAGGCCGTCAGCCCGGTGAGGCCGAGCACGGACATTGCGTCCGTGGGCCGTCCGCCGGCCGGCACGGTTATTTTTGTTACTTCTTTCGTGCCGACCACTGCGTACTCCTGCCAGCCGGAACTAGCGACGACCCATTCGCCCTTGCTGTACTTGGATGCCAGATCGGTGCCTACGGCGAGGACTTGGGCGATGCTCTGGCCGCGCATCACGGCGCCTTGTTCGACGGGAGCGATGTAGGAGCGTTTGGCGGTGAGCCATTGGCGCATGGCTGGGTCGAGGGAGAGGTAGTGAACCCGCACGAGGAGCTTGTCGGTGGGGACATCTCTGGGGATAGGGAGGGTGTTTAGGCGGAAGGTGCCACTGCTGAGAGAGGGGTCAATGGCTGGGGCCGGAGGGGTGGTGTAGATGATTTGTTTGTTGGACATTTTAACGGGAATTGGGGAATTCTGAAGGGTGAAGCTGTGTTGTCAAGAGAGAAGAGGAAGCGGAGTTCTATAAAAATGTCTCTGGACAGATCGGAGACACTCCATTTTAGGAAAACTGCTCCTTGGACCTCGGCTTTTCACCGGCTACCATGAAAGTAGAAGCTGTTGCATAATCAGCTTCTCGGAGATGCATTAATTTGGCTTTGGTTTGAACATCAAAGAAGATGTATACATCTATTGCAGTATTGCAGCGCTGTGAAAGCTCTGTGATCCCTCCAGGGCTAAGAGGAATCGATACATCTGCACGCCCTCATCGTGACGTCATTGCCTGGGAAGTCTGAACCGAAGAATTGGAACACGCCAACTACATTTCTTCTAATCTCACTAACCCAACAAGAAATCAAAGATCTATACCATCATGTCACAACCCTACCACAGCTATGAACCCGCTGATCCAACCCACACCTCCCGCGGCGCAGTGGGTGGCGGCTCCTCGACCGGCGCCCCAGGCTTTCCAACAGGTCTTCGCGATACACGATCGGAGTATGATGAATCTAAGGGCTATAACTCAGCCACAGGAGCCAGTTACTCGCGGGAATCAGCAGGTGGGCCAACCCAGACCCGCCAGCGACCGCTTTCACCGTCTCCGTCTCGCAGCGATGACCGGATTGTAGGGGATGCGCCACTCCCGCACACAGCTAGTACGGCGCAGCGGGCAGAAATCGAGGATTCTAGAGCTGCACGGGCTGGTGAGGGGCTTGGAAATAAAGTGAAGGGGATTGCGGCATCGGTTCATGTAAGTTGATAGCCTCCTTTTTTGGGGGGGGGGGAACTGGGGGAGGGAGGGCTGATTGTGGCATAGGGTGCTGGAGAGTCATTGCGCGGGGCGGTAAATACGGCAGTTGATCGGACATTTGGATCTAATGAGGGTGCTGAGAGAAATCAGGAGATTGCGAATAAGGGCGCGGAGGAAATTCGGTCGGGTCGGTTTACAGGAAACAGATAGATTACATGTGCAGATCTTCAGAGGGGACCTCGGGAACACAAGGTTGGCTTATTAAACAAGGATCTATTTCCAGAATGTCTCGCATTTAGTCACCAAAGACAAGACCGAAATCCAAGGCGAATGTAAAGAGAGAGTGTCGATAAATGTAAATTACTTATCAGAGACTGCCAGGTACAATCTAGGTCTCATCTATGTCCCATCTAGGTCCCATCTAGGTTCCATCAGGGTCCAGGGAGAGGCCAAGCATTTGCTTAACGATTCTTAAATGTTCTTATTCTGCACCAGCGACAATTAGCTGTTTGTCAACATCCGGCCGACCCGAGAAGGCTGTGCTTGAAACCCACTTGGTTCCAGTTTATGAAACGCATTGGAAAAAAAAATGCAACTCTTCTTCAAGTATTCATCTGTACAAATTTGTACAAACAGATTATACAGAGTCTACGGTGTAGGAAACAATCATTTGCTCCCCGTTTTGCGCCCCACATTTGTATATACACCCAATGCCAAGTTTGGGGAGAATTGCACACTCGTTCAATCTTCGTCTGGGAACTGGTTTCAGACCGTTCTCTGTTCTGGCCATAATTCGCTATGGCCTCGATTCCCCCCGACCGACCCTACTCCTCAGATCTGTCTCCAGAAACCACTGCGACAGCAGCTGCGGTAACCCAGAACCAGACAGTGTACTCCTCGGAGACATCCTCAAACCCGGTCGTCTCCTACTCTCCCTCCCAATATTCATCCCGATCCAGCTCCGATAGCGACGACCGAATCCCGCACTCGATCGAGGTCACCGACGAAGATGCTGCCGGTGACGTGGTGGGGGTTAGCATTGGGCGCGAACAGAGTCGCATGAAGGCCCGGGCAACCCCCGTGGAAGAGAAGAATCGGGTGCTGGAACACCAGGGATCATATTTTACCACTATACCGGATACTTTAGGCGATGATGGTCTGTTTGCATCGGAGCTCACGGCCGAGCCAGAGTCGGTGGAGCCCAAGGTCGAAAAACCACCAGCGACCGCACCACGCGAACAAAGGTCCGGACATAAGTCTCGGGCATCATACTCCTCTCCGCGGTATACGCAGCCCGAGCCAGGTCCCCTTGCACATGGCCCTCCCAGCGACCTCTTTGCCTCGACGCCTGAAAAGACCGGGTCGAAAAACACCGCGGCGAACCAGCGGTCTGGCTTTGTCGGAACCTTGTTGAAAAACACATTACCTCGCCGACCACGCGCCTGGTCTGGCGAATTGAAAAAACTCCTGCCTGATCTGACCTCTTTGAGGAAACGACCCTCTCTCTCATTCGGTGCCCACAATGGCCATAACCGAATCCGCAGTCAGACAGTAGCTCCTTCCGTGAAAAAGAACGCAGGAGTGCCGAAAAGAACTTCATCGCTGGTCCTGCGTCCGCCAACGTCAAGTCTTGGACCAAGTAGCTCTAGCATTGACT
The DNA here is from genome assembly GCF_016767815.1 of Penicillium digitatum. NCBI lineage: Eukaryota > Fungi > Ascomycota > Eurotiomycetes > Eurotiales > Aspergillaceae > Penicillium > Penicillium digitatum. The sequence goes on along the minus strand of NC_089386.1, from coordinate 1,041,092 downwards.
ATGACGGAGAAGCCGCTCAGCCGGTGCCTGAGCTGCGCTCGCCAGGGGAAACCCTGACCGCAAAACACTCCTTCACACGGAGACCTAGTTCATCGAAGCTCGGTCGACCACCAAGTTTGCGGAGATCCTCGTCGGATCAATCACTGTATCTGCGTGCGTCGTCCACGGCATCATCCCTAGAGCAGCGACCATTGTACGAGAATGTGCATACTCAGGTAAACAGCCGGTTCAAGGCAATCAAGGACAGCCTCCAAGACTCGAGTAGCAGGCTGCTCAGCATGCCCAATCTCCATCTGCAGGACATCCGCCCCGATTGGGGCTCTCGTCCATTCCTGCCAGATCTTGGAAACGGTTCATCAAGTAACAGCAACGGTGCTAGTGGTACTTGCAAAGGGGAGCAACCACCACGGACTGCAACCCCGCCGTTAACTCCGCGGACCAATTCTAACACAACCAATCCCATTTTGGATGAAGCAATGGCAGATCTTACGGGCGATATCGTGATTCTAGGAGGCTACCGAGGATCAATCCTGCGGTCTGCTAAGCCACCCCATCGTCAACTTTGGGTTCCGATGAAGGTTGGCCTGAATCTGCGGAAAGTGGACTTGGAGGTCGGGCTGAACCCGGAGGATGAGGAGCGCATGGAGGAGACCATCTTTGCATCCGGGGTTCTCTCTCACGTTGGCCCGGTGGACGTTTGTCGACGACTGATGAAGCGCCTTCGCAAGAGCGAAAACGCCTTGCGTGGCGACCTGCGTGTCCACGATTATGGATACGACTGGCGTCTAAGCCCCGAGCTGCTCTCGCGCAGGCTCATTGCCTTTCTAGAGAGCCTACCAAGCAACCAGGAGCCTGCACCAGGGGAACCCCGACGCGGCGCTACAGTCATCGCACACAGCCTGGGCGGTCTCATAACCCGACACGCCGTCAACGAGCGACCCGATCTCTTCGCTGGAGTCTTGTACGCAGGCGTACCACAACACTGCGTGAACATCCTCGGACCCCTCCGCAGCGGCGACGACGTCCTCCTCAGCTCCCGCGTTCTAACAGCGCAAGTAAACTTTACCTTCCGCACGAGCTTCGCCCTCCTCCCCGAAGACGGCCACTGCTTTATCGACAAGCAAAGCAAAAAAGAATTCCGTGTCGACTTCTTCAACGCCCAAACCTGGGAGGACTACCGTCTCTCCCCTTGCATGGGCCCCGCTCTCCCCGCACCCCCAACAACCCTCGGGTTCAAAGACATCCCTATTATCGGCAAGCGCTTCTCCATGGGTCCGCGCGACGACTCCGACGAATTCCTGTCCCAAGATCCACACAACCACCCGCATGACGCACACAACGCCGTCACTGGAACAGACAAAGACATCTATGCCCGCCACACTGGTACGCCACATAACCCAGCCTCATATGCCGCCTACGCAGCAGAAAAAGCTCAGAATCCAGCCGACGGCTTAGTCGGGCCAGGCGCACACCCGCGCAGCAGCGGCGCAGCCAATAAGATAGCCACGACAAGCACCATTCCGCTCGCCGCCGCGAGGGAGTATTTGCAGCGCACGCTGGCAGAAACTAAACGGTTCAAGGAGAACTTGGCGTTCCGGCAGAGCCATCATTCCGAGAACAGATACCCGCCTGCGGCAGTCCTCTACGGGAAGGCGTTGCCGACGGTGTATGGTGCGCGGGTTGTATCGCGTGAGAGTATTAAGCAGGTTGATGCGTATGATGATCTTGCGTTTGCGGCTGGAGATGGGGTTTGTCTTGCTTCGGCTGCTATGTTACCGCCTGGATATAGGATTATCAAGGATGGGTTGGTGAAGAGTGAGCGTGGGCATGTTGGGCTGCTTGGGGATCTTGAGGGGGTCGGGCAGTGTCTTAAGGCTATTCTTCGGGGAAGGAAAGAGGGAGTTGGACTGGGGGAGAAGGAATTGTGAGGGTGAGGATTTTGTGTGGAGGTCTCTTTTGTTTCTTTTGGTGTTGATTATTTTGTTGATGATCTTTGATGATACCATTGCCCATCTGTTTTGACGATTTTTGTTGGGTTGTGTGGTTTTCGGCATTTGGATATGACCGTATCATGTTGCATGGAGTGGTATGCGTAGTCTCGTATCTTCAACAGGGGAGGATAAGACTATTTGTACAGGAGTAGAATTTAGAGAAGAAATTCTAAAGCAAAGCTCATAGATCTTCTTGCACGCGCTGTTGCCCTATCCCATTCTATGTATGTGCTTTTTTATCCCCAATCCAACATCCATCGAAATAGCGAGACAGTCTCGATCAAGACCAAACAGAAGAAAAGAAACCAGCATCCTTGAGGAATTCATCACAATATATGAAGTAAAAAAAAAACAGAGATCACGAAGAAGGATGCTATTAAAACCCCAAAAAAAACAAAGTATCATCAAATCTTTAATCCGTGCGCGAGTTGGCAATGTTCATAACCAAGATATCACTCGCGCCGACCTTAATAAGCTCATCCATTACCGTAGCAATGCGCTTCTTCTCCACCATCGAGCTGACAGCAACCCAACCCTCCTCCTCGAGTGCGGTGATAGTAGGCGCGCGCTTGCCGGGGGTGATCTTGCACGCGACGGCCAGCTGATCACGCGGGATATTGTATTGGCACAGGACGAACTTCTGGGCGGTGATTATACCACGCAGACGGGAGGTGAGGAGAGTGAGGATGTCGCTGTTGGACTGGCGGGACTTGACAAGCACAGCGGTGCTGGAGACAACGGTGTCGATAGCCTTCAAACCGGCGGCCTTCATAGTCTCACCGGACTCTGAAAAGGAGATTAAGTATTAGCACAGAGCGGTATTTCAGTTGGACTGGTGATGATCACAACATACCAACAAGATCGACGATACCATCCGCGACGCCAAGAGCGCAAGCGGCCTCAACACTACCGCCGACATATTTGATCTTCGTGGAAAGCTTCTGGCCAGCCTCGGCACCCTCCAGGTTACGGAAGAACGCCTCGGTAAGAGCAGTGAAGCTGGTCACGACGTTACGGCCAACGAGATCCTTGGCCTCCTTGAGTTCACCCTTCTCGGGGACCTGCACCTGCAACTTGCAGGCGCCGAAGCCTAGGTCGAGGATCTCCTCGACGCCGGAGGTCTCACCGACAGGCAGAGTTGCATCGTGTTCAGCGACCTGATCGCGGCCAGTGATACCCAGATCAACGCGGCCTTCACCGACGAAGGTGGGGATGTCGGCGGCGGGCAGGAAGATCAGCGCAATGGGCAGGTTCTTGACCAGAGCGATGTCGAGGCGGGTTTCGCGGCGGAACTGGACGTCACAGCCGGCGAGAAGGTCGAGAGTTGCCTGTTGCAGACGTCCTTCTGTAGAGTGGAGTTTTCGCCGTCAGCCTTGGATCCTTCATCTGTGTTTCTTGGCTCTTGTTCATGTGGGTATCGCTGCGTCTATGAGTCACAATTTGGGAGGGAACTTGCTTTTGGGCACGGCGAAGAGGAGACGGCCTTCGAGGCTTTTAAAAATGGTAGTGTCAGTAGGGATCACAACAAGGGTTTGCAATTGAGGCTGACTCACTGGTTGACAAGATCCATGGCGATGGAGTGATGCGGCGCGGGGTTTTCACGGATTTTTGGTGGGGTAATAGGCTGATCGGGGATCAATTGAAAAAGAGCTTAAGTCAATTGCAATTCAGAGACTGTGGATATATCCCGAAGGCAAGATAGAACAATTGATTTAGTCCGGAGGAGTCAGAGGGAGAGACCGGAGCTTCTTGCGGCAGAAATTGGAGGGGCAGATTACTCCGGTGAATCAGTGACGGGACCGGGGGAGCATGTACCGTGCTTGCTGGACAGTATAAGCCCACGTGATGGAATCGGTGGTATATGGCTATTTGAGATGTCTACAAAGCATATTTGATAGAGTCTTCAATGAGTCTTTTAATTCATCTCGTAGGATTCTTGGCTGTGGAAGCCCAAGTTGCTGAAGAGCGATTGAACGATATCGGAGTTGCAAGGAAAAAATGTTCTGCCTGAATTTGCCTGAGTGTGCCTGACCCATCGGGTGTCAGTTTTGTTCGCTGACTCATCTGCTGCCTGACGGCTCAGGTGTCCAGCCCTGAGCCCTCGCGTAATTTGCACGAACCCACACAGGCCAAATTCCGCTTCAACACTCTCTTACTTTCAGTCCAACCAACTCCAACCCTCGAGCTCAACGCCCTCTCCAGACCTCCAAGATGGATTCCAGCAAGCAGCCCGTTAAGCTCGTCAAGGTGACCCGTGTCCTCGGCCGCACCGGTATGTGCTTTCCCAGATTTTTGAAGCTCCAAAACCCACAATTCGATATTCGATATTCGCGGGGTGCACCCAATGCGCCCCGGATCGCCCGAAACAAAACGATTGAAACCAGACATTTGGAGGACTAGCAATGGCTAATATCCGGTCTAATTATCTAGGATCCCGTGGTGGTGTCACCCAGGTCCGCGTCGAGTTCATGGACGACACCTCGCGCTCCATCATCCGTAACGTCAAGGGCCCAGGTATGCGATACTGATTTCCTTCAATCCACTCGTTTTTTTGGGGGGGGGGGGATTCCAAGAGGGGGGAATTCATGGATCCATCTTTCATTCTTGAATGAAAAGAGCCTTCATGTCGAAAAATGGAATTTTTGAGGATCGACCCAAAAGACGAAAACCTTACCCGACCACATAACTAACCTGTACTCCCTCCGCACCAGTCCGCGTTGATGACATCCTGTGCCTGCTCGAGTCCGAGCGCGAGGCCCGCCGTCTCCGTTAAAATTCACCAAAACGAAATTTCGCTTGCGTCGTCTATTTTGTCTCTCTTCTTCTCTCGCATATCCCTTACGACCGGTTTTTCATGATTGCTCTTCGGCCAAAATCGAGTCCCCCGTTCTTCTTTTTTGCCGTACCTTCAACCTCCTATCTTCCTCAGCCCTAAACCGCCGCGCTGCCCAATCATCCCCGCCTGCCGACTCTCGAGGGGCCGTTCCTACGATTTCCGACGTTTCTACTAGAGGTGATGGTTTGGGTGGATTGACTTTTTGGTTTTTCACAACTCCGAAAGTCCCGGAAGGTCGATTATGGAGAAACGATCGTGAGAGAGAAGAGCAGAGAGCGCAAAAAAGATAATAGAAAGCCTTTTTTTTTAATGCTACGAGAAAACGAAATCAGGTTCTTGCGCGAGGGCTGGTTTGTGGACTGTGGCACGGTCTGGTCTGGTTTCGATCTTGGTGTTTTACTACATACACACACGTCCCATCTAGGCGTGCTTGCATGGGCTCAATGCGACAAACGAGGTTGTGATGTTGTTTCCTCTCTTTTCTTCCTCGTACCAGCTTCTCCTTATCACTGGTACTTTGAAAAGACAAACGCCGATTCGAACCAGGCCCCGATCGAGTAAACGAACTATGGAATCCAAAAAAAAAGTTTGAAAACTTCCAGTTCAGCCTTGTCGAGGTCGAGGTTTTGAAGGCGTTCGTAGAAAATCTGGCCAGTGTAGTCTACGTGGGGATGTAGGTTGATTTTGCTAAGCACAGGTATATGACAACTGTCTGTCTCTTTTTATACACGGCAAGGCCGTCTAGATGTTCTGTGCTTCTAGCCGCCGGTACTGCCAGTGACCAAAAAGATATCTACCAAGGCACTGTATTGTTTACGTCCAACACGCAAGGCCAACAAGGGAGGTTGCATAAGCGGCAGATTTTCCTTGTTGACGTTGATTCAAGACTGCCATTCAAGATAGATCTATCATAATGATGTTAACCTCGTGTGTATATATACGAGGCACGGCCGCTGATCAGCCCGAATCCACTGGATTCGATGCCAAAACACTTGTCTACTTTAAACCATCATATAACTGGGTTATTGGGATGCTGTGAGATAATGTAAAATCAAAAATCGAGGGTTAGGTATGTAAATGTACAGCCGAGAATACCCAATACCCCGCATAACTGCAAAATTACAGCTGCTCCGCACTGGCCATGAGCCTATTAAAGAGGTTATCAGCACCAGCAGACTCTCCATCGAGACTACAAGTAACATCAAGGGCCCGACGAACCGCCCCAACAAGCCCAGCCAAGCGCTTCCGCCGAATAGACTCCTCCAGCTCAGCACTCTTCTGACGGGCGACATCAATAACAGCCGAAGGCAAGCTCGCCAGTCGCGCAACGTTCAACCCGTAACTACGATGCGCAACTCCTTCAGTAACCTCATAGAGGAATGTAATCTCCCCATCCCCTTCCTTATCCTTGTCCGTCTCCGTGAACCGCATATGGACATTACGGAGAGCGTGATCGGGGAAGGAATGCACCATCCGCGAGAGGTGCTGGTAGTGCGTGATGAAAAGGGTCAGGGATTGAATCGACCGAACCATGTGGTCCAGCACCGCCTGCGCGATAGCAACACCGTCATGCGTCGACGTACCGCGGCCCAGCTCGTCAAGGATCACCAAGGATCGAGGCGTTGCTTGCTTGAGGATATCTGCTGTTTCGGAGAGTTCGACCATGAAAGTTGATTCGCCGGCGAGCATGTTATCGAAGGCGCCCATGCGCGTGAACACCGCATCCAGGAGACCGAGTCGGGCGGAAGCTGCTGGGACGTAGGATCCGATCTGGCCCATAATAGCGATAAGTGCTACCTGTCGCACGTAGCTGGATTTACCGCCCATGTTGGGACCGGTGACGAGCAGGGCGCGCGTCCCGTCGTGTTGGAGGTTTGTGTCGTTGGGTACGTATGTGTCTGTGAGGAGTTGCTCGACCATTGGGTGTCGGCCCTGCTCGATGTGGAGGCTTGCTTCTTCTGTATACTCGGGCTTGACATAGCCCGGTTGCAGGGCTATGTCTGCTAGAGATAATAGGCAGTCAAGTGTTGCGAGGGATTGGATGCAATCCCGGAAGGACTGGTACTGCGCTGCAATGTCAGCTAGGAGAGTTTTATATGCTTGGTCACAGGCTGCTGCTAGGCCTTCCTTGTATTGATCACGCTCGCGGATGAGCTGGATGACTTCTGGCGTGTGGAAGCGGGACACTCTTTTTGTGCCGCTGACTTTGACCCACGATGCTGGCACGCGCTTGAGTGCTGGGGAGTTGTTTTCGATCTCGATCAAGTACTCAATGCCAGAGACTGTCGAGTATTCGACTTTGCCTCTCCCAATCGTTGATGCCGCCTGCTTGCGGTGTTCTGAGAACCCGTGTTCAGTGCTTCCAATTTGGAGTTTGAGCTCACCAATCTCCTCTGTCTCCTCCGCTTCGCGAAAGAAGGTATATTTGTCATTGGTTCGTGCAGCGTGCAAGTTGATCTTATCCAAAAACTTGACGACTGAAGTTCGGATCGTGGGCAGAGAGGCGATTGCCTCGCTCACTAGCGTTGATTGAAAGCCCGTCTGGGCAGGTGATTTGATATCTGCAAATTCCATTGCAATCATCTGCATAGCCTGTAGAACAGTGAGAAGTTCGGGTCGCTCGCACTTGACTCGACATTAGTACATGCGTGGTTCATCGCAGAAGTATCACATACCTTTCCGTAGTAAATACGGATCAAACTTTTCTCAAGATCACTCTTGACTTTGCATAGCAACCCTCGTACTCTCTCCACCGGAACCGCTCGCGCAGGATCAATAAGCTCTTCCACGGCATTTGTCCGCTCCTCGAGGCGCACTTTGTCCAGCAAAGGTCTACCAACCCATTGCCGTAACATGCGTTGTCCGAATCGCGTTTGCGTTCGATCCAAGGTCCAAAATAAACTACCCTTTGTCGAGAGATCCGTTTGGTTTTGGTAGATTTCTAGACTGACCAGCGTGTTTCCGTTCATAAGCATATGCGAACGAGCCGAGAAAGGTTGGAAATATTTGGTGAGATCAAACACATGTTCCAACCCATACTCGGTCATGTGTTCAATCATAGCAGACAGGCAGATAGTCACCTGCTCCGGGAGATCAAGGACGTTTTGAAGCAGCTTTGCAGCTTGAGCATCCTCCTCGGTACTGGTAGCCTTCATCTTCCCTGCATAAAATCCCGATACATGACTGTGTGCCTCAGCAGCAGAGGTTTTCTTCTTCTGAGCCCGCTCCAGACGCACAGCGTCCCCAAAAACATTCATTTTGCTTCCAGATAAATGCTGCACAAGCTTTTCGCTAGCTCGAGACATCTCTCCAACAATCAAGATCTCACAGGGAGCGATATGCAAGAGTCTTGTCTCAATCTCGCTCCTCATGAAGCCATCTTCAAAGTCATCGTAGATAACATCACCTGTAGCCGGCTGGACGGCTACAATTCCGACATGAACTCGCTCGTCATTCTCAGGGCCCTTGGCAATAGTCTCCGTCATACAGAACATATACCCAGTCGCAGGGGAAGCACCTCCGGCTGCCGGCGCAGGACCCTGCAGACCTTCAGCGTCATCGATATAGGTTCCTTTCGTGTAGAGATTGGTTAATTTGCGAACAAATGGTGCATTGCGATTATCACCCGCAGCCTTGAGCGCAGCCGTCTCGATCTGTCGCACCACGCCGACCTTGTGTCCAGCTGTAACGAGTCGCTTCACATGTACGTGCAATCGGTGCACGGGGATACTAGCCGAAGCAAACCGACCGATGTGTGCCTCGGATGGATCTGCGGTAGGTCATGACATTAGTATGGTTTCTGTATTCCGAGACGCAGGAAGTACTTACGTTCGTCGAATCTGAACTTCCCGGGGATGCAAACGATGCCTAGCTCCTTGGCCGCAATTCGCGCATCCTCTCCGAAGAACCTGAACTTGTATCCCACTTCAATAACCAACACTGTGTTCATGTTCTGACGCTTAATCTCAATGACCTGCTTTTCCATGGGCGTGAGCTTGCTCGCGCCCTTCTTCGCACCCTTGCCTTTAGTCGGGGGTGGTGGCGGTGCGGGCTCTTCGTCTTCCTCGGCTTCTGCAGCTTCCATCTCCGCACTGGCTGCATCGCTCACTGCGATTCTCCCAATCCCAACCTGGCAATCTGACCCACCGAGCTTCCGGACGAATTGCTGGTGCAGTTTCTCCTTCTCTTTCTTCCGCTGTTCCTGCTCTGGACCCTCCTCCTCGGTGGTGACTGGCGCAGCAGCAGGGGAGCTCTGGAATTTGTAGATATCGGTGCGTTGGCTGCTGCTTGCCTGAGAGGTGTGCTCGAAGTGCACGCTTGTCGCAACTCGGATCGGCTCCTCCGCTTCTGTGCCGATGGTTTTGGCTCGCTTTGGTGCAGGCGCCACGACATCTTCGTCATCATCATCATCTTCTTCATCGTCATCTGCTGGAAAAGTATCGTCTCGCTTTGGCTCGATCTTGTCGGCTGGAGACGCTTGTCTTTTCTTAGGCGCCTTATCTGGGGTCGGTGCGGAGTCTTTGGGCGTTGCCGAGGATGCTGGTTTCGTGAAAAAACTGGAGATGCTTGCTTGCTTTCGTTTCAGCGATGAAGAAGGTGCAGAGGATTGCGAAGAGTGAGGTGCCATCTTTGATTCCAACTGCTCCCACCGGCAAGTATGCAAGTGGCAATGGGGTTAGACGTAGGGGTTATCGGTTGTGGTGATATGAGACGGATTTCAATGGAACAGAAATCGGGGGTATTTCATTTCAGCCTATTCTCAGACTAGGGATGCTTCAAATCAAGACACATGTGAGTTCTCCGCAATTTACTCGGAGCTCGACGCGTACGGAACGCGCTAAGGCGTTAATTAATTGCTGACTCAGCTGCAGTCTGGCCCCGAGGATGAGCAATGTGCTCTTTGAGCCAATTTTTGGAATCCATCACAACAGAGACAGCCCTCTGTTGCCTAGTGGAGAATCATCTGAGGGCTCTTTCTTTTCTAATAGGTTCCTGCTTTTATGATCTCTTCATGACCTATGATTTCTGTCTGCCTGTCTGAACACCACACCTGGGTATCTGTAATCGATTGTTGTACTTTGTGCAGGTTGATGATTTGTTACTTGCTCATGCAATTTGTGGTCTTTGTTTTTTTGTCTCCGGCTTCATGGCAATCAGTTCACTTGACCACAGTCAATCCATGACCCCCTTCCCTGCCCCCCCCCCCTCTCTCTTTCTCGTCCCAGAGTCGCAGATGCATGCACTCAACACTTTACAGCAACAACATACATCCACTTATGTCACCCCCAACCATGATACCCCCACTCCTTGTAGCTGACATATGGACGTATTATCTCTTTCCTATAACACAAACTTGACACAAGTTGTTCTGGGTGGAAGCTATTCTCACCGTGAACAGGGGCTAGAGATGAGCTAGAGATGGTACGAACTCCTTTGGGGTTGTACACAATGAGATAGTCATAGAAACAGCCCCAAGATTCAAGTCAAGTTAAGTTATGTGCAGAGTTCTATTTCTAGCATCTTCGTATTTGATATCTGATTACCTGCAAGACCAAGCATGGCCCCTGGGAGACTGAACATTACCGGTGGACCCGGAGAGTGGAAGAAGGAAGAAACAAGAAGAGGGGGATGTGGGAAATAGCAGGTATTTATACCTTCCCTATGGCCTTCAGTCATAGTGGAAACTGAGGTAGGTGACGAGTTGTCCGTGACCCAAAAATGGAAGGGACACCTAACCAGATATTTAGGCTACTAGGCATCTTAAAGAAGTCTCTCTCTCTCTCTCTCTCTCTCTCTCTTAAATACACACGTGTGGGAAGGGGCCAATCACCTAAGACGGTATATTAGCAAATCGATAGTATCTTATTCCTTCGATTACTCTTACTAAATTCGTCTTGTAGAATTTCTATGGAGAGTAACTTCGGAGATCATTTGATCACAACGAATTCCATATGTAGTATATCCTCTAGGTGCAAGGTCCATATTCACCACTTAGTACATTCCCTAGGTACACATGGTTCTCCGAGCTAACACCTCATTATCAAGCACCTAATCAACTTGTGCAGGTGTTCCAGCTGCTTCCTCGTGATCTTCGATAATCAAAATGGTAATTCAATGCGACTTGAAGCCTCGGCAGCTCAACCGCCTTCTCACGGAGTCTGAGAGCATAGTCAGCTGATGTGAGTACACACAGCCTCAATTGACGCCTTCATGAGGTGCAATCAGTCGATGTTAACATGCACCAGTAGCCGGCTCTGCTCTAAAATGGAATTCTCTCGAATAGCAACTAGCAACCTTTAACCGGTTATCGGGGGCAGTGCATATTTATTTTGTCAAGAGGATACCCACCTGTCAGGGCCCATGCGACATAGGGAATATCTGCTAAGATTTGTGTGCTTATATGTAATGAGTAGAGTGTATGTTCACAAACACTCTCATTTTAAGGGTAAGGCATTGCGGGACTCAAGAAGTATATCGACAAAGATAGCACTTGACACGGGACGATTTCGATATTCTACTGTCTGGACCCATCAAAGCCGGAAAGAAGGGTTATTTTGGATAGCGTGCCTGACGGTTCATGACGAGCGGGCAGTTGTCTTCAGATACTGTAAATACACTAGTATCACAATCTTCAGCTTGATATTTCAAGAATTAAGAACTCTAAACGACGGGATATGGGAGAGGTCATACCATACATAGCCGATTTGCTCTTTAGAAGTTTTCGCCTGGTTTCAAGCTTATGGATGCCCTTCGATGTTCCCTACAACCTAGGTCTTCAAAAGATTCGACCATATTGAACTCGAGAACAAGCTGCATCACAAATAGGAGCTGTATCGAAAGACGGCCAAATCTCGAAGGGAGCGTTGAGTTCAAGTCAGAACACGGAGTCAAACTTCTCCAGATAAGTTGGGCTATAGAGCCAACGCTTGGCTGCCGATCATCAACCCTGGACCCAACCTCCTGGCCAACGAAAGTTCTGTAGGTGGCATCATGGTGGGAAGTGCGTGATGGTAGGTGTGTTCAAAACATAACCCTAGAAACATATGATGGAAAGTACAAAAATGCCCTTCGAGCTGTGTACGAAAAGAGGACCTTGAAGAGGAAGATTATCATGGTGTGTATATAATGGCACGGGAAACATTCATGATGCACATTCTTCCTATTGATACTGGCTAATCATGATATTGTACAGCATATCAAACAACCCAACAAGCATGAGAAATACAAATGGCCACCCCCATGGATAATCACAATTGATAGAAGATAGCAATCAGCCTGGGCGTGAACTAGTTGCGATCGTTGGGTGGGAGAAAATCATGGTAAAGCTACCACTGTCACTGTTTGGGGTTTCGGTTCTGGCTATTCATAACATCTTCGGTCATTTCAAGAAACATCGCATAGCATCACTGTGCCGCAGGGTTGGCCATCAGGGTCGGGAAATTTAGTTCGCATCGGTGGTCAAGTAGTATGCAGGAAAGTGATCGTCTTCCGGGATGGTTTCTTCAGATGGAACTGTCTGGTCAATTGAAAGCCAGCCATTCTGGGCTGCAATTTGCTCCTCTTCGTACTGGCTGTCATAGAAAGGGGGCTTCGAGGGGGCCTGCAGAGGGTTGAATCGATACCCAGCCTTGTCAAAGCTGTCATACGGATCCCCAAGATCAGAAAGGTATGCAGGGCCGAATCCAAAGTCATCAGGGTCAGTGCGTTTAGCGAATGGGGAGTGCCAACCAGGGGGGCCAATTCGGCCTTGGGGGTTCAGAATAGGCTCGATGTTTTCTTTGTCGAGGGATATGTGCCCAGTTCTCGAGGCATGAATACCGGTGTTCGTCTTTCCGTTCAAAACAAGGCGAGTGGGGGTCAGTGTGTCAAATTGCGTTCTGTATTCCAGTTCCTGATAAAATGTTTTGCCATCGTCTTCTTCTTTTTCTTCATCAACAAAGACGTCGAAGCCACCCCTCGGCCGTTTGCCAAAGGTATTGACAGTAAAACCAAACTCGTCATCGTTGCCAACATAAGATTGAGCACGGTCTACTGCGCGGCGCGAGCGGCGGGGGGATTTTCGCTCTTCTTTGACTGATTCTTCAAGTTTTTTGTGGTCTCTCTCGGTTTTTTGTCGCTTTCTGTCCACAGCACGGGGCACGTTGGGGTCTGCTGTGGTCAAACGAGCAATCCTGGTACGAGTGAGGCCTCGCCTGGGGATTGGAGTCTCCCCTTTCAGTGGGCTGTATTCCTCCACATTGCCCGTGATCACACGCTCCTTCAACATGGTTCCATGTGGGGAAAAGACCAGTTCGGTTGGCTCCACAAGCGAAGAACCAAGTTCCATCATCTTCAACACAGTACTATCCTTCTTCTGGTTGCGCCGACGACGCATCTGCGCCGTTGCGGAATCAAAAATATCCATGCCTGGCCATAGAACTCCCTTAAGTCTTGCAATTTCTTCGGCCCGAGCCTTGTCCATCTCAGCGTCACCAGACGATGTCTGAGTCTGATCGCCAGAGTCGATGAAAGGATCAGAGTTATCTTTGCCGGAAGTCCAGGTTCTCTCCAGGGGGTCCGGTTTACGTCGGCACTGTATCGATGTCATCGGCAAAGCCAACGATCGGGTTTCAGTGCTAGGTCCAGAAGCATCCACCGGCTGCAGGAAGTTTGACTTTGTGCCATTCAAGGATCGCATCGAGCGAAGGACCGGACCCGTTTGAGCTTTTGCGTTGCTGTTCGCCGTAGACAATCTGTTTGGAGTAGTTGGCGTGATGGTTTGATGGTGCTGTTTGTCAATGTGAGAATCGGCTAGGCGAGGATCGAGGCAATCAGGAACTGGGGTGCTTGTAATTGTGCGAGTGCTGGAGCCCTCAAGCTCGACATCGGATGCTTGGCTTTTTGTGCGTTTAGTGGTCTGGGAAGACGATGCTTCATCAGACTTTCTTTTCTTCCGAATTTCTTTGCTAGCCATGCGAGCAGCCAGCTGCTTCGCGAAGCCATTGGCGTCGAACCAGTCGTCGTACTGCTTGAGGAGCTCGATTGCGTTGGGATCATCAGTGCGGAGCTTGAGCTTGAAGTGGTTGGCTAGGTGAGCCTTGGAGGCAGCATGTGTCAACAAGTGGGAAACATCGCTGAACTGGGGCTGCCCAGGACAGATGCTGCACAATAGGATGGTGTCATCCATGATGCAAGCCCTGAAGGAAGCAACAAACGAATCGAATGAGATGCAAGAGGAAAGGGCAAAACAACCAAACTGTCGAAGCCAAGAAAGTGGGTGTTAATGGGGGTGGTGAAGGAGCGATGGGGGAAGAGGAGTCGTTATAAACACATCCACAAGGCGGACGATTGTGACTCTCTTCCTTATCAATTGTCTATTGACATCCGAGGAAGGAGCGTCTTTGGGTCACGGGTAAGTCACGGGACGTTATTGTCCAAACAACTTTCATTCATTTCTTCATCAATATCTTAAGGTACACAGTGTGTATACAATGTGTATGTACCACGATGTCTTAACAGCTCTTTGGCCATTGTAGGGGAATCTGAAGCGGAGTAAGTCAAAATGGTCATGCCCGCATTGTATCCCATGGTCCATAGAGAATAGAACACTGAGCTATTAGATTGCGGGAGGTTTCCACATGGATCAATTGATGGATGATAGATCCACCACCCATCAATCAATTGATGAATCATCCCGCAAGGCATTTAGCAGTGATCGACCTGGGCATGCAGCTATTCATTCAAGTTAGCAAATCTATTAGTAGAATATCAGATGCATCCTAGCTCACTAAACAGCATCGATCTCTTGAAGGCCATTCAACTTCAATAAGCTCAGCCCCGCAAGGCTGAAGTGTGTGTGGTATACATCTACCATGTTTCCTGGTCGATCAGCAAAGCCACCAGCATCAGGGTCCTAAATAATGGTTAGCAATAGATCCCACCCCACGATGTAGATTTAACTGACTTGGCATTGTAGAATAAATGCGGCGAGTTTCTCGCCATCGATCCAGTGCAGACGGTCAATCATGGCAAGGCTTGATCCAACCCACCAGCTGTAGCACGCATCTGCAAGCTTTTCTGGTCGACCATTGAAACCGCCGCTTTCGATTTGGCGCTCACTGAGCCAAGCTCCGAGGCGATCCTTATTCACCAAGTCCAAGCGGCCAGCGATGGCCAACGCGCCAATGCAAGTGAATACCTGGCCAGCGTGAGACTCGGCACCGGGGCGGATACCATAAGCTCCATCCAAGTTCTCACAACTCTGAACGTGAGAAACGGCTTTGGGGACATCGACCAGGTCCATTAGACGTAACAGTGACAATGCATTGAGGGCACCGTATAAGAAACGGGTATCTGTTTCGCCCCATTGGTCCCCCATGAAGGAGCCATCTGCATTCTGTAGGTTTGCAATGACTGTAATGGTTCAGTAGACAATTATTGGCATCAGTGAATATGAGAGATTCCCGTACAAGATCCAACTTTCTCCTTGCCACCTCGGCCCCGCTTGTCAAGTTCATCAACAGCATCAATAGTTATGAGGATTTGAACGGCAGAGACGGTGTACAACATATGGGCATCATGACCTGGGGCAGCACCGAAGCCTCCATTGTCATTTTGGCACGAGAGAACAAAGTCGATGGTCTGATCTCGAGGTAACGTATCCGGATGACCTAGGATATGCAGGGCTGTGAGACCCCAGTAAACACCATTTAGTCGTAGGTGCTCGGTCAGCCAATATTCTAGCTCATCTCTCCTCTATGTTGGTCAATCTTCACCATTCACTCATCATTTTCTTTTTCAAGGAGCACGCACAGTGTCCAGGTTCTTGATGTAAGTCACATGCTTTGAGGCGTGCAGTTCAGAGTCTGCGGGGCTACCCCCGGCTCTACCAGGGCCCGAAACTAGAGCCATTTCTTGGAAGAATGGGGGTGGCTGCTCAGAAGACGGGCACTGATTGGATAGGGATGTGTAGGTTCGTAGAGGAACAGAGAGCTTGTGAAACTATTACCACAAGGCGGTGAAGCTACAAGCTGGATCATTTATGCATCCATAACTAATTACTTAGTCACTGCACACATTGTGGCTTGACTTTTGGAGGATTGAGTCCGTGCGTCCCCACGTGATAGGCACGTGCCAGTCTCGGTTAACAATAATTCTTTCGATTTTTATAATCCACCTGGGCAAGCGCTGAAGTTTTTGTTACATTCTGCTATACTCCTATCCTCGGTACTGATTGGTAGAAACCTAAAAAATATCCACTCAGCATGTCCCGTGCACCACGTTAAAAGCACTGTCATCCCCAAGGCGCTAGTTTGACATCTCCAGCCATGTTTCAGATTGGATGGAACCTCAAGTTACAAGGATGCAAAATAGGTGGGCGGTGTACAAGCGAACCTTGGAAAAGCAGTGTCAAGCAAAAAGTGTGCTAGAAATTGGATGCTGCAGAGCATTCATATAAAATACAATCCAACCCAATTTTAGTCTATCTACAGGAGCCGGTGCCCCGGAGCGTTGTCAGCGTTGTAGCTCCAAGTCTTCCCAGGATACACAAAAGTGTGTTTCTTTCGGCCATCAGTGTACACCGTATCACAGTTGTAGGCACTGGAAACCCCTTTCTTACAAATGTCACTAAAACAGGATATCTCCACTGTAGTAGAGACAGTAATCCATGGTGTGAGAGGTCTTTATCGGTAAGCGGGAGTATGGGTTCCAAGGTTGGACCGAGACCAGGCTGAATTAATTAATAAAAGTGGACGCAACACACGGACACAGACGCGATTGTGCGTTTCTATAGCGTTTAACCCCTGATGTATGAATAGGTTTTCATTCTATGCGTTGTCCATAGATAATGATAACTTTGTTGGATTTACTTACTAAGATGGGTTTTCGCGTATAGATCGTGAACTAGATGTATAGAGAGATGCTGCTACACAGGTGCACATGCAACCATCAACAATCCAAAGCACAACCATGGATCTTCCGGCAAGGGAAATCAGGTACTAATTTTTGGTACCATTGTACTGTCACTGGTTCTTCAATTAACCAATGACAGACCACAGTGACTGTAACGTAAGGCAACACATTCCGTGGCTCTGACCTACAAAAGTGGAGAGCTCCGATCGTTCGTGTACTCCGTCTCCGTACGGAGTACGGAGTACAGCCCACTAAATCGTATCAAGTACCTTTGGACTCGACAAACTATACTCCAATCCTGCATAGTTGTGCCTGAGAGGTTTGTTTTGGGTAATGCGAGCCAATGTCAATTGAGTAAACCTAAGTGTTATAGAAGTTGATAATGATGGACCTTGATGGACATTAAAAATGCTCCTCCACCGTCACAGTCGGATCATCCCAAGGTTCTCAAGGTGTTCCTTGGGTCGACAAAGTGACATTTCAGGGGGAATCAGATGGGAAATTTTTCCCAAAAAAGAGGTTAGGTTCCACTCTTTTTTTGGTGCTGCATAGAATTTATAGAAATCATAGAGATTATACGGAGTAGAATTGATTAATTTCCAAAGTAGGAAAAGGAACGGTTTCAAGTTCTCAAAAAAGCAATCTATTCAGGGCTATAATATTTGATATGATCTAATAATTATGACTTCTATAATACTAGCGTGGCTTGTCTGATGGTCTTTGCTCGGACTAGTGTACCGCTAAGTCTATTAGGAGAGAACTTGGACTGGCGCCTTCATTTGTTTACAGTTCTTCAATTCTTCACCTCTGACAACTCCTACATCATATATGATACCCTCTTGCAAATTGAATTCTTTCCTCTGACCTTGATCCACCAAAAGTCCTATCTCGCCCCTTCCACCCTGCCGATCCCCGAACTTCAAAGCGCCTAAAAAGAGGGGGGGGGGAAGTGAACTTGCACGGAACAAGTCCCGGTCTCACAAACCTGGAGACATCGGGTGGAAACAATTGAAACCATATCATGAGGACTTTGGTAAGTGATCAGCTGAATCAGGCAAACATGTCTTCAAAGTTTCTGCGATCTCGTTCCTGGCCTTGTCTGTCAACAAAGAGTCGAGGTGTGGCTTGCTTTTAACATGGGGTTTGCCTGCATATGTCACCTGCGGTCTCGCTTTTTGCTTTCTTTTTTTTTCACTTTTCTACTTCTCCTGTCACATGTTGCTGATTTTGCGCTGACCCTATAACTGGCGCTTCAGATCCCACATCCTCGACACTTCGTTTAATTCATACTACTTTTGTCATCACACGTGCCGTTTAGTAGACAGCATTACCTCTCTCCCAGTACTACTTGGCTTCGAAAGTCGCTTCGCCCCCCACTACACGGTCAGACCTCGAGCATTGATGCCCGTACGAGCCTCTCAGCCGCATACGTGACTTGGGTTTCAGCGCTGACCAAGTACACATCTAGCAGCCCAAGGACCAATTCATATTCATCTGAAGCTCTGACGGGGCATACAACCCACAAAACCTTGACCACCCGAGCTTTCGCATATTATCCTGGACCGGGTCCAACTGCCGCTCAACATGCCAAACCGAACTTCAACAGTGCCCAACTTCGATCTTATCTCGCGCAAGACCGAATCGAAGAAAAAGAAGACATTATCACCTGCGACACCAGGTGACCACAATTCTGACGGACTGAGCCCCTTAAGACCACGTTCGCCCAAGTCCGAATCGAGCTCTCCACCTTTTAAAGGCGCAACGATTCGCCCTGTCGCGCAAGACTCCGACAACAAGGCAACCGGCTCTAATCTCTCACATTCTCCTAGCACAGGCCCGGCGGGGCCTACTACACCCAGTATCACAGCCATTCCTCAACATTTCCCTTCTCCCAAAGACCCAAGGCATGCGCGCGATGCCTCGAAATCATTCTTTGGTAACCTCAAAGCACCCAAATCATCACACAAGGCACAACGCTCAGATAGTTCGGAGAACTCCACCGAACATTCCAAGAGCAGAGGCAGCTCCATAGAACGGAAGACACCAATGGCTTCGAAACAATACGAGTCAACGCCTGATCTTCCAGGGGCACTTGCCCGTGCGAACGGAAACGAAAGGACTAGTTGGTTTCCCTCGCCAAAAAATTGGATCACGTCTGACAAAATAACTACAGATGGAATCCCAGGCCACAACAATTCGCAGCAAACAGGCGCCAAGAAAGTCGCTACAGATCTAGAGTCTGCCATGCCGAAGAAAAACAAACAACGATTTGCAAACCTTTTGACCCGATCTCGCTCCATTCGAGTTGACGACTCCTCTGGAACCAGACCACCACGCCGACGCCCCTCTACTGGTCTAGGGAAACTTGAAGAATTCGGTCAAAGCGCACCGACGAACGCGAATCCACCCCGCTGTGCGACTGCGACTACGCCTGCGCGGCCTGAACGCACCATCCAGGGAGGTTTGCGGCCTCCTGAGCGCTACGCCGACACCTTGTCTTTGCGAAAAGAGCGTAGCCATGGTAACATGGTTCCATCGGGTTCGCTGAATCAAGTTTCTGGCGCCTCGGCTACTATATTCAGCAATCTGAAGTCTTCATCAAGCGGCACTGCAGATCGTATTGGCAAAGCTGGGAAAGGGTTCTTTAGCAAGATCACTCGCAGCGGCAGCACCAACGAGAGAGAAATGATCACCGATGACTCTTACATATGCTCGGTGATCAACCTCCCGCTCATTGAGCAGGCGAGAAAGACCCGCATTGCGAAGAGGATTGAAGATTGCCGAGACAAGACCGAGTTCTGGATGCCTGCCTTGCCATACCGTTCAATTGATTATCTAAACTTTAAGGGTTGTGAGGAAGAAGGCCTTTACCGTGTTCCTGGTAGCGGCAGGGAGGTCAAGCACTGGCAACGACGATTTGACACAGAACTCGACGTCGATCTTTTTGAAGCCAAGAACCTCTATGACATCAATACGGTTGGATCTCTCTTCAAAGCTTGGCTTCGTGAGCTTCCGGATGAGCTTTTCCCCAAATCGACGCAAACGATGATTGCTCTGAAGTGCGAAGGCGCCACGACAGCACCCCAGCTACTTAAAGACGAGCTCTCTAAGTTACCACCATACCATTACTACCTCCTTTTCGCCATCACCTGCCACCTCAACCTTCTTCACTCATACGTAGACCAGAACAAAATGGACTACCGGAACTTGTGCATTTGCTTCCAGCCCTGCATGAAAATCGACGCATTCTGCTTCCAATTTCTGGTATGTGACTGGAAGAACTGCTGGCAGGGATGCTGGACCGAGAAAGAATACCTTGAGATTGAGAAAAAGATGGACGCGCGCGACCTGCGGGTCTCAGTAGAGCTGGAGGCTGCCAAGGCAAAAGAACGAGCCTCTGCCAGCCATGAACGTGCTATCTCATCTTCCAGCAGCAGCGCTGGAGAGGAATCTCGGCAGCCTTCTCGGCAGCCTTCTCGTGAGCCACCTCGCCCAGAAATCGATCGCCCAGAAACCGATCGCCCAGAAACCGCTCGCCCAGAAACCGCTCGCCCAGAAACCGCTCGCCCAGAAATTGCTCGCCCAGAAACTGCTCGCACCCGAAAGGCTCCGCCGAATAATATCGAGACGGCACACAACCGGAGCATCTCTCAGCTTCCCGAGCTTGGCCCGCCTCTTTCTCCTATCAAAATCTAAATCTGATAGACGCTTTCCTGGCACAGAAGTGTCTCGGACGAGAGTAGCGGACGAGAGTAGCTTCACGTCGCTGTCTACATTTTATGACCTGCTTCCAATTTGGCTGGCCCGATTTCCGTTCTATCTGCAGGACCAGATAGGACTGGACAAGTTGTTTCAGAATGGCATTTCCTTCCTCCACGACCACTTTTTCCTCTCCCCATACCTCTGATATGATACATCCATCGCCCGCTAGCCGCATGGTTCATTGACATCTCCATTGGGCTTTGGTCCCAACCGCAAATTGGGATCAAATGCCCCATCAACATTTCTTTTCAATGTGTACATCTTTGCTCTCTTGGCATTTACTCTGAAAGTGGCGAATGGCCGGCCGTTTCGTTTACTCCTGCCATTTTGCTTGCTTGGCTTGCATCTCTCTCTCTCGTTTCGCTGTCTCTTGTCTATTTGGAAGCGCACAAATCTCATTCCATGCTTTGCTTGATATTGCAACTTCTCCAGATTCCCCTCTGCGGTTGACATTGATTTCCATCATTGCTATTTGCTTCACGCCCGTTTACTCCGTTCTGCAATGGCGGTCTACGTTTCCAATTTCCTGTTTTGTCTAAAGTATCCATATGGCGTTTCCTTTCGAGGATTGTACAATAAAGAAAGTGGGAAAGGCACTTTCGGTTCGAGCAAGATAATTTCTGTTACAACAATCCCCGTAGCCTCACAAGGATAAATCAAGGTTGTCGAGCTATCAGTTAAAAGCTTTCGCAAATATCGATAGACGCAAGAATAGTGCTTTTTGGTGAATCACGGCATGTCCACATAACATGAAGAATCCCATTCGACTCCCAACCCCAACGCCAGAGATGTAAAAAGAATCAAGACAGGAAAAGGCCAGAGGCCATAAGATAGGCATGAAAGAAAAACAAAGAGAGCACGAAAGAGCTTGATTTAAACCAAGCTTATTTCGCACGAGCAGGGTTCGACCGCTTTTCATTCGACCGCTGCTTACGTTCATTACGCTTGATACGCTCCTTGCGCTCAGTCCGTGAGATGCCACGAATGTTGCCGCCCTCAGCGTTAGCCTCAGCCTCCTTCTTCCACTTCTTCTCATCAACCTCAACAAGCCATTGGTTCTCGTCGTCCTTGTTCTTGCCCTTGTAACCCCAGCGCGGCACCCACTCGCCAGTAGCCTCGTCGTAGACGAGCTTCTTGCGACGCTCCTTGTCCTGGCCAGCGGCACCGGGCTTCTGGCTGAACTTGCCGATACCCTTCTTGCGGGCGAACAGCTCCCATTTCGTGGGCGCCTTGGGGACGGGAAGTGGCTTGTGGCGCGGGAGGTGGATGTTAGGCGCTGGCAGGGTGAGTAGCACGCCTTCAGAGACGGAGGTCTTGATCTCGCAGGTTGTCAGGAGCTGGTTGAGCAGAACTTGAACGCCATCGCGTGCTGTCGCTTTCAGCGAGTCGTTCAGGGTTTGGTCCGCGGGGAGCTCCAGGGGGTTAGGGTCGTTGACGAGCAGATGGCCCAGGTCGAATGTGTAGGGAGTGGGCTTTGAGACAGTGATAGGCCTGGACATGGGATGTTAGTTTCTCTATTTTTCTATATTTTTCTTCGTTTTCTTCGTGTTCTTTTCTGGGGTTTTGAACGTATATCCGGTTCGGGAAGAGGGTTTCTTACAGTCTCTCGATCTTGGAACCAGCCGCAGGCGCGGAATTGGCCATCTCGGTATCAGACATAGTGATACTAGTAGTATTGGTTATTGATGTTCAAAGGTTGGTATCAGCCCGAGGAAAAAAAAAAGTTGGTTATCAGATACAGCCGCTTTTCCTTTCTGCCATGACTAAGGCATCTCGACCGCCTTTACTTCTTAGGGCGGGCGGATTTCGCATCAAATTATTGACCGAAGTGTTACCTGCTGTTGTTCTCTCAGCTCAATTCCCACCCACGTGTCCATCTCAGCACCGGTTGTCCTCTCACTGGCCGCGCCGGTGTTTTTGACAACAATGGCCTCCTCGTGGTGCTGGAACTGCCTCTCAAGGCTTCGTCCGACACCGCGAGCACTCCTCCCGCCGTCCGCAACGCCCCGGATTTCCAGCGCCCCCTTCCACTCCACCGCCGTGCACTATGCCCAGCCGGCCAAGAAGAAGGGAAACAGCTTGACTGTCGTGAAGCACAGACAGTCAACCAGCTTGAGAAGGAAGAAGAAGAAGGTTGCTGATCGCGGCGGCCGTCCCCCGGCCGTGGGTGAGCGCAAGGCTTTGCGGAAACGCATTGTCCTGAGCAACCCCAATGCCCTCGAAGTTGAAGGCATGCTAGAGCTGTCCCCGGAGACTATGGTTGATTCCCGTCTCCGTGGTACTGTTCTAGGGTTGCCTGTACCGATGATCGATCAATTGAGAGCAGTGCAAGCCTTCAAGCCCAAACAGGGCTGGTCGATATTCCGTCGACCTGGAACGGTCCTCCGACGTGATACCATTGAGATGGGACGTTTGTTTGAGAAGATCTCTGGGGAGGGTGATGATGCTCAGAAGGGCAAAGTGGTCAAGAAAATTGTCACTGGCATGAAGGGGTCTGGTAAGACCGTGCACCTCCTGCAGGCCATGGCCATGGGCTTCTTGAAGAAGTGGGCTGTAGTCACTATTCCCGATGGTAAGCGGTACCTTTTGCTGATGTATCTTGCAATCTTTCAGCTGCTGACTTGTCAATCTTTCAGCCCGAGAGCTTGTGTCCGGAGACACCGCCTACGCCGCTATCGAAGGTAGCAACCCCCTGCAGTATGTTCAGCCCAGTGCGACCTCAGCTCTATTGACTCGCACCGTCGAGGCCAACCGTGAGCTCCTGGCTAGCCTGAAGGTCTCCCAGAACCACCCGGCTCTGAAAACGCTGAAGCCTTCCTCGACCCTCGAAGATCTCGCCAAGCTTGGCTTCAATGATCCTGCTGTCTCATGGCGCGTCTTCCAGGCTCTCTGGGCCGAGCTTACTGCTACTGCCCCTGCCGCAGGATTGGAGAAGGACTTCAAACCCCGTCCTCCTATGCTTGTTACCGTGGATGGTCTGGCCCACTGGATGACGGAGAGTGCCTACCGCTCCGCCGAATATAAGCCAATTCACGCCCATGATCTTGCCTTCGTCCACCACTTCCTCTCCTTGCTGAAGGAAGGCGATTCCCTGAAGAACGGCGGTCTCCTCCTTTACGCCACCTCATCCTCGAACAGCCCTAGCCCCGCGGCTCTCAAGATTGCCCTGGAGCGCCTCGCCGCCCGCCAGGCCGGTATCAGCGCCTCCTCGCCGGAATACCCGCAACTACCAGCCTACAGCGATGCCGACCCTCGCGTTCTGGAGCTGCTTAAGCCTGTAGAGAAGGCTGTTAGCCCCCTCGAGTTGCAGACGCTGGGCGGTCTCACTCGCGACGAGGCTCGTGGTTTTATGGAGTACTTTGCTCGTAGCGGCCTGCTGCGTGAGATCGTCAACGATCAGTGGGTGAGCGAGAAGTGGAGCTTGTCTGGCGGCGGTATCATCGGCGAGCTGGAAAAGTTCGGCCGTCGTGTTCGCGCCAACGCTGCCGTCTCGAAATAAGGGTTCCATCTTGCATTTCTCTCTCTTGTCTTATCTCCGGCTTTCAAATTTTTGTTTCACGTTTACAACTGTATATCAGATCCTGGGGTTTTCCTTGTGTGTTCTTTGCCCATGTACTTTACAAATCTCACTTGGTCCGCTTGTGTCTGTATGCATATAATGGATCTGTTTTGGAAAAGTTTTTTTTTTTCAACCTGGTACCTCACCATTGCGCCAATGAGTCAGTATCTGGATTGCACCACTGATTAAATACTAATCTGAGCAGCACTTTTCGAAGCCCAACGTTCAATCGATCCTCTATAGCTGTTAAAGAAAGTTTTACATTGGTTCAAGTCCCACCAGTGGACAAAAAGCCATCTAATCCTAAGGCATTTGTTAGCTTGGAGTAAGACGAAAGACCAGGGAGCCACAGCCACTAACCAGATCAATGTAATCCATCTATCCGCAATTTCTTCAGACTCGCTTCAACAGAAAGCCTCTAGCTATTGGCATCGTTGCCAGCGAAGTTCGCGTGGGTCTCGGACTGGTTGTGTGCACGGCAGGGCGATGTATACTTCGTGGTGAGGACGATTTGAGCGCGCACACCGCGGGCTTCCATCTAATCGGCAAGCCTTTTTCGGATTTTTCGGCTTGGTAGTTATTTGCCCGTTTTTTGTTTCCTAAGTCCTTGGGCTAGTTGGGGGAAGAAAATCCAGAAGCTGATTGATTGGTGCTATACATCGTGCTTTACATACGTGTCAATGAAATTGCCTCCGTTCTCGTGGTATGTATCCAGGATCTGAAAAGAGGTCTCTTTGTTGCAGAGGCCGAGGCGTTCTTTCCTGTTTCGGTGTTGGCTTTAATAGTACACCATATGCGGAATTCAATGTGTTGATCATCTATCTTGAAGTATCCTGAGGCAAGGTATAAGATGTCCTCGTCAATTCCCAAGTCAGGTTAGATCTGGGTTTGGGATGGGAGGGTTAACCCCGTTTTGCTGCATTGTATATATATAATTCAATATAAGATGCATGTTCAAATAAATGTTCAAGTAAATTATGTTGTTCGTGCTCGTTCTATTTCAAAAGCTCGGAATCCGCAAGACTTTCACTGACCACCTTCATATCCAAGCCTCTCCCCGTCTGCATCCCATTCGCAACTTCAACACACTTAGTCTCATTGTCCCTGGCCTCATCCTCGCCATGCTCCACCTCATCCTTATCCTCATCGTCATCCACGTCCTGGAATTATGGGTCATCAAGATCGCAGTATCGGTCGTGTATATCATCCACGATCTCCCGATACTCTTTCGTATATTCATCAAGTTCGGAGTGGTCCTCTCCGAGAACACCACCCCAAGTTTCCTGCTTTGGGGAAATAATTACTGGGCCCGGGGTCCAGTCAAATGTCCCATCGTCTTGAGTAGCATCGTTACCAGACATGGATTTGGCCTTCCCATTTTCAACAGGAGGTACAAGTCCCCTGCCTTGGCACCGGGGACACTCGCAGTTCTTTCCAAACAGCTGCACAGCGTGTAGATTGAGATCGAGGTCTTCACCAACAGGATCAGCAATCCGATAACGTTGATACGGAATTCTTATCTCTTCCCCAGCTTTGATGTCCTTGTTCGCCCAGATGACTACGCGGTTGGGGACCTTGTCATCGTATCCCCACTGGGCATTCTCAAAAGGGCGACAGGAATGGTTGAACATGCTTAATCCGGGGAAGAGGTAGAAGTTCCCAAAGGATGGCTCCATTGCCGAGAGATCTTCGTTTCCGTCTCTCATTCTACTTTGTAGTCTTGGGTGTAGCCCCGGTTTGGGCCCATCTCTGTGAGTGAACGTTAGATTTGCACCTCGCCGTGCATGCTCCCAGGGAACAGCATTGACCAGCAACTTCCGCAGCACAATCTGAATAACCCAAGTATCAAATGAGAGGTCACTGAATATGTCCACTCCAAGGTTGAAAAGAATATCGAAAGGTATTTGGATATTACCAGCCAGCGTAAAAGGGAACCAGCTGTTCTTCCACGGCTCGTTCGTGTCTGTACCTGCCTGAAGGACGAGGAGTTCGTTAATTTCATGCGCGAGAAGATTAGGGTCCTCTTGGCGGCGGTGGAGCGTAAGTTCGAGCACACTCTTCAGGAGCAGACTCAGAACAGTCCCGTGGCGTTCATTGGTGTGAGTGAAATACTGTGATCCTCCCCACGTCACTTTGTTAGGTCGCATTGCATCGTGCAGCCAGCCCCAATCGAGGCCACAGAATTCTTGGAAATGGTATGTTTCACGCGCAATAGCCAAGCAAAGGGGGGCCGCGCCGTCTGATCTTGCATCGTTGAAAGAACAGAATAGCAGACCGCCCCTCGTGGCTCTGAAATATCCTACATCTGAACATTTACACGTCATGTCAAGACACGCACAGTTAGACGGGTGTAACCTTTGAGAAAGGAGCATCGGATTACGAATGAAGTCCCAGTTTTCTTTGATGTGCCGAACTTCGTCCGGGTCGATTGCCGTTTGGCAATTGTCGCATCGTGGGGCATGGAGGGGCCCTTCACCTTCATCATCAAGCAGCCTGTTGGGGATGAGATTTCCACGAATAACGGGTTCCTCATAGTGAATCAGGGTTCCTGCTTTGATGTTTGTAGTGGCAAAGACTCCCAGGCCATTGAAGGAATTGTCCTTTGTGAGTGTTGGTTGCACCTGGCATGTCCGTTTCGGGGACTTCCCAGTTTGGACACCAACCGTGAAAACATTTGCATTGAGGGCATCGATAAAATGTGGCGATTCACGTCTCACATCCGCTTGGTCATATGGATATTTATCGGCACCTGAAATCCATCCTCGGCTCCACTCGTGTCCATAAAGGGATGGATGGAGCGCCGAGGGATTCTCTCTCCTGTGCTTGATCTCGGCTTTCACAGGGGCGCTCACTGTCATTCGTTTTTTTGGAACTGACACATCGCGATATGGCAGGGGCCTTTGAAGTTGGCCCTGCATATGGTCTTCAAAATCATCCCAACAATTCAGGGCTGCGAGGCTGAGACTGGTGATGCTGTGAAGGGCGTTCCTCAGAGTGGGAATGAAATAGTTGATACCATTTGCCTTCCTCATTTGCAGAACCTCCCTTGTCATAGAAACTCCCTTGATTTTCAATTCGATCATCAAATGCTGCTGAATGGCGTCCCAAACCCTGGTGTACATCCCGGGCCGCTTGTTTCTTAGGTTTGTCGTCGTCAGTACTTCACAGAGAAGTTCTCCACGATAGGCGTCTCCAAATGGCGAGATCAAAATGGCCCAGTAGGTAATGACAATACGCGCGGCTGTTCCAGTAAGTCGGATTGTACGGGCTCAATTTAATTGCTGCGGTGTACATTTCAAGCGCAGACATATCTGTTTTCGTAAAAGGGCTCATTACAGGCCTTGGCTCACGATGGATACCCCAGTGACTCAAGTTGCTTTGTCTCGAGATCCCAAAGCGCTCATCACATTCGTACTCCCATAGACGACGCTGTAGGTCTTTTTTTCTCCCATCTGTGCTTAGACCCCTCGATGCCAGTTCTTCTGTAAGTGCATCTTTCGTCCAAAGATCCGGGTCTCTGACGTTGAGGCCGTGTATAAACACTTTTTGTTCCATTGCGTCTAGGCCCTGCACGCCGTTATAGGTCTCGTCCAAGCCCTCCGCTGTAAATCTAGCTCGTGCATTTTCACGAGAAACAGGCAGAAGTGGATTGCTCATCAGGTGCTCATAGACATTGTGAGCCAACACATGCATTACCGATTCTTCTTCTTCGGTTGCTCGTGTGTAAGGACGATTGTCATGTGCCTTCCATGCACGTCCGAGGGATTCATCGGGCTGCTCCCAAAATCGACGGGCAAGAAATGCGTCGTCTTCTGTCAACGCTGGGGCTAGTGGCGCTTGCTTGAAGATATCTGGCCGCTTTGGAAATGGGGGTGGGTTGATGATGTCTCCCCCGGGGTAAACTTCGTACAACCGTTGCCTCGGGTCCATCTTGATATCTTATTGTATCAGGCAATTGGCAGCTGTTGTCAGGATGGGTATACGAAAGTGGAAAAGAGTATGGCAGCCCTCGGGAATTGATTTCTTTTAGGTCGCATGAGACTGTGAGCCTGACCCAGACCCAGGGAGTTGCCATGGGAGTATAAATGTCAGACCAATTCTCATACTTGCCGCAGGTCAAGACTGAAAGAAAACTCCACATCAAAGAGACCTGGGGGATTAAGAAAAGATAATCATGCTGGTTTATCTTCGGAGACGAGCGTAGTAGACCCTATAGGTCAACAAAGACCATGAAAAGTATGTGTTCATATGAAATAAACTTGCATCAGCACCAAAAGCCAACAGGAGCATCCGGAAATTTCATCTCACCAATATGCAATGAGCAGAAAGGGATCGTCGGAAGTCCTTGAAATCCACCGAGCCCACTTTTTAGTGGGAAACTTGGAGTATATAGAGGAACTACAAAACAAAGAAGGAGACGCCAACCCTAGAGTTTTCTCAAAGGCTTGTAATCACAAGCCTTGGGTTAAACCCCCGAATGCATCTCTCACAGTAGATACTTGTACATATGTCCAATAGATAGGGTGTCCCAATAGGTTGTGCGTTGTCGGGTGCACTGGGAGTTTCGTGGGGGTGAACCGTGCTGACCCAACCCCAACTCAGCCCTGGAGCCTGGAGAAACCCCCTTAGACACTTTTGAGAAGACTGGACTTTTTTAAGATTCTTCATGTCTTTCTGAAGTGCCTAAACTGCTTCGAATCACCTTACCATGCATGGACAGTCGAATCATCATGATCCTCCCTTACAGCCAGAATGGCGACTTCCTCCGCGTCTTCCCTCGCAGCCGTCGCAAACAAGGCCTCCGCCTCCTCCGCCTCCTCCGCCTCCCCCACGTCCCCAGGTTGCTCAATATTCACCGGCCACCTATGGACCGATTTCAAATCCACAGAGGCTCCCATCAACGAGTGGTGCGGATACAACCACATGGGGAGTGCGGTTCAACCAGAGCTCCGTTCCCCCGTTGCCGGTAAGTCCAATGCCGAAATGCCAAAATGCAAAAAACCAACAGTTGCATAGCCTCGACCTCCCAGTACCAATGAGCAACGATATGCCTATACGCAATCTCAGTCGCATCCATCTGTCACAGCTCCTTTTCATGGGACCCAAACCCCTCCGCCCCCACCTCCGTATATACAAACACCACCGCCGCCACCGCTACCTCCACCACCCAGTGTTCCACAACTGCCCCCAAAGATCCCACAAGGCATCCAACATGTATCAACCAAACCAAACGATCAGACGGGGCGGGCTTCACTGCTCGCTCAGAGCGCAGGACCAGCTGCGATGACTGGATCTTGCGAATTCCACCCTGCGCCTACTCTCAATACAAATACTACATCTGTTGGCGCATCCGCTTTGGGTCTTGGAACACCCTCGGATTGGGAGCATCTTGGCCTAACCCCTGGAAATTTCGATGATGCAGCGTGGTTCCCACCTCGCAGGATGTCCCCTTTGCCTCAGGGGGGGTTTCAACCGCCACCAAGCCTTCCAAGCGAGATTCCTAACGTGTTTGTGGGAAGTGAGTCTGACATGGTCGCTCACCTGAGAACAGACAAAGATAAAACTCCTTCAAGCACTACCTCTGGGGCGACACAGTCAGGACGGGGTGGCTCAAATTCACCCGTCAGTCCATGCACACATGGAATACCCCAGCCGCCTCCACTGGTCCGCACGGAAACCACCAAGTCTGCATTGTCTGTAGGTGTATGTTCAGAAAGCATGGAAAATGTAAGAGATGGAATGGTTCGCCCATTATCGCCTGCGCACAAATCAGTTCAACCGGAACAGCCGAGCAACCCAGGCGCATTCTATCAAAATAGCCCAGTAGAGCACTCACATTCAGCGCAAACCACTTCTTCATCTTTCGACAATTTGCGATCGAACTCGAATAGTTCTGCACAAGTGGTCGAAGGACCCAGAAGAGCGGCTACGCCGAAAAACCAAGATCCCTTCGAGGATCTGGACCCCTGGTCCAAATCATCGTTAGAAAGATTTGTCGCCATGCTACGTAAAGAGACAGTGGCTGACACAGATGAAGAAAGATACAAGCTCTTCACGGCTTTTATGGCGAAAGAGACCAAGCTCCGGGAGATTCTCTATAATATTGAACATGAGCCTGAAAGTAAAGCACTGACTCCGCGAGCTCCTGATCCTGCTGCTCCCCAACCGCTGTCCATTCCCAACAAAATTGAGCCACCTGTTGAGTCAGGACTGATACCCGTTGCAACAGAGGATGAAGATTTCGATGATGTTCGCAGTGAGTACAGTTCAGGTGGTCGGCCTCTGCTTGCTAAGCAAGCGCAACGGGACTCGCAGTTCATGCCTCGTTTATCAACTCTGTCCTCAGGCGCAGAGTCGAGTCTCCCAAGACCCTTATCAATCATGTCGACAGATACGCAGAAGCAAGTCTTGGAGCCCCTGACTACGAACCCCCCGCGACTCATATACACGCCATTCCAGTATACAGAGGGTCCTCAGCGGGGCTCGGATAACCTCACCTTTTCTCGCCCGGCCTACCAGGCCTATTCTGATCTACGACAAGCGGCTATAAGCGGGCGAGTCATGTCAAACGCACTGGCACCTACATCTCGACCGAGGTCAAACACTGCGCTTGCTTCTCCAGCTCGAAACGAGGCAGATGAAACCTTCCTGGGTTTAATCCGTCATAAGAGCGTCGCTTATTCTAAGCCGGCTGAGCGAAACTCTCCGCCACTTCCATTGCTGCCAGAAGCTCTTCGCCATGGCCGGCCGAGGGACCTTGTGGAAGGACTACGCACCATGGTATGGACACCCTTGGACAGACAGTCGGAAAGCTCCTGGCACGTCACGACTCGAGAAGAACTCGGAAAGTTCCCTGATGATTTGTCGTACATCAGACGGACCGTAAATCAATGGGAAGAAACAGCGCGAGCCAGACGGCAACAGTTGGAACAGGAGCGCGTGGCTCGTCAGGATGAATCCGAGCAGCACATTGATGATCTTTTCAATGGGAAAGAGATCGGGTATGCAGACATCAATACGTTGGAAGAAGACTTTCGGCAAATCGAAGCTCGGATCCAACTAGAGGAGGAACGACACGAAGTAGATGATTTCATGACGCATTTCTTCAACCCCTTGGATGCAGGCCTGAAAAATGAAATCTCGGCGCTTCGCAAATCCTACGACTCTGCTCTCAATCAACTCGACCGTGATCAACAGGGCAAGGGCTCGCCAAGCGAGCGAGGCAGCCCATCCGTGACCATGAAGATGGTCAACGACATTCACAAAAAGCTTGAAATCCGATTTCAGAAACGTCTGGAATTGGCCCTTGACTGTGAGCGACGACGGAAGAGGGCTGAGCGACGACCACTTGTGGTCATGGGTGATATAGCTGGTCTGCAAAAGCTGGACGGCGAATTTGACCAGATGGAACGGCGAAACATTTTAGAAGCATGCAAGGATCGTGATGATCGAGCCAACCGACTCATGGATTCCTTCGACGATGCAATCTTGAATGGGCTAGGCATAAATCAAACCCTCCTTGACGAGGTTGCCTCGAAAGCAGCCCAGCTAGATACCACCACCCTCCGAGCCTCCGGTCTACCGCACTCTGAAATGGAGCAGATTCTCAAGTCCGCGGCAACCTTTGCGGCGTCCCTCCGCGCCGATTCGGAGGCCATCATCCACAGCGCTGGGGTTGCAGATATGGCCCTAAACGATGCCGACTATGGAGTTTCAGTTGCCGAAGCGCGATATGCCAACTCAGATCCGGACATTTTCCACCGGCTGGGTGATGAGAAGAAAAAAGAGGATGAGAAAATCCAGGATGAACTGAACTCAAAGTTGCAGAGCATTCAGAAGGGGCCTTTGCAGATTGAGGCCACGATTCAACGCCTTCTCCTTGGCTTACACAACGACACACAAGCCGCTGCCCCCATCTTTCCAGTTCAAAGCTCTTCCCCAACGGGTCCATCTGCTGAAGTGCCTCTACCTCCCAGTCTCCGCCCTTCGACTACTAGCCCGGTTCTATCGTCCAGCCCAGCTCCCGTGAGCCAAAACACAAGTGAAGACTTGGAACATATCCAGAGGCTTCGCAGAGCGCTAGAGGCAGCCAAGCAGCGCAATGCTGCTAGGGGTCATCATTGACCGGGTTAGAAGCAAGAACAATGGAACACCCATGACACGACGAACTGCAACGAATCTTCTTGCGTTTCTACAATATACCCATTTTGTCTTTTTTCTTGTCCTATCCTTCAAATGTTTGTGTTTCTGCTGCTACGTATTATCAAAGTTAATACCCACTTTACGCAATCTATTACTCAAATGAAGAAGATAAATTGCCGATTTCAGTCATTGTGTCTCACACACTTAGTTTACAGCCAATTGATCCTGCGTGAGCCCCCCATCTTGTCTGATTTGTTCACAGCAGTCATGTTTATAAAAATATTCTAAACAAGACTGTGGATATCGAAGTTCAAATGTTGCCTACTTCGACAACGCAACATTTGACGGAATCTTTTCCCCTCTTCTTGTCTTACTGAGGTAGTTTTCTGGTCTTGTCTTGTTGGCCATAGAAGTCAGCACCAAAACCTTCTGTCCTAATCATCCACAGAGCTCGCAGGACGACTTTGATGATAGACCTGATGGGTGAACCCACACCTTTCCCCCCCTCCCAAAAGACCCTTAAGGGCTCCGATGCATTTGGAGGGTGCGCTAATTTCACTTTCGTCTCCCTTCGCGCCACTGTGGCCGCGTCATGGGCAGGGGCCAAATTCAGCCAAGTGATTCGACATGCAGGACGGGGGAAAAAAACGCACAGACGATATCTTTGAACCCTCAAGAACCAAGCTCAATGAAGTTAGTCATAACATACGTCCTGTGTAAGACTGGTCGTAGTGCAGAGCAAAGTGCAATTTTGAGGCGCCGAGGGATAGCGATTGGCAGGCGATAGCCAAGCCAATGAGCTAAACGCCAGCTGTTGCCGATCAACGGTATTGCGCAGTCAAAAGTGCCTGTCACAGCTCAACAGACCTTGTCTCGAGCTGCCCTGGTACTTGGGCCGGATTAGCTTGCAGGGATAGAGGATTACCCCCAAACCCAATCCCCGATGTGGCGGGTCTTCCTGCGCCGCACAGCTCCCTGTGCGCCGCCCTCGGATTCGCTGCGCCCTCGCACTATACGAAGTACAATGGATATCACCCCCGGATGACTTGCGGCCGAGAGAACACCGCAAGCAAAATAGTCTCCTGCGCAGGACTTTTGGACCATTTGACATGTCGTCTTGTTGGGTTACACTTCGGCTATCCACTTTCCAATGATTGATGCTCACTCTGCGCGATATGCATAGCAGATCCCTGTTATCATTAACGCATCTTTGATGATCCGGAGACATCATATGGTGTCGGAGAAATCAAGACACTGTGGCGTATACAGCTAGCTTATTCTGGGCTGCGCTCGCCGTAGGGATTGGAGCATTGGAATTCTCAACGGGTTCTCTCCATATCTACCAATAACCTAATCACCATCCTCCTTTGGATTGGTCCTTTCCATTCACCTACGTTGATGAACAAGGCTATCAACTGCGCTTTCTACGTTTTTCTTTTTTCAGGCATGGTTGTCGCGTGGATTGGCCGTGTGACACCTGGACAAAAGAGCCTCGGGTCCCCGACCTATCCGAGGGCCATGGCATCATGGTAATGCTCCACTACGGAAAATACCAGGGTGCAATGATCGCCAAGGGAAAGGGAACTTATCCGAATGGCGGGTCCAAGTCATGCTGTGCTGGAGCTTTGAAACAATTTCCAATTTGCTTTCGGTTGCTCGGGCGGCGATCGCAACTTGTGCTTCTACGTTGTAGGGTACAGGCTGGTTTTTATCTTGTCCTGTACAGGGAGGAGAGTACAGGTCTACCCAGCTTCTGCGGCATCGTGCATGCGCTTTTTCCCTGCGTCAGGGCTAATATCAAGCTCGCCAACGGCGTCTACGCATGCGAATACAAAATGCCAGCTTTGCATTGGCCATCTGTAGAATCAGCCACCTGGTGACTCTCGCGGATCTACATACAGCATACCAAGATTTAAACTTTTTGTCAATTCTATTTACATCTTTTCCAGTCGCATAGATAGCTCTCAGACAAGGCCAGCGCAGCATCTTTACTAGATATGGCCCTGTGTCCTCGGAGACCGCCGTAGTCATCCTCGGGGCAACACTCTATTCCCGGGTGCCAACCACTAAGCCCCGGATCTTTCTACCAGATCCCCCGTTAGTGGATGCCTGTGCGCTGCGCGATGATGCTGATCCCATGAGATGGTGCCAGGTAGGATTAAACGGTGCAGCCTTGTCGAGACATCACCCCTACGATTCTCTCCTGTGGCACCTCCAATTGAGCCTCTAAATTTTCCCCTCTTTGCGACCTGAGAGAGCTAACCTTTCACTAAGCGCTGTTGGAGGGGGGAAAAACCTTGCAACAGCAAAGACCCAAAGACCGATCCCCCCCCCCACAGTGAAATTTGAGGCAATTCTTTTTGCGCAGGTGAAATGAGAACAAAAGCATGAAATGCATAGTGCCTCTTCAATGGCCCCTGATTATTTAAAGCGGGCGCCAGGGAGGCCCGTTCCATGGTTCAGTGTACCCGCTTCCGTCCATGGGTCGGGAGAACTCTGTGAGTCTAGGAAAGTTCACCGTATGGGAAAATACGTCTGTTCTTCGCATTCTGTAGCCCCTCTTTGATTTCCTTAGAGGAGGCCCGTCTTATCCCTTTTCTTTTCGTGTCATGTCCGCTCCAACAGGGCAACTTCACAGGCTGTCCATTGGTCGAAACATGCCAGTTACAGTCCTGCCTGCTAGAGCGGCCCGCGCGGGGCGGTCAGACACTTCCAACGACGACAGTGAACGTGGAGAGGATAGATCTTCAGAGGAGAGCTCTAGTGATGGAGAAGAGGAGGAGGAGGATGACGATGAAGAAAGCAGCAATGACGAACGGTCCGAATCCAATAGCGCCTCCGTCCTCGCAACGTCCGGCATTACCTATGACCTGAGCCAACTGGATTCCGAGTCTGAAGCCAGAGCCATCGTGGGCTTGACCAGCCGTTTTGATGTTGTCAACTGTCGCTCTACTCCCGCTGGGTATGACTTCCAGCTGTCGGATCAACCACGGGTGCACATTGGCGCGGATTCGTCCACCTGCACTTGTGCGGTCTTCCAGGATCAACCGGTTGGGGCGTGCCAGCACATCTTTGTGAGTATGCCTTTTGAGAAAGGAAGCTTGGAAGCTGAAGGGCTTGAACTGCCAATACTAACCCCATCCCCTGAACAGTGGCTTGTCGATCAACTGCACGGCTGCTTCCTCCCCACACCTCGCTCGACGGAGGTGACACTAACTCCAGATGGACGTCCGGACCGCCTCCCCCGCATTGAGGACCTGCTGAAAGATAATCTGATGTCAGTCGCAACGCAGCTCAAGTGGCAGTACCTACGAGAGGAGGATGGAATGACGCGAACAGAGAAGGTCCGGGACATCTTCTCTGCATTCAGCGACAGGACTCTTCCAGAAGACACCCGCCGGGACTTGACAGAGACAACTGAGCAGGCACGAACGGCAGAGCAGTGCGTGGTCCAGGGAGATTTCGAAGCGACAATGTTCCGGCTTGCAGTGCACGACGATGGAGTTTTCAACAGCCTCTGCAAGGCAATGCCCGCAGGCGCGTGTGCGGCCATATACTTCGACAAAGTACAAGAACAGTCACGCCGACTGCTCAACGACTTTGACCGATACTGCGCCACCGGCGAGTTGCCCGCGAACCCCGTGAGCCCAGGTCTCGGCGTAGAGGTCAACGACGTCGTAACACAGCTCCAGCGTTCTGTATCCCGGATTGAAGTCAACATCGCAATGCGTGCCCCTCACGGCTCTGAAGGTGCTGCCGAAGCCCTCGTGTCTCTCCTGGAGTCCGTCGTGGCTCGCAATAATGATCCTCTCGAAGGCAATCCCCTGGGTCGGCAGTCCTTCCACGGCGAGGATGAAGACCAGCGCAATCTATACCACTTGCTCATTGGGTCGGTCGAAACAGACTCCGAAACAGACGCGCGGCACTTTGTCCTTCACGCGCTTGATGCCCTGCCGCCGGTGGACCTCCACCAGTGCGCCAACCGGCTGCGTGACATCCTCCGCAAGATCGAAGTCAACCGTGCCCCGAAGCCATATCTTCTCCATCTAGGATCGTTGATTCGTATCGCTGAATCGGCCGCTGCCGCTGCTATCGGATCAGGGCAAAAGCGACCGGCGGTTGGGAATGGTAATTCGGGGGGATACTCTAAACGAACCCGTTGAATTGTTCTCGATCTTTTTTTTCCACAAATGTTTATTATCTTGTTCTGGGAGGCTACCTGTTCATTCATTGCAATACCCCGCTGCATCATGTCTTTATGTTTCATCAGCGACAAATCGCACCAGTCCTATTTTGCTTCTCAGTCATGTCATGTCATTCATTTACGATGTCCGACCATCAGAGCCATTACTATTGCCATAGTCAGTTTCACATACTATCTCTATCACAGGCAACGCAAACAAAGTTTCTAAATCCATTGGAGCCATCAATATACATGACAAGTAAACGCAAAATACGAGTCCGATGAGAACATGTCGTCATTCCCAAACCCAGCACGACGGCTTTGGGACCCCGCGTCCATGGTCCAGTCTCGTAAGCCGGGTGTCACCGCTCCCACCCACCTGGACAGAGGATTGAGCTAGCCCGATTGATGAGATTGAACCACGGAACGAGCAGCCGGTGGAGTGTGGGTCAGCCACACTTTGAAAATGTCTCGTCAATTTTCGAATTTTCTCGTTCTTGGGCGCCGAACAAGCACACGAATCAGCAAGACCCGAACAAAAACCCAGATCAAGATAGGGGACCATCCATGGATACAGTATCCCAAATGTCGATCTTGAGATCCAGATCCGTGCGATCCCTTCGCACATGCGACAACATGTCTCCTAACGTCTTGAGTACGGATGGCTCCGTATAAATACAGGGACTACACGGCATCCCACTTTGAATTTTCGAAACTGCCCCTCAATCCACGCCCAATGCACAAGTCAAGTTCGACAGCGCTCACCAATAACGCTCCGCGAAAATGCGGTGTAATCGTACGATTGGGCATACACTATACGTACCTTGTAAATTAAATTAGATTGTATGCATAATTAGGCCATTGGGTTCTACGTGCACTCAAAGGTGGATATTATCATAGCAAGCTTTTTTGACTTTTTGGACTTTTTTGACAGGAATTGACGCCCAGTGTTCAACCCCCGAGATTAGGCCGTGAAAGTCAATTTTGGGCCGTGCACACGGCTATGTTCCTGGATCCGGAGGGCTAATTTGCTTAGTGCTATTTAGCTCATGGCGCGGGC
The DNA here is from genome assembly GCF_016767815.1 of Penicillium digitatum. Classification (NCBI taxonomy): domain Eukaryota; kingdom Fungi; phylum Ascomycota; class Eurotiomycetes; order Eurotiales; family Aspergillaceae; genus Penicillium; species Penicillium digitatum. The sequence goes on along the minus strand of NC_089386.1, from coordinate 1,003,667 downwards.
TTGTCTTCGTGTACTCCGTAGGTGGACACCTGCTACAGAGGTGCTGTATATTATGACAATGGCAATATATGAAAGGATTTACCAAGATGGTGTTCAAGGCAATGGAGAAAGTGCGCATGGGCGCGATGGATGTATTTCGGCCCTGAGAAAGAACTCTGCAAGTTGTTCGAGTTCTACTAGCAGCAACTGGCAAGTTTGAAATTTTACTAGCTCTGTGGTTGAATTCCAGCTTAGCCAGAAAGATGCACGAGGGTTATGTCCAGTTGGGCGAGTAAAGGGGACCAGCTCGCACTATGTAGTTCTTGCCCCCGGGTATAGAAGAGCCATGTAGCTCTGCAATGTACAATCACCATGTATGAAACTACGAGCTTTTCAGCGAAGGATGATTGAAGCTTTTGCCTAGTTTCCTCGGATGATCGAACCTACATAGTCAAGGGAAAAGGCTTCAAAAACAGTTGACTATTCTAAATGTGCATAGCATGTGTTGAGAAACTCCCAGTAAAAAAATTTAAATCTGGAAAGAACCGCAAGCATTCCCAGGACTGTGCATGTCCATCCCACGGTTCAGAGTAACTTGTCGAATCTTGATCCACGGATGACCTCCGACGCCTATTGCGAGTTTTTCTCGGCGATCGGCTCACAACTAGACCACCACTCCGGTTCAGCACAACCTGTTGACAACCACAGAAAGCCAACCTAGCATAAACAAGATCTTCAGTCAAAAAAAGAGCATGCGGCGAGTTTTAGAAGAACCCCCTGAGATACTCACTTGTAGCAACTGGAAATCATGGAAGAATGAGATCAAGAAACACGCTCGAAAAGAGGGGGTCTGGAAGTACTGCAACCCCGATGCCCCAGCTGAATACTACCCCGAGCTCCATGAACCCGAAAAACCACACATTTCTACCGTTTGACCCGAAGTAAAATCTATCGTCGAACTTGGGGAGGATAAATTCATCGAACTGTCCTCGATCGTGGACCAATACTGGAAGCAGATGCGCGTATACGAAAAATATTCAAACAAAACTGCAGGTCATCTTCGAGCTTATAGAGAACCATGTCGATTACAACCACTTGAGTCTCATTAAGAACGCGGAAACGCCGCTGGAGCAGATGGTGGTGCTATCTGTTAAATTCAAGAAATCTTGCCTAGAAGATCTGCAGCCAAGGTGGGAGCGTATACAAGAAATGGCTAATAAGCCGGATGTACAAGAGCTATTCCAACAATGGAACGCCCTGTTCACAGATTGCGATAGGTATCTCTCTGGTGCTGCTCGAAGGAGGGATGCCTTTTGGGATTGTGTCGAGACAGCGAGAGATCTATCAAGAAACCGGCTGCCTCTCACTTCCCAGCACTGGGTTCAAACCCCTGGCCATTTTGAGTCGAGAAACTATGGATATGACCGCGCTCAAAGCCCTTCACAAGCAAGGCGGGAGTCTATCACTTCCCAGTACTGGATTGAATACTCCGACTATAGCCGATGAATGGGGATGATTGCACTCAGCCTCATCCACCGACTAGACGGGAGTCTGTCACTTCCCAGGGCTGGGTTTCGACCCCCGATAATTCTGAGACAAGAAACTATGGGAATAATTGCATTCAACCTTATTCACCCGCTAGAAATGAGCCGGAGTCGACCACTTTCCCGGGCTGGTTTGAAACTCTCGACCATGGGAAGGCGAAGAACTTTAGGGATGATTGCGCTCGACTTCGTTCACGAGCTAGACGGGGGTCTGTTGCTTCCCAGTTCGGTCTTGGCTACTGCGAGCCAGCGATCTCCACTGAACGCACGTCTTTGGATCCTCGGTCCAGTTCTGTGGCAGCTCAGAGTGATCAGCGTGAAGATTTCTCCGGCAACAGTTTGGAGACAACGGGTCTTCTACGACGATTTGACACTGCCCCGGACGAAAGAATGCGAGACTTGACTGCAGTAAGCTGCATGAGTGGCAGACAAGACTGCTTTAGCTTTATGTGGGTGACTGTTTTTCTGGTGTAGAACTTTATGTTTTCTCGTCGGATCCATTCTCTTGATCAGAATAAGTCCAGCATCAGTCTCAACAGCGAGGTATTGCCTATGGTGCACCATGATTGGGTCCTTCGACGCTCCGCATCACACCCGTTTTCTGCAGAGGGATGAGACAGTAGTTCTAGTGGTGAAATCTAGAGTGGTGTCTCCTGTAGATGTCTCCATGACTGACAAATTGAACTGTGTTATCCAATTCAAGCATAAGGTTAAAAAGCCTAAACACTCTCTACTAACTACGGCATAATTTCCTCAGAAGAGAGGAGGAAGGAATTTAATTTTGATGAAAACTGACGAAATAGCGTGTGGAAGCCTGACAAGTCATTCCTCGACATTTCGCATTTCACATTTCGCACAAAGAAGACCCCTCTAAAGATACCTATAGTGATGTTTTATATATTTAATTCCTCATGCCATCTTAGGCCAGACAAATTAGACGACGAGTGGCTAAGTAGTCATGCTTCAAGACCATCTCAAAATCCTCTGGTTTTTCAACTTTGATTTATATAACACATCTGGGCACTAACTTACAATATCAGAGGCCGGCTGGCCCAATGGCAAGGCGCTTGACTACGAATCAAGAGATTGCAGGTTCGATCCCTGCGTCGGTCACTCTTTTTTTTCGTTCTCAAGTTCCTGCAACGGAGAATGCCCTCTTATTTTGCTTTTCATATCGATTTATGAAATCCTTGGCCAAAAACAGCCGATTTCTAGAGTTTGCGATAAGAATTTTATATTCAATTGGTGCGAATTGTTAAAAAATTATCGAAAGTGTCGTTACCCGGAGGAGATATATATGTCCCAGTCTCATCATCGCACCTCGGTCGCTCAGTTATTTTGACGAAACGACCAAATTGTCAGAGGTCACGAAAAGGTGAAGTCGAATTCAATTTCGACATATACAGTATTCATCCCGAGAGACTTAACAAAATCCAGCGTTGAATCTTCCCCTCCTCGGTCTCATTAAATACCTCAGTCAAGGCATCCATCTTCTCAGTCCCACAATGCACGGTAACAACACCCCTGGCAGTAAAATCCACAGTCTCGATGGCCTCCTTCCGACTCCTAACTACCGAACCCGTAATCGACCATTGCTTGAGAATCATCGTAGATGGGAACGCCGTCGCAATAGCCTGGGGGTCATTTTTCGGAATGCGCACACAGACCACCGTGCCACTGAGACGCAGCAACGGCAATGCCTGCGCATATGCCGCATTCACAGCAGTACGGACAACTGCAGCGTAAGTCTTCAGCTTACCCGTAAGCAAATGAACGTGCTTCCTCAGCGCGGCGCCATTATCGTCCCTTAGGAACTGCGTTTTGTCCACGAAAAGATCCGCCCCAGATTCCTTGACTAGTTTTTCTTTGCTGCCGTGGACGACATCAATCGCTCGCTGGCCCCTCCTCCGGTCTGAAAGCTAAATTATCAGGTGGCATAGGCCGCTACCGGCACAGGAATCGTCACTCGTTACCCAGGACGCGCGTTGCTACGCGTCAGTGCAGAGTATACGGCTGTGCCCGTGAACTGGAGTGATGCTGCTGCTGCGGAGTCGAGACCATTTGGGATGGGAGTGCCGGTCCTAGTGTATATTGCTGGAGTGTTCCTGGGGTTCAGTAGCCGGAAAAATTTCTGATTGATGTACAGTCCATCGGCACTGGCTCTGGCAGGGTACCATTTGATGATGTTAGGCTTGAGTAAGGAGAGTGAATTGTATGCGCACGGCAGTGCCCACTTCCATTGGAAACCTATTTTACGCCGACCTGGTTTGAGGATTCGGTGTCTGCGCCGAGCTTGATTACCCTGCCGACAACTTCGTCGCCGCCCATTTAGCCCGGCTGAGTGGGATATCGGAACGTGCTCCAAGGGGAGTCAATAATTCTTGTCCAAGCTAGAGACAAAAGAGGTATGAATACCCCGTTGGTCATGATACTAGAGTCCGAGTGACATACACCCGAAAGTGTTCTATTCCTGTTAGTACCATTCTAGCATTGAAATCACGGCAAGGCATCAAGATTGATCAGAACCTCGCCGGCACCAGGTCCTGGGACATATCATTCCACAGCGTTGATCGAAACCGTCTCAGACTGGCCATAGATGGCGGTCTTCTGCTTGGCACGGATTTTAGGAGCGGCCACAGTGATTGACAGGTTGCATACTCAACTCTGAAGTCAATCTCAATAGGGGTTTTAGCGCCTGATAGATATCTGCAGAGCAACCACTTAACCAAATGCTGGAATGGGGTTTAAATAGACCATCCCATCTTGCGCCAAGTAGTGAAAGAAAAAGAACTAGATCAAATATGGAGAAGTTTCCGGGGTTGAATTACGGGGCTGGGAGCCTTCGAATCGATCAGTTGCACCCGCTGGATAATGCAACTTTTCCCGGATTTAGACTGTAATAACGGGAAAGCTAGCTGTTTGAATCTTACATTATCCTAATGTGTTCCTTTGTGTAGGGATGAAATGAGGGGTGAGATGCAGAGTCATTGAATGACCTCGGCTCCCCTAAGCTGCATCCTTCTATTTTCATTTATATCCATTGCTTGAATGAAAACTAGAGTTGGTTAAAGGCGTGTACTGAGGAGAAAATGCATGGGATGAAAGATCGAAAGGTGTATATATCGGAGAAACCCCAAGGTACTCCTGACCACATGCATTTCACAACATTTATGATGATGATGATGCTGAACTCATTGACCCGATCTAGCTCGCTATTACATACATGCTGCTATGCGAGGGCTGCGTCCTAGAGCCTGCTGCCAATGGCAAATGATGGTGAATCCCCAGTAAATACCACCCTATATGATGGACTCGATCTCCCGAGGTCCTGCAACCTAAAAAGTAAGGCCATAAACCGGCCGGCGTAACGTATTCGGTAAGCGAGCTGGCCACCCCAACCAAAACGCGTCCATGAATTAGATATTAGTTAGTTCAACCACCCACCATGCCACCAATTCGTACTCAATCCTCTCGAAACTCAATAGAGCAGGAGGGTAGGATTTTACTAGCTATCTAGACTTTTAAAAATCAAGAAATCTCTTCAATTCGTGAAGTGGCGCGCCGTTTTAACGTCCCAAGTTCTACCCTTTCCGCCCGCCTAAATGGTATACAACACCGCGCGATTTCTCACGCTAACTCTTATAAATTGACCGATACTGAAGAGGAATCTCTTTAGAAATAGATTATCTCTATATATTCCCGTGGATTAGCCCCCGGCCCTCTATAGTACAAGGAATAGTAGATATTCTTCTTTAAAAGCGTAGAACTACCCCGGTTCTTTCGGTCGGCGAGAAATAGGTGTATAACTTCGTGAAACGGTATCCTCTCCTCTCCTCCCGATTCTCGAAACGATATAACTACGAGCGTGCGAAATACGAAGATCCTAACATCATTATCGAGTGGTTTAATTTAGTTTAAAAGATAATCCTTCAATTTAGAATTAACCCTTGTGACGATCTAGGAGGATTTCTGCCGGAAGTTTCCGTCTTGATGAGGTTTGCATTGTTTGATTGTTGGATCGTGACAGGACCCCATAAAAGGTTCCTGTCTCGCAGGTTTCTTTCTTTCTTTCTTTCTTTCTTCTTCTTTCTCTGTACTTAGTATTCTCGTTGAAATGCACTCTTTTGTTTAAAGAACTGGCTGGTAACAACCCTAACGATATTTATAACTTTGATAAGACTAGTTTCGCTATAGGATTAACTGTAACTACGAAGGTTATTACGAGGAGTGAATACTACGGTCTGAGGCTAGTTTCATAACTTAAAAATTATGAATAGGTAACAGTGGTTGAATATACGAATGCTTCTAGGTAGGTGCTTCCTCTATATATAATTTTTAAAGGTAAAGTCTTTATTAAATCATAGTTTAACGGCCTCCTAGAGGATTAGACTTCCGCAAAGCTCGAAACCCGACCCTTTTGAGGGTCGAGTCGGGTCGGGTTTCGAGCTTTGCGGAAGTCTATAGAGGATTAGCGCTTCGAAGTTAGCCCCAACGGCTAGACTTCTAATAAAAATTAGACTTCGCTAGCTAGAGAAGGTCTTTATTCCTAGTACTTCGTATGAAAAGGGGGTATACTAGCTTTTAATTAGACTGCGGCATATCCGCTCCAATGGATATCAGATCGATCCTTATTGTCAGGGTGCGGGCTGGCAGGACGGTATGATAGGAGATGACTGGCAGGGACAGGTCGTAACAGATCAGATTCACATTGACAGGGAGGTACAGGCAGGGGCAGGCTAATATACAAGACGTAGCTCGAAGAGCTACAACAGGATCTAGAACTGAAGTTCAAGATAAACAGGTCGGAGATCACGTGCCGTGATCTTCCTTTTACTAAGCATTACGGTTCACACCGTGACACTTATATCCGCAATTTGCGGATATCCTTGGATATCCGCACTAGCATAACTCTCGCTTACTTTCCCCCTTATAGCCTGTCACATGATCTTAATGCAGCTTACCAATATTTCCTTACCACTGAAATAAACGCATGTTTGGTCCTGACAGAACCAACCCCTTCAATCGACAGTCGGCCCTTTGAAATTTTAGGAAATAGACATGTATCGAAGGTCTCCTTATACAGTATTTGTAGGTGGTGTCGTAGTTTTCTTAGTCCAACGTTTTCATGTAAAGGTGGCCGTAGATTAACGATTTTGTGGTAAATTACATGTAGAAATATATATTTAACTACTGTTAACTATGATAAACTTCGTAGGAGATAGAACATGGAAAATCAAAACCTTTATTATTGGATAAGTTCGTTCGATTTTAGGCTCAAATAAAAGCTAAGAGTCCCAGCTGTCTACTGATTATTTTCTTAATCCGTTTTGACTACTAGAACTTGAGAAACCCGAGATAAAAGTTCTCAAAATGCGGACTTTGCGAGTTTCGATGTCTTGCGGATATCTTGTGGATATCCACAAAATATCCACAAAATATCCGCAAGATATCCTTAAGATCCGCAGGATATCCTAACAGAGCATGGTATCTCGGATCGTGTCCTATCAGTGACTACAGACAACGCAACCAACAACAATACTTTGATGCAGAGTGTCCAGGACCACCTTCAGTCTCAGCATTCATCAGATCTCTCAATCTTCCGCGTTCCATGCATCGCGCATGTGATCCAGCTGAGTCTGAATGAGCTTCTTGGGAAGCTTAAGGCAGTGCCAAGCAATAAGGAGATCGAGTTAGAGTGGTCCGAGGAAAAAACCCACTCTTTCCAGAATAAGCGCAATACCTCCGGCAGTATCCAGATCACATATACATTGAAAAAGGTATATCTTCTACCCCTAGATCCTTATAATGGCTAGACTAATAAAAGTATGGAAGATCCGAGGACTAGCAGTCTTTATTAATGCAAGCCCACAACGTCGGGAGGCATTTATAGCCCTTCAGCCGGAGCCTGCATTGATTCCAATCCAAGATGTTCGGACACGATGGAATTCAACATTTCTGATGCTCAACCGTGCCAAGAAGCTCCAGCCATTCTATGATCAGTATTGTACTGATCATCAATATCTTTATTTCAAGCTCGATCAAGAAGAGTGGCGTCAAGTCGAGTATCTTCTTCTTCTGACAAAGCCCTTCTTTGATTTCACAATGATGCTATCAAAGACAAAGGATATTACCGCACACAATATCTACAGTATCTACAATAAGCTTTTCTCTCATCTCGATGCAGCCGAGGCGAAGCTTAAGAATAAAGGTGTGATCTGGAAGAAACGGATGTTATGGGCACTCCAAACAGCAAAGAAAAAGCCTTCCAAGTACTACACTGCCACCGAATACGAGCCTTATGGTGACATCTACGCTCTAGCAACAATCTTCTCTCCATCAAAGAAGCTCCGGTACTTTTCCTCGACTGATTGGCAGGGCGATATTGATTATGCGAATCGTTATCAAGAGGTCCTGAGCCGAGAGTTCGATCGATATAGGAAGATGCTTACGCATGATACTAATGACCCAGCGGTACTGGAGACTTCTGGAGTAGCCATCGATGAGAATGATGACTGTGATCTTGATGCTGCTTGTGCATCCCAGAACCAGCCATTGGAAGAGCTTACAAAACCAGATGACGACGAGATTGCACGATATCTTGCTCGTGGAATTGAGCGACAGAAACCTCGACTTTTCTGGAAGGAATATGAGAAGAGCTTCCCGACCCTAGCTAGGATAGCAAGGGACATTCTATCTATCCCTGCTAGTGGTGCTGGTGTTGAACGACTATTCAATTGTGCTCGTGATATCTGTCATTACCGTCGTGGTCAATTGAAGCCGAGTACAATCCGTGGCCTGATGCTGCATCAGTTTGCTACCAACTTTGATCTTCGGCAAGAGGAGCTGGAGATTATCAAAGAGCATCTATCTCAAAGTGAAGCTGCTTTGCTAGATCAAACTCGGAGATCATTACCACAGCTTGAGGTCTTAGAGCCTATCAGTGATAACGAGGAGGAGGATCAAGAGACTGGACTCGAGGCTACCCAGCACACTGAGAGCGGTGATAATGACTCGGATGATGATAGGGCTGAGCGATGTAGACGGGCAAAAGGAAAACATCCTCAAAAACGACCATGCGAGGCTGTTGAAGAGGATGATGAGCTTCCAGAGATGCTGGTCGATGGGAGTATTCCAAGTCGTTCAGGGCGGATTCGAAAACAGCCAAGGTTACCAGATGGCTTCCAGTTAGATCTGTAAATAGCAAATAGGTCCTAGAAGATTCAAATTCATAAAACCCCCCAAAAAAGCATAGACTGAATTTCTGACCGTGGTCAAAGACTAGATTTGCGACCGTGGTCAGAGATTCCAATTGTATACTACTATAAGTAGAGCAGTGCTTAACCGTCTACCCATAATTTCTGACCTCGGTCAGAATTTCCAATTGTATACTACTATAAGTAGAGCAGTGCTTGACCTTCCACCCATAATTTCTGACCGAGGTCAGAAATTATACTTACCTGGTGATATTCAACAACCTCGAGTACCAAGTATTACACGAAAAATACATAGGAATGTATAATAATAATGCATACCCCTTGAGGTCACGAGTCTAGGCATGTTTGTATTGTTTGATATCCATTGGATATCCGCAGATATCCAATGGATATGAGGTCCATATCCAAATCCTCAAGGCTGCGGATATGGATTGCGGATATCCGCGGATATTGCGGATCGTGCCGCAGTCTATAAACAGGTCGGAGATCACGTGCCGTGATCTTTTTCTAACTAAGCATCACGGTTCGCACCGTGACAACTAAGCTATACACTAGCGTATTTATCTTATCTTTTATAACCTTTAGATATTAGTTATTTTACGGTGTTAAAACGTACGTATGGTCGGATAGTTGAAACTAAGATACGTAACGGGATTAACTATATTAATAAACTTAACTTCCTTAAAGTATACCCTCTTGCACGAATTGAAGCTTTCAAATCGGAGACTAATTAAAATAGCTTCGGAGTAGCTATTTTGGTACTGTTTACACCCGACTGAGTGATTTCAAAGCTTAATATTCGGCTTCGAACCCTAACCCCCCTAGCTAGCCGGGGGAGTGAATCAAGCCGGAATTTTACCCTAAAACCCCCTTTATGTGACGATCCAGAGCTTAGGAAGGGTTCTGCCATTTCCTACCGCCTGCCTAAAACGATTCGGAGGGATTTCCCTCAACTTATGTTTGTATTGTTTTGATTGTAATAGGACCCCATAAAGGATCCTGTCTTGTAGGTTTCTTTCTTTCTTTCTTCTTCTTTCTCTGCACTTAGTATTCTCGTTGAAATGCACTCTTTTGATTGAAGAACTAGCTGGTAATAATTAACATAATATAAAGCCTATAGCTTTAAATTCGGAGTATTTATATAAATTTCTAACTTAATTGTCACGGTGCGAACCGTAATGCTTAGTTAGAGGAAGATCACGGCACGTGATCTCCGACCTGTTTATCTGAACTTCAGTTCTAGATCCTGTTGTAGCTCTTCGAGCTACGTCTTGTATAATAGCCTGCCCCTGCCTGTACCTGTCAATGGGAATCTGATCTGTTACGACCGGTTCCTACCAGTCATCTCCTATCATACCGTCCTGCCAGCCTGCACCCTGACATTAATGTTATAATAATATAGTCATATTCAATACACAAACTTGAATAGTTTCAAAAAAGTAGTTATTTATTTAAATGACTTGGTATTTTTTATAAACGCTAAGACGTACATTTAATATTAAAATCGGTTTAAATAGGTTATCAGGGTTAACCTATTAGGTTTTAGGTTAGAGGTTCCGACCTAAAATGAGTTCTGCCGAAGTCTAGCGAGATAGAACAAAAATTCAATCTGGGTAAAAAGAGTTGTTCTTTTAGTACCTTGAGGCGGCTTTTTTACTATGCACGTGATCATTGGGAGGGTGACAATGTGACTTTAAAAGCCGATTTGATTACTTTGTCTAAGAAGTGGATAGAATTAACTCGTGATGCGAGATCATCTTGTCCAAATTATTTTTCTGATGATGGGTTGACGGAATGTCTACGACTGGAACACGCACAGTCTGAAGCAGATGATCAATTTCAGGCGTGTCAGGAAGCGATTGGGGTTGGGTATGAGGGCTGGGTACCACTATCAGACTATGATGAGGCAAAAAAGAGAGAGAGAAGCCTGAAAACGGACGCTCTCGATGCGGCTGAAACTGAAGAGGAGAAAACAAGAATCCAAGAAAGTTGGATTTTCGATGATTTTTGCGAGGAAGACTACCTGTGAAGAATGAACCTTCACCGTTGTTTAGGTAGTCAACAATGGTCAAAAAGGAGGTTAGAAGTATATGACACGGGGTAATTTAGATGTGAAAGCTGTCAAAGCCCCAGAAACCCATCAGCCAGTTATTGGGTCTATTTTCAATCGACGAAGAAAAGCCAGGGACTCTTGGACGCGCATCTAAAATAACTTTTTGCCGAGGCTGACATTGAATTGTAGCCATATAGGCCCATCTGTGGATCTAGATTGCTCTTGTAATTACGCTGTACAACCGTTACAGAGAATGGTGGATTGTCCTTGACGGTATTCAATACCGACGAGATTTTTTTTCCTTTGAAAAGGACTAACTAACGGTGATAGAAAGAGGGGACTGTGGTGGCTGGTGAAGATGTAATAGCCCAGGGCATCTGCAAGGCGATTGAATCTGGCATTGCATTGACCACTGTTAATACACACTGGAAAGGCGACGATCCGCAGGCTACATTCCAGTTCTGAGGATCTACACGAACCTGGAATTGATCGCGCCGTCAAGAAGAGCTTTACAGCTGGTAAACCTTGCAAGCTTAGATGGCCGAGATCATTTAAATCGCGAGTTTAACCCGCCCTGATGGAACATAAGAAGTAAATATGGAGTGCAATTTCCTGACCTGAAACTCAAGAAGTCGGTTATAGGGACTTTCATCGGTCCCTCATTTAACAAGATCTAACCCTTAATGTCGCACATATTCAATCTGCCTGCTTCACACCAGCTGAGCGTATCGGCTGCATCCCTAGCCCGGGTAGGCACATGACCGCTCTTGGCATTCCTTGGCACTTTGCCTTATAACACTGATGTGGAAAGATTAGATTTGAAGGTCGGCCAGAGTTGAAATAGACGGTAATTGGTTATTTAGTGGAGTGAATAGTCAACGCGACTTCGGACTGCAAAGCCATTTTATCCACCATCCTCGACTATTCAAGGGGGTTGTGGATGTGCACCTTGCCATGACGGAGGCGTGCAAGCAAAGCCGCGTTTGCAAGTGATTCATTCCATCTGAGTTTGATGTTTGGTGGCTACCGTGAAACACACCTCCACAATCCTGATTTTTTACTTCTGCACACGCGAGCCAGTATGGCAAATGCTTCATGAGCAAGCAGAGTTGGCGCGGAATGCCTGGCCCGCGTTCATTGAATTCGGTGGGCTGGTTGATTGAAGAAGTCGTCCCGAGCAAAAATCAACATCTCAAGGACATCGGGCCTGCGTTTCCAATCGATGCCACCAACAATGGTCATCCCAATTACTGGACGCGAGCTGTTTAATGTCCCAAGTGCCTGGAGTGTAGCAAAGAGTCTCGTCGCTTTACTGAAAGGTGCCAAGTGGGGCAAATACACCTTCATCACCGGGACATGCTGGGCAGACGTTAGCCGCACCTTCATCGAACAGTATGCTGTGCTTTCTGTGCGCATAAAGATGTGGAGCATGAGGCGATGAGTGGAGGTGATGATGCTCTTTTTTCTGAACATCAATTTCACTACTGTCAGGGGGGCAGCTTGCTTCGATGGTGCTGTGGTGCAGGATCAAAGGAAGAAATATTTTCAAGGAATCCACTTTCGAAAAGGACCGGATCTCTTTGAAGCCGTCGATAAGGATGATCGGGTCATATTTTGATTGTGTTAGAGATACTTCATGATTCCCATGCATTAATACAAAGCTTTCTTTAAATCCAGAATTTAATATAGAGATGTAGAATTGCATGTTGCATTGCAGTCTTTGCAGAACAGTGAGAAAAGCCTCACTTTTTCCACTTGAGGGTGTTCTAAATGTAATGAATTGGTTTCTCAAGACATGTAAAATTGGCTCTCTCCGCCTCTTCCAGCAAATTAGAACCGAGTTCTTTTTCAACTATTCTGGAGCTTGATTCCGATCTTGAATTGGGTGACCTCGGTTCCAGGTGGAATTGAACAGTGGCATTGGATTCAAGTCCGGTAAGGCGGTAGATAGACCAATTTACTCCCTGCGTCTGCTCACATTGGCATCCGTGGAAGACAAGAAAAGTAATGTGTCTGTGTAGATGTCTGTTTTAAATCGCTTGAGATGCGCTTGGAGATGTTCATTTCAAAGTCGGATGACTTACGAGGCTAACCCTGATTCCCTTATATACACACGACCAAAGCCCCGGAAGATATAGAGGTTATCGCAACAAAACTCCTCGCACAAAATGCCTCAAAGCTCACGCATAAGACGCCCAGCCTATTGAAAAGTTAGTAAAGCAGTCGTTGGATAAACGTGGAAAAAGAAACATACCGCAGTACAACATGGCAAGATTCTTTTCATCACGCGCCTGCTGAACCAATTCATTGACTGTAGCAGTGACACTGAGCGTTTTGCTCAGTTTTTTTGCCACGACAGTCAATGCACGATCGGCTTCACTAGGTTCATTCTCATTCGCGCTCTTCGAGACGAGAGCGTCAGCTGCACCAGGCAGAGCTGGTGGTCCATCACTGGCTTGGTTGTCCTGCATCTGCATTTTCTTAACCCGAAGCGGAGAGACAGTCCAGCTGTACAGTGGGTCGTAACGTAACACATCAAGGATCGTCATTATGCTGTAAGATTCTTGGCGAAGGGCTTCAAGGGTAAATTCGCAACAGCGCCGGAAAACTCCTTCGGTCTTGGTAATGCCGAATCCATCGACTAGGTCGCGCGTCAACCGGAACGGCACTACCTCAGGAACAGGTAGCACACGGCCTTGTTCAAAGGCCACACCGAGATCAATGTGCACCACTTCCCCGGTCTTCTCATCCAGAAGAATGTTATGTCCATGTCGATCGCCTAGTCCGAGGACATGACCGAGGATAGAGATCGCAGCGGTACTTCGTGTGTAGGCTAACCGCTTGCTAAACCAGTCGTCTGGGTTGTTGAATTTCTCCATGAAGAAATATCTCATGACTGGGTGGAAATGCTCGGTCACCTGTCGGTAGGTTCTGACGCGTTGCTCAAACGATTTGGTTTGAACATCGGCAATGTGTTTCCGGCAAGAGTTGGGTTTCATGTCCTTCGGAAAGTATTTCTGGTGTGCGGGCATCAGGTAGTCGTGCAGAGGAATGGTGTTCGGAACGAACTCAATGATTCCTGCGCTTGGTGTCAATGGGAGGACCTTGTATGTTCGGATGCCTAGGCTCCGCTGGCGTGTGGGTTGGTGATCTTTCAGAAGACTGCTGACTTGCTCAAATACTTGCTCCATGATGGCATCTTGTCGCAGGTCATCATTTCCTCCCTTGTACTGTTATTTTGTTAGTTTTTAGCCAGGAAAGTTGACAGTACTTCAGATAAAGATCATACCAACTGCTTGTAGCGCTCGCCGTTGGATGCAACGGCAGTCACAATTTTTGGGGCGCTAACGCCGGAAGCAATCGTGAACTCAGGGTGGAATTTCGTGACTGTAGGAACGCGACTGTAGTCGCAATCTGCACGGAGTGCGATTTTCATTGTCGGTGGTGGTAGTTGGTACGTCGTGGCATCTTGTCCGAGTCGCTGGCCAGTAGTCAAGTTCTTCAGTGGAACTTTAGCACCACTTTTGTATTTGCTGTCTGGTTTATCGACTGCAAAACGCACATAGCTGATGTTTACATTGTGCACAGCAATCCAAGTCTGACCGATGTGACTATCGTTCTTTAGACGATCCACAAGCTGATTTGCAGCACGGAAACGCGAGTGAGACGATTGATCTTTCCCTCCCTTAGACTTGCTGCTGGCAAAAATTTGATACATTCCATGGAACGGATGCTCAACGCAGATTCTGAATACCAATTGAGTGAGTAATTTTTGGAAGTCATCGGAGACATCGAGCAGGCGAGATGATAGCTGGTTCATTAATGGTGCAAATTTCCGGCTAGGTACCGCGTTGAGATACCGAGAGACAGCTGAATTAGCAGTATCACTGTCTGCTTTATCAAGCCAAAGTGCACAGAAACGTAGAGCATCATTGTTGTAAGTATCACTTTCCCTCAGACTGAGAAGGTAATTTTCGAGGCATTGCTGTAGGAAAGCCTCCCGACTTCGCAACAAACGTTGATATTCGCGGTCATCGAGGTCGAACCATTGCTTTGCTTTAGCCCGATAGTTCTTCAAGTATTCTCTTTCCTTGCCTGTGCTGTTCTTCATCATCTCTTCCAGGCCCAGGACTTCTTTCTCCTTGCGATCGCGCAGTTGTTCCACTCGCTTGAAATCTTCGAGTACATCGGGGTTCAGTAGTTGCTGATCACAGAAGGTTGCAAACCCGTGATAGACCCGCCCAGCCTCTTCTCCGTCGGAGCTTCCTCTCAATTCCTTGACCGCAGGATATAGGTACTCTTGAAGAATCGAGTCAGGCTTCTCCAAGCGCGCTTCGGCTACATGGTGGCCCTTGAGATTATATTAGCACTTCAGATAGAATAGCTTTCTAGGGAAATTTCTTTCAGAGGTTTTTTGAGAGGACATCCAACTAACCAAAGTAACAAGAAGTTCAGCCCGACTGAGGGGGATTGCCTGCTTATGAAGGTCATTCTGGTCCTTCAGTTGCTGTAGCATGCGAATAGACGCGGTCATCTCTCCTTGATCCCACAGAACATTGGCAAGATCGAATTTTGCAGCGGCGTCAATGTTCATCCCCAACGCTGCGCATGGCTCGGCGAGCTTCGAAAGGCTCATTGCAGATTTGAGTGACACCTGGGAGATACCATGAATTCTAGTGATTTCTAAGGATTGTCGAATGACTTTCGCTTCTAGAAGTCGTGAATCCTCGAGATTCAGTTTTGCCCGTGATTTGAGGACGTCATTTTTCCTGAGTGATGAAAATAACGCCTCATGGCAAGACAAGATTTCTCCGACTTCATGATAGCTGCTCTCTATATTTAGTATCCTGTAGACAATTTGGGTAAGGGAAAATGTACCTCTCAGTTTTCAACCAGCTGCTTCTCGCCATTATACTCTGCCATCCTTTCTCTACATCATCAAAGCTCGCGAAGTGCAAAGTGTCGCTGATCTCGGTCATAATCCCCAACGCGCGCATTGATTCTCGCATCTTAATAGCTGACCCACTGGTCTGTAGAAGAGAACTCAGCGTGGTCAATAGACCACTTTCAATTGAGCCAGTGACCTCGAGCAGAGAGCCTGAGGTATTGAGACCTTGGAATGTACGGAATACAGTGGCAGATGGGGAGGAATCCAAAGGCGATACTGGAATATCCCATTTTTGAAGACTAGTTGCAGCTTGCAACATGCTCGCAAAGGCGACAGGGGCATCATTTGCACTGCTGGATGCAGAGAGCATCGTATTGGCAATGCCCCGAAGGTTTGTAGCATTCAAAGCCTTCAAAACTCCATTTGATCCTGCCTTGTCAGACATCTGGATTTCACTGTCGTATTTTGCACTCTGGAATAGGAGATTTTTGAATCCAGAGCTTTCGTAATCTAGCCGTTCCATGACGCTGGCCAAAGATGAGCTCTGCTGAATACCATAGAACAAGTCCGGGTCATCAATGTTTTTGAAAACATCATGCAGTAAAGCAGGCGGTGGATCGTATTTAACGACAGATGACCGACGAGATGTCATGACCACTCTGGAAGTTTGAATTTCCAGGAAAAGCAGAGAAGTTTTATGCAAACCGCAGCGATGTGCAGCCAAAGATGCCTCACCGAAGTCAATTTCGAGCCATTTATCGCGCTGGACTATAGTTGACTCATCTGGCACAGGTTGATTTCGAAGGTAGAGAATACAGTTGATCACAAGCTGAGCGTGAGGTAATGTTTCCTTGTCAGCCACAGACAACACCTGCCGGAAGGCAGCAGAGATCTCTCCTCGGATATCTCCTCTCTCGCCTTTACCACCCCTTTCTGAAAGCAAAACATCATGAACAACGTATGGCAACAGCTGCACTGCTAAGCCAGAATTCACATTGAGAACTTTGCGGAGAGATCCAATAACTGGGTCTTCTAGAGCAGCATTCGATAAGAACAGGGAAACACTGCGAGCCCAATCAGCAACCGACTGCCCGGAAGTGCTGGTTGCTGCATTTTCGCATCTCTCCTGCTCCGAATTGGAGAGTACAACGGCGGGACATGTGTATGGGTTCCAGATGAGGGCCTTCATTAGAGATTCGGGAATCACCTCACTGCAACCTTGGAATTCAGGATAATGCGCTATGTTGCTGACGATTAACTGCAACGTACGCTCAACCAGGCCAGCTTCAAAATGCTTTTGCGCGTGCAGCATATCGCAAAGAAACCGAAGGATTTTGGCCTTAGAATGGCAGAAAATATCAGACGACAAAGGGGTCTCGGGGGATTGAAATAGTGAGAGATCTTGTTCTCGCAGGAGCAGTTGATCAATTTTCCCAGTGGCAGCGAAGGATCTTCCGATAACCCGAGCGGCCCAAAGTCGATATAGAGGTCCTCCACTGAAGTTTTGAAATGTGTGCCATAGAGATACAACATAGGAAGCAGGGTCCAAATCTTCATCCGAGACCCAATTCTCAGTGTCTGATGTCTGCTCGAATTCTGGACATAAGAGCGACAGAACAAGATCTGCCACAGGCTTGCTCAACAAGGAAGTCGCGGAATCTCGGTCTTTGAGAACTTCAAAGACCAAATCCTTCCCAGCCTGTCCGCCCGAAGAGCCCTCAGATGTTAAGAACTTCTCAGCTAGCCAGACAAGCCGATCAAATGATGTCTTCGTCTCTGCATCCCAATCAGACGAACTTAGCTTTCTAAGGAGCTCGACTAGCCATTGGTAGAATTTTTTTGCATTATACTGCACTGTTCTGAGCTGGCTTTCCTGGGTCGTGTTCTCAGACAACGACGAAAATATCCTGCGGAGAGTGACCAGTGTTGATACAGCAATACCTGCGGTGAATCCTGGCGTCACCTGGAGATATGGTTTCCCTGCCTCAAGTAGATACCAGAATATCCCCAAAGCATCCTCGGAACAATGAATGTCGCCAAGGAAAGGCCGCAAACAGCTCAGCGTCATCTCTAGAGGATAGTCTTGAAGTATGACAGGACCAGCCACATAGGTTAGGATTCTAATTTTGCGGATCACGGAACAAGCATGAAGTGAGCCAAGGGCGGGATGTATGGATTCAAGCAGCGAACGGCAGACAAAAGAAACCAGTGATGGCGTCCATATTGATTCCAATTCAAACCCAGTGCTTCTGCAAAGAAAGTCAATCTCATGTAGGAGATAGCGTGCTCGAAAGGAGGGCTGTTGATTTGCTGGCAGCGAATTTTGGGAGGTGCTTTTGTTGATTATTTGCGCCTGGATCTCGAGTGCATAACCGAAGTTTTCACGCTTTGAGAATGCTCGCCCGATCTGGTCATAGAAGTCGAGGGATCTGAAAAACGTAGCAATAATCAGAGGGAACTGGCTCTCGATTTGTGTCATGAACTGATCTGCCCCGAGAAGTTTCCGCAGACGGATCTCAACACCCTTAGGCTGAGTACCTTGTTCCGGAGGAGTACTGATATCTCTTGCAATGCTGTATGACTCGGCCTTGTGAAAAGAGGTCGTCAGGAGCTCGAGATGTGGAATTTGGAGGTATTTCGCAAGCTCAATTGTCTCTTGTTCCTTGGCACGCATCATCATTTGCCCAACGATTTCATCTTTGACGTCCACCAGCATGCTTTGAAGACTGTCGTACCCAAATATACTATAGGGCATGGACATGATACTCTGTGTCTCAGTCCACGTGTAGAGTATTTGAGATGAGAAAAGCCGAAAAAGTTCTTTGGCATCTTGCAGACCAAGGGTCTGAGAAACAGAGACCATGCATCTCTCGGCGTACCATAGTGATAGTGGCACCTGAGCCGGGGTTTCAAATAAATGATAGATGCTTCTTCGCAGCAACGTGTGCCACCTGCAAGCCAACTGCGAAAGTACGAAAAGGCGGACTGCAATTCCCTCAATCCACTCCGGGTCTCGTGGCAAGCTTTCCAATACATCATCGAAGATGGCATCATGGTCTTTAAGAAGGAACCGCTCAAATAAAGCAGGGATAAACTTCGCAACGCTGAATTTGACCTGAACGTCACCTCCTCGAAGGATTGCAAACAAATTTGTTCGTGGCGACGGAAGAGACTGCTCTTTGCCGTACGAGGGACATGTGCCAATCACCCCCCGAATAAGCTCGGCTAAGGCAATGTAGACTTTTGGGGTAGCCCTTTTCCGAGCCAGGAGCGCTTCCATGAACCAAATATACAAGTCCATAGCCGACTCTTTCAATGTATCATCAGGCCCGTTTGTCCAGGAACCGATAAAGCTGGTCATCATGCGGATGCAAATGCAGTGTGAAGCCTCACATCGCTCCATTTCATAAGACTGTAGACACTTCTCACCAAAATGTTCTATAATGGAGAGCAATTCTGAGGGCTCCAATTTCGAGCAAAGCTGGAAAACCTCAGGTAAAATAGCTTGGGTTGCCAGAATATCGGCTTCATCCAAGCCTGTCAAATATTCAACGACAGATGATAAGCCACAGTCTGCTTGGGTTCTGAGAAAAATCGAAAGTTGGATAGTTACACAGCATTGGTATGCGACGGGATCAAGGAAGACAGACAGAGAATTCCGGTTCAAGGCAAGAATAGTTTCATCAGTTGCTAAAGGGGCCTCGGCCATGAATCGGTCGTCCAAATCCATAGGATCATCATCTGTAGATGGAATCTTTGAGCTCTGGCGGAAATGCTCAAGCGTTTTGGACAGTGGAGCAACAAGGTCTTTAATGCTAGTCATAATGGCAGGAGGGGTGTCTGAACTCGTTAAAGGACCGAGCAGGGGCGACAGCAAGTCCAAGCAAGATTGTACGAAAGCAGAATCATGAGCATGAGCTGCCAGAAATTCGCATATAGCGTTCCAAAGATTTTGGTAGTTCTGTTTCAAATCTCGTGATCGAGATTGAGATTCCACTGATTGAGGAAGACATGCCATGAAGAGGGAGACCACGACACAAAAGGACGCCATAATCTGCAAGTTATCAGGAGTGATATGTGATCTTTCTTCATTCATAGCGTGCCATGCGTGTAAAAACGACTCAGATCTCACTCGAAGCAAATCCAAGATCACTACATCAGCAGGGTCTTGCCTAGAGAATTGCTTCAAGGACCATGTTTCCCGTAGATCCCAGGGGTTCATTGTGGCAGAATTCGTATGAAAACAATAATCCAACAGTTCACGGTTCTCGAGTTGAAAGAACCAAGTACGGCCTATGAGCCCGGTTGGCCCCGTAACCTGGTAACGTGGAATAGCGAAGGATCGATTAGTGCATGAAAAGAAAAGGTCTAGCAATTCCAACGGACGGGCAAAAGCAGCGACTCGAGCTGTCTGGATTCGATCGGTCACCGAGCCTGCAAAAATAACTGTTAGATCCAGAATTACAAAAGGAGCCTTTAGTATGTCGTACCAGCCCAAACTTCTCTTAGCCAGCCACATATCTGTATAGAGGTCTGCTGGGTTGACCCAGGGTCAAACTGTGTCATCATTCGTGCAATTGAGGCCCAGAGCCTTAAAGACGAGTCTGAGATAGCAGATGGTCTACTGGCAGAAGTCAAGAGTGACCGCGTTGTCTCCACAGCTACCGAGTAATCCAATAAGTCTAACTGCAAAACCATACTCAGTAGGTTACATGCAGCTCTCGATGTCGCCGGAGATGAGAATGCACGCGTAGTAAATTCGACTACTCGTGGCCAGTGGGCCCTGAATCCAGGCGATTTGGCAGTAGCCCCATTTGCAATGCTGTTTTTAGGTTCAAGTTAGGGCGTTTCCTCTTGTGCTTTTGGTAAGGTACATCTGGGTGCATTTTCCAAATTTTCTTTCCAGCAACTATTCGTTTACGTACCTCGTCAGAGCAACCATTGTCCAGGATGACACAGCGCCATTGCCGCCAGAGACATTCAGAACCAGCTGCTTGAAAAAGGGCTCCTTAGTCTCAATGTCAATCTCGGATTCGAGGAATGGGATGAGTTGTAATGCGCATATTCTCCTGATGCCTGTGGCCGAGACCGAGTCTCTAAATACGTCCCGGATCTCAGAACTGAAGCGCTGCCTTTTGTTTGAGCCTTCGCGTGTTGAGCCAGACTTGATTCGGTTATGAATTCCGTCCGAGAGCTTAAGAAGCTCTGCGATCAACCAGAGGACTGTCCAGTTTTGCTCCGATCTAGCAGTTCCGAGGCAAGGTCCATACACTGGTCTGTTCTGGCATGCTTCATTTTGGTAGAGCATTGTTTCGTCGATTTGTAAGATCTCTTTTTCTGATCGCCTCACATATTCCGAATGAAGTGTACTAGCCAGTCCTTCGATATCAAATGCCAGAGATTCAGATGGCTCTTTTCGAGCAGTGTCCACGAGAACGATCATAGAAAGCATCAAAGTGGCAAGTAACTCCTCCTTGAGAATCTGTAACTTAGTGGCCCATAGGCGTCGAATTACTGGAATCAGGCCCAAGAGAACGGAACGGACAAGCTCGGATTGATCAAACATGACTTTTGTAACGACTGCATTGATGCTATTGAACGCGAGCTGGTGTGCATTTCCAGCCACAGATGACTCAACAAAATCGGAAAGTCCGTGAAGGATGCTTTGGGCTGTAGCTTGAAGAGGGGTTGGGCTTGTTGTCAAGAGCTGAATACAGATTACAACTTCTTCAATGACATTTCTATTGCCATTATGCCTTTCCCTGCTGACTGGGATGGGGGCGGTCACTCTCAAGGGGGTAGAATGGCTGTCGCTGGCATCTAGATCTTCGAGAACGGATCGATAACCGCTTCGAATACTCAATTGACTTTCTTCGTTCTCCCCGTAGCTAAGACCTGCAAGGCAAAAGCTTATGAGGACTCCCCAGTCTTCTTTGTCAAGATGCTCAGTGTGAGGACGGTAACGTAAAAGCGATGCCAGACACTTGGTATAGTCCAGGCTCAGGGGTTCCCACAGCCCTTCCCCAGGGACCGGTATGGTCTCAGTAATGTGGTCAATGATGGCGCGCACTGTTTTGATTCTCAAGTTTTTCAGAAAGAAGTCAACAGCCATTCGGATTACGGAAGCACATGTCGAGAGCCGCGATGCAGAAGAGCTGTTCGTAGACTTTTGAGCTCGATTGAATGTCGACCTCTCTGCTGCGACGAAACGGAATAGTGATTCAAAGATCTTGTGGCAAGCTTTGTCATTGAGCGTTTGTCTAGGTAGGTGGAACTTTGTTAGCTTGGATAGCCTGCAAGGTTAATTTGGGTAGTTGACTGCCTACAGCTTGGAACTCTTCTTATTCTGCTGGAAGATGTGCTTCAAGTCTACCAAGTGAGTTAGGACCAATGCTTCTGCGATGAGATAGTATGGAAATTATCAAACCTGCCAAACCATCCGACCGGGCCTTCTGCTTCTCTGACGAGAGCTGGCTAATCGTCTTGTCGAGAAAGACTTCCCCCATCGCGTCTCTTTTGGGGGTCTTACTTGCGATTCTTTTTTTCGACGTGTAAAAGACCTAGAAACATCGAATCTCAACAACTCTTCTTGCACCCGGTTAAAAAAGACATCTCGGATCAATCAGCAGTCTGCGAACTGACAATTGAGTCGATAAGGGCGAGGTGATTGCAGTGGAAAGTGGAGTGGCAGTACTTGGGAAAGCTGTCTTACCGCCCGATTTTTGTCGCGTTCCGCCTTCCTGGACTCTGGAACAAACAGAGAGCTCGAGCTTCACTTCCCAACTTCACCCCGCCGTCATGGCAGAGCTCCAGGACACCCGGAATGGCCTCCGCGGTCTGTATCAGGATCTCTCTGCCCTTTCGAACTCTCAACTCCCAAACGTCGATCGCTTGTGTTTTGAATTGGAGATCCATATTCAAGACTTCCGCAAACTCCTAGACAAGCCGGCGAAGAACAATGCAAGCCGTCAAGCTGTTCTCTCGGGTAAGTGGTTACTTTGAAATTTGGTCACTTAAAAAACTCTTCCTGCGTTTGTTTTCACAAGCCACTAACTTTGAATGCGATAACGCAGGGAAGATCACCGTGGCCGACGTTGAATACTCGGTGAACCAGGATTTCCAACAAGGCGCACTGCAACTTGCCGATGCGCTCGATATCGATGAAATGGAAGCAGCAGTTATGTTCCTGGCCGCCCAAGACAATTCACAAGCGCTGGACAGGCCCCCGCTGATCGCTGCGATAATAAGCTTCCATGAGCGTCGCCTTTTTACCCTCGAGTGTCTACGTCTCATCTTCCGAGAATCGCGCGACACTGAACATGAAATGACCCACCCTATCATGCACGAAACACTGGCCCACGTTCTAGAAATCAAAGACAGCCCTCTACGGAATGCCTCCCTCTTCGCGCGAAAAGCCTTGAGTTCCATGGCCGATATCCAGAAATGGCTTTTGCTCCTTGGAGATCAAGTTCAGAAAGCCTCGGTCGTTGGGCAAGAAAATGACCGCGACATCATGGAGGCTATTGAATTCCAACGCACGAGTCTGCAACAGCAGCATGAGTCACTCGGTGCGATCCTATTCTATATGTTCAAAGGGACATACACAAGCTGCGAAGACTTTCGCATACTTGTGAGTCAGTTGAAAAACATCGATCGCTTCGACGGACTCTTGTTTCACTACATCCCAGTCACAATTGTGTCTTTTGTACAGCATGGTTCTCCTGAGGGCTCTGGATCCGAGAAGGAGGCGCGAGACCTGCACAAACTAATCACTACATCCAAAGATGATCAGGCCTGGAAGCTGTCAAATTTCCACGCCGCCCTTGTTGCTCTGTGGCTCTCAGTCTACAGTGGATGGTACTATGATGGTCTTTCATCCCCATCAGCCGACGCGGAGAAGGAATCTGAAGAGCGTACGAAGATGTTTATGTCGTCTCTTGATGATGGCGCCCTTGATTTTATGCTTGCGATCTGCTCCAGCGTCAACACCGAAGAGTGGGCGGACCCCGCACGGAGCGAATTAGTGACATTGCTGCTCAGGGAAAGTGTCGTATCATTGCCTGAGCCAGAACCATGCTCTGGATTTATGAAGGAGCTTTTGATGGAAAACCTCGAAGTTTTTGTGGAATCTTGCGTTGCAAATATGCCTGACGCGGTCCGACGACTGAAATCGGAAGAGGACTCACAAAGACTAGACCAGATCACCGCACTCAGAGATGGCCTCACTTCTAACCTCCATCGTAGCTTGGTAGAGGTGCGAACTCACCTTGAGTCCCTTCTTATGATCATCTCATTTGCTTTTGAGCACCGACAAGAAGCCGCTCAAGAATTTTGGGCTGACCCCGATGGGAATCTTTATGGCTTCCTTCAGTGGGCGTCCAAACGGCAGACTGTTCCTCGGGTCAGTGCTTTTTGCGAAATGCTGTGCTCCATATCCGAAGGCGAAGAAAATGCAGCCGCGGCACATCGATTCCTGTCAGAGGAAGACAAATTTATGTCTTCCAAGTTCAAGCGTTCCACAACAATGAATTGGTCGCAAATGTTCGCTGAACTGAAGCTTTACGCATCTCGGGTCACTGAAAAGCCTTCCACCACAACAAGCCCCCAAGGGCCGCCAGGGATCTTCCGTCCACGGAAACCAGAGCCCGTGGAAATGAACGAGCCTGAGAGCCCAGTAATGCTGACATGCTACCTTCGGTTGATAGGCCACCTGTGCAAGCAGAGTCGATCTATCCGAGAGTGGATGCTGCAAAATGAATCGTTCAATGTAGTTGGTACACTGTTAGACCTGTGCAGTGGGCAGATTCCGTCGCATCTTCGGGCAACTACGTTTTCAAGTCTCTCGGCATTGATGACTGACAAATTATCCACCGTTGGAAAAGAAACGTGGGTTCGTCTCGATGGGTGGTTATCAGGAGGAACAGGTGCCTCCGGCATTGGAAAAGTGCCTTTGGTTTCAAACCCTGCCGTTTGGCACCAGCAACAAGCCCTGCAAAAGATCGGAGAGAACTTTGACCAGACAAATTCTTTTGTTGTTCTCATCAACGCGCTTACTACTCCCTCATCTGACTCAATTGATGACCCACTGTCACTGCCTTTCCCCGAGACCTTAGGTGGAACTTACCGCATGTCTGGGATTGAACCTTACATTGATTTCATCTTGGGGCATGCCTTTTCAAGGAAGATTCAAGATCTTAACGAGTATCAATCCCGCTTGTTGACCTTCAACTGCCTAGATTTCGTTGTGGCAAGCTTGAAATCCTTCAATGAAGACCTAGTGTTACTTCTTAGCCAGCCATCAGTGTCGGATTCTCCGACGCAGACTTCATCACTGCTCAACTACGTTCGCTCGCACCCGTTTGCCCGCGTGGTAGACTGGCTTTTCAACGAAGATGTGCTCAAATCTCTGTTTGCAGCCTCCAAACAAGATGTTTCGGACGTTGCTACCGCGTCGCCTGACTCTGTTTTGGTTCTGACCTTGCACCGGAGTCTGGAGGCTATGAACTTGCTGGTGGACCTACAATCGACATACTTTAACATTGTCAAGCCCTTGATACACTCCCAGCCCGTACCATCCCGGACCATTGTGGCAAATTCCTCGCTCGCTTCATTTGAGGACACCGTACTGAACAACTTAACACTCATCCCGTCACTCTGTCTGTATTGTGGCACGGCGCATGAACAACTCACTGTCATTTCTATGGCTTTACTAGAAAAGCTTACTAGTTCCAGAAAGCTCAACAAGTTGACTTCGCTGGAACTCGTCAAGTGGCAATCCTCAAACAAGATTGTGGAGGTGCTTGCATCCGAGGTTGATGTGGACAGCATATCCCGGCCTCTTGTCTTACAAATGGAACCTGACGTAAGAGAACTTGATTTCGGCCCGAACGCCGCCGGCTATGTCATCCGGGAAAGCCTTCTCGCTCTATTGAACAGCTGCCTAGGAACAATCACAGATCGTCCAACAGTAGCCCATCTGCTGCTGGGTTTCGACTGCGTGGGAAACATTCTTGATGTTTCATCAGAAGGGCTATTCGCGAAACAAAGTTCCTTGCTACATGCCATCGTGAATTTCTTGAAATCATATCCGGAATTCCTCGATGGCGGCATTATATCTTGGGTAGTACATATCAAACGGATGGCTTTTGAAGTGCTGAAGCATTTGTGGTCATCGAAGCTGGCAAGCTACTACACCCTTGGTGAAATGCGTGCTCAGGATTTCCTGCGCGAGATGTTTGCCTACCAACCGATCATTGGCCCGAGCACTGCCTGGAATGGATTCCCTATTGATTCAGAGGAATTTTGGCTCACAGATGCTGCTACTGCCCTGGCAGAATTCCTGCTTTACCGAAGTCACCTCTTCACATATGCTGCAACCGAGGTTCGTTCGACAGCAAAGGCTAGATCACCGGCTCTACATGCCCAAATTCTCTCGGTGCTGCTCGGAAGCACGCTAGCGGATAGCGGTGAACCAATATCCAGTCCGTCCATATTTGATCTTTTCGATTTCGCAGATCTTGATGTTGGACGCGAGTTCAACATTCCCCAGCTCTATTTGCTCAGTGATGTTGCTCTTCAATTAGAAAGCAAGCGGGAGGATAGCGTGTACAGCATGGAGGGGGTAGAGGAGATGATACAGATGCGGAAAGCAGAACTCATGGCCAATGGACCGCTCCGCCCGCATGATGAGGAGCAGTTGCTAGCCGAGGCCAATGACCTGAAGTTGTTCATTCTTGCAACAAAGCAGAACAGCCTGATTCAAACTAATCGCTACCACGCCCTTCGTTCCTGGGTAGAGCTTGTTGCTACGATGATCACTTGCTCTGCCATCGATGAAGAAAGCAGGCCGGCTTTTATTCTACATTCAATCCAGTTGATTCTCCCTAAGCTCACAACGGCAATCGAGGCGGATCTACCCGAGGCGCTTGAACTGGCACGATTGGCTGAATTGTTGATCGGTAGACTTGCGTCGGAGCCATCGGCAACAGACGCGTCCCGACGCGGGGATGTCATTGACGAAAAGCTCCACCAGCTCTTTCAACTCTGCATCCGAGGTACCAACCTGGCAACAGGAAATGTGTTGTTGAGAGAGACGCTTTACTGCATTTGTTCCCACTACATAATACGCATAACATCGTCGAACAAGGGCCACGAAAACCTACGACGTCTTAGCCAACATGTCATCAAAGCGGCCGGCTCTAGCCTCATTGAGACCATGTGCGATGACGCCTATACTGGCCAAGAGTCGTGCCGTGCATCCGCTCTTGTGCTATTGAACAGTTTAGCTGTTCTAGATCGCCAAACTGATTGTGTTTTGGCCGAGTTAGTCTCCAGGTCCAACTATTTGAGTCTATTCCTGGATGCCTTGCGGTCTCTTCCGCTCGAACTTCAAAATGCTCAGGGAAGCGGTCAGTCATTTCCCATTTGAACCAGCCACGTTATTATAACTAATCAAGAACCAGACACCCCGGCATTACTGGCATACTATGAGTCGCTTTTGTCATTACTTCAGCGGCTGTCTCAAACCAAGGGCGGAGCAAATTGTGTGCTTAACTCTGGTCTCTTCCAAGCCGTGCAAGAATCACGACTTTTCGCTGCTGATCCAGACATCGGTATCGGTTAGTCAATTACACGCTGGCCCAATTGAACCTTGCTAAGTCCCTTAGATATTGATAATCCCGATGCGCTTCAGAGGTATTACGATCTTCTTCTTTCAGTCCTCCAGGTCATCGTGTATGCAGTTTTCTCCCGAGGCATCCACAACGAACAACTTAAGGAGCAGACCCGGACATTCTTGGCTGAAAACCGGCCATGCATGGTGGGAATCTTCAAACGATCTGCCAAGATTGGAAATACATCAACCGCCCACCACGAGACACTATGTGAACTAGTCAAGACATTCATGGCTCTGATTACTGCGACGGATTTCATGGACGTACGTTTTCCTTTCGTTTCTTTTCTTGCAATCCATTCGACTAAATTAATGATCATGTGACTAATTGAGTGTAGTTCGAGGAGCAGGAAGTCCAACACATCGCCCGATCAGCGTTGTTCTCATGAGTTTTTCCCTACTGGTGCTCATTGGAAGATTGAGAAAAAAATGCATGTATCATTATGACCCGGTGGAGTGCTGGCGGTTCCTAGGTTGAGCGATTTTACTTTGAATTCATTTGCATCAGATCTAATCCGTCGTGTGTGAGATGCCCGCCCATTCCAAGCTTTCATGCCTTGCAAGGGCTATATTTTGTAGGCATAAGTATAACAGGCACGTCATGACTACCCAACTAGACCCTCGCATTCTCTTAGATATCTTTTGTCTTCATTAGGCGTCTTCGCTGGTGTGTCTTTTCCAGTGTCTTTGATCTAATTCCTGATAATTGATATTTAATCAAATATCGTGGTTGATTGATTACTTTTTCGATATCTCTTTTGTCTTCTAGTCAGCACAGCGCAAACAACAGAGACAAAGCAACCTTGAGACGAAGACAATAGTTTCCAATTGGGAGAAGGTTGGATCTGCCCCATGCATAATTTAGCCCTAACTCCGATCATTTTTGATAGCTCTGAGTTGACCATACATGTGTATTATCCTGGGGCAGCTCCGAGGTCCGCACATGTAGCATAAAACAGTTGCAGCAGTTATATCATGGACGCTCCTGCCCCGGTCAGGTAGTTCGTAGTTTTCTAGCCCTAACTGCATATCCGGTTTCCATGGCCACCATCCACCTATTGTGCCTTCCTGTATAGCTTCATGTTCTGTTTACCATCTCATCGTACCTTCCTGTTGCCTTTGCCCGTTGCCATGGAATATCCAAATCGTTATTTCTCTCCTCCCAGTTCCCTTTTCCATTTCTCCTTTCTTCTCTCCCCATGCCACTGGCTATTTATCATTTGCAATTGCTATTGATTACCAAACCCATTTCTCATTGCTTTCAAGGCTTTTCAAAATGCACCCTTCCTCTTCTTCCTTTTCCTTTGGCGAAAGGATTAGTCCTTCTCGCTGTCGCCTCCACCTCCTTTCTAAAAACCGCCCACCTCCTCTGAAGTCATGCCTCGCCGCGTCGGACCCAGACCGGCACTCTACCCCCTCTAAAGAGCCTCACGTCCGGAAGACAGTACACTTCCCCGACGATAAGCTCTCCCTTGAGCAGGTTAGGACAATTCCGGCTCGGCCAGATCAGACCAAAAAGGCCATCCTCAAGAGAGGCCTGATCACGGAGACGAAATCGTTCATCATGTACACTTCGAATCCACTGGGCACCAACCAGAGGTTCCTTTCCAAGCTTCCTGAAAGCTCTGGGCCTCGGTACAAAAGCCATCCACAATGGACGAGCGTTGCACGTGCCCGTTATCTCGCCACTGTGTATGCGTCTGAGCCCCGTTCTCCGCGGTCCGCACCTTACTCCGATGAGTCTGCCTTCAACATGTCCTCTCTGAAAGATGCCCTGCCGGACCTGAATGACACCTTCAACATGCGCTCGCTCATGGAGATTCTGCCTGAGGCTGCCCCCAAGCCACGTGGGTTTGCCTCCGATATGTCCTCCACCATGCGTGCGCTTCCAGACCCCGATGCCCCCTCTGAAGTATCATCTCTTGCGCCTGAACCCAAGGCCATGGTTGCTCCCTACTCTTGCGATCTACCCCCAAAGGTTCATGTACGTGCGGTTCAGACCCACGTCCAGGTTGGCCCCTTCTCGACCACCGGCTTCTTCAACCTTTGTGGGCTCTTCCTTTTGCTGGGGTCTTTCTTCCCATGCCTTGCACCAGCAACTTATGCTGCATTTGCATTCCTGTTCCTCTATGGGACGTGCTTCTTTTCATGCTGACGGTCTGCATTCGGTGTCTTCAGAGTCCTTCGCGGCTGCTTTGTCTTCCTCTTCCTGTTACCCTCATCTTGTTCTTGATGCTTTCTGTGTCTGCTTTTGCACGTTCTGTTTTGTTCTGCTGAGGCTTTTGCCGTTTGCTTTTGTGAAAACAAAAAACCCCCCAAAAAACTGCTTTCTGTGTCTGCTTTTGCCTGTTCTGTTTTGATCTGCTGAGGCTTTTGCCGTTTGATTTTGTGAAAACAAAAACCCCCCAAGAACCTGCTTTCCGTGTCTGCTTGTTAGCATTTTTCTTTTTGTTTTGAGGGATCTGGTAAGTACATTGAAGACACGGGGGCAACGTCTCTGTCCGTGAGCGTGTGGTAGCTCCATCGGATGACGAAGAGGGTATGTACTTGTCAAGCGTCTGAAGATTTCAAGAGCTAATATAACGATCAAGTTTATGTGGCTGGTGGGTATCGCCCCGACGAATCGAATCGATCGAATGAAACATTTCTGTCTGTGAATATGCGGAAGGCAGCAGAACATGCAGTGGCTTCATCATTTTCTTCTTCAAGGTAAATGTGATTCCATTCCCTTTTTTGGCCACATACTAACCGCATGTCTTCGGGGGGAGGGGATTGGGAACGTCTCTGTCTGTGAACGCGAGGAAGGCAGCAGAGCGTGTGGTGGCTTCATCTTCTTTCTTTACGGAGTAAATATAGCCACTACCTTTCGCATGATATTATCTGATGCTGACCCTCCTTCTTTTAGGGGATAATTGGCGAACGTCTCTGTCTGTGAACGCGAGGAAGGCAGCAGAGCGTGTGGTGGCTTCATCTTCTTTCTTTACGGAGTAAATATAGCCACTCTCTTTCGCATGTTATCATCTGATGCTGACCCTCCTTCTTTTAGGGGATAATTGGCGAACGTTTCTGTCTGTGAACGCGAGGAAGGCAGCAGAGCGTGTGGTGGCTCGCCTTTTTGGCGAAAGAAGTTCGTTCATGCCTTTTTCTATGAATTTCTGGCTGCGCTAATTGAATTTTCAGTGCCTGATGGCATCCTCATACCTTTTTCCTTTTCTTTTTTTCTTCATCATGCGTTCTCGCAGTGCGAGGGGCGTGGAGAGAACAGGCCCCGGAGCAGATTCAAGTGGTCTGTGCGTGCATCAAGTACATCCCTCTATGGCTAAAACAAGGATGAAACAAGGGAATTATCTATGATCACTCGGAGTCACAATAGAATTTTCTAACATGAATAGAGCTATATTGACTCTAAGTTATAATCTAAAGTCCTGAGAAGCGTTCATCATCTCAGGAGATTGACTATCAAGTTTCAAAAAGGAGTACCAAAGGTCACCACTAGACCTAGCCAGGGAAAGCTCAATTCGATTCACAACATGCTTTTTCAAGATGTATGTTGTCGTTCGTAAGCCACTGGTTCCTTCAAGTGTTGGCAGTCCTTTCCCCAACCAGCACCCCAACATGACTCTGTGCTGATCAATCGTAGTCTGGGAGTGCATCAAACGGGCTGTGCAGATGGCTACCGATGAGACTAGTGACACTTCTAATAGTTGAAGACGACTCAGATTTAAAAAAAAAGTCTTTTCATTGCTCTCGTTCGAGCGACCCTCAGTTGCCAAGGTATAAATGTTTTGAACCAGCAAGCTCTGTAGTTGCCGTCGTTGTGCAGGAATTACCAGAGGAAATGGCCTTGATCAACTCTAGGTCTTCGGTACTTACTTTTAAGGTCTCAGTGTGTACAAGGGGGCTGGTATTTTCGGGCACCATAGCTGTTGAAGTGCCTGATTTCTCCGTTGTCACGAGCATCAAATGGAGAGAGATCTCACCCCGTTGAGGACACTCCCCGGGAGATTTCTGGTTGTAGCTGTGGGGTCAGTTTTCAGTGTAATTCACAACCTGCTCGTTCTAGTGATGGTGATGGTGATGGTCACAGTCGAAGTGACACGAGTAAGACTGGATAATCCTTGTCAGTGCTTGGCCTGCTCTTCTTGGAGCATTGCCAGATCCCCCAGTCCGTCAAAGTGCCGGTCGTGTTGCTCTTGTTCGTGGAAATTTGTTGCTGAAGTGATCATCTCCAGAGCAGTTTGAACTATGGACAGACTGGGAAATGGTTGTTGACGTTCTAGTTTTCCTCAAGGATAAGCCTAAGCACAGCCATTGGAGTTACCGGAGATGTGAGCCACAGCAGGAAGAACCTGCAGAAGGAAGACTGCTACAGCGGCAAGTTGTGTATAAAAGAGGCAAGGTGATTGAACCCAACCGATTAATTTTCCTAAAAATCAGAAAGTGAGAGAACTCATCAAGGAGAGAATGAGATTGCGCTTTTTTTTTGCCTTTTCCCAATAGCCAATTAAGGATAGAAGTGCCTTTGATTTTTCTCAGTATGAAAGCATTGCTACATCAGGTATTTTATATTCATACAAAGATGAGTGATTGGTGTTTCGGGGAATCTCGTCGCTTAGGGCTAATTGTCGCAAAGCCCGATGCCGAAATCTGCCTTGTGGTTGTCTTCTGCGGTCAATTTTGGTCCACTTCATGCGGTTCTACGTATGATTTATCTTATATGCTATTGTCTGAGATGAAGCCAGACACTTGGTATCTATATCAATCAATACCCGTTGTGTTTTTTTTTCATACAGTTCCCCAAACTCGAAGGTCGAGGATGGATCCATAGACTGGGACCGCTCCACGAATCCACGGGACTACAACCACAATAACCAAAAAAATATAGAAGAAGTGAAGCAGGTTAGAAAGATTTTCAAGACTATCCCCGAAGGACGACAAGTTAATCCGCAAACACACTCGTGATGCAAGAAAAGCGCCAGCATAACACCAACCCACGAAAGAGATAAGAGAAGACAGCACAAACTTACAAGACCAGTAACAAGATCAAGTAGATGTTTATGTATGTTGCAAGAAGGGGGAATACTTGTAAAGAGACAACCCGCAAAGCCCGGCCTAAGAACCAAAACTCTATACAAGTCATGACGTGTAAATGCGCTGAAACAAATCCAGAGAGGAGTAAGGGGTGCGTGTGTGTATGAGGTGACGGGGGAGGGTATGAGACGCCAGAAACTAGAATTGATACAAGGTCGAGTGCGAGATATGAGATAAGCAAACGCTCAACGGATCGAGTGTAGAAAAAAAGGGTGGAAAAGATAAGATGGATAGCCCAAGGACTGAGAAATGAACAGAATGTGCCATGTAGAATGTCAAACTCGGGTATCCGATGAACAGACTAAGGTGGCGTCGGAGTTTGTCCGAACTCGACGTGGCCGCGAGGCTTATCGCGGGATCGCATGTACATGGCATCAGAGTACGCATCGGTCGCTGGAGGGCCAATCGCGCGGGGGAGACTTCTGTGCTTTTGTTGCCGTTGGGTCACAACCTCTCGTGCGTAGAATTCTACGAGCATTGTGCCATAAGACTCCAGTTCTTCGACGGTAATGGCCAGTCGGAAGTCGTTCAGAAGGAGGAATTGAAGTTCCAAGTGGTTCAGCTCCACCAGTGGAAGACCGCCAACCTACATATCCAATAATGGATTAGTCGTAATCCACAAGTCAGATATGAGAATCACCTACCTTTGCATAACGTGAATTGGTGTAGAAGACGTCAGAGAAGAATTTGCTCGCACAGGTCACGGCAGCGATGACAAGTCGATGGATATTGAAGCTATCAACGACGAAGAAATGTGAAAGTTCCTCAGCATCCGACTGAGGCGAAAGGCTGGGCGAGATTGTCGACCCTTGCGGGTCCTGCGCAGTAAAGCCGGTTGAGGGGGGTGGGGTCGCCAGATGAGAATCCTGCATCTGGTGGGCTCCTGGGGATTCTGTAGATGTAGATGAAAATCCGGATTCTTCGGCAGAGCCCCTTAGTTGGTGTAGCTGCTCAAGCTGATCACGGTTGACCAGCTCGGTCATACGGTCAAAGTAAACCAACAAGCTTAGAAAGACCTCGTAGGTTGTGGGACAATATTTGTGGATGCGAGTCAAGTAACTCAAAATTGTGATGGTTGGGACATTTTTTCCGTGAAATGCGAGCACGCTGGTAGCCTGTGGGCTGAGGTTGGAGGTGCCCTCGGGTGGCGGGATGTGGCGATGTACATGTTCATGATGCATATCGTTTGTGGTCGTGATCTTGGTCAAAAGCCCAGCGACCATCTCAATGATCTCCGTGACCGGCATGGAGCTAATCTCGTACTGTCTTTGCTGTGGCCCAATTGCGGGGTTGTGTGAGCTCCACGATCCCATCAAGTTCTCATTGGCGAGACTCTGGATATGGGACAAGCTTTGGACGCGAATGCGACTCGGTGAATTGGCTTCGGAGCCTGGCACAGACTGCATAGACTGGTATGTGGGTTGGAGGCGAGGTGAATCCGGCGCTGACGGATCAGAAGAGTATGAGTTGCTCCCGCTCTGGGTTGGTGGGGTAGGTGCTGAGGAGTAAGAGTCCGGAGGAAGGGCATGGTTGGGATGAGATGTCATTGAGGGCGGTCGTGGGGTAAAGTTGGGAGTGTCGGAAGAAGCGCGGGAAGCTTGTGAAGGTGTGTACGAGTTGATGTAAGCCGGTACATCATTCGCATGCACAGGAAGCCGAGCAGAGCCTACGGACGGTGGGGCAGTAGAGGTGGGGGGATTTGAAGAAGTCGAGTGGGTGTCCATTGGCTGGGCAAAAGAGTAAACTGAATCTGAATTGATTGCGCCTCCCAACATGTCGTTAAGATCTGACGGCACGTGGTTGACGACGATGGAGCTCATGTCACGGCTATCGTGGTCTGTTATTCTGCGGGAGCACGGGTCAGCAAGGCGGTCGCAACTCGGACTCGCCACTATTAAACCGGATGCATGGGGATTTAGAAAGAGGCAAGAGGCAAGAGGCAAGATGCAAGAGGCTAGAGGCTAGGGAGTAGGAATGATATACGCAATACAAAGGAAAAGAGAGAGGGTTTCTGCATACGACTTTGATTACCGCGAGGGCTAGACCACAGAATCAGGGAAAGTCCCCGGTCTAAAAAGAGGGAGAGGTCGAGGGATCAACAATTGTCGATCGAATCCATTTGAAAAAAGAAACGATCAAAAGAGAATAGAACAGAACAGAAGAACAGGGTTGGGGGGAATGGATGCGCAGATAATATGGAGATATGTGGGAGTTGGGGAAGAGGGAGTTTGGGTCCAGGTGAGGTCAGTGAGGTCAGTGTGGCTCCGGGGGGGGGGGGGGGGGGGGGGGGGGGAAGATGAAACAGGATCCAATTAATCAGACATTCAACCTCTTACTTTTATAGAACTCATGTTTGGACTAATTAAGATATTAAAGAAAAGAAAATGGAAATCGATTCTCCTACATACTTCAAAAGAGACTAAATACCTGTCATCTTGGAAGCAAAGACTCCCCTTGATATAAAAGACGGTGTGGAGAGTCTCCAAGCCAGACTAGATTGACGAATGATAGAACGATCTGTGACCCCGTGTCATGGATAAGTGATGATTCGAACACTGGGCAGTTGTCTTAGCGCTATTTACTCTCATTAACCAAAAAGGGGTTTGAGATTTAGTCCGGGGATGACATTCTATATTGAGAATCCAATGGAAGATATACCGATTTCTAGAATTACCATGCATTTCCCTTTGTTCAGAGTATAAATTTCCATTAAATAATGGAGAGAGCATGGCAGTTTGTAGGCTGCGTGTGGGATGTGACAGGTTCTACCGGCCTGTCTCTCAAGGCCTAGGTAGCATTAGTGGAAATTGCCGATCTAGCGTTCTACAGAGCACAATAGTATCAAGTCACTCATGCCATAATAGTAAAGACCAGGGTATAATTATCTGATGTCCCTCCCGGCTCAAGAATATCCGGCAGTTATGACCCAATAGCCAGCTGGCCGAAGACTTCCAATCGAGTGCTTCTTGCACTGCTCGGTTCTTTTCTCCCTACAGAGCCCGATGACAAAGGTGGGGGTATGGCAGCACCCGTGGTCTAGTGTCAGACTTGTCCTGTTGGCGCTCAGACATAGTGGTTGTACATTCCCGGTGGGGGAGTATAGCAGAATGCGAAGACCGGAGGACTGGGATCATGAAACCATTTCATTTGGAGGTTGACACAATATTAGAACACTTATTAATTCGTCACTCCCGGCCCGGTGTAGCCGTTGTCTGGCAAGTAGAGATGTCTCACGGCACCGGCCTTGGTAAGGACCACAAGACGAATGACACCACCGGAGCTGCCGTCCCACTTAATCGCCTCCTGCAACGCACTCCGCACGAAATCGATGCCCTCTTCCTCCGTCATCTGTTCCCGCCAGTGGGCATCGGTATAGCCATAGATGTAGGTCGAGCCCGAGCCGCCGATAGCGAACGACTGCTTGTGGAGGGATCCTCCCAACGGTATCGAGTACACCTGACCTCCGTGTCGCGCATCCCATCCGGCAAGAATGATGCCCGCACTATAGGTCAATTAGCACGGATTTCGAGCGAAGACCGATGATCCGAAGAGTTGGGTACAAACCTCAACGCATCTTTGTTCTCATAACACAATTCCTGAAAGAGTGATGCAGCAACCTGTGTAGTGGGGGCCTCGGCGTTCGTTACGCCGTACATGTTGAGATGGTAAGAGACGATATCGGCCACGGCCTGGGTGTCTGCAGCGGAACCCGATCGGCAGCACCAGATGGTGTCGTGCACCTGTGTCAATTTGTCGGTGACTCGGTTGGCAATGTAGGCACCGGTGGTCGTTCGACTGTCTGCACCGAGGATAACTCCGTCTTTGAAGTTGATAGCCATGCTGTTGGAACGTTAATGGGAAGTTTTGGAAATGGTGAGGTTTGGGAGCTCCAGCTCAACTCACATCGAGGTTCCCAAGCTGGATGAAGAACGATAGGGTTAGTATACGTTGCGTAGCTCCACGGCAGATAATGTCATAATGAGCCTAGCTTACTTGACCTCACCAGACTTCAGGTGGTTCATGTCGACGTGAATGCCATCTGGATGTGTTAGCGGGTTGCTGTCGGCGGATGACGATAGCTCTCTGCTCACCTTCACCGAGCATTCCTGTTGTTCCATGAGGGGCGACCATTTTGCACTGTGTTGGAGAAAAATCTAAGTACTAGAAAGATGACTTCAATAGACCAGATTAAAAAGGCCAGGAAAAGAAGGAGGTTCAGGGTAGAAGTAGAGGTGATGCTATCATGAACACAGGCAGAAGCTCACAACGCGGCAGCTCGGGCGGTGAGGCCTCAGCCCCTGCGATCGACTTACCTTCTTCCCCCGGGAGACTCCTGAAGCTGAATTGCCCTTTTCTTCTGTGGTTCCTATTAAATTACTGTATCCGTCTCTGGTTGCTTTGACCATATCTGCTAGTCGATAATTTTGCAATACCAGAATCTCCCGAACCTCGTTTTGTCGCGTCCTCTGTCCGGTCCCCACTCTTAAAGTGCCAACTTGAGCGCCATGTCCGAATCCCCTCCACCTCCGACTTGGAGCATCAGCAGCATGGCCAACAGTGCTGCGCAGTTCATGCGACTGCCAGTTCTTGCGTCGTCTGGCCTGGCTGTTGTTGCAAGTGGGCTCCTTTACTTCAAGCAAAAGTACGCTTTTGGCATCTAGGATATATATTTACGAAGCTGATCACTTTCCTCAGTGAACTAATCTACCCCCGCAATGTCCCTGTGGATGCGCGCACAAATGTCCCCAGTCCTCGCCAATTTGGAATCAGCGACTTTGAGGACCTCCAGATCCCCACGCCCGACGGGGAGTCCTTGCATGCCCTTTTCCTCCGGCAACGACCAGGCCGTTTCTCTCGCAATCTGACAGTCCTAATGTTCCACGGAAATGCAGGAAACATCGGCCACCGCGTCCCTATCGCCAAAGCCGTACAGGATACGCTTCAGTGCAATGTTTTCCTGCTGGAATACCGGGGATACGGGATGTCTACAGGCACGCCGGATGAAGCCGGTCTTAAGATCGATGCTCAAACTGGCCTTGATTACCTACGACAGCGCTCAGAGACAAGGGATACCGAGATCGTTATCTACGGACAAAGTTTAGGTGGTGCTGTGGCTATCAATCTAGTTGCCACCAACGAGGAGAAAGGTGACATCGTAGGACTGATCTTAGAGAACACTTT
Organism: Penicillium digitatum; assembly: GCF_016767815.1. NCBI lineage: Eukaryota > Fungi > Ascomycota > Eurotiomycetes > Eurotiales > Aspergillaceae > Penicillium > Penicillium digitatum. The sequence continues at coordinate 966,046 of NC_089386.1, read as the reverse complement.
CCTGAGCATTCGCAAGTTGATCCCAAAGTATGTTTTTGAATTCTCAACATGATTTCCCAGGGCAGCAACACTAACTTAAAACCAGTGTCTTTCCCCCAGCACGGTATCTGGCACGTTTCTGCCACCAATATTGGATCAGTGAAGATGTGCTGCCTAAGATCACCAAAACTCCAGTTCTTTTCCTGAGTGGACTCAAGGATGAGCTTGTTCCGTAAGTTTGTATAATAAAAGCGCAGCGTTCTCATTGCTCACCTAACTTAGCCCGTCGAATATGACCCAATTATTTGCCGTTTGCCAGTCTGAATGCAAGATCTGGCGTACGCTCCCGAACGGTGGTCACAATGACTCTGTGGCTGAGCCAGGCTACTTCGAACACATTCTTTCCTTCATTACGGAAGAAGTGCTACCTCCTAAACAGTAAAACGACATGGCTTACATCTCTTGCTTGGGAGTTTCGAATCCCCTCTGGCGAACCATCTGCCTCAAGCGTTTCCTCCCAGGTTTTTATTTCTCCCAACAAGTGCAAAAACTTCAAGCTGTAAGCTTTGCTCCAATGCTTGCCTGTCGAACCCCTCTTCGACGGCCGATTTAGACGTCTGGTTTCGGCCCCTACAACACAAGAATCAATTGACAGGAACAGTTAATTATGACCATGATACCCCTGCCACATAACCAAGACACGAATTACCCCTTGCATCCGTTCAAACGATCACGGCCTTCCGCTTATGGCCCTTCCTTCCTTCTACCTCTTCTTGTCTATTTCTTTCCTCCTTGCTCACTGATATCACATTCGCGGTTTTTCATTATCGGCTCATGATCGGGCGCTGGGCGTGTTTCATTTCTCGGTTTCTTTTTCTGCAGACCTTTGCTTCTCCCCTTTCTTATTAGCTCAGGCAATCATACTTCTGTGCCAACATCAAACAGGGAGAATCCTTTAAAACTGGTACAAATGTAATTATTTGATTCATCAATCTCTCGCTGTGCAGTCCTGGGATACCTACCAAAGACAAGTCCTACGTCGATGCGCCGCGGAACTTTTAGGCTTCCAAGGGAGAAGCTGCGGAAAACTCGGTATTTAAAGAGCGAGGCCACTAACCACTCGGGTGACTGCAGACTCAGCGAATTGTCAGCACGTAAGCACCGTTGATCCAAATTCGTTCTCAAGGCGCTTCATTTTCCTTGTTTTCCCTCGTGGTGGGAAGAATCGTCCATGTTCTAGCCTCAGCACGTACAAAACTAGAAAGCCACCTTTTGGTCGGATTCGAGCAGGCTTCATCGTAAACAAACTCTCGAAGAGGAGGTATTGCGCCATCAATCACTGCCAGTTGTGTATCCGGGGGTTCTCGGTGCCTGGATTGTCAGAAAAGGTGCATGGTTGCAGCAGATTCCCTCCAACTCCCAAGGCTCCGTGCTAAGGACCCTACGGAGCTTATCCAAGGCTATAGAGAAACACAGCGCTGGAAGGGCAACAAAAAAAAACCCTAGTTAGACCTTTTCGGCATGTTTACCAAGAGTTCTTCTACTCTTCATCAACCTTGCCTTGCCCAAACCAGACACTTCAAGTGACCAACCATCAAGACCACAGTATACAATACTGCTGAATGACATCGACCAATTCTAGAAAAGCTACTTGCACTAGACGTGGAACTGTTACTACAATGCACAGACCTGAACTCCGAAGATACACTATGGCAGATGTAACCAAGACACCTGTATATCCCGGAATCGATAAGCTTCTCAGCAATGGAAAGGCTGATATCAAACTTCTCACAGCCATCCCATATCCCTGCATTGGAATTTTCCGCTTCTGAAAGTCTAGTATAAACCTTTCCCCAATCTACGCGCAGGTCATACACCGTGCACGCGAGGGACATACCCTAACTGATCTAGCTGCTGTCTCGACCAGGATCTACGCAACGTTTGATTTGATGTGGGGCTGTCATCAGCCATGAACCCGATTGGAGCTGATGTCGAGGGTGATTTTATTCAACTGGGGTGTGAAAGATTCTAAGATGAAGATTCTTTTGGTGCCCAACTTGTCACTGGGAGCATCTCTAACGAGGAGTTCTTAGCTGATCGGCGTGGGCCTGTTGATATGATTTACTTGGATAAGTTCTTGCATCTTGGCTTGAGGGGCAGCGGGCTCTTATTCCTCGGCCTGGGAAAGTTCTTACTGGTTCTATGATTTTTGGACGTAACATTAATGCGGAGCAGGCAGGACTGTTTGAAATGGAAAGTCTTGGCTGTAATATGTATAGGCACAGCGATCCGATGACCAAGGATCTTTGGAGTTCTGTGGATGTTGCGGTGTGGGAGGTGCATGGTTGATTTTTTGGGGTTGAGACTGTGGCGACTTTGGGGGTGGGTCTGGGGATTGGCAGAGAGATGATATTAAACAGATGATATTCTGTGTCTCTAGGGGTTCAAAACACCACTAGAAAGAAGATAATTACTAGCGAGCAGAAACAATTTCGAGATTTTGCACTATAACACATCTACCACTGCATCTTTTGAACAAGTTACGAGAGCTAATTTATGCACAGAAGAAAGAAACACGTTCAGGTCACTTCTTTGTATATCAGAAAGCACGTAGATTGTAATTCCATCTCCAAGTTTTGGTTTACACATTCGTTCCATGATCAAAGGTCAATTCTTTGTAGACACCCGCGTCTATTATTGAAACCACGAAAGCCCAGATTCCGAAGATCTACAAATCCATCACGCAAAATGGAACAGGGCGATACATATAATACAAGTGACAAGGTTTAGTACAACGGAAACAAATTACGGAAGTTTCTCGGCTTCGTCCACCAATTCCTCAACCTTGAAGTTCTCAACATCACCCCGGGTGAACATGCGAACAAGCTCACTCTTCCGACCAGAAGCTTGTCCTTCAAAGTCATAGAAGCGCTGCACACAGCTAACAAGCCAAGTAGCCTCGGGGGCTGATACACCACCTTCAGGAATAATCTGACCATGCATAAGGACCAACCCCTTCTCATCCGCCAGATCGAGGTGGTGAGTGATAGTAGTGTGAGGCTGGGCAAATGCGCCGTGCATCTTATAAAGACCCAGATTCGTAAAGATCACAGTAGAGGTATGGTTATTGGAAGGCGACAGAGTGGACCCCTCAGCAGGTGGATGGAAAGCCCATTGAAGGAAATGGATGTCGGCAACGGTGTCAGCTCCCTCAGGCGCTTGCGCTGCCTCTTCGGGGGTCTGCGCGCGCGGGAGGGGCAGAATAAACTGCGGGTTCTCGCGTGCGGCTTGCATAATGCGCTTGTATGTGTCGAGGGGAATCGCGGCAGTAATAGCGTGCGAGTTCTCTGCGAAGCGGAGACGCCAGAGCGCCTCAATCTCCTTGGGTGGGAGCTCACGGATCTTCTCGACGTCCAGGTAGGTGCTGAGGGGTTTGACGGGACTGGAATCTCCGGAGACGGCGCGTGCGGCTTCGGCGGTGCGCGATTCCTGTGGAGGAGGGGGAGATTGGAATGATGGGGGTGTGCCTGGGAGGGCAGTGGTGGATGTAGGAGTTCCGGGCTCTGGAGTAGCTGCGGTGGATGCTGTGCGGCGGAGTTCTTGGATTTTTTCGTTGTAGGCTTCCTTCAAGGACTCAACTGTATCATATCCCTCCCTGGAGAAAACAGTCAGCACGGAAAGAGTGATTGTTGTCGAGAAAAGTTTGCTAACTCCTTGGCTTTCTGGTCCAGCTTGGACCGATACTTCTCCAAGACATACTTGGGATCGTGGTGCGAGGCGAGGAAGCGGACATCGTGGACCTGTGCCCATCGGCGCTGCTGATTACGCAGCAGGTGGGAGTTACCACGGATCACAGAGTGGAATCCCTGAAGTCGGAATGATGGCATTTTGAGTCTGAAGAGCAAATAAAATAAATATCAAGATAAGAGAAAGGCCGAGCAGGACTATAAGATGACATAATTGATGACATAAACAAATTATTGATGGCCATGAAATAAAGGCAGAAGTGAGCAGCATTAGGCATCAATACTGCCTAATTGGGACATGTGGGTCGTATCTAACTCACTGCCGGATACTCTATAGACATTTCAATATTATGCACTGGGTAGACACTGTCAGCTGTTATGCTTTTCTGCGAGCTTAGGACGGGGCGAGCAGAGTTGCCATATTGGGCTGGACCGGCGAGACCGATGCATACGTTTAACACAGCATCAGGAAGGTTCTTTCTTTTTTAAAACCCTCTGGACTTCAGAGTAGGTACCTACCAAATGAAAGAAAGAGCCACCAAGCAGTATAGTATACCATAACTAGAAAATTTGAAATGAGAAACACCTAGTTTTTCAGCATAATATCAATCTGGTAAATCTCCTCGTTGAGCTAGGCAAGCTGCACACTTTGATCCTTTGATCTGTGAATAGCAATCACAACGTTACCTTTTCAATTCTTTTTTGCTTTTGAACACATCTGAATTGACCTGAAATCAGAACTCCAAAAGGAAAAAGTGAAACCGCCGTCAACAGCCCATAGAACATCCACACCTCAACTAGCTCTGATTTGCTACCTCTATTTTTCCATAATATTGGTCCCTATCGATGTATCTATGAAAAGGGTTGAAAAAAATTTGGTCAGCTTTTAATAGATAATGTAAATGCCGGGTAATTACTTGCAAATAGTCTATTCTAATACTTGCACCTCTCGACATCCAGATTGATATCACGGTGGGCCTACCCGTGTTCATTTGTCAGCATTTTACTGCCCAACCAAGGTTGCCCTTGTGGACTGGGTCCCTGAACTATAACCTTAAAAGGCACCATCCTCTAACCCGTTCCAGCTCCTCAAAAACAGTCCCCTCATCTCCCAATATTCACCACACAACATATGTCCCACATCCCTATCTCCCCATCCCACAAAAAGAAAACTTAGGAAAACCCAACCAGAATGCCAGCCCACCAAAAAGAATTTTCCACTCCACCACCCCATCCCCCAGCGGGCACACCCAAGGACTCTCCATCTGCACTGCCCTGGTACTCCATCGCGCCGGGGGTATGGGAATTCCTGCTAAACGGCGATGGAGAACATAAAGCTGTGCTGCAATGGTGGGAGCCAAATGCTATCTCTGCGCAGATAGAGCCAATAACATATGACTGTATCGAAGAGGTCTGCACCTTGCGTGGCGGACTGGAAGACCTTTCGCTCGGACAGGCATGGGGTGTTGGAGCTTATGCCTATCGGGGACCTGGGATCCAGCATGGACCATATAGGGCGACGAAAAAAGGATGTCTGCAGTTTGTGAAGGTCGTGCCGGTGAAAAAGTAGTGGGGGTTTAAGGTTTTGAGTGTGTAGCTGGGATCCGTGGAGATTAATCGCTACAGATTTGGCTCTTTGAGATTTGCGTATTGATTGCTTGGCCTTTTTCGAGGATCGGTTTCAAAATTTCTAGCTAATTTTGCGGGTTTCCTTCTTTCATCTTGCTTACAAGCTATGCAAAAACATGAAGCATGATTCGCGTGATGCTTTCGACATGCGATATCGTGTCATGTATGATGAAACTCCAAACTCCGAGGGTTACGCAAGTAAATTCGCAAAGAATGAGACGAGTTAAACGCTTCTGAAAATTTGAATTTGTTCCTCAGATCGTCAATCATCAAATTTTGCACACAAGGTTAGATTGGCACATCATCTGCAACAGTTGCTTGAGCTTGAGTGGGGCGATCTTCCGCCGGAGTCTCCGTCTCGGGACCACAAGATTCAGGAGCAAGTTCAAGTTTTCCCTCAGGGTCCTCATGAACGGATATTTCCTGGCTCTGGTCCGGGTCCTGTTCCCCCGCTTCCTCTTTCTCCTCCTTCTCTTCAGCTTCTTCCCAATCATCAACAACCTCAGGCGCAGGGGTCTTGGCACGCATAGACTTCCCAGCCCCGACACCAGACCTCAGAACCAAGCGCTCCTTCTTCGCACCATCACCATCAAGAGCAGCATAAATAGACTTGCTCACCCACGAGTTCTGAACCGGAGTTCCAGTCCTCGAGCCAGCCCCACTACTACCCTTGCTCTTCGAAGCAACCTGAGCCCATCCGCCGTTGCCAGTACTAGCCTGTGCCTTGGCGGCTTCACGGGTGGCTTTAGCCTCAAGCGCAGCGACACGGCGCGCTTCTTGTTCTTTGCTGCGCTCACGCTCGCGGAGCTTGACACACTCGCGCACGCTCATGCTGCCGATACCGATGGTGGAGCCACTCCCCATGCCAAAGAGGGGAGGCATCCAGGCAATCGGTTTCAAGACGAAAACGTGGCGGTGGGGTTCTGGGTCATGGCTTTCCGTCACGAAGCCCCAGTCTGCGGCGAGGGAGTGCGCGAATGCGCGGAGAGTGGCTTTCGCCGGTTGGAAGCGGAATGAGCGGGTGGGTTTGTCTGCTGCTGCTAGGGCTTGGAGATTGGATTCGTAGGTTTGGAGTGTTGATAGAGGCACCGAGCATGCGAGCTGAACGTATTGGTTCAGAGTCTCTTCCGAGTATGGGAGGTTCTCGGCTGTGATAGTTTGAAGCGTGGTTGTCTGGTTGATATCGATGCCGAGAGCGCCCGCCAGGGAGCGGTTCCGCTCTAGGCGCGTACATTCATCGTCGCACGTCAACGGTGTCAACTCTGGGTGGCGTTGGGGCGACTGCACCTGGCCCTTGGAGGTCACGGCCTTAGCGGCATTGCAGCGTCTTTCTTGTCGTAATCGTCCGCAGCTACATGTCACTGCAATCTTGGACGAACACGATATCTTCTCGGAACACGCGTACGGCGCATGGCATTGCTCTGTGCACGGATGGCCGCACATCGTTTTGTTCTTTCCACAAGGCTGACTGCAAGGTTTGGTAGCGTCTTCGCAATCCTCCGGGCGATGACAGTCCTTACGGCAGAAGTGAGAGCCACACTTGAGCAGGCGTCCGCATATTTGACCGCAGCGTGCATCTGCTAGCCAGCAGGGCACGTTTTTCAACACTCGCCTTCCGCAGAGACACGCCTTTTCGGTCAAGAATGGACACTTGGGACAGTTCTCCTCGTCTGTGTGGCAGGTATGTGCAGCTTGAGGGTGGCCGCATCGCTTTGGACGCTCACAAGGCAAGTTGCACGCGGGGGGCTTTGCACCACACGGCTGCGGGGGATACAGAATAGATCTTCCGCAATTACACGGAATCTCTTCAAAGACTGCCTCCCTGCAGGTATTACATGCACCCTTGTGGCAAAGCTCTGGACATGTGTGCCTTCCGCATTTCAGCATCCGGCCACATATACGAGTGCAGATATGCTCTGCCTCGATGTCCTCGTCAGCAGGGCGAAGATGGGGCCTGAGTTTACGACGCGCAGCCTGGCGTTCGTTGGCCTTTTGCTCTCCCGGACAACACCTTTCAGTGCATGCATGTCGACCACAGTGTAGAGTCGCTTTGCACATGCGTGGGCACTGGGGAGGCTCATTCTGGCCTTGGTGACATATTGTCAGGTTGTTAGTGCGACCACAGTTGCACTTGATGTGAACATTGCGCAGACATGCGCCACAGGATCCAACGTGACAGAGTTTCTCGCAAGTATGACCACAAGGAAGTGTCTTCCCGCAAGGCTTTTGACAATTCAAGACGGGGTCTTCGCAGGAGGTCCGAGGTGTGTATCCCGGGATCTCAGATAATGGTGTCTTGCCACAGGCGCAGTTGACAATGACGTCTGGTGACTGTGGGCAGTGTGCATGATGAGGATCTTGCGGATGACATATCTTCTGGCATGAATGCTTGCCACAATCAAATGGACGATTACAAGTCTCTCCACAGTCAAAGCAACCGGTCCATTCATCTTCTGAGCCATCGTCGCGGACAAGTCGACTGTCCTCCTCATCGTCCTTTGACTTACATAGCATCTCCGTCTGCAGTTTTCCACAGTAGCAACGGGCGTCGATGCTAACCTCGCAGCCGCCACACAATCCCTCATGACACGGAAGCGGACATGTATGTTCCCCGCATGGCAGCAACTCACCGCATATTTCGCCACAGCTCCATCCATTCTCATAATCGGTATCCTGACAACGCTTCTGCGACGAATTAAGGCCACAGAAACAATCTTGAATCGGGCCCATAGCAGTACAAGGCGTACAAGGGCCAGCATGACAAGTCGTGTCACAAGGATGGGGGCAATTTTTGCGAGGTCTTGAGCAAGTTTGACCACACGAGTGTGGAGGCAAACCAGGAAGCGGTCTAGGATCGACCTCTTTTTCACACCAGCAAGAGTAGCTCGTGGGGAAATTTTGTTGAGAAAGGTTACAGCCCGGACAACGCCAAGCGCGAGGAGTGGGTGTTTCCTGCCCATCATCTTGAGCAGAAGGTCTCTGTGCAGCTGCACCCTCATTCGTGGACCATTTCTTGACACAGCTCAGATGAAAGACAGTCCAGCATAGCTCACAAGACCAGACCTTGGACCTGCGGCCCAGCTCGCTGCAGCAGATAGGACATTCGTACAAGTTGTGCGAGATGTCTTCATGGATGCGGGTGGCTAGGTCGTCGGCTGTGGACTTCGCCGTGACTTTAGGTGGTGGCGGTGCCCTAGGCTGTCTAGCTTTCCCTTTCCCTTTTGAAGATGGCGTTGGTTCAACAGGTTGTCGTTGTTGAGATGACGGTATCGGTGCAAAATCCGGTACAAAGTCCGGTACATCGGCTCTTAGTGAGTGGTCATGTAAATGCCCTGCACCGTGCAATAGAGGGCCATTTTCGGCCTGGTCTGGTCTTGTCAACTTCGCTTCGAAGCCACGCGCTCTCATTCCACGGGTTCGCGCCTCGAGTCGCGTCTCTTGGCTTTCAGGTCTTCCATTCTGACTCTGTCCCTGCCGGGGAGTGTTCTTTTGTCTCCGGCCTCTTCCTTCTCGGGTCCCTCCCCTCCGCGAGCTGGACGGTCCACCATGTTGACTGGGCTGAGGTGTTACATTCGACTGTGGTAGAGATTGGGTAGGTTGTGCTAGTGGCGCCGCTTGATTTTGTGATTCACCTGCAGGCATTTGTTGTTGACCATCACGCTTCGCCGAACCCCGCCCTCTGCGTCTAGATGGCCTGGAAGAACGTGGGGGCCGTGGCCCGGCTGGAATTGAAGCCTCAGGCTGTGGTGTTGCCATGACCGAGAATGCACCTGGGTCTGACTGGAGAATCCTTGCGTACTTCAATGCTTCCAGTGGATTTTCTCACTGGCGCTTGTTTTGAAGAGAGTAACTGGTGGTCGACTGAGTGTGTGGGTCTATGTAGACTGAAACGGTGGGGCAAGGTGAAATGAGCGTAAGCCAGAAACTAAATAGTGCAACAAGAAAGAAAGTCAAAGGCAGAAGCCCACTTATAGAGTGAAGAGAGAAAATTGTTGCACAATTAATTATCTAGACGGCGATAAAAGCTCGCCTGGCAGAATTGGGCGGTGCAGCAGGCGGTGACGTAGTGGCAAGCGGCTCAGGTGTGAGTCAGCTCCAGGGGAGTTGCACAACATGACTCACTGTGCCCAGGTGGCCCTAGGCGGCCCCTGGTGGTCAGGTTGGTGATCTATGCATTCAAGCCGTGCTTCGTGTTAGGGATAGCACGAACTGTTGCAATTCAGGTTGAAGCATGTAATCACAAAGTGAGGATCCACGGGTGATTGACTCCACTTTATGCCAAGACATCAAAGACCCAGCACAGGAGGTTCATGTCTAAAACACCATCTCGTGGCTTATTCAAAGCACAATCAGACTTCGGCAATATGGTTGATCATAGGGAAACCTGGTGATCTCTATCGATTCCATGCGTTGCAAAAGAAACGAGAACAGAAAACACAGCCAAAACACACTTGTCAATTCAATTTAGTCCCAATTCTGAATTAACGTAGACAAAATGCAGATTATCGAAACCAGCGTGCCAAAATAAACATGGCGCTATGCAAAAGACCAGCTCTTTCACCTCGTAACAAAGAATCAAACCACAGATTCTCATCTTTCAATTTGACTGAAATCATACACGCCGAGTCCATGCTCTATATGAACACAACAATCTCACCACGATCATTCCGTCTGAGTCTTAACGCACGGAAAAGATCCTTCTCATCATCAACCTTTCGTTCCCGACCCGCCCGGCTGCGCCCATTATCACGACCACGATCAGCATCATACTCATCCGACAGCTCACGGTGGAAGCGCTTAAGTGCCTTGTTAATGGAGCAGCCACGCTCGCTATGGCTGGCCACCAGCGACAGGAAGTGATGACCCAGCTCCCGCTGCAGATCCTCATCCGTGCGCGCCGGCGGCCGCGACTGCTTGTAGACAGTGACCTGGTGACCGTTGGAGGAGTCGACGGAGCCGCGGCGCTCGTCGCCTTGCTTAAGACGGCGGGAGGGTCTGTCGCCATCGGTGGGGTTTGAGCTCTTGCGCTTGGACTTGCGGGAGTCATCGTCGTCTGCGTGTGAGCGGTGCGACTTCTTGCTCTTGCGGACGTCGAGGTGGCTGTCGCCACTAGAGGAGCTGCCGCGGCGGGTTTGGACAAGAGTCTTGGAACCGGGCTCCGAGCCGTTGATGCTGGAGACGGCCGAGCCGCCGAACATGGAGGAGACGAGGCGGCCGGCGCGGTTCTTCATTGAGATGCCAAGACCTGAGTCGTCGTTGCCGTTGCGGCGGCTGCGCTTGATCGGGGACGAGGTGTCTTGGTAGGCGCGACGGCTAGTTTCTGGACTGTCGTCGCCGTCGGGGGATGCAGAGCGCATCATTCGGTTCAGGCCACCGGTTAGGCCGGAGTGGTTCAGCATGGGGGTGCCGGCATTGTTGATGATACTGGAGGGGGCGTCCATCATTGCGGTGTCGACTAATTCCCCTGGGGTGTTGAGCACATCTGCTTGGCCGCGCTTGCGCTTCTTCTCGCTGACGGTGCCGGGGGGCTTATCCTCGCGACGGCGGTCCTTCTTCTTCTTGGGTGCGGGTGTGACGAACTCTGTCGTTGACGCGTTCGGGGGCGAGGCTGAGTGCGAGATGTGGCCAGCACCGTATGAAAAGCCATTCTCCTCGAATGCGATGTCGTAGTTTTTACCCTCGTTATCCGTGTTGGGGTTGGTTTCGACGCGAGTGAGGGACTCGCTGGGGTCGAAGACCGATTTGGCATTGGGGTTCATCTTCATCTGTTCCTTGGGCGCAGCCACAGAGACCTTGGATGCGTTTGGAGTTGCATCGGCGACCAGATAGTCGAATACATTGACAGCCTTCTCATTGTTGGCGGGAGGAGAAGCGACAGTTCTCACCTCGCCGGCAGGCGGGGGCGTGGGGGCAGGGGGAGGAGGAGCGTCCACCACATGGGGTTGCTGGTGGCGGCCGTTGGGGGTTTGGTTTGGATTCTGTTTCTTTTGTCCCTTCTTTCCTTTCTGGGGCTTCTCTTTATACAAAGCACCCTGGTACTTTTGCGCCTCGCTCATGCATGACTATAGTGACCGGTCTCGTTAGCGGATGTCTCCGTTGTTGGTTTGACTGGGACTCTAGTAGAGTAGCCCGACAAGCATTATGCGAAAACGCGACGCGGATCCAACGTACCGTATGAGCTCTATACTCCATTCCGTAAAAATGCACCATACAATCGATACAGGTGAAGGAGGCACCGCGACATTGGCCGCGATGGGGGTCGAGCTTTTTCTTGGTGAGAACATCCCCGCATGCCTAGACTTCATGTTAGCAGTGATTCAAAGACAAGGCATACACCTCGGACACCAGATAGAACTCACCTCGCAAGAGAAGGAGACCATTGTTGACACTAAAGATCACCCTATCAGGTGCGCAAACGAGAGGTTGAAGGCGTAGTTTTTTTTTTTTTTTTTAAGAAAGGGGCCCTAATTCCTTGAGAGAGTGCTAGTAAAAAGCGTTTCAAGCGGGGAATTCGCTTTGATACGAAGTTCTCTCTATCGCAGCTTTTGCTCTTTTTTTCCTTTCTCTTTTCGCGTCGATTTTTGGCGCGCAGGTTCACACTAGTCCGAATCGGGAGCCACCCTAGGCTATATTAGGCAAGATGAATGGGCTGGGCGCATCAAGGTAGCGGGAAGTGTAGTCTTTTCCAACTACTTTGGGAACATTCATTGTCTAAAATAATCGAAGAAAGCGAGAACCCCCTGTTTTATCATCCCTTGACTCGGTACATGTTTCAGTGTAAAATGGCGCAGATCTCACACGGACATGGATGGCATGCCTGTCAGGAGGCCCCATGCTTTCATTTGTCCCCTCTTCCCAGTTGGACGGACGCGGGGAGAATCCGATAATGTAGATTGGCCCTTGTAACGTGCTTTGTTGGCAGCTATCCTGCTCTCTTTGACCTAAAAGACTCTTCCCGGGCCTTTCATGTATACTAATATGCATAAAAATGCCGGCCTGGGAGGGTCATGCCACATGAAACTAGTCGATCTCTCGAAACGTCGGTATCACGAGAGTGCAACCTGACCACATCATTGCTGTTGCTCGTTGTGAAGAACAAAAGAGACTTTGACCGGTACTTTCTGACCAGGCAAGCTTGGTACGACGGAATGCGTCTTTTAGTCTGCTTTGTTGGTCAAGGATATACTGGCTATGCCTCTGTGGTCATGCGCGCCATCCTCACACTTGATCACCAGGTAGAATGATACTTGCGCGCAAAATGCTTGGGTTACGCCTTTTGATGAGATTGGCAATCTAGAGGCGGGACTTGGACACCACTAGAGCTTATTGTAACTCACTATTCTATAGGATTAGGATATGCTCTTGAAGTATCTATTCTCTCCAATATGCGGAAATGATCCTGAACAACCTCCTAAAGAAATACCCTAGAGAGTGTGCCAGAAAACACGATGCGCCCAAGGGGATCTATTACATCGGTACAAAGGTATAGGTTTTTAGATATGGGCCTAGGAACACACCTTCCTTTATGCCAAAGGCCACATGCAGAACGCAACAAGGGTATATTGATTGATATTGACGTAGTCAACTGACGATATATTATTGTACAAGGGAGACCAGCTCCATAAGCGTGAGAGACAAGGTGTCGACACCCAAAGCATCCAAGTACCGGGTATGGAGTAGATAGATGGAGCTCCGAAATCGAAAGAATAGTCGGAGATTCATCCCTTCAACCGCGAGTTGTCCTAAATCGCAAGTTAGCAATCAAACAGCCATAAGCAGTTTGCCACAGCGGGAAGGCACTAACTCTTCCTTCGAGATCTCCACAGCAGGGCCATCATGTTGCCCTGTGCCCTCCTTCCCAGTATCAGGCCGAGAAGCAGCCGACACCTCCTTGGGCTCACCCTCCTTCTCATCCCCACCGCAACCGCAGTCATAGAATTCCCCTAGATTGGTGCAGTCAAACTCAGGCTTGTCGAGCATGGTATTGACCTCGTTATGAACGAAGCAAGCCCAGCCCGAAGCTGCATTTCGCGACGAAACCTGAGGCGGATACTTACTCAAATGCTGCATGAAATGCTCCGCACATTCTCCACTGATGTCATCGACCGTTAGCTTCCAATCCACCACAGAAAATCGCACCAGAAAAGTGGAGCATTTGGGAAAGTCTCATTACCAAGGATATAATCGAGCAAACAGATAGATATAAGAGCGCAGCGCCTCTTTCTGGTCTTCCGTGGGTGTCTCGGGGAACCGCGCCATCACAGTGTGGAAGTACTTCCAAGTCGCACGACCTAGTTCAGCCCTTGAAAAGCCACGACTTCCGTAAGCGAATTGTCCCATCACGCTCGTGTACTGCCCAATGGGTCTCTCTCGGAGTACCTTACTTGACAGTCTCATTGCCTAGTTTCGGCATTATCACATCGCCCTTCAGTGTGCTATCTTGGATGGTTATCCCCGGTGCGGATGCCGGTGCCGAGTGGTCGATGTGGCCTGGGGCGCGGATGGCGGGACTCGGTGGCCCCTGTGGTCGAATAAACAGGAAGAAGATGAGGCATAGTGCGATCGATGCGCTGGTGACAATGCGCCGTGTGATTTGTCGGCTCGCCATGTTTGCGAGCAGATGGTGATGGTAGGGAAAAAGTAATGTCGCCAAGCGTCCGGTCGCGGGAGCACCTGGGACTTGTGAACAGGGAATGTTCCTGTGCAGAATACGAGATTGAAGATTTCAGGAGAGATTTTGAGAAATGAGTGTTAAAGGAGATTTCTATAAAGGGGATTCTACGAGTTACCTACTTGGGCCCGGGGTAAGTTGCAGCTTAGTCAGGGTTCGCCGGGCCTCCTATAGTGCGGGGCCGCGAGTAACTATAACTTGCCCAGAAAGAGTTCCAAAGTGTGTATCATACGATTGATCAGTAGAGATCACACGATTTGGAAAACGTGTCTCCCTGCTCGGTGAAATTTCATTTATGCTGATTATACTACGCCTCCGACTCGAAGACTCAACCCCTCTAAACCGAAATCGGGGTGTGTTCCAGGGGTTTTACTTCTGAAGTGGCAGGGTTTGGCCTGGATGCACAGAAGAGTTGATAGACTGCCAGATAGCATTTTCAGTTGTTGGGAGCGAGGTTTCTGACTAGTACAATGTTGTGTTCGATTCATGCTTATCTACGTCCTATCGTGATCTCCAACTGCAGCAACCGAATCACTCAAACTCGGGGGCAAGTCCTCCTTGCCTGTACCCCAGCCGCTCTCTTTGTCCCCGAGTGTCAGCTCCAGCGTCATACCCCGAGTAAAAAACTCGTGTCCGATCCAGTTTTTGGTGTAAGGCTTCCCATTGAGCGTTGCACTCTGGATATATATCTTATTGTAGGTATGGTCGAAGTTGACATTCCGAATGGTAGCAGTTTGATTGGTTTCAGGGTGAGTGATTGCAACGGCCTCAAAGAATGGAGGAATAATCAGATACACATCCTGACCGGGGTTCGGGAAGAGACCCATCAAGCTCCATGCCAGGAAGGAACCCATGGCTCCCGAGTCGTCGTTCCCAGGTAGCCCGTTGTGCGTGGCGTTGAAAGAAGACGGGATGTAAGCGTGGACTCGGCTGGCGGACAGACCAGGGCGTCCAGCATAATGGTAATCGTACACGGTCAAGAAGACAGGTTCATTGCCCATGTCTGCCAAGCCAGAGGTGTGGAAATAATCCAACCGAGACACGAAGGACCTCGGGCCGCCGACCATCTTGATCAACTTTGCCATGTCATGAGGGACGAAACTATCCAGGGTTAGCATTGAAGGCTTCCCGGACAGGGAAGATTATACGCACAACAAGTACTCCCAGATACTGGACTCGAATGTCTCTGAAGGGTTCGAGGTAAGAGAGCACCACGACGCCAGCGCACTGCAGGCAATCGGGTCCTGATATCCCCAAGTTCCATTAATGTACCTTGGCTGAAAGAACCCAGTAAAGCCAGTATCTGTACCATTCCCAAGCAGCGATATCTGGTCTTCTTTGTACAAGTTCTGCCAGTTGCCAGACCGAGACAAATAGGTGATGTAATCCTTTTTGCCGAGGCCCTTGGCTACAATTGATAGGCTGTAGTCATTATACGAGTACTCTAGCGTTCGCGAGATACTCCGTGAATTGGTTCCAAAGCCTATATAGTCGAAGTCCAGATATGGGATGTAGTTGAGGTGTTTCCAGCTCTGCAGACCACCTCGCTCTTCATATGACCATTCGAGTGGTTCGTTCTCTGCATCGTTGACCATAGCTTTGTAGGCAAGTTCCCAGTCAATACCTGTAAGGTTCTTCACGTAGGCATCTGCGAGAACAATATCGGCATTGGAACCTCCCTGTGTCCAGCCTTTGCAGAGACTCATGCGGCAGTCGGGCAGCCATCCTTCGTGCTTGAAGGTATCCAGCAAGCTACGGACCATTTTCGACTGTGTTGTTGGGTCAATGATTGTGAGAAAGGGATGCTGCGCCCGAAAAGCGTCCCATAGACAGTAGAAAGAGTCGAAGTATGGCTCATCACTTTTCCATAGTGGATTTTCCCCAGTCAGATCTTGAGGTGATAACATGGTTCGGTAGATACCACTCCAGAAACTGCCGATCAGGTCTTTGCTAGCACCACCCGGCCTGATCTTGATAGGACTGAGCTTTTCCTTCCATGCCGTCTCGGCAATTTTGCGCAGACCATCAAAGGCATTTTCCGGTTCAGGCACTTCCACTTCAGCGGTTTTGCAGGCTTGATCTGAGCTAATAAAGCTGACTCCTACCCTTACAGTCACAATCCCACTATTTGGACGGTCGAAGGCCATATAGCCTCCAGCTTGTAGGTAAAAGTTGTTGAAACCGCGAGTGACAAATAATTCCTGCACTGACCCAGCTCGGTCATTCACCCAGATTCCGCTATCATCGACCTCAGCATCGCCGAAATCAGCACAGAAATATGACTTGTAAGAGCCAGCCCCAAAGCTCGGCAAGAAAGTACCATTGCCTTTGATTCGACCTTTGTCAGCGTCAAGGCTAATAGAAGCATTCTGTCGACTATCCCACAAATCAGTTAGATCAACCGAGATCAACGGATTGAGGTCGTCTCCATCCGCCGTCTGTCCCTTTGGGAAAGTGAATCGGTACAATGCTGTGCGCCGCGCTGCAGTCATCTCAGCCTTGATGCCATTCTCGAGCGTCAGGGCAAAGTAGCCAAGCTGCGCAACCACAGAATCATTCTTATAGTGAGCCGCGCGGGCGGCTTTCGGGAACTTGCAATTCTCCACAATATTATCTTTGCAGTACTGAGGGAACAGAGGAAAATTTCCCATCGAGGGATTTCCGCCCGTACCACTATCATGCATGTGCGAGAAGCCCGTAACATTGCTTCCATCAGTTGAGAAGCCTCCAGTATTCTGGCCGTCGACATCAGCGACAGGCTTTGCCATGCCATATGGGAGGCTTGCGCCTGCGAAAACATTTCCGCCATTGGTCGATCCGATCAGGGGATTGACATAGCGAAGGTTATCCTGGGTTGCCACTATACTTAGGGCAAATTGAAGAAGTAACAAACTGAACAAGGTGTTTTTCTGCAAAAATGCCATGGCGTGGTGGAATTAGTCGAACCACGCGTAACCACGCGTTAAATTTGTGGGTCTGGGCTGTGAATAACACGATGGATACAGAAGGCGGGAAGAATTAGCGAGCACCTTTCCTGCGAGGAAGGTGTGTTTCACATCACCGTGTTGTAACGTCGCATCGTTCGTGCGATCAACTGCCAAAACGGTGTTAGTACTGGATACAAGGGCGGCCTTTGTGTGCGGGGTTAGCGTATTTTGAAGTTCCGCATTGTTGCATGAAAGGTCACAGAGGCCCTTTAGGCCATTTCAAGGTAGTGAATTGGAATTGCATTATAGGTGTTGGTACTTGAAATCAAGTTTCTCTATACGCAACGTTACATATTCCATCTTACACTAGATTGTTCCGCTGATCCAAGTAACAAGAGTGAAGGAAAATTACCTAATCTTGTGTAATCTAGTGTGGATCATATGATCCACTCGTCAACTATCAAACCTTAACTGTAGCGTCCACTTGACCTTGTCATCTCTGCGTCTGGATATTGTCTCCTTACTGCTTTTGGTTAATGTTTTTTTGATTTTCAACCCCTATACACAGAGTCTACAAATTGACTTGTCGTCTTTTTGGAATCCAATACATCTCAGTGATCACCGGACTACAACATGCGTCTGGGTCCCATATGAATCGAGTGGAGCACCGCCCCACTCAGCTTTCACTGATGGAGACTTCAAGATGTACAAACAAAAGCTAAAAACCCTGCCCGATCTCAGTCTCGAGCTATTGCTCATGATTTCAAACAACTTGTCTCGCCTTAGACAACCTCAGATTGCTGGGTTACTTGGTAGCTGGATGCCACAACCTACCAAAGAGCCGCACGCGGGGGCTCGATGATGGGCCGCGACTCATTTTCTTGACAAACTTTTCTCGTGACTTCCCACAGTAGTATCTCTGTCACGCTTGCCTACGACTTCATCTTTGGCAAAAGGTCGCTCTACCAAGTCCCACATTCTAAGTTCCAGCCTGCGTAGAGTCCGTCCTTAGACCATAGCGTGCATCGCCTCAGATGGCCTCTTTGTATTATACATGATCCAAGCCTCGCATATCACAGGATTTATTTTTGCTCATCTTCAACTTGCCATGCGAAGGTTCTACTACGGAATTTCACTTGGGATCCCTGCTGAGCCTTTGCTCTATACCGAGGCGAGAACCAATCCTATCACGGACAAAGCGCTGAAGCCTACCAAATCGCAGGATAGAGAAGAAATTGAAGGTAGTCAAATGAAAGATTTACTGTCAGTTGACACTCACATCTACTCGAGCCCTCCGAGCCTTTACTTACGAACACAAGAGCTGGCAGTAGTAAGGCGGCAGAACTTATCGCTGTTATTGCCACTTCTTAAAGATGATGCCATGCACAATTGAATGCATATAGCCCTATAGTTTTAATTTAAATTCTGTCGTTGACAATCTCATGAACAAATATCGCTATGACACGATAACAAAACCCCAAGGCAAAGGACGCTGCAATGAATGCAATACCTCACGGCAAATTGAGACACGGACTTATGCGGCAGACATATATAACACCATGTGTGTACAACAGAGATACGTTGGGTCCAATTCCTTGAATCCAGGTGATGAAGTTGAATGAGATCTTCCAATCCTTTTGATGCTATACAATATGACTAGAAAGTTCGCTTTTTTTACAAGTCCCCAGGTGACCTTACCCCCTGACGATTTCCGCCGAAACGGTACAAAACTGCCCACCCGCAAGCTTACTCATCATGGCTGGACAGATTGCAAGAACAATTCCTTTCGAGTGTTCTCCACATTCCAAGGCGAGAACTTAGGCAAGAATCTAGCCATCATCGAAGAGAACCAGAAGCTCGCTACCGGCAAGGGACGCAAGATTAGCCAGCGCTAGCCTAGGTTGTCTTCCAGTGAGTGGCCCCCCTCACGGGAACTGCTAAGCCACACGGTAACAGAGATCGTTTTGCGCGTTGTGCTATGGTTGGACATTTAGCCGAGGGAAATTTAATTGGAAACCGGTTGGGCTTGCTTGCGTCACCAACTTCGGTATAGCTGCCAATTGACCAAGACTTTCCAATTCACCTAGAGGGATATCCCGTAGGTTAAGTTGTTCGCTGATTCTAGACCAAGGACTTACTGAAAGATATTGCGCAAGCTAACGGACACGAACGGACAGGATCCTTGCAGAGTATTTGCAAAGTAGACTGAACGGCAATTTCGACGAGGATCCCGGGAGCAGTAGATTACACATGGTGGCAGTGGATGTCAACCTCATTCACATTGGAAGAAATCATCGATGGGTGCATTTCGGAAAATGAGTGGGTTGGACAAAGTCAAGATTAGATTAGATGAACCAAAGTGATTGGTCTGATTGATAATCTAGTCTCCGCAGACTGGAATTATTGTTGGGTTATCCAAGACTTTTGTCCGTTACTGCCAGTGCAGGGTTTTTGTCCTGATTCGCGCGGTCGCATGGAGGTCGTGCGCGATCGTTGGATGATGTTAAAGGCTGAGTGAGTGGGCCGTTGGAATCCCACAAAAGAACACGGTTGGGACTAGTAAACAACATATACTGTGAAGCGCCTAGAGCGTTTGGGGGAAAACACGACCCAGCCCCACAGGGAACTAGGCTTAGCTTTGCCCC
This sequence comes from Penicillium digitatum, assembly GCF_016767815.1. Lineage (NCBI taxonomy): Eukaryota > Fungi > Ascomycota > Eurotiomycetes > Eurotiales > Aspergillaceae > Penicillium > Penicillium digitatum. The sequence goes on along the minus strand of NC_089386.1, from coordinate 946,449 downwards.
AAAGCCAAGGGTACACATGGGAAGCTTAGCTTAATAGCGTCATAAATTTAGGTTGAGCATATCTGATTGAAATCAGATAGATCAGAAATCAGATAAGAGGGAGTAAAAGTCAAATTGCGGCATGTGTCCATGGACCGAGGAGCCGAAGGCGATTTGTTCCACGAAGTTCAATTGAGGTGAGCTGGTGACCTCGGAGACTCGGAGATTAGAAGATTCATGCACGAGGCCAATAGTTGCTTGTTCCTTTGGTTTTCTATTGGGGGCTAGAAAGGTGTTAGTTTTTTTTTTGCTATTTTGAGCTTCTCAACTGTGAACTTTGGCTGTATGGAGTATGGAGTATGGAGTAAACCGCGTGCTCATGCAAGGGACATACAGGCAGATAGCCTTCCTGGTGAAAGGGCAGTAAGGGGAAAAAAGAATAGATTGAGATAGATGATCGCATAATTCGGATCGAAATGTGAGATCTTGATGTCCGCCTCTTTAAAGCGGTAAAAGTAGTTGACGCAAACGGGGTGGCCGCATCAAGTAGGCAACTGAAAAGAGAGAAATGTGAGCCTGGGAACTTGGGAGAGGAGAGGAACGCTAGTCCAAAATAGGCCAAAAAGTCAGAGATCGGCCAATCACGGATCTTGTCCCCACGCTGTCTCTGCCACTGCAACCCCTGATTGGGTCAACTATCAGATTGCCCCGGTCCGCTTACCCCGAGATTATCTGATCCTCGTCGCATCGGATTCTCCCGTCGAGAGCGAGGCGAGGGGAAAAAAAATGGAGACTGTGTCTGGACCACTCAGGAAATTCTTGCCTGGAGTCTCCCAGTGCACTCGCCAGATAACAAGAAAAAACAGCCCCTCCAGTATTGCAGATCTTTCCTCTCTTCTCTTTCCATCCTTGCAAAACACTCTACACTCAACTTTTGTCAATCCTCATATCGTCTCTCCGGAAGCAACTGGGGACTTGGCAACTGGTTTGAGTTCCTGTGGCCGGACGAAGGCGACATACAGTGATGGGTCTCCCCATGGCGGCTGAAGGTCGCGATGACGGCAAAAACATCGATCGGACTATAGTTGGAGAGGAATCACATGGCTTGCAAATTGATAAAATGAAGGCACGCGGGACTAATGGCGATAATCCATCACAGCATGGTCCCGAATCACCGCCCGGATCGGACGGCTCTCACGCAGGCGATATATTCGATGACGAGAAGGAACTAGCACAGCACCCCGACAGTGTCACGGAGGGTGCTCAATTAGGTCAGCAGAAGGCGGAAGCAGCGGCGCTCGCATGGAACCGGCCAGCTTTGGTTGGAATATATGCTTGGTAAGTGAAACGTGGTTTGGCTATTCCTGCTTTTGGGACAAAACCTCTCTTCTGACTAGGGTTGTACTGGCAGGATCTGGATCTGCACGTTTATGTTGGCATTTCACTCGAATATAAGCGGCTTTCTGATCAACTATATCCAAGGAGGGTTCAAGACCGCACCGCAGGTCTCCACCTCCTATATCCTCGCGAACATTGTGGGCGGCGTCCTTAAGCTGCCGCTTGGTAAGACCTTGAACTTGTGGGGTCGTGCTGAGGCTCTGGTGGTCTCGACAGGCATTTACCTTCTTGGCATGGTCATCCTCGCTGCATGTGATGGTCCCAATGGGTATGCGGCGGGATATGTGCTGTACTGGATCGGCTACTATTGCTTATACCTGATCTTGAATGTTTTTGTGGCCGATACCTCAGGTCTAAGGAACCGAGCGTTCGCTTTTGGCTTTATGCAGACGCCGTTCATCTGCACTGCATTCACAGGCAGTCTTGCAGCAAACTCGATCTACGCCAAGTACGGGTGGCGCTGGGGTTATGGCATCTTCTGCATAGTGATGCCGTTTGTGTTTTTGCCCCTCGCAATCGCTTTCAAATACTTCGAGAAGAAGGCAGAAAGGAAAGGCATCTTCCGACGACAGCCCAGTGGTCGTACTGTAGAACAGTCTGCCATCCATTATATCCATGAATTTGATGGTAATAATACCCAAACCGAAGGTCGGGGTGTTGACACTAACGTTACGTTGCTAGTTATTGGCGCTTTCTTGCTCATGGCTGGTTGGGTTTTGTTCCTTCTACCATTCAGTTTAACTCAATACGGCCGCTCTACGTACTCAAGCGCAAAATTCATTGTTCTCCTCATCCTCGGAGTTGTCGTGTTGGGGGTCTTTGCAGCATGGGAGAAATGGGTGGCTCGAACTCACTTTATCCGCTACGAGTTGATCAAGCGGCCGACCATTCTAGGCGCATGCATCCTGGCCGCCGTACTCTTTTTCAGCTTCGAGCTCTGGGATCAGTACTTCTACAACTACGTCCTGATCTCCTACGACATTTCCCCAGTCCATGCAAATTACATGATTCAGATTTATAACGTCGGCTCTTGCTTCTTTTCTCCCGTCATTGGAGCCATTATCTGGGCCACTGCGCGCTTTAAATACATCTGTCTATTCTTCGGAGCCCCGCTTATGATCCTGGGCTCCGGGCTGATGATCTACTTCCGCGGCGCAGACCATGGCATTGGCTACGTCGTCATGTGCCAGATCTTCATTGCCTTCGCCGGCGGCACCCTCGTCATTGGCGAAGACATGGCTGTAATGGCGGCAGGTGGCCGTGAGGGCACCCCGATGATGCTGGCCCTCATTGGATTGTTCTCGAACATTGGCGGTGCGATCGGCCTGGCTGTTGGCGCTGCTATCTACAACAATGTCTTCGTCGATACTCTCACAGCACGATTGCCGGACAATTTGAAGGCCAATGCCACTCAGATCTACCTTGGTGGTATCACTGTGCAGTCAACTTACCCATGGGGAACTCCTCTTCGCGAAGCTGTTGCGTATACGTGGGGCTATGCTCAGCGTTTGAACTGCATTGCTTCTACTGCCATATTGGCTTTGACAATTCCTTGCATTCTGGCCTGGAAGAACTACGAAGTAAACCGGAAGCAGAACAAGGGTGAAATGATATTCTGAACAGGGTTTTTACTGCACAATATGTCCGGTTGGCGCACGAATTAGCAAATTTTGTTCATGTGTCGCGTTGTTTTGGCTGTGCTGCATCCTCTGCCGTGCAGAGTAAGGGTCACTGCTTTCAACATTTATTTCTCGTAAGTATCTTATTGAAGATGAATGATGCTAGTATATACATATCTCACTACATTACAACCTTAGCTGTATATTACAGAGTTCTCAACTGGACGTCAGGACGGAAGCCCACAGTGGCATATTCTATCGTCGGTGCCGTGCTTCCACTTGCTGGTCCGAAGATGCATGCTGCTCTTGGGTGGTTGGGGCAACTCGCTGCCTGGACTCACTACTCTGGTGTTTTGTGCATTTCAGGTCGTCTTTTGGTCTATGGCGAACGCGTTATGACGAGTTTTAAATTCCAGTTGACTTTCTGATCGGGTATCAGTGCTCGTGTTGAGAACGGACTGGTATGCGTCTAGATTCGTCTTTGCACTATGTAGTTCGGATTATAGATACGAGTGATGTTGAAGATGAGTCTGATTAAGCGTGTTGGTTGGTGAAAAGGGTCGTTCAACCTAAAAATTACCTGTGCATGTATTTACAACTCCAAGAGTCAACTCTGTGGACTGAGTCGTAGCTGGCATCTTCTAAAAGGACGTCGATCTTGGCTTCTAAGCTTCTGCAGGGCAAGGTTTGTTCGCACAACGCACATGGTATTGGTGTAACCGTATGCCCAGTAGATCTGCCACAAGTTGTACCAAAATTTAACGCTATCTTCTACGGCGGTACCCGGAGCCCATCACGAAGAGTGCAGCATGGCCGCATCTTGTCCGTATCTGCTTGAAATTATCCTTGCAATCTCGGCCTTACACTTGGCCTCAGTTAAAACAGATCATCGGACTTTGTAGCTGAATCATGCCGTGCGATATCAGAACAAGGAATGCAAAGGATTGAGCAAGGTGCTCCCAGAAACCTCGCTGCTAGATCACAAACAAAAGTTTGTCCCCTCTATCATCATAAAGCTCTTCGCCATAGAATCTCCAGTATTGTCTCTTGCAAGAAGACCACTGGATCCGATTTCGGCGGTTCTTGGGGCTCGCATATTGATGTCTGGCCCCGTCATACTTCATTTCCGGATGCTTGAAGCTAGAGTCGACTCACAGCTGGATGGATGGCTGTGCGCTTCTAACATACAAGAACCTTTGAAACTGGAGAACATGATCAAGTCCTCATGTCTAGCCCACTGGCGAAGCCTGAATGATAATCTGAGATAGTAGCGGCAACCCTGGTCGAAAACACGCTTCTAGTGTTCAGCCTGCACAAATATGTTTCAGTGAAGCACGAAGTGACTAGGTAGGGCTTTTGAAGCTAGTGATCAATGCAGAGCCATAGTGAGGTCGCTGGGTCGACTTCGCTCGATTATTGAAACAACCAAAGGATCGGATCAACCGATCTACCAAGCCACATGGTAGCAGCTTCATGAGAGGCCATCGAGCCGTGGCCAAAATCAGACCACGTGAAAATCCTTTGCATGGCCCTGGTTCTGTTTCTGCATTTTGGCATAGCTATGCGTCTCCTGTGCCATCGATAGTATGTGCGCGACTGTAGTAGTCAGTTATTATTAGCAGCACTGGAAGCACTGGGTAAGGTTCTTCAGGAGGGGAGACCATTTCTTGGCCAAGACAAGCCGGAGGATGACGACATTGCATGGGTAGTTGTGGAGATGGGTTCTGAAGTAAATATTCCATGCCCTCCAGTATGTATTACAATTTTCAATCTTTGTTCTTTGACAAAAGACGGGAAAATCACTGAATCAAATCAAAGGTAGATAGTAGGTCACACTTGAACGTTCGGAGTGAAGAGGTTGATCCAATGACCCCGAAAATCCTCCGAGCTTGATCTGGCCCCGGAAGCTGCCCGGTTGCTTATCAGCGGGGGTTTGACACACCGCTACAGAGTCACAACAGTCTTGGAAGAGGCCGCCTTTCGAAATGTCTCCTTATTTCCAATCCATCACAGCTTATCGCTTGGCGCTGGTTGCATTCGAGCATCCTGGAGCCCGCTGATCCCTTACACAAGCGCCCGGAGAGAACCTGGACGGTTGCCAATCGTGAAATGCAACACCCCTGTCGGATCGGCCAGGATGTGGAGAAGCAGGTAAAGCTATCTTTCCCCCTCTTCGTTACTACCGAGTTCGCGCCAGGTTTGAAAATATTAATGTTGGATGGTACATTAGCTTGCGGTTATGCCAGCCTCTTCTCCAGGATCTACTTGTGCGCATCATTCCATTCCGCAAAGAAATTGGAGGCAGACTCTTGTCAACATGTTGCAACCGTTAAGACTTGGAGTTTTGGCGATTTTGTCGTTGCTATTGATCACAATTCATCTACCCAATGCAATCACCTCGCCCTTGGAGTTCTCAGTGCGGAACCCGAATTTTGGCCTCGAGTCGCATGGTAGAATTAGCCCTGGGAAGCTGGGTGCTGTCGCTAGCGAAAGTTCTATATGCTCCAGCCATGGATCTGATATACTGAAGATGGGCGGAAATGCTGCTGACGCAGTGAGAATGCCTATCCAGGTGGGCTTGGGGTTAAACTCGAAACTAACAATCACATAGTTGGTCGCAACTGAATTTTGTATTGGTGTCATAGGTGAGGCTACATTCATTCAGTCAATAATTACAGTTAAGCATAGCTAACCGACATAGGAATGTACCACAGTGGAATCGGCGGAGGTGGCTTCATGCTCGTGAGATCAGCTAAGGGTGATTACGAGTTTATCGATTTCCGAGAGACGGCTCCAGCCGCGGCATTTGAGGATATGTATAAAAACAACGAGGATGCTTCCATTTACGGCGGACTGGCAAGGTAGGATAAATGCGCGGAGCGGATGGGGGTCAAGGTTAACAATCATTCTAGTGGAGTTCCAGGTGAAGTGCGAGGTCTCGAGCACCTCCACAAGAAATATGGCTCTCTTCCATGGTCAACTGTCGTGCAGCCGGCTATCCGCACAGCCCGTGACGGTTTCCCTGTTACGGAAGATCTTGTGAGATACATGGCATCTGCCGTTGGCAGTGGAGATGACTTCCTGTCTAAGAACCCCACGTGGGCAATTGACTTTGCTCCGAATGGAACCAGGCTTGGGCTGGGTGATACAATTACCCGACGCCGCTATGCGGATACCCTTGAGGCTATCGCAAAGAGTGGCGCGGATGCATTCTACTCGGGCCCCATCGCGGATGCTATGATCAACGCAGTCCAGAGCGAAAACGGGACGATGACGCTTGAAGATCTGAAGAACTATACTGTGGCTATTCGGGATATCTCTCAGATTGACTACCGTGGCTACAAGATCACGAGCACGTCAGCACCGTCGAGTGGTAGTATCGCTATGAGTATTTTGAAGATTCTCGGGACATACAAAGATTTCTTTTCGACAGAAAAGTCTGTGGATCTGAGTACCCATCGGTTGGACGAGGCGATGCGATTTGGTTATGGCGAGGTATGAACAGCCAGCTTTGAGTTCACTGGCGGACTCTGGTCAATAGTCGCTTACATGAAACGCAGAGATCTAAATTTGGCGATCCACTATTTGTTGACGGGATGGCCAAGTATGAGAAGGAGATTTTGAAGCAGTCTACGATTGATGATATTCGATCGAAGATCTCGGATGTGCGAACTCAGAACGTATCTGCTTATAACCCAGCCGGGCTGGAAAGCCTGGACACGTAGGTCCTACTTGGTGCATGATTCTCTGACATTAGGTTAACTCCGCATCAGCCCTGGAACTTCCCATATCGCAGTGGCCGACCACACTGGCCTTGCAATCTCAGTCATCACCACAATCAATTTGCTCTTCGGTAGCCATGTCATGGTCCCAGAAACCGGTATCATCATGAACAACGAGATGAACGGTATGTTTGAGAAAGCCAGTCCTAGGCCCCGGAGTTGATCAAAACTTTCCCTAGACTTCTCCATTCCAGGATCATCAAATTCATTTGGATACATCCCATCTCCATCCAACTACATTCGCCCTGGAAAACGTCCACTTTCTTCCATCACGCCCGTGATAGTTGAGCGACCCAATGGCAAGCTATTTTTGATTGCGGGATCCGCAGGAGGAAGCCGTATCATCACTGCCACCGTTCAGAGTGTCATTAATTCCATTGATCAAGGACTCTCCGCTGCCAAAGCATTGGCCAAACCCCGTCTGCATGATCAGCTAGTGCCAAACCAGGTCAGCTTCGAGTTCACTTACGACAACGCAACGGTTGCTTCCATGAAGGCGCGCGGCCACAACGTTACCTGGGTTGCCCCAGGACAGAGTTCTGCCCAGCTGATTCGGGTCTTGCCTAATGGAACATTCGATGCTGCTGGTGAGCCGAGACAACTCAATTCGGCTGGTTATTCTGTATAGAATAGGATACATTGGTAGTGTGGATGTCACACTACACACATTGTCAAGATCGTGTCACGGTACAAACGATCCATTGTATGTAGATAAGCTGATTTAGCAAATTCACGTATTTTGCAACTACGGCTCTTTGTTGTAGATTCTTTGGCAAGCGTATGTTGGAGATTGGCGTTCCTTAATCTGATGGTCTGTGCTTTCGAGATTCCCTCTCTTATAGAGAGCTCCAACTCAATTGATCTTTACTTCTCTGTTCAAAGTCTACCGTGACATGAAAAGTTGGTTTGAACTTGTCTCTTTCTTTATTTTATGTTTGCTGGTTTTATCAACACAATATCGCGTCACCTTGTCAAACTAACACGTGAAACGACCCACCCGTGTCAAAGAGAGCTAGCTAGACAGCTTTCCTCGCGATTTCCCCGAGATCAGCACGGATTTCACCGGCATAAGACGCTTGCAGGTGATTTTTCTTGCTCTTTGGCTGTCTTTTAGCTTGCATTAACCAGACATCTTTCCACCCAAGCAGTCCACACCCGAAGAAACATCTACCTCGATATGTCAACGAATCATTTGAGCTTCCCCGACTTCCTACCCTAGACAACTTACCATCTACTGTGGCATCAGGAATACAATGGCTCGACTCAGCAAAGTCTCTGTTGATGTTCCCCTCCCATCCTTCGACATAGATCCCCTCAAGACCTTTGACGAACACTGCTTTGACCGGGCCGTTGACAACATCTTGTCCGAGGAGGCGAGCATCGAAGAATCCCTAGACGAGATGATGGAGGACGATATTGGTATCTCGAGTCCATTTAGTCATGATGGTGCGTCTGACTCCTCGAAGCTCAACGTTCGTCGAGGCCGAAGGACTGGAGCCACCTCGCCGCATTTTTCTATGTCCTCGACCTCCTCAGCTACAACCACCTCCGCAAAGAAACCGAAGCCGAGAAGGTCTTCTAGAAATAGGAATACTGTGACAATAGAGGATGTCAGTGGGCACAGTGAAGCTCTTGGGGGCCTCGAAAACGCCACAAAACCTGAGAATGAGGAAGTCATACGAGTTGAACCTTATCCCATCCACAAGGCTGGTGGTCAGCCTTATGCAATTCCAGAAACCAACGAAAATCCCGCAATGCCAACCAGTGACAACGAAATTACTGCGGAAGAGAAGATCTTTGCTTCGGTGGACCCAGAAAAGCAGTTGGAGGTGTTGAAGTTCGTTGTGTCACACTCTTTCATGACGGATCAAGTTCAACCTGTTCGACGTTCGGCCAGGCGAGAATTTACTGGCCAAGTTCGCGGCATCGCCGCGGAGGTTGGAATGAATGACACTGCTATCAACTCTTTGATTGACCATGTTCGAAAAACCTACCTTGAGGACCGTGGAATCGTGGCAGCTGATAATGCTGGCTCTGCATTCGGGGATGAAGTGGACAGCACAGAAGAAATTCACACCAAGAGCGCGCAACGAAAACGGCGTAAGAGCAGCTCGGATCAACCCGAGGACAAAGAGCACAAGAAAAGCAAGAGACGTCACTCGGATAAGACAAGACGGCGCAGCCATGATGCTATGCAACACGATGAGCCAACTAAGGCTTCAGAAGTTCTTGTCCCAGATGTTCCTTCTAATAGCCAGGGTAATGGAAACACTGAGCCACAAGGACCGAAACAAATGGACCACACGCCGGATCCACCAAAAATGCCCATGAACATCATTCGGGGTAGCCCCAGTACACCCATCGGCCTCTCCGACTCTCCCCCTTATGACGAGTTCGTGCTTGGAGCTGATTGGGTTCCATTCCAAAACCGAAGCGTTGGCTCCATCAGAGGGCTCACGGATCTCGAGGAGAGCTACAAAAAGGTTCTTACACCTCACTTGTCACCTAACTTCCGGCAAGAGGTGATTCCTGAGAGCCCGTTACCTGATAAAGTGGTAGAAGAAATGCACTCGAAACGTCGCGAACCAGGCAAAGCATCACAGCGAGAAAAGAACAAGCGCAAGCGCGAACGAAGAAGGGAGCGCAACAAAAATCGACTGAACTTTAGTGAACCGAAACAAGGTGATTCCACTGGCGGGGCAGAGAAAAAGCCCCAGGGCGCCTCCGTTGATCGAGCAGACCAAGGCCAACTTCCACCTTCTATTCCGCAACAAACCCCATTGGGAAGCCCCAATGAAAGGAGACGGAGCCCCAGTCAGCTCCCGTTACCGGCCGATCCATCTCTATGGGACACGGATTTTTGAATACCAGTGATTTGCCAGGTGTGATTCCAAGTGATGAGGTTCAATCTAAGTACTTCTTAAGAGCCGGCCATCTCGAAGTTGGCTCGAAAAACAAGCGGGAACCGGATTCCTCGCTGCACGATTTGTCTATCCCCCCCCAAACCCGACAGCTGTTGAAAGATTTGAATCTGCCCCTGGACTTTTTGTCGTCAGATTCTTCCTTGAGTGATGCGCCGAGCGATTTTGATTTCGATCCCGATTGGGATGATCTTGATAGTCCCCTGTTGTGCATTCAGATCAAGATCTCATCCCCAGACAGCCCCTATTTTGTCCCTCAATCTACAACCCTTGAGCGTCGAACGCCGGTGAAATCCACCTCTTTTATCAACCCAGAACTCGTTAAAATCCCTCAAGCCAAACCCCTGAAGCATTCTCCTTATTTCCCACGTGTGCTAGTTGATCCTGACTCTTGCCTCCCGTTTCCCCCCATTGACGCGCCTTCTTTCGGGCTCGTCCAGGAACAGCTTGCACATGACCCCTTTCGTTTACTCATTGCAACAATTTTTCTCAATCGAACCCGTGGGGGTGTTGCCCTACCGGTCTTGTTCAAGGTTTTTGAACGATACCCTACGATCGAGGCGATGGCAGAAGCAGACCTACCGGAACTGGTGTCGATGATAAACTGCTTAGGCTTTCAGAACCAACGTGCGAGGAAATGTATCACGTTGGCCCAAACCTGGCTATTGGACCGCCCGAATAAAGGCAAAAGATATCGCAAGCTCCACTACCCACAAAGATTGGACGGTCGAAACATTGGTCGTGAAGACTGCATTGACGAAGAAGATATGCGGGTCGCATGGGAGATCGCACACTTACCTGGAGTTGGAGCATATTCCCTTGACAGCTGGAGGATCTTCTGTCGCGATCAGTTGCGAGGGAAAGCCTCCGACTGGAAAGGCACGGAAGCGACAGAGGTTGGGTTTGTACCTGAATGGAAGTGCGTTCTACCACATGACAAGGAGCTACGTGCTTATCTTACATGGATGTGGCTGAAAGAAGGATGGATTTGGGATTACAACACGGGTGATCTGACACTTGCAAGCGACAAGATGATGAGAGCTGCGCAGAGTGGAGGGATTGCCCATGAAGAAGAGGGGAATTGGGTACTAGAGACCTCCCCTGTCAAGGCTGTGAATGATTTGCATGAATCAGATTGATTCGAAGTGTCGATGTACATGATCCTGAATAACAAGTACTCAAACCCTTTTACTAGATATATAGTTGCCTCAGGCAGTAGAATCTGTGTTCCCAGAAAGGTTTCAGCTGAGAAGGCCACTCTTCATGGATCATCTCAGGATCTGATTTCAGGCTTTCATGCAGCAAAACCACGTCAGTTGGCAAAAGCGGGGCCGAGATCGTTCACCGCATAGTCGCATGGTGTGTTTTTTTCCACTTCAAACCATTTCATGCGTCGTACCTGATTGAGGCTATTCTTTTCCTTTATTTTTTTTCAACTGAACCCATTTCTTTCCCCAGACCCCAGATACACGGAATGCCGGATTGGTTCCCGCATATTGCGACGTTAAGTGACCAGTCACAACGGCCCGAGCTAAGCGCCAGAAGAATTGGAGACAGACATAGGATCACATTCCCCTCAGTGGCGGTGCGAGTCTAGACAGGTAACAGACGACTGACCCTTTCGCGCGGTCCACAACTCGATACGGATTTCGCCATGTTTCCTGTTAGACTAAACCGCGACGATAGGAAGTCCAAGACCGTCAAGGCCAAGAAGACAAACAAAACAAACGGAAGGACCTCAACCAAGGACCCAGAGGATCCTCCCACGGCTCGCTCATCAAATTCCCAACGCAGGTCCTCCATGCCTGGACTTGAGAGGTCGGAGGCTGCCTCGTTCCTTGAGTCGAGAACTAGTCTACCGTACCCTACTTTCTCGAAGGCTCACAGCAAGGAAGGCGTTCGAGCGAGCATCCCTACACCGGACCCGACCGACTTGACACATGACGAGGGGAAGAACAGTCACCGTGAGAATCACCATGCGCCTCCTAGTCCGCCGCTGACCGGCCTTAACCAAGAGTCGAAGAAGGGTAGTATTGTCAACGAGGATGAGAAGGACACAGAGAAACCTAAGAAGAAAACAAGTATAAGAATTAGAGCCTCCGAAGTCAATAGGTCCTCCTCGAGTCTCAGGTTGAACCGCGATGACAGCACCAAGTCCAAGTCGCGAACAGAGACCCCTACCAAATCCAGATCGAAGGATGAAAGTGAAGCTTTGCCTCGGTCATCGAGCTACAAGTCCAAGACGAAGGTTCCCGATGACAGAAAGCTGCCCACACGTTCGAGCCGCTCGACAATGTCTGCCTCACAGTCAAACGATACGCTTCGTGATGTCGGCGCAGAGTCAGTCAACGGGTCCGATGCTACGTCTATTGCGCCCAACCAGCAGCATTCGATGCCACGAAAACCGCTGAGTCCGCCTACAAAGCCTCCCTCCCGCACCCAGAACCGATCGGCCATGTCCCATAACCGTACTGCTAGCAACGAATCGATCGATTTTGTGAAACCAGTGAATCCGAACTCGTATGGTGCACCCCCACCGCCGCCACCGCCGCCCGAAATGCCTGCTACTATCCCTCGAGTCGACTATTTGTTGAAAAATGGTGGATTGGAAAATAAGGTCTCGAGAGCACTGCTGGCTAGCCTTGGGCAGAAGGATCCCCTCTCGCAAGGACAACCTCAGTCCCGGGCTATCGCTGGCAAAATCTTCGACCCATACCACCGCTTGCTAGACGACTACCAGAAAGTTATGAGTAAGAATGGATCTCTTGCCGTCGCAACAGGGTACCGGTCTGTCGCCCGGCGTTTATTGGATCGTCTCGAAGCCGTGTTCGCGCGCGATATCTCATCTGAGCCATGTAGCTGCCAGATATGTGACCAAGCGGAGTCAGACAACCGACCGGATGGCGTGAGCTGGGGCGAGGTCTTGGAGCTCGTGTCCGGCCGCAGGGAACTTCCGATGTGGCCTCCCTTCACTATGGCGCCAACCGCCGTGGATACCGGTGCGCCAGGCGATGAGCACGTTCCAATGCAGAAGCTTGACGTCGACATTCCTGAAGAGTACCACGAACACTTCATCCGGCAGAGTCGAAAGACGAAGGTTGCCGTCGACAAATGGCTCTATGAGCAGAATGATCCAGGCACTAGTGCCCCTCACGAGGTTGACGATGAGACATTAACCTTCGCTATGCTTACGCATCTCGAACCCCACCAGCGCTCCTTATTCTGCTCTTTGCTGGGCATCAATTCTTCTACTCCTGTCCCGCGATCCGATGACGAAAAGCCCAGACCGAAACCTTTGGCGCTTGTCTCGTCGGCCTCGGCCATCCAGCGTCTTTATCGACTATCTTCCCTCCCTCGCGACCCGGAAACTGCTATGTACATGTTGAACAACCCTACCATCCACCATGTCCTCGCCACCCTTTCCGCGATCAGCGATGATGAGTGGGAAATCCTCATCTCCGGCCGCTTCGACGGATTCCTCCGCAGCGGTGCCGAAGACACAGGCCCCAGTGCCACTCCCACCGGGTCTCGCTGGAATGGCAGTCGCTCTACCACACCCTTGGGCGGTGGTATCTCCCGAGGACCAACACCCAACTACATGGACGGCAGTTTCCGACCCTCCAGCCAAGTCAACGGCGTATCCTCAACCCCAGCCTCATTCGGCGGCCCGATCGCACTAGACGAGGAGACCGAAATCGCCGCGTTAGCAGAAGTTGAGCGCGACATCTTTCTCGGGATGGAAGCTCTCGAAGACGCCTTCGAAGCGCTCCACTGCAAAGCCGAAGCCGTGCGGCGCGCACTGCGCGAACGCGGCGCAGGCCTATCTGTTGCGAACCAAAGCCGCCGGGGCTCATTCGTCGAAGCGCGTCTGGGCACGCCCTTTTCTGGGGTCGGCACATGGGAAAGCGGTGGCGAAGACGACTTCTTCGATGACGAGCGCTCTCTTGCGCCCGATGACTCGGCGAGTAACATCAGCTCGAACCGACGCCGTCGGCCTAAGAGACGCACAGAGCGGCGCACCCCTGCACCTGTCGAGGAAGAGGACGAGGAAGAGGACGGTCTTGGCCGTCGGGATACCCGCAGCTCGAGGCGGAGATAGAGCGGCAGCGGGATGGGACGGGATGGGATGCGTTCTTTTCGATTGATGGTCTACATGCAGCGCTGGAATCCTTCAAAGACTGTTTGCTGGATAGAATGGGATATGGATGTAACTGTTGCTGTTGCAATGGGCTTGGCGAACTCATGATACCCCCCTTACTTTCTTGTCCCGGGCTTTTCCTCTGTGTTTCCAGCTTGCACTTTTGCATGGTTCTTCTGCCCTTGTCCTACCGACCCTCTTTTAAATTTTGCTTTTTTGATGATTTATGAATGCCATGAGCTTCACTCCCACGACCTGACGCCTGGCCGTGCGCTTAGGCTATGATACAAGTTTTGTTTAGCATATCCCAGCGGTTGAATTGTTAGTACTGTGCAATATGAACGAACTAGATCTAGGTAATACGAGGATCTTAAGGAGCCTACAGACAATTTCTAAACGAATCAAACGAAACCATGACCCAGTGCGTCGGGCAATAGACGTACAATCATCTCGGGCCTGTCTAGCTGGTCTCCCGGTCCTTTTTTTTTTAAATGGCGCGATGGGGGGTGGGGGGCATGCTGGTAGGGATGTACAGTAAAATCGCTTTACTGTATACTTCATGGATGCTATTAGTATGACTCATGTTCCTCCATCTGGGCTCAAGGTAAATATACACACCTATGGGGTACTTAGGCACTAACCGTTGAAGATCATACGTATTCTGCCGAACCTCGCTATCCACGGGTGTTGTGGTATAGTTGACATGTTCCATATTTCTCCGCTCGATATTCAACGTCTATGGATGCGCTTGCCCACCACACACCAAATATATCACCCGAGTTGGGTAGAGTTCAGCTGCTAAGCTCGACAACTCGGCCCACTGTTTGTCATGCCGATGAGCTCAAACCAGCGCTCCAGCGGCGACACTTAGGGTGTCCACAAGCGTATCCTGCAGGATGTAAAGAACCCTGCAATTGACTGTGGAGTGCACCCCATGGATCTTGTGTTTCAAATTACGGATACGGGCCTGTGCAAGTGCGCGGCATCGAAGTTGGTCTCAGCGAAGAACTCCGGTCTGATGAACAAGTGAAATACGGCCATCTCCAGCTTGTCTTTGCCGATGGATCGGTAAGCTCGATGGGGGCCGACGATGTCGGAGATAGACCATTCTATCAAAGAGCCGATGGGACAGGATGATTTCCATGGCGGGACGAACTGAGCCACTATAAGTATTGTGCTCTTGAGCAGCATCGAGACATCACGCTGCAGATGACGGGCGCTGTTCAGTCAGTTACCATTATCCTTGCAACGTATCCCTCTAGGAGTGAAAACTCTTGCAATTGACATTATGTCGCGACTCTTCATATGCCAATAATGGCAATAATGGATAAAAAGACATCAACGCACTTGTTGTTCAAAGCCCCGCTACCCCTCCCAGCTCGCTGCCGCATCTAAACCAAACAGGCATATGCTAGGTGCTAAACCACTAAATTAAAAATTCGAATAGACGGAACCAGATAGAGACTTATTTGGGCGAAAGAATGCATGGACTCTATCGATCTCGGTCGTTCTGTATTGAAGCTTTTTGTTGATTGGACAGTTCAATTACAGTGAGCGCTCTATAGAAAAATCGAAACTATCAAAGGGGGATTTTCCAGGCCTTGCGCATTAAATCACAACTACGTTTGATCCTAATAGTTCAATTGAAGAAGGTGAAACTGACAATTATCCACAATTTACGGTCGAAAGTTACTATAGGAGAAGAGAAGAATCAAAGAGGATTCTGCAAATTCAAGCAGCAAGACTGACCGTGCTTGACTGGATTCTTCTTGTGTACGGTGTGTAAATATTCACTTATAAAGAAATCTTTTGTGGGTTTCGCCCGGTGTGAACTTCATTGGAAATCCTACTTCGCCCCATCCTGGACCTCGGCATCCTTTTTATTTCCTGCCATGTACTCCCCGTACGGAGAACTTCATCCCCTGTCGACAGGGCAAGTTGCTTCAACGAGTCCCACTATGTTGTACTAGCTACGACGGTTAATAGTCCTCCTCACCGATACTTCATTTTGTACGACAGTGACGAGCCAGGGTTCACCTGCTGTTGATCATTCATATATTCTTACCGTTAGGCTGGTGGAGACCATAGATTACTAGTGTGTCCTGAGGTAACGGATCCTCTTATTCTTTTTTGGCTTTTGGGTATCTGTTGATTTCTCTTCAGCCTACTGACCGTATGCAATTCCGTTCTCCTTTTGTACAGGAGCAATCATCACTTCGGAAGGATGACCACGAACGATCACATGTCACACAGGTCAGTAGCGAAAGGACACTTATATCGCTAGAAGGGATCTACGATTAGTCTCTTCGTTACCGATCGCAACGGTGCAAAATCTCCGTATATATGGGGTACAGAGGATGTTGGTCTCGATCACTAATCGCGCGGGTCGCAGAATCCGGATATCTCGGAGATGATCATGTGCCATTGATTATGCAGGATTTTTTACGTGAAAGATAAAACGAAGTCGAGATCATAAGTTTATTGGTTTGGTGTCTGGTAACAAAAGAAGAAACTTGCCCCCTCTTCCCCTTCCTGCTCGAATCTTCAACTTTGACAGGCTGTGTCGTATGTGTGCACACAACTCGAAAAAAAAACAAAAAACAAAAAACAAAAGCTAGGGCGAGCATGGATTCCCCCCCCCAAAAAATGAAATAGGATCATTGGCCATTTTACTGGCGATGTGTCGGGCGCATTTAAAATTACGCGATTGAACATGATATAGATATCTTCAATACAAAGCCTCGAATTGAGTAGCTTTGGAAAATCACATCGTGCAAGCTAAAAGCACAAGCGGGGACCTCGGAATGCCCTTCTCGCATCAACATGATCCGTAGGGATAGGGTTTTGCCCCAAATTCCACCGGTGGAAGCTAACAGAACAACCGTGAATAGGTTTTTTTTGGGATCGTTAAAGCTTTCATCTCATTCTAATGTGATGCTTTCCCAACCCCGAGCCTTGTCTTAATCACATGGCCGGCGCTAGAATTTGGATCGACAACGAGCGGGGCGAGGAGGAAAGGCGTGTGAAGAAATCCGGTTTGAGACATGGCGTTAAGAGTGCTTTGACACCGGGAGGCTTCGAACATATCCGAAGTACATTCAACATCTTTCGTGCTTCGCGTGGAGTCTACGAACAAGGATGTCAAAGTCCCGCTTGACGTTCAGCTACGACGGCCTGACAACCTAAACTGTTCATCGAGATTTTGTGCCCTATAAGTTCAGATATTCATGATTACCCCTGAAGCATATCAGAGACACTCCCACCATGGGCGATCCTGCCCTAACTCGGGGCTAAGGTTCCTTCTTAGCGGGCCATGATCGCCAACTCCACTTTCGCTGCGGCTCTAATTCAGACTGCGATGCGGAATCATTCTTTTGGCAATTCTACGCTTTTTAATCTCATCCGATAGGGGGGAATTCTCCACTAGTCCGTGCTAGCGAGAATCAAACCGAATATAAACAGGCCCCTTTTATTCTGTTCATCCAGTTTCTCACAACATAGGCGGATGTCAGAGAAAGCATTCAGGTCTAGTCCCGTCGACTCCATTAAGAACCGGTGGCTTCCACTTGTAGTTGGAGATATAAAAGCGGATTGAAGCTTAACCCGAAAGGCAAGTGTCCACAAATGCCCACTATATCTAAACAACCCTTTCAAATCCCCCCCCCCCTTCAATTATCACTTTCTCCCGTGTCCACAGGCTTTTTCAATATTTTTTTTGCGGGGTGGATTACACATAAAATCATTCCTTCCTCCTAGGGCACCTCCTGGTTCACCCCCTGGTTGCTCATATATTTGTACTATTTTCTTTGTTAACTTGAGGGTCCTGAATATGATATGGCTCCCTGCCGATCGACCTAATATTGTAAAGGCCTTTAAGCGGTTCAGGAAAGAGGCTACTGGTGGTTTTGGTAGAAAAATATGGTGATGCTTCCAACCTCGTGGAGTGCTCCGTACGAGGACTATACACTTGTCCCAATTCATCCCCGCTAGTGTTCCAAAAGCCTCGCTCGTGCAGCGGACATAATGTCCTAGCGATCGAAGCCCCCTATCAAAGTGCCAATGTGCGCTTTGAACTGGACAGAAATAACAGAGATCGTAGGATCTAGATGAATTTTGCGCCATGTTGGGCTTCCCCCTCTCCTCCCCCATGCAACGCGATTTCTACGCTGCAAGTAAATCTCTTTAATCTGCCCTTTTGTTTGTAAACCATGCAACCAAATCGTTCCGCTTGTTCAGCGAGTGGGCTGGTATGGAGTATACCAATTTAGCTAAAGTTCGCATCCGTTTGATTCGACATCTCGTGGTAAACCTGCGTCCTGGGACCCACCAGGGTGTCACATTTGGCCCAAAGGTGAGCTAAATGGTGCAAGTGGGGTAAAAAGTGCTTTGGATACAGGGATTCACGGATCTGGACCGTAAACTATTATAGAGATAGCAATCCCTCTCCCGGTTGTCCATATTTGATACGGAGAAATCCACACTTTACTCAAAATTGTCGTGGATCACCTAGCTGCTGACTGACAAAAAAGGCCGAGTTGGTTGAAGTCCCATTTTTCGGGTCTTGCCTATCAACTTTCGAGTTCAATCAATCCCAATTGTTTAGGTGTTGTTTCTTTCTCCCTGCCTGCAACTGGATTCCAGGTTTTTATGTCCGTGGTTACCCTTCCCTCTCTGAGCTGTTCATTCTCTTCTATTGCCGGCAACTCATGGGGTAGGTATTGTGTTTAACACTTTCAACTTCTCACTCTTGGGTACTTGCGTCGGCCTTATATATCGCTTTTTGCTGCCCAGCGTCTATCAGACTCTGCACCCCAGGATCGTCACCTTTCAGCCTTCAATTTCATCACCCAATTCGGCAATGGTAGCAGACCCTTGAAAGTGAAACAACCCGAGAAGAAATTTCACCATGCCAGCAATGATTCTCAAGAGCTTGATTCTTCTAGGCAACGAGCAGTCACTGGCCACTCGATTCACCCCCTTCACGGAACTTGATATCAACCCTCTCCCAAAATCGCATCGACGAGGTCTAATAGTAATCGCAATCATGGCCTCTCTTTCTCTCATTGCAACATCTATGCTCCTCGTTTTCATCACCTATCGACTTGTTTTCTGGCGCGGGACCTACGCGCGATACATCGGTTACAACCAGTACATCATTCTTATTTACAACCTTGTTCTGGCAGATTTCCAACAGTCACTTGCTTTTATAATTTGTATAAAATGGATCTTGGAAGACAAAGTCCAGTCTGGCTCCACCGGATGCTTTCTCCAGGGGCTATGGCTTCAAATTGGAGACCCCGGCAGTGGTCTTTTCGTGTTTGCCATTGCCTTCCACACACTCCTTTTAGTTGTCTGGGGACGCAAAATGTCCCACAAGTTCTTCATCTGTTACATCCTCGGTGTCTGGGGCTTTGTGGTTACAATCGTAATTATCCCAATAGCACTACACGGGTTCGATGTTTTCGTGCCGTCTGGGGCTTGGTGCTGGATCAACGATGAATACAAGACCATCCGTTTGTGGACTCACTACTTTTGGATCTTCGTTGCTCAATTCGGCACAGTCGCGTTCTACGCCGTCATGTTCTTCCAGCTGCGCCGGCAGATGGCCGCCTCCGCCATCCTTGGCAATAGCCAACTGGAGAGCCTCAAGCGTCTACGCCGTGTCGTAGGTTATATGACTACCTACCCAATCGTCTACATCATCCTGTCGATGCCCCTCGCAGCAGGTCGTATGGCCGCAGCCAACGGCAATCCACCCAGTGCCACATTCTTCTGCTTTTCCGGTGCCATCATTACCAGCTCTGGGTTAGTCGATGTCATTATGTACACTCTCACCCGCCGCAACCTGATCCTCGACTCGGAACCCAATCCAAACCGCTCCTACAACATATTTACCCGCAGCAAGGCCAAGAGAGGCGGCGATACCCAATTAAACACCATCACGGTTGACAATACACGCAAACTGGGCGACAGGTTCATTGATGATTTTGGCCGTCACGGCTCAACGGATAACATCGTTCCACCCAGCAAAATGGGCCGCCACGGCCATGATTTTGAAAGGAACTCCCTCGTTAAAGTGTACCAAGAAACCACCATTGAAATCACGCATGAACCAGCATATTCTACTGAAACCCCCAGTCAGCGCTCTAGTAAGGAGGACTTCTCCCCTGGGTCGCCTCACTCAAGATGGCTGAGATGAACTTCTCTCATGGACATTTATCCTTTTCGTTTCCCCCCCCGAGGCATCTGAAATGTGACCTTTGATCTTTTTCAGTGGTATGATGCCCTCGATGCCCATTTTCTGTCGCTATAAAATCAATTCCTTTCCTCGCAATCTCGTCGTAACTGTTTAATGTCTCATTTGATACTCTTCTTTTCCCTCACTACTCCTCCCATTTTTGAAGCCTCTCTACACTCTTACCTTTGACCATCTTCTATGATAGAACCATTTATGTATGTACACAGTTTGAAAAAGGACGAGCCCGTTCCTCATGTGAAATTCCATGCAGTGGAGGTCTGCGGTTGAACCTTTGGGAACTTGGCGCCTCCAGCATGCCGGACGTTATTTCAGTTGCAGCAAATCTCTATGATCCCATGCTCCATGTGCTAAAGGTAGACATTGTGAAAATCGATAGCACCTTTTGAAGCACCTGGATCTTGATAACAACAGGAGAGATTGCCGAATCTTGAGTTCCGAGAACAAATGAAAGCGGTCGATGAGGCCCCGGCATAGAAATAAAGCGAGCAATTGTGAGTGATCAATATTAGAATTAAGAATGTGGAGCTGAACATGGTGTTCCATGTACAAGTAGCCAATGAAGGAGGCTTGTGAGAACTATAATTGCGGCGGGTCGATGCCGCGGACCAATGATGCTTCTCAAGCCTTCATGAGTCATGTTGATTCACTTGCGCTAACCCTAAAACAGGTAGTTACGTCCCGGGAAGGGGAGTAATTACGGAACCATCAACCATGTAGTTCACTTGCGATATAAGGTTGTTATCTTTTTTAAATCTGTGACTAAAACCAAGTCGTCAAGTGTCAAAGCAGTGGCTCGGAAACATCCCATTGAGCACCTACATGCCCCCAAGGCGAACAGCCTGTCCGTTGGCGACAGCGACTGTTCTCGAACAGACGTTGCAAGCGACTACGAGCTGACTGGAATTCCGCTAGTTCTCATTACCAGACTTTCTGTCTCCATTTTTCTCATGTCACTAGACTCGTCCACCAGTGCCGCGGCCATTCCTAGGATCACGTCGGAATTCTTCACCGATGATATTTATTGGCTGATAAGGAAGTGCGTGTTCCTTTGCGATGGTTGCTTTGCAGCCTGTTGCAGGTAGTCAATTTGGAAGTTTCCCCATGAAAGTGAGATTGTCTAAGTTCACACCTGGAAATGAAATCATACTACCAGTGTAAGACCATGTTTCTCGGAAG
Organism: Penicillium digitatum; assembly: GCF_016767815.1. Taxonomy (NCBI): domain Eukaryota; kingdom Fungi; phylum Ascomycota; class Eurotiomycetes; order Eurotiales; family Aspergillaceae; genus Penicillium; species Penicillium digitatum. The sequence continues at coordinate 925,177 of NC_089386.1, read as the reverse complement.
TCATGCCGTTTTCGAGCTTGGCTCATCGCTCTGCACCCTTGCTATCAACACTTCTATGCTCAGCATTGGGCATGCCATGGCCGGATTTGAGGCAGCTGGGTGCTTCACAGAAGCCTTCAGTATTGTTGCAGTCTGTTCTTCACTTGTCAAGCGACCCTTCTATATTGGAATCCTTCAGCCAACCTTTGTTATTGCCATCATTATTGGACCCGTACTAGGTGGTACATTCACAAAGCATGCGACGTGGCGCTAGTGTTTCTGAATCAATCTCCCAATCGGGGCAGTCAAAGTCCTCTCACTGCTTTTCTTCTTGAAGCCGCCTACAAGTGAATCAACTAGAGGTCCTTCAATTTTTCATAGACTCCAAAACATAGACTTACTAGGCGCTGTTTTTTTTGCTCCTGTAATCATCGTGATCGGTTTGGCACTTCAATGAGGAGGCAACGAACACGCTTGGAAGAGTGCTACCATATTTGGTCTCTTCATTGAAGGCGCGGGTGTTGGTATTAACTTTGCTCTCTGGCAAGCACAGATGGACGAGGATGCTATTAATCCGCCACCTCTGTTGAATGAGCTCACGATTAAGGATTCTGGAATGTGAGCCCTGGGAGCGTTGCAACAGTCAGGTCTTGCAGCCTGAATTTCGCATTAGAAAATTTAGAATAATGACACATAGCTAAAATTTTAGTGTTTTGAATCATGCTGCTCTAGTGTGATGGGGTACGTTAGTCCGTTGACACCAGCACTTGCATCATGATTAATGTAAACGAGAGCTTACCCTCTTGATGGGGCTATTTCAGCCATCAGCGCAACTTGGCAATCTCAATGACAAACAACATCTGTATAGTGGTAACGCAAGTGTTTTAACAGCACTCTAAGTCAAAACGAAGCTACGAAGCTCGTTTCCCTGTCAAAGCATAACAGACTTCCTTTCGGATAGCAATCCAGTAGGTTTCGGTGGAGAGTGATCAACTGGAGTTAAAACTATTCTGTCAACAATTGCTTGAGTGATGGTGAGGACGTTGACTTGATCATAGGCATGGTGATCAATCTCTCCTTCCTGCATCTCTTCTTCCATTTCTTCATATGGTCATATAATCACAATGGCTGCCAGCAAATTTTCCTGGTGTATTAGATCAATTCCGGAATGCATTTTATCACTCATTCAACCGACATCGACTTGTTAAGTCAGGAAAACCTGCCCATGGTAAACGCTTCTGCACATTGCAGTGTGCTATGGTAGAAGACAGAGATGCCGGGAAGATAGCGCGAGTATCGCATTTTTGAAAGCAAGGCAGTGCTCAACTCGACGAGGAACCACTAGTGGAAAGTGACGTTGCTCATCGATTCAATGATGGAAAGATCTCCAAACTGGCCCGCCTGTCTCAATACCTTAACTAGCGAGCAGTGCCAACCCGACCTCGAGATACTTGCATTGAGAGGGAATGGAAACTTCTCCGGTTCTCACTTCACCCGACAGCCAGCTTTATAAATAGAATTCAAGTGTTTACCAGAAGATTTAACTCTACCATTCGCTGACAATTTGCTGCAGAGACATTTAAAAATATGCCAAGATACCTGCTTTCCACGGGGATGACAACCTTGGAATTCAGCTGCTACTGATGTCAGTGCAGCATTAGTCCGATTTAAATGCCACGTAGTTCAGAAAATGTATGTCTCATACAACAACACTAGAGCCTAAAAATTGCGCAGGAGAAAAAGAGAATCAATCTGCTAAACTAAATGCAGTCCAAATCCACTTGACGTTGCAGAAAGGTCAAGTAAGCTCGGTCGGGCCGACTGATCAAAGCTAAAATTGACTTGTTGATCAATGGACAAATCAATCGACCAATCGCATCCAATGAACAAATATCGCTAAATCCGAACCCAACCTACGGTGCCTGGGTGGGCTCCTTTGGGCGATGAGGTTCTAGTTTTTGGATGAGGAAAAAACCCAGAGCAGGCCCGAGAGAGCAATGAGTTGGCCACAGAGTACTAATGAACATCTTCTTTTTTGATCAACTGGGTTTATTTGAACGAATAAAGAGCGGGGATCATGTTGCAAGGGATAGGCGCTAACAAAAACGCCTGTATAGCGGCAAACGGATGAATAGATACCTCACTTGATGAAGGGAAACAGGAAGATTGATAAATTGACTGAGATCGGATCATTCTTCCTGAAAGGCTAGTTCCATAGCTTACCGTCTCTCTGCATACATATTCGCGGTTTTGGGCGGGTTTCAGTTTCACAATGAGGAGATCAGGGGTCTAGCGATCCGCTGTGGTGGGCCAGTTTGCTTTTGGTCGCCAATCAAGGGTCGATAGTCCCAAGAATGCAAAATACATAGTTGGTTAAGATATGTCTAGCACCCGGGTCTGAACGTCGCAGCTGTCTTATTTAAAGGGAACTGGAGTTGCCAATTCACATCTCCGCTTGGATAGATCGCTTGCTTTTGAAATCCCTCCACCATGCTGTTCTTGCATCACGTTCTTCTGGCCCCTTCGCTTGTTTCGCTGCTTCTGACGGAAAACGCGGTCGCTGATGACGCAAGAACTAGAGCACGCGACGCGCTCCAGACTCTTCAAGGCTGGTATAATCCCCAAAGTGGCATTTGGGATACCTGTGGTTGGTGGGATGCTGCAAGCTGCATGAATACAATTGCAGATCTAGCTGCGCTAGACCAATCAGTTATGGACACAGCTACATATGTCTTTAATAACACGTTCTACGTGGGGCCGGTGTCCAATCCAAATCCCGGACCTGAGCACAAGGCTGTCTATACTCGCGATAATCAACCATCGACTTTCGTCAATGCCACCCAGTGGCTCGATCAAGCTTATGACGATGATGGATGGTGGGCTCTTGCATGGATTGCTGCATACGATGTCACAAAACAGGCAAAATACTTGGAACTGGCCGAAGGAATTTTTGAAAGTCTAGTATGGTATAGCCTTGAAGACTCATCTGCATTAGGAGGCTTGCTCATTTTTCCTAGGCAAACGCATGGGGCACAAATTGCGGTGGTGGTGGTCTTCGTTGGAATCCGACCAGTACATACGTCAACGCAATTACAAACGAGCTATTTCTCTCCGTCGCAGCGCACCTGGCAAACCGAGTCCCTGAGAGAAAGCAATCTTATGTCCGTTGGGCGCAGAAGGAATGGGACTGGTTCACGGCCCAGGCCTTTATCGGTGAAAACGGCACCATCAATGATGGCCTTTTAGACAACTGCCAGAACAATCGAGATGCTGTGTATGCATTTCACTTCCTGAATTCTCTATCTTTTTGGCTAACCACCCTCAGATGGTCATACAATCAAGGTGTTGTCCTCGGTGGGCTGGTTGAATTGAACAGAGCGGCGCCCAATAATACATATCTACCATCGGCCAACAAGATTGCTAAGGCAGCCATTGCGACACTCGCCGACACGAACAACGTTGTCCATGAATTCTGTGAGCCGCAATGCCTTCCAGATGGCACTCAATTTAAGGGAATATTCATTCGCAACTTACGGATGTTGCAGGAAGTATCCCCTCAAGATATTTACCAGAATGTGATAAGCAGCTGTGCAAACAGCATCTGGGATTATGATCGTAATGAAAAGGGACAGTTCGGCGTCAACTGGGCCGGTCCTATCGAGGCAGTGGTTGATGCCTCCACACACAGCTCTGCCTTAGATGCATTAGTCGCGGCTGTTGCTGCATTGAGTACCTAGCGATGGAATCCACCGCCACTTCATTTCTCGTTTCAGTCATTAAAGTCCACGAGTTTTCCGATCCATTTCATGTACATGGATTCTTTCGTTCTACATGTATATCAACTAGCAGTTCAACTTTCACAACATCTCTTCTCGCTTTCTATCTAGTATGACTGTGATCGCTTCTTCCAGACTGGCTGTGGGGCGGCGTGAGGTCTGTTGTATCCTGACCAAATTTTGGACGTGGGAACTAATTCCAATCCTCCCAGACTTGCACCCTGCTTATCCTGTGCCCAAAATGTCAAGCCTATGTAATTTTCCCCTTCGTGGTTGAGAATACCCTCTGGAACGGGGAAAGCTGTTTGGGGGCCGAGGTTGTTGACTAAATTAGATAATTTAGAGTTGGTGGATCATAGGTCGGAACCATGGCACCATGTCCAATGAACCAAAATTTAAGCGGGGTACATACTGTATTTTCCGAACTGGTATCCGTTAACGAACAGCTGACATCTGTAGTTGCTGCCTCTAGTATCTTCAGTACTATTCTGAAATGAGTTGTTGAACACCACGCTCATTGGAACATCCCATCCACTGGGGATATTCAGCTGGAAGTATGCAGCATAGAATCCAACACCTGCTTGTGATAAGCCATCTGTGACTGGGTTTGATAGTTTCCATTTTGAGCTTGGTGGACTAGGATAATGGTATCCTTGTCTCTCCGCATACATGCCGCCTTCATTGAGAGGACCACGGGCGAGATCTTGATACTGCTCTCCTCCAAGGTTGCCCGTCAACTTCCACAAGACTTCGGATTGGGCGTGACCTGAAATGCCATAGTTCAAAATTCCTCGTGGGACCTTGATTGCATCAGTGCCAGGAGCCTCCTCATCTTGGCCCATGTGATCAATGAGAACTGTGATTACATACGGGCTTCCGTGCGACAAAACGGAGGCCAGCGACATGTTGTGAACGACTGAGGAGTTGATACTAGACCCGACCCACGAGCCAAGGAATGTGTTATTCAACCACACGGAGTGTCCGAAGCCTAACCCGCCCGACACATTCAACCACACATTGGATTCTTGGCCATTGGCGTTAAAATGACCACGGTATAACAAAGACCCTGTGTGATATCCATAGTCCATGGAGTACAGACTACTCGGGGTGTCCAGCTGCCGTGGATTGTGTGTAGAGGTTTTTTTGCAGGCTGTCCAGGCTGAGTCGTCGTACGAGGCATGAATCTCAGGCAGCGAATCAACGAACTTCCATTCCAGGTTGGACAAATCGGGAATTTTAAACTTTGGTGGGTCGTATTTGACAGTTCCCCAGAGATTCCCATTGGACATTTTAGAAGTCTGTAACACTTCTCCATTAAAAGCAATGCCGTTCAAACCAACAGCTGGACTGGAGATGATCTCGATTTGTGTTGTGGCATTGACGTCTCCCGTCAGCCGCAGCTGCTTGTTTGTCAGCTCAGCTGTCCGGATAAGATATCCAGCCTTGACAACTACCAGGCTCTTCGACGGTGATGAGTAGTTTCCAATCGGACTTGATGCTGGTAACTCCATCACCCAGTAGTTATATACCTCGTTCCGCCAGAGCAGATACACCCAAAGATCTGCTATCCGAATGATGCGTCGGGCTGGTGTAACATGCCACTGTACAACCCAAGCAGATCCGCATAGTTTTATTTCGAGGTCGTGTCCTTCGAGGACGGTTGGTTTTCCAAGATTACTCGGCAAAGAAAACTCATGCGTTTCGCCGGCCCCTCCGTAAAGAATCAATACACGCGTTGACCCCGAACCATGCGCCCATGTGAATATCTCTGCGGAAGAGTAGATCAGATTGATGCCGCCGACATCATAATCCGTGACATGGAATTTGGAGTCACGTCCATTCAGCGTCAGGTGGCCTCCTAGTTGAGGAATTTCGATTTGTCCAACACTTGTCGACAGAGTGAGCGTGTACTGAGTGCTACCGGTTGAAGTGAAGTCGGCATGTCTGACAACATAGAGATTTGTGCGCGTCCCATTTCCAAGGAGAGGAGTCACTGCTAGCGAGAAGGGTGCACCATAGGTTCCATTTACTCCGAGATGGGGAGTTGCCGTTAGATAAGCTGGTGAAACTTTGAAAAAGTTCGCCTCAAGTTTCTGTTCACTAAATTTTTCACGCCAGATCGCCCTTTCTTCTGTAATGGCTGCACCGTAATCATATGATGTATGCCCGCCCATATAGCCGAGGTTTCCCCAGTTGGTGCCCCCAAAAGTCTGACAAGAATGACAAAATGAGAATGGAAGCAGGAAATCAAAATGCTTAACAGACTCACCATGTAAATGTTGAAGATCTTAACTCCAAAACTGTAGTTATTCTTGTACAAAACTCTGACAGCCTCTTCGTTGACTAACTGGCCGCACATGTCTTGAGCAACACCTCCCCTAGAGACTTTTAGTTTCCGCGGGTTGAAACGGAAAATCTTTGACCTACCATCCTTCACCCGACCCCCCTTGGAACTCAGCTATGGCAAAGGGCGTCGTTGGACTCTGCTGTTTGTGCGTGACTTGCCAATCATACGGAAACCGGTAGGTAGGCCAAACACTGGGATTTGCGCCTAAGGAGGAAGAGATGTCAGTATGACAAAACACATAGGATTTAGGGAAGTTTTAACCAGGCTTACAATCATAGCGCATTGGGTAAGCATCGATAGCGTAAATATCGACTGCGCCTTGCCCTGAACCCGGTGCAAAATATCCCTTAACTGAGTTATCATTCACGATTTTAGGTACGTTGATGCCTTCATCAAGCAGCTGCTCTTCAACGTATGCCATATAGTCCCGATTCATGTCATTCGGGAAGTCAGTCACCCCAGGCCACGTGGAAAACTCGTTCTCTGGCTGAGCCATGATCACCGGGCCACCATGGGTAATTTGCGCCCTTTCAATGATCGCACCCACAGTCGACATGTACTCTGCTGTCGCATTCAAGTATTCGGGGTCGTCAGACCGGATTACTGCTTTCTGTCTTAGAACCCACCCAGGGATTCCACCAGCAGTAGTTTCTGCATTGATATACGGTCCCGGTCGAGCGATGAGATATAAACCAGCTTGGCTTGCCGCATCGAAGAATTCATCCAAGCTCCATATCCCGTCGGTTATAACGTGTCCCGGGTTACCTTCAACAAGGCTCCAGTCCACATAGAATGACGCGCCGGTGAAGCCCATGCTCTTAATTTTTTGGAATACGTCGAGCCAAAGACCTGGGACTGGGAGGCGAAAGGGGTGGAATTCCCCAGAAAATATCATAAGCCGCTCTCCGCGAACTATTACAGAATGCTGGTCCCATTTCACCTATTTGTAGGGCGTAAGTACAATGGTATTACCAGGGTGGGGTGGCTGTAGGCTCACTAGGTCCTGCAACCCATTTGCTTCGGGTTGAACATGACTATTGCTGGAGGCCGACACTAAAGTTGCAAGTCCAAAAAGTAGAGTGAAAATTCTTGTCGTTATGAACCACATATTTCAAAGGTGGTGGTTGAAATTGCCATGCAAACTATGAACTATAATTTTTCGCTAATGGGCACCTCGAGAGGTAGTCGAGTGTGATATCGAGACAAACAGAAATTCGGAAATTTAGCATTTTCTCCGGTTTTGAACTTTGCAACTCAAAGTGATTTCCCCCGCATCAATGAGACCGACTCCGCATACCCCATGCAGTAATCCGGCTGCTAGCTTTGATCCCATTGAAGGAATATCTCTTCAATTAACCGGAGCACCATCGAAGCACCGGCAAAACAACAGTTTGTCGATATTTTCCGCTACAATAAAACTAAACAACATGGAGTTTAACACCTCTAAATTCTACCATACCCGGAAATCAGCCTAAATCGCCTCAGTCGATTGCCGCAGGTTCTACGGGTCAAATTACATCATGGCGATCTCATTTTGCCATCGTGTCATATGGTTTATTCTGAGCCACTGAAGATGAGATTTCTCGTTGACACCCCCCAGAAAATACTAATGATCAAACCCCATAATAAAACCATGGCCACACATATCAAGCCACTCCTCCTGCATGCCCATGCCACTGGGCCAAACCCGGTGAAGATCGCCATTGCGCTCGAGGCGCTCCACATCCCGTTTGAAGTGAAGCAGTGGGACTTTAGCGACAATCCAAACACCGGCGTGAAAGGCGCAGAGTATCTTAAAGTAAATGAGAACGGGCGCGTTCCTGCCATCGAAGATCCAAACACCGGCGTCATCGCGTGGGAATCCGGGGCCTGTATGAATTACATTCGCCGTGTGTATGACAAGGGTAATACTATCGGTCCGTCGGGTGCCTCGGCGCAAGATCTGGTAGATTTTGAAAAATGGGAGTATTTCTTGTTATCGACGCTGGGTCCCATGAGCGGACAGACAAATTGGTTTAGGTTGGTGGCCTATGTTCGGGAAAAATCCCCGGTCAGTGCTTACTCGATTTTCTAGACACTTGAACCCACAGAAGAATGAGGATGCGCTGCAAAGATATACAGCGCAGACCTACCGCTGCTATGACGTTCTTGAGGAACAGTTGAAGAAGACTCACGGTGAGAGCATTGTGCCCAGTCGTGTCACTGCCGTTGATTATCATTTCGAGCCATGGGTGCGTTTGTATTCTTTTGCTGGCCTTTCGCTTGATAACTATCCCTTGATCAAGAAGTGGCTTGGGCTCATGGCGGCGCGAGAAGAAGTCCAGGAAGCGTACATCAAGATTCAAGGCAAAAAGTAAGCTTTGAGAATGGAGATGTTACGATGGCACAATTTGTATGGGAACAAGAATTAACCGGCCATTGGGACAGTTCATGATACTCAAAAAAATCAAAATGCAGAATGCAATTTTAAAAATCTACATCATGTTGCCTGTCAACTGTGTCCCCACTTCACAAACTCAGCACCTTTCAGGTCATTCTTGACGTGCTTGTTTCTCTTCTACTGCTCGCCGACCATGTAATACAGCAATGGATCCCGCGCAGTGTTCTCATTGGATGGGGGATAACCATAACCTGCAAAAAAAATCGTTTCTGGTGAGAAAGAAAGAAGGCGTTCAATCGAGTGGAAATATTCTCGAGCACCGCCACATGGAAAGTCACGTCCGTCACTATCAGCATCCGGATTGAACATAAACGTCTCCCGTTAAGAACATTGATTTCTATTTTGTAACCACTGTGGTCTGGTGTATATCCTGAGAGGTAAGGAACGGTGCTGGTCACGTTGCTAAGGTTGAAAAATTCATCTACCTTTACGAAAGAGGACTGGGGAGGAGAAGAGGAGAGAAGAAGGGGAAATGTTGGAAGTGTCCTTTTATGTGGTCACATCCCACGTACCTTCCTATTGTTGGCACTGTCTTGCACCTTCCACAAGCAACAGAAATCCGGCGCGGTGGTCGTCAGGTTGTCAGGTTATCAGGTGGTATTTAACTAGTCGCTCCTAGTAGGATTAGGGTTTCTTCTAGTAGAAGGTAGATAATACTAGTGAGAAGTACTCAAACTAAATTATCCCCAAAACGGCTATTAGGTTATTATGTGTAGGCCTCAACAAGTCCTACAGCACCAAAATTGGCTTAGTCACGTAGCACCTCGCAGCACTAAAATTGCCTTAGTGCTACGGGACTTATCAAGGCCTAGTCGGAAGGTTAGACCCTCGAACCGCCCCAGTGGCGGGGCGGTTTGAGGGTCGTGAGGGTCACCCGCGTGTCACTGCCAGGTCTAGCTGTAGCACCGAACCAAAGGCCTAGTGCTGCCGTAGCACTGGTGCTGCGGGACTTGTCAATGCCTAATAAAACCTGAAGCACTATAGGGTCCTGCTATAAATATAGGCTATAGCTTAGAGTGCCTCCCCCTTAGATAGTTAGGGCTTTTAGATTAAATCAGTACTACCCTTGCCTTATTAAATATAGTAAGGTTTGTTCTTTCAATTAGCTCATTAGGTTCTTTAGTATAACTAGGTGTAGTTATAAGCTTTGACACCCTTAACCACATAGATAATCGCTTATAAAGATAAATCAGGAAATAGATGTGATTGCCAAACTATTCAAACTTTTTGTGGAAAACAACTGTCTTCACCTTTTTTTTCTAGCCCGTTGAAATCTCTTTCTTTAATCTGTCTGTTTAATGCTAGCCATCGACTCAGTTGTTTTGTCAAGCGACTGTCCTTGCAGTCACAGACTTTTCACACATACAAAGACATCCCAGGTAAGCGAGATCGTCCGTAGGTATGGATTGCAAATTTCTTCTCCGTGGGGATCGTGATCGATTAGAAAGCATACGTCGATCTTGCACCGATAGAAGCGTCGCTGACAGACCATTGATCAATTTCGCTCTGGTCGCTTGGCACGTCCCATCGAGCGATTTGAAGATCAAGGGTGTGAGCGGTTTGGTTGAATCGACACTGCCAGCTCTTCACGGCCTTACATCCCGGCTTTTGGCACAGGTGGCCCATGTAGCATTTGATTGATCGACAAGCACCGGCCCGAGTGCAGGGGTGTTGGAGGAGCATATATCGCAGAACCTCAACGATCACGTTAGAGACATCGCTGTGGTCATATGTGCAGCTCATGTCACCGCATTCTCCCGACAGATGATAGCTATTGCAGACTTTGTGTTCTTTGGCTCGAGCGTGATATTCATCAAAGGCTTCGGGCGGCGGGTGAGGATAGTATGGGTCGATGCGGTCGCCATCTTTATTGACTGGAATGAATTCTTCCGTTTTGATGCTCGGCAAGGGGAGCGTGGATCTAAGGAAATCCTCGGAGCGACCGACAACTGTAGGGGAAGACCACAACAGTTTAGGTAAATCACAGGCACCTGAATGCTTAGGGGACAGTTGATGATTCAAAGACTGGTTCGGCATAACATGCTGTTTATTGCAGCCGTTGCCAAATTTGCAGATACCCTAGGTCGATGTCGGTCAACGACTTGCTCGCTATGACATCATTTCATCGGGAATAAGTACCTTTTGGAAGTGCTTGCAGATTGGCTTGATGGGATTTGCACCATTCACACCATTTACGCCATTAGAAACGTGGTGTACGCCGTTTCCACCATTGAATTTGGTCACAATCGGGGGCACCGCCGGGCCTGTCGGCGGTTTGCTGTTCAGCAGAGGAGTAGACATAAACACCGAAGGCAACTCCCTGATGGGGAGATCCAAGGCCTCAAATTCACGATGGAAACCAGCAGCTTTGATGAGGGTGATACGGTCACCTCTGCCTCTATAGGGCGTCAGTAGGGAACCGTATCCAGTGTCGTGGCAGCCGGCAAAATAAATATGGCGGCATTGGTTGAGATCAACGAAGAGACGGAACATTTCTTGATGTCACAGAAGATATCAGTACAACAAGAAAACTATTTTTGTCAATTTGTTCATTACCTCTGATCTTGAAATCACTGCCCTCCTTCTTCTCTGCAGCATCGACATAATCAAATAGCTCTTGTGCACGGGTAAATGACGAAGTAAATGGTGACATCGATCGAGCCTCGTGGCCCATAAGTCCAGCTCGTGCTAGCGCCTTCGACAAACCGAGAACGTTCGCATAGACACGAACCATGATTCGACACTGTTCCGCTTGCATTCCCACTGTAGAATGCATAAGCTCTTTAACAGAATCGCTCAGCTCGCGGGCTGCATTAATGCCACCTTCGCTGCCATGCTTTAGGAAATGCTCTTTGAACTAAAGAGGTGGGTTAGTTCACTGATTAGACACCCAGAGAAGCAACACAATCTCACAAGATATCCATCTCCATCTACAAGGACAAGGACAAATGGATTACGGTCCTGGTTGATGGTCAGTTTTTTCACTCTTGGGGATTCTGTAGGCCTATCAACGCCTACCTGACCTCTGGCCTGCCTTTTGTATTTCTCTCGGCCTTCTTTAACCTCTTCGTAATCGCTCTTGAGCGAGCTGTAATCGTCTAACAGACTCTTGAACTGGCTGAGCAAGTCCTGCAGATTGTCATGTTGCTTCTGCTGCTCACGCGATAAGGACGCTAGATGCCCGTTCAAGGAATCTATATCAGAATCCCTCAGCATCTTGTCGGAGGTACCGGGACGGCATGTGCCATTCCCATATGCCAAGTTGATTCAACGCAAGCTGCCAGCATTCGATTGAGATTTAAAAAGATAAAATTCGATTTTCCAAGCTGTGAGGTGAGATGAAGAGCTATGGTGGGGAAATTTGTTTGTCTGTTTGTTTGGTGTGTTGGGCGGTCAATGGCCGTTAGGCATCAGGTGACCAGGTGGATAATGCGAAGCCCTGGAACGCTAGTCCTGTCACGTGTGGCACCCCATACAGAAATCACCTCAAGTGGACTAGCGCCTACGCGACCCATTTGTTCAACCGAGTGGTCTCACTCCAATCCGAGTTGCAAATCACATGCAACACAACATACACGGACACAAAACGGCGCTCCATTTAGTTACAAAATAGTCCTGTCGTTCATTCTCATTGATCCTGGATTTCACGTAGGATCCCTTGGTCCTGCTCACCTGTCGAATCCACTACCTATGAGTTTAGGTTAGGGCCAGTAGAATGTCAAAATATGCTTTTTGGGATATGCAAGACTAAGGTCCGAAGAAGCTTGATTCCCATACTTTCGGTTACACGTGCCGATACAAGTAGTTCCGATATCTGGAACGCTTGCTCAGCTTGTTGCAAACAAGCCACCAACCGCTGTCTAAGTAGGAAGCGAAAACAGAACGTGTTGATTTCAGATAGTTTTCAATTTCAGGTTAAATTCTTGGGAACACATTCTTCTTCGCCGTATGTGTCCAATTTCAGCATGCTATACAGCATCATGTGACCCTGTCGATCTAAATTTACTCCCCTCCTAAGAAGTCTGTCAATGTAGATCATGCCGATCATTTTAAACTAGTAAGATGGAAGCTTTTTTAATTTCTGAATACTGTATTTTCCACACTTTACAACCTACAAAATGGTGAAAACGGTATGTACAATACACAGCGCTAGCACAAATTAGCCTGTTTTTGGTGGAGCAACATTGACAGACTTCTCACTGAACGGTGGGGGGAGCTAAACAAAACCCAAGCGCCCGAAATCTTAGGCTTTCATCCGATTGCTTTCTCGTTCGCGGGATTTTGATTCTCCTCTTCGTTCTTCCTTTTACGTTGTCTGACCCTCTGTCAGGACGTGATTGCTGGTCCCATGTTCCAGGGAAATGCGCAATTCTCCTATCAAGGCAATTCCTTGCAATATCCAGGGCTCGGATTCCCAGCTCTTCTATCAGGTCTACAAAAGTCCTCAATATCCTCAATACCAAGCCATCCTACCTACTACCAAGCTGCCACGTCCAGACCGCTCCATTCCAGGGGCATTATTAGGAGGAAGAGCCCGAATGGGTGGCTCAATGTCCGGCAGAGGCTCATGCTCTGGGAGTGGTGGAGAAATCCACTCAATCACCTGCGCCAAGGGCAATCGGTGTCTTGGAAACACCTAGTATAGTGCTTCTTACTTGCTCATGGCCCAAGGTCCAGATCATCTAGTTGGTCAGATGCTCGATACAATGATATAAGCAAGTGAAAAATGTTGTAACCGACCTTCAATGGCATGTAGCCCAGCTACGGGTGGTCCCCAGCCGAGTCGGCAAATTTCAAATTTCCAACTCGGAATGTGGCGGGATCCTGGGCTGGCATATCCGCGACAGCCTTTTGGAGGAATTTTGCTTCAAATCAGAAACCGGCTTTAACAACTATCTGAATAGAAACGTGACGGAGAATACTAGAAGATACGCGGTTAACTCACATGCCGTCCCATACGCAATCGTCTTGAAGCGAGGAGACCTGAATCCAAGGGTCATCGTCAATGAAAAAGGCAAGATTACATGCATCGTGGATTGTGAGATTGTAGGCTTTTCCCCGGAGCACTGGGAGCATGCCAAGATCCATTGCACGGTTCGCCACGTTGGTCAGTGGCTAGCTGGTGTGGTCGATCAAGTATTTGAGGGTTTCTGGGACCTACTGTAGGTGGAGAGGGGCCTTTCTGGTTAAACAGACCCCATTCATAAACAAGTCATCTAAGCTCACACTGAAGCAAAAAGCTTAAGCACAGCAGCGGAATATACGCAGTTCGCCCACTAAGTCTGTAATCACTTGGAATAACAGTAATTGCCATGGAGATGCCCAATTCCCAGGCAACACATCACACGACTGACTTTCAAGCTAGCCTGTGACTCCCATCTGTTAGATTGTAGATCCGACGAACGATTGATACCTGGTGGTCAGTCGGCGCCTTAGTGCAAGGCTATATTTACAACTCAATCTGCCATCAACCGTGTGTATTCACGTGCTTGTCAAGAATCTTGAGTCCTGCGATCCAAATTCAATTCCGTTGAAATAACAAACCCAAAATATCCCATCTTCTTGACTTTGGTCGTGCTGTGAGTTGTCGCACAGTCAGCCCTATTGATGTTTTTAGGTGGTGATCTCACTTACCTCAAAGAAAGCGGAAAAATCGATAGCAATGGACAGGTCAGTAAAGCCAAAGACGCGTTCAACATGCCGAGACTTCTTCTTGCGCAACCAACCCTTCCCCGCAATCTCCGCCCATGCTTTTTGAATCCGCAAGTTGAAATTGGAATCGGAGCATGCCGGATGGGCCTTGACCGCGCGGTGGATCGTATGGAGTGGTAACAGTCTCATAGGAAGCGTTGTCGCTTGCATCAGGACCCACACAAGGCATCTGGAAACGCTCAGCGAGCTTCGGCTAGAACTTGCCCTATGTAAAGAGGCAGTCATCTGATGCGTTGAAGCTCTCGTCATTGGACTGCTCGGTCAATACAATCCACTCTGCGAGATATTCATTCGCCCGTAAGTTTGAGATGGACATATTCGCCTCCCACGCCTTGATCCTTGATATCGCTGGGTTATTCCAGAGGCCGGTTCAGATATTTCTGAACAGTGGTGTAAATTGACAAGGGGTAAAAAAGGTTCATGGCGGCATCTGGGACTGCTCTTGCAATGTGCGACGGTTGGGTAGTATTCCAGCCGATTTGGTGTTTCTTAGCGCAGTGTTGCAATTAATCTTCCTGGTCATAGTAGAAGTTGGGTGTGCCCAGGATTCGAGGATTGGATTCTATCCATGGGCAAATCCTAGGACCGTAATGGATTCCGTAATACTTCGCGCCTAGCTGCTATAGCATACGCTTGGGGGATATGTTTTTCAATTCCAAGCCCTCGTGAAAGTTGACCAGTAGTTCTTCTCGTTTATCTTTAGCTGGGAATAGCATTAAAAATCTTCACATCTATCTTTTCTTAATATCAATGAAAACTAGCTCATCTGTACTTCAAACCGCTTCTCCGTCCTTGGAGGTCGGTTGGGCATGCGCGAAGAAAAAGACATCAACAGCACAAACTCCTCTCTTGGCCAACTCTGCCGCAATGGCTTGTGGTGATTTTAACAGATCGCCCGAAATTTACTTGACATGATCGTGCCATGAACCATACGGCGGCCTTCTTGACAAATCGTAGATCTTCTGCTACCGACAATGGGTTTCGCTTCAGCTGATGATTACCAGAAATGCCATTTGCTCCCGTGACAATGACCGGGAGGCCATGGTAGATGTCTTTGTTTTGAAAAACTAATATGCTGAGTTGCTACAATTTTATACGGAGGGTATCTCATGATACAAGTTGGCTGTCCCCCCCCTAGTCTATTATCATCAGTGCACAACTCCCGAATTTTTCCCGTTGTAAAAGCATAGAGATTTCTAAGCCTTCAAAACTCCAACCAGAGAGAACGAAAAGACTGGACTGTAATGTACAGACGTTTCAAATCGTTTTTTGGGTAGACTTTTTCAATAATGTTCTTTTTCTCTAGATTTTATTTCAAAGCTCTATTTTCATGTCGATGAATATGAACGAACCTCTGTACATATCTGGCCATGTCCATGTCCCTTTGCCGCAGCATCCCATGCGGTTTGCACTTCATTCGATACGCAGAACTCATTGGGGGTCTCCCATGTAGCAACACCTAAACTTGCGCTGTATGTGAATAAATACAGGGACTTCGGCACTCGAGCTGTGCCAACATCGATGGCCATGGAATTAAGCCGTGGCATGTGCTGAGCAGCGCGCCCAGCAGCGATATACAGCTCATCTAATCGTTTGATAAGCAGTTTGTGGAATACACACCCTTTTTGATTTTGATTTTGATCATCAAGTGATCTGACTGAGTCATCCGATGACACCGAAGAGGAATCTTCGTCCAATCTTGGAGTTACACTGACGGGACTAGTAGCATAGGTGGAAGCATATGCACAGCTTATGTTAAATTTGATAAGCTTTGGCCAGAATGGTGGAGTGGTGCTAGCATCTGCCGGCCAGAACAATTCAGAGCTGATCATGATTTCTGACAAGTGAACAGTTTCCAACTGCTGAGTCAGTTGGTGCATAGCAAGGCACACAGAATCAGGACCTTGGTTTGATAACAAGGAGCACACCTCTCTGTAGACTCGATTGGGCATGTAACTCAGTTGTAAATGTTTCAGGGAGAGAGGCCACATGGTAGTAGAGAAATCTATTTGCACTATCAGACCCTGTTTATATGTTGAAAGAATGAAATTTTACGGAGAATGGGAATAGAAAAACTCACCCCTTTCAAAAATTTCACAACTTGCAGCGTTCATACTGTATTGTTTACGTAGGCTGGCATGGAGATTCTGCAGTTGTGGAAGATGGGCTACCATCTCGGACAAAGTTTCTGGTGCAACATTGCGGAAACTATCACAGCCAATCACTTGGAATGAAGTAACGCAATAGACATTAGATAAAGATACATTTCCCGTCAGTCGTAGATAGGAATCTTGGTATCTTCGGTCTAGCAGCTCTTCCTCTGGGAAAGCATAGCCTCGTTGTTGCCGGGCACGTCGTGTATCCCAGTCTGGCTCCCCCTGCCAGTCACTTGGGGACCTGGCATAGATCTTTAATGAGATTGCTTTTCGATCATGACTGGGCAATAAGCTCAGAATTTCAAAGAGAGATAGCATGGCTTGTGTGAAGACCTTGTTATTGCGGTCGCAATCATCTTGATTTTCATAGTGGCCCCGGTCGGCGACACTATATTCAGGGATAACAATCTTGTAATTTAGGCTTTTGACATAGAACCATCGATGACGGGAGTGGGAAGAAAGAAAAATCTGACGGAAGTCCTCGAGGTCCGCCAAATTGATTCGCAAATCGGCGAAGTTGAATTTCTCGGCAGCAACCTGCCATTGCTTGCAGACACAAGCACAGGGTGTCAGATGATCTAGCAGGTATGAAAATATATGCTGAAGAGTTTCAAGGGGCAATGATTCAGCCATGGCGAACGAAGTGAGTGTTGATCGATAGAGATGAGACCAGACAAGTTGGAGTTTGTGCCTGAGACTTCAGGTGTGAAGTGAGGCACGCTAAGCCAATTTGGGTATGCAGGATGGTGAGTTGACCACACCTGGACATTACCTCTTAGGCGTCAAATTCCATTCACAACTCATCCGCATGTGAATGCAAGCGTGAAAGATCATCTGAAAGCAGTTGCACAACCTTCGTCTCGCTATCTGTCTCGGAATCACACACCCCATTGGCCTTGCCACAGACCATTGGCCCCCAAAATTTACACGTCTGAGTGCTCCTGTGTGCCAAGATTTGTAGATTCCGCGCCAGCTCTTACAATTTTCACAATGAGATACGTACTCTTTGCTTTGAGCGCATGGGTGCCCTATGCTATATTCTATTTTGCCTCCATAAATGGCCTTGATGCGCTAAGCCGCAAATCCATTGAATCCGGCAAGCTCCCGAGCATCGATGCACCTTTGCGCACAGTCTACACGGGAGTCGAGGCAATCGACCACGTATTCACTCTTTTGACAACATTTTTCTATCCAATGCTCGACGGCCATAATCCTGGTCTGCTGCTTCACAGTTTTGGATTTAGTGGAACTTTTGGTGCAACTTGGACTCTGATCGTCTTGGAATCCTGGAGAAAGGGCAATGCCGGCACAATAGCTGCTTAGTACGTTATGCCCACTGGACAGCGTCTTAATATTGTATGAGACTTACTGATCGATTTAGCCCGACGATATTTGGCCTCATCGCTCAATTGTTCACTTTTGCTTTTGGAGTCCCATTGGCATGTGGTCTTCAGCTGGGCTGCTCTATTACTGCGCGCCGCCCTCACGCAGATAACATTCGTATCCCACGAGCAGTTCTTGCAGCTTTTCCGTTGATCTACATTGTGGGATACATTGTGCCGACCGTGGCGATGGGATTGCCCGCTCCATCTGTCATTTCCGTGGACCTGAAGCAGATCGCCATTGCCATCTGGCAACCCTGGCCAGCATACGTGGCAATTCTGACCTCAATCGCTTACTTTACTCTTTCTCCTTTCTACTCAAACAACCACCGGGTATCCATGTCTAGCTTGCGCTGGGTCTATGCATTTGCGTTTGCCAATGCAGCCTTGTCGCACATTGTGTCATGGGTTGTTTCCTTGGCAACCGTTGTTGTGCCAGTTCTATTCGAAGACCATTTCCTAGGCTCTCTTCACCCGACTTCTGTTTTCTCATTTCCTCTTCCCTGGTCCGGGCTGACGGTTGATAATGTCGGTGACGGTGTCCATATCTTCCTCCGATGGGACTATATGACTGGTTCTGCTGGTGTTTTGATTTGGGCTATCTCGCTGCACGTTACTGCTCACAAGCATATCCTCAACTATATCTCGTGGCCCAGTCTCCTAGTCAAGATTGCTCTGTTGACGCTTCTTGCTGGGCCTGCAGGTACTGCGGTCGAGTTGATCTGGGAGAGAGATGAGCTGGTGTTTACCGAGACAGATCGTTGCAAGCAGCAGGTTTCGAAGGCCAAAAAGTCCACCTGATGGATGATTCTTTGCAGAATCATGGAATGAATGTTTCGGGTTACCAATGATGTTAAAATTAAATGTTTTTTTTTACAAAGAGATTTTTGAATTTTCACGATGGGCCTTCGTATCATTCCACATGCAAGACCATTCGCGCAATCTGTGCAGAGAAAGAATGGGGAAAAGATTCTCATCTCAATTGGACACGGGAGTCTTTCTCTCTGCCATGATTTCATAAATCGCCTCGAGATATGCCTTGGTGTTGTCATTGCCCATGATTCCTGGTCCCATTTTGTTCATGGTATAAGCAATAGTCATGCGGCGATCCAGATCCATGACCAGAATTGATCCACCCCAACCTCCCCAGAAGCAAATTTTTCCTTCGGGGATAAAAGTGATGATTTGCGGCACCGGTAGGCCAACTCCCAACCCGAATCTTATGGGGAAGAATAAAATCTGATCGACACCGCTAATCCGTTCTTGGAGCATCTGATCAATGGCCTTAAGCCCAAGATACTGCTTCCCATCAACTGTCCCTTTCAAGGACACAATCGAACCCATCCGAGCCAGTGCACGCGCATTTGAAAACCCATTCGCGGCACCGACCTCTGCACCCCTGAATCCGGGCGTCTGGGACACCTCAGCGTCCAAAATAAGGTTGGGTAAGACTTTACCCGCAACGCTTTGCGGGTCGATCGGTGGCAGAGGTGTAGGAGGACTGGGAATGATATCCGCCGTACGCAGCCAGTCCTTTTCGGCCACACCGAGACCAAAGTCCGCACCCAATGGACCCGCGATCTCATCTGCAATGAACTTCTTCAAAGACTTCCCGCTAATGCGTCGCACCAGCTCGCCGACTAAATGTCCATGATTAACCATCTGGTAGGCGGATGCCTCCCCGGCCTTATACCACGGAGCCTGCGCAGCGAGCATCTCGGTGGAACTTTTAGTGTCGTAAATGGTCTCCAAAGAAACCCGCGTGTCCCAATGGGGCATGCCAGAGGAGTGACTGAGGATGTGCCACACTTTTGTGTCTTCTTTGCCGTTGACTGCGAACTCCGGCCAGTACTTCGACACTTTCTCTTCGACGTCGAGCAGGCCGCGATCAACGAGGATGAGTGCGGCGAGGGCAACGGCTACCTTACTAGATGAGAAGACGACCCCCAGAGTGTCTTCTTCCCATGAACGCGTCTTGGCGGCGTCTGCATGTCCGCCCCAGATATCGAGGGCATTCTTACCGTCGATGTTGATGCAGATTGAGGCACCGACTTCATCTCCCGATGCTAGCTTTTGCTCGAAAAGATCACGGACCCGCTTGAATGTGGGGTCACAGAAACCGTGTGTGGCAGCCATTGCAAAAATCGTCGCCTCGCTCTTACTTTATGTCGAAGTTGGATCTTTAAAGATTCCTGGGGAATTGGGTAACTTAGAATAACCAACATAGTAGTGAGAGGCTGGAGCCGGCATATTTATAGCCGGTTCTCCAAGATATTATAGGAGACCTCGGCATCTTAGTGCTCACTGCGGGGACTCTAGATTCATTCGTAATCCAATGAGCTAGTCCCGATCTCAAGATTAACGTAACACACGCATCCATTACCACAATAGGAACAGTCAATGTGGATAATGTCGAGTCCTGCGGTACGTAGATTTAATGCACAACCTACCAAAAATCCATGCACTACGGAGTACTCCGTAGACAACTTTCAGTTACGATATCCACACCAACAGTCCATTCAAAGTGTGCATAATTAAAGAAATATTCTGCATGAATAAAAGGCCAATTCACAAAAAATAAAATTCGTTTCCAGTATACCAGTCCATTGCTTCTCGCCAAACAAGCGATCATTTGGATACGCACAAAACATTTCTATTTGTCTGATTGAGTGCATCTTATGCAGAGAAAATTCAACGTTCAAAAATAAGCCTAGAGCGACTTTAATTTGTTCACATTGATCAATTCGTGGTAGCGATGTCTTTCCGTGCCCTTTAGAACCCACTAACCTGGTTCAAAGGGGCTGATATTCGATGCACCTAGAGGCATAATTACACGTCATCTTCCTGGAACCTATGTTGTATCTGGTGGACTCATAACTAACCATTACAACTTTGTCATCCATCAGCATCCCACCTTTCTCCGAATAGTACCTTAACATTACATTTTGTCTGATCATAATCACCTCTTTTTCTTATTTACCCACATCAATACCCCTGTTGTAATCTGTGTTTACAATTTCATCACTTTTTCTAAATTCCGCTTATTATCTCGAGAGCATGACAGGGGCATGAAAGCACCAATTTCTTCATTCAAGGCGAACTTGGGCATGATGAACTATCCCTCACTTCCTCAAATCCCCAAACTCGGCATCAAGAATCTACATACCAATCGGGAAGCTCCTAGCTAGTTAGTCAATACTCACGCTACCTCCCTTATTGTTTCCGCCACTGTAATGTCGTATACTCCTGCCCACGATAAATCTAGCATCATTTGCTTGGTCATAAAAATCGCACTTGGTCAAGACTTTGTGTGGTGTTAAAACAATATGTTCATTCTGTGGCATGTACAACCAACACCTCTGGAAAAACGATAGGTTTGAAATTTTTTTTTTTTTCAATAAATACATTAAAAGAGGTAAACAAAATGAACACATCCGCTGTATTGCCTTGCAAATTGAAAAAAAAAAAAATCAACTATTTCACACCGCCTCTCCTTCATCTTCCAAAAACTCACGCCTAATTCATTGCTGCAGCAGTAGGCACATGACCTTTCTCAAGAGGCACCCGGTCCACCGACGAGGACGACGAAGACACAGCTTCAACAGTGGCAGTTCGCGGCTCCGCATACTCCTCATCAGCTTTCCAGAAGTCCTTCTTCCCGCGGGCGGCACGCTTAACCCAGGGTGGGAGTAAACCGCCCTTGACCTTCCAAGACCAAGGATCAGACTCATCCTTGTTCGGTGGGACGATGTGACCACGGCTGATCTTCTCAAGACACCAGGCAAAGCCATTGAGGGTGATATAGCTAGTGATACCAGCGATCAGACCGTAAGCGATACTGTATGTGAATGGCATGATGGCGATGGTAAGGAATGCGGGGATCGCATCGCCGTAGTACCGCCAGTTGATATCGGCGGCAGACTTGGCCATCATCGTACCGACAATCACAAGTGTACAACCCGTAGCCCAGGGTGGGATTGAAGCAAAGATCGGGGCGAAGAATACAGCGATAAAGAATGCAATGCCAGTGACGCATGATGTGAGACCGGTTTTGCCGCCTTCGGAGATGCCGGCTCCGGACTCGACGAATGCTGTGACTGGGGGACTGCCGAGGAGGGATCCGATCGAGATTGAAATCGCGTCAACCATGTAAGCGACGGCGCTGCCCTCGAAATCCTGGGTCTCCTCGTTGATTGCGCCGGCAAATCGGGCCATGGAGTACATCGTACCTGTTGTATCCAGAATGTCGACATACTGCGGAAAAGGTTAGTTTTCAATCTCTGCCGATATAAAAAAGCTAGCGACGTACCAAAAATGTGATGAAAGCCAGTCCAAACTGGCCGCCCTTGCCAGCCAGGCCCCAATCCTGAGCAGTCAAGGTATGCCGGATAGGATGGAAAGTGACCACCTTCTTGAAGAAATCAAATTGGCTAGTACCGAGCTCGGTATAGGGGAAGAATGTGACGGAGGTAGTACGAGGCCACGAGATGATAGAAACCAACAAAATGCCGATGATGATCGCACCCTTGATACGGTACATCATTAGCAAAGCCGTAAGAATGCCGCCGCAGAAGATACCAATCCACATGGTTGGACTGCGCATCTTCTCACTGCTCGGACACATGCCCGTTTCAGAGTCGAACTGGCTAGCCACACATCCAGCCAGCTCAATGGGAGTGTCAGAGCCACCCTGGACTAGTCCAATGCCGGCACTGTATGTCAAACCGATCAATGCAAGGTAGAGACCAATGCCGACACCCGTTGCGAGTTTGATAGACTTTGGCAGCGCACGCGCCAGCCACTGTCGCATACCGATCAATGTCAAGCCCAGGAATACCCATCCTTCTACAAAGACAGCCGTGAGGGCAGTCGAATACGAAACCATGCCACTACCACGGACTCCAACAACAGTGTAGGCAAAGTAAGCGTTTAATCCCATTCCAGGGGCGAGCGCGATAGGAAGGTTCGCAAAGAGACCCATGCAAAATGTTGAGAGGGCGGCGATGGCGGCAGTGGCGGTGACGATGTCACGCTTGATTTCTTGCGTACACAGGGCATACTCGATATTGTTTGCACAGAAATCTCCCATGTCTTCCGCGGGGCAGACGCAGGTTCCACCGGTCACAGAAGTGATGTTACTGTTGACGGAGATGATGTATGCCATGGCAAAGAAGGTGGCGAGACCGGCGCGAATTTCAGTGAAAAAGTAGCTACCCTTCCGCTCGAGAGACTTAAGACATGGTTTAGCCTCGCACATTGCAAAGGTATTGACAAAGCGATCACACGTCGCATAGAAGGCAGCATCACTTACATGGCCGGAGCCCTCCAGACGAAACCATTTCCCCACGGGACTGCGGGCAACCCGCACGTTGGTTTCGTGGACCCAGTTACCTAAGCCCATTGCGATAGAGTATCACGGTGGTGTACTTTAGATACAGCTAATTCCGAAGACGCTGTCGTCGTTGAGACGCAGTATGCAAAGAAGTTCTAGTCAAGGTAGGTGGTAGAGCATAGTTTTGAAGGAAGAGATGGGCAAATCTCAAAACTGGTCTCTTGGCCAACCACATCTTGCTGATAAGAACTCGAGAAAAAAAAATTTCGCCTCCAATTTGAGCTACCTCCGGGTCTTTGGGGACTTGGCAGCGGTGGTGGGGTCTCATTTCACCCGTGAGATGCCGTGTCGAGGCCCTAATTGGCTGAGTGTTTGCCTACAGCATTTTGTTCAAGGTCGTCCATGGGTCAAGACTCGGCAAGCCGGCGACTGAAGAAAAGAGACTGACACAAGTCACAGAAATGGCGTTCAAATGACGCTGGCATGTTCAAAGAGAAGAGGCAAATGCTGGCAAAAATGTTGCAGACAGGTAGCCTTGTAATGCCAAGACCAAACGCCAAGACTCTGTGCTCAGAGCTCTATCTTTTCAATTATGTTGTATCGTGTGCTTGAGAATGTGCTTCTCGATAGTTAGTCAACAAAGGAGGCCGGATGACAGAAGTAATCTGAAGTTCTTTTGCATTCAAACATTCCCAATCCGATGGCTCTGGGATGTCTGGTCGGCCATACTCGATCGTGGGCCATCACCGAATCTCACCCGAAAGAATAGGAAGTTTTTCGTCTATCCCAGTGGTGCTTACACCACTTGGTAGCATGCGCATGCGCTGCCCGTTGGAGAAAAAGAGGGCTAGCCGGAAGTTGTTGAGGGGCTATGCCACGTGAGTGTACGACGGGCGAAGACATCGAGAAATGTCACGAGGCCGTAGAATTCCAATTTTGCTAGTTATCTCGCATCTTGATATTTGAATACATGCGGAAAAGAGGAGGGGTCCATCATAGACAGATTTACCTCGCGTTGTACTGACGTGCTGCGTTCACCGCTTTCTGTCATGGTATTGTGTTGGAAGCCCATGAAGTCACCCGTCGACCTTGAGTTAAGTTTCCTTCATTCAGTCTCCTTATAGATTGAGAGATCGCAGCATCTTTCCAATCTATCAATGATGCGCTGCTTTGAGAGAATCAATGACGCTGCCAAGCCCATTGAGGAATCCCGCGTCGGGGGCTACCATCCAGTGCACTTTGGGGACATTCTCAACGAGCGCTATCAGATCATTGGGAAATGGGGCTACGGCACGTTTTCAATACAATGGATAGCAAGAGACCTATGGTAGGTTTTAAGCCATTTCGATGCGAAGTCAACGCGGCATTCCGATCTAAAAGTGTGCTTGCTAGGTTACAAAAGGACGTCACCTTGAAAGCTGAAAGCTATTGAAGCAGACGCCTCCAAAATCAGCAAAGAGACTCTTTGCCCTGCTTCAACTATCAAAGCTAGAAAAGTCTCATTTGAAGAAAGGTCACATTATAGATCTCTTTGATAATGTTGAATACGCGGGGCCGAATGATCTGCATCTAGTGCTCATCTTCCCACCTATGCTATCCGATGGTGAAAGAATGAGCGGGCGGCCGACAACAGGCTCCGATGACTACTTACGAGCTATTTCTCTTCAAGAAGATCTGTTCTTTGGAACATTTGTTGAAAGCTTCGTCCATGCTGGGAGGGTGTCGATGGCATTTTACTGACTGTAAATAGGTTGGCAACCCGCCAATATCCTATTCTCTATGGAATGCGACTCGATCAGTGATATTACCATGCCTTCAGAGTATAGCCCTGTCAGTTGGATCCATGGAGTTCTGTGCGACAAGTGTGCTCCTGAGTGTCTGGTGTTTCAACATCCTCATGGTCTCCTGGACGATGCCGACATCTCAACCCTGATCACCAATGTTGGTGATCTAGGTGGAGTTATTGCCTTTCGTGAACCTAAAATGCCGTGTGCGAAGGTTCTCAAGAGTTGTCCGCAACGGCGACAATTCTTGAGCGAGAATTGCCATTTTGAGAGCTTGGATTTGATGAACATCACAAAGAAATATCACGTCTGAAAATTAACACTGTTAAAAGTCACCCCTAAACTGTCACGTCCACTTTCTCCGATGCTGCCCGAGCAGACTCCAAAATTGGAGCAAATTTAGATTTTTTGCGCAACGCTGGTCCCCATTTGATGAATAACAAGGGAATCGGGATCATGATGAGCGCGAGACACCCAAGAAGTGTGGCGGCCCATTGCACACCCAAGTTGACAAACATTTGCTTTGAGAACAATGGGAATGCAGCTCCCACCGCTGATCGAATTATGGTATTCGCAGCAAAAACCGATGCGGCACTGGATTTCAAGGTCAGCGTATTACTCACCAGTGAAATGCAGACAGAGAATCTTACAATGTTAAATACGAGTCAATCAGGTAGTTGAAGCACTGCAAGAAGATCACATAGATGCCGAATCCAGTCACGATTCCGCTGGCGGTCGGGGCCATCCAATGGATTTCCTTTGTCCATCCAGTCCAGCCATACCAGAACAACCCGACACAGAAGCAAACACCCCCAAGGATAGCTGGAAGAAGTCTCCATTCCGGAACGGGGATGTTATTGTTGGCAGCCAGCTTTTTGGTATACGATCTCTGGTCAAGAAGGATATAGGCGCCAGCTAGAATCTCGCCGATAATCAATCCGATGAATGGAAGACTTCCAACACCGAGGTTCATTCCGTGAATTCCTTGGAACACAACGGGGTACGCACTGAGAAGCGCGTACATCAGACCATATACAAAGCTCATCCAGAGAGAGATCTAAAGGAACGTCAGCTGGGATCAATTCAAGATCTTCACGCATGACTTGCCAGAAAAACAATGGGCTCGGTGAAAAGCATACGGAACGGCCGACTGAAATTATTGGTGATTAGCTCACCCCAATCGAGCTCGATCTCTTCTTGCCTGGCGCGGATTCCCCAGTTATGTGTCTGCCGTCGCAAGAGGGCCGCTTTTTCCACAAGGACAGCGGGTGCATACGTCTCTTTCAAGCAAAGCAGACAAAGACCAGTGGCCAGCCACCCCATAATGGACGATATGTACATGGTCCACCTCCACCCCAGATAAGACATCGTGATGAAGCCTCCAGTGAATGGAGACGCAAAAGGCCCCACGAACACAGCCATGGCAAAGATAGCGATAGCCACGCCCCGCGTCTGGTTACTCCAAATATCGGCAAACACGGCCGGAACGTTAGCGATCGGGCTAGCAGAGAAAAAGCCGGCAAAGAATCGCGCCAACATCAAGGTCTGAACGTCCTTGCTAGTCGCTGCTGCAATGCTGAAAAGGGAGTAGCCGAACATGCCAATGCAAATGGGCCATCTTCTCCCGATGAGCTCACTTGCCGGTGCCCATACTGTCGGGCCCGAGGCGAATCCTAGGACATACAGGGTGACACCGAGGGTGGCGACTTCCGTGCTGATGTGGAAGTGCCCACTGATATGTCCTACTGCGGAAGAGTAGATGGCGCTGGAGAAAGAGGAAACAAAGGTCGTGTATGCTAGGGTCGCTGAGATGCCGATTTTGCGTTTAAGGGACCAGTTCTGAGGGTGCATGGGATCATTTGCATCGTTGAATTCGACGATGTATTCTTCTGGATCTGGGAGAGATGGAGGATGAGGCTTTCCAGCTCCAAGGGGGAGCCACTTTTCACGCGGTGTAATTCCTGCAACGGAGCCAACGGTTGAGCGATGTTGAAGTCGATAAGTATTGATTCGCTCTAGCGCGACTTCGTTCGGGTTGCTTTGACGGCGATTGAGGGTCCCGGAGCGCAGAGATCCAATTTCCGACCCACCGCGATCGGGCCTCGTCATGATAGTACTTAGGTCATCCTCGGTTCCATTAGAGCTAGGATCGCGTGGGCTGTGAGACATGCTGATAGATAGGATAGTATGGAATGCACTGGACTTCTAGAGACGAATTTATAACCATTTCCCAAGGTTAGCATTCCAAAAAGATTTGCTGCTTAGGATCGAACAGCCAGTTTCATCATTTGGTGGTAGCGCATAGCGTCATTGAGTGTTGCTTTTCCTCGGTTGATTCGTTCGAAGGGCTACGGGAGTCCGCTGCTGCCGCAGTGGACTGCCGTGACGTCCTAACGAGGTAATATGTTCCGGACCCCAGTGAGTAAACCATGGTTTGACTCGTGGAGAAGTCAGTTTGGGTGTGATGAACTGTCTCGATTTTGATTTTTTTTTTAATGATATAGATTCATATTACGAATCGGCTACGAGAGTGTGAGGGTCATTGAAGTGTTTGGGAAAAGCGCCAACCTTTTATTGTTGGAGAGCATCTTCAGAGATCGGAACATGTGGTGATCGCCCGGGATAGGGACAACTCCATAAAAATGTGGGCCCCGAAAACTCAAGAAGAGTAGTCGGACAACATGCGATCTCACACGAAACCTGTAAGTTAAGATTGGAGTGTGTCCGATCCAAAAGATCAGGTACAGTACTGATAGACATACAGTGAGTACAAAGTTTGGCGCAACTTATCCTGGTCTTGTTAGCCACCTTGCTTGCAAATCTCACCTGGGTGAAGCCGATCGACGGTTGCAATGGCACTTAAAATCTGATCGGTCATTTTTCATTTCGGTGGGAATCTCGTCTTCGCAACCAAAAAAAAAAAAAGATTCATGATAGGGAAACATTTTTGTGTCCAACGTGTGCTTAGAAGAAGAGTGTGTGATCTCCATTCAGCCTAGCTATACAGGTTATGTTCTCATGTGTCGCCATCGTAGTACCTTTGGGAATGCTTCAAACATTTTGATCCTGCGCCAAAAGGTTCGGGCAACTGTGTAGTTCAAAATGTACGTTAAGGAAGGGCTGAATCAGTGATAAGAACCATGACCCCTCAGTTGGAGGGGGCTGTGTTGGGGCTTTTACCCCAATCATAGAAATCTCAGCAACAAGCTACCCCTATCTTTTAAAAATGGAAATGACGGGAAAAGCGCAGGTTTTGCGTCGCTCTGTCAGGAGATTCCCTGGAGCCCAATTGCGAACCATGCAGCGCTTTACGTCGGGGCCACTCACGATGGCCCCAATCTTTAGTGCCCGCTTTATAAATAAACAAGACAGATTGTCTGCCCTGTGAGTACCGCTTAAGCCAAGAAGATCCCCATGTCGCAACTACGAAGATTTTGGACTAAGAAACCCGACAAGATGAGGCACTCAAAACGACTACCGTACGGCGCTGTAGCAGTCGAGGAAAATCACTCAAGTTCAAGGTCATCCTCAGAATTTCAAGATTATACCACTATTGAGTTTCCCGAAGTTGACGAGCAGAAGCCCCAACCGCAGCTTCTCAAGCGCTCACAGTTGGATAGAATTTTTCGTTTGCTATGGGACATGATTCTTGCGATTGTAGCGTTTCTCTTTGCCCTGTTCGGTATTTTGGTTTCTTGGATGGATGGAAAACCGGCCGGTCCAGAATCTGTAGGCTCTAAACTCTTCGAAGTCTCTCGATTTGTTAGCTTCCCCTGCTCCGACACTCGCCCTCCTCAATTATCGTCAAATCTCGCTGACATCCTATTTCCACCTGAAGGCACCCACTGTATTCCCAGTTCTTTTTGCTGCTATTGCCGGGAGCAGCATCAAAAGTCTCGCATCGTGGCGCATTCAAACCACCGGAGGAGCAACGATCGGGCTAGTAGAGCAGTGCCTTGGCAGCCAGACCATTACAGGAGCCTTTCTCACTCAGATTAGACTGCGTACTATGAACTTCGTTGCCGTCTTTATCGTCCTTCTGTGGTGTTTATCGCCGCTGGGAAGTCAGGCATCGCTCCGGATCATTTCCATCGTCCCGAGTTACCCAGCCAATCCAATCGAGTTGACCAGTTTCAACACCTTCACCGCGTACCAGTTCGGCTACAGCCAAGTGATGTCGATGGCCAAAACATCAGTCGCCATCCCCATGACTGCTTCGATGTCGGCGGCCTCGCTACTTTCCACCCGCAATCAAGATCTCTGGGGCAACATCCGATTTCCTGCGATTGAAAATCTCGAGAAAACCAGCACAGGATGGATGCATGTACCCCAAAATGACAACTTGACGTACGCGTCTCTGGTTGGTGTGCCGGTGATTGGCTTGCCTAGTGCCGGCAACACATCATTCATCCTCCCTGGCTCCTATTTATCCATCTCCTGTCCTGTCTTCGACACAATTCACACTCTCAATCTTACCGATTTCGCCGGGCCAGATGCTCCATCCCCCGGCAATGGCGACGATTGCAGCTGGACAAGCGCATGGGGTGGATTTCAATTCCAGCTTGCCCTCTCAGAGCCATGTTCGAACGCACTCAACGCATCGAAGACGAGGACTCGGAATGCCCGCAAGCTGATATGGGAGTCATGGGACCGCGGCTATGCAGACGATGTAAGGGATAGATCCCCCATCACGCGAGCTATCTGTGATATCACTACGACCTATGTCGATGCCAATGTGACCTGCGAGAGCTTAGACGGGAAGCAATCCGTAAAGACTTGCGACCTACTCGCCGCTCGCCGATCGGTAGATAGATCCCATTTCCACCAAAATTGGACTGTCTTTGATATAAACCCCCCAGGGAATTTTCAGTTGATGAAAGGTTATAACAACGGAGTCTTTGATCTTCTCACTACGATGTTTCCACACATGGACGAAAACGGTGGCCTCCAGCCCGTCATTGGATATTTTATAGACCCTTTTCAGGCTATCGGAACCTTTTTCAGCGAGACACTTATGTCGCCTGAGACCACCACCTCAAGTGTCTTTGGTACGCGTCTATCACAGCTCTTGAATTCCTTGCTCTACCTCGGGATCAATCCCTCGACCTTCACGGGCTCTGTTGACATGATGCAATTCACACGGGAAGGAAGCACGATTAAGGATACCCCGTTCAAAGTGACTGCCCAAACTACACATCTACGGAATATCGTCAGGTGTCACCGTCCCTGGCTTGCCGTCCTTATTGTTTCATCGGTGGTTATCTTCAGCATTGCCGTGATGGCGGCTTATCTCCATATTAAAACGATCGCCCCCGATCTTCTAGGATCGATCTCCGTTGCCCTGCTGCAAAATAAGACCGACGGAATTATCGGTTCTTCTATATGGACTTCAGATGAATGGACAAAGAACATGCGAGACAAGAAACTTTGGCTTGGAGACGTCCAGCCTGGGGCTGAGATTGGGCGCCTTGCCTTGACTACTGTGGCACAAGATTTTCCTCTTGGTTCAAGAAAGGAAAGGTCATATTATTGAAATCAACAATAGATATCCATCGGTGGTAGCTGATCAAGAATAGCAGTCTCAGTGATCATTGATCTCCGCCGAATCTGGCTTGGGAATGAGACATCTGTACGACTTTATGATCCTTTCCCCCCACATATCAGAGTCACAATTTAGCATTTTATGAGAAGTCAATACATGCCCAAAAAAACGTCCACTACACTCTCGAATGCTGCCGCTTTCACAACGCCAATATGGGGGTAAGGGGACACGTTAAAGAAGAACATCTAAGAAGACGTCTACATGTACCCTGAAGAGGTGCCAAAAAAAGACCTGAAAAAGCCATATCCGCGGCTAGCCATTCTAATAGCTGATACTTGGGTGTTGTTTAAAGGTTTGAAGAACCGATTTAGTACCTCTGTCTCGGCCACTCCAACAGGACTAGTTCCTCTCTGAAGACTTCATTTGTACCCTGCAGGATAGGTTGCCGAGACAAATCGACAGTGAAAACCCGACAGAGGGAATCTATTCCGAGAACAACGTGCAGCTGAGCGTTTTCATCTCGGTTGGGGGTGAAAGTCCCCACTAGCGGCTCTCTCTCCACCTGACCTACAACGACGATCTTCACTAGAAAGCAGCAATACATAAGAATCAGCATGATATGGACTACGTGGGAAGAAAATCACAACGATAAGGAAAAACCAACAACAACCGGAGATCTTCCTTTTTCATCAAGATTACATCAAGCCAGGGTGACGGAAATTAAGCTCGACTAATACCAAGCAGCCAGATGCCAGAGGATATCCATAAAAGAGGCATTTCACGCTCATTTGGCCCACAGGAGCTGAAACAGAGAAAGAAGCCTCACGCGGTGAGAGGTAGTAGAGGGAGAGCGTCAGTAGTGGAAATGAAGTGGCGAAAGGGATAATATTAGGAACCGGAGAGGGGTTGCTACAGGAAGCTTCGCATCATGAATTAAGAGTACTGCTTGAGTAGGAAGGGTGAGAATCAGAACAGGTAGGCAGAACGACGGAATAGGGAAAAAGAGGGCTTGATGATCTGGAAGACATTGGCTCTTCCTGCTTATCTAGTCTGCTTTGGCGAGAAGGAACGGTTCATGGGTGAATGTGCCTGATTTCTACCTGTACCCCGGGGCATTTTCTCCCTCAAATTTATGTCGCCTTTGGCAACCTTTCTGGATTTGATTGGAACGCAAGTCAATTTTTGACATCGAGAAATGTCGGACTAGACTGTAGCGGTCGACCTTTACTGAGTGGAGAAATCAACGACTGAAGACCGAGAAGCTAATTTAGAACGGTGAGTAGCACGATTCCTAGCGCATCTCCAAAATGGGATATTACTCCCACACTAATAAGTCGTGTGGATCGCAGGGGAATCAGGCTGCTTCTTCAGGTAGCGACAGTTTTAAAAAGCTATAATTGAACCCAATTCTGATCCCGTGGCAGTACGGCATGAAAGACCATGCAAGTCAATGTCTGGCCTCTAGTGGCTGACCGTTCACACAGGGTCCTTCGGGAGACCACTTTGGGATGGAACTGTCACTGTATCGAAAGAATCGAAATTCCAAGTCTCACGACTATACCGGAAAAAAACATCGAATGTAGCTCACAACTCTGTCTCTGTGGCTTCTATGTCAAGGCTCGACCTTCAATGCGTCGGGCGGGACAGTTAGTAGACCGTTGCGGCTATTGGAAATTACCAGTTTATAGCAGCATTTTATTGAATGTAGACGTCGACAATCTCTTTGGTGATGAATGAAAAGAGAAGAGTGGTCGTAAAAAGTTGACAATAAGTTGGACAGTTCTTGCCGCTGGAGGTGACGTCAAAACACAGTTTGAAAGGTATGATGTGCACAAGGTCAGTTCTAGAATGAATGCAGTTGAGCATCATTGTTCTCAAGGAAATCGGAATCAGTCAAATCTCCTCCATGGCTAGCGATCTGCTCAATGGCTTGCACAAATAAGATAGACTTTATCGCCGCTGTTCAACAGAAAGCCCCAGTTACATTGAACGGCTTTTTCACCAGGTACCCGAGAAGCC
This sequence comes from Penicillium digitatum, assembly GCF_016767815.1. NCBI lineage: Eukaryota > Fungi > Ascomycota > Eurotiomycetes > Eurotiales > Aspergillaceae > Penicillium > Penicillium digitatum. The sequence goes on along the minus strand of NC_089386.1, from coordinate 892,708 downwards.
GAGCATTCAACATGATTGATGGGTGACGCAGCGGTACTGGTACGGCCTTAGGGGATGCCCAAAGTTACTAGTTTGGATGTAGTAGTTTCGCTGCTACATGTAGGTGGCCTACCAAAATGGATCCCACTCTTCTTGTATTTGCAAGTGGTGAAGATGGCGAAGGATGACCGTTTATAGTTTGTGGCACAGCATAGGCTCATGCTGGTGAGGAGAGCTGGTGCTTGGATCTCGGAGCGCTGCGGAGCTTGTCTTCTCGCAAATTTAACTTGCCAAATGCACTGTCCATGGTACACAATTGCCGTTGATCCAATCAAATTGCAAGCCAGTCTCAAGTTGGAGGTTAGCTAGAGATGCTGCGATGTACCAGGGGACCCAGCATCATCAATTGGCAATGTTTCTTGTCCGCCGCGTGCCGGAGGTTCCCCTAGTGAACGAAAAACACGCTGGCGGGCTTGAGCACTTGTCTCGAGATTCCCCCGACAACATCACCGTCGTCTGCTAGATAAATCTTAGAGCCTCCGTTTCAACTCAACATTCTGAATCTCACTGTGGTCCAAATTCGTCTCTTTCAACTAGCTTGTTATCGGCGTGAAAGTGAGTATCTTTCCCTAGGCCATCAAGATATTCCTTTCGACCGTTGCCTTCTTTGGAAGTTCTTATTGGTCATTCAGTTCTGCTGCAGCGAGATTTGAACGGTTGCTGAAATTTGCTCTCTCTAGCCGAGTCTTCGATTTACATCGCCACAGAGCCTCCACATCCAGTAAGAATAAATCCTTCAATTTTGGGCCATTTCCCCACATCTCTGCTTGCATGAGACAGCCTACAGGTCTAATTTCTAGCCGGGGACTGATCTATAGAACAGAACCCCCCTTGTTAACAACCGGCTATATGGCACCGATCAAAATCATCCACCGTACCAAGTCCGCATCCCTATCTCTCCATTCCATTGTGGAACGATCAGGCAAAAAGGGCAACTGGGCGAACCGGAACCGCGGAGTGGTGCTCATCTTCTGCATCGTCTTCCTCGTTGTGGTTGGAATCATGGCCCTTTTTGCGTACCGACGAATGTTGCAGCGAAAGGCCGAGAAGGAGTCTTATGAGACGACAAATGATTAGTTCAGGCTGTGCTTTGCTCTCTCCAGATCAGGATTGCCAATCAATCTAGCTCGGGTGCGGAGCTCTCGTTATGATCCGGAACTGCGTGGGTGGCTTACTCTGTTGGGTTGGGCTGCGCGGAGTCAGTGACGTTGTGTGTCTTGTCTGTTTGCTGAGATGCGACGTGGTGTTTGGCTCGAATCAATCCCCATTCTGCAGCTTCAAGCGAGATAGGCAGTTGCCCAGAGAATTACGTGACTGATCTCTAAGTCCCAGCTCATTCTATTTAGGTAACTTGACGAATTGATGGTTATCCATAATACGAACCTTGGTTTGGCGTGCACCGATCTCTGAGATGCATTTCTTCATGTCGTTTTTAGGCAAAATCAAAAACGCGAGTGGATGGACCAATCATCCCTTTGTGATTTTGTTGGTATCTCTATATCTTGGGCTTTTCTAGTCCATGCACGTTGCGCTGCTCGTTGCAGCAAGATCAGCCGTCGAGGATCTTACTCTCGAGGCGTGGAAAACGGGTTCGGACAACGTGATTGGTTATTTGCTTTGGCATCCTTCTCGGAGTGACCAGTATGAGCTTTGTTCCAGATTTACATCGTAGGTAAATGTGACAACTCGCCATGTTTGTAGAAGGCCTCTCCGTTTTGTGTCGGCTCACCCGTCGATGTTGGTAAGATGGCTAGTAAATTTGCATTTTGGCTTCCTGCCTGTACCGGAGGCTCTAGTAACCTAGACATGCCCTTTTCAAAAAGAAGAAGCAACGTAAGTAGCGGCATAGGGTTACAATCAACCTGTGATGACATGCACCTTTTGTAGAGAGTTTGATCTATTTACATTTCAATCGAGCGGAAAACAAGACTGAAAAGGGAAATTCTTGAGCAGTCCAAGTAGCTACTATCGCGATGCGAGATTATGTGAGAAGCATCTAGGGCCCTTTTAATCAGCCTTTTCTTCGGCTCCTGTGTGCACCTTCCCCTTGTACAGAACCACACTTTGCCTCTTATCATATCGGTCAATTCTTATTCTCGATTTTTTTATAGGAACTCCTCATTATATGCCAGGCCTTTTGCCCTTTTTACGGATTCTTTTGAGACCATCACGTTACATTTGACTCATCGATTCGGATTATTAAAGTACAATCATGAGCTCCGAAGCAAGCCCGTCTGGTATTCGCCCAACTGATGACAAGGGAAAGAGAAAGCGACCCGAGTCTCCCTCTCAAGACCCAGAGTCTAAGAAGGTTAACGTTCTACGTCTGTGTATGAAACCATGTCGCTGATCCACGATTCGATAGTCCGGGGATATCAAACCCCCTCAGAGGCAGTCAGCGAGGATTGAATCGCTCAAGGTCAGACTCGCTACTGCTATCAGAATATGTTGTGTTCACACTGAGAAGCAGGGAAAAGCTAACCCCCTAGATCTTGGTGACATATCTCCCAAGGGATCTTTATCTCAACATCCACAGTCCCATATGGAGTCTCATGGTGCGGTGAGAAATCCTCAAAAAAACTCTCTGCATTTCACAAACGCTAATTACGGGGAGAAAAGTCACCGTGGCCCACCGAAGCGAGTGCGCCGAATCATCCTGATCAGACATTCGATGACTTTGGCGATTTTAGGAAGTTCCTATGTGACTCCCGGGACGAGGCAAAGCTTGCCGTATATCTTGGACTTCAGCACAAACACGACCTCAGACATTTCGCTTTGTCCTGGCCTGTGATCAAGACGTGGATTAGGGCACCATATAAGCAGACAAACTCGCTCAAAGACCAGATAAACCTTATTATCTATGGTAGCAAAGAATTAGCCTGCATCGAAGATCCTCACGAAATTTGGCCGCAACGTCCCCGAGAGTCGGAGGAGCGCGCTTCTTTGAGAGTTGCCCATATTATGGCATGGTATCTGGTGCAGATGTCCAAGGACATTGGAGAGTACATCGGGTCCAGTGATCTGGATAATTTTCACCGCACACGGAGATATCGCGGTGAGCTCAGCGCGATTTTGGAGCTCGATATCCCGCTGGACAACATTTTCCATCCTCGCCCCCAGCTTGTAACTTGGAGAAACGAACTGAGCGACAAATTCAATCGTTGCTGGGCAATATTGGGCTATGTCTCGTGGATACCCTACCTAAAATCCTGGGAAACGGCTCTGGGATTTTTCGCATCGTCAAAAAGCAAGGCGATCATTTACGACAGCGGAATACCGACAAAACCGAAACCACGACCCAACCACCTGACACTATCTCAGCAATGTCCCATTTCATCCCTCGAGCGAAGAATTAAAGCCCCTATTCCTTTGCAAGTCAAGGTAGCCTGGGACAGGAACGACAACACACACAGAAACATGAATCTGTGTCGGGTCCTCACAGCTGTCGCACGTGACGGGAAGGTGCTCCCCCAGAGAGATCAAATGATGACACAAGACCCTCGGGCATGCAGAACAGGCGCATCTTTTCGGGATCTCATTCGACATATGATGTGTTGTGGTGGTTATGGATTGAACTTGTGTGACATGAAGCTGTCGTATTGCGCGGAAACAGAAAATTGTTATTATGAGATCGACGCTTTCCGAACTCAGTGGAAGGTACTGCAAGGAATATTTTCAGACGCTGCAAACTCGAATTTTGTGATTTGGGTACTTCTGGATGTCCACGATTACCGAAATGGGGAGATCTATGAGACGACTGAACTACCACCAGTGTATTGAGTACAACCTTTCGACGCCAAACACACCTCAACGTGTTGTTGGCTTTTATCGAGGAACCTTCAACAGAATTACTGGAGCCCATTTCTATTTTGCCTGTGATTTCCCATCACTTTGATTTAGTTGTTTTCTTATTCGATGTTCAATTGGTAGGAGTGACAAGACAGTCAGCTAGACGGCTGTTTGGTCATAAGAACCCGTCGAGTTGGGAACGAAAACCCTCGTTGGGATTACAAAAGGTAGCTGACCATCTTCTCATTCCTACTAATCGAAAGTTCTTTCGGCTTCTTGGCAATGACTATTTGAATCCTGTAGCGCCGCGAGCATGAATTTAAATAAACGTTCCATCGATAATTAGTAGTTGTGGTTATGATGTGCACGAGTAAAAAGCGACATCCTTGTACAAGTTGAGAAACTTGTCATCGGAGCCTGACCAGATGTCAAGAGATGCCTAAAAGTTGCCACATCTCCAACCGACTGCTGTGGTAATTCGATCTAGACTGTCCGGTTCCAGCCTGGTGGCTTTTCCGCCATAATTTTTTGGGGGTGCAAATGCATCGGTAACTAGAGACACTCTATAGCAATTCCGGATAGAGTCTTGCACGAAATCTGGAATTTTCACCCCAAATAATGACTACTGAGTGGTAGCGTAATTGAATATGTAGAAATCAGGTCACATCAGACAATCGTCTGCAAAATCACTATAATTCAATCTTGTGGAGATGACAAAGGCGTAGAGTTATCTCTTCATTAAATCACCGACCCGAGCACTTTGATAGCCGTCCTGGCTCCGCAAAACGTGACGCCATTTCCCCTGAGCTTGGACACTACCTGGATGTATAAAGCATCCTTAGGGCTTTTAGACAAGATCTTGCCTCAACTAGGAACCTAAATCCCCGTCATCGATTTCCCCAACTGGCCCTGTACCTTGGCAGCTCCGAGGGGATATCAACATGGCGAATTGAGAAGAACGTCACTTCCATGGTGTCGTGTGATGAGACCAATTGATCTCTTAGTCCAGTATGAATCCAGCTGTCATCTGAACTGAATGCCTGCTTTCCTTTTCTTCTATCCAACTCCACCACTAAGGGCCTATTTGAAGTGATTTATTCAGTATTCTATTTCCGGTGGTATCCTGGCTGGGCAGATCACCCGCTCTTCTTCAAAATTGTCTTCCTGACTTTCCCGATCTATCGGGTCTACATCCTGACATGGATCTATCTTCGCTGCCGGCATTACCGACAGACCGGGCCGCAGATACTCGCCAATGATCTTTGCCATCCCAGTGAATCGATTTATAAATCGTCGTCCGTAAGAGTCGACTATAGTTTTTTATTCTGGCAAATGCTCTCAACCTGTCTACGCGCATTCGGTGCCAGTTTCGGTGCCGCCACGCAATGGCTGTTCAAATTCTTTATCACCAAGATAACTTCTCGCACTCTTATTGATGTTTCCTGGATGACTCTCCTCGTGTTTCGAATCTTAACACTGATGTGGAACACACATTGCAAAAGACTCAAATCATGCATGGAGAGAATGCAGGGAACACAAGAGACTGCGGAGCTGAAGGAGTGAAATAGATGATGGATCCCGTGTTGTGATGTCAATGGATCGAATACTGTTACATAGTGTATACATAGATAAACGGAAACATACCTTGTGGATATTGATGGGGATCTTGAAGTTGGGATGCAAATAAGCTCTCACACCTCATCGCCGAGAGCCCCACAATAAATTCCGCGGGGAGATTTCCCCTCACGCTTAAATTTTTCTTTCCGCACCCTTCGACGCCAACAATCTCGATGGGATCGTTCAACGAAACTTGCGCTTCTTTGCGCGCTCAAATCATCGCGACAGAAGCACAGCTTACTGAGCTCAAACGCGACCTAGCAAACGCCGAACAAGCGGCGCGATCAGAGACGGCAACAGCTGCGGAAATCCATCCTGAGGACCAGAAGGTCGAAGTAAGACAATGGCCATTGCTCCAGGAGGAATATAAGAGATATGGACGCCAGATGATAGTTCCGCAAGTTGGGTTGAATGGTAAGCTATGGCTCCGTTTTGGCGGAAATTTGGAAAGTACCTCCCTTGAGCAGTGTGACTAATCGCGATTTCAATGAATCCACAGGCCAACTGAAGCTTCGATCGGCGAAAGTTCTACTTGTTGGAGCTGGAGGGCTGGGATGTCCAGCTGCGCAGTATCTTGCTGGTGCTGGCGTTGGCACGATTGGACTCATCGATGGTGATTCAGTCGAGGTATCGAATCTCCATCGCCAAGTGCTACACCGATCGAAGAATGTGGGGAAATACAAGGTGGACAGTGCAATCGAGTCCTTGCGAGAGTGAGTCAATTCGGGTCGGAGCTTTGAGCTGGGCGTTGACGATTTCTTGACATTTACCAGACTGAATCCGCATCTGACGTACATTCCTCATCGAACACACCTCTCGCCCGAGACAGCAGCCGCGGTCTTCCAGGAGTATGATATCATTCTTGACTGCACAGATAACCCGGCAACGCGTTATCTGATCTCGGACACTGCAGTGCTTCTCGGAAAACCATTGGTCTCTGCATCCGCGCTGCGGACCGAGGGCCAGCTGATGGTGTTGAACAACCCGCCTCGGGCACCAGGCGACAAGTCTGGAGGACCGTGCTATCGATGTGTGTTCCCGAAACCACCACCAGCTGATAGCGTGGTCAGTTGTGCGGATGGGGGTATTATAGGGCCAGTTGTTGGGACGATGGGGGTGTTGCAAGCCCTGGAGGCGATCAAGGTTATCACTGTACCTGACATTGATGGAGGTTTTGATATGAGCGCTGCTCGTCCACGGGATCACCCGTCTTTACACATCTTCTCCGCATACTCATCGCCCCTCGTCCGTACAATCCGCCTTCGTTCGCGCCGGGCCAATTGTGCCGTGTGTTCTGCCGGGGCAACTGTCACACTAGACACAATTAAATCCGGGTCAACGGACTATGTGTTCTTCTGTGGATCTGCAAATCCACCCTCGTTACTTGGTCCCGAGGAACGTATCTCTGCTCGAGAATACAACGAGAGACACCCAAATCTTACTTCAGATTCGCCACAACTCCACACGATAATTGACGTCCGAGATGAAGCTCAGTTTGGGATATGCAGTCTGAAAAATAGCATCAACATTCCAATCTCCAATATTCTGTCCTCGGGTTATGGTGCTACACTACAGGGGTGTGATAATGGGCCACAGGCTGCACAATTACCTTCTTGGTTACCGTCTGAGGTTGTCTCCCCTGAGTCTACGAACCCAATTTACGTCGTCTGCCGTCTAGGAAACGACTCGCAGATCGTCGTGAAGAAAATGAAAGAGCTAGGGCTAGATCAGCATGGAAAGAGGTTCATTGGTGACATTCGCGGAGGACTACGATCATGGAGAGAACAGGTGGATTCTTCGTGGCCTGAATACTAAATGAATCAGGCTGCTAGATTCTCACGTACAATTACTGTCCGAAATACATTCCTTCCTTCTCCTGTTGTGACCAATCTGCCAGTCTCGAAGTGCCTCTCACACTCAATGACCATGTGAGATTAACCAAATCATGGCTCCATCTATATCCACCACCAATCAGTGTGAACCCGGCCCTCATCGAGATTACCGAGTCTCTCAAAAACACCACGGCTGACGTCAATGTCAAACTCTCTGCATCCCTCACAACGGTCTACCAAAGTGGCATCTATGCCCCTGTCGCCCCGTTGAATGTGAATTAACCGTCCACAAAGTGGATTGTGGTTGGGGTTGCCATCTACATTTGCCCGGTCAAACACAATGTGAGACACGGCGCAGACGTGGTCCCACCCGTTATTAAACCAACCGCATGCTCCAAGCCCGGTGTCATACCAGGTTAGATCGCCACCAGTAGCCTGGATTGTGGCGGGAATGTGTGTGCTGTTTGACGCGCTAGGAGTGGGGTAGAGTCAGCATGGGCTTCGATGGATCGTGGATTTGTACATTGGAAGAGGAATTAAAAGGATAGACGAGTACGTGACTGTTAACTTACAGGCTGGTATTATGAGAAGTGATGGCTTCGAGGGGATCCATGGGAGCACCAGTTGCCAATCCCATGAAGAGAAAGAGAAATTCTATCATGGCGATGGCCTTGCACTCGAAGATTGCGTTGGAAGTCATTATCTGGTCTGCTGCTTCTTTCTTTTTATCAAAAGTGATGGTTCTGCTGGTCACTTCCAGGTCAAGGTTGGATTCGTTCGTCGTTTATAACATGTTCCCGTGAAGAGCTTTTGTCCTTGACCGGTGTATAGATCTACATTCAACTAAATGCCGCGGAGTTTCATTAGAAATACCAACAAACTAAATCGGAGTATCTGAAATGACTGGAGTGAATGCAGTGTTTCGATGGAACTTTTGGGCTGTCGCTATCAGAATGTCAGAAAAAGTAGAAAGCGAGCAGCACTTATTGACACATTCTCGATTATCCAAACATTACCGTATCCTGGCGCAATAGTGCGTTTGAATCTCTCGTTAAAACTGTTGTGAAGACTATAGGGGCACTGTCTAGTTTACAATGTACGAGAAGGAGGAAGATAGGAGGAAGCGACATAACCCTAAAAGGAAGGATACACTCCGTGACTCGTTCTGTATACAATACACTCTGTACAAGACAACCCTCCGTCCTAAATTTTTTTTCAACAAGGATATGCATCTCGAATCTTTGTCTGTAAGATGTTTGGGTTTTCTGATATCTGTTCATCCAGATCGATCTCTGTTCAGTAGGGTTGTTATGTATGATGAAATAAATATACTTCAATGCCACTATGCTTCATTCGATAAAGGAAAAGTCCAAGTAAGGGAGTATATGTCAGAAGTTGTCCCAAAAATTTTAATCCCGCATGGATGAAGAACTTGAATACATAGAGACAGAAGTCCTTTTTGTCCACAATTTTCCTGGACGAAGTCACCCTGCGTAACTACCACGGATCACTCCTAAATATTGGAGAGTAGCAGAGGATTTCCGATGGTAGTCTTTGAAAGGTAATCGCGCTTTTATTTACTCCTGAAAACAATTTCAAATTTCATCGGAAGCTATTCCCACATACACTCATCCTAACATAGGTAGTGAGTGACATGCCGTCCCGAACGTGCGATCACTGATCAGAAAAATAACACTGATACAATTAGCCTTCTTATCTTTATTTGTGTCCTGGAATCAAGACGCTCCTCGTTTAGCTATTTATAGACAACTCACAAGGAACGACAAGGGGAGCCGATTTGATCATCACAAACTTGATGCAGTGATTCTCAAATTACATTAAGATCCTATTCTATACTGGTGGAACAATCCCTTTTTTTGGCTTCTCGGATTGGTGTCACGTCGCATAAAAGTGAGCGTACTAAAAAATCACATGGGAAGACGTGTGCTGATATCATTGATGGCATCCGATCTCTCTATTGTGACGTTGCTTTATCAAGCTTCCCTGCTATAATGAAGCTTCTATTAGAGCGTGTTCCCATTATCACATAACACATGGTAAGTGCAGTGTTCTTAACAATCTTGGAAAATTTTAGGTTATGGCTCGGACTTTCTATATACTGGTTCAAATAAAATAGTTGGATTTGGGAAAAACCTAGACGGATTCCCAATGGCCAAAAGGCTACGTTAAATAATAGACTATACGTACTCTCTGCCATACAATTAGGTAGTATATGGTTGGCTCAATTTGTTTGACATTTGTTGTGGTATAATATTTCACCCATATCATACGCAGTGTGTTGATGTTTGGAACATTTTCAGGATCTCAAAACTCATCCCCCTAGTCTACTAAGCCTCAATAATTTTTTCTCATATCTGACTAGAAGCACTAGATCGTTCATTTGAACTTGCTACCTCCATCGGGTCTTTGCACCATGGTGAGTCAATCATGTGGACATAGTTGGTCGATCGGCGATCGGATGGCAGACCGATAGAACTGGCTCATCTGATTCTAGTCAACGCGATCAGATAGCTCTAAATTTGCAAGGCTTAAGAAGGCAACAAACACAGCAATTTTATCTCGAGTCTACTAGACGAAAGAGTTGTGTTGTGAAGAATTAGGCCTGACAAATCGGGCAGCAACATTCCAATTTTATATGCGGAGAGCGTTCCTCCCCCACATACGGCAGCCAATCATTGAAGGGCGGGTGTACTGCAAATGTCCACGATCGGGATTTCAATCCGACCTCGGTGCTCTGTCATGTTATTCAACCAGCCTTGTAAGACTCACTCAATCCGTCGCGTTCTTGCCTGCCTTGCAGATTCCCTCTTTCTAAAGTCACGTGGGTTATGCCGCGTTCCTGAAGATTCGGAGATTTTGAGGCTGGGCCGAGTCACAACACTGCGTGATCCTGGTGAATATGGCGCAAATTCGATCCCATGAGTTGGGCTCATCCTTCGGGTCTTCACCAACGCCTCAGGATGTGCAAAATGACCCTAGCAAGGAGAAATCATCATTCATCGACTTTGTCCAAAAAATGTGGCAGAAAACCGGGTTGGATAGGCCCACAGTCCTCTTGATGATGAAGTGAGTTCAAGATCAAGTTTCTCTTATGATACAGCAGAAGATCTCTAACAGCTACTCTAGGGGTGGTATTTCCCCCACCATAGCCATTTCCATGTTAGTAACCAGCCTTGCAAGTTCTCGGCCTATCAGAATCACCCTGACCCTTATATAGCTGCCAAGCCAAGCCTGTAGCCGACGAGTATACGACCTTGGGCTATCTCGTAGCCATTGTCTCTATACTGGGCTTTGCCATTATGCCCCGGGCTAAGTTCATTCAGATGATGATCTTTGATGTTTTTGCGGTCTGCATAGCAGCATGTTTTGCCTTGTTGACAATGTTCTGCAGCGTCAGGGCGCGCCAACACACCGCTACTAACCCTACTGAGGCATACAACTCCTCCGCCTCTGCTGTCAGTGGTCTGTGGTTGTTCATCCAAATCTGGATGGTTCACACCTTTCGAGCCAAATACCCGCAGTTGCAATTCCCCGTGATTATTTACGCAATCTTCGCGAACATTTCTTCAATATACGCCCCTCAAATGAAGAACATGACTGCTGCGTCTAATATGGTGAGCAAGTTACTCAAAGCTTGCCTTACTGGCCTCGGTATTTCAACAGCAACGTCGCTATTTATTCTTCCGATGACATCACGGCAGGTCGTCCTCAAACAAATGGCAGGCTATATTGGCGGACTTCGCTCAGCCTTGAATGCCCATGCTTTGTATTTCCAATCACTGGAAAGAGAAGACATGTTTGGTCGCACGGAGACTTATGATGACGCCCGTGAGAAGTTTGGCAAGAAGGGAAAGATCTACAGTCCCGAGGCAGAAGCTATCCGCGGTGCGGTCCGACAGATTACAGATATACATGCCAAGCTCCATGGAGATCTTACATTTGCGAAGCGTGAGATTGCATTAGGAAAATTGGGACCTGATGATCTTCAGGCGATATTCCGTCATCTTCGCCAGATTATGATCCCGGTCGTGGGTTTGAGCTTCGTGGTGGACATCTTTCAGCGCCTGTCGGACTATAACAGATGGAATCAGCCCATTGATCTAAATGTGCCTGTGGTGCCAGAGGATATCCGACAGCGCGTTGTTCAAGAGTGGAATGATATCATGAGGGCGGTACACGATCCCTTTGCGGTGATGATCCAAACTATTGATGAGGGATTGCTGCACACTTCCTATGTCTTCGGACTAACAAAACCACCAAAACGCCAAGCTGCAGCGAAATCTTCAAACGGCTATTCAACAGAGGGGTGCGAAGATGTGGAGGCCAAAGCCGAGAACACTGCTCCGGGAGAAAAAGCATTCACGGAGCATTTTGAAAAGAAACTTGGCGAATTTCGAAGCGCAAAACGCCTTGCTCTGCAGACTTGGGCTGAGGAGAAGGGAGTCACGCTCCCGCCCGACTTTTTCGATCACCCTGAAATGTTGAACACTGACTTTTTGGACACCTCAGCTACTCAAAAAGAGCGAAGCCGACGACAACTGTATCTATTTCTCTATGTGAGCCTTTTTCTACGGGCCAGTTAATCTGATTGAAGCTAACTTAACCTCCAGATGGAACAATTGCTGTACTCGACTGGCCAAACTGTTCTCGACTTTGTCCGTTATGCCAATCATGTTGAGGCTAAGGGAAAGCTACTGAAGACCCGACTCGTTATTCCTGGTGGCAAGCGAGTGTGGAAATGGGCCAAGTCCTTTTTGAGTGCTCAGGATAACGAAGATGATAATATGGGTGACATTCATACACAAAACAACATTCTTCAGCTTGGCGAGGCGTATAAACTGCGCAAAGACCCGGAGCATCTACCACCGACTACTCTTTTTGAGAGGATGGGAGACAAAGTTCGTGTCTTCCCGGGGTTTCTGCGCTCGTTTGAGTCGACCTACGGCTTCCGTGTCGCCTGTGCCACCATGACCATTGCAATCGTTGGATTTCTACGCGATACACAGACCTTTTTCACTGCGCAAAGATTAGTGTGGGCTTTGATCATGATCAATCTCAGCATGTCTCCCACCTCAGGACAGAGCATTTTTAGTTTCGTGTTGCGGATTTTGGGTACATTCCTTGCAATGGTAGCATGTCTTCTGATCTGGTATATTCCAGGTAAACAGACACCTGGTATCATTGTTTTCCTGTTTATCTTTGTCTCCATTGCCTTCTACATCCCCATCAAGATGTTCCGCTTCCGAGCGGTCGGGATCATCAGCATCATCACTACAAGCATGATCATTGGTTATGAGCTCCAAGTTCGCCGAGTCGGTGAGGCAGTCGCGACATCCAATGGACAGCCCTACTACCCCATTTACCTTCTGGCACCTTATCGACTGGCTGTTGTGGCGGGCGGTATTGCTGTCGCATTCTTTTGGACGTTCTTTCCATATCCAATCTCAGAGCATTCAGTCCTCCGTCAGAGTCTAGGAGCATCGTTGTATCTTCTCGCAAACTACTACTCGATTATTCACGAGACGATCTCCGGTCGTATGCGTGGTGACAAGGGCGAATACCTACTCAAAACCTCTTCGGGTCGCAAACTGGAGAAAGCGCGACGCAAAGTGTTTTCAAAGCAGATGCTTATGCTAGCCGGTTTACGAACATACTCTGGGTTTCTTCGATGGGAGGTTCCTGTTGGTGGTCGGTTTCCCAAGAAGCAGTATGATTCAATTATTGTCTGTGTAGAAAAGTATGACATGTTATCCCACGTCTTTTTCAGGTTCTAACAGTGTTTACATTTCTAGCATCGTGAACTATCTCAGCTTGCTAGGTTACGCATCCGATACCCTCATGTCTATTGACGACGCCGAAGATCCAGCAGATGCCATCTGGATGACAGATTTCCGACGCCTCATCAATACTGCCAAGGTGACAACTCACGAGGTTACATCTTTACTCTGTCTTCTTTCTGCTAGCATTACGAACCGACAACCTCTGCCGCCGTATCTCAAAGCACCTCGACCGTATAGCTTCACGAAGCGCCTGATGGAGCTTGACAGTGACCTTCTGAGCCTCCGGCACATTGCCGAGCCAGGATTCGCGGCGTTTGCAGTCTTGCAGATCTCAACCCGCTGCATTGTCGGTGATATGGACAGACTACTGAAGTAGGCTTATAGTGCGCCCCCGCTGTTCGACCTAGCCGGATTTGCTAACAGTACTATTCATTTAAGGCTTGTCAAAGGCTTGGTTGGCGAATTGGACTTCTCTTTCCACGCTGTGAGCACAGGAGAGTCAATGGCAGAGTCGCGAATGCCTTCTCGAGCAGGATCGAGAGTGGATCTGGGCGAGTACGAATTATCGCAACCTGGTGATCGGCGCAAGAAAGATTGATTCGCTGTCTTTCTTCTCGGGATGTGCGCGATTGCTAACTTTTTCGCACATCTATTGACGTGACGTGTACATAATGAGATGACGAGCACCAATATATCATTGGCTTCATCAGCGCAGAGTAATACCAATCATCGCAATTCATTTCGCCATCAACACTACCCCGCAACATAGTCCTCTGCAACTGGTTCCTCTGCATATCCAGACCTGCCTAGTCTAAACAAACTAGTATGAATGATGTCAAATTCGACCAAGCTCTCTTCTCCCAGATCTAACAACATGCTTCGAAGCAGCGATGACGACCTTCAGCAACGTCGACATAGTCATAGCCAACGTGGTACTTGGTCACGCGCCGGGATGCCTTGATCCTCAGTAGGCCGCCCATTGGTTCAAGTGATCCCGAACGGCTAGCGATGAGGCACTATCGAGGCACTGATCTCCAATTAAAAGTCGGCTTGAAGCTATCGAGCATATCGAGACAAGTATTCTTTTTTTCAAGCTAATCAGGACTGGTTCAATTTATTAATTCACAAATTCTCGCAATCGGACTCGTTCGCATGCGCGCAGCGGTAACGTGGTATGGTCTATAACGAAGGTTAGATGTGGAAAAAAAATTCAGCCAATTTAACTACTAGACCACAATCTAAATTGTGTTTTGTGTTTAGTTAGGAATACCTAGAAATTAGGCTTAGGATATCGGGCTTCTTATTATCTGTACAGTATAAATTAACTACCGTATACTAATTATCCGTTTATTTTATCCCACACTATATCAACTTCCTCTTAAAATCTACGGTAGCCTTTATAGATCTTAGTACGGTTGATAAGGGTATACATTGCGGGCTTTATATACTTCTCTATATTATCAGTGAAATACAATAGATGCAGTATAATATAGTATCTAGGAATAGCTTTAAAAATTGCCAAGTTTAGCTATAAGGGGGGGGGGGGGGGGGGGTGGGTATTAGCACCTGCTTAATCGCCGCTATAAGTGCTTTCTCTTGTTGTTTCGGTTTTGCTTCGGCGCATTGATCCAGCCATTGATGAGGGGGAAGTAGTAGCTAAGCATGGAGTTTGCCAATGCCTTGACTGAGTCCTCATTCACGGAATTATTTTCGACGAACTCAATCAGTTCCTGGCATTCTGGCAAAAATAGATAGGCGGCTATCATTTAGGGAACGCTATAACATCGTCAGCCACTGGCCTAATGCTAAATATGTTCAAAGAACGAATATCATACCTGGAGTAATGTAACTGAACAATTCAGCAGAGGCAGACTCTGAGCAGATAGAAGCGTTGGGAACCTGTACTATATAGCTTCATGAGAAGTTAGAAGGGCGCTGCAAACCACCCTGGCTGTTTCAAATCTTGAGAAGGCGCCGAACTACTTTTTTAGTGCCATAAATTTCGGCTTTTTTATCCAACAGATGTATCCATGAGCGCTTATGAACTCCCAGAATATATTTCTGTGCCTAGTACGGGCGACCAAGTATACCACCGGCACATAACTCTCTTACTGGTTCGTATTGCCAGTAGTAACTTAGATCCACTCTCACTTTACAAGAACTAATTTCGAAGATAGGAATATTGAGGCCTAAAGATACCTGATACCACTAACTACAGCACCTGGCGGTGGTTACCGTAGCTGTTTTGATGTGGGTATCCATTCTTGTCAAAACAGTACCCATCAATAATAGAAAGTTAAGCTTTTTGTTGTTCAAGGACAGACTGGGGTTAATGAACCTTTAAGTATGCCGGGAATCTCCGCCTGGAACAGATTCATCCAAGATTCAGGAATCCGGCTTCTCCCCAGTTCGGGGAGACCTGTTAAAAAGTTCCGAGTCTCCCCGATGAGAGCCCAAGATGAACTCCTTTTTTAGCGCCCTCTTCGGTTAATTTTTAGGCCAGGGTGAGTCATATCCCCGTCTGACAGGTTTCAATGGAACCTTAGAATATACCTACGTATATGGTGGTCTCATTATACCACATTATTGTATTCCTTAGACACTAACTAAGGTCCAGTCATGTAGCGCCTGAGTGGGTTTGAGACTCCATCTACATGTGCGTGATATCCAGACCTGTGGGTGAGCTGCTGACAGGACAGATTGTTGGATCAGGATTACTCGATACGTTTGTAACTAACCTGGTCGTTTGGGGCACTTTAATGTAATTAGTCATGAGTCTGATTCTTATGTTCAGGCGACGAAGCTAACAAAACCACAGGGTCTGATCCAATGAACGCTACAACCAGAGTAGGGAGATACCATTTAAACTCATGCGTAGTCTTCTTCCAAGAGTTGACCAACATTCACACATGGAACTTGGGTAATATCATTGAGAGGTTCTTCTCGCACTAGATTAGTCCAGTGAGCTCCTTCCTTCCAGTACGAAACTCGCAAGCTAGTGCTTGAGCTCCACGGAATATCTACTGCTCCCCTGGGACTGTCCAATTGCTTTCAGCATTAGGCGCTGGACTACCCGTTGGTATGGAATTCCCAACACGTGCATACTAAGTGGGGTATTCTTTCTTTGACAGCCAATTTGCGTAGCTTTTACGTTCTATGTGTGAGAGTTGGCCGTAATCTTAGATATTCTCACACTTCACTGGGTCTGGCAGAGAATCACTAATGCATCATTTAACTGAGCCGCTTGCACAAAGGGCGCCTAAGCTCTTGGCAATCTCCAACAATGTCAACTAACATCATAATAATGTCTAGTCTACGTCTATATAAAGGGATCTTTTTAACAAGCCAAAGAGTACCAAGTTTTAACCCATTTTCGAAACAAAGCAATCAAGTCCAACTATATCTCCATTCCTATCATCAATGAATTTGTCACATTCGTTGAGAACGATTCGAAATATGAAGACAACGTGAAAGCAATGCTTTCCATAACGCTTAGTCATTGCTTTCCTGCCGCCATGGGCTACGGTCTACAAAACCGAAACGACAGCTTTCCAGACATGATCCTCTATAGTCTTCAACGTTGTTTCTCAGGAGATCGGGGCGTCGTTGACCATAAATTTGTTGAGGCAAAGCGCCCCACGGATTCCTTGAAATTCCCGATAGGTAGGTAGGTAGGTAGGTAGATATATTTAACGTCCGGCAGGGAGCAAGCGAAAGCTTGCTCCTGCGACCTCCCATGGGGTATTGGGACGTGCAGTGCTATGGTTTCTATAATACAAAGATCTTTCTCCACAGATTGCAGTTCATGCATTCGTAAATGCGAGGGCTGAGTAGCCAGTTGATGACAGCTGTCTCCGACGTGTGAGCCGGCCATCATGGGGGTGAGGGTCCCGGGGGGTCCCGGGGGGTCCAGGTGTGTGGTGATTGGCGGGTGCCAAAAGACTTTGTTGAGGAAACAAATGAAGGAGTTACCTCGTGCAGACCCGCGAGTAGAAGCTTGTGAGCTCCAGTAGTTCAACAAACTGCTTGGGGTCCAGGCTGCGAAGGTAGGCGACTGCCTCTGTCCTGTCGGTTGGAGGTGTCGGGGGGCGTTTTGGCCAGTGTCGGAAAGACCTCTGGGTTTTGTGGCAGAGAGCGAGGTGCTCTGGTGACTTTCGGCGGCCGCATGAGCAGTCGAGTTTGGCGTCTTCGTGGTTGAACTTGCGGTGGTACCAGTCGAAGTCGCCATGCGACGAGCGGAGGGCAAGCCAGCGGTGGAGCGCTGGTCGTCGGAGTTCGAGTTCCGGCAGTGAATCAATCTCGTAGGTGTCTGACCAGCGTCGGTACCACTGGGAGAGTTTTTGAGAGACCGTGTCCCACCAGCGCAAGCGAGCCTCGTTCCGAAGTTCCCGGAAGATGGATCGGATCCCGCTAATCGTGGGTTCGGCTTCCATCCCTATAGCACTACCGCGTAGCGCGCCTTCACCGGCTAAGGTGTCAGCAGCTTCGTTCCCTTCGATCCCAGTGTGCCCAGGGGCCCATCGGAGACTGATATTGTGCTGTTCCATAGCCCGGTGGCAGGCTAAAAATGCCCATTGCGAGGAGTTCGAGGCATTCCCCCTAATACACCAGATAACGGATGTGCTATCAATACAGAGCCAGATTTTCGACCTAGGCGGAGCTACCGCGATTGCCCGTTCGAGCCCTCGCCAGGCTCCGATTGCTTCGGCGTCGAAAACATGAGAGCGTGAGTTGATAGCGCCAGCGCCAGTGTCGATTTGGGTGCCGTTTACCATAAGTGCGAAGCCATAGCCTACGTACTTGATGCCCTCCTGCCACTGCTCGGAGCCATCTGAGAAGACGCAGATATCTGTGGGTGGGAGTGATTCCTGCCAGACTTGGAAAGCTTTAGACGCGGTCGCCTTATCTATACCCCCTGTAGGATCTATTCTGCAGCCCGGTGAGTAGTGCGGGGGGGAGAGGGTCGGTCTTGGGACTTCCGGGAGGATGCTCCCAAGTCTCTGGATAATTGTCTTTGCCGGTTGGCGGGTGCCGGTGCCGCGGCCTCGGGTGATCATCGGGGGTCGAATGCGACGGACAAGGGTGTGACCTTTGTGGATGGTGTTAAGCCTTAGAGCGAACCGTAGTTTCGCCTCTTCAAGTGTGGCGTATCCAGACGGGATTCCCGCATCCCTAAAGAGCGAGGGAGTTGGTGTGGTGCGCCATACAGGGAGGACGCCGCGGATGGCGAGTGCCAGGGTCGACTCGATGACATTGATATGCCAGCCAACACGGGCGCTGACGGTGCCCTTGCTAGCCTGTTTTGCGGGCCTATTCCGGCCGCCATACCAGGCCTCAGTTCCGAACGTTAGGGAGGGTATAACACAGGTGATGACTGCTTTGCGAAGTGAGCTCGCGGGCGGGCCGCAGGTCGTGCGGGCCAGATTGCGGATATGTTGTGCGACAGCGCGTGCCTTGCCCGCCCGGGCGAGAATGTGGCTTCTCCATGTGAGCTTTCTATCGAAAAAGACTCCCAGCCAGCGGAGAGTGGGTGTGTATCCTGGTTTCTTGGCCTGAACGGGGTCGATGGTGAGCCGGTCGTTGACTACAATTGAAGGGGACTCATCCCCTCGATGTCTAGTGATATGGATCATCTCTAGTTTCTCGGGGGCGAAGGCCACTTTATTATATTCTCCCCAGGCAAGAATGCTCTGAACGTCCTTAGCGAGGAGTCTGACATTCTGGGTGAGATCGTGGGAGGCTCGGTATAGAGCTAGGTCGTCGGCATACCCAAAACGGAGCGTTTGGTCCATATTGAGGAGTTCGGCTAGGTAGAGCATATATAGTACTGGTGATAATGGGGAGCCTTGGGGGGTTCCGCAGACCACGTCGTACTCAGGGGTGGTTGAGCCTTCTAGCCGGACGCGGGCTTTGCGTCCGGTGAGAAAGCTGTCCACAAGAAGTAGCAGTTCTCGTGGCCAGCCCTGCTCGCCCATGCGCTTGAGAAGTCGTCTCCGGAGGAGGGCATCGAATGCACCCTGGACGTCCATCGTGACTAGGGTGACTTGCTTGTTCTGTGAGAGTGCCATTTCGGCATCGTGGGTGAAGGAGGCGACTAGGTCTGTGGCGGAAAGTTTGGGTAGAGCCCCCGCATGCTGGGGGCTGAGGACGCCGTGGGTGAGGGCAGTCCAGGCAATTCTTTTCGCGATGATTCGTTCTAGTCCCTTAGAGAGACAGGATAGGAGGGCGATCGGTCTCCAGGAGCGCACGGAGGACTTATCCTTCTTGCCGACCTTGGGTATCATAGCCACCTCCGCGACCTTCCAGGCCAGGGGGATGTGGCAGAGGGCGAGGCATCGGTTAAACAGAGAGAGGACTATGTCTTTGAGGTGTTCCCAGCAGGCTTTGAGTAGGCGCACAGTTATCCTATCTGAGCCAGGCGACGTGCTGGAGACGCCAATTGTGTTAGCCTCAACTTCTTCCATTGTGACAGATTGTAGCCATGGAAGGCTGGAGGTTGTGGTGAGAAATTCCCGATAGAACAGCTCGAAACTGCACTTGAGAGTTCTAATACCGAGCATGGCCGATGCTGGGCAATCTTAGCTATCGGTGCGAATATCTCATTTTACAAGGTTTTGGGCCGCGCATAGCGCGGCCTCCCTCCCTTGCTAAACCCTTGTACATAGAAAATTAAGCTAACATGTCCAGATGTGTGGTGCCACCCTGAGACAGAAAAACTACATGTGATGTTTAGTCAGTCTTGTCCGCACAGATTGTTTAGAAAGGCACTTTGTCATTCTTTAGAGGAAGTTCAGAGTATTTTTTCATACCATTTCAGTGTTCTACAATCTCTTTCATAACAACATATATTGGAGAAAAAAACAACCACATTTCTGCTATTTTTAGCAAGTTATCTCCTTTCTCATGGCCTATCCATTATAGTCTTCTCTTTTGGAGCTAGGAGACCTAATTCTATAGGGACTATAGCCCTTGTACTTGCAAAGTCAGGTATATCCTCCGTCTTCTTAAGAAGATAATTGTGTAACCTGTCGGAAGGAAAGATTTTTTTAGGGGGAATAGTCCTTCTCATCAGTATGTATGAAATAGCAATTAGGACGGAGTTTAATGACCGCCTCCCGGAGGCGGTCAGTATTGCCGTCGGGCCAGGACTATATGTTCTTACCCTTCATGTTTTATTAGTTGGGGAAGAGAAGAATCCATCCTAGGAGTTCAGTTAATCTCTTTCACCCATCAGTTTGCTTCAAGTCCTTTGGATCTTCCCTTCTGTCGGAAATCAGTAAAGTGGTCCATCTGGAAGGCATCTGGCAAGGATCTCTGGAGGGGAAACTGACTCGCTGAGGGTGGGTCAGGTTTCGGCCTGACATAACCCAGTCAATTTGTATATAGCACAGATACATGTCAATGAACAAAAGGTAGGCATAGGTCAAATGTCGGTATTTTTTTTAAAAGTATAGAGGGTAATGTAAGCATATTGTTCTGCAGTTGGCTACATTACATGCTACTCGGCGTTAAGTCATTGGGAATAGGGATCCCGACGCCTTAACGATGAGCAAAGACCTACAGCTACATACCATGATAAGGACCAACGTAAGTCTACATCCACGCAATGAATACCCTATACATATCCCAACCTCGCTAACGGCGCTTACGCCTCTTAGACGTGTCGTCGGTCTCGGTTTCAACTGCAATCTAACGGTCAGCATGACCATCATTATCAGCAGTGGCCGTGGATTTCCTTGACTTCCGGGACTTCTTCTTCTTCCTCTCCGGTTCTGGGACTGGAGACGGAGAGCGCCGCCGTTTCGGGGACTCCGGAGGTGGAGACCCGTCTATTGACGTAGGATCATAATCATTATTAACGGAAGATTCACCTGGAGAAGAAGGTATAGAAGCCGCTCGGATTTGTGGTGAAGGTGTATCCTGGCGAGGGGAAGGGCTAGTAGTGGGGGATTCATTACGTGATATGGTAGTCCCAGGGGTTGAGGGCTCATCTGGCGTTGGAGCCTCGGACATGCCTTCACCGAGCGCACGGCGACGACGTCGGCCTGGTATAGTCGAAACGGAAGGTATAGCAGCCTTCGCTGTGGACAGTGCCCCAGACAGAAAAGAGAGAGATGAAACTACCATACAGAGACATTGCTGGTTCTGGTAGGTACTATATCCAACCCAATCATCTGAGGCCTGGAGCTGCCTCCCAGGAGCTGGTGTGGGGAAATTCTGCCAGCGTTCGGTTTTCGGCAACGCACAGACAACATTGAAAGAAGTCAACATCTCAGGCTTATTATCCAAGGCACGGGACCTCTCGTTATTGTACACAGTGGTACTAAGAACGAAGATTCGGCTACCGCCAGGATCAGTTGTCCCACTGGTAAAAGTACCAATGAAAGATAACGAACCATTGGCCATAGCAGGTGCGTATCTATCGTATTCCGAATCATTAGGGTCACCAGGAATACTATAATAATATAAGTAAAAATTTATAGAGCGGAGAGAGATTAATATATACGGAACGAACTGGTCTGCACGCACAGAGACACACGGGGCGCCGTTATCGGGTGTACGGATAGATGGTATACCCTAAACAATTGCTACCGCATCATCTTCCACCGGTTACAGTAATCGACTGTGAGAGGGAGGCCATCTAAGGGATTAATCATATCCGAAGATGAGGGTATGTCGGCCCTTGAGATGAAGTCAGACAACTCATCCTGATAGCCTTTGAGTCTGCAGTGGAGCTACCAATCATAACAATCCCCGCAAAGAAACAATGTGTATTCTACGTAGTAGCTGAAGAAAGAGGGCCTGAGGTACTCGATATATTGAATGATAAAGTAAATGAGAAAGAAAGATAGGTTGAAGATAGAAAGTAGGGGACAATAGAGGTTAAATAAATATAAAAGAAGAATTGTTCAAAGTTTATTCCGGAGACCGGGAAAAAGAAAGTACGGAATATAAAGATCATCCTTTATCATAAAACACAATGTCGAGTAAGAGATATATGTACTCAATCAATGTAGTATACTATACTCTTCTACATAAAGTTAAAGCTCGCCGACGGGTTGCTAATGTGCGAGAGAGGGGGGCCCTGATATCCTGGGAACCTGGGTAGTTGTAAAAAGGGGGTAATAACCTCACGGTAAACCACATTATTCATAACCTTTTCAATATTCTCAGGATGTAAAAGGATCTATACCTGACTTGCGTCCGATGAGCGGGAGAATGCAATATAGAGCTGGCCGTGCGCAAAAGGAGATATACGGAGATCGAGGCCTACCCTAGCAAGCGATTGACCTTGTGAATTATTGATAGTCATAGCAAAGGCTAGCCGTATTGGGAACTGCACACGATTAACTATAAATGCATAGTCATTGTCCTTTGAGGTCAAGGTGATAGGGAAGATCAGGCGCGTTTCCCCAAGGCATGAACCACTCATAATTGATACCTCAAGACATCGAGGACGGATATTGGTCACAATCATACGGGTACCATTTCAAAGGCCGTTATGCGGATCGATATTCCGAAGCAGCATTACCGGAGCTCCCTTCTTTACGCGAATATCACTTAATGGGAAACTATTCGGAGATAGAGTGCGTAGATATTGCGGTGTTAAATCTTCCCGTAGATCAACATCAGAATTGAGACCGGCACCAAGGTCACATGAGTCTGATAACTTTAAACTCCATTCTTCGGTTGGGAGAAACGGAAGAATAGACTCATTAAAGGCATCAACATCAGTATTCTTTGTTGTTAGAATAGCGCGCTCCGCAAAGAACCGACAGGAACGTGAGAGAGTTATAGGATCGGCCACATTAGCTAACCGATGCAAGTCATCTTCGGGATAAATTGAGTCCACAAATTTATCTACCTTATAGCCTGTATTTGGGAGGAGACAATCTAGTACCGGAATCAACCCCTCCATCGCTTCATCCGTACAAAGCTGGGAAAGCCATTGGGTGAGAGAGACATTGGCAGGATTTATTGAGCGAAGGCGCATATTTTCAACCAATGAGAGAATTTGGATTAAAGAATCCCAGACATAGGCAAACTGTAGAGTGGATTGAACAATCGAGGCGCGGGTATTACTACCCTGAGGACCAATTGGTAGCGTTTGTTGGAAGTCACCGCCAAAGACTGTCGGAATACCACCAAAGGGTGGCTGGCTTGCCCCAGGGTAGTCAGTTTCGCGAATATCACGAAGCATCCTATCCACCGCATCAAAAACATCCCGATATGTCATAGGGGTTTCGTCCCAGATGATCCAATGTATCGGCCGGAGATCAAGTCCTTTGCCTTATTTAGCGTCAATTCCGCAGTAGCCCGATCAGGGCCCTTGTGTAAATACTTATGCAAGTACTTCACAGCGAACATCCCAGCACAGACCTCAACATTGATATGTGCGCGATATTTACGGAGAAGGAATGGATTAAAAGGAACCACCTATTCGTTACCAATCTGGATATCTTGATCACGATATAATGGCTGCTTCACTGTGTGACTGAACCCTTGACGGCGTTGGTAAATGGGGTATGCGTTATCTGGTGGAATTGTCTCATTGGTAAAAGGCTTCGGAAAGCTTTTTGAGCATACCTTCCGCCCATTCTTTTCGACCATACAGACGGCATTGGGGTGAAGGTCTCCGCAGGGGCCGTGCATCATGTAAGACGTTACCAATTCGAAAAGCATAGGATCTTCATCAGGGTCCGGGAGTTTTGCACAGACAAAGTCATCAATAACACGTGGGTTATGATGGTCGAAATTTGAGATCCAAAAAAGGATATGAGAGTGAGGCAGGCCTCGCTTTTGATACTCGATAACAAACACATATGCCTAGCAATGACTGAATATCTTATGCTTAAGAAAGTCATCTATCAACTGCTTACGCTTCATTTCAAAACCCGGGCAATCAGGTCTGCGCGGTCCCCGTGTCGTTGTGATGGGTCACCATTTGTATATTTGTATAGATTGCGTTGGACCTCCGGCCAATTGGGATTCGCTGTGAATGTAACGAATAGAGACGGTGTTCCATACTGCTGTATGATTGCAATAGAGTTACGGAATGAGTTTGTCCTATCGCGGGGGCCACCTTTATATGAAGAGGGTAAAATGACTGGGCGCCCAAGGTCCTTCGCTGGAATGCCTTGCTCCATAGCATTGCGGCGGTACTGGATAATCCTATATATAGTGGTTAGTATATAGTTTCAGGTAAAGCAAAGTATACTTACTTTGTGTATTGTTCAGCACGGAACTTCTTCTGGTTCCTCGGGGCAGAATAGAACTCCAAACGTCCCTTCTCTACCATAAGGTAAAGGTCAACCAAGAACTGCTGGAAGAGAGCCCCACCTCGATGAACGATATTGAAAGAATTTGACCGGGTATAGAGTAGGAACCTTGCCCACATCTGCGGAGTGATTTTATCACGGACTCTTCTCGCACCAGACTGTGTTGTATTCCGAAGACGTAGCGCACGGTGATGTCCTACACCACCCTCTGGCCAAAAAAGCACATAGTGAAGGGGAAGGTATAAAGGGTGGGATTGGTGAATCAAAGCAAGGTATTGAGGCCGTCCATCTATTCCTAACACTTCGTCGACTTCGTGCACCAAGTCAGAAATCCTAGGGAAGTCTGCATCTATGCGACTATCTGGTCGTTCGTGGAGATATAGACATATATCACGGCCACTTTCGCGACTCCATTCAGCGTCAATGTATCGAAGGCGATTTGATTCAGGAAGGAAAGCACCAATTTCATGGGTAGATACCGGTAGATCATACTGGCGCCCACCCTGTGGATTTGGTATAAGTCGTAGCTGGGCATTCAAACGTAACTGGGGCAAGCGAGACTCCTCTAAGGCTATCCGTGCACGTCGAAAAAGAGGCACAAAGTCGTTATTCGCCTCGACCCAGCGGCTAATCTTTGACATAACACGGCGCCCTGCGGTCTGGAGGTTTGGATTCATGTTCGAGCGAATATCATCCGCGGTATTAGGATCAATCATATACAGTCCAGCGTATGACGGGCTCTCACCTTGGAAGAATATTAGTAGGAATCATTGGTAATCGGGAAAAGATATCAACTATACCACGTAAAGGTCCCGAGAAATGACGATTCGTGCCCTCAATGGAATACGTCAAAACGGCCTCACTTCTACTAAGACGGCTATCACGGGTTGCAGAAACCGAAGTGAAGGTCAATGCTTGGTTCAGCTGCATAATGTGCTTCCGAAAATGAACAGCATCAGTGTCATTTGTACTGAACAGGCGCTTAATATCATCAGAAACAGTGCCCGGTAGCGATAGGGGATCCAATTCATCAAAAATCGCACCCCGCATACAGCATTTTTCAATGCCATCAATTGTAACTTGAACCTCATTCTTGAAAAAAAGGGCATGGCACTTACAACATTCCACGACCAAGTCCCCAATATCTAACGCATCAGGTATCTCTAAACTGGACCGAAAGCCACGTGGGACCCCCGCCCGTCGACGTACACGCTGGTTAACTGCCCTACAGGGACCACAGAACCGGTACCTTTGAAGGGACAGCGGAAGGCGAACGCCACATGAGTTGCAACAACGTAGCGTAGGGGGCGGCACTGGTGTTCCGGGTGTTCCAGTCCGGGGAGAGGGGAATGTCTGACACCCGGGTGTCATAGGCGTCGCCGGTGGTCTTGAACTTGGGGATGGGACAATGGGCCGGAATGGCGAAGAGGGAGCGTGTATTAACATTGGCAGAGGCGTCTCGATAGGGGTAGGTAGAGGGGTATTGGCAGTTGAACGTTGGGATACTTGCCGACGGCGGCAACGGTGGCAGACACGACGGGATTGTTCATACTGTGGGAGGACATTGGAACATGTATCACATACTCGAGGAGTAGAAGAGATAGTGAACAGAGCTGGCAGAGTAGTCTGATCCTGCGTACGACATGGCTGGCACCTCGCATATTTCGAACGGGCAGGAAAGCCAATGCCACAACTGGCACAGTGACGGGTTTCACCGTTTCTGGTGATCCACTTGTCTTCGCCGCGGCGGACGGCAGTAGTACATGGTGGACATCTGGCCGATTGGACCCGACGACGCTCATCTGGTAACCCAGCGAAGGAAGTAGAAGAACCGCAGCGGGTACAAAAGATACTTGAGACGGTTGGCATTGTCTATTCCAAGGATTCCAAGGATGGGATAAAGTGAAGTATCAGGGAAGGTATATTGATAGAGGAAGTAAGTGAGTCGTGGGCAATTATATCTAGTAGGCAAGCCCTAGCCCTCGGCTGTATAGGTGGAGCGAAAGGCACTACACTAAATAAATGAGAGGATAAAATCAGTGGATAAGGTATATGTATTATACATTGGAATATTGTAGTGTACAAATGTGTAACATATATGCAGGATATTAATTTTTTTTTTAGATATATATATTCAGACAATGGGGTCAATATACAAATTATATAGCAGTGTAAAGGATATAAAATCCAGTTTGCAAAGAAATGGAGTTAATTATGCATATAAATATAGGTGAAGAAGGGTTTTTAGGTGAAGAAGGGTATACATGAGTAGTAAAGAATAAGTAGTAAAGATTATGTGACTTGGAATCAGTCCAGAAAAATTATACATAGACCACTTTTGAGATGATGACATCAAGAAAATGCCCACGTGGCCTAGTGGTCAAACACACCCACAATGGTTGGATGTTCGAAACGGCCCTTTGTCATTTAAAATTTTGCAATTTTCCACGGCGCAAAAAGCGGTAAGTGTGCCAGAGAGTAACTCTACATTTTGATTGGTGCTCGGCCAAAAGCGGTAAGTGCGCCAAAGAGTAACTCTACATTTTGATTGGTGCTCGGCCAAAAGCGGTAAGTGTGCCAAAGAGTAACTCTGCATTTTGATTGGTGCTTGGCGGAACGGAACATGGTGATTGGTCTGGCAATACTGGACCTTGCAAATAGTAGATAGATTTGACAGAAATCTGACTGTATGAAATGTATGGTTTTGAAATGACAGGTATCAAATTCTCTAATTACCTAAGAATGACAAAAATCCCTATTTATGCAATCTGTGTGGGATCTGGATTACTAATCTTCGTGCTTTTGTTGTGGGATAGCCGAGTCTACCGAGGTCAATATTGTTTCCACCATGTATTGCACCTGGTTTTCTGACAATTAAGAAATTGAATATTTAGTATAATTGCTTCGCTTCGCTCATTAGCCGAAGGATAGCTTTACCGATTTCCTTACTAAATTTATATAGCTTACTAAAGAAGCTACTGTGATTAAAGAGAACCGTAAACGTGATTTGTACTTAAAGCTACCGTACATACTTTAGAGCTAGGTGATATAGGCAGTTAACTAGGAGATGATGATATTCGAGTCTTTCTCTAAGACTTACTAGAGTATATCTCACGAGATTAACCTCTAGTAGGAGGCGAAGACTACTTCCCGTATGCGATTCACTGCTGCTCCTAGTGGTGGTATAGGAGTAGGAACAGCTACGAAGTCGACGTACATTCCCCGAGTGAAACGTAAAGAAAGAAAGCTCCAACCCCGGAAGACTGTCGAACTCCGAGCGAGATATCCTGATAAAAGAAGGTCGATGCTTCAACTACAAGGAGCAAGGACATTTAATATTATGGTATAGCCGAGCCCACCGAGGTTATACATGGTTTCCACTATATATTGTACCTGGTATTCTGACATAATACTATTAATATTAAAAAATGTAGGATCGTCTTGGGACTAGGGTAAGGCCTAGTTTTACTAGTCTCATTCATTATGTTTTCCATTCTACCACTCCGTACCTGGGACATTACATATTGACCTGTGTGATATTAGTTGAGTATAGCAAACTGACAGCGTAATTTGTGTCAAATTCAGGTAGCCAATTTTCGTACATCACGTCATCTACGGAATGCTCGATGCATCTACATCACGACAATCAACAAGGGGTGTAAAGGCCAGCATGCCAACGGTGGTTAGACCCTGGCGTCCTTAAGTCCATCATTCCCAGGGGTCTGGCTCTAGTTTTTTCCCCGTTGAAAAAAGGTTTGAACAAGAATATGTTGAACTTCAGACCAATTGTAATGTAGTTACTATGTATCCCTTCTTTTGTGGAATCCGCCTAGGAGTCTCCTTTGCAGGTTTTCCAACCACCAAGGGGTGGAGGGGAGCCCTTCTTACACAGTTCTTCCATCCCACGTTCACGTGGGTAACCTTGTAATGCTAGATATGAGTTTTCCTCAGGGGATAAGCTGTACAGTCTCGACCGATGCAGAAGTTGACTCAGATACAACAAATCCAGATTCCTGTCAGGAACGACAACCTAAAAACAAGGATTTGATACCTCGAGAAGGCTTTCGACGTCCAGGATCAACACAATGGGACGTCCTTCAATAGCCGAAGAAATCTACGATAATGAGTCTAAAATCAACTTCGGCGTACCAGGCAGCGTCCGAAGCTTGGATGATGTAACACACAACCCAGCACTCGAGAGCTCAATTCAACTATTTGAGAGTGACCCTTCAACCAAAGAACAACAAAGACGAATCGAAGTGCGAGAGTGGCTGGTTTTCATCTGCATTGTGATCCTCGCAATGATGGATTCGTTCAATGCGACTGTTTTGATTCCAGCTTTACCTGTATGGCATATGCATTATCCCCGAGTGGCATTCTACATCTATACCCTAGCTGACCAGATACTCAATCCAGGACCTGGCAAACACCTTCGCGGAGCCACTAGCAAGCACATTCTGGGTGAACACGGTATACCTCCTCTTTGGCGCAAGCAGCCAACTCTACTTCGCAATGATGAGCGAAGTCTTCAACCACGGACCCGTATGGATCATCGCCGTAGTCCTCGCAACAATCGGCACAGGAATCTGCAGCGGTTCAATGAGTCTTGCAGAACTGATAGTCGGCCGCATAATTCAGGGCATTGGCGGCGGCGGCGCAATGAGTCTATGTTATGTGATGATGACCGGGACGGCATCGAAAGCCATGCACTCACGGTATTCATGCTACATCCTGCTGACACGCATGTGTGGCGGCATCCTAGGCCCCGTTATCGGAGGCTTGTTTCTCGATAATGCTGACTGGAGGTGGGCTTTTCATTTCAACTTCCTTTTCTGTGCGCTTGGTTTGCTGGCTATTCCATTTGCTGTGGATCTTCGCGCGTTGAAATATATCCCGATGCACAAACTGCGCACGTTGGATTGGACGGGTGCCACTATGGCCTTTTTGGGTCTTGCGATTATCCTGGTCGGTCTTTCTTGTGGTGGGAGCTCTTATCACTGGGGGGACTGGCAGACAATGATTCCAATTGCGTTGGGTGCTTTGATTCTTCTTGTGCTTCTCTTTTATGAGTCTAAGTGGGCTGTGCATCCACAGTTTGGGAGGAGATCATTTCGGTCGAGGATGATGGCTATGACTCATCTGGGGTGCTTTCTGCATGGGTTTGTGGTCAGTAGGCATTTTCTTTTCAGTTGGTTCATGGTGCCTAACAGAACAGTCTAGGTGTTCGCTCACTTGCAATTCTTTCCATTGTACTTCATTTCTGCCCATTACATGTCCGCCACCTTGTCAGGTATCGCCTTGCTAGCCATGCTTGGGCTCGCGATAGCGCCAGCCACAGTTGTTGGTCTTATTCTCGCGAGAGAGTTAAGATGTACCCAGTGGATTATCTCTGGTGGTTGGGGCTTGACTGCCATTGTGAGTGGATGCTCCATCCTCTTGGATAATTCCACGCCAGCCGTAGAGTGGGTATTTTTGTTATTAACAGCAGGCCTTGGACATGGTCTGCTGCTTACGAGTTACAATGTTCGCATCCATAATCTACCCAAGGACGGGGATGGCTCCTTGTCCACTCTGCCAACAACCATGTCTTACTACACGCGAGCTTGGGGTATGGCAGTCGCAGTCCCGGTCGGGGGAGTTGTGTTGTTGAACAGGTTCGTTAGTGGACTCGCGAGTGTTGAGCTGAGTCGAGACATGGTAAACTCTTCTAACGGGTATCTCATTCTGATGAAGGATGAGAGCATGACAAATGAACATAGGAAGGCGGTTACACTTGTTTCGGTCGCGGCATTTCAAGGGGTATGGGGTCTTCTAACGGGTGTGGCTGTCCTCGGGGGGGTTTCGTCTGCGTTCCTGTGGCGAAGAAATTGAATGTCAAAAGTAACCGGGTCAGAATTCAATGGGAGTTGGCCATCACAGGATTTTTGTCTCCAAAGGCCACGGCCACCTAGCCTATAAGGTCATGACCGGCAAAATTAGAGCAAGAGGCCAAAGCATCTATTATAATCTGGTAGTAATAACTCGGATTTCAGACTAAAGGCTAATTCGACATAAGAATAAAGGTCGCTGTCTCGGCGAAGGTAAAGGTCGTGGAAGCCAGGCTGATGTGGGTTGTTTCGTGATTTTTGCTACTCTTTCTAGCTCTCGCTCGATCCTCTTTTATCCTTGAGCCTCTCCGGAACGACGAACTCGCGCTTCCCCTTGATTTTCCAGCCAGATAGTCGATCTTTGCCAAGCATCTCTAGCGTCTTCTTCTCAACGAGACTGTATTTGGATGAATCCTTCCGGTCAAACTTGAAGGGCTGTTTTAATGCTACTGGTGGGTTGGTTATCACACGTGGATGTCTCAAACTGTTGACAGAAATCGAGTGGCACATCAAAGGATGGAGAAGAATCACATCGCCCACTTTGCCAGTCATCTGGTGAAAGTCGCTGCAATTCTTAACAATCTCTGAGTAAAACGGCGTATCCGCAGGGTTCCCAGCAGGGTCTTTGCCACGGGGATACATATACGGTGTCACACCCTCCGGATGGTTGTACTAGAAATGTGGGTCAGAAAGACACAAAAAGTGGGACAAGAGACTTGGCTACCCACCAGATGCTGGGCAACATATTTTGTCGCCTCAGGGCAGATCATGGTGCCACCTGCACGATCCTGGATGTTGGTAAATAGGGGTATAACGAGCAGGGCCTGTTCAGGCGAATCAAGAAAATGGGTAAAGAAGTCGCCATCCACATGCCACCCGGGCAGATCAGCGGGATGGGGCCATGTGCCTTCGGACTCCGGGGAGCCTAGATTGATGATCAAGGCGTCGTTCCAAGTAGCCGATTCCGGGGCTACGCGGTCTTCGCCCCCGAGAAGCTCGCAAATGGCCGCCCATGCCTTGGGGGCGAACGTCCTGACGGGTTCTTCCTTGGTATCCTCCATGTAGGTAATTTCGGTTGTCCATGTTGACTTGTCCGTTGGTGATGCACCGAGTCTAGTCCACACATCACCTGCCCATTTGGCTCCTTTCTCTTTTGAGAAACAGTCCGGTAGCTGCACGTACCCATATTTCATGAAGTGGTCAATTTGCTCTTTTGAAAGCTTGTATTTGGGTTTCTCTGGCATCGTTTCTTGGTTCTCCGAAGTCGAACTACAGCATGAGCTCAAATTTTCAGAACAAGAGATATTGATTCGTGCACTGGCAGTTCCCTACTTGAGGAAGGTGCCTCTTATGTGACTGGGTCCTTAGTTCTGCCGATCTTCTGGATCGAACCAATGAGAAGCTGTTCCTTCTTTCTCTTACTGGAGGCGGTCAGAAGCACCCGACTGAAAGAAGGAAGCGGTGAACTCGGGTCACGTTCTACTTTAAACAGCCGAGTGTCTTCTCTTCCACAGATGGCCTCTGCTTGGAGCTGAACAAGATTTCTTGGCCTATTAACCCCCTAACAGATGGCGTTGCTAAGATTGGATTTCAAGCACAGCCTAGTGCATGTCCCCCGCAAATGAAGAATTCCCCGCTAGCTTTTCCCCCGGTATCTTGGTATCACGACTTATCCCACCCCATTTCATTTGCCTTTAGAGGGTGCCCAGGCTTATTAGATTACTGAATTCGGCACATGGCGTGTTATTTGGAGTCCGACCCTGTTTGGAACCCAGAAAACGCTAAACACGAACTCGAAGCCTTGAACAAAACAGACCCATCGACGAAACAGCTGATCAAAACAGAGAAATGTCAATTATATGCACTGTGGCCCCTCCGGATTTTTGGATTTGTGGGCCTCGGGCTGTCCAACCCAATGGCATAGGAGAGCCTTCCTCGCCACTGGAACCTGTCGCTGATCTATACGATTTGGATCTTCATCGAGCTTTGCTTCGTCAATTTCTTTTTTACATTGAGATTCGGTGTTCTACTCTTGAGGAATTGGCTAAGATTGTCGATAGCGATGATGCCCAGGTAGTGAATATTGATCTCGAGCAGGTCGAAAAGGAGATTGAAATCACGGAGAAGGAGTCGCTGGATCACAGGGAATAAGCTTGATTAGCTTGATTGTGCCGTTATGAAAAGATGTCCACGGGCCAAACTTTTGTGTCGGTTGTCGCCAGACTATGATCTTTTTGCTCCTTACTTACAAATGACTTTGTCACCGCTTCTCTGAATGTCCCTCGATTCCAGCCGACTAGATGGCGGTAGTTACATGGTATGGCATATATAGCGGATCAATGATCTCTTTGACAAAGATTTTCAGTCGCGGATTTTTTTGGATCTCATTGAGTTTGAACATCTCTTTTGAATTTCCTCGCCTAACGGAAGTTGGTCGCAATTGGTTCGTGTCATCTGTCTGGTATCATCCTTAATATGAGGGTCTACTGGTTTTAGACCATCTTCAATCTCTCCTAGTCTACGCGCATTTTTGCCCTTCCCATTGAACTGATTATGCGTGTTCTGTTTCATACGAGGGAGACCAGAGACAACAGTCCAGGGCGTGTTTTGACATCGATCCTTCGAACCCGGTAATTTGTCCACGCGCATCAACAGGGAGAACCGAAGAGTGGGATTTACTTGACAGTGTGCAGAATGGCAGGTTCACATCAAACATCCAGAACTACCTGTATCTACACGTAATGGATGTGTAAATGTATGAGCGCCGTCCCTGGCTGTTCCTTC
Source organism: Penicillium digitatum (assembly GCF_016767815.1). Classification (NCBI taxonomy): domain Eukaryota; kingdom Fungi; phylum Ascomycota; class Eurotiomycetes; order Eurotiales; family Aspergillaceae; genus Penicillium; species Penicillium digitatum. Next base: position 859,700 of record NC_089386.1, on the reverse strand, counting down.
CTGTTGATTGCCACTCGCTTTAACTTTCCTCGACTTCCCCCAACTTCCTAACTTCATTTTCTACTTTTTCATATATCATCCTACCCCATTGATACTTGTGTCTCTCATTGCCAATCCCTTTTTTAAACATCAATATGCGCTTCCACATTGTCGCCCTTCTGGGCGTGATCTACTTGGCTGTTGCCGCTCCGTTTCCGAACGTGTCGACTCACCCTCTTCCGGATGGAATGCCTAATCCAAGCCCCAGTGAGCTGGAGACAATTGAGTTGAACTCCTATGGAACTCTGCCAAATGGTCCTCCTCCAATCGGGATCAGTGAAGGAGGAATCATGAATCTCAAGCTAATCGCATTCAACGAACTCTTTGAAATTGCCTTTTTTCATCAACTGATCACAAACATCACCGACAAGGCTTTAGGCTATCGCTTCACTGATGAAGGGGATTATGACTTTGTTTTGAACGGCTTGCGGGCGATCCTGGCTGTAAGAGATGATATTTCTATCGAATATCGCTTGATGATAGTGACTAATTGGACACAGCAAGAAGAGCTCCATGCCCTTGACGCCAACAACGCCTTGGCCCATGTTGGCATTGACCCCATCGAGCCTTGCCAATATACCTTCCCCATCAATGACTTTGACTCGGCCCTTGTACTCGCCACCACCTTCACAGATGTGGTTTTGGGTACTCTGCAGGACGTTGTGGAGAGATTTGCTCTCGGTGGTGACTTCGCTCTGACACGCGAGGTTTCCTCCGTCATTGGCCAGGAGGGAGAACAGCAGGGATGGTTTCGCGTCATGCAGGGCAAGGTCCCTAGTGAACTGCCCTTCTTGACGACCAGCGATCTCAACTTCGCCTTCACTGCCATTCAGAGCTTCGTCGTGCCTGGCACTTGCCCCAACATTGGCTCCATTCCACTCAAAACCTTTGCCACTCTCAACGTCAGCACAGCCCCGACTACTGCGGGGACCAGAAACATCAAGGTTTCCTTCGACGCTCACGACTGGATTGATCAAGAGACGCTGTGGCTCACCTTTATCAACCAGCAGAATTTGCCGATCGTGGAGCCTCTCCGGATTATCTCCAAGGATACCAAAACGATCGTTGCAGAAGCTCTATTTCCTTATGAGGCATATCAATTGAACGGGTTGACCATCGCTGCGGTAACCACAACCAAGGGACCATTTACAAATGCATACAGTGTGGCAAACGCCACTCTCGCTGGGCCGGGAATTTTCATCATCAACTGATTAGAACCATATCCTCAACCGCCTCTGGCTGATTGCTCGCGACATACGCACATGACTATCATTAGCAGTTCTAGTGCCTTGCGCGCGCAAGTCGTGCTTCTGGTCAACTGTAACTAGTTCTGGTCTTTTCACTCTTTCTTGTCAATAAATCAAGCTCTTGATTTCCTAAACAATTAAGCTAGTATATCACATAGGAAACCTATTATTTAAATGACAGACGATTCTAAAATTACAACTTCCATCCAGAGTCAACCCCTTCCACAGAAGGGATATCATCCCCTCTTCTTCCTCGGATTAGATCACAACAGGTCCAGCTTAAAGCTTACCCTGGCCAGCGTGGGCAGTGACACTGGCAACAACAGAAGTGTAAGGGGTAGCAGAGGCAATGTTCTTGCCGGCAAAGTTGGAAAGGAATCCAGTATCAGCGCGGCCACCGAAGTTTCCGGAAGATCCGAATCCGTTGACCTCGCAGACACGTCCGAGGTGAGAGCTGCAGACAGCGTTGGTGTTGACATCGGGGGAGGAGAACAACTGTCCAACAATGGGAGTCTGGGTAGATGCGACGACGTTCTGGAACACGTTACCCTCAGCGAGGACGTAGGCACCGGCGCCGATCTCGAAGGCGTGGCCAGTGTTGTCCTGCCAGTAGTTGTTGACCTGAAGGGGGGGGGGGGATGTGTTAGCAATATTTCCAGTAGAGACTTATCCACACCAGAAAAGCATCAACCCCCAAAAGGGGGCAAGGAAAGAGCAAAATCCAACTTACAGCGTGCAAAAGAGTGTTTCCCTGGACCTTGGGGGCACGTCCACTGGTGTGGGCGATGTAGTTGCCCTTCAAGGTAATGAGATCATTGGATCCATCGAAGTAGAAGCCCCAGTAGTGGTGACCGTCACAGGTAGCGGAGTAACTGCCGGAACCGTCGAGGAAGCTGTTGGAGATGGTGACACGCTTGGAGGCCAGAGTGCCGAGAACGATGTGCTGGCGAGAGATGCGGGCAGTGGTGACGTGGTCAATCCAGACCAGGTCGGAGTCGTTGATGGTGATGGCATCACCGCCCCAGACGTACTTGGCGTTGATGTCGGTGATGGCAATGTTCCTGGGTGGAAGGGTTAGTTTCAATGTTTTGCTTTGGTGCGGCTTTGAAGCAGGTGAAAGGATCTTACTGGATGATGACGTTGTTCGCACCGCTGACGATTCGGAGACCCTTGCCCTTGATGGCACCGGTGCTGCCCTGACCGACAATGGACTTGTTGGACTGGACGATTATGCCAAGGGTACCAGCGTTGTCGCTAGGAGCGGTTGGTCAGTTCTGCCTTCTCGAATTGCTTGGAACAATGGAGTTTGGGCTTGGAGTTTGAACATACTATTGGACAGGAGTAGTGGGAGCGTTCGGCTCGTAGTTCTTGCACCAGTTGTCCTGGTTGATAGCAACCTGGCAACCAGCACCAGTTCCCCAAGGGGCGCAGCCGGTGCTGGTGGTGGTTCCCTCACTGCCAGTGAAGTCGAAAGTCTTGGTCAAGACGATAACACGAGGAGAAGAGTCACCAAGGTACGAGACCAGCTCGGCATTGGTGTTGGGGAAGACAGGGGCGGCAGAGCCACCACCAGTGACGCCCTTGGCGAAACCTTCTGCGGCACCGGTGACACCGGCGGCAGCGGCCCGCACTGCGAGTGCTGCAAAGATGGCTGCGATCTTCATGATGATAGTTGTAGCTGGGAGTTTAAAAGAATGTAATGGTTGGAATGAGAAGCTGTAGACATTTTGGAGCGCGGTTGACCTGATCTTATATAGGATGAACAAGCAACCCAATTCAGCCAGCATTCCGAGCGAATCCGGGCCAAGACCTAAGGATGGTTGACAATCAATTCTCTCCACCCATGGTAATCTCCGTCTTGGTACGCCAACAATGACCCAGTGGATAATGACTGAACCTTGGTAGCTCTAGGCATCTTGGCTCCAGTATCAAAAAACGTGGAAGCCAAGCTTGACAATATGTTAAGGTTGCGCTTAATCCACAATTTGGCGAATAAAAATAGCCCGGCCATGTTGGGAAGGATGAAAAGGATCCGGAAAAACAGCTGACCCGACACGTGCCACGTGAAATGATCGTGTACCAATGGCATAATTCGTGTCTCTGCATATTCGTGTACAAGGTCCTCAGTGGCGTAATGCAAGCTTAGCAATTTCAGGAGTTCCAATCGAATGATCCCGGTCGCAAATCAAACCGGCACTGGAGAATTGGGACCGGTGCATGAGGATGTTTCACTTCTCGGATGTTCCCCACATTTGTAACTGCATGGAGTAAGCTTGTTAGTTTTTTTTTGGCCGGACTCTTTACTCGGATGAGAATGGTCTCCGAGGGTCTAATTTGATCATCTCTCCCTTTTGGCAGAACGTTCATGGTCAATGTTGGGGGGTTCGGATTTCTCTCTTAATCCTGTGTTGAGGCATGAGGATGAAGTGATGAAATATGCGGAGAATTTCTCCGTCTTGGCTAATATGGGGGACATTCCTTTGTCGATCTTCAATGGGGATTCCGTGGTTATCGCATCAATGAGAATCATATCCTAAATGGCAAATGTTGGAAGATCACCCACCCTGAATTTGAATATATTACCCATCGGAGCTGTCAGATAAGATCCACATGTCCTGTTGTTCGAATTGTTTCGGGGATTGGATGGAGAAGCCTCATGTGACCAAATTTGGTAGACTGGTTTCATCTAAAGATGATAGGAAAATGGAAAGGAGCACTCCGTACTCCCTAGATAAAATTCTAGAATTACATATATTAAATTTGTACTCAAAAGTCTATGTGACGATGTGCATTATCCAACCAAAAAAAAACCCCCCCTCTGTTCAGCGATTACCACCTCCAAAGAGAATCCACCCCCAACGTTTCCTAGAAGGCGACGGGCAGAGGACGCTCCAGGTAACCACGCCACTCAGGAAGAGGACGGTCCCACTTAGCGCCTTGGTTCTTCTTTAGGTCCTCAATGGCACTGGCGTACTTAATCAAGGTGGCCTCGGAGAAAGCTGTGTTCACGAGAGCAAGGCCAAAGGGCATGCCTGAGACATCGCTGACGCCACCAGGCAGAGTGATGACAGGGTATCCAGCCTGGGCGGCGATCTCAACGCTCTGAGCGACATCGGGGGGAATAAGGAGACCGTCGAGAGTGACATTGCCCTGCTTTAAAGCAGCATCGATACCCTCTTCACGGGTAGTGCGACGGCAGAATTCCAAAGCCTGGAAGTAAGTCTCATCCATGACACCCTTGCTCTCGAGGGAAGCGATGAGACCGTCCTGGCCAGAACCGAAGGCGGGGTGGATACCGGGAAGACCACCTTCGGAGCCGTAGTTGTCAATGTTGTACTGGACGAGGTCCTCGACGGAGCGAACGTTGGTGTTTTCCACCTCGGACAGATAGTCGCGCAGGTTGTTGTAGAAGTCGACCTTGATGTAGGAGTACGAGGACTCATTAGGGTAGCCGCGGGTAGTACCGTAATCCCAGTTCCAGCCGTCGGGCGAAACAATCTCCTTGTAGTGAGGCAGCTCAGTGCCGTTGATGACGGTGGCGCCGGCAGACTCGATCAGCTCAACCAGCTCGAGGAGCTGGGCGATTTGGTCGGCGTCGCCAAGGGCCCAGAAGGACTCCCAGGGGATACCGAAGACGGCGCCCTTGAGAGCGGTCTGATTAGTCAGAAACTGGGCGTATCCACCGACGGGGGTGAGACCCTCTTGGGCGGAGGTGTAGTTGTCGCGAGGGTCAATGCCGTAGATGGCATCGAGGGCGTAGACGGCATCACGGACGGTCTTACCAAAGGTGCCGACGGTGTCCTGGTGGGTGGACTCTGGGATGACACCAGCACGGGAGGTCAGACCGACAGTAGGCTTGATGCCAACAATGGAGTTGCGCTGAGCAGGGTTGATGACAGAGCCATCGGTCTCGGTTCCAAGAGCAATAGGTACCAGGTTGGCGCTGACAGCAACACCAGAGCCAGTGCTGCTACCACCGGGGTTTACGGTGAAGTTGTAAGCACTGCGGCACTGGCCACCACGGGCGCTGAAGCCTTCGGAGTAGTTGTTGGAGCGCATGTCGGCCCATTCGCTCAGAGCAGCCTTCCCAAGAAGCAGAGCACCAGCCTTACGCATACCGTGGACGACGTGAGAGTCACGGGGCACGACATTGCCGAGCAGAGCCCAGCTGCCGGCAGTGGTCTCCAGACGATCCTTAGTGGCGATGTTGTCCTTGACAATGAAGGGGATACCGTGAAGAGGACCACGGACGATGCCTGAAGTCCGCTCATCATCGAGCTGCTCGGCAATGGAGAAAGCATCTGGGTTCACTTGCAGAATGGCACTAGCTAGGTGGTTAATTAATTATTCTATGACAGAGGTTGCACGTTCACACACTTCAAGTAAGGCTGGGTCTGGTAGACACGGTCCATGTAGCACTCCAGCAGCTGAACGCTAGTGAAATTGCCAACCGTTAGCTCGGCCTGGATTTCATCGACCGTGGCCTCCTCCAGCTGAAAGCCGTGACAGGTACGCATGGGGAACTGGGCAGCACCATCACCGCCCAGACGAGGGAAGTCATAGAGGTAGGGATCGGTGAGGATCTGGGAGTCGACCAAGCAGTCGGACTCTTGAGCAACAACGGAGTTCACCAAGGCGAGACCGCTTACCAAGGTCTGGATTAAAGGTGCCATGATTGATACTAGATTGAAAACCCCCGCCAAAATTCCATGTGGCAGAAACTCCAATTTTTTTCGGGGAGGGGGGGGGGGGCATTCGTGCAGTTATACTCCGTACCTCCGACAAGAATATACTAGCCCTTCGGTGAGTGACTAACGGGACCCGACAACCCGGCATTCCCAAGACATTTTTCATATTTTTCAATCTATACACTTAGTCTCCTTCTTTGGTACTCCGTTAGACCACTTCCCAATTTGGTCTAATCTCAGTCCACTCTCTCAGCCAAACCATTGGAACTAGTGGCGTTTGTTCAGTAGAAAATCTTCGTGAAAAAGATTCACAACTGGTTGAAAGGTACCATTCAATAAATGTACTTTTGGCATTACTTCATCTATATTCAAGCGCGGAAGATCTTTGGGATCAACACCTGCGTATAACCGCACAAATAACTAGATCCGAAGAATCTGCCGGACCCCATCGAGTGCCACCGGAACCGAGCTGCGCTCCGTTCGATCGATCATTATCCACTTTTGTGAGCATTCTGATGGGCTACCTTGCGCGACGGCCACTTCGGTGTGAAAGATCGTACGACTAGTTCGGCTTGGCTCGGGCATTGTACCACACACGGCATGTTTTCATTGACGGAGGATGTTATATATTAGCGACGGGGCCTATAAGATCTCAGAATCTCCAGATAGCTCCGTAAACCCGTATTGAAATACAAGTCACTTAGCGTCAACTCGCATGCTGACCGATTATTCATCCACGTGGAATGAGTAGATCGCGTTAGTCCAGACTTAGGGCTCTTAATTTAGTTCTGCAGACCTAGGGCTAATTCACCGCTCGAAATTCTGACAGGTGATAGATCATGGCCATTGAATGGGTTTTGGGTCCTCGAATTTGGGTGATTGTAGCTAAGTCTGTAGTTCTTTCGATAAAATCCAACTTCTCCACAAACATTGCACTCCGTGTCCGTTCCAAAAGGCTCATATGTTTGGTTTTGGTACGGCATTCCCGTTGGTCTCGGGTGTCGGGATCCCTGGAAATTATTGAAAGTCAGACCCGCTGTGTCCACTTTCCTCAAGAGATTAAAAAGAATTTAGAGAATTTAGAGAAGTGTTCGGAGTATCGATTTGCCTAACATCCTGAGATGATGTGAGAGGCCTTCTTGACCTATACCTCTATACTTTTCCTATGTCCGATAATGCCACTCCTTTGAAATTTGCAATGACTATCCCCGAAGACATCCTTGCTGCAGATGCAGCAGGGAGAATCCCCAGCGGGGTTTCACTCGAATACTTAGCAGAGTCCCGCGATAAGTCCGCCATTGTGGGAATCATTTTCTTGATCTGTTTTACGGGCCTTTTGATGATTGTACGTCTATATGCTCGGGCATTTATTGTGAAGAAGATTGGTTTGGACGATGCATTGGCCGTCTTGACAATGGTAAGGTCATCCACTTTCCATCCCAGCCCTGTACTGCACTAAAGGTGCATGGGATATCATGCACAGAATAGCTTGTGGATAGTGATCAAAAATATAGTCAGAATCTAACAATGGCTCCCACGGCAGATGCTGTACATTGCCTTTGTCGTCCTCTCCATCATCCTGATCAAATTAGGAAGTGGCCGCCACATGGAATACATTCAGTATGTGCTATCACTTCCCACAGTCCGCATTACCGAAATCCTCGACTTCGCTGCCCACGTTCTTTACACAACAACTCTATTCCTATGTCGGCTCTCCGGTCTAGCCTTCTACTATCGGCTCTCGGCCCGCTCAACAAAACTCCACATGAGCATCATCATCGCCGCGCCGCTCCTTTTCGCCGCCTACCTACCCCAGATCTTTCTTTTAATCTTCCACTGCAAACCGGTCACAGGGCTGTGGCCCTACGAGTGGCAACCGGAGCCAAAGACCTACACATGTCTCTCATGGGGACTCGTGTACTCGGTGAACTCGGGTCTATCTCTCGCCTGTGACCTGATGATGTTCGTGATCCCCGCAGCACTCATCAGAGGACTGCACGTCTCCCGAGAAAAAAAAATCAAGCTATCAATCGTGATGTTCCCCGGTGTCCTGTAAGTAGCTTCCCCCTCCAATTCCAAGCCACCCAAGTTCCCCGCGAAATTAACATCACACAGCGTCATCATGATCTCCGCCGTCCGCATCTGGCTCGTAGCAGAGGGCCAATGGGACCCTGACGGCAGCTGGGCCTATAACCCAATGATGTGCGTTGAGAACGCCGAGATCGCCGGGACTCTAATCGCTCTCTCGGTGCCAGCGCTGAAACCAGTCTTCGGGGGCCTGTTCACACGCATAAATGAGTACACGTCCAGTCGCACCCGCTCGCACTCGACCAAAATAACCAGTCTCAGCCATTCTAAGACTACTGGCACTGGTGCGAGCTCCAGCAAGCGGGATAGCAAGCGTCTCATTAGTTGGTCAAAGATTGGGAAGGACGACTATGAGATGATGCCTTCTGATGCCTCTCTTTCGAGGGATGTTACAAGCGGGTCCAGGAGGAGTAATCGCAATGAGGAGGAGAGGAATGGTACTAGTAGTCCAGGGATCCGGGTTACGAATGAGGTTATCATTCAAGATGATGGGAGTGATGTGAGGATTGTAGTGCCCGGGTCTAGGGACAGCTAGTTTTCATTTCTTTTCGTTTTTCTTTTCTGCTTCTAACAGACCTCTCTCTCTATATAAATTTGTATATATATACACCGGACTACTCTCGTGTCTAGACCTTATCATGGTATCCTACCTGCACCTCCCGTACGCAGCATTGACTGTGTCTTTTTCTTTCATTTATGAGAACTCGCTGCTGAATCAACAGACGTTGGCAGACAGGTCCAACGTCTTACCGCCACTGTTGGATCGTCTGAACATAGACAGTGCGAGATCGAAAATCAGCTGAAAGATCAATAGCTGGGGCTCTAAATATATACAGTGTGCTAGTTTGACATGGGCGCACATCAGAATCCTCAGTCTCATGTCTTCTCGTCTGAGTTCACGTCAAGTTATCAAACCCTTCAACCTCAATATCCACTTTGTCGTCGGTACCATGGCTTCAAGATCCCACCAGCCAAGCACTTCTACCCGGCACGTCACACCCGCACCTCAAAGTGGACCTGGATGCACCCATATCTCCTGCTACGGTGAAAGTCGCATCCACTTCCCTAAATGGATCAAACGGTGTTACGAGCTTTACTCGGCGATTCTCGACAGTTTGATTGTCTTTTCAATCAAATTCGTTCCCCAAACAGAGAAACAAGACGGTATCCCACAATTTGATCTATCCCTTACGCACTATTCCAAAGAGAGGATTTGCTACACAGAGGCTACCGAGATTGAAAGCAAGCGTCGGTTCGGGGCATTTATCCGACTAACGAGCTTGTGGACCCCAGTCTCCTCAATCCGCGGAGATGGCATCCGAAGGAATCATCTGGTGAAAATCCCCCGTTTCAAATGCGTCAAAACCCAAGATTAGACGTGATAATCTTAAATCCTTTTTTTTTTCTCGCGGCTTGGTTCCGGGAAATGGATGGCGTTGGCAATTTCATATTTGTCTTTGGAGGCGTTGAATAGTGTGACGCTTAGGTTGTTTAGTGAGACATGAAATGGGGTTCTCTTCTCGCCTCCGTGGTATGATCAGTCGGTGCTTATACTCTCTTGGGTTGAGACGGCACAAAGTGGAGCTCGCTGAACCGAATACTCCATATGTGGATGTGTAATTGTGTTAAAAGGGAGAATGGTGGAAGGCGAAGCTTTCTCGGTATTCCTACCCTTTCCGTGAAAGACATCTCCACAGTTTAGAAATGCAATTCTCAGATGACCTGGACTTCCAGATTTCGAGGCTAAGCTTTTAATCTCGTGATATGGCCAGTTTAGCCTCAGGCCTGAACAAAAAAATCGGTTGACGGTCCCTCGGACTGACCAAGGTGCGAGGCGTTGGGTGTTGTCATCACTAGAATTCCTGGCCCCAAGCTGGCCAAGTGAAAATTTGGTATTTGTCATAATGCATGTCCTAACCTCGTTTAAAGGGTAGTTCAAGCCGTTGAATTATCAATTCTGGTGCTTACCGATCTGACATAAAACTCAAGCTACTTCTAATGCAAAGCTGGGGATGATCATCGAGTTGTTATCTAGTGAACACCTCAGGTATGGAAGAACAAGAATATCGAGTATTCTAGAGCCAAAAAAAATCAACTCCATCTATTGTATGTACTACACTGACTTGTTTCAGTGATTCTTGACAAAAAAAAAACGTTCAATCTCTAAGATTCTTTACAATGACACTCATGTACTTCATCATAGGTGCGACTAGAGACCTTGGTGCAGGGGTTCTATCCTACCTTTCTGCGTATATATCGGCATCAGAGTACGCTGCCGCATCCTCAAGAGAGGGAACTCGCAAGCAGTTCGAAGATCGAGGGATCGCATTCCGAGTAGCAAGCTCAGACGACCCCGAGACACTAAAAACCGCATTAGAAGGCGTGGAGAACCTCTTCTTTGTTAGCATTAACACCTACAACATCGTGAAGAGGCGCAAGCAACACAAAAACTTCGTAATTGCAGCGAAGAAGATGAACATGAAATATGCAAGTCACCAAACTCCCCATGCAGCCATCCCAGCTAAAAGGCGTAGGTGTGGTATACAAATCTCGCATTCGGCGGGTATAGTTCCGACTCCAAGGCGGCTGTCCAAAAAAGACCAGCTGATGACAGAGGACATGATGAAACAGTAAGCCAAGCCCCGACCGTGACAATCCACCTTCACCTCTATCCGTGATGGTTTATGCACAGATGCTTTCCCGCTATTCATGGGCTGGTATCCAAGCATCTCGACTGTCCACCTCCCTTCCAACGGACCGGTTGCCTTTACATTGAGGTCGGAGTTAGCGGAGGCGAGTGCGCGACTGATGATTCAAGGTGAACACGATCGAGAGATTGTGCTGCTCACCGTACAGCAGACTATCACGTTTTCAGAGGTCGTGGATCTGATCAACGAGACGACCGGCAAACATGTCGAGTTGGAGCTTGTCTTGCCGGAGGAGTTTGTGCGATTGAATTTGACCAATGACGAGGGGGGAAACCTGGAAGGATTCTCCCAGCCGCTCTAATCGTGATATGAGGGCATTTCAAAGGGGGAAACGTGCACGATTGATCCACTCATGCCGGGGTTGCTGGACCGACAGCCTGTGCCACCGCGTAAGGCTATTCGGACGATGTTGATGGGTAGTCGAGACTATGAGTGGCTTCAGAACAAACCAGATAAATCGCCGTTAGTTGGCTGATTCATTAGTGGTTGAATGTAATTCAAAAACACAGCAGTTTCCAGTTGGTATGTGAGTCGACCGGACTAGCCGTTATCCCGTCTCGGCAACCAGACCGGGAATGGCCTTGGAGCCTGAGGCACCAATTTGTGTGGGTTTTTGAATGGGGAAATCAACCATCAATGGAGGGTTGGAGTAGATAAGACGAAAGATCGATATAGTTTATCAATCACATCAGATTGAAATTTCCAATTGACCACTATTAGCACATGCATGACCATAGCGGAGTGTAGTCTCGGCAGTAGACAATTCCCTGATTCTCCAAGTTGACGCCGTGTCCGCCCGAGGCTTGTAAACACCTTCAAGATGATTGGCTAAGCTCCGCTGATGTCAGCATCTACACACCCGACCCGTCAAACCCGAGGTTACTAGCGAAGAGACTCCTTGGACTTCATTTCGTTGAGGATCTTTGTTGGTTTGTGAAACTCGACTTCGCCGTCGCTACCTTCAAACTGTTGAAAACTCTCCCCTCTTATTTTTGACTATCTGCCATCAATCCATTTCCCTCCACCGTCTCCATCCTCTCCTTCCTTTTCACTTCGGTGTTTTTTCACATTTCCGATCACCTGCCATGGCCTCCCTCCGTACCACTTCGCGATTGTTCGCGGCATCGCGGCCGTTGTTCCGTCCTGCCTTCGCTCGCACCTATGCGACCGTTGAGCCTACTCCCTCCGAGCAGCCCAAGATGAAGACCTTCAAGATCTACCGTTGGAACCCGGACCAGCCCAGCGAGAAGCCCCAGATGCAGTCCTACGACCTCGACCTGAATAAGACCGGACCCATGATGCTGGATGCGCTTATCCGGATAAAGAACGAACTCGACCCTACCCTCACTTTCCGGAGGTCTTGCCGTGAGGGTATTTGCGGTTCTTGCGCCATGAACATCGACGGTGTCAACACTCTCGCCTGCTTGTGTATGCACCCAGCCCTGCACACGCGCAATATCGAAGCATCCGACAACTTCTGAATGAAAGCTAATACTTTGTCTGTACAGGCCGCATTCCCACCGATACCAAGACCGAGTCCCGCATCTACCCTTTGCCTCACACTTACGTCGTCAAGGACTTGGTCCCCGACATGACCCACTTTTACAAGCAATACAAGTCTATCAAGCCATATCTCCAGCGCGATACCCCCACCGAAGACGTGAGTCATCTGACATGCCAAGATGGCATACAAAAACTGACAATTGCTAGGGTCTTGAATTCCGTCAATCCCCCGAGGATCGCAAGAAGCTCGACGGTCTCTACGAATGCATTCTGTGCGCCTGCTGCTCAACCTCCTGCCCATCCTACTGGTGGAACAGCGAGGAGTACCTTGGACCTGCCATCCTGCTCCAGTCCTTCCGTTGGTTGGCCGATTCCCGTGATGAGAAGACCGCTGAGCGCAAGGCCGCTCTCGACAACAGCATGAGCGTCTACCGTTGCCACACCATTCTCAACTGCACACGGACTTGCCCCAAGGGCCTGAACCCAGGTCGCGCAATTGCCGAGATCAAGAAGATGTTGGCTGTCTAGATTTGTGGATAAAAAACGGAGTACCACGGAATTTTCTTTTCTGTCCAATGCCTTTCCAGTTGCTTTTCCTCTGTTTCTCTATTTCCTTTTTCCTTTTCCTCTTTTTTTTTAACTTTTTCCCCGACTATCTCACGGATGTTTCTATAGGTGTAAATTGTGGACGTTTGTTTCTTGCAGGAATGCACTGGTAGTCCATTCGGCTGCATGACGATAGCGCAACCTGTACCTTTGTATTGTATCAATCGAGATGGCTGATATTACTACATAAATCTCTATGTCTGAAATCTATCTTGGTCAACAGCATGTTGTTTCCCTCGTAACACTTGCTAAGTGAATTCTAATATACCTACCTCTGTAAAGGCTAGGCTCATTCGGTTGTATGTTCCGCCCACATAAAGACCACCAGCATGCTAAAAAAGCCACCAAGAAAATCCCTTCATAAATCATCCTGCGGACTTAAGTGATTACTTAACTGGGCTGTTAGCACAGTTGGTAGTGCGCCCGCTTCGCATTATTGCGAGCGTGCGGGAGGTCCTGGTTTCGATTACCAGATAGTCCATTTTGCCTTGCTTTTTTTTTTGGCTGAATTTCCTACATTTTTCTTGGATTTAATTGTTTCGTCTACTAGTCAGCTGCAACTAGAAGTGGGCTATGAAATCCAACACCAACCACCGTGATTCATTGGGTCGTTCCAGCGCACGGAGGGTGGGTGTATCCGCCCAGTTGTCGGCCGTGCATCGACCTAACACATCACAATCCTTTCAAACCAGGGGTGATCCATTGTTCCTGGCCTCAGGACAAAGAGGATTGTGCTCGACCCGACCCTAGCTTTTGATGCGCCTGCAGCTGCACGGTGGGTGAAATCGGACAGTACTCGACGAATGGTAGCTACATTAAGCACCTTAGCGGTCCCCTGGGCAGTCATAAGATCCAGAAATGCTTGCATTGTCTATAAAAGCGTGTTGAATCAGGAAAGAGATGATTCTTTTTCAGTAAATGAATATGTATGCACCATGTAGCATCCACGCACTACCGGCTTCGTGAGTCGTCTCTCTGTATTTTTTGTTTTTAAATCGAACCCTTGTCGTCGCCCTTCTATTTAATACATGTCCGCCCTCGCTCCTCTTCCCCGCTATCAGTGAGATAGTTTGGCTATTATGGATTCCTTGAAAATATACGTGTACGTGCTGGCGTTGCCGTTAGGACTGCTGGCCTTGCGCACTGTGTACCATCTGTACTTCCATCCGCTGTCCAAATTCCCCGGTCCAAAACTCGCTGCTGCGACCTTTCTCTACGAGTTCTATTACGATGTGATCAGAAGCGGTATGTACATCTGGGAGATTGAGCGGATGCACGAGAAGTATGGTGAGTACATAGATCGGATGACTACAACCCAAATTGCACAAGCCACTGATACCTCATCCAGGCCCAATCGTGCGCATCAATCCACGAGAAATCCACATCAAAGACTCAAACTACTACGACGAAATCCACGCCGGCAGCGCGCGCAAACGCTCCAAAGATCCCAAATACGCCATAGCCTTCGGCGCGCCCAACTCCCTCGTTGGAACAATCACCCACGACCACCACCGCTTCCGCCGCGGCCTGCTGAGCAATTACTTCTCCAAGCGCTCGGTGGTAGACCTTGGTCCATCCATCCACGATAAAGTCAACAAGCTAATTGCGCGCTTCGAGCAAGCCCACCAAGCTGGCGACGTGCTCCACCTGCAACTAGACTTCGCCGCGCTGACTGCAGATGTGATTACCGACTACTGCTACGGTTGGAGCTACGGCTACCTGGACGGCGAGAAGGGGTCGAAGAGCAACGACCTTGTCGACGCGGTTAATGGGCTGATGGTGATGATTCACATTAACCGATTCTTCCCATTCCTTATTTCTGTTTTCAGAAATGCGCCGCCTAACCTACTACGCTGGCTGCAGCCCCAGATGGCGGATCTGTTTGATGTGAAGGCTAGGCTAAGACAGCAGGCGGATGATACTCTACAGAAGCAGGGTCGGCGGAAGGTTGATACCGAGGCGAGGTTGACTATATTTGATGCGTTGACGAGTTTGGAGTTGCCTGAGAATGAGAGAACGCTTGAACGGCTAGAAGATGAGTCTGCGCTGTTGCTTGGCGCTGGTACAGAGACTACGGCTAGGTCTATTACTGTCGCGATGTTTCATCTCATCCACAACAAAGAGATTATGACGAAGCTGCGCGCGGAGTTGAAGACTGTGCTGGTGACACCACTGTCTAAGGCATCGTGGGTGGATTTGGAGAAATTGCCATATTTGGTTGGTCATTGTTTCTGTGCTCGTTCTTACTTCGGTCACAGATTGCTGATTTTGTCTTTCTATGCACTAGACGGGTGTCGTGAATGAAGGTTTGCGTCTCAGTCATGGCATGACAGCCCGGTTGGCTCGTGTTTCACCGAACGAACCCATGCTCTACCAGGATTGGGTTATCCCTGCAGGGGTGAGTAAATTGCATTGGCTCATGGGCTATAATACTCCGGTTTGGTTATTCATTTCTAGAGAAAGTTGCTGAAAAATGCGCATTGCAGACCCCGGTCAGTCAGTCGAACTACTTCGTCCATATGGATCCCACACTCTTCCCCCAGCCGGAAAAATTCGACCCGGAGCGTTGGATCCGTGCGACGGAGAAAGGGGAGTATCTGAGTCGGTTTATTGTCTCATTTACCAAGGGAAGCAGACAGTGTCTGGGAATGAAGTAAGCTGTGCCTATGCGCCACGTACGTTTTTGAATGCTAAGACTTTACATAGTCTCGCCTATGCGGAGATCTACTTATCTTTGGCCCACATTGCTCGTCGCTTTGATTTTGAACTCTATGAGACCACCACCGATAACATTTGTGTTTATCGTGATATGGGTATTGGGTGTCCGAAGATTGGTTTGTTTGGTGTTAGGGCTACAGTAGTGGGTCTTGTGGAAGAGTAAGGTTGTGTGACACCACTGTGAGTCCTTGATGTTTCCTTCGTGATGACGATCGTGATGATTATGAATGTATGAGAGCGGAGCTTGTACTTTTGTCGACAATAAGCGTCTTTTGTGGTGCTATTTGAGGTGCGTCTTGGCCATGCAGGTAACCGTGTTGTGGGGTATGTTGCACTTGATATGTACTCGGAATACTTCATGGCTTGATATTGATGAAATTTTCGGTTGGTTTGAATGTTTTCAACTGTGAATCTAATGAATACACTTGCGAAGTTATTCATGCGAGTCAACGTCGTTTGACCAGTCCCAACTAGGCATGAACCTCGAATCATATTGGTGTAAGGGGATAATTATCCGCAAATTGATTCAATCAACTGCCACACAAAAAGGTTGACAAGAACCAATAAAGTGGTAAAAGTGTGACTGTAGCTGTCACTAAAAGGTTTATGTACAGTAAAATTAGATGTGGTTTTATCTTCGGCTATTTTTTCCCAAGAGCTCTTTCAGCATACCGGTTTTTGTTCTAAGCGTTGTTTCCAAAATGACGTTCAAAAGAAAAAGGGAACACACACGCAGGCAGATGGCTCTCAGGGCTCAAAGCCCCGTTTAGGAAGGAGTTGATACCTTGATGCCTTGATGCCTCGTTTACAACGGCAGAAAAGTTCAAACACCTGAATTATTACATATGCCCTAATAATCATAGTATAGTGGTTCTACTGGCGTTGTATGATAACCCACTTTTTATACCATACAAACTCACACATCTCAATTTTGCATAGTGCTAAAAGCTGTATTAAAGACATAGATCATTTCTAGTTCACTGTGAAAAGCGGTGTGAAAAGCGGTGCTCATCAAGGCATTCAGGCATCAAGCTCCTTCCTAAACGGGGGTTTGAACCCTCCGTCTGCATAAACACATCTCCAAATTTTCAAAAATACTGATTATCACAGCATGTTTGTTCAACTGTTCTTTGGACTCGTCTTCGGTATTGGAATTTCACTTTAAAAACAGAAAAAAAATCAAAGTATACAATTCTCGTCCCTCACAATGCCCACTGGGATTTTGTCTATTGGCAAAGCACGTCATTAATATTAGAAATATTGGACCATCCCATAGATGGTTGTTGGCTGACTGAGCTACTCTGAGATAAATTTTAACGAGTACATAAACCCTGGATTTGCTAGTTTGAAAGATTTTGATTCTTTCTTCGCTCTCTTTCTCTCTCTCGTTGAGTCTAGCTAAAAGAAGAATCTTGCTGCTGCGGTCCTTTTTAAAATTAAATGTAGATGAACTCATATTGTAAATTCGCCCCTTACGTCCCTAAATGACGACTTATTGAACTGAACATTAAATGAATTGAGTGGCAGATGCATTTTTATACCAGCCAGCCTCTGCGAATATTGGAAAAAATGTCAAGCTAGAGCTAGTAGCGGGATCATGCTCGATGCACCCTAACAGACCACTTTAATATATGCATGATCAAATGGAAAGACGCAGATCAGATCTAACGCGATCCTGCGAATATGTCACTACAATGTAGCAATACGACAAGTACATGTATCTAGTCTCAATGCAAAGTAAGCTCGTACATATCGTGGACGGTGAGTGGCACTGCAAGGGGCGGTTAGGGTTGCCAGGGGATGCCTCCTGCATGCCAGGACATCTCACAAACATTCATCGCCCTTAGAAGCAAAATTAGACAGCATCTGATCGCTTTTTGTGTGCTCGGGCATCCGAAAGCTCCCCGAAGGAAGACTTCATTCTATACCTAGTGTAGTAACGTCTTTCTGGGGACCCTCAACCCAACATGATAGAACTTCACCACAATCTATTTAGGAAAGCCAATCACACATTATGCTCCGGACTGTTGCTCCGGACTGTTAGAATTATGTACTCTTGACTTTCCATTAGGAAGGATCTGAAAGACGCTTTTTGTATATTACAATATCACATTACCTCCTATTTCAGCCGTCAAGTTTGCCCGCTTGCGCGACGTCGATCGTTGGGTTTGCCCTTCAGTATCTGACAAGCTTTTCTTTCCTGCGCAGGTCCCTAGGCGATCATTCCACAGGAGCCGAGCATACGTAGCACATGGGACCTTTTACAAACACCCGATAGGCCCAGGCTCCCTGCTATGTGGTCGTTGCCCCAGCGATGTTGATCCTTATATGAACGCGAGGCATGGAAGATGGAAATGATTTAACCACAACAGTCCATCCAGAGCCCTGCATCGCCTACATAAGCGTCACTGTAACCCTTCGTCGAATCGCCAGCCAGTCCTTCATTTGCTTCTCTGACCATCTACCCTCATTTATTCCAAAGACCAAGGCGACAACACAAAAATGCACGTCTCATACATCTCCCTAGCGGTCTTCGCGATCGGCTCCATCGCCGCGCCCGCCGCTCCCGTAGCTCCTGCTACCCTTCAGCCTAGCAATGGCATCGGAAAGGCCGCTGGCGGCTTCCCTTTCAACCCAACCGGCTCTTCTAGTATCGAGGACAGCGACGATGGATTCGACGACTTCCCCTCCGCCATCGATGCTATGCATCAGGCTTTGGCTGAGAAGCAACAGTCCGCTGAGGCCGCTCAGCACTCCTCGACTACCCACCCCGTGGTGGCCAAGCCCACTTTTGTCCACGGAGTTGCAAACTTCCCAGCTCCTGCCATCTCTCAGGCCCCAAGTCTCTCCCACCCAACCCCTGTCTCCTCGCAGGTTCCTGTCATTTCTAAGGCTGCCCCTACCGCCATTCCCACTCCTAGCGAACCTGCTACCCCTGGCCCCCTTCGCAAGCTTGCCGGGGGGCTTCCCATTGTTGGAGGTCTCGTTCACGGTCCCCTGGCTGGCCTCGGTCTCCGTCGTTGAGACTTGTGCCCGCCTGATGTGATGTTGGTGCGGTGTGGATTGTTACATTACGTATCAAATATTGATCATGATCCCTTTCGCTCTTTTTTTTCCCCCTATCTCTGACCATCCTTCATGTATCCAATAACTTGAATTTATACAATGTGTTTTGGCGTTTTTCATGCGTGCGTTCATCATCTAGGACAAAATCATATATTTCTTCTTCCCAAGACATCAAAAATGAAACACCTCAACCTTAGTACCTAACCCAATTGTCCTGAGCGGCCGTGGAGTTAATACACATGGCGTAGTAACCGCGATGACTGTCAGGGCTTACCCAAATGCCATGATCGGTGGTGCTGGTCTGCAGTTCGCCGCTGCCTATTCATCTCCAGCCCCATCTGCCAAGCGATCACAGCATTCCACGTTTTTCTTCCTCGCGTGGCTGATAATTGAAAAATGGGTGTGTGTTATTTATCGAGACACAGCCCATATTAAAACCGACCACAGCCTTTTAAAAGACCTCAGCCGAGGTCCAGGCTATCCGCAACCCCTTCGTCGATACTTTAACCGCCTCAGGTATTCCGTTCGAGGCTACCTACACTGTGTTTGCTTCATGCAAAGAACACTGTAATCCTATTTGGGAACCACTCGTGCCAGCCTCGCGTTCTTTCCAGAATGCGCCTTCTAGCGTTCCATTACTGCACAGCACTGGCGGGGTGATTCCACCATTCTCCGTGATATACGTCTCATATCTTGTTTGAAGGTCTTGCGCTTTCGCGAAAACCCTATCCGCCACTAATCTGACCGCGGCACAATACGTCTCAGCAATCTGCGAACAATATTCGTAAGTCACAGGCTCGCAAACTGTTACCCTAAGGATCTTCTTGCAATACGCTTTACGGCATGCGTTCCTGAGGCCTCCGCAGAAGTTGCCGTTGCATCCATCGACACTGGCGCCAATCGTGTAGTAGCAGCGGTCGTGCTCGTCGCAGACGCCCCTGAAGTTTGCACTTCCCCAACTGTCGCGTACCTGGGCCGGGTTGTCGCCCCAGCTTGAGCAGCCATCGGTGCGTTTAGCAAGGCCGCCACCTGCTTTGGGGAATTGGCCTCCGCAGGTAATGTCGGTACCGGCTACGACGCCGTTCTGCAAGCTGCATATGGCCGCTAGGAGCCCGAGGATGATGGAATGGACAGGCAACTTAATAGTCTTTTTTAAAGGTTATTTAGATCTGTGTGAACAGTTGTAGCCGCGTATTCAACTTCCTGGTGTTGTATCTTACGACCAATATGTCAGATGGGGATGGCCAGCCGAGGGTCATGTCTGTTCTTGGAGAGGGAATAAAGTTCAATTAATAGCGCTTCGTGTATAGCGCGACTTGTGCTATCAATCGATAGAATAGTAACAATGTGTCGTGATTCAGGTATGCCCCTAACCCTAATGGGAGATGGGGCGTCTTCACATCGAAATCTTCTAGCGATTGATGAGCTTGAGCGTGGGGCTTCCACTATCAATTGGCCATCCCATTCACCTGGTTTTAGTCCGGTTTGGAAACTTGGGAATTTTAGTAGAGACTGAATTGGAGAATGATATCCCATGGGTCAAGATCGTAAGCTTTCCCATACTCAATTGCGCGAGGCAGTTAGGGCAAGCCTGGGATACAATCCCTAATTCTTTCCCGGGTATCTCCCCCCAGATCCCAACCGATCAATGCATCCCTCCACAGCCTTCTGCATAGCATTGGTCGCCTCCTCCAAGAGCGTCGTCAAAGGTACTTTCCCAGCCATCTCCGCCTGCACCCTCACATACTCATTATTCAACACCTTGTTAATATTAATCTTGCTAACCCCACAACCAATACACTCCTTAAAGATCTCCTCAGTAAACGGATCCGCCCCATGAAGCACAAGCCTCACCTCCCGACCAACAGCCTCATTAATCGATCTCAAACGCTCATACTCCAACTGAATACCTCTCGGTCCATACTCTCCATGAACATTCCCGAACGCAGGCGCAAGCCAATCAATCCCCGTATCCACAAACTCCCTACTCTCCTCCGGCGTCGTAAGTAATCCCTCCAGATCGGCCGTATCAGCAACGCCATCCTCGCCCCCCTCAATCCGACCAGGCTCTGCCTCCGTCGCGATCCCCCGCGCATGGCAGTACTCCACCAGCTCGCGCGTCAGAGAAAGGTTCTCTGCTTTCTCGTAGTGGGACATGTCAACCATGATACTGTCGAACCCACCCAGGTCCGCCGCGTACCGGATTATCTCGGGTGTTTGCGCGTGGTCCATGTGCACGGTTATCGGCACGGAGGCTTTGCGTGCGGCTTCGGCGGCTGCGTGGACGAGGAGTCCGTCGGCGTAATGGACCGCCCAGGGGAAGAGGAGGATCATGGCTGCGGAACGTTTAACTTCTGCGGCGCGGACGGTTGCTAGAATGCCTTCCATATTGTAGCAACACATTGCCGGGATACCGTAGTGGTTTTCGGAGGCATGATCTAGGATGCGCAGGGCGCGGTTTTCTTGGAGGGTCATTTTGGGTTTCGGTGGGGGGTGGGGGTGGGGGGTGAGAGCGAAAGGCTTGTTTCGGGTGAAAGGAGGGGTTCATGGATTTGACGTTCTATACAGACCGGAGTGTAGTGTTATATGTAGTCGGAGTCGTATGTTGAGTCGCTACACGTCCGAGTGTCGGAGTTATTCCGCGTCTACGTCACTTGGAGCTATTCGCCAGGGCCAAGGGAATTAATTCACTTTGGGGTTAGCTCTAAAAGAGTGATAGAAATACCTTTCATTTGTAGCAGATTAATTTACAGTAATTGTCCAGAAATTTGAGCAAATTGAGTTGATTGTTGATGCTCACCTTGGAATGAGGCAACACTGTGGGCTCTTCTGCACCTTTTACGCTCGCTGACATAGAGAGTAGACAAATCAATGTTTCTGGTTAATTTTATTGGAGATGTTGAACAGAAATTTCAAATTTTCTATCAAAGAATGCGACGGCTCCCTTAATTAGCCATTCAAATAGTGCAAAAGTGATGTATGGCCTAGGATATCGGCCAGCTTCCGAACTCATGCCGAGGATCACTTCCAACAGAACAGCCAGAGCTACCAGACTGATCAAACGAATCAGACTCACCAGATTCACTAGACTCGCTTCTACTGGCCTAGAATCAGGAACCACCAACTTCTAAAAATCGGACCGTGGCAAGGCCATCAACTTCGGCCCTCGGACTTGCGCCGAACCATCCTGCATTTCCCCAAACATCTTCCCCTCATTAAAACCCCCACGCCGACCGAGTCCGTATAATTTATCTTATACATCAATATTTGACAGTTCGCCAGGAACTGTTCTCCCGAGACCAGTCTAGTCAATAAGATACCATCGATAAATTTTTAAAAGCAGCAATGTCAACCCCCGCAATCGGCTTCGTCGGCCTCGGCGCTATGGGCTTCGGAATGGCCACACATCTCGTGAAAGAGGGCTACCCAGTACACGGCTTCGACGTATTCCCAGCCTCAGTAGAGCGCTTCAAGACTGCGGGCGGAATCCCCGCATCGTCCCTGCGGGAGTCAGCAAAGGGAAAGGATTTCTATGTTTGTATGGTAGCCTCAGCGCCGCAAGTGCAGAGTGTGCTTTTTGGGGATGGTGGCATTGTCGGAGGTAAGCAAACCAAAACATCGTAATAGTACAAATGGAAGCAAGACCTCACTCATGCAATCCAACCAGCCCTCCCCCAAAACGCAACCCTCCTCCTCTGCTCCACCGTCCCAGCATCATACGCCCAATCCGTCGCTGCAGAGCTTGTCTCCGTCGGTAGAAGCGATATAGCCTTCATTGACGCACCCGTGTCAGGTGGTGCGCTTCGCGCCGCAGCGGGCACGCTGTCAATTATGGCCGGTGCGCCGGATGCCGCATTAGAGAAAGGCCGGTTCCTGCTACAGGAGATGTCGGATGTTAAGAAGCTGTACCTTGTCCCCGGCGGGATTGGCGCAGGTAGTAATATGAAGATGGTGCACCAAGTACTGGCGGGTATTCATATTCTGGGTGCTGGTGAGGCCCAGGGCTTTGCAGCGCGACTGGGCTTAGATGCAGTGAAGACATCCGAGGCGATCAAGTCTAGTCCCGCTTGGACTTGGATGCATGAGAATCGGTTGCAGCGGATGTTGGAGGAGGATTGGCATCCGGGTGCCAGCGCTTTGACCATTATTCTTAAGGATGTGGTAGGGATGCTTGTGGGTTCGGGTTTGTGACTGAGGTTGGCTAATTGAGTTTCCGATCAGGGGATAATCACGACCTCTGCGCGCCAAAGTCAATTCCCGACGCCACTTTGCTCTACTGCTGAGCAGGTTTACTTGTCGGCTTTGTTGCAGGGATATGGACCCGTTGATGACTCGTCTATGGTGCGGCAGTACTTTGCTGAGCCGATTCTGAAGGTCTCTTCTACTCAGTCGGAGGAGACGGCGGAGGCGTTGCAGCTGGTGTTGGATCTGATGGAGGTAACTAACCTGGTTGCCGCTGCGGAGGCGATTTCCTTTGCACGCTATCTTAAGGTCGATCTGAAGCAGTTTTATACTCTTGTCAGTGATGCTGCTGGTGCTAGTCGGCAATTTATGACGAAGGGGTTGGAAATGATTGAGGGGCTTGGACAGGGTGCGGATGGGGACTCTGAGACTCTTGATGAGGCTACTTCTCGTTTAGAGAAGGCTGTACAAAAGGCGCGCGATCTGCATTGTCCTTTGCATCTTGGCAATGCTGCCTTGAGTGTGTTGTATATGGCTAAGAAGTATGGGTTGGGAGTTGAGCGAAGTGCCAGTATGGTGAAGGCTTTTGAGACTTAGTGTAATTGCAAAGAATGAGTGACGACTTATGAAAGGTCATGATTTTTTAGTTTATTTCATTTACAGCCAAACCCCATATTGAAGCTGTAACTGATTCCTTTTTCGTGCCACAAGCGTAGCCAGCGATGGACTTTTACCAGATCCCATTCTAGCTTGTTGCCCTACTGGGCAGAAAGCTAGGTCTCTTCTAGTCTGAAAAAAAATTATACTTGAAAACATCATCAATAGGAAACACACAGTGTGTGGGTATCCATGAGAACTAACTAGTATGTGTGTGGCCCAGGAGACTCCTTGCAAAGATAGGGGTACCTCAAAGCCAGAAAGAAAAAAAACACAAAAAAGAAAGACATTAGGCCTAACAAAACGACCTAAATCTTAAAGCGACTTGAACTCATTTCGCATGCCGCAAACAGTAAACGGTTAAACCTCGATTCCGGGCTTCATAGTGTCGATCGAACCAAGCGAAATGCTGTGCTCCTTAATAAACTTAGGCCAGATATTCGTAAGCACAAGGTACTTAACTCTAGCCTCAGCAGCATCAAAGATTGGAGCCTCAAACCCCACAGGAATATCACCCCAGCACTGCACGCGGTCCTTAATCGACCCCACCATCCCAGCCGGCATAGTCTTCCTAGAGTTCACAGAATCCGGCGACGGGTGATCAAAAGCGAACTTGTCAAAAGGACTAGTGGGATCACAATCACGTTCCTCGCCGTACGAAAGACGCGTCGGTTTCCCAAAAACGTCTTCCAGCTTTCGCAGCGTATTGAATCCGCCCTTGACGCTACTGAATTTCTCCAAAAAAAGTGTTCCGTGAAGAGTCGATCGTAGCCCTAAAAGGTAAACCTCTATATTCTGAGGTTACTTACACATTGTGTATGAGTGTCAATCTTTTTGCACTTCCTCTCTTCGTTAATTCCCGCAGATTCCAGCATATTTCAGACGCAGTCTTGTGCGTACTTCAAATTTAGAGATCTTCTTTACTATCGGCGCCTTGTCCCAGGATCAGATGGGGACGCAAGATATTAGCCCAGTCGTGGAGTTAGTTCAAAAGCAGCCAGGATGTGGCAGTATCAAATCGAGGTTAGCATTTAAAAGCCCCTTAAAATAGACTATCGCTTGGCACAACCAAGTGCGATCAAATTTGAGTCCATTCTATTCTCGCTCTCGCTAAGACGAAGAGAACGGGGGGGGGGGGGGGGGGGGAG
Organism: Penicillium digitatum; assembly: GCF_016767815.1. NCBI lineage: Eukaryota > Fungi > Ascomycota > Eurotiomycetes > Eurotiales > Aspergillaceae > Penicillium > Penicillium digitatum. The sequence goes on along the minus strand of NC_089386.1, from coordinate 835,050 downwards.
AGAATAGCCTACTCTCTGCCTGAGTATACAAAAGAGATGTTAACGAGAGGAGAAAGAAAATGCTATCCAAAAGAATATCCCGTATGGCACATCACTCAATATGTGAGGGCTCAAAAAGTCCCAAGGCCTTCGCTTCCTCCTCGGAGTTCGCCAGCAAATACCCAGAATACTTAATATCAAATCCAGGAACAAGCAGAACATCCTTCAGGCCCTTCTTCACAACCTCCTCCTCCGAACCTGCATACATATACCCGTAATACGTGTACTGCCCCGCCTCGGGGATGGCCTTCGGACAACAATCCTTATCGTGTTCAGGCTCCTTCAATCCCATCTGAAAAGCCTCCAACTCACAATAAGCCTCAACATAACCATTATAAGTCCCCCCATAGTAGTCACCACATTCCCCAGGAACAGGTTCTGCATCACAGAGACCCATACGTCCAACCGCCTCTAGGGAGACCGCACACATAAACCCAGTGTACCGATGAAGCATGCGCTCCGGCATCGTAAAAAGCCCATCCTTGCAACACCCCCATGGATGCATGATATCAGTGAGACCCATTGCCCGGGCGTGCTGCAGATTATCCGCCCGCAACAGCCCGTAGAATTTTCCATCCTCGCCAGGGATCCGGCGGATATCCTCCAGCCAACGATTTTCTGCGTGCACCTCTGACGGGGCATGCATCACTCCATAGTAAAGGTGGAAGTCGGCGCGTCGCTCTGCGCAGCATCCTCGCACGTGAATTGGATCAAGTAGGCCCTGGCGGTTTGCGTCGTCTTCAGAATGTGCGAGCATGAACCCTTCCCACTCACCGGAGTAACTACCGTACGGCCGGATCTCGCGCAGACCTCGTTGGTAAGCGGACTTTTGGTCAGCGAACATGCTGCCCATGTAGATATGCTTCTGGGGCTGGGGCCGGGGCTGGGGCTGGAGATCTAGGGTTGGTGGAGCCTGTTGGCTCTTGGGGGATGTGCAGGTGTGGGGGGAGACAGGGATGCTGGCGTTAGCGGTAGCTTCAGCGGTGGAATCTTTTGCTTGCCACATTCTTTCAAGGGTCTCTGTGTCCCAGAGATGGGTTTCCTCTTCGATGCCCAGCTCATGGTCACGCTCACGCCGGTCGTCTTGGTCCTTCTTTAGAAGTGCGATGTCTAGGAGCTTGGAGATGGTTACCTGTTGGGCTTCCTTTTCGTTGTTTTCCTCGATGCGCTTCAGGATGGTCGCTTCAATACGCTGCTGCACAAGGTCAATGTCAAGAGCGGGCTCGGCACAAGAGTGATGATCAACTTCAGGGTTATCAACTGGGTCTGTAGGAGGCTTGTCCTCCAGAGCAACATGGGGGTCATCTACGTCAGCATGGTCAAAGTTCTCTTCCATGGTGGAGGCTCCAGCATCCGGCTGCTTGTGGTCAGTGTTCATCTCCCGCTGTTGTTGACGCTTCTCGAGATATTCTTCAATTCTCAGCTTAATTGCATTATACCTAATCAACGAAGATCCGCAGAGCGAAGAGCCAGAACTTTCTGTGTCGCAGCTGCTTGCCTCACTGGGGGATGTACATACAGCGCCCTCGGCGTCTAGCGATTCAATCTCAACACTGTCCTTCTCAGACCCACTGTTGACGAAATGATCTGGACTGGTCCGATCGATTGTAGGCACAAAAGAGTCACGATCTCCAGCTGTTTCCTGTAAACCGAGACTAGTGCGAGCAACCTTTAACGCCGTTGCACACGACATTTTGGGACACGCCAGGTTTCTGCAATCTGACTCCGATTCGTCGGCAACAGCACGCAAGCAATTCTGACCATTGTCACTGTGGCCAGCATCGCCCGCGTCCCCATTGCTCGAATCACCAACGGCAGCACCCAAGAAGACCTGGCCATTGTCGCTGTGGTCAGTACTACCTGTGTCCCTGTCGTTGTGGGTAGAATCACTCACCATGCGTGCCTTAACTTCAATGATCTGGTTAGCATCCAGGCCCTCAATTTTCCGGTAGGAAGTGGAGGTTTGGGTCTGATGATTTCCGTGGGAGAAAAGGTTCTCGACCCACTCCCTCTCGCACTGTACGCACATGCTGGGCTGGGTGGAGAGGAGAAGGTCGTGAGAGGATTTGATCCGAGTGCAGGATACGCTGCGCTCTGGACCGGCTAGGCGGAGCTTGTTGGTGTACTCTTGGCAGCTAATCATGCTCCAGTTGGAAATGTGTCCGCAGCTGGGATAGTGGTGGTAGGTGTGTCCACACATTCTCTAGAAACAGAGAAATGAAACAGATGAATTAGAAAGCAAAGAGAATATCGCAGAGGATATGAGATGGGATGAGATATGATGAGATGAATGTTCTGCTGTCATCTGAGGTCTACGCGAGGATCGGGCTTTATATATCCCTTCATCTGGAGGTTGAGGGAGTCTCCAATAGGCAAGTATAAAGCCGAGTCGATGAACAAAGGGAAGTGATCCTACAAAGATAGGGTTTAGGGCGTTGTCTTGGTTTCATGACGACACTCTTTGTTCCTGTCTGTGAACAATTATCTGCAGAACAAATTCTCAAGGATCTTTGGCCTATTAGACGTGATGTTCCAATCTTCATTGTGTCCACTTGGGCGACAATAACCATTGTATCCGACTCAGATGACTCAAATTGTAAGACATAGCATTTTAATCTTCTGATGGAATGGTTTTCGACGGGTTCCTTTACCCCGATCTGATGAAGGTCAAAACCAGATGGCGCAGAGAGAAAGATGCTCTAATGCCCAAGACGTTCTTGTCAATGATGTGTTAGGCCTTGCTGCCTGAGGCAAATGGAGTTTCTGCTCCCAGATGTTCTTCTTCCTCTCTTCCCCCCTCTTTCCCATTTATCTTTCTCCATTTCCTACATATTTATAACTCGTCATCACTTCATCTTTCTACCAGTATGTACACTGTCACAACCTTGATTTTCTAAGGCTACACTGTTGGCCGCACGGCCACTGATGGTGAACTGATGTGCGGAGATTTGAAGTGATTAGCTATGTCCAACTGAACTGAAAAGTCTGGCCATGGTCTTAGCCCCCTATTTGCGACAATACGGAACTACATGATAGCGCCTTGGCGATGAATTTTGATCGGTGCCAGCTTCTGGAATAGGAGCTCCTTCGAGATACCCTTCATTCATGGCTCAGAAGTAACGCACGGGAGACATTACGATCACAGTCAGGCAGACTTCGAGTGACAAATATGTCTCCAAGCTGGCCGGCCACCAGGAGTCACTCACCTTTCTCTAAACCGCTGTTGGCTAGACGAAAAGCACGCCCGCACTTACCTTTCGCAACTTTCAACCCACTTTTACTATGTCAGAGGTTGTAGACCTGTCAAATGAACGCTAAGTTGGTTCCAGGTCCAACTGCGCTCAACAATGGCTCTCCGCCGTGAGGCAGTTCGTCGCGACGGACTGATGCGGACATCGGAAGCGTTAAATAAAGATAGGGAGAAACTAGTGCCAACTTTGAGACTGAAATCATTCAAAGCATCTGGAAAAACAACGAGAAGAGTGCAAAGGCTGCCTGCAGAAGGAAGCTGCTTTGAATCCTACCTCATTGAGACTCCTGATTAGCTGGAAGAATGTTCCAAATGCCCCTAGAGAAACAAGACTGAGGTTTGCTCTACAAACACCCCCGGATCAGAGCCCACAATAAGACTCGGAGATGTAGAATACACAGCCATCCTGCCCTTGTGCTTCATTCATATGTCTGTTCGCCAGATCGAACATGGGAATCAAAATCTCGTGAGCAGCAGCATCATCATCCTTCCGTTTTCCTGGCTAACTTCGATTGTACTAACTCCGAACAGACGTGCCGAATTCATGAAGATACAAGGCTACCACATCCAATATGGAGATTCAGCCACCCATGAAGCCGATCTGGTGCCACAACGTTTCGTGGGCCCTTCATCTAGGGAACATGGCTGTGAGCTCGGAACGATAGAACGAGGACATTGGAGACCGATTTTGAAACTTGAATGCTCTCTACACGCAAGCGCTTGGCTAGGTCATTGCTGAATCATTCTTTAAGAAGAACAAGCCAACTTGGAACCACACCACTACAACGTACCCCGATCAGGTGACAATTTCAAACAAAGAATCAAGTAAGATTAAACATTCCTGACCGACCACGACAAGTTCCAATAGCCCAGAGTACTGATGTGATGACCACAGCTACCTGGGACTTGTCGTTTTCCGAAAGATGCACGTAAAGGGATTCCCTATCGAATACGAGGTTGGCTTTGCGTATCACTTGTTCTTACGTCTACCACATCTGCCAGTTGACACGATTTTCAAATAAATTCAGGTCGTTATGGAACGCCCAACTCAAGCTTCCACCAATGACGTCAAACGTAAAGTGGTATCAAGAGCCCCCCAAAAAAGACAAGACGAGCGAATTAAACAGACCCTCACTTCCTCGCCCCAGTCTGCAAAACATTCACACGCCCACTTTTATGCCATCTTGCAAGCTTAGTACCACACTTCCCACAAGAATGCTCAGCATCCTTCAGCGAGGACATCAAGTAAGGGATACAGCCGAGACAGAAACACATGCAAAGAATAGCAGCCCAGCCACTATACCAACGAGTCAACCACCAAATGCACTTTTCCACGGACGAAAAAAAACCCCAACTTACTGCGTAGTTCCACCATTAACAAACTCAACACTAGTCATCTCCCGCTTTCCACAAACAGGACAATCAACCGGACACGGCGCAGACTGGACACAGTGCAGCGGTACGACCGTAGCATATCCACTAGGATGACCAGAAGGCGCATAGAACTGCTGCGGGCAGCCCTGGAGGTGTGCTTGTGTCTGAGAGTACGGGGACAGGGCCTGGTCTTGGTATGCCTTCTCGGGTAGAGCAGAGATTGGTGTCAACGCGTCGTGGGCCTGTGTTTGGCCAAGTGAGTCAGGCTGGTCTGGGTATTGTTTTTCTGGGGGGCCATGTATTGTGGGTGGGGTGTGGCTGGAGTACAGGGTGGATATGAGGGACTGGCCGGCTGGTAAATAGGTTTTGGAACAGGGGCTCACAGGGCCTTTGTGTTGATGCTCTGCGGAGACGACCTCTGGTGCTTCGCTGAAGATTGAGGCTGGTCCTAATCGTTTAGTTATTGGGTGCTGTATGGGAATGTGAGGGGTGGATGGCGTACTGGGTGTTGGCTCTGGGTGTTTGGTGTGTTCTGCCATTCTTGCTGTTGTCAGGCTGGGGAATTGAGAAGAGGTGGTCTGGGTTGGGATGCGAGATGTTTCAAATGTGTAATGGAGAGGACAATGGGTTTAAGTGAGATCTGATAGACCTTGCAGATTTTACGATAAATAATCACAATTGAGCGACAGGATCGTCAAGAGCTGACGAGTAAGATGTGATTCATAGTGGATATCTGGGAATTCCATGCGTGCACTGTCTTGGACGGGCTTGAGGAATGCTGAGTCCAAGCCCCAATTTTTGTTCTTTAGAGCAAGGCTCAATGTGCTTCTTCGGTATATGTGCATAGAGGACTCTACAGTATTAGAGTAAAAATGCTATGTTGATCGAGGTCTATTTTCGCATCCTGTACGGACAAGACCTGGGACCAACACAGAGATCGGCTACGGACATTGCAAGCGCCCTTGGCCGGAATGCGAAGTGATTTGCGACCAATTTCCATTTATACCAGGTCCCTACAGAAAGGGAAAGATGATCATATACCTTGCATTGTACATAAAGTTAGAGACCACGCAGAATTCCTAAACAGTACAGTGCAAATCACATACATCAAAATGCAAGCGTGGTATATCGCAGCGCATTATCCTTATAATGTCCCTTTGTCTTCAACACTCCGACCCCGATCGAAATCAAAATTCTACCGCTCGTGAGGGTTCGGGGTATTTCCCAAATGCTGTTTGGAATCTGTATCAGGATACGTCTTGGTCACGCTTAGCACGGCCTGAAGTACTCCGTAGGCCAAGCTCGCCTTGGGCCTGCTTTGTTAGGCCCGTCGACCCGCGTGTCGACTTATATAGGGAGTCGGCTAGTAGTCGGACTACGGTGGTTTGGTGGCAGGGTGGTTGGCTCCCTGCCGGTTGTAGAGGAATGGTGTTGGGCCTTGGAATCAGCAATGTGACTAGACATGATGTGCTGAGTGACATCCGGGTTATTGAGGGGCTCATCTGCCCCCTCTTGAGAATCTTGGGTCCGATTTTAGCTTGGGCAATCATTTCATATGAGACATGTGTGTTTTGTAGAAAACAAAGTAAAGAGACCGAGTTAGACATAATTTCGAGGAATTGTCACGGGATAGAGAAGAAAGTGGGAATGGGATCAGATCCATGTTTTTGGCCTTCAAGGTAACCTCTAAAGTAGTTCTCGAAATGAAGGATCTTAGAACTTCGCCTATTTACTATGTGTGGACTTTGGTTGGCACATACTGGAGATTCGGAATTCGAGATACAAAAAAAAATAGCTACTTGGTGTCACTGGGAGTATAGATGGAAGACGAGAGCAAATACACCTGGTTTAATCATTAGCAATGGAACAAATTAAGAAAAGAAAAGAAGCCCATGGGCGAGAAAGGCTGCACAATTGAACGCCATCAGTCATGTCTAGAGGCAGCGGCTCACTAGAGAGCAAGAGAGTATTCGGACGAATATCATCCAAGTCCGAAGACACATAAAAGTCAACGCTCGCCTCCGCCTCTGGCTTCATCTCATCCGCTTCAAGGTCCGCAATGGCCTGCATCAAAGGGGCCATAATGCGATCGCGGCACAGACGCTCAAACTGAGCCAGGAAGTGGTCCGTCGGCCGATTACGGACAGTGCGACAGTTCGGACATGTCCGTGCCATCTCCTCGCCTAGGACAAAGATAGCCTTCAGCAGCTTCGCCAGCTTGTGGAGGACTGGAAGGATATCGGAACGGAGACCGTCTCCCAGACTCAGGAATCGAACCTCCTCGTATAGACAGGACTTGAAGCAGGCGCATGCGGTAAGGAATCGCTTCTCGTAGTTCATTTTGTCGACCTCCTCTGTGGCAGGGTATCGATTCGAAACCATGTTGGTAGATTATGGAAGGATAGCCCGAAAACAGGAAATTTCCATCTACTTGTGCATTTTCGGTTGTGGTTGACTGGGTTTGGTAGACAAATGCTTCGTTAAAATCAACAAAGAACCATACGTGCTGTCTTTTTCTAATCCTTTGTCAAATCATTGGACAAGGAGACAAAGATGGGCACATCATTTTTGAGGACAGACATGAGATGACCGTACTAGGTGATAATCCAGACTGTGAATTCGGTGTTTTAAAGTCCCTTCGCCTGGCATCAAATAGGTCCGGTGTTCAACTCGTTCTGATGAAGCCAGGGAGAACCGATTATTACTGCAGTATGGAGGGAAAGAAAGGAAGAGAGACTCCAGATATAGAATCTTAAAAAGGAAAAAAGGTGCCAATCCAACACCGCTTGAAGTACTATAATATAGGAAATGTAGAAAATTTAGTTAGCTCTTGCTCATCTCAACTGGGTCCCAGCACATAACTCCCAGTAATTTTGAAGCTTTTAGCAAAGGACACTCACCTTTCTCTCGCCCAACCATAGTGTGTAGTTCCGGAACTGTAAATTAGTTATGAATAAGAAGTAGGTAGCCCTGCAGCGGTCTCGGGCTTAGCATAGGGATCAACTTGCGTTGACTCAAAAGCAAGGTCGTGTAAATCTTCAATCATTCCAGAAGCTTTATGATCGTGTATTCATTGTAGAGCTGCTGGAAAGAATCTCGATAGGGGGGCTGCGTTGATTTTTCCACGTAACCGGTCCTGTCCCTCGAACATCATCTCTTTGCCGACTGATGACAACTAGGGAATGATGGACTTGGAAGAAAGTTAAGGAGTACGATGCTAGTCCCGGTAACCTCAGTATCAACGAATTGAACGGGAGCAAGGTGCGATAGGGCTGAGAACATATTGGGCGCCTCTTACTCTGATGGGATATGGGAAATTCCAGTCCTTGCCCCACCAGCTTAAACAAACCAGAGGTTATGATAGATGGGAACGTGGATGAGTGAGCAACGCCAGGTATGGAGCAAATAACTCTGTATCAACGTAACGTATAAGCATGTCAACAGAGCGATCCCGCTTTTCACAGAATCATCGGCCGATCCTCTCTGTCCTCCAATTCTACCGCCGCATCATCCCTCCCTTCTGAGATATCCGCAGACCCCGATTGCCTAGCTACAGTGCGGCCACGCGGCTGGACTGGCCGGCGAGCGACCTTACCAGACACAAACCCAGCCACATTCTGAATGAGCCACCACAAGCGGTCTTCCAGTGTTTCAGGGGCAGGAGTGGGCAGATGTCCACCAAGCGCACCGAATCCAGACGAATTCGTTGCTGCAAGTGTATGTTCCTCGGCTTCGACCTTGAACTGATACTTCAAGCAGTCCTTGACGGTAACCAAGCCAGTGAGCTTACCGCGGTGCTCGACGAGAATGACTCGCGGACCCATCTTCTTAAAGATCTCCATGACCGTTTCGAGAGGATGGCGCGGGTGAACGGTCAACGGTGTGTGGTCGACATACCGCGAGAAATCGACAAAAGAAGCACCTGCCCTTCTCTGGATTGCGTCGAATGTATCTAATGATTGAGGGCCTTGCGAAACGGATGCCCTGCGCGCAACGGCTGCCTCGGCTGCATCTTTGGTGAAGACGCACCGGGCATTTGGCGCGACCATTCCCTGGCTGCGGGCGCGGTCGATGGCGTATTGGAGCTCGGTTCGGCCGATGTATCCAACTAGGATCTTGGAAGTACGGTCTTCCACGACTGGGAAGCCTTGGAATTTGTTGTCGGTTAGAAGATGTTCTGCTTCGCGCACGGGGAAATCCGATGCTGGTACTGAGAGCGGGCCTGTGGTCATTGCGTGGGATACAGGCACGTTGAAGACGTGGTCCTCTTTATTGTCTAGGAATGGGAACCCGTTGAACCGAATCATTCGATCGGCGATGCCGCCACTGCCGAATCGATCGCCAACGGCTTTGGTGACGCCTACCACAATCTGTACAAGAACAGTCAGCCTGGTTGATTGAAACAATGTCGTTTCGAATGAAGACGTACCATGGTCGGTAGAATATAGGTCAATGCGCCAGTCAGCTCGAACATGATGACCGTTACAGAAATGGTCAGATGCATGATTCCACTGAGGGCTGCCCCAGCTCCCAGGAACGCATATGTTCCCGGTGTAATGCAAGGAACATCCGGGTCACATGAAGCGAAGAATGCCGATTGGGGGAATGATTCATGTAATGCATGTACCATGATTCCAACCATGCGGCCGAATGAAGCCCCAACGGCCATTGAAGGCACGAAGATACCGGCTGGCACCTTGCACCCGTAGGAAATAATGACCAAACCAGTGCGAAGAACTGTCGCAATAGCTAGTGAGAAGACCATCGACCATCTGTTCTGGGATCTGGAATGAGTTAGTAGTGCCGTTTTGGGCGTATGAAGAGGTAGGTTCGTACTCGCAGAGTCCTTGATAGTCATGGCCACCCTCGCATTCACGGAACAGGATTTCCATCATTGCGGTCATATTTATCTTTAGAAACATGTTAGGGTAGCACAGAATCGCAGTGAGTCCCGCGAGAACAACCGACTCAGTTATGGGCCACTGTGAGAGGTGTTTCTTGCGGAATGCGGCCACTCGAAGGTTCCATTTCATTACGAATGCGCCGTAAAGTCCACCAAAGACACCAAGGCCGATAAAGAAGATGAGCTCGAAAAAGTGCCATGTGCGATCATACTCCACTTGGAACATGACCAATTGACCGGTTCGGAAAGGATTGACAGCCTAGAATGGATCAGGTATGGTCCAGAATCAATTCACAATGTGGGGAACATACAGCCAGCACACTAGTTGCCACCAGTGCACAGAAATAACTGCGCCAAAGGGTCTTGAGGGGGAAGTAGTTTGCCATTTCCTGTTGACGATCAGCTTTCATACTGAGATCTAGCGCGCCATTTAAACTCACCTCCAAGGAGAACAGCACGCCTCCAATTGGACTGCCAAAAGCAACAGCCACACCAGCTGCCGCTGAGGCAGTCAAGATTTCTCTCGTCTTCGATGCGTTTTGCTTGTATTTGCCAAAGAATCGAGATATCACATACCCAGTACATACAGCAAAATGCACGCTGGGTCCCTCTTTTCCAACAGACAAGCCCGACGCAATAGCTAATGGAAGGGCAATTGACTTGATGATAAGAGTCCAGGCACCTAGGAAGCCCTTCATGACGAAACCAGCAATAATACATTTGATCTCTGAAATACCAGAGCCTGCGGCGTACGGCGCAAAGGATTTGACCAGGACAGCGGCAATAAATGAAAGTAGCAACTATCTCGCAAATTAGACTAAGAATTTATAGTTTCTTGAGTGTTAGCCGGGGATATGTCTTACCGCGCCAAAGAAATAGAAAACATAATTAAACAGCCAGAATGAAGTCCAATGTTTCCACTCGGGGCAGCCTATCAAGAAATAGTGTTAGTTTGCAAGGTTCTTGATGTAAGACCTATTGGACATACCATTCTCGGCACCCCAGCAGCAGAAAGACTCATTGAGGTAGAATGCGGTTGTACAATGGCCCAGCTTGATATCAGAGAGCCATTCCGTAATAATGTTGAGCACAGCCGAGTTCAATCCAATTGCCATACCCACAAGAGTAACAACAAGCCATGCTTGACCTGCATCGTATGACTCGAACATTTTCCGTCTCCAGCCAAAGATGCCTTCCTGATCCCAGAATCCAGTGCCACTGCGCCGTTTCGCGCGCCGCCGTGACTGCTCGTAGACCGCATCTTGGACCCAGTCTATTGTGGTAAAATCCTCATATCGCTTGATCCCACTGATCTCTTCTGGGATGGCGGGTGCTTCTTGGTTGTCGGAGTCTGCTTGTGGGTCGATTGGGGAGGGAATAGAACGACCAGATAGCCTTCGCGAGCTGCGCCGCTCTCTTGAAACTGAAAGAGACCCATCAAAGGCCGGAGAGGGGCGTGAAGAGGTCATGACATTGATCGAGGAGGTAGGGTCAGCATAGTCGATTTAAGGTTGAGTCGATGATCTGTCATGTGTCCGTGATGGACGTCGCGCAATTCGCTGTGAGAGGAGGAACTATCGAATTCAAAGCCAGATCCCCCCGGGGTGTTTCTCTTCAACACCTCTATAATCGGTAATTCAGGAGAGGTGAATGGAGCTCTTAAAATTAGATTATGTGACAAAGCGAAGTCGCCAAGTACCCATGGATCGATAACAGGGACCGTACTGAGATAACGCGGCCACGCGTTTTACTCCTCCTCGACTACACGCTCGCGCCCACTTGCTTCTACAACGGGGATATTTGACTGGTGCATGCTGCGACCTGTATACTTTTGTCCTACTAATACTTTCTTCCGCCTGAATCAAACACCATGGCTCCAAAAACAGTGGGAGAACCGGATGAGATCACAGGACAAAGCGCACTTCCGAGTACGTCCCAGACACTATGACTACTTTGGATTAACATAGTAACGCATCTCTATAGTTGCTCGAATTAAGAAGATCATCCAGTTGGACGAAGATATCGTTCAATGTTCGAACAACGCAACCTTCGTTATTGCAATGGCTACCGTGCGGCACACTCTCCACCTAATCCCTCCAACATCAACTAATCCTGAATCTAGGAGATGTTCATCCAATACCTTGCTGAGCAGGGACACAACGTGGTCAAATCCGAGCGAAAACCACGCAAGACCGTTCAGTACAAAGATCTCGGTTGGTTACGCCTATCATGCCTACGGTTGGCAAGAGGTCGGACAGCATGCTAATGTGCAATAGCTTCGGCAGTATCACACACCGACAATCTTGAGTTCCTTTCCGACGTGATCCCTAAGACTACGACCTACAAACAATTCAAGGAGAAGAAAGCGAAGGATGCGGCGAATCAAACCGCCATGGAGAAGGGCCAGCGTACACTCAACGGTACCGGTGCACCTCCGGCACTAGAAAACGGTACCGGCACAGGAGACATCACCCCACAAAGAGATAACTCAAAGACAACATCTCCGTCGGTTCCTCGGCCTATGGTCCCTGTAAGCGCGTTGATAACAGACCGAACAGTCGACCCCATGGGAACCCAAGACCGTGATGTGGAAATGCAAGACTGATTGCGCTCTATTGTCCCTTGTTCTTTTGAGTCTTGAAATTTGCATAGGAGTTTTCTGATGGGTTTCCCTGCGCATTGGTTTGGGGATTTGTATGGTCGCATTGGGTCGGGCTAGATATCAACAAGAAAGAAAATGAGACAGTGTACAGTTGACGGGTCCAATTTTAGCAGAAACCTCAATAATTAATCAAGATCATCAAAGAAACAACTTGAAATATAGTTATGTTCAAATGGTATCAAAGTAGAATGTTTTTCTTGTTAGGGAGTGAACGGGAACTCATCAGCCAATGACAAGCCCCGTGATTCCGATCGCTAGCGAAAGCTCTGGCTCCAACTTCAACTTCCGCCTTCATCCACCCTCTATCCTCACATCGCTCTCCACCACTCGCGGCTCAATTCCCTCCGTGGTCAATTGCCCTCACAATGTCGCTCTCCTCCGCTTCCAGCACTCTGCTGCGCACCGTCGCTCGGCAGCAGCTGCCCACTTCCCGCGCCGCCGTCACCTCCTGCCAGCAGCGGAGGGGAGTTGCCGATGCGAAGTCGTCCTTCGAATCCCCCTTCGCCAGCGCTAACGAGCGTGGCTCGACCCTGAAGATCCCCAACTTCAGCAAGTACAAGTCCAACAGCTCGCCCCGTTCCAACCAGGTCTTCTCCTACTTCATGGCCGGCTCCCTCGGTCTGGCGTCCGCTGTCGGTGCCAAGGCTACTGTCCAGGGTAGGTTTTTGTGGAATCATCGAATCATAAAGAGATGGGAACAAAACTTCGCATGGAATGCAGCGATTGAACAAAATTCTTGAATAATCGGGGAAATTCAGATGACTTTGAACACACGACTGATATTATTCTTTCTCTCCAGATTTCCTGGTCAACATGTCCGCCTCCGCCGATGTCCTGGCCCAGGCCAAGGTCGAGATCTCTCTCGGTGCCATCCCCGAGGGCAAGAACGTACGTGTTTCCATTCGCCATCTCATCCGACAGATCTCAGTACCCGGTATCCCTATCTAACTTCCTTTCCAACAGGTCATCATCAAGTGGCGTGGTAAGCCCGTCTTCATCCGTCACCGCACCCAGAGCGAGATCGATGAGGCCCGTGAGGCCAAGTGGGAGGGTCTCCGTGACCCCCAGCCCGATGAGGACCGCGTCCAGCGTCCCGAGTGGCTTGTCATGCTCGGTAAGTGAATATCTAATTCGCAACAAACAAGCAGCAATATGCTAACCTTACTTCCTCCCATAGGTGTCTGCACCCACTTGGGTTGTGTCCCCATCGGTGAGGCCGGTGACTACGGCGGCTGGTTCTGCCCCTGCCACGGTTCCCACTACGATATCTCTGGTCGTATCCGCAGGGGCCCTGCCCCTTTGAACCTGGAGGTTCCCACTTACAGCTTCCCCGAGGATGACACCCTGGTTATCGGTTAAGTGAGTTTCGAATACACCTTTTTTTTTATCGCCTCCAACAGGCGGATTGTCTCATTAGATGTGTCAATGAGATAAGATGGACGGATTGTGTGTCCTATCTATCTGTGTATGTGCTTGTGCTTGTGTTGTTTTTCCCTTTTTTTAGACAGAGCGGCCGTGTGTCTTGTCAAGATTAAGAGACCTGTGTTTTAATGTGGACAAAAAAATGAGCCTCTTTCTTCCTTTGTCCCTATCTTCCTGGATCTTGGCCTTTCTCCATGGCAAACGCACGAGCTGTGGAGTTCAGAGAATGCCCTATGGTCTCCTTAAGTACATAGGTTTTTTATTTAGTGTCTCACCTAGTCATGTTATTTCGTTTGTTCTGGTTTACTTCCTTGGTTCTCTTTTGTTAAAGCAACAAGACCCATGATTCGCTATTTTGATGGATCTACCTTCCAGATATTGCTGAAGTAGCCAAGGTCATATCCAACTGCTTATCTATTTTTCTCAATTGTATGTACAAGTTTAACCACCCCAAGCAAAAGGGCAAGTTTTTATCAAAATGACAATCCCAAACATGAACCAGATGCTCAGTTCTCGCTGGCAATGCAATATAACATGCTCGAAGGAAATGTTAATTTACCTAGACCCGATCAGGGCGAAGAGTAGGCCTGTCACAGCTGCGCCAGCTGCAGCACTCTGGAGAGCCACAATGGTGAGATCGCATTGGGAGGCAACAATGCTGCGGTTACTGAAGAACTCGTTGGCCACCTGCCTCCAGAACTCGAGCGACAGAACGGGCGTAGTAATCTTCAAGAGACGTGTCTGGAGAGACTGGGCGGCAGAAGCGTCAGTCACCGAGACAGTAGACCCAGTAGCAGATGCATCTATCTCCGCCGTAGCAAGCTTCGGCTCAGTCAAAAGAGAAGGAGCGATCTCGATTAAGTTCTCATCGGTAGAATCAAGAACCTCGGGAAGGATAGTAGTGGTAGTCGGCAGCGCCGAGGTCGAAGCCACGTTCTCAGTAAACGTAGCCCGGTTCAGGACTTTCTCCTTCTCCAACGCTTCAATCACCTTATCCTCGAAGCCCTTGACGAGTCGCTTCCGACGCCACGGCTCCACGAGGATTTGGATAACAAGAAATAGCAGGACATTCATACCCATCAAACCCCACGTTCCCCACGTTGACATGCGGCGGATCTTGTCGGACCAGACTTGCTCCTCGTGGTATCGCGAGAGGATACTCTTGCTCAATTGGCCGGCTGTTTCTTCGGCTTCGCGCTCTGCGGCCGATAGTGCGTGCGAAGTCTCGGTCTCGGCAACCTCGTTTGTGTGGTCATTGCGGTAGAGGAGAGTGAATCGCTCCAGATCTGTTGAGGACCAGGCGTGCTTGCGTTGGAGGAGCTCGTTTACTTCACGTTGGGAGGTTGAGCGGCGGTTTATCGCTGCAGTGTAGTCTTCTTTTGCTTGCTTGACCTTCTCTCGGACGGTACGGAGTCGGTTCTCTGTATATATTCGTGAGATAAGTGTCTTGAGTCTCGCGGTATCAGGTTTGGGCTGTGGTGCTATGCGACATACCGTGGAACTGGATATCATTCTTCAGAGCTTCGATGCTGGAGTATCCAGTGAAGTCATTTAAACGTTGGCCTGCTACGAAAAGGTTGGATTGCACATTGTCCATCACTGTGCTGAACTGCTTGGACCATTTGGACCGACGGCTTTCCAGGTAAGAAGGCAGGCCTCCGCTCCTCATACCAGCAGCACTAGCATCTTCCTCTTGTGGAGCTGATTGGTCCTTTTCATTCTCCTTTGTTTGTGGTTGTACGGTGGTCTGATCGGTCTCTGTGACAGGGGGTACCGAATCGAGAGAACTGCCCACCTCCAAACCTGGGATGGGGACCGGGTCGCGCGAGGCGAGCTCCAGATCGGCCAATTCCTTCTCTTTTTCCCTGATTAACCTCTCGGTATCAGCGGAAAACTTCTGCCGGTCATTAAAGACCGAGTGTAAGCCTAGCTGTCGGCGGAATTGGCATTGTACGCAGGCGGAGAAGCTCCGCGGAGTCAAGCTGGTGACGGAGAATGCAGAGCGGAAGTGCGCTCGCACGGGGGAGGAGGTGCTTGTGAGTTGAAGGCTTGACCGAAGTGATTGCCTAAGCAGCTGTGGCATAGACTGCATGGCCAAAACGAGGGCCACAGGGTTGTGGCAGGAAGAGGTGGTGGTGCAAAGAGAGGGTTGAGGATCATCTCGGGACGGGACTTGGCCTCGGATAGCCTTATCAGATTGTAGGTCATCGCAGCAAGTTTCGCAAGTTACTGTGAATTTACCCTTCCAATGAATTCTAATTTTTACTATCTTTAAATCCAATTGCCTTTTTTTTTCAGACTTGGTAGTGAATCCGTTTTTTTTTCCCTGGGTTGTCCCACTTCGGATTTGGTCTGCCACCGACATCCATAGCTCCGGCTACAACACACATGCCAAGACACACACTAAGCAGCAAAAACACTCAAGTTCTGAAGAAGGATCTGTAGTACTCCGTAAAGAGGAACAAATTAATCATCGGGTTCAGATATAGGCTGAGAGCAAAAACAACAGAGGTCTTTTAGTCAGATGCCGAGATAATTCCATGCTTCCCAACCATCCACAGCTCTCGACACCGACTGCCCCCCTCGTCAATTGCATCGGCTCCCCTCTTCCACAAGCCTGCCTTCATTCATTACTAAACCCTTGTCAAGATCCACAACCATATCGAGCCCATGGCTAAGCATAACAACAGTGCATCCCCTAAACTCACGCCGTATAATATATCTACACCACGGTTGACCTCCTCGAGGAAAAGGACCCCAGCATTACCGGAAGCCTGAGTCGCAGAATTAAGCGACTTAATAGAAGCATCCCCAGGTTTGGCACATTAAAAGATTTGAGGACAAGATGCAAACAAGGCTGATGACCAAGGGAGCCACAATGGCATGTCAAGCTGGCGCTGAAGTAACCCACAGACCTAATCCTTTCGAAATCGCTCCTTGTAGGCGTGACAGCCACCGAGTCCTCGGCGACCGAAATCTGTGCCTTTACGTGTTGTTTTCGTAAATCGCAGAAATCAGATGTGCTCAAGTCTTGAACAAGGCTTGTTCATGTAGAAACCAATATAGGGGAAACGTGGTCCAAGATAGGGTGACACTAGGACCTAAGCAGTCACCTTTTGTACCACACACAGACTCATTTCGCTCTCTGATGCCAGTTCTAGTCGCGATAAAAATCCTGTGTTAGCGAACGCTAAACGTCACAATTCTTGACCCGCCTTATCTTGGCATATGTAAGGCTAAATCACGTTTGTCACAAGCCAGCCGCCACCTCGAACGACCTAACTAACTAGTTAGTAGTTGCGATAGATTACAAATTGATATCTCAAAAACGTCGATCTCTAATATCCTTTCCTTCTAGCTCAATGCCCTTTGGGTATTATGTAGCCTCTTTGGAAGTTTATGTCACTGTTTGAGACATATATCTCTAGCCTATAATCATGTGAATCTTGGTGTAATTCTGGGTACAATGATACCATACCTTTTGGATGGCTTTGAAAGTTGTTTATATTGCTGACAAGTCTTGTCAATAGCCATCGTTGAGTTGTTAGATAGAACAAGCACGTGGTTGTTGAGGTTGAAACATAGAATATATCGCATTTGCTAGGTGCTCTGGAGATGGCGGCTCGCAAGTGAAAAGTGTGAAACCTCAGCCCTAGGTAATGCCAATGTAGGAGGCTGGATCCTGAAGCTTCATCGAAAATTTTCGCAACATGCGGAGAACACAGAGACCAGATAGCAAGTCGCCGGCGCGGAAATGATCTAGGTAGCGTTTTTAGAGTAATTGGTAACTCAAGACTTGTTAAACCAGAGGTCCAATAAATACTAAAATGCCTCCTAGGGCTATGATAAATTTTTTAAGGTAATATCACGCCCCCCCAGCCTTGCAGGATAAAATAAAATTATACAATCGATGACGATGCACAACCAGTGAACAAAAATCAAAAATTCAATTACATAGCACATTCCTTCGTCAAGTCATAACATAACGATGCAGTTCCCAGGAAGTGCGTGTACCAGAACAGCGAAGCGGAGGGGTATGGAAAGTACAACCGCGTCGGGAGCAAAGTGACGTGATGAGAGACAATGGCGAGCCGAGGACGCCACCGACAAGCACAGCCAACGAGTCGAGCCACATTCTCAATCCTGACTCTGCACCTTATGATCACCCTTCACGGCTTCTGCATAGGTAGGTGGTGGGGGCGCACTGCTGCTCCCCCCATTCCCACTGTCTTCAGTCTGGTTGTGGGATTTGTTCGCCGGAGCAGCCGCCTGGCCTTGAGGGTTGACGGTGCCATATCCGCGCTGTGAGGGGTGCTGGATAGGCTGGCGAGAGACGTAGTAATAGGTAGCATTGCCGTTCTCCAGATCGCGACGCTGACTCTCGCCACCGGGGATAGGCTCGTAGGCTACATCTTCATCGTTCTGTTCTGGGTACTTGAGGATGATGTACCATGCGTGAATGAGGCCTGGAAAGAAGCAGAGTAGAGTGAGGGTTATGTTGATGATCGAATCTGCGGTACAGAATCCAGTCTTGATCCAGACTGTTGGGGCAAGGGTTTGGTTAACATTAAGATTATCGAGCGTAGGCGGATTGGTTTACGGGTTTGAACTTACCTGCGATAGGTGGGAAGAAGACGGCGAGGACCGCCAGGAAGATGTCGGAGCTACACATGGCTCAGAGTGTTTCTAAGATCTAGGAAATGTGAGTTGAGATTTTGTATCTTGTACACCGGAAGTTTGTGGCAATGGTCAGAGAGATTCTCGACCGTTTAGACGCAGATTGTCTGACGGCAGCCTGGTCCAGATCAGATGATGTCAATGGTCACATGATCTTGGACAGTCAGAGCCCTACAACTACACCGTCAGTCAACTAGTTAGGGCCTTGTAGTTGATCAGATTGTATGTCTGTTTATATACTCAATCTACCTGATTCAAAGTAAAGTGTACAGCACGTTTTACTGATCTGATGATCTATAAAAATCAAACTTGTCAGATATCTGCCCAAGCGGGGGGCAGCTTTGACTGACACGTACCCCGTTAGTAATGTATCTTGTACATGCGACTGTCGTGTACCTGCTGCCTTGCAGCCGGGTACCCTGTACTCCGTGATTCGGTACATCAGACCCTCGCATTCTCAACTGATAGCCCACAACGTTGAAATGTGTTAAATCTATTGCGAAACTCTGTGCAGGATGCAAGGGAAATTCGGGAAATTAATGTATCCCCTCCCCAGATTTTCGAGGTTTTCCCGACATAGGGTGATGTCGATTGTCTTATCTGAGCCGCTAACGGCGAGGCTGGTGATGAACAGAGGGACTCGGACTTTGACAACAGCCATTGCCAATCACAGACTTCGAGAACTGTTGTTATTGTTGTACTTTCTAGTATAACGTACGTAAAACGTAGAGATTCAGTCCCAATCGAGTCTTGATACCCAAAGAGCCCGGAGAAAAAAGAGGAAAAAAAGGTCAACGCGGAACAACTACTTCCCCCCCCCACCCCCTTTTATCATCAAGGTCTTCTACTTCGTCCTTGTCTCTACTCCGTACAGAAAATAGCAAGATTGAGCTTAGCGTGTCTGGACCTGTACAGCCGATTATGCCTGTTTCCCGTGTTTCATAATTGCCTTTTTTTTTCCCAGCAGTTCATCTCCCCCCCCCTGTTACCCACAAGCCCAGACCATCTTGAAGGCCTGATCGTGTCTTTCCGATTTTAGAACTTCGTCTTGTCGTCTCTTTCTCCCTTTGCGAATTCAGGCCTACGGGGCGCGGTTGACCTTTTCTGCCGGGCAGAACCCCGAGTCACTCGTTTACCTACCTTTGGCGCGTTTTTCTTATCGAGCTTGGGTTTCGACCTGGGGTTGAGCGTTCGATCCAATTCTCCGATTCGGATATTCGATTTGCATCCCGCTTGAGATATTTGTCAATCGCAACTTGACTCATTCCGTGCCAATTGAATCCAAAGGGGTCCATTCATAAGGCAGACCGCCAACTTTGTCCGGCATGTCGAACACTTGCATTTCCCTCGAGGGGTCAAGTGTCTGTTCTGCCTGGAGCAGCTCGTCCATTTCAACCAGTTCTAGTCTATATGCGGACTTGTAAGTGGAAACCCACCTGGCTAGACATGGGGGAAACAATTGCTAATAGTGCGCTGCTAGCCCTTTCCTTAAAGGCGTATCGAATCTGACGGATTTCGATAATGCATTAAAGGAATATGTCAACGGATCATATATCACGATAAAGTATGTGTTGGCATCAATGGATCGGGAGTAGAGTCACTAACAGACGCTCCCAGGTATGATGAGTTACTGGGATGCCAAGGCATGAATTCGAGCGCGCCCAACAACTATTATGCCCAGTATACAACTAGCGTTCTGTGTAGCAGTGTCGTGCAAAGCTCCATATCTGCCTGCAAACTTTCCGCGGCTGACTCGGTACCAATTTGTGTCGATACTTGCGCACGTTGGGCCCGGAGTGAGCAGGAGACTATGGCAAATACAAACTTGTGCACCAAGAGCGACAAGAACTACACGGACCTAATCTATGCCGAATTGACTATCTGCGAAAAACCATCCAATGCCCTTTCTGGGGGTTGTGTCGAGGGAGCCGTAAATGAGCCTGACAATTGCGGCTTTGCGACCAATATCATTGGTCTATGCACTTTTTGTGCGAACGGCACCGATAGCTGCTGCACGAAATCCAACGCCACAAGCCGCTGTCGCGGTGTCGCAGTACCGACTGTTACTCTACCACCTCTTACGCCCTCGCCCTCCGCCACTAGAACACCTAGTCACGGCTTGTCCGGCGGCGCAATTGCTGGAATTGTAATTGGCGCCGTTGTAGGAGCCGCCATTCTAGGTGCTCTCCTCGCCTTCCTTTGCATTTCCATGCGCCGCCGTCGTCGTGAGACCCAAAATGAAGCTACGCTCAACCAACCAAACCCACAAAGAAAGGGTGGATTGCCATTAATGCAACAGCCCCCAAGTCCAACGTCGTATAATATGGTTCCAGGAGGCCGAGTCACACGGATGTCTGCACTGCGCGAAATGCCCAGTTCATCATCGCCTGCCTATTCGCGCACCTCCGCGGCGATCTACGGCGGCGCGACCAAGTACAGCGACCTGTCAGACTCTGAAGGAAGGGGCGCCAGTCCAGGAGCCATGTCCAAGAGAATCCCCCCAGTGACAGGGAAACGCCATGGCTCACTCTCGAGCAGCTCGATTATGGCCGGAGCAGAAAGCGACAGCTCGCCTCGCTCTGGTCCGACGAACCAATACTCTTCCCCCGAAGCAGTGACCAGTGGTCGATCTGAGCAGCTGTCCTATTTCCGGGATTACTACTCTCAGGATGAGATTCACGCCGGGGACAAGGTTGCCGTTCTCTGGGCGTATTCGCCACGCGCAGGGGACGAATTCGAACTTGACCGAGGTGAGATGTTGAGAGTGATTGGCATTTGGGACGATGGCTGGGCGACGGGTGTGCGACTCCTCGAACGTGCCGAGGACCAATACATGAATCGTCGCGAACAGCGCGACAGTGGTGTCTCGAGTGGCTCGCGTATGTATGGTCGTTCGTCGCCCATGCCATCAGGCGAGATCAAGGCTTTCCCCTTGGTCTGTATCTGTCTACCGCAGCACTGGCACAAGATCATCGACGGCGGCCAGGCAGAAGAGGAAGTTTGAGCACGGTTCTCAATTCTTTCAATTCTTCGTTTTCATGCAAAATTACGTCTTAACGACAGCGTGTTGATTCTTATGTTTCGTCTTCCAGTACTCTTTACGCCCCGATTGGCCATCCTCCTCGTGAACGATCTCAGCGATTGGCCCAATGTTCATTTAATACTCGTATTTGATATACCCCCCCTCCTTATATTGACAATTTTTTACAACTATCTTCTCCCACTTGATTCGTGTGAAACTGGTCGCTGGCGCATCGGGCTCGATCAATGTGCTTTTTGCTCTTATAACACGTTTCCGGTCTTTTTAGGTACTACACATCGATTTGCCACATGACACTACTTCTTTACCCCCGATGGATGACCGCCGCTGAAGGTGGTTTGGTTAGAAGATATCGGACACCTAGTGCACGCTTTAATGTATGTACTCAATTAGACCAATTTGATCAAAGACCATTTTTAAGGTGCAACATTTTCTCTAATAACCTAGTTATGTAGAAAAAGAACCAAACAATTTCCCTGAAACAATTTCTTCAGGTCCCCCACATCACAATTCTTGGCCGGAAACGGAGAAGAACGGAGTTAACGCTCGGTTTCGCGACTGATTAACAATCGAACTTAATTTTACTAATCCAACCCCTCGATTCGCAATGTCTTTTATAATGGCGTCTCTTCCTCCATTTATCTATCTTCTTTAACCTATACTCCTGCATGATTGACGCATACCAATCCAACATGTCCTCCCCAAAGATCATTCTCTACACCAACCGCATGTGCCCTTGGGCCCACCGCGCACACATCGCCCTCAAGGAAATCGGCCTCGAGTATGAAGAAGTCACAATCGATCTGACTACACCGCGCGAGCCGTGGTTTTTGGAGATCAACCCGGTAAGTGACAAACACTCTTCCCAACGCTCACATGTGCACTCTTTCATATACACACAACTTACACTACATACTTGCGCATCCATCTACAAACTATATACTAACATCCTCAACAGCGCGGCCTCGTCCCCACCATCTCATACGATGGAACTATCATAACCGAATCGGGCATCGTCACCCAATTCCTCGCAGACGCCCACCAAACCCACCTCCTGCCCCCCTCATCACCAATTGAAAACGCCCTCTACCGCGCCCGCCTCAACTTCTTCGTCGACGCCTTCTTCAGTAAAGTCCTGCCATCCTTATTCGCCAGTATCCGCGCTGCCGATGAAACCGAGCGCGATGCCGCCGCCCAGCAGCTCATCGCTGCCGTCGTGAAGGAGATTGAGCCCCTTTTGGCAGACACGGATGGCAAGGGCCCGTTCTTTGGTGGTAGTGAGAAGCTGACTCTGGCCGAGGTTCAGTCCGGCTCATTCTTATTGCGGATTTTGACTTTCGCCAAGCCGGAGCATGGTCTTGTTTCTGCTAAGTTGTTGACTTTGCTGGAGCAGGCTCCCAGGTTCAAGCGTTGGGCTGAAGCGACCATTGCTCAGGAGAGTGTTAATTTCATTTATGATGAGAAGCTGGTTGCGGATAAGATGAGGGCTAAGTTTGCGCCGGCGGCGAAGGTTTAGGTTTGGGTTGCAAATGTATGCATCTAGGTCTTGGGCCGGGGTTGGGGGTGATACGTATCTGCATACTTGGGCTGGACCTTATTCAACGTCGTTAATAAAGTGAGGAATGAGAAATTTTATTTTCGGATATAAAATCTATCGGTTCTTGAGATCTGTCGGTCGTATGTACACATTGGTCGGGTATGGAGCTTTACATAACCACACTATGTTGTACCCGGTTGCAATTTAACATATTAATATAGGGGGGTGTTTTTTTGGCAGTGAAGCTATATTCTTACTCTTGCCAAGTTATATATTCAAATAGAAGAAAACAACAAAACAAGAGGTAGACACAGTAACTCAATGTGTACAAAGCCAAGTACATGGTGGGCCAGGACAAAAATAGCCACTGACGTGTCCCATGGTTGAAGGCCAGTGTTAGCCCGCAGACACCCACATTGGAGAGGCTTCAAACAGATGTACTCCGTAAATGGTATGCAATCTACATGCCAAGATGATGTGAGATCAACCCCGGATGTATGTAATGTACGAAGTACTTGGTACTTTGAGGACGTAAAAGAAAAAAGAACCCGTGAGAACAAAGCCACCATTCAAAAATCAACTCATTCATTTTCGAGGGAAATCCCCCAACAGCCTCATAAATGTTAGAAACATTAAAGACAAACCCTTGTAGGTCAATTGCCTACGCGCCATTAAACTGGTAAACAGGTACCGAGCACTTTTAACATCAAAAGTCTGATATCACGTGCAGTCACCCCACTATGGCCATGGCAACACCTGGGAAACAATTCACCCCTCAAACTCCATCTTCCCCGTCTCATCCGTCTCCATTGCTTGATATCCGCCTCCTTCAATCCCTGTAAGTCATTGGTGTGCATATTACTTTGAATTCCCCTGTCAAACCCAAGAACCTCGAGGGACCCCCTGAGTTTGGCCATCTCAGCCACTGACATAGCGCTAGACAGCCCCGTCCTTTTTTTGTCTCCCTCATCTACAAAAGCCATCATGTCGGTTAGTATTGACCCCTAAACCCATGGTACACAACATCCAGTGCTGACTATGGTATCGCGCAGCTCGCATCCGGGTAAGTCGCTATCAGTTCCCACGCTCGTAACCGGTTTCCCCTCATTTTCACTATTTATTGACATCTGCCCCCTACAGTGTTCAAATCCAGGATGACTGCATCACTGCCTTCCAAGACTTCAGCCGGAGCCACGGCAAGACCAAGTACATCATCTACAAGATCGCCGATGACAAGAAGTCGGTCGTCGTAGACTCCGTCGGCAAGGACCAGGACTACGAGGTCTTCCGCAACGAGCTCGCCGATGCCAAGGACAGCCAGGGCCGCGCCTCCCCTCGTTACGCTGTCTACGATGTCGAGTACGAGATTGCCGGCGAGGGCAAGCGGTACGCAATCCCATCCTCCCAATTGTTCTCAGACACCCTGCTGACCTGATTGTTTTCACAGATCCAAGATTGTCTTCATCTCCTGGGTGCCTAGCGAGACCCCCACTCTTGTAAGATCCCCACCAGATCCTGGCTCAAGCTCAGCCTCAGACCTAATTATCAATAACTAATTTCATTCTCAGTGGTCCATGATCTATGCCAGCACCCGCGAGGTTCTCAAGAACGCCCTCAACGTCGTCACTTCCATCCACGCCGATGACAAGTCCGATATCGAGTGGAAGACAGTCCTGAAGGAGGCCAGCGGTGGAAAGGCATAGATGATAGCGCCGGCTGGATCCGGGCTGCGCGACTGATAGGGGTGCACCCTTGACTGCGCCGCGGAACGATCAATTCATAACCTTCTCTGCACACCTTTCTCCCACTTCTTTTTCTTAGTTGCAATGCAAGACCGTTACGACTTGGCCCGTGTTTGTATTCGTTTCGCGAGAGGCCTTAAAAGTCTTGATTTCGCTTCCAGTTTGTTCCCATCG
Source organism: Penicillium digitatum (assembly GCF_016767815.1). Taxonomy (NCBI): domain Eukaryota; kingdom Fungi; phylum Ascomycota; class Eurotiomycetes; order Eurotiales; family Aspergillaceae; genus Penicillium; species Penicillium digitatum. The sequence goes on along the minus strand of NC_089386.1, from coordinate 810,230 downwards.
TTCTTTCTGGATTTCCACCTCAAATTGAGGGTATTTGGTCAACTGGCCATCGCATCCTGCTGTCTGTTGGTCATATTGCACAAGGGGGGAGGGGGCGACGAGACTTCGGGATGTGTGGTGTTTAATGTAAAATAGTTAAGCAACTGGACAATTCCTAGCTTTTCCTGCGAAGTTAGTGCTTGCCTGGGCTAGTTTTTAAGCGGCTAACGATTCCGACGATGGTCAAGAGACTTGAGCGGCTGACTGATGGTGAAGTTTGCGAATAGAGAAAGATCAAAAGTTTAAATCAAAAACCTCCATAAGCCACTCGAAGGATATCAACATCATGCCATATGGCTGAGAATGGCGATGAAGCTCACTGGCAAGGAGAGCCGGTTTGGGCGAGGAGCCAATGAGAAGGCGGCCAAACCAAAACCGCACTAGTCCCGACCGGATCCTCGCCTTTCCATCTCAAACCACAAGAAACGTCTTCAAGTCATTACCCCATCCACGAACCTCCTCCACTCTCTCCTAAGCCGTGCCCTGGCGTGCTCTCTGGCTTTCAACCTTCCGATTTCCCTCTAATTCCTTCAATTGAACGCGATTTCGACGTGGTGCTGCCACCTCCCGCCTGCCGCACAATGTATCTTCGCACCGTCTCTCGCGCTGTCCCTCGCAGCACCGCGGCCATCCGTGCTGCCCCGGCTGCCTCTGTGAACGCCCTGCAGACCCGCGCTGTTTCGGGCCATGCTGTCCCCAACCCTACCCTCGCCAACATCGAGAAGCGCTGGGAGGTCATGCCGCCTCAGGAGCAGGCCGAACTTTGGATGCAGCTCCGTGACCGCATGAAGATCGACTGGCAACAGATGACCCTCCAGGAGAAGAAGGCCGGTATGTGGTATCCCTAGAACGGGCGGGCTTTCAAGACAGCCTCTCGCTTCGACTATCCTAAGGCTTCCGAGGCTATGTGTCTCGGGATAGCCCGACCACCCCGAACCTCCACAACTGTCTTTACCAGTAGTCAAAATTTTTTTTTCTTTGCTGACATTAATACCTCCTCTACTACAGCTTACTACATTGCCTTCGGCGCCCACGGCCCCCGCGCCCAGGCCCCCAAGGGTGAGGGCTTCCGCGTGTTTGTCAAGGTAACTCAGCTCCTTGTTGCTTCCGTCGCGGTCTTCTACGCCGCCCACGCCTTTGCCGGCAAGCAGCCTGGAACTATGTCCAAGGAGTGGCAAGAGGCCTCCAACGAATATGCCAAGGTGCGTATCACTCCGTCTTCTCGCCGACGGTCGGGAGAAGTCTCTGTTCCCAGCGGACTTCGCCGATGCTAACCTATCTGACTATAGAAAGAGCACATCAACCCCATCCACGGCGTCAGCAAAGAGGGTTACGAAGGCAAGGGCTTCATCCAGAGCCCCCCTGCTGAGAAGTCATAGGTGTACTAGTTGCCTGACCGGGAATGATTTGATATCCACGCAGGACGGACGGCGGCACCCATCGCACGTCGAGAATGTCGATTTTATTACAAGCTACTCTTTCCATAGCCATGTTCGACATGTGTTTGTAGGGCCTCCGCCCGTGCGCGCGGTCTTCGACTGGTCCCCCATTCCATCTTTTTTGGCAAGCATTGAGAAATGCGTGTATCCCGTACTGTGCAATAATCAATGTATCTCTTTTGTAGCCATAGAGCATGATTTTGGTGTGATGATAGAATCTAAATTGCGTGTAATGTGCCCTACACTCCGACATGGCGTGGTCTACGGAGTGATTCGGAACCAACTAAAGTGCGGAGAATCCCTGCGGGAACCCGATTTCGAGGGTAACAGGATCACAATAAGGGTTAGTTTCTATGGAGATGTGCAATAAAACTACTCCGTACAGAGCAATCTAAATATGAATCCAAAATCATTACAATGAATTTAGTGAACAAAATTTCTAAATTCTATGAATCCAATGTAGGGTAGACCTCACTTGGGTGCATATCTTTTTTTTTTTTTTATACTCCGTCCAAGTCCTATGTTTTCTACCCGGATGTGGTTGACCCAACACGTCAGAGTTTTTCCGATCTTCGGACCAAAGGGCCATTGACTTTCCTTGATATAGACCATTTGAACACTGTAACTGCTAGCTTACTTCTTTAAATATCACAAAGGTTTCCAAGGTTCTCCGGGGGAATGTCAATTAGAAGAAAATACGCTGTGGCTCCCCTACACCCGGCCGCCAAGCCCCGGTGTGTGCGCGCGAATTCCAGGGCAACGGGCTCAGCTTCCCTTGGTCACCACCTCACCACACGAAATTACTGGCAATGGATGTTTAAAAACGATAGAGTTGAAGTTGAGATTATAGAAAGTTCATTCTAAATAAGAAAATGAAGCTCTTTTTCCTGTAGAAAGCTCAAGTTGGTGCTCGGTTCATCACGGGATCGTCGGCAAAACCGCCCCGGAAAGGCTAAGGGCGACCAGTCCCCATCCACCAACCTCTTCCCTTCCTCTTCTTCCCTCTTTTCCCGTTCCAACCTCACCTCTTCCTTTCATCACATCTCGCTCTTCAACACCGTCATTATGTTCAAGAGGTACGAATTGATGATTCATTCAATCATCTTGCTCCTTTCAAATTGAAATTAATTTTCTAATTTTCTATAGCGGTCTCGCCCGGTCCTTTGGGAGGGCTGCTTTTGCCCGGACGACCCCCGTCGCCCGCGCCTTCCAGCCCATCCGCTCCAATGCTCTCCCGGCTCTCACTGCCCGTTTCGCTAGCTCCGACGCTACTTTGATTGGAAAGGTTCACCAGGTCATTGGTGCCGTCGTTGACGGTACGTGTTGTCAACTCCTAACGGAATTGAGGACCACGCGAAAATCTTTTTCCTGGACCCAATCCATCACCGAAACCATCGCTATCAACCCCAAAATCATCATCAAACCCGTATCTGACTTTCTTTTCGCCATACTACAGTGAAGTTCAGTGGCGAGAAGCTTCCTGCCATTTACAACGCCATTACCACCACCAACAACGGCCAGAAGCTCGTTCTGGAGGTTGCTGTACGTGATCCGATTGGCTGAACCTTGATATAAATCGCAACAAAGCTAATGATTTCCTTGTAGCAACACTTGGGTGAGAACATCGTCCGTACTATTGCCATGGACGGTAAGCTTCATCCCTTCCTCTCCCTTGCTCGGGCCACCGTGTCGTTCCCTACCAGATCTGGGAACCCATCGAGTGCGGCCCTACTGTCTCTGGGAGCTTCAACTAACGCCATTTAAAAGGTACCGAGGGTCTCTCCCGTGGTGTCATCGCCGAGGACACTGGTGCACCCATCACCATCCCCGTCGGTCCCGCCACTCTCGGCCGTATCATCAACGTCACTGGTGACCCCATTGACGAGCGTGGTCCCGTCAAGGCCTCCAAGTTCGCCCCAATTCACGCCGACCCCCCTGCGTTCGTCGATCAGTCCACCTCTGCCGAGATTCTTGTCACTGGTATTAAGGTTGTCGACTTGCTCGCCCCCTACGCCCGTGGTGGTAAGATTGGTCTGTTCGGTGGTGCCGGTGTCGGTAAGACCGTGTTCATTCAGGAGCTGATTGTAAGGATTTACCCTCTTTCCCTTATATTCAAAATCAAAATGCGCAAATAGCTCATGTTTCGACCCTTTAGAACAACATCGCCAAGGCCCACGGTGGTTACTCCGTGTTCTGTGGTGTCGGAGAGCGTACCCGTGAGGGTAACGATCTGTACCATGAGATGCAGGAGACCGGTGTCATCCAGCTTGAGGGTGAATCCAAGGTCGCCCTTGTGTTCGGTCAGATGAACGAGCCCCCCGGTGCCCGTGCTCGTGTTGCCCTGACCGGTCTGACCATTGCCGAGTACTTCCGTGACGAGGAGGGTCAGGACGTGCTGCTCTTTATTGACAACATTTTCCGTTTCACCCAGGCCGGTTCCGAGGTGTCTGCCCTTCTGGGTCGTATCCCCTCTGCCGTCGGTTACCAGCCTACCCTGGCTGTTGACATGGGTGTCATGCAGGAGCGTATCACCACCACCCAGAAGGGTTCTATCACCTCCGTCCAGGCCGTTTACGTGCCCGCTGACGATCTGACTGATCCTGCCCCCGCCACCACCTTCGCTCACTTGGACGCCACCACTGTGTTGTCTCGTGGTATCTCCGAGTTGGGTATCTACCCCGCTGTCGACCCTCTCGACTCTAAGTCCCGTATGCTCGACCCCCGTATCATCGGTGACGAGCACTACAACACCGCCACCCGTGTCCAGCAGATGCTCCAGGAGTACAAGTCCCTCCAGGATATTATTGCCATTCTCGGTATGGATGAGTTGTCTGAGGCTGATAAGCTCACCGTCGAGCGTGCCCGTAAGCTCCAGCGTTTCCTGTCCCAGCCTTTCGCCGTCGCCCAGGTCTTCACTGGTATCGAGGGTACCCTTGTTGACTTGAAGGACACCATTGCCTCCTTCAAGGCCATCATTGCTGGTGAGGGTGACGACCTCCCCGAGGCCGCCTTCTACATGGTTGGTGACATCAACGCTGCCCGCGCCAAGGGTGAGAAGATTCTCGCCGAGCTTGAGAACAAGGCCTAAATGTAATTTTGTCATTTGCTAGCTAGCGCCCTCTTAACATCCCCCTTTCATCTTCAAGCTCTCCCTCTCCTTTCCCTCTTATTCCTCACCTGTTCTCCAGTGGTTCCCTCAGTCTTCATTTAATTCCCTTTGTCAGAACACTCCAAATGTTCCAATGTTGTACGCGACAACATCTTTTTTTCCTTGCTTCGAGGCGTGTATATTACAATGTACATTACCCGATCTAAGAGAAAAACAAAAATGCAACAAGAAAGGGATTTGATTTCACATCCATTTTCCAGTGCATGGTCGTTTCATCAACGTTGGGAGTTCTCTTTGTGTTCTTTCTAGACTCGATCCGAAAGGAACCCGAGCCAGGGGAAAATGAAATGTCTGACGATGCACCGAGTGCTGAATCGTGGTGTCTGGGATTGAGTTCAGAAGTTTTGGGGTTGCTTGTTGCTGGGTTGGAGGAGGTTCATGATGCGTTTGTCTTAGCGAGTTGATAGGATTTTAAAGCCGGTCTGGATTGGAGATACCTTACACAAACCCCCCCTTGACCGGCGTGTTTCATTATTTTGTGTACTTAGAGTTCAAAACCTGATTCTCGACATCATTTTCTTTGTGACTGCCCCTTGGGTTTTGTGTAGTCGGCTCTAGTGGGTGTTGTAGTCAATTGTAGGTGGACTGACGGGTGTTTGGTGTAGTTCTTGGTTCGAAGATGTACATTCATTTCTTGGAGGCTACTCAATTCAACTCTATCTTTCGGGCTGGTCTTGTCTGCATGAACTTCGTTGTTCGTCCTGGTCATTCTCCTTGTTCAAGTCATGCGATTCAGGACCTTTCTATACTACCTACAGAGAACCGTGCAACATGACATAATCCTCGACGCTCTCTCTCTATTCAATCTATATTCCAAATGAAAAAAAGAGTGTGTAAATGATAAATGACACGAGACGTTGCGAGATAGATAGACGTGATTGGAAGCAAGATGCAGGACATTACACAAAGAAGTCAGGCTAACCCACTCCACCTGCACTCGCCGAAAACAACATTCAATACCAGGAGATGTTCAATCTTCAACTCAGCGGCGTGGAAGATAGACGTAGGTTGACGATTCACCTTACAGAGTCTCCTCCAGCGCCAGCACCTGGAAAACACACCAAAGTCAGCAAACAAGAACTAAAGGCAGATGGGGCAGAAGAAGCAGCCAGACAACATACCAAAGCAGTCCGCGTAGGAATATAAACCTGCACGAAATTCGCCCGCCCATTCCACCCCAGATCGGTAGTAAAGAAGCGCGTGTCTTTCACATTCCTCCCAAGCCCACCAAACACCTTCTCGTCCGTATCAAGCACAAGACGATACGTACCAGGAACATCAACCCCAACACGGTAATCCGTAAAACTCTTCGTGGAATTGAAATTGAAGATCCAAAGCAACCCAGCCCGCTCAAAGACAAGTACCTTGTCACTCTCATTCTTCAAACTGACATACGCCTGCGGCGAAGAAAGCCATCCGTACTTCTGCTCGGCTAGCTGCATCCCGCGGTCGAACTCGTTCAGAAAATTGTACCGTAGAAGCGGGTCTTCGGTTAGGTTTAGCTGGCGACGAGCGTACCAGAAAGAGTTGTCGTTCCCTGCGCGTGGGAAATCGAGCCATTCTGGGTGCCCAAATTCGTTGCCTTCGAAGTTTAGGTACCCCTCGCCGCCGAGGGCGTGTGTTACGAGGCGGATCATTTTGTGTAGAGCCATGCCGCGTTCAATTACAGGGGTGAATTCGGTCAGCGTAGACATGTGTGTGTACATCTCTTTGTCGCAGAGCCACATCATGAGGGTCTTGTCGCCGACAAGGCTGTGGGTTTAGGGTTAGTTGGTCAAGTGGATAGACGGGGGTTAGAGGCTGGTGGGGAGCTGGGCTTACGCTTGGTCATGGCTCTCGGCGTAGGCAATGGTCTTCTCGCCGTGGCGCCGGTTAGTGAGCGTGAAGGAAATGTTGGCCATGTCCCACTCGTCATCTGTGCTTTCCTTCAGGAGCTTGATCCACATGTCTGGGACGGCCATCGCGAGACGGTAGTCGAAGCCGGCACCGCCTAGTTTGTGGGGTAGACAGAGTGCGGGCATGCCGGAGACATCCTCTGCGACTGTGATGCAGTCTGGGTAAATTTCGTGCAACATCTCGTTCGCAAGAGTGAGGTATGTGACGCCCTCCTCATCGACGGATGGTCCAAAGTACTCGTGGTACCCACCGGAGAAGCCACTGTTTCGCTTAGTTAGCAGGTTTATCTACAACATGGGACGAAGAATGCACATACGTTCCGATACCATGGTGCGTGTAGAGCATGCTGGTCACACCATCGAAGCGGTATCCATCAAACTGATACTCTTCCATCCAGAAGCGCAGATTGCTCAAGAGGAAACGCAGCACCTCGTGGCTGCCATAATTGAACAGACGGCTGTCCCACAGCTCATGACGGCCCTTCGCGCCGCCATGGAAGTAGAGGTGATCCGTTCCATCGAACTCATTGAGTCCATCAATGACGTTCTTGGAGGCATGGCTGTGAACCACATCTAGCAGCACAACCAGCCCCATGCTGTGGGCAGTATCAACAAGCTCTTTCAGATCCTCTGGAGACCCATAGCGACTGCTCGCTGCGAAGAAGTTGTTCACTTGGTACCCGAAGCTAGCATAGTACGCATGCTCCATGATGGCCATTAACTGAATTGCATTGTATCCCAGATACTTGATACGGGGCAACATGTTCTTCGTAAACTCCTTGTATGTAGCAACTCTAGTCTCCGGCGACGAGATGCCGACGTGCGCCTCGTAGATGCGCAGGCTCTCGGGCTTCTTGGGCCGCGCGTGCTGGAACTTGTACACCTCTTCTGCGGGCGGATTCCAGAAAACGGCATCGTATGCAGGTGATACGTTCAGATCCTGAACCACACGCTTAATCCAAGCGGGGATTCGGTAGATGCGTTCGCCGCTGGGGAGCACCATTGTGATCTGTGCGTTTCTTAGTTTGAGGTTTTGTCCATGTGTAGGGCTGAGGTGCTTACCTTGATCTTGCTGTCGTGGGGAATAGCGGCCGCCCCGTCTTTCGCCGGTACGGTTGTATTCCAGATGCCGAAGCTGTTCTTCGTCATGGGGTTGGCATTGACGTCCCAGTTATCTGCCAGTCTCAGTCACGCTCCCCAGGTATGGATAGTCCACAACTTACTAAATTCGCCGACCAGAGAAGCCTCCTGTGCGTTTGGTGCCCATTCTTGGTATTTGATCTCTCCATTGGGTTGTGCATGCAGTCCGAAGGTTTCGTAGCCCTGATAGGTGCATTAGTACAAAAGACACCCATCACTGAAGATAAATTCACCTTGCTGAACTTATCCAAGCCACCCTCTGTTTCATTGATGGTCTTGGCCCAGTCCTCGACTACCTGGTATCTGTGCTTCAAGACATCGCGATGGGGTTCCAACCAAGGATCTAGCTGGATAACACCTAATTTTGAATTAGAACTGGAACTCTGTATGAAAGTACCAGGATTTTCAAGCTTGCCTGTGCCATCGGTGGGAATTTTTGAGCTGTCAATGGTAGAAGACATGTCTGGTGGGGAGAGCTGGGGGAGAGGTGGAGAGAAGATGGGGAGGTCCAGATCAAGGAAATCCAGCGGGGGAACATGTGACATCAACCCCTCTACGCTTAGTCCTTGGTTTTTTAAAAACTGGGTTTTCCCAGTGGGGTTTTGTGCTTAGCTTTTCCTCCACTATGTCAATCCTTTCACTAATTGCATCACCTTCAGGGCTTGGATTTCGGACTTCTTCAAGCGTCAGTGGGGATGTGGAGCAACGGGAACGGATCCGCAGGGAGCTGTTTTTCAGGTACAATGTGACATGTCTAACCTCTATTTAGCTCTTCTTTTTAGACAACAGATCGGGGACTTGATTCATTCCGCCTCAGAGGCCTCCTAAATCTGGGTCAGTATAGGAGGAGTTGGGGTACAACTCCAAAACGCAAAGCTCCATGTGGCAAATCTCGAACTGTCTTGGAAGCCATCCATGTAGCTACTCGGAGGACGCTTTGCTGTTGATCGTATTCTCTCACCGAGAGAGCAAGTCCAAAGCTACACAAAATTGTGCAGGGATCCGTTCAGGTACAAGATCGGATCTAAAAGTCTGTCCATGTTGGACAGCCTCTACTTGGCAAGGACTACGATTTTCTGTACCGTCGGGGATCTTGTCATAGGTACAGAATCCGTCGAGATGGTATTTCACCGTCGTCTCTATTTATGTCGATCGCTTGAGAACGGTTTACAATCCACCATCGCGGGCACATTTCCTACCAAGTCCCCGTGCACCCCAACGAGAGAATTAATAGCAGGTGACGCTGAACTGTTACTTTTCTGTGATAATCTCTCTACACAAATGCAAGGCAAGGGGATGGTTAGGGTTAAGGGTGGAATCGATAGATTGATAATGAAAGGAACTCATAGCTGCTTCTCTAAGCAGCCCAGGTACAAACGCTCTAAAAGCCGTCAAGATAACTTGATCAAGAAAGTGCTGATATGGATACTTCCTATGAAGCGTATCCTGCCAGAGGTAAATCACGGAAATTTGCTCTTCCTCTTCTCCCTCTTCTCCCTCTTTGTCAAGTCTCGCGGGTTTCGATATCATCGTCACTCCCGAGCCTGGCCAGATAAAGGTCTACAATGACGCCAAACTAGTAGAGATGGCCGAGGAGTACTGACTGGCATTGCAGTCTGAGCCGCAGCCTGGCTATGAACTTGTGCTGCGACGATCAGCGCAGGTGCATAGCATTCCCCCCGAGTGAACCCCTTTTTTTTTTCGGGGATGAACAGGATCGGAGAGGATACTTGCTTGAGGCAATTCGGAATGAACGCCCTGAGCAAGATTCTAGAATTATCTAGATCGTCCCCCTAACATGGCCAGAGACCTCCGTTAGTGACCAGCTCAACACGATCGACGAAGCCTCGAAAGTCACTATTTTTGGTGATCGCGATGTCAACCCAGGAAGGGGATTCTCATTGAAAAAAAAAGACTATCCTTGCCCACGGCAGAGAAATGAACCTATGGTCGGCCCGACGTGTTTTGAACTCGATGTACGGCAACATTCATCTCTTTCCCTATCAGAGATGATCGGAAAGACCAGATTCAATCCCAGGCCAACCTCGATCCATTCTAACCTGATATTTTCACACAGTCTACCACGACAGTTCCTGGTGGGCTAATAACCATCAGGGCCCTCAGGAACAGGAAAAACAAGTCCAGTTGTTTCAGTCGTGTTTTTAGCTTAATAGCCACCAGCAGAGATAGGGGGTGCAATATATTAGATGCAATCGTTTAAGAATTAAACCCAAAAACAAAACAAGTGTACAGAAATATAGTAAAACTTTACTCCGACTCATCTTAGTATAGCTCCGCAAGGGCAACCACTCTCTGTAAAACCAATTGTAAAGACGGGACCCGAGTAGGCGAAGCCCACATCCTTCGGAGCAACAATGCAAAATTGGAACGGACGATATGGTCTCTTAGGGACTCGTTCACGAGTGGGTATTCTGAAATCTTCCGAAAGCTCAAAAAATCGTCAAGTTCCAGTTCACGATGCAGTGTCACACTGTCAATCTGGTACATGCCTCCGCCCAACTTGCGGAAAATGGACTGCCAGCATCCAAGCTCCAGTTGTACAAAAGAGAAAGTCGCACGGCAAAGGGTGCTTTGGATGCTGTAAAGAAAGATCGCCAAAGCAGCCGATGATTGGAATGACATCCGTGAGAATGTCAATTCTTGTAGTTCCGGCAGGCACTCAACCGACGAAATCTGGGCGAGGAAGTAAAGTTGCTTCGCACCTCCAGCTGAAGAGGATCGTCAGATTTCTGAGAGATTTAGCACATTGGATCATTTTCGCCATCCAATCGATAGTCTCGCGCTCGGCATCTAGGAGAGCAAGACTCAGTTCTTTGAGGTTGGCAAAGGCTAGGATCCCAAAAGTGGCGGTAGCAAATTGCGCTCAGTCACCCTTATCCCGATGGGCTCTTTTTCAATAAGTCATTAAATCTACCGAGATAGTTTCCATCGGAATGTTCACAGTAGCTATGGCTTCGAGAACAACACCAGTGGCCTCGTCAAGCGTGATGCCATCGCTGCCGGCAGATGGTGTTGTGTGAACTGAATGGCGCAGCTTAAAGGATCGGCAGTTGGATACCCGATTTGCGTGCTATGTGGGTGTCCATGCTGAAAGGGGAAGTAGGTGACTTGATAAACAAATTAAGTAGTTGGGACAAAGGATATGGGTATAGGACTAGTAGGACGAGAATGAGATAGAGACGGATGAAAGAATAGGGCGAGGAATTGGATCAAGAAGTGAGAGATGGGTGCGAGAAAGAAGGGATGAGAGGAAAGACAGAAGAGAAAAGAAGAGAGAGCGACTTGGAAGAGCAAGAAAGGACAGACGAAATTGAAGCTCCGGTGCTGTTTTAGGAAAAATGTTTATTGACAAAGCCAATATAAAAAGCAGGACATGGATCTCAATGCCCACTAGTCATCAGTCAAACTTCCAAGGCCGCTCCTCTTTTGGTCTATAAGGCATCAGACTCACATGGATTTAAATGTCCAGTTGTATAGTAGCGTTACCAGACTATGAAATAGAACAATAGCACATTATAGCTACTATTGAAAAGGGAGTCAAGATCGAAATCGATGTTACATCAAATCATATTTAGAGCGACATGAGTGAAGGCCTGGATCGTTGGGTAGAGGCGGCAAAGAGAATTAAAGCTAGATGAGCCCAACCATTTCCCCGTTATAATTTGATGCCAACATGATAATACAAAGTGATGAAAGGAAATTGAACGGTCTTTTGCCCACTGTGAAATGTCCAGTTGGAAAGGTCAAGATCTGGCTGGTCCAGCAGTTGCCAGGTTTCTTTTGCAGTGCGGGTTCGGAGACAGGAGATAAGCCCATCAACAAAGATAGTCAGAGGAGCCACAGGTAGAATGAAGGTGAAAAGGAGATGGATCGGCGACTCCCAGTACCAAACAAGGGTTACAAAGAAAGTCCAGAAGAAGACTAGAGGCGAGCATAGACAAGTCCAAAGATCGCGTGATGTGATTTCGAATATGCTAATAGGAATTGAATTAGCTCACAGAACAGACAAAATTGATAGGCTCGCAACTTGCATAAACGCGTCAGCGGTCTCAATTGCACTCTTCAGAATTCCCGCTGCATCTTCATCTCCGAAGTGGTGGAAACAAATATTGAAGACCCGACACTCCTTTTTCGAACTTGCTGCAAATCGAGGAACCGCTCGAGCATCCACCGGGCTCTCAATATACGTGACGTTCTGCTGCTTCTTCGAGATTCGCTCCCACTCTTCAATATGGGGGTAAAGATCGCTCAAAACAAACTGAACAGCGCTCTTGCCCTCGGATTCAAGTTCTTTGTTGAGCTCTGATTCGAGGACTGGCGTAGGTCCACCGGCACCAGCACAGATATCCAGAACTTTGTAGGAGGAAAGATCTTTCAAATGCTCTTGAAACACTGCACATGCCTGTTTGGCGAGGCTTCCATGGCTCCACCCGGGCACTTGAAGATTCCACAGCTGGGTGAGAACCAGTTGTTCGTGCTGGTGAAGCCACGATGGGCACCAGGTTTGATCCCCGATCTCTAAAAGGTGTGATCGAGGCCAAGAGAATAGCTGCATTATGTGTATTTCAAGATACTGACAAGAAGAGTTGTTCAGTGAAAGAATCCGAAATGAGCAGGGAAATCACTCAGTCACGTGCTGTCACACAGACTCTGGGGTCACTTTTCAAAGAAAAATTCAGCGACAGCAGGATATCTTCCGTGGGATTGCTTGATGTCTCCGTAAGGTCGTGTCTCCTTGGATATTACTTGTGGCTGCATCTGGGACAGCCTTGGGTGGTTTCCCCCGAAATCCATCACCTCTTCGGATAAAGCTTTCATTTCCAAGTTGACAAACACATCTTCGGACACGGCTTATGGATATCGTTTCACATGGACTAAACTGGAATTCTATAGGTTCATCGACACATTTTCTGCATCCGAAATGCATGGGTGGTCTGACTCGAAGTCCCCACTAGTCCTAATTTGGAACCCAGCGCAGTCCAGGGCACATCACTTTGACATCAACGGAGATCATGAAGATTATCATTGTCGGAGGAGGTCTAGGTGGCCTAGCCTGTGCAATTGCATGTCGCCGTGAAGGAATTGACGTGGAAATTTTCGAGCGATCCCCCAACGTTCACGAAGTCGGAGCAGGCATCCAAATCCCACCAAATGGCGGTAGGATAATGCGCGACTTTGGCCTTCTTTCCCAAATTCTCGAGCATGGAAGTCAAGTGCAGCAAGTAGACTTTCGAAGGTACAAGGATGGTCGTCTTCTGCGATCAATGCCATTTGGGAATGATATCACGGAGGAATTCGGTGTGCCGTGGATGTAAGTGATTGACCTAACCCTGATCTTTACAAACACTTTTACCCCATCTACAGAATTATTCATCGGATGGACTATCATCGCGTTCTTCTTGATGAAGCAATCCGACTTGGTGCGGTCCTTCAACTCGGGGCAGAAGTAGAGGATATTTACACCGAGCAGCCTGCTGTTCTTCTCGCTGATGGGAGATGTATGTCGGCAGATGTTGTAATTGGTGCTGACGGTAATTTGGTCAATCTTTTGCCATTTATGTGTCTGACTGTCTTAGCTGACAAACAAAGGTCAAATGTCTACGGTCCGAGGGGCTGTTCTTGGATCTCCTCGTTCTCCGGTGCCAACAGGCGACATGGCCTATCGGGCAACATTTTCCCGAGAGCAACTGGAGGCTTTGGGTGATAAAAAAGTAAAAGAACTGTGTCAGAAAATTGGGGTCACAAGCTGGCTGGGACCCGAAAAACACACCATTTTCTACCCCCTCCGTAGTGGAAAGGAGTTCAATCTTGTGCTCATGCGGCCGGATAACCTACCACCAAACTCTCGAAGAGAGCAGGGTGATGTTTATGAGATGCGAGATAGCTATGCCGGCTGGGATGAAACGTGAGGACCACAAAGTATTCGATTCCAATCTCCCAACTAATTTTCTTCTCGCGTTTCTAGATTACAAAAGCTAGTCTCTTGTGTGCCATCGGTATATAAATGGAAACTAACACATCTCTCCGAGCTGGAATCTTGGACCAAGGTACACCATCATGTTTTTCCAATTACGAACTTTCTAACGGGGAGCTAGGGATCTGTTGCTTTACTCGGTGATGCTTGCCACCCCACTCTGCCATATCAGGCACAAGGAGCTGCGATGGCCGTTGAAGACGGAGCAGTCATTGGCAAGCTTCTTGGCCTATTGCAGACCCATTTAATGGACCCTAGAAACTCTGGAAGCGACCCCTCGATATCAACGCGATCCACAGCTCAAGATCTCACGGCCGCTGTGCTAGCACTCTACCAAAAATGCCGGAAAGCACGTACAGCCCGAAATGTTCAAGGAGCAATCATGAATCGAAAGCTTTTCCACATCGCGGATGGGCTTCTGCAAATAATTCGGGATTTACTGTTGGGATATGCAGGAGTCACCCGGAAGAGCGATTGGACTTGGCTGTCTTCATTCCGACAGGGACAAACTCTTGGTCTAGATGTGCTGGAAGACTGTGAAAAGGTCTTTGAAGAGTGGAGATTGGCACTTTGATTGCAAATCCTGTGGTAATAGGTGTCAGCTACATGGATGATTCTGGGTGCTTATCGTCTTAATTTCAACCATTTGCTTTGAAAGGGTTCAAGATGAGTGAATTTTCTTGGTCCATCAGATGGTGTATATCCAATTAATCTCATCTCCATCCCATGTGAACTCCATGAGGGGTATTGGATGGCGCTCCGGGGGGAAAAAGGCTTCTACATGGAGTCGAACATTTTTGGCTGTGTTGAGTCTTTTCTGGGGACTGAAAGGGGTTTCGCTGCCTTGTTGATATGTCAAAAACGAAATAAGTCCAAGTCTCCATGTCCATCTCGAATGTTTCAATGGTTGTGGAGAGTAGGGAACATTTTCGAACAATGCAACAAGTAGAGATGGTGAGAGAAGAGAGATCAGACCAAGGCAGGAGCCTCAACAGCTTCACCTCTCTGTATTTATCTCGCACCATATCAAGTCTTACCTTATCACAAGACACGCTCGGTATTCCCCGGTTCTCTCTCTTCCCTCAGCAGATTATCTATGAAATCTACGACACTATCTACCAACATAGGTAGCACAGCCCCCGGGTCTCCGGTAAGGGAAGATATCATCCGGACCAAGAATTGCCAACTTATGATTCCCTCCAATGGCGATAATATTACACTAGCTCTAACCCTCCATAGGGCTACTCGTATACTACACCCATCACGCTTCCAACCTCTCGGTGCTCTCAAAACGGCGACACAACTCAGAGAATCAATTTCGAATCCCAGCCACGAGGAGAACATCCACTATGTGACATTCATTCAGACACAGCATGCCTTCGAGTCTCCATCAGCCAGCGGGCAATAGACAGGGCTCAACTGTCATTTCGCCATATGACGCATAAAAGCACATAACTAGGATGATCTTAGGGTCTTCCTAGGAATCTAGTATTCTGACAAATCTCCCGTATTTCCAAACAAGGATTGCAATCGACGCTTGCTGCATTGTCCAAAGCTGTCGAGCTCCATCACAAACCCAGCACATACAACTAGCGGCTCTCGTAGTCCACTGTAGATCTCGCAATCTCCGCCGCAAATTCTTACTCGACGAATGGTACACATTATCACTTGTGACATTCAGAAACTCCGCCTTGTCGGAGTATCGGCACAAAGTACTGAATTCTACTTCCGTTTCACTACCACAGCACCGCCAACAATTCTCGCCATCTGGCATCTACAAACACCCACTCTCATCTTCCTACATAGTACCATCAAAGCCAAACCCAATGCTGGAAGCCCATCGAAATATCCAAAAGTCTAGATAAACTATAGCCCAATTATAGATTCAAAAATCTAAGCCCCCTCTCTCATCCCAACCAAAATACACCCAGCACCCATCATTGCAGCACCTAGCCACCAAAGCCCCCCAACAGCCTCCTGAAAAATGATCATACCAAACACCGCCGTCGCCAAGAAGTTTGACGCCGTATTCGTGATGGAGACTTTGACCGTCGAGGGACCGGCTGTTAGCGCGCGTGTAAAGAGTGCCCACATTATAATGTTGCAGAGGACGTTTAGCCCGAGGCAGGCCTGCGGATATAGATGTCAGTCAAACATGTGTATTGTAATAAATGGATTAAAATTCGACACGGACTTGAAATGTATCCGGCATAGTCCAAATACAAAGAAAAGGGAGATTTAACATACACCCCGAGTAAGCATCTCAATTACAGGCGACGAATCCAGACCGAAGAGGTGGGCGAGTGATTGCGCGAAGGCCGTCGTGTGTTCGTCCGTGGTTCTGTGGAACGTTCCAAGGTTAACTTGGTTACACAGATCGTGTAGCTTATAGCTTATATGTGTAGCTTGTATGTACAGCATGGCATTGCTTCGAGCCTTAGTTATAGGGTGGATGATCCACGTACAATTTCGCGAAGACACCGTTCAACGCAGCGAAGGCGCCGCTCGTTATCGCGAGGATGATCCAGGGGGATGTGGAGGATTGAGGGATTGATTGGGGCGTTGAGGTGGACATGGCTGCGGTTAAGATATGTAGACCCGGTGGTTTACCTGACTCTTTAATATAGGATGGTAGACTATTTCCAAGTAGCGCAGGATTCACGGACTAATGTTCTAAAGTGATGTTGAAGGAGTTCGCGTGCCAAGACTGATAGTGATAAATAAGGATAAGATTGGCTGATATGGATGATCGACGCGAAACATCACATACATTGTACAGCTCAAACAGCGATGGTGCAATTGAAATGCTAAGTACAATAACAGTATTTATGCAATGGCTCTAAATTTACCACTATGGCGACAGTCTCTGAACCCGCCACTTAGTACCCTCTCCCTCCCCATTAACACGCACATACCGGAACCGATCATGCAAACGACTCCGCCGTCCCTGCCAGAACTCCACAGACTCCGGCACAAGCCTAACACCACCCCAAAACGGCGGCAGTGGAATATCCTCAACACCCGCAAACCTCTCCTCCATCGCCTTCACCCTCAGCTCCAGCAACGCCCGACCATCCTCAACATCCGTCTGATCAATATCCACAGGAACAGTCTTACCCCCATCAACCGCCTGCAATTTGACTACACTCTTCCGTCTCTGGTTCTCCTCCATCTGCTCCGGCTCCGCAGACCACAAAACCCGACTCTGCCAACTCGCCCATCCCCCAATCCGACTCCCGCGCTCACGCGTCCGCCAATACAACTCACTCTCCTCGCGACTAAGTGGCTCAAGTAAACCCTCAACGCGAACCTGCCGCTCAACAGTCGCCCAGCTGAATGTCAACGCGCCCCATTTATTTCCAGACCCGACGTCGGCAGTGATGGTAGCTTGCTCTGAGCCCGGTTCTGGCATGGCGTCTAGTATATCGGCGTTCTCGCTAAGCCCGAAGACCTGTCCGCCTTTGCCTTCGCGACTCCCCCAGTTGCTGTATACGACCCAACCGCGCTCGTCGAGTTCTTTGAGGTAGACCACGCGCCCGCTGACACGGCCGGATGGTAGCGACGCAGTTGATAGAGTGCATGTTTCTGGGGCGGAGGAGGCTGAAAGCCGGGGATCCCGGAACCAGGTGTTGAATTGGTGGAGTGGGTTTGTGCCGTGAATTTGGGAGATGGTTAGAGGTGGGTTTGTGCCGAATTGGTGGGCGCGTGCGGCGTTGGAGAGGACTTCGGTTTCGGTTATCGAGTCCGGGGTTGAGGTTGAGGTGCGTAGGGCTTCTATTGCGGTTGGGGCGGGGGTTGCTTGGGGTTGCGGTTCTGGGGTTGGCTCGTTGGAGGTTGGTGCAATGTCCCCAGGAGCGACTTGGGGGGATTGGTATGTTAACGTGACGTCTGGGTGGGGGAGCGTTTGGCCAAATCGTTGTGCAGGGATGGTTTGACATGTAAACTTACAGATGAGCTTCTTCGGACGCCGGGGGGCGTCTGTCTGATGTTCGTTTGGATCCATTGTTAGTTTGCGATTGTTGGGTTGGTTGGTTGAGCAGTGTCGAAGTTGGCGGGGTTGGCGGGGAACAGTGCGGAGGAATGAGTCAACGGCTGAACGGCAAGTGAAGTGTAAACGGGCCTGCATTAAGATGGTGGACGGAATACGTGCAATGCCTCAATTGACAGGGATTTGAAGAGATAGAGCTAACCTCCAGGAAGTACAACATACAACATACGTTGCAAGTTCCGGATTAGGAATTCTAGAAAAGAGATGTCTTGGTCTCAGCGGAAACTCCCGAGACGTCATGCCATTCTGTCGGAGAACCACCTTGGAATCTATAAAAGGAAATACACTGGATTACAGAACAGATTTTGACTCATTCACTTTTTTGCATTTTTGGATTTTTGCGTCGATGACGCAGTGGTGGAGTTGAGATGTATCTATGGACCCAAGAAAAATCACAGTGGTATACAGTGCTTCAATGCACGACGCCCTTTTTCATCGCCAAAATAAACGCCGAACCTTCGCTGGATGCCAAAATTTATAAAAAAAAACAAAACCAAACAAATAGATATCTCACCAGGTATATCCAACTGCCGCACTGCAGACGCCGAACTGAATAGATCCCAACACAGGGATCCAGCCCTGGCAGAGAGATTGTAGGGTGCAACACAAATTTTAAAATGGGCATCACCTGGTCACAAATACGGGCAAGGGAATTTATGAAGAGGCAGAAGCTCCACCGATGAGATCGACGATCTTACCGGCCACCGCAGAGGGGTAACCGCGTGACATCATCTCCTGCACGACTGTGGCGGCACTGACTCGATCATCAGCGCCCAAGAACGCACGAGTCATCGCTTCGTAGGTGCTGGGCTCTCGCTTCTGAATGCCGATGCTGTCGTAGATTGCCTTGGCCTTGGACACGTTACCCTCGGCGGCCCAGCCGTGGATCAGAGTGTTGGCAATGTAGGCGGTCATCTCGACCTGGCGTGCGAGCAGGTCCTGGACGACTTCCTCGGTATCGGCGACGCGGTGGTTGGCGACCATGGACTCGAAAAGAGCTTGGTAGAGGCATGGCTGAAGGCGTACACGGCGGTCGGAAACAACGGTGTCGAAGACTTTGCGTGCGCCCGCGAGGTCGTGCAGGACGCAGCCCTTGGCGTGCACTAGCGAGGCGTAGTGCACGGCATCGGGCTGGTGGCCTGCCGCCTTCATGGATTCCAGCACGGCTTCGGCGGCGGCCATGTTCACCGGCTCCAGGGAGGCGTGTGCGTCAATGAGAAGCTTGTAGGTGTGGAGGGTCGGCTGAATGTTGCGGGCCTGCATGCGCTCGTAGTAAGCCAGGACTTTGCTGATGTCACGCTTGGTGTTGAGGAAGTACTGGATCATGGAATTGTAAGGCGCGGGGCGCGGCTTGTAGTTGGGCATGGACTCCATCTCTTCGAACATCTCCTCGGCGAAGCGCTCGTCGCTCACACGGCAGAGAGCATTCACAATGGTTCCGTAGGTGACACTGGTCGGGCGCACGTTATTGGAACGCATCTCGGCGAAGTACGCAAGGCAGTCGTCAATGCGACGAGCCTTGCCCAGCTTGCCAATCAGCGCATTATACAGGAAGGAAGTGGGCTCCACACCTTCAGCGATGGCACGGTGGAAGATCTTGAGAGCCTCGGTAGCCTCGTCGAAGGTCTTGGTAGACTCCTTGAGGGAGGTGATGTACAAGCCGAAAGTGTTAGCCGAGGGTGCAGAACCAAGAGTGAGAAGGTCCTGGTGGTACTGAGCAGCCAACTTGCGGTCGCCAAGGGTGAGACAAGCAGCAACCATGGCATCAAGGATGGAGACCCAGCCGTATTTGACGACGCTAAAGTTCATATCGAGGGGCACATCGGCCCGTGCCATACTATGGATGTCGTGAGCCAGGGTCATGCGACCGGCCTTGGCCGCGGCGGTAATCAGCTTAGCGTAGGTGATGTAGCGCGGGTGACGACCAGTGCGGCGCATGTTGTTCAGACGAGTCAGAGCCTCGTTGAGGTGAGTCTCGATGCGCCCGCTAGTCTTCTCAAGCTCCTCGGCGATGATGGCGGATCCGCGGAAGTCGGTCGCGTGAGCATAAGGATCAAACGATTCGGGGGCCGCAGAGGGGGTGGTGATCGAAGTCTCCGCCATAGAGACGGGGCTTTGGCAATCAGACGAAAGGAACATCCGAGAAGGCGAAACGGAGGTCTGGGAGCTCGCTTCCAGGTAATCTTGCCACTTCTTGACGACATCAGGGCGACTGACAAAGAGTTTGCCAACAGCCTGGTCAACGAGACCAGTGGTGTAAAGGTCCAGAGGAAGGGCAGAAGACAAAGCGACATCAAGCATGTGGGCAAAGCGAACGGGATGAGCGACATCGAACAGCATGGGGCCGCTGCTGATCAGCATGCCAGCCTGGACTTGGAGCGCCAGGTTAAGGTCGGCAGCCTTGAGCTGGGAGATACCGATGGGGCCCAGGTTGGCGACAGCGTGCTCGGCGAGAGGAGACACTAGACCACCGTTCTCTAGCATGGACCACAGCAGAGTCATGGATGATTGAGGGGAGAGAATCGCGGCCGACTGCATGAGGACGCGACCGAAGAGATGAAGTGACTCAGTAATCTGTTCTCTGACGGGGTTGGCGACGGCAGCGTGTTGATCTTGGGTGGTGTTGCGGATACGCTTAAACATATTGCGGGCCTGGTGAAGACCTTCCTCGATATTTCCACTCTTGAGCAGAGCGACCGCATACATAGCGGTCGGCTGGACCAGATCCGGGGTTGCCTGACCCACCGTGTTCAGCATGATCCATAAGGAACGGGCAGCGGAAACATTGCCCCGGCGGACATGAAGGGCCAGTAGCGAAATGGCTGGGTTCTGTCGTACGTCAGGGGCAGTGGGCAGACTATCGTAAGCTTCAGAAGCGGTGGGGAGATCACCCGCGTCGGCTGCAGCAATACAGATGCGGGAGATGGCATGATTCCGAGCTTCATCATGCAACCGATTCTTAGCCTGCTCCAATGCCATGCTATGGTCTCCCATGTTGAGCGAGTGTTGCACTAGTGCATCCTCGACAATCACAGTTTCTACTGCAGACCATCGGTCCTGGCGACCTTCGGTTACCTCATCGAACGACGAACGGATCCGATCAAGGAACTGGGTGGCGCCCTCCTCTTTACCACAGGACAGATAAGCACGGATCAACGCAGCATAGACCTGGCCATCCTGGCGCTGAACGATACTGAAGACGCCGTTGTCATCGGAGACTGCGAGCCCTCGGTACTCATTGTAACATTCCACGGCACTCCTGAGATCACCAGTGGAAGCAAATGCGGTGATCATAGACGGGAAGATAGTTGCATGCGGAGTCATCTTCTGCGATTCCATATGGGCGTAAATTCGGATCATATCCTCCACCTTGCCTTCCTTGGCACAGGCAATGATTAAGTGACGGTACGTCTCGAGCGGGAACACGAGTCGGTTGTGTCGCGCGGTGGCGGTATCAAAGAGCTTGACAGCAATGGACAGAGAAGTATCCTCAGCGAGAAGATCCCGTTCCAATTCACTTGACTGAAGCATGAATTTGCCAGGCTCTTCCATGCCACCGAATCGAACGCGTTCCTGCTCTAATACCTCTTTGGCCTTTATGATGTCGTGAGCCCGGGTGACCAGAAGATGAACCAGAGTCTCATAGGTATCTTCATCGGGAATTACCCTTCGACGAAGCATATCAGAGTAGACATCGAGGGCCTTGGGGATGGCCTGGACTGCATCAGGGTGAAGACGGATGGCAGCGACCAGCAGAGCATTATATGCCACGACAGTCGGAGTGTATCCCTCTCGGAGCAGAGTTTCGAACGCGACGGGGATTTCTGCGAACTTTTTGGATTTGGCCAGTTGCACGATGCGGTCCGACGCAATGTGGTTGGCTTCAGACACCTCCGAAACGACATCCTCAACCATCGGTTCGACACTCGCTTCCACTCCCAGCGCAGCCTCCTCGGCCTGTGCCTGTTCCTCCTGGATCCGAATCTCACGAGCCACGGCCTCCTCCACTTGCGCACTAACATCCTCATTCACGGCAGCCTTGGTAGGATGAGGGGGAGATAGATCGGACGCAGCTCGGTCTTCGTTAACGTTGTCAGCCTCCTCCGTTGGCTTCCAGCCAATACGGCGCCTGAACTCGAACTGAGTCCAATCGCTGTCATCGCCAGTCTGCTGAGCGTTCTGCCATGCGGCGTAATAGGCCGCTAGACCCACATCTCCATTTCCAGATCCTCCCTGGCTTGTCTTGGCGCCAGCGCCGGAGGAACTGGACGCATTGGCGAAAGCATTCTGTAACTGAGTTGTGCGGGAGAATTTGGCAGGCTGAGCAAGCGGGTTAAATGGGGTTGTCGACGCGTAGGACTGCGATGCGGCGACTACGGATTGAGCATAGCCGTGAGTGAAGGCTTTTGTGAAACTCTGGCGTGCGAGGTGGGTGAATGGCTTGAAAACCATTTATCTGATGGGGTAACCTCTTTAGTAGAAAGAGGTGATGCTGGACCCAAGTTAGTGTGCATAATTCATTCTCACGTGCCTGTTTCCATACCTTGCACTCAAGATAATTATCAAAAGTGCAGGTTCATTTGACGACCGTCTGTCGCCAATGAACGCGCAAAATGCAAGATTAAGAGAGTAGTATTAAAAAGGACCTTTTAACAGGGCCCGAAAAAAAAAAAGTTGTGTGAAGGAAAGGAATGTTAGCCCTGAAAAACACGAGCGAGGGGGGCCAACTCATAATATTCCCGACTTCTGGAAGGTGATAGACTCTCACCGTGGACCAGTCGGTTAGGGCCGATCTTCTCCGGAGAATCCTCTAGGCAACTCCGCTTCAATCTACGGCAGCATTTGATTCCTTCGATTTCCCATGTGTTTTGGTGTTAGCGAGGTGTTTGTACTGGTACATTCATGCATTGTATCTGGCATATCAGATCCTCCTTGTAGGCGTGGGGGGAGGGAGGTGTCCCTATCGGTTCTTCTTGAGGATACATCATAGGCAAGTATCCAACACTCTCGTCCGTCCATACTAAGCTGAATACATATGTAGGTCAGGTGGCTCAAAAAGTAAGACTGTGTACCGACACCAATCAGCACCCAGCCATTCCCTTGCAACCTTGGAAAAAGGGGGGCTCCCTGGAAGTGAGTCAAGATTTCCTTCCGGTTCTTTTTCTTTTGTTTTTCCTTTTTTTTTTCGGAACTTCGTCGTCTTCCCCGGTAGCCCGGCCCTTTGGGACCACCGACTGGCCGACGGATTTAACGGACGGCAGAAAAAAAGTATGTAGGCGGTCAAAAGGTAATCTGGCCATTCGATTTGTAACCTGCAAATCCGGAGGGATTTTTCAGTTGTATTCTTAAAGAGGGGGCCTGCGTACCCTGCGCGTTCCCACATGAAATCTCGGATTTGTGATCATTGTCTTCGATTCGATATACTTGACGTCATACCGAGGTGGATTGGCTCCTTGTTTGGGCCTGAAAATGCCCAAAATTGGACTTCTTTTGACTGTTGAGACCTCATCCGGATCTTACCCCCGAGGCCGAGCACTTTTTATAACCACTTCTCCATGAGACTCTGGTCTTTAGTGTGGCTTGGAAGGTACTTGGTTCCTAATGGTGATGTTCCCCGGGGTAACCTTGGTTCTGTTAGACCGATTTTGGGTGATTTTCAGGCTCAAACGACGAGCTAATCTACCTTGTTCTGCATGTTTTTCAGGAGTCTAGAAGTTATTTGTCATGAGGGTCTGGAAAATCTTTGGACGTGGACAGCATATCCATAGATGTAATATTTGGTGGGGCATGTGATGTCTGGAATCATGTGGGATTGATTTATTCGAATGTTTTATATAGAAAGCTTAATGTTGTAGCTATGCCAAACCCCAAGCTGCTCCGTTGTCATTTTGCTATGGCAAAGATTCTTATCGATGCTGACTTCCTGAAAATTGCCTTGGGAATAGTGCTGACGTCCGCTGCAAGGGATTCCACATCCCCTCTCACCAGCGATGCCTGGTCCACTGAAGAATTTAGCCTAGCTAGCTAGCTCCTAGCCGGTGTTGAATTCGCCATCACCACACCCCAAAGTTATTGCGCGACATGTCTAGATATGCCGAAGGACACCCGTAGATTACAGGATGGTATGCACATGCGATGAGTTCCTCCCTATGTGATGTGCGTTTACTTTATAATCTCCCTTAGATAGTCACGTCTGTCTATGAAAACCCGCAATATCAACTCCCGAGGCTAGAACGCGGCTATCGCTAGTGTCATCCATACGTCCGGTCTAGAGGAGCACAATGACATGGCTTTCTGAGATCTAGTCTCGGCTCCGTCCGCAACACCAGGACAGGATACTCTGGTTTTAGAATGATGGAAAGCATGACGACATAGACAGGCCCAGGTTCCTATAAAATGAATTAGCATATCCTCAATGAGTTGCATCTTTACCATTGTCTTGTCTATATTCGGATCTCAGCAATCCCAAGCCATTGGGGTCGACACAAGTGAAAGTTCGAAAGAGTAACGATCAACAATACCTGATTTGTAGTAGATGCTAGTTACAGATTTGTAGAAGTGAGCTGAAAGTGAGGCAGGAGTGAAACAAACTCACAGGAAGGTCAGATACATTGAAAAGTAAGTGTATGCCGGGAATGTGTTAATGGTGTTTTAGCTCGTTGCTTGTTTAAACCCC
Source organism: Penicillium digitatum (assembly GCF_016767815.1). NCBI lineage: Eukaryota > Fungi > Ascomycota > Eurotiomycetes > Eurotiales > Aspergillaceae > Penicillium > Penicillium digitatum. The sequence goes on along the minus strand of NC_089386.1, from coordinate 785,829 downwards.
CCTAGGTATAGTAAACACCTTGGTCTAGCGGTTTGATAGTTTGCAGTGTATTTCATATCCCTCAAACCACTTTCCAGGGTATTTGCCTGCCTTCCGTGTGGCCTGGACCTGGTGTGCCGTTCTGATCGCCGGTCAATCCAGGTGATGACAAATTATTTTTTCTTTGGGATAGTTGCTCTTCAACCACGTGCCATCTTCATGCACCCTCAGGATCTTCGTGCTTTCCGATACCTTCCTCCACCATTGGCCATACTGTGTTATACGTTGTCTCGGTTTTAGTTCGTCAATCTTTATTCTTCAGGGGTTTGGGTGTTGTTTTCGCGCGCCTTTTGGGCTCCTTTGATGTGGATGATCGGTTCGTGGGGGATTTGGGGGCTGTGCCATCTTGACATATAAGACGATTCTACCGCACATATTATATAGCATTTTTGTCAATTGAACACTACTGCCCAGTTAAAAATCAATCTTGCTATTACCTACGAAAAACACCGACATGATGTCAGCGGATCATATGCTAACGCTTTCTCTATTTAAAGGCGCGGCAAGCTAACCTATATACCTAGAAATAGATCAAAGCCATTTTCTACCAACGCTATTAATGATCACCTACCTTAGGCGTAGAGTTAACGTCTAGTTTATTCTCGGTAAATTAAACTGTTTGAGATCGGGGTTGAAGATCACATTGCTGACAACATAAGCTATTCCAGAGACGCCTAAAAACCGATCTTACCGGCTCCGTTAGAAAGCAGAATGCACTTATTTTTGAACAACCTTTGAATGCCGCCCCAAAAGCGCCAGGCTCGGATGTGTTCTAGGCAAACAATAACTCTACTTGCCCTGTGCCAAACTTGCACTTCTAATTCTTGAGCAAACCCGCGGCATTTTCGACAGTTCAGTTCCGCGAACTATGATGCCTACCTGAAGCAACTGGTCAGAAACATGAGAGCCGATGTAGCCAGTAATCTCGGTAACCAGCACGGTCAAGCCCGAAGGTAGAGTGGAAGCTATCGTAAATGTTAGGATTGCACTATACGAAAGTGCGTGCAATGTGTCCAAAGAGGGTTGTAGGGACTGTAAAATAATACAAACGGGAGACTTGTGATTTAACATCTACGAGAAAACGCCCTGACAAAACTAAGTGAAGTGGGTATGAGCCTGTTGCTTTGTTACATCGTTCTTATAGCTTACTACTAGTGGTTCGACTACAGTATATATTTGATTGGAAACACTTGGCTTGAAACTTGTTCTCTCTTGAACATAGGGTGATCGCCAGGCCGAAATGGAGTCTGAACCCGGTGCTTGTGCGCGTTCATGCCATCTCACTTGACCATCCTAGCCATATAGTTCTACATCATACCTACCCTCTGCCAACGAAAGCGAATCGTGTCCCATGTAGTGTTGGTGCAGATACTGTGGTTGGTGTAGGACCAGACTCCTCCTGAGCGACCCGCAGTAGAGAGGCAGTTATCTTGCATCCGAACAAATAGCTGCAAGGAGACGTAGCAAATCTTCTCTCAAGGGCATGCTAGGAAAGTTGACTCACATGGTACCTAGATGGCGTATATCGCGCTAGATAGTGTTCAAACTTAGGAGACACCGAAAATTTGAACCTTTAAGTGGGCTTTTACATATCCAACGACTATCTTCTCAGCTTGGAATACGCTATCTATGGGACCTATCCTAGGAATATTTAGTGACGGTCCTATGATATATAAAGACGACCAAGACCTACAAGTATGATAGCCGGTCGAGTGGTTTGGGGGCCTTAGGGTAGAAGGTAACCTCACCGGCCTGGGGATCAGGATTTGATTTTATCCACGCAACCATCTATGCAGCCTGTTATACACGAGTGAAATTTTCTTCTTCTTCCTCAACATTGGCTTCACTCCAATCAATATCCGTACCCTCTCTATCCTCCGTCCCCCAGATACCCATCAGTTGGTGCTTCCCAGGTAGTACCTTGGAACGCTGCCTTGAACGATTTGAGGTTTAATGTCTAGCCGCTTGCCTGGGGAGATAGCATGATTAGCGCACTGAAGAAGTCCACTAGCCAGTGTTGACAATCTGCCCATCTTTTTTGTGTAGATACATCAAGTATACAATCTCCTCGGGCTCCGAGGAATGAAAGGGTGAGTTTCCAGCATCTAGAGTGTCGTCACCCTCTAATGAGTCTGGCAGTTTTCCCGTTGGCTTCGATGGGGTTTCTACGGATAAGGCCACTGGGGAAACCTTTTCGATAGTCGGCCCAGGATTTGAACAATGCAAGCAACTTGTCCGCTTCCTTTTTCCTTGTCTCCAGTTCGTGCTGTTTAAGTCTATGCTCTTGGTTGATTTGTGAGGTCCAGAGAACCTGGAGCAACAAGTACTGGCCCTCCCTGATGGTAGTTGCAAAGGTAAGGATGGCATCATGGATGGTCGAACCGGAGACGTTGTGCCGAACTAGGAAATCGCTCGACGTTGCCAAACAACTAGCATGACCGTTGGTTTCTTAGTCCTCAGGCCGCAAATCTCGCCCTTCATGCAGACAAGCAAACCGACTTCCCCGTCTCATCTTCCATCTAGTTATCAACCTTGCTGGTCCTTGAATCGCTCTCCTCTTTTTACTGATAATCTAACCAGGTTTAGATCCTCACATGTTGTCGTCAAATTTAAGATGGACGAGGCTCTCACACTGAAGCGGTGTGCTCACCGCCAAACGTTAGCTAGGATTGAGAATAATTAAGCAAACCCCGAGTCAGCATGTTGAATCCTCCGACCTGAAAGCGGCCAGTATCCGCCACCTTCCCTTGTCCCTTAAAGGGGATACCCAGCATCATCCACGCTTCTTCAAACCATACCAAGAAGACCTACCTCTCCCACCGAAGGAGAAAGAGGACAAGCTACTGAAATTTGAACCTGACCCGGATCACATCCTGCGGGATACTCGAGCTATGGAGATATTTCTTACCCGCCACTTTCATGAGCTGACATTGGAGCAAAGACCATGGGTCCTGAAATAAGGTTAGAACTATACAATCACATGTGAATGAGAGCTGGGGATATGCATCGGAGGAGTACTCCCATAACCCTCTATCCTCTGGCGCATATCGAGAGTGTGTTACCTCATACAGCTATCTTGCCTTGTCCTGCCTGCTGACTGTTGATGATAGAATTCGAGATTACAGATTTGGCCAACTGCTAGAGAGTATAGTTTTCCATTGGTATGCTGTGTCAGTAGCCGATTATCTAGCGGGAAACTACCCACATTTCAAGGTCATGTTGGAAAGTGATGCGAACGGGGATGATCGACTGCTTCGTGGAGAAATCATGACCATCACCGATATCATGACTACTCGTCTGAGGTCCAAGTCGCTGGGCTCGCATATTGTTGCCCCGGTAAGACAACCTCCCATGGTGGATTGTAAGTGATGTACTAATCTTGTTCCAGTAGTTGCTGGTCCTGTCTCTCATGGGTCCTCGTCATGTTCGCGTACAGGAGGCTGATCTTGGCGGAGAGATCCTTAATATGTGCGCTTCTAGGTTGTACGATTTTATGCAAAAGAACACCGATGTCACGCAATTGCTGACGCGGTATTGGATCGGCGACACATGCGGCCAGACTATGGAAGTCTCTTTGATAGGTGGGGCATTTGGTTTAGGATACTGCAGTGTTGTCTTGTCTGGAAATAGAAATGCAGCTCTTGGAATGTATGATGAGGAATTTACCATCTCATGGACGAGCGTCGTTCAGGAAACGACGTTTGAAACTTGACTTTTAATGGAGAATGTGGGATAAAATGCTGCTTTGACCTGTCCAGTCTCTCGTGGTTCTTTCTGTCATCCTCTTTATCCTCTCTATTAAGCAATTCCTCGATTTTCCTCAGAGCTTAATGGACGACATTGAGCCCATGGGCAGAACACATCGTATGTTCCTGGCTTGTCAGCTCCTCCAGCTCCCATGACAAAGAGCGTGTCTTCTACAAATACATTCTTCGCCCACTTTGAAAGTTTCGCCTTGAGTGGACCACGGCGCAAGTAATTTTGTGACGCCGCGCAAACTGTCGGGAAACTAGCCCAACCCTTTCTCGGTGATTGTTTTCGTCCCCGCACTGAGGATGACACTCTTTAATGGGTCCACGCGCAGAGCAAAATTATCCAGCTTGTGAAATCGGTCGCAGACCACGTCAAAGGCCTCGCTGACTCTGCGTGCTGTCCGGATATTAAGGAGCATCGCGCTTCTAGTTGACAATGCTGGGGGAAAACCTGCTGCGGCAACACCAGCGATCAGGTCAACTCAGCGTTCCACAGGGCGCCAGCATCATCTGCATTTCATGAAAAGGAGCCGCGTTTTCGGTCGAATCTTCAAAGTTGTCCTTTCCAGATTCTAGCTGGCAGGACAGGTCCTCATTCCCTGGACTTTGGGGAGGCCATTTCTGCTAGCAAACGGCTTTCTGGTGCTTTGCGGGGCAAATTTAGAGAGGGGCTCTCTAAAGATGTGGGTTAAACTAGCGACCTCTGGGGAAGACCCTTAGATATATAGCCTTACCTAGTTAGGAAGAAGGCTTAGCCAATCAGGAAGCAGATGACTGTTTTATACTACTTTCACTCCGTACAGCGCTGTCTTATCTGGTAGGACCCTTCATTTCATGATATTTCTGCGACGGCCCCATTCGAATGGGAGATTTAGGATTCTCAGGGGCTGTGGTCTCTCTGTGATGATTTTTGAATTTCGGGTCTAAACGAGCAATTCAACGATTCTTCCCAATCTCTCAGCCTCATCAAGCATACTACATAGAAACCTAAAGTGTGCCAGCAGCTTAAGTACGGTCATATCCTAAAAAGATCCCCTGCCGTAGCCTTTCTTTTTCTCAACAAGCCCCGGATCTCCAATTTTGTTGCTGGTATTGAACGAGTGATAATATCCACCATGATAAATAGATCTAAAAAATCGTATGATTCTTGAGGAGGAATGAAGAAAGGACACATCCAGCAATTGATGATATTGAAAGGTGTGTTGATGGAATGACTTCATACATTACCACACTATTAATAGGCAGTCACGCAACATTTACAGCGCTTCACGTCGAAACAAAAGTCCATCACATATGGAGCTTCACCCAGAACTGCTTTGACTGATATCTTACCTCGCAAGTTGGCCGGCGACAAAGTTGAAAAACGGCAACGGCATTCTGATTATGAGTCTGCGATAGTCTACCAACTACGTAGAGGGACTCTCTGCCTAGGTAATCGACAGTAAGTCACAATCATCATCCCAGGAAGTGGTAGGGTGATAAAGACTCCTCTCGTCAGAGACCACTGTTTGGTTTTTCTTCTGCATCAATCATACTATGTACTATGCAAGCCACTTCCTCTTTCATCCTAGCGGCACAGCAAGAGTGGGCGAATTACTCTTTTGGCCGAAAAAGGCAGTTCCGGGCCCAAAGGAAATTCACGGGCAGCCACAATGTGATTTTTTAATTCAGAAAGCTGATATGCTTGCTGGATCTCTACGCTGGATCGAGATGTAAAGCTTTCAACTGCTCACCTTTCGAAAAGAGTTTGATTTGATTCGGTTTTTCCCCCCACTTGGTACTTGCATCTGTTGGTATAGAGTATTTTGTGATCCACTAGCCATGCACGGCTTGAACTATGATTTGAGAAAAATTTGAGAAAAATTAGAAGAGATGTTCATTGTGACTCACACGTTCTAATGCGCTTCCCTTATGCTACCACGGCTCTACATAAAAATTGCCCAACCTCTTAATAAATTTCGGCTGCGCCGGAGATAGAAGCAATGCCAAGTGTTCTTCATAGGAACATGATACTCTATCTGGGTACCGTGGCCCGGGCAATACGGGAATACGGGAATCAGGGTCTTTTGAACTCGGAGCTTGGATTTCTGCCCCGACGATCTATGTGGGTCTCCAATATCAAGTCCCTCATATCTTGTTCCATCACATTCATAGTTCGCAAGGCTTAATTCCTTTTTGCTTTTGACTTTTTGATCCTGAAAAAAATTAGCCTCTCCAAGATTGAATATCCTGAGAGGTTCTGGAACACTTCAGACGTTGTATAATGTTACGGGGGAAAGTTCCGGGACCACGGCTTTTATATTTTGTTGACACAGGGGTCAACATGTATTCCGTGCGATTATCTTGATAACCCGATTTTATATCCAGATACCTTACCTACGTAGAATACAGTATTCACGCTACAAAAGTGGGCCTAGGTCGCCATTCCAATGACGATGCTCATTCCCTTCCAGGGCCCGCGTCATCCGCGCCTGGACATCCTCGTCGTTGCATACTCCGTACTCCGTATAACCGCCTCCTATCTTCTCCGCCACAGCTAGATCTCAAATTCGGAGATAGAACGGATGACCCTAGACGAGGATGGATTGGGAAATATGATTCTTGGTTGTCCAAATGAAATATATCATTCTTCGAGTCTCTGCCGTCTGAAACGGATCAACCCATTATTGCCGGGATAACCGGTAAGAGCTTCCACGTCTGGTGACGAAATCCACAAAGTGGCTACGGACCAGACATCTGTCTTGGCGAATGATTTTTCGTGTTGATCCTGGACAAAGGAATTCACTGTAGTGCTTATAAATCGTGCCATATCCCCGACAGGGCTGAGGCCGCTGGTTAATACGCATTCCCCTTTCCTCCGCCTAGGCAACTATACCTAATACATCTAAATTTTATACGGTCAATAGCTTGTACAAAGCTCTTCTAGTATGACACAAACAATCTTGGAGACACCACACCACCCCGGGCGCAGTGGACGAGGTTCGGAGAGTGATGGTTCATTAGATGAGATCGCGCAGGAGAAGCAGAATGCGCTGGCGGCAACACTCCGCCATCATGGAAAGGACCTCGACAATTCGGCATCCCCGAAGCGGTGGAAGAGTTTCTGGACGGCTTTCCGACACTTGGCGCACTTGACCCCGAAACAGGTTGACGATTTCATGGCGTCATATGTCATCTATAACCTGGACTGGTCCGACGAAAAACAAATGACCGAATCGCTGGGCCCCAACTACCAACAGAAAGTCGGCGATTGCTTGAAGTCCTATTACGGAGTCCTGAACCACCTGTGCGCACTGGGCGATGTCGAAAAAATGTACATCCCACCATGGATGAACCCCAAATCCAGCGTGCTGGAGAACCAGATACTATACGAGCGGTCAATTGCACAAGACATCGGCCTGGAGCCCGGAATGACGGTGCTGGATCTTGGATGCGGCCGCGGGCGGGTCGCCGCTCACATGGCGCAACACACCGGCGCCCAGGTAACGGGCCTTAATATCGACCCGAACCAGGTCGAGCAGGCGACGACCTTCAACACGGAACGCGGACTCCAGAATAACTTCGTCACGCAAGATTTCAATGACCTTCCTCTCCCCTTCGACGACGAGAGCTTCGACGCGTTCTACCAGATTCAAGCACTGAGTCTGTGCCAGGATCTACCCGCCCTGTTCCGCGAGGTCTTCCGTGTCGTCAAACCCGGTTCAAAGATCTCCCTGTTGGACTGGATCAGCTTGCCGGCTTACGACGCTAGTAATCCGGAACATGCGGAACTCATGCGCCGCGTCAAGCCGCTCATCGGTGCTGTCGGTACACCCACGCAGGAACATCTCGAGGCGGCGTTGAGGGGGGCCGGGTTTGAGGTGGTGCGGTCGGAGAATGCTAGTATCGATGGTCTCCAGGCCCCACTCATCGATACCGTCGATGGGTATTTCCGCACCCTCCGCCAGGCGATCCTTGCACTCGTCAAGGTGCATGTGCTGCCAAAACACTTCAAGACTTTGATAAACCGTCTTTGTTTAGATGGTCAGGCTTTTGTTAAGATGGACCGCATGCGTCTGGCTACGACGAGCTATCGTATTATCGCCCAGAAGCCCAAGGCTTAGACTTGGATCACGGGTTCTCGGCAGCACTCGAGGTGTGAGGAAGTGGGATGGAATCGAGAACCTCCAGAGCACACCCCCTTTCCACCTCGACGCCAATATCGCCTCTCACAAATCGGATTGGACATCTCGACACACATACCCTGTACATTTACAATCAACGGATTAAAAGGTTGTCGGATTTGACACATTAGGGAGTTTCAGTTGTTCTTTTTTAATTTTCTTGGTCTATGTTTACAGTGGTTTCTTAAGCAATGCGTTTCATGCAGGGAATTGAATCTACATTCACAACACATAGTATGTTCAAAGATATCTTGTTCCAAGTAAAATCAATTTTTAGAAGCTTAATGAGTAAAAAGAACAGGCAAACCAAAAAAAAAGGGTGAAATGAGAGCACATTTAACCTATGAATCCGAAAAAAAAGCGAAAGGGAAAAAAGAAAGGTCCTGCCCGGGATCGAACCGGGATTGCTGGTATCAGAAACCAGAGTGATGACCATTACACTACAGAACCCATTGAATGAAAGATCAGCATCATTTTAGTTACACAAGACCACTTTCCACTTTCCGGAAACACCTGGCTCTCCAGCAACATCCTCACTAGTCCCTATTAGGAGAATTCCATACACCCCTGCACCCCTCTAGAATCAGAGATATGTTCAATTTTCCTTTGAGCTGCATCTGCATGGCAGCGTAAGCCCAGCATAAATTATCTGCACCATTCCAATCTGATCTTTCTCTCCCAACCACCCCGTGACCGCGGAGCAGTCCCTCCATAACCCCCCAAACGCCCCGTAGATCTCGGCTTTTTTTTCCTCCACAACAGCCGTATCTCCAATCTATCAGTCCTCCATGTCTCCTTTACCGTCTTCCGTCACGGCACTGTCTGCGCCGGGAAAAGTGCTTTTAACCGGTGGCTATCTTGTTCTAGACCGCGGCTACACGGGCACCGTATTTGCGCTCGACGCCCGCATCCATGTGATTGTTCAACAACTGAGGAGGGGTCACCGCCGCGGGACATCAGGATCTGGGCCCATTGTTGGCGCCGAGGCACTGGCTAACTTGGGTGCCGAGGACCAGGACGAGCAGGACACCATTGTTGTGCGTTCCCCGCAATTTGTTGATGCGGTGTGGGAATATGGTGTGCAGCGATGTGGGAATGGTGGGGGTGTCAAGGTTATCCAGAAGGGAGATGGGTATGCTTGGCTATTGCTCTCTCTTTACGCGAAAAAAAAATGGTTGATTGACTTTACTTTGCTTCTCTTTAGACCCCGCAACCCCTTTGTCGAGACCTCTCTCAGCTATGCATTGACTTACATCAGTTACGTTGCTGACTCTAAGGACTTCGGGTCCCTGTCGGTCACCATCATGGCTGATAGCGACTACTACTCGGAAACCGCTACCTCCAAAGGCCCAGCGTCGCAGGGGCGTGGTGGGCGCTTTGTCAATTTCGGTGTTCCTCTTTTCGAAGCCCACAAGACAGGATTGGGCTCTTCGGCTGCTTTGGTTACTGCGCTTGTCTCTGCCTTGGTCATTCACCGCACCATGCAGCCGGAGGACCTCGGTGCTGGTCGGGATAAACTCCACAACCTCGCTCAAGCGGCCCACTGCGCAGCGCAGGGTAAGGTCGGATCTGGATTCGACGTTGCTAGCGCTGTATACGGTTCATGCCTCTACCGACGTTTCTCGCCGTCAATCCTGGAGTCTCTCGGCGATGTAGGCTCGGCTGGGTTTGAGGAGCGCCTGTTCCCCATCGTGGAGGATTCTGATCCCGAGCACCCATGGGACACCGAGTGTGTTGACTTTGGCATGCAGCTCCCCCGTGGGATGCAGCTAGTTCTGTGCGACGTGGACTGTGGTTCGCAGACACCCTCGATGGTCAAGAAGGTTCTCGAATGGCGAAATAATAACCGCAAGGAAGCAGATATTCTCTGGGGTAGCCTCCAAAACAACAACGAGCGATTGCGTCAAGAGCTCAAGCGCCAGGCTCAACATCCCGATGCCAATCCTGGAGGCGACTTTACTGATATTCGTACCCTTATTCAGCGAACACGCCAGCATATTCGCACATTGACCCGCCGGACGGGCGTCCCCATTGAACCGAGTGTACAGACCGAGCTGCTAGACAGTGTTTCAGAGGTCGAAGGTGTCATTGGTGGCGTCGTCCCGGGGGCTGGAGGATATGATGCCATCGCGCTCCTGATCCAGGATGACCCCGCTGTCATTGCACGTCTGAAAGATCATCTTGCGAACTGGACAAGCAGAATCGAAGATGCCTTTGGAGGCCAAATCGGCAATGTGCGACTGCTAGGCGTGCAGCACGGATCCGAAGGTGCGAAAAATGAAATGCTGGAGCAATACGCCGGTTGGGTCTAGGTTACCCTCTGGTTTTAAGCCAAGGCAACCGGTGTCCCAGCCCACCATGACTTATCATAGATGCTAACCGGCCCTTTAATAAATTACATTCTTAGATTGATAGGAGATAGACTGAGAATTCGAGTAAACAAACCACTCTATCGTGAGGACTACGTGTAAATTCACGGTTCCTCATAGTCGGCCCCAACAGTACTCAATGGTGGGAAATGTAAGGTTAGCACCACAATGTTGTTGAGCAACTTAATACAATATAGCGTACGGAGGATAGATTAATCACATCAATTCAGATCATGTGATCGAGCTTTAGTCTGTATTTTTAGCAAGCCCCCTTATATTATTGCGATTTGAAGTGTTGACCTACTACGCGCCTAACATAAGAGATAGAACTATAAAAGGCGTCCCTGTCCTGTAAATTGAACATGAGCATTTGGAGAGTGCTGAGTCAGAGATTTGTTAATCAAGAGAGGTCAAGACTCGGGGATCAAGTGCTCTTGATAAGATAAGCGGAGGTGGACGTGTACATTGGAGAAATCCCCTTGGACACACCTGTCCTTTCTCTTCCCATCTTTACATCCCTATTTAAATATGCCCATCCCCATCATTGCCCAGGCTATCCGGGATGGCATTTCGTCCATCCCGTATGCCTGGACATTCATCCGCATAGCTCCATGGGTGCTAATCTTCGCGGCACTGAAATACTATTTCGAAGGAGCCCGCAACCGCTCCGAGCGCATGATGCGATCCAAAGTGGTAATGGTGACGGTACGACACTTCTCTCTCGCCGTACAACCAATTTCCCAAGCTAACAAAAAATCAAAACCATTAGGGTGGAACCTCCGGGATAGGCGCAGAAGTAGCCCGGGAGCTCGCAATTCGCGGCGCTCAAGTTATCCTCCTTACCCGCCAACCACCCTCCGATCTCTACCTCTCCGAATACATCGACGATCTGCGCGCTAGCACCAAAAACCCTCTAATCTACGCCGAACAGGTTGATCTCTCCTCCCTTCACTCAATCCGCACCTTCGCTACAAAATGGATCGACAACATCCCACCCCGCCGACTAGACTGCGTAATCCTCGCCGGCGGCACATCCGAGCCCTCCTCGCCTCGCAATCTAACAACAGATGGCATTGACCCAGAATGGCAAATCAACTACCTGGCAAACTTCCACCTCCTCAGCATCCTCAGTCCGGCGCTCCGCGCACAGCCCGCACACCGCGACGTGCGCATTGTCTTCGCAACGTGCGCGAGCTACATCAGCGGCAAATTCAGTGATTTGGACTCCGTGGCGCGCGGCAAGCAAATGGTGGTAAAGAAGCGCACGAAGACTTCTCCGCCGCTGTACGCGCGGCCCAAAGGCGTTTACGCGCTCAGCAAGCTGGCTTTGAATATCTTTGCGCACTCGTTCCAGCGGCATTTGAATGCTTATGAGCGGCCGGATGGTCTGCCGCCTTCTACGCGGGTGATCGTTGTTGATCCTGGATTCACGCGGACTCCGGGGATGCGGCGGTGGTTGAGTGGTGGGTCACTGTGGGGTCTTGCGTTGTACTTGCTCACGTGGCCTATTTGGTGGCTGTTGTTTAAGTCGCCTGCGCAGGGTGCGCAGAGTATTCTGTATGCGGTTATGGAGCAGCAGTATGGACGGAGTGGGGGTGGATGGTTGATTAAGGAGTGTCGGCAAATGGACTTTGCGCGGGCGGACGTGGGGAATGACGAAGTGGGGAAGAAGCTTTGGGAGTTTAGTGAAAAGATGATTGAGGAGGCGGAGAAAGAGAGTGCTGTTCTGAGGGCTTTGGAGAAGAAGGAGGCTGAGGTTGAGAAGGCGAAGAAGGAGGTGGCTGAGAAGAAGGGGAAGAAGACTGAAGGATCGAGGAGGAGTCGGAAGGCTCAGAAATAAGTGAAGGTATGTGCATACCTGTTGTGTAGGTAAATAGTATGATACGATTACATAGATCGAGTTGCTAGCTCTTCTCTGCCGCGATAAAAGAGAATAAGCTCATATTTAAAAGACCTAGCATCCATTTTTTTTTTTTTAAAAAAAATAAGGAAATTCGTTTCATTTGTTCTGCCAACTAGAACTAGAGCTACTATTATTAACAACGGCAAAATCATCACAAGCCGCAAAACCCGATCACATTACTAGCTGAAGTCAATTTACTTCTTCAGTTGAGCGAGTAGCTCAGCAGGGGGCTCCTCGCGGTAGCCCTGGGGGTTGTTCTTAGTCCAGAGCCAGAGATCCTCGCAAGCCTGCTCGAGGGTACGCTCGGCCTTCCAGCCGAGCTCGGCGTGAGCGCGGGCGGGGTTGGCAGTGAGATTAAGGACGTCACCAGCGCGACGGGGGGCAACTTCGTAGGGCTGGTCCTTTCCGACGGCGTTGGAGAAGGCACGGACCATCTCGTAGACGGTGCTGCCCTTGCCAGTGCCCAAATTCCAGGCGCGGACACCAGGGTTGTTGGCGCGGAGGTATTTCAGGGCCTTGATGTGGCCGTCCGCAAGATCCAGGATGTGGATGTAATCGCGGATGGCGGTGCCGTCGTGCGAGGCGTAGTCTAGGATGAGATGTAAGATTGAGGGCTTTGGTAATGCGAAAGGGAGCAGGAAAGGGTTGCATACCATCACCGAAGACCATCAACTTCTCGCGCTTGCCGGTGGCAACCTGGGCGAGCAGAGGGAGAAGGTTGTAGGGGACACCCTGGGGGTCCTCGCCCATAATACCACTAGGGTGAGCACCGGCGGGGTTGAAGTAGCGCAGCAGAGCACCGTTCCACTTCTTGGCCTCGGCCTCGTTACCGGCCTTGATCGCGTTGTTGCGCTGGGCGTTGATCACGTCAGTGATGGCGTTCTCAACAGCGAACTTGGTGTTGCCGTAAGGGTTGGTGGGGCCTAGAGGGCAGTCCTCAGGGATGGGGATCATGTTGGGGAATCGAGTAGCATCACCATAGACGGTGGCGGAGCTGGAGAAGACAATGTTGGTAACATTGTTCTTGACCATAGAGCGCAGGAGATTGATGGTGCCGTAGACATTGACCAGGTAGTAGTCCAAAGGCTTTTCACCGGACTCGCCAACAGCCTAGATTCGGACAATTAATTGGATTAGATAATCAGGATCGGACTACGCGATTTATATTTTTCCTTGTTTCATCAGATACACACCTTCAGGGCAGCGAAGTGGATAACACTGTCAATGTCGGGGTGGGCCTCGAACACAATGTCGAAGCTGTTCTCATCGGTGACATCCAGCTCGTAGAACTCGGCCTTCTTGCCACAGATTAGCTCAACACGCTTGAGAGCCTCACGTGAAGAGTTGTACAGGTTGTCAACAACGACAACCTTGTAACCAGCCTCGAGGAGGGCGAGGGCAGTGAACGAGCCAATGTAGCCCGTGCCACTAGTGGGGAATTAGTTGTAGTTCCGATATAAGATTCTAAATAGGGCAATCAACCACTTACCCGGCAACAAGAACTGAACCAGCAGACATGATTAAATCCCGAGTGACGATTAGGAAGTTGGAGAGTACGGAGAGTCCGGAGTAAGAAGCGGACGAGGGGCAGGTTTTAAGGGGAAAATTGGAGGTGGGGGGGGGGACCCTGGCCCGTCGTGGATGTGTGATGATGCGTGTGGTTTGATATTCGTGCTGATTCTTGTTTTGTTACTCCATACGGAGAATTAATTTCCCGTTGGTCGATACGCTTCCACCTCTAATTTCCTTTTTCCCCTCCTAATGGAGGTCATTAGACCATTGTTGAATGTTGCGGTATGTACATGGGATATGTAATTTGACCCATTTGGTGGTAAAAGCCGTTCTCGGTCTCGAAACAGGCAAAGATGTGCAAGGGAGAAATCCTTCAAATTTTCCGAAATCCCCTGAAACTCCTAAATTGCCTGCAAACGTTTCACCTTTGCCGAACAGGGACATATGCAAGGGATCCCGTTCCCGGGGAACTCTCGGCATATTTTTATTTACACATTGAACATAGAACATGGAAGTGAAATTGGTATTGGAAAAAAAAGGCGTAAAATAAACCGGGTTCAGGTCCAACAATACAACCTGAGTTTTGCCGGCCCCGTGTTCCCTGGATGGCTAACATGCCAAAGGTATATACCTAAGGCTTAGGATGGAAATTGCCCGGGAAAATAGCTGGCAATTGTTTTATCCGAGGAGCTCAACATCCAGACCAATGGCCCGCATGAAAAGATTGACGTTGTTCAGGCGCTGGCTACCCATGTCGGCAGGAAGGGTCTTACTGTATCCCACAGTTTCCATAACACGGTCCCTGTAAGAAATTGATTAGCCCGATTTCTGTACATCCCTAGATCAAAACAGAAAACACTCACTTAACGGCAATAACCAGACGCTGTTGCTGCTCAGGACTGGCACCGATGCCCACGGCGGCAAGGAACTGCCACACATACATATCGTCACCGGAGCTGATTGATCCAGGGAAAATGTCACTCAATCCGAGTTCCAATGTATCAAACAGCACATTGAACTTCTCAACCCACTGCTGCCAATCGTGCTCGGAAGCCTGACCGGCCTCCTTAACGATCTCGGCACGACTGAGCAACATGGTCAAAATGCCCAACCCAACCTTGGTGCGAGCCACGGTCTGCACATGGGTTTGGTTGATGACCAATCCCAAAAGACCAATAATAATGTTGAAGGGCGCCTCGTTCACGTACCCCAACAGGCAGGGCATGACGGCCAGCGAGAACAGATCAATGGCTTCGCGCATACCGAGCGATGGCTGAGCCTCGCCTGGCACGGGCTGGGCAAGACGGACCACATCCAGGCTATCCAAGTGGACGACGATCATGGTGAGGATGGTGACACGTTGTTCCTGGTCAATGTGACGGAAGATGCGAGGAATGGCCTTCTTGCCCTTAGGGTATGACAAGAATGCGATAAAAGGGTGTGGTATCGTCGAGTTGGGCACAATAGGTTCCATCACCTTCAATGACCGCCACAACTTTTGGTTGAGAGAGTGAAGCTTCTGTCTCCATTCCATATGTTCTTGGATTGCCTCGGCGTCACCTTCCTCGGGGGGTGGCGGCATCGTGCGCTCCATGTCTTCCATTGCCATCAACGCACTGTAAACACCTTCGAGATTTGTAAGGATCGACTTGCGGTCACTGAGGCTGAGATCCGACTGCTTCTTGGGCTTAGGTCCCTCTGAGCTATCAGGGCGTTTAATATTCAGCATCGGCTTAGGGGCCTTGGCATTGCTAAAGGAGATCTTGCCCAAGCTGCCCTCAATGATGAGCTGCTTATTCTTGGGCTTGGCCTTGGCCGCCTCTACAGCACGCTGGACCTGCTGCTGCATTCGCTGCATGTGGTTGTCGGCACTCTGGAAATTGCCCCGACGATGCCCGCCGAGCCGGTTACCGGTCTGGAGCAGATAAGTCTGCGCGAAGTGACCTAGGGGTTGGTGGGGGTGTTGGCGCGGTGCGCCACGGATCTGGCTGTAGACCTGGTAGTAGAAGTCCTCCGCCAGCACGGCCTCGGGATCCGAATCTGCGACATTTCCTGCAGCCGCAACCAGTTGTTGCAACTGAATACGGGTGATGAAATTCTTGTCCTGCGGGGTCATCAGACCATTTCCTCGGGACAGGAGGAAAATCTTGTGGTTGCGCTTCGCCCGCTTAGCATCCTCCACCAAATAAGCGTTACGCTGCTCTTCTGTGAGATGCATGAGTTGCTGCGGATTAGTGATCACCGGCATTCCATTGTTGGAGGCCCGGCTAGGCTGATGTTGAGGAAGTTGCTGAGGCTGCTGGGATTGCTGAGGGCGCTGGGCCTGGGGTAAACCGCTATGGCGCGAGCCAGGAAGTGGCATATTTTGTGGGGGTAGGTTGGGGTTCTGCATCATATGCAACGGTCCGCCAAGTTGCATATGCCCAGGACCACCGTAGAGGTCTGGCATACCAGGCGGGGGGTGCGGTATTTGCGGGGGTAGGTGACCCTGTTTCATCTGTGCTTGGATGAACTCTGGGGGCACCGGAGGGAACCCATCAGGAAGCGTCTGGAGGTGCTGGAGCTGAGGTGGATACTGAGGCTGCTCCACCATCGATCGCAGAAAGGCTTCCGCTGCTGGTGTTGCGGTAGTATGGCCGTGAAAACGCATCTGTGCTTCGACCTCTTCCAAGCTCATCATCTTCCGGCTCGGGGCAAGAGCGGCAGCAGGTTCGGCTTTCTTCTGCGAAACACCCCAGACACTAGATTTGGCTTGCAAATCTGGAATATAACCGGGATCCGAGTACTTCTCATAGCCCGAGCGCTTGGTGGTCTGCTGGGTGGCGGCCGGCTGAACAGGAACTTGGGTGGGTTGGGGAGCGACTCGACCTGCATTGGGATTTTGTAGACTAAACCGAACTTGCTCCTCGCCAATAGCGTCGGAAACCTGAGCAGTTTTTCCAAAGAAATCAAAGTCTCTACCAACAGATGTATCGGGGCCGACGCCGCCAAACGTGTCATCGTTGAACTCGTCCTGGTCATCGGAAAGCTGGTCTCCGAGACCATCGTATGTATCCTCGAAATCAATCCTAAAAGATGATGAGTACAATGGCCCATTCCAAGCCATTTAGAAAGACAAGCTCACACGTCGTCATCTCCAAGCGCATTAGCTCGAGCAATATCGGCAAAGGGATCTGGGTTCTCGAAGAACCCTTTGGCTCCCGTACTATCACGCCCCCTAGGCAGGGTTGTGTCAAATCCAAAGAAAGCCATCCTCTTAATTAGTAAGGATGGGAAAGAGGTGGGGAGGTGAATAGCTTAGTGGGGGGGGGGGAGGTTGTGGAAAGGTGCGATCGATGGACGGGAAGTTCTGGAGTGCGTATGCCTCAGGCAGAAACGCTGTCATTTTTTTGCCAAGCCGCAATCGTCGATCTTCTCTTCAGATGTGCAGCTTTCAGCTTTTGATATGCAAAGAAAGATCAAATATTCAGAGAAGATAAGATACTGCAGAGCTATTTAAGGCCGTAGAGTCTACCTGGTAATACTTGGGCTCTATAACTACATGTGTACATTAATGTACATACTCGGATAGTAACAATAACAAGTCGATCAGAGACGGTACTCTTGAGCATAGTAAACAAGAATCACTCCCCCTTTCCCTATCTTCTATACAACATAAGTGGATTTGACATCAACTCTAAGATCGAATGAACGTGGATCTTACTAACCCACCCCCGGTACCCCAATAATATTTCCTGACTAGAATGTCTCAAGTTGGGTAACACCCCAAGTGGCTGAAAGCGGTTGTCATTGTCTTGCGCGGCCTTTCATCTTTTCCACATTTAATCTCCCCTCCACCCCCTAAAAGCCTTCGGATTCTCCGGTGGTTGCTCCTCAATTTTACTTTCGTCCTATTCTCCATTGATGTCGCTCGCTTTATAATCTGGATTGGTTCCAACTGCGCCGGTCTGACCTTTGTTGTTGCCTTGCCACTTGACGGGGAATCATCACTGTTCCTCCTCCTCCTCCCCCCCACACTACCATGTCTATCACTATTCGATATGCGCGCTACTTACTTTTTGCCGTCGTGGTGAGTCTTTCTTTCCATTATTACGAAGGTCGGTTGCTAACGGTGGGTAGGCTTTGGCGGTTTTCTTCTTCGTTTCAAAATCCTCCATCCCGATGCCTACCACCGGGTTAACCACTCCTACACCCAAGACCCCCACATACGACTCGGTTAAGTCCCAAAAACCGCAAGTTATCGGCTCACACTATTCCGAACGGGTCAATGCCACTTTTGTCACTCTCGCGCGCAATTCCGACCTTTGGGATATGGTCAGGTCCATTCGAACCGTTGAAGACCGTTTCAACCACAACTACAACTACGACTGGGTGTTCCTGAACGACGAGGAGTTCGACGAGGAGTTCAAGAAATTGACCACCGCACTAGTCTCGGGCAAAACTCATTATGGTGTTATTCCCGAAGAACACTGGTCATACCCAGAGTGGATCGACCAAGATAAGGCCAAAGATGCGCGACAGGAAATGGACCGCAAGAAGATCATTTACGGCGGATCAGAGAGTTACCGCCATATGTGTCGATATGAGTCCGGTTTCTTCTTCCGCCACCCGCTCATGATGAACTTTGAGTACTACTGGCGCGTCGAACCTAGCATTGAGCTCTACTGCGATGTCGACTCCGATCCGTTCCGCTTCATGAAGGAGAACAACAAGAAGTATAGTTTTGTCATCAGTCTCTACGAGTATGTGGCGACCATTCCTACCCTGTGGGATAGCGTGAAGAAGTTCACAGGCAATCACCCCGAGTATATCTCCGAGGGAAATGCTATGGAATTCATCAGCGATGATGGTGGAGAAACCTACAACAACTGCCATTTCGTAAGTACTTCCAACCGAGCATAACTTCAAACTCGCTAACCTTTCCGGCAGTGGTCAAACTTTGAAATTGGCAGCTTGGAGTGGCTGCGATCCGACGCATACATTGACTATTTCACATCTTTGGACAAGGACGGTGGTTTCTTCTATGAGCGATGGGGCGACGCGCCGGTTCACTCTATTGCCGCTTCTCTGATGTTAAAGAAAGAGGAAATCCACTTCTGGGATGATATCGCATACTACCATGTCCCATTCACGCATTGCCCTTCGGATGAAAAGAAACGTCTAGACTTGAGGTGTTCTTGCCAACCAAAAGACAACTTCGACTGGAAAGGTTACTCTTGTATGTCTAAAACGCTCCGATCTATACCTCTAATACGAAACTAATTGTAGTACAGGCACTAAGCGTTGGTTCGATATCACCAAAATGGAAAAGCCAAACGGATGGGACAAAAAATACGACTGATTTACTCATCTTGCTCACGATCCCTCTGGGTATATCCACGGACAGCCCAGTCGTTTCCTTATTGGCGACAATGCGCGGGTCGGTTGTCTCGTCTGGATACGAAGCGCTGCGCATTCTGAAGGCTGACAGTGTCACCCATTTGCGCTGCAACTATAAAACCTCGGGTAAATTCACCGTGCACTTTCCCCACTGCTCTGCTTGTGGTGGATATTTCACCTGGATGAAGCAATATGCTATTGATTTTACCACGCTTGGGCAAAAAGCTGCACGTTTACTATTCAACTGTTTCATTTTGATTCCCATTATCGCGGTTACCCACAAGAAGTTTTACTTCGATGTCTGATATGTATTTCGAGCGTTTGTTCTTGTTTGGGGTTTGTTATGCTGCATGGGTCCGGAGTAAGAAGACATTACCGGAACCATTTTCTATGCCTCAAAAATTTCAAAGATATCACTATGCTTGACTTGAAGAGCCTGGATATCGAAAGAGATAAACAAAATGATAATTAACAAACGCAATCCGTAGTGTTACATGCAAATATGAACAGAAGTTGCCTCGCAAAAGGCACAAAATGCCAAACTCAAGTAGCCCAATGATGCCATCTCTTATACAGCAACTGATCATACACAGCCAAAATTGTATAATCTCACAGCAGGTCAATCACAATCAACCTTTATCTCCGAATCCATCTTAGTTGGTCTTCGGCTTCTTCGCGCCATACTTCGAGCGACTCGTCATACGGCTTCCAACACCACCCTAGTCACATGCAATCAGCAAAAGGCCTAGAAGAATGTACACCCCTAAAATAGGGATATACAAACAGAAGCAAAAAAAAAAGACTTACCAAGTCCATCGCACCACGAACAAGGGTATACTTCACACCAGGACAATCCTGAGCACGTCCACCACGGACCTGGACAACACTATGCTGCTGGATATTGTGGCCTGTACAAAAAAGTTAGCCAAGATTCCCGTTAAAAAAAAACCAGTACCGGGACAGTCCACAGAATCCCATTCCATCAATTGCATTCAATCAAATTGCAAATAAATCTTACCTTCACCAGGAATATAAGCAGTGATAACCTTCCCTGAACTCAACCGCACTCTTGCAACCTTCCTCTCACCAGAGTTAGGCTTCTTAGGCTTGGTAACACCAGTCTTCAGACAAACACCCTTCAAACCAGGTGTACCCTTCAGCGCAGGCGAACCACCACGACGAGCCCGCTGTCCAGTGCGAATACCGCGGCGGACCTGGTTGTACGTAGCGCAGATGATCGGTGAGCTAGAAAATTGCCGCTTTGGCACGGCAGAGAAGCCGACAGCGGCTGTGCGGAAGACAGGGTGGAAGTTGAGGTGGGAGTTAATGGGGGATTGTTTCGAGGCGAAGGAGATAGCGGGTGATGTGGTGATTGTGCGGCAGAGGGGTGAGGGGACCGCAGGACGGTGGATAAGAGTCCGTAGGGTCCGGAGAGCTATTGGGGAGAATAATTGAGTCATCTTGGGTGGTGTGAGGTATGCGATTTGGTTCCTCTTTCGTTGGAGAATATCGCGACAGAATTTAGTTGGCCCGGCGGAAGAGCATGGCACGTGATTGGATGGTGCTGGGGGATGTTGCGCTGTTGGTTTCTCTTGTCTGTCGTAGGAGCTGGCCGCGCTGCTTCTCTCTGCCTGAAGCATCATCGGTGGTTGTCACCTTGCATCCTCCCTTTGCTCTTGTTTCTACTTTTCTATCTCCTTTCTGAGCTTTGAATACACACCCGACCTTGTCCAATCTGTGTTTTCGAGCCTTGATCCCAAAGTCCTAGCATCCATCCGTCATCATGGTATGTCATTAAGCTGCTATGGACCCGGGACCTCACCCTGGAATCCAGCCCATAAGCAAGCATCTAGAACCACCATTACCGTCACCAACTCTCTGCCCTTGAATCTCTCAATCTACCTCTGCCCCCTGTTTCAAACACAAAACTAACAAACCCCCCTCCCCAGTCCCTCCGCATCGCCCCCCCAAGCGGCAACGCAACACAAACGAGCAACCTCACAACCCGGCAACAAGCAGGCCTCCAAGCACCTCGCCCATCTAAAGGCGCTCCCTCAGCCCCCGGCCTACCGGACACTCTCCGCAACAAGCTCACGCAGGCCGCCACCGCGCACGCGTCGTCCACGAACTCCAGCGGCGAGGTTCCGACATCTACGCACCCTCTCGAGGCGCGACTTCTCGCATGGCGGGCCACACAGGACGCCTTGAAGATGGAGGGATTGCGTCGGGCGTATGGTATTGCGGAACCTGTTCGTCGTGGGATGGAGCTGAAGATCGTTCGGGATGGGACTTTCCGGCCTGCTGTGCTTGGCGGTGTGCGGGGTGGGAATGTGCATGAGGATATTCTTGTTATTGGAGGTCGGGATAGTGAGGTTCAGTGGGAAGATATTTACCATGGTATGTTTGGTTCTTATATGGTGCTTTTTGGTGTTTGGTTTGGATGGGTTTTGGCTAACTTACTTGCGTCTGCTCAAGGTGACGATCTCCGTGAGCCGCCTGCTTTCCACGATGAGATGGAGAAGAGGCTCAAGATGGATTTCTAATGGCTATGATGATATGGTGTTCTTTTGTTTCTCTGCTTTTCCATGTCGATGTGTTCTACTATTCTCCTCTAACGTTCCCTCGTCATCCTCCTACCTATTGTCGTCAAATAGAATGATAGATCACTGGACTTGGGTGTTTCAGATGCTTCTGTCTGTTATCAAGGCAGTGCGGTACTCTCGATATACTGAATCCATCCATGATCTGTTTTTACCAAGTAGTCTTGCAGAACCACCCCCCAGCCTTAAAAAAAAAGTTTTGTATATCTATCTCTATTGATTGTCGACCCCAAGTGCCTGACTAGTATGTCTAACCACGACCGCAGAAGTATGTGGGCACTGTAAAGGTTATGAAATATTTGACAAAGAAATTTAACCTAGGGGCTTTCTCCAAAACACCCTGTACACTACGAGGAATCACCCTTAGATAGTTTAAAAAGCAAGCAAAAGCAACGGAGCGCAAGGGAAAGAGGGACAGAGAGAGAAATAAGGGGGTCAAAGTCGTAGGTACATGAAAATCCATGAGAAAAGAAACCATACAGGGAAAACGATAGAGCACAAAGCAAAGGAAAGTCGGATTGGAGGGGGTATATATCGAGAAAACGGGATAAGAAGAATCGTGACAGCAATGCGAACAGCAAAGGATGAACCTCAGATCGAGCCCTCGGAAGACACAGGTCGAATAAAACCCGGAGCAATCCAGTAGAGAAGATTCATGGATAGATGAATGAGGCCCGCATGCAGACGATTTGGCAACGAGAGAACAGGGGAACGGCCCAGAAATGGCATGGAAATAGAAGAAATTAGTCGAGATCCACAGTTCCAGGATAGAGATCCAGTAGGAGGAAAGAAATGTCCAAACACCGCTTCCAGAGCGCCCATGTTGGCTTGACAAAACCGGGATGTTGATCCTGCGTCCAGGCAGTATTAAATTTATCACTGCAATAGCAGATTGATGGAGTGGAGGAATTCGCGGAAGATGGACAAAGGGGAAGGGGAGGGGTATGTTGGGGTATGAGGATGGAAGGATGGAAGCAGCAGACAACAGCATTGTCAGGAGGCAGTGGCAGGCCGTCCACACTTGAGACCCGTAGCTGGGCCGGCGAGATTATAGAATCACGCATCGACATCCAGGACTATGCTCACTGGTTTCGCCATCTCGGCTGTACTGTGGCTTTGCTCCCTTGGCGTCTTCTTCGTCGACGACTTCTTGTGGTTTGACGGTCATGTGGACGACGTTTGGATGTTCCTTGCTGAACCTAGAGTCTAATCGGTTGGTTAGTATCAAAGTCTGTAACCATAGCAGCTATGCAAATATGATGAAAACGTACCAGAAACAGGCGAGTTATCATCCAACAACTTCCCGAACGAGATAAGACGGATAGAGCTCGGTGACAACGGACGGCTTTCCCAATCTGCATCGACACCAGTGTTAGCTTAGCTACTCGCATTCCACGACATCACACATCAAGATGTGTTCCGCCCATCCGATGCCCACATAGAAGTCTAGGTCAGAGTGAACTCTTACCGGATCTCCATTCGCGCCAGATCAACTCCTTAAGGGTGTAGACGCTCATCAAAAACGGATCAAAGTTCTCAACATTCACCGATCGCTTCCTTAGATAATTCCCATCGATAGTGAACGGGTGTCGCGACCCTGTCGTCAGCAGCAGGGTGATCACCAGCGACGGGCCTGCATCAGCCTCCTCCTCGACTTCCTTCCTGGAGCCGTCATCGGAGTGCTCTGCTGAGCTCTCGGGCGCAGCCTTTGGCTCTTTAGTATCCATTGAAGGTGGTGCGTGTTGTTGTGCCAGCGCGACCGCGGGTGCGTTATCGACAGTCTGAGGAGGGTTAGTTGTAGGTGGTGCTGTCACGGGGGCGAATTCAGTTTCGCCACTGAAGCCAGTTGCGGGGTGAATCTGGGCCTGGTTTGCACGTGTTTGGCCATGGACAGATGAGATGGACGCATCAGCGACGAGGTCTGATTTGGCTTCGAGCTCTGTGGTCGATGCTGTGGGCTGTAGATCCTGCGGAGAAGATGTGAATGGGGGTTGGTTATCTCTGGTGGAGGTTGGCCCCGACTCCGGTTGATTGATTGTAGACATTTTAGGATGCCCCGATGGCAGATAACGATTTGAATTTTCCCCGTTGGAATAGGGGAACTGTCAACGGGAGGGGTTTGGAAAAGAAGGGTATTCCGTGAGAGGAATGGGAGGAAATAGAGGGAGAGATGTAAATGTGAGGAGTCAAGATCAAGCGGGAGGCGCAGTATAAGACCTCAACTAGGGTGGATGGAATGGATTTGGCTGTACAGGTACTCTACCTACGCCCGCAAATGATGTTCGATTGTCTTTGAATTGAAGAGAGAGAAGGCAAAATGG
Organism: Penicillium digitatum; assembly: GCF_016767815.1. NCBI lineage: Eukaryota > Fungi > Ascomycota > Eurotiomycetes > Eurotiales > Aspergillaceae > Penicillium > Penicillium digitatum. The sequence continues at coordinate 761,791 of NC_089386.1, read as the reverse complement.
GATCTGCAAGCCCAATAGAGACTTCTTGGCCCTTGAATGGCCTTGAAACTGCACTCAACAGATTTCCCCTATTTTTGGGGTCCAAGGAAAAGAAAAAGAAAAAAAAAAAAAACTTTATTGAATTAGTAATTAAAGACTCCATACTGTAGTGTTTTTATAAATCCAGAGAGACAATATCAATTGACGATCCGGGGGAAATTAGTTAGGCCAAGATAAGTCTTGTATGCTACATCGTTCACACCATGTAGATCTAGACATGCCTGGATAGTTGGAAAAGACAGGTCACTTTCTCCGTATATGTAGCTCTGGACTCTCTGTACGACAATTAGGATCCCATGACTATGCAATACATGCAGTTATCACTGGTTCATTGATTTACTATCGCCTGGAAATACAAGTGGATTCTATATGTAATCAATATCTCATATAACAGTCATGAAGCTAGAGAATATCAACCTACGCAGTTTTTTCCCTTTAAAAAAACATTCCAGTCCAGATTGATATAGATAGCAAACAGACATGGTCACATGCGGGGGCATGTCGGGGAAAAAGAGAGCAAGCACTCGGCCAGGCATAGGACTCGTGGTGCATATGCAGAAAGATAAGTCTGAAGATATAGACGCAGATAGGTGGGTACTGACGGAGCGCACGGGAACCCATCTAAATCAAGGTGCCTGTTTCAGCCGTCATTCGTGTAGTTGATTATCCTACAGGCCTATATATTTTCTAGATGATGGTGGATGGAATATAGGGATTAAAGATAGATAAATAGAACCAACAACTACTCAGTGAGGTGCTTTAGTATACGAAGTGAGGATCAAAAGTGATTTGAGTTAGGGGTTGGATGCTAAAGGTACGACATGCATTCTCTGTCTGTGGCCACAATGTCTATGTTGTAGGGACTTGAACATGAAGGCGGTGTGCAAGATCCAAAGGCGGTGAAGGCAGCCACCGGCAGAAACGGCACCAAATTAGGAAGGGATACCTGAGAAGTCAGGCAGGGTGGCTATGACAATCTTAACCTTAAAATTCTTGGCCGTCGGGATAACTTCTGGGATTGAATACACGTTAATCAGCCCAAGTCAACATCTCTGTACTCCCTACTCTTGTGCTTTGTCTAGTTTCCGCTTTCTACCATTGACCCTATTGAACCTCATAGAGAGCACTGAAGAGAGGTCAAGAATAGATCAAGTGCTCTCTCATTTAATCTGTTCTTGACCTAGCCACCATTTAATACCGATCCGCCCCCTCATCCTCTTTCATTCCTTGCTTTCACAGCTCTACCATTCCCAACCATGGCGTCCGAAGACGAAGACTACTTTCTCCCACCGGAGCAACAGCGCCCCTTCAGCTCCGGTATTCGCCGCAAACGCGTGCAGTTCGTGCGCTCCTCCAATTTAGACACAACAACAGCCCCGACGCCCTCCTCCTCCTCCGGCGTCAGCATCGCAGACACCTACCTCTCTATCGTGATGAAGCAGCCAGTCGCAAGCACTTCGCCGAGTACACCAACCCAGCGCCCACCAGCACCACCAATCCGCATACACTCCGCGCCACCAACTCAAAACATAACCCGCCCGCCTCTACCCGCAGCCCCAGAATACTGCGGCGTGTGCAATCTGGCTCTCCCATCACAAGCCGCAGCAGACGAAACAGACAAAAAATCACGTCCCCATGAAGCCTCTCTCGCACACCAGATTTGTCTCGCCCACTCCCACCCGCCATCCCACCTCGACCGCACGCGCTCAGGTCTTCGATACCTTTCTACCTACGGCTGGGATCCTGACAGCAGGCTTGGGCTTGGCGCATCGGGCCGTGAGGGTATCCGTGAACCTATCAAACCTCGCGTCAAGCATGGTACTGCTGGACTGGGAACTGGGCTTGATCGGGATGGAGATCCGTTGCCGCCTAGACCGGTGCCGCCGGCGAAGGTGCAGAAGCTTAATTCGAAGCAGGTGCGGAATAAGGTCGCGGAGGATAAGAAGAGGGCGGAGAGGATGAGGAAGGCTTTTTATCAGAATGATGAGGTTTTGAAGTATCTTGGGGAGGGAGTGTAGTGGATGGAAGGATAGATGGATTGTGGAGGGTCGGATATACTTCTTGATGTTTTTTTTTTGTGTTTGATGATACCCCTTCTTGTTATTTAATGATATGGTTTTGTGTGGATGTGAGTTCATGATGAAGATACAGCATTTGTTTCCGTTTGAGAGATTGACTTGGATATTAACTACGTACTAGGTACAGTAACTTGGAACCGGTGTCCAGATTCTAGCTAGATAAATTGTAATGCAATGAAAACATTCCCAATGACTTGAGTCTTAACAGGACTCATAGTAGGAAAGATATAGAAAAAACCGCTGAGAATAGCGCCTTGAATGCTCGGGACCAGACCAGACCAACATAATAACAAGGAGAAGAATGGTGTTACAAAAGCGCTGGACAGGGACGGTAGGACACGGGATGTAGGATGGGATCAAGTGACACGGTAATGCAGAATCTTAGAAGAAACGGTATTTCTTTTCCTTCTTCTCCTTCTTCTCCTTGTCTTTCTTGTCTTTCTTGTCGTGCTTTCCGCTGCCCGATGAGGCGGGGCTGCTTCCGCTTCCGTTTGAGCTTATTGACATACCAGCCATCAACGCCTCTGGCGGAGCTGGGGGGTTGAGGTGTGCTGTTGAGACGGGCTTCTTCTGTGGTGGTAGATTGGGAGCTGGTGGGGCCTCGCGCTCGAAGAGATAGGCTGGGGCGGTAGGTTTGGGGCGATCCGATGGGAGGTCAAGACGACGCCGGTCAACACCGAGGTCCCCGACTTGGCGGAGGAACAGTCCCGGGGTCAGCATGTGCGTCGTGGCGAGGTAGACGTCCCGGTTTTGTGCCGCTGAGACTTCGTAACAGGCTCGTGACTCGCCGTAGGTGGCACCGCCGGCCATGAAGACAATTATGCGCTGTCGAGGCTGGTCGACGGATCTTGTGCGTGCCCAGGTCGGTTTTGCGCTGCGTAAGGAGGCCTGCTGTGACTGCATTTCTTGGGCAGCCATGGCGCTGTCCGTCTCAGTATGCGGGCGTGTGAAGGGGAAAGACGTCGTGTCTAGATTGCCCTGAATCTGGTCTTCGAGCATCTGCTTGATAGCTAGCTCGTACCGACTCAGGCTGAGCTCCGCTGATTCGGGTGGTGGGTTGCGTCGGGCGAAAAGAGCATGCACCGAAGGCTTTTCATCCTTGAGAGGCTTCTCGACACGAACCCCGAGGAGTTCGAGGTTGGCAATCACCCCGCCGTCTTTTGGCGGGAGTCCAGCGTGCGCCATGAGTTTGCGAATGTCACCACCTAACAATCCACCACGATGCATGATGTACAGAAGTATGAGTCGAAGCCGATCTGGTTGTACGATTGAGTCGTCGTCGAGGAGCTGCACGAGCTGCGCTGCTAAGTTCTTTGCCTTTTTGTAGTTCTCGTCCAGACCAGTGGCGAATGACTGCTCGGTGGAGCTCACTTCTAAGAGTTTGCGAGATTGAAAGTAGTTCATGCACTCTTGTGCCATGTTGAGGTGCAGCGTGTAGGCATCCTTACCCTCTCGGAATTCTGTCAGTCCACCCAGCATATCCTTGATGGTGTTCACATTAGATTTGTCGTTGCTAAAATCCCAAGTTAGTAGTGCGACTCCCGTATAGGGATGACCGTTTGAAACTCACTCGTCTGCAAACTGAGGGTGTGCTGCTCGGAACTTGGCAAAGTCCTCGCCCAGTTTCCCAAGCACATCCTTCATATGCATATGACGGTAGTCTACCCAGACTCGATCATTCTCACCAATCTCCATTTCCTTGACCTCCTCATTGTTTGCACCCTCATTTACAACCGTTTTGTAGGTGATCTTGTCCCCATCCGTGATAGGAAGAAGATCGTGGACCATGGTCTGGTATGTAAACTCGTGAAGGAGAGGTGCGAACAAGTCCATGGAACGGTCTACTACAAGCAGCACGCCTCGGGGACGGTTTGTTTGAGGCGGAAAGTCACGCTGATGCTGCGCGAACTGATCCAATTCATCTTGAATGAAACGTGCCAAGTGAGAGCACATAACTGCGGCCTCGTGGGTCGGAGATCGGGGCCGGTAGTACCGAATTATAGGGTACTCGCCCAGAGAAGCACATAGAGAGACAACCTTGATTCAATGTCAGCAAGCTAAACCGGAATAATCGTAGGGCGTGTCTTACTTTTTGGGCTAATTCTTCCAAATGGTGCCGAATCAAATTGTTGCAACCCGGGTGGAAGAGCATCGGGAAGCTCCACGGATCCCGGAATGTGACCAAGTGTGATTCTCTGGGGTAGAAATTGATGTTCATGGTGTAAAATTCGGCAATGCGCTCACGCGCAATTTGGGATCGGTCAATCCGAGATCGCTGCTGCGGGTCAAGGGCTACAAGCTGTGTGAGCGGAATGACGTCGCAAAGGCCTCGGGTTCACTAGCCCACTAACATGAAGTCCACACCAGGAATGCCTTTCTGTATCTGCCCACCTCAAAATCTGCCATAAGGCAATCGACCACGTAAGATTCCGAGGATAGTATGTACAACGCGTCCATATCGGGATTGGACAGTCGTCGATGTTCGAGCTGCTCGACGTCTGCAGAGTGGCATTAGTGAAATTGCTTGAGTCGCAAAGCATAAGATGAGCTCACTGGAAACATTGAGGTTGAGAATTTCTTCTTCCTTCACAGCTCCGTCAATCAATTTCTTGCTGGTCTCATCCACCACCAAGACTTTCCACTATTAAGGGGAGGGTACCGTCAGTATCCGCGGCAGAGGGGTTAATCGGAGGAGGCTTACCTCATTGCCACCGGTATTGCGAATTGTGTTCAGTATAACTATTCCAGACAGTTGAAGGTCAGCCAAGGGTTCTTGCAGGAGGTAATAGGAGTAGTCACTCACAGTCGCGTTGAATGTTGATTATCGAGGAGCCCATGATGGCGGGCAGCCCACAACTTGGGGCTTCAGGGCGAGGACTGGAACAAAAATGGAAGAGCAATTAAAAAAGCAGGCAGATAGCAACGAAGATTGACTAGATGCTTAGCTTAAATGCCCTGAGAAGGAGGAGTTGTTAGGTGGCCGTCTGAGGTATATGAAGAGAAGATAGTGTTCCCCACCATTAGAGCTTTAAAGTGGATCAGGTCGATAAGGGAACTTTTTTGTCTCTCCTATGTCCCTTGTCCTTTCCTCTCTCCCCGTCCAATTCTTAGGTACAAGCTGTTCAACTGTTCGATTTGTTCTGCTCTAGAATTGTACCACTCTACGGGATTGGAGTCCCCGTCCTCCAGGAATGCAGCCATGGACTGGCGGTAGTCGCTCTCTCTGCGCTTTCCGACCCTTGACTCATTTCGCTGTACGACCCTTCACCACAACCTCAATTCTACAGCGATCGAAAAAGTCCAAGCCCGATATCTCCACAGATAGGAAAGCGGACACAAAAAGAGGCAAAACAGCTGTTGGAGGTTCCTCCGGAAGGTCCGTCCGACAGGATATTGCGGCCGCACGAGATTTCAACGAACTAGTGGAAGCAACCCTGCGTGATATATACAGCAAGCTGAATAAGTCAGGAGAATCACTGGAAGTATGGATTCAATTTGAACGTCAAATCAAAAATGCCTGCAAATCAGATGATAAGAAGGCATCTGCACATTGGGGACCCCTTCGGCATATAAAGGTAGCGCTGCAAAAGGCCTACCTCGCCTCCGGACTTCAGGGTCTGCGGGAGGAGGTAGAATATATGCAGTACTCGGAAAATCTTACAGCCAGGTTTTCGGCACCCATTTTGGCAGCACAGCAGGAAGTGGCCGACCTTCGATGGCCAGCCGAGTGGTATCCGCGCGCACGATCGATGCAGCGAACAATCCATCTTCATGTTGGGCCAACGAACTCCGGGAAAACCTACCATGCATTACAACGGCTGGCAAAAAGTAAGAATGGGTTTTACGCAGGTCCACTGAGATTGCTCGCGCAAGAAGTATATCACCGATTCAAGGCAGATGGAGTTCCGTGCAGTCTTGTCACTGGTGACGATGTCAAATTTCCCGATGATGATCAAGTGCCACGCATCACCAGTAATACTGTTGAAATGGTCAGCCTGGGGCAGGAATACGATGTTGGCGTGATTGATGAGATCCAAATGATTGCTAACTCATCCAGAGGATGGGCATGGACTCGAGCTTTCCTTGGTGCCCAGGTAGCCGAACTGCACCTGTGCGGTGAGACCCGAGCCGTACCATTGATTCGGGAGCTATGTGCACTCACGGGAGATAATTTGGAGGTTCACCGCTACGAACGTCTCAACGCCTTGGAAGTGATGCCGCACAGTTTGAAGGGTAATCTCAATAGTCTGGAAAAGGGTGATTGTATAGTCGTCTTCTCCCGGAAAGGTATACACGCTATGAAAGCAGACATCGAGAAGACCACTGGAAGACGCGCGGCCATCGTTTATGGTGGTCTGCCAGCAGAGATTCGGACCCAACAGGCGAATCTGTTCAATGACCCAGATAATGACTATGACTTCCTCGTGGCAAGCGACGCAATTGGCATGGGTCTTAATCTGTGAGTTTTGCCCTCGCTGCTTGTCTTGCGCTTCTATACTAACCCACAACAGGAGCTGCAAGCGTGTTATCTTTGACACCCTCGTCAAGCGTGTCCCGACTGGACTTCAACGGCTTACTGTCCCTGAAATCAAACAAATCGGTGGCCGTGCTGGTCGATATCGTCCAGCCAACGCCACGGAAAGCACAAATGAAGAGCCTAACGTGGGCCTGATCTCCTGCCTCGAAGAGGTTGACCTTCCATACATCCAGCAGGCTATGAAATTGGAGCCCCCACCGCTGAGTGCGGCGGGCATCTTCCCCCCAGAATCTGTCTTCCGGAAATTCGCGGCTTATTTCCCACCAGGTGTACCTTTCGAATATCTGATCAAGCGGGTCTTGGAAATTGCCAAGGTCAACCCTTTGTTCTTCTTGTGTGACCCCTCCAGTCAGTTGGAAAACGCTGAAATTATCGACACTGTCAAAGGACTACCGTTTGAGGACCAATTAAAGTTCATGGTTTCTCCAATGGACCGTAAAAGTTCAGGCTCGCGTGATGTTACTGGTGCTATGGCGGACTGCGTAGCTGAGCACCTTGAAGGACGGCTATTGGACATTGCTTATCTCAACTTGGAAGTCATCGAGCAGCCCGTTTCTGGCAGCAATGATTATTTGCATGATCTTGAGAGCCTTCACAGGGCAGTTATCTTGTACCTGTGGCTCAGTTTCCGATTTGGTGGTGTATTCACTGACCGAACTCTGGCAAGCCATGTCAAAGAACTTGTCGAAGAGCGGATGGTTCGGGCATTGACTGAATTCTCCGCTAACAAGAGGTTGCGGAAGGGTGCTTCTCTGAAGCGCCAGATTGCGCTGCAGAAACAATTGTTGGAGCAGGAACGGATGGGAGTTGCTGGAGACTGGATGAAACCTTCGGGTGAAGGAGAGCAAATGGAAATCAATCTACCGGAAGAAGCTGCCTCGGAGGTTGCGGAGGCTGCAGAGGGTGAATCGTCCGACGCCGAGCTCTCATTATTTGAGTCTTCACCGGAGGCAGAGGGCAAGGGAGAGAACTTATCCTCCGATTTAGACGACTCGGAGTCTGACCCAACAGAGTCCTACTATGACACAGAAGTCCCTAAAGAGTGATGAATATGTATAACAAGATATGTGTATATTAGATGTAAAAAACCGATCTCCAATGCTCAATGCCTACCTAATACGTAGGGACCTCTATAGTGCTACTTTCTGATCTATTTTGTGTCCCTTTCGACTTGCGTTGAATGTTGGACTGAACTGGTTTGAATGTCTCTGATGTTTACTGTAATACAGTATGAATCGACAATGAAATCTCACTGACCGTGGATAGGTGGGTGCTCAGGTGCTATAAATCGCGCGTACCCCCCCTATCTTATCGGTGGCAACTTCGGCCACACTAATTTTCCGCCTTCAAGATCCCGGACTGCGACAGGCCTCCGAAGAGCTACAGGGTAGCAGTGTTTTGCACGGCTGCCAATTTACACGTCACTTGTCCAGCTAAGCTGGCCTCATTTGGTATTTGGTTGGATCTCTTTTGTTCCGCCGCCCGTCATGGATGACCTCGAGTCTCTGGAGCTGTTCTCGCTCGTCTCGCGCGTGACGAACGAGTTCGAGAACCACCTAGGAATCGCCGACAAGACCCTTGCAGAGTTTGTGATCGATCAGCACCTTAAATGCAATGGCAAGTTTTCCGATTTCAAGAAATTTTTCGACGACATGGGCGGCGAATTCCCTCAGAGTCTCCTGGAGAGTGTCGACCGTATGGTGCTCACGATGCACCCCAAGTACAAGGGAAAGAAAGCAGAGAACGACAAGAGAACTTCTGGTGCAAACGACGACATGGCTTTACTTGATGCTCTGGAGCAAAAGTCCCGCGTGTTCAAGGGCCTTGCGGTCCCCGATACGGAGAAGCGCTGGGCGGAAGAAGACTACACAGATCGCGAAGCGGCAGACGAGGCTGATGCACAAGCAGATGCGATGGACGACACTTTCGCCATGCTTGAGGGCCTGGCAGGAAAAGCGAAGGAGGACAAGCCACATGCATCGAGGAACGCCCGTGGAACCAGGAAGCGGAGCCGCAGCCCTGAGAACAACGATTATGGCCGGGGACGGCGCAGAGACAAGTACCGCTCGCGATCAAGGTCTCGAAGTGCCCAGCGGTATAATAAGACCGATGATCTCGTGGACGAGTTCGGTAGATCGATTGGAAAATGCGGCAACCGGGAAGACAGCCGTCGCAACGGCCATAGCGACCGTCGGAGACATCGTGATCGCCATGAGGATGATGATTTCCGCCATCCCCCCCCTATCGAGCTGGATGATCACCCCATTCTTTTCAAGATCTATGATGGAACCGTGACGGGCGTAAAAGATTTCGGTGCTTTCGTGAATCTGAAGGGTGTCAAGGGGAAGGTGGATGGTCTTGTCCATGTTTCAGCAATGCAAGAAGGAGCACGAGTGAATCATCCTTCAGATTTGGTCTCGCGCGGACAGCCAGTCAAAGTCAAAGTGGCCAGCATCGACGGCACTCGCATTGGACTGTCCATGAAGGAGGTGGATCAAGTGACAGGCATGGATCTTGTTCCCCAGAAGCGCCTTGCTTCCGGTGCAAATATGGAGCGTCTCGATGGCGGATTCGCCGATGACCGGTACGGCAGTCTCGGCTCTGATGTGCCCGTTATTGAAGGGTCTGGAGGTCGGCCAATGAGAAACCGAAAGCGCATGACTTCGCCAGAGCGCTGGGAGATCAGACAATTGATTGCCTCCGGTGTTGCCTCTGCAGCAGATTATCCGGACATTGACGAGGAATATAATGCAACGCTCACCGGCGAAGGCACTTTCGAAGAGGAGGAAGATGTCGACATCGAGGTCAAAGACGAGGAGCCTCCTTTCTTGGCTGGCCAGACGAAGCAATCCCTCGAACTTTCTCCTATTCGTGTTGTCAAGGCCCCCGATGGTTCAATGAACCGTTCTGCAATGGCAGGCACCAACCTTGCTAAGGAGAGACGTGAATTGAAACAGCAGGAAGCACAGGACAAGGCGGCCAAAAAAGCGGCGGATGTCGATCTCAATGCACAATGGCAGGATCCTATGGTTGCACCGGAAGAGCGAAAGTTTGCCGCTGATCTTCGGAGTGCTCAGCAGCCCAAGCAGGATGAGGCTGTACCAGAGTGGAAGAGAGCAACGATGGGCAAGAACGCATCTTTTGGAAAGCGCACGACCATGTCCATGAAACAACAACGCGAGAGTCTGCCCGTATACAAGTTCCGGAAGCAGTTGCTGGATGCAGTGAAGGACAATCAAATGATGATTGTTGTCGGAGATACGGGTTCTGGAAAAACCACGCAGTTGACGCAGTACCTGGCCGAGGGCGGATATGGAAATACTGGAATGATTGGTTGCACACAACCTCGCCGCGTTGCTGCCATGTCAGTGGCTAAACGTGTGGCCGAGGAAGTTGGTTGCAAGCTCGGAGCAGAGGTAGGATATACCATCCGTTTCGAGGACTGTACCAGCCCAGATACCAAGATCAAGTACATGACCGATGGAATGCTTCAGAGAGAAATTCTTCTGGATCCAGACCTCAAGAGATATTCCGTTATCATGCTTGACGAAGCGCACGAGCGGACAATTGCAACTGATATTCTGTTTGGATTGTTGAAAAAGACAGTCAAACGACGACCCGACCTTAGACTGATTATCACGTCTGCCACACTAGATGCTGAAAAGTTCTCTGAATACTTCCATGGCTGTCCCATTTTCTCCATTCCTGGCCGAACTTTCCCTGTCGAAGTCATGTACTCCAAGGAGCCCGAATCTGATTATCTGGATGCTGCGCTCATTACTGTTATGCAAATTCACTTGACAGAACCGCAAGGTGACATTCTGCTTTTCTTAACGGGCCAAGAAGAGATTGATACAGCATGTGAGATCTTATTCGAGCGCATGAAAGCCTTGGGACCCACCGTTCCTGAGTTGGTCATCCTACCTGTCTATTCTGCACTACCAAGTGAGATGCAGAGTAGGATTTTCGATCCGGCCCCCCCAGGCGGACGCAAAGTTGTCATTGCAACCAATATTGCAGAGACCTCAATCACAATTGATCAGATTTACTACGTCATTGACCCCGGATTTGTGAAACAAAACGCCTACGATGCGAAGCTCGGCATGGATTCTCTTGTGGTGACTCCAATTTCCCAAGCGCAAGCTAAGCAAAGAGCTGGTCGTGCTGGAAGAACAGGACCTGGAAAGTGCTTCCGATTGTATACAGAGGCTGCCTATCAGTCTGAAATGCTTCCAACGACCATTCCCGAAATTCAGCGTCAGAACCTCTCACATACCATTCTCATGCTCAAGGCAATGGGCATCAACGACCTCCTCCACTTCGATTTCATGGACCCACCGCCTACAAACACCATGTTGACAGCCCTCGAGGAACTATATGCCTTGTCAGCACTTGATGATGAGGGTCTTTTAACTCGACTCGGACGAAAGATGGCCGATTTCCCAATGGAACCTGCGCTTGCCAAGGTGCTCATTGCATCTGTGGATTCAGGCTGCTCCGACGAAATGCTTAGCATTGTCGCCATGCTATCAATTCAGTCTGTCTTCTACCGCCCCAAGGAAAAGCAACAACAAGCAGACCAGAAGAAGGCCAAATTCCACGATCCGCACGGCGATCATCTGACCCTCCTCAACGTCTACAATGGGTGGAAGAACGCAGGCTTCAACAATTCCTGGTGTTTCGAGAACTTTATCCAAGCACGACAAATCAAGCGCGCCCAAGATGTGCGCCAGCAGCTGATGGGCATCATGAACCGCTACAAGCACCGTATCGTCTCTTGCGGTCGGGATACCATGAAGGTGCGACAGTCCCTGTGCACCGGCTTCTTCCGCAACGCAGCGCGCAAGGACCCCCAGGAAGGATACAAGACCCTGGTCGAAGGAACGCCCGTATACATGCACCCCAGTTCCGCGATGTTCGGCAAGCCGGCCGAGCATGTCATCTACCACACCTTGGTCCTCACGACCAAGGAGTACATGCATTGCACTACTGCCATTGAGCCAAAATGGCTTGTAGAAGCGGCGCCCACGTTCTTCAAGGTTGCACCTACGGATCGATTGTCGAAGCGTAAGAAGGCGGAGCGTATCCAGCCTCTGCACAATCGCTTTGCTGGCGAAGACGATTGGCGTATTTCTGCCCAGCGGCGGCAGGGCAGAGGTGGCGGTGGTGGAACTTGGGGTTGATTTTTGTTATGTTTCCAATATACCAGCTATGGCTGCAATTGTACTTTCCTTTCTTGCGTTCTAAATCTTTCTACTTTATGCTGAATCATTTAGCTTAAAAAATTGGAGTTACTTCTTTTGGATCTAATTCTTGTATGGCATTTAGATGTGAATACTACTGGTTGTTCCATTCACCACTGGGTTGTTTGAAACCCAACTAGCAGATCTCTATCATAAAGATCTTCATGGTTTGATATAACACATACGACCATAGGGTGTGGAAAACAGGGCTTCCCGTCCGCTCAGCCGTACTTAAGCCACACGCCGGTGAGTTAGTAGTTGGGTGGGTGACCACCAGCGAATCCTCACTGTTGTATGTTTTTGGAACTTCGTTTTTGCTTCTCGTTTCCGTAACAAAAGACATTTACATGTTCAGTTCGGTCGTCTCTGTTTTATCCGGCCTTCCTCTTATTTCTACTTAGTTTTCACCCCCTATGACCCACACTGGATCCCAAGAAACGCACTCGATTGCCCTAGGAACAATTTATTTAGTAGATAGGATATCCTATAGAAACCCCCCAGTGAGGGTCAGCGAGATAAGTATCTATAATGCTCGCTACAAGACCTGTGGAATCTTACGGAGAAACAGGAGTTTAATAAAATCCTAGACTAATGTTAAGCAATTGCTCTGAGGCGGCTGTCAAATTCTACCGCGTATCCCTTAGCCTAGCTGCTTTTGGGCAATGTGACCGAGTCAATCGCGGAGCGCTCGTGCGGTATACAGGCTAATAAATGGTCTGTGTTAGACACAGATTTGAAGGGCCTGTCAGATGTGACACTGCCAGATGATAAGGAGGTTAAATATATCGGGGCCATTGATCTCACCACCAGTAGAGAATTAACTGTCATTTCCAAGATGCCAAATCGACATTGTCTGTTCACAGCAAAATGATGGAGATGATCAAGTCTCCACTTGATGGAGACTTATGACACACCGCCTCGACATTCATCCGACAGAAAGAGGCGGTGTATCCACAGTTTTGCACCGGGCGGGAAGGCCCTGGCCAATCAGCAAGCTGAAAGTGTCGATGCGATTTAAAAAAAAATAAGTTACAACACCAACCCATCAAATCATGTCGCACATCACAGAGCATCCCTCTCGGGCGAAGAGAAGAAAGCTTGATGACTTCAAGCCAGAGAAAGCAACTGTCACATCCAATATCAAGTCTGCTGCTTCATTGCGCGACCTGCTCGCTGTCCAGCAAAACGCCCCGTTGGCAAAGCAAGGTGAGGCAGATTGCAAAGCTTCAAGGCTAAACAAAAACTGACTAGCAGATAGGTATAATAAAGTTTAAAGAGTTCCTGGTGTCAATTGCACACACAGAAAGAGATAGCGAGAAAGCAGAGAAATTGCGTGTCCTCAAGGATTATTGCGACAAGCAAATCACCAACTCCGGAAAGGAGGATGAGACCTCAGTGTGCTTTGCAGACATCATCCAATCGTGGTCATTTGGCGATAGTAATAACAATGAGCCTTTACTGACCAGTGTCCCTTCTGTTCTTGCGATCTTCCTTAAGACGATTTCGTCGGAACTGGAGTTCAGGGAATTCGGAATCGCCCTTTGCAAGCACCTGCTGCAGAAAGACCAGCTGAGATTGTTCAACCGCGGTCTGACAGCAACCAAGTCTAAAGAACACTTGATCTCACCATGTCTCCGTTTGCTTACGGAGATTGTGACTTTTGACGGAGGAGCAGTGGCACGGCAGCTGTACCTTCGGCGGTACATAACCTTTAAGCGACTGGAGGTTTTCTTGACCCCCAACAAAGCGCAGGAGATTTCGGAAGATGAGTCCAGCAAATCGACCCTCAGACGCAACGCACAGCGATACCTGCTAGCGAACCTGAGAGTTCAGCATGCCTCCGAGAAGAATGATATCATCGAACAGCACAAGATCACCAGGTCTTTCCTCGAATATATCCGAAAGGACCCGCGGGACACTGTACTAGAAATTATCAAGGCTATCGAGAGAGATATCGTGCAAGATTCTGCTCTGTCCCGCAAATCGAAGAGCAAGTTTTTCAACAGACACAACCTTGAGCGACTGGTGACACTATACGGCTATGATCGAGAGTCAAATGAACCTAATGCTGGAGGAGTCGTAATTGCCAATGAGATCCACCGAGTCATGATGAACGTGTGCAAAACTGCCGGGCTTGGTGTTCTCTTACCCGAGACTGGCTGGTATCCCGTCGGAGCCGATCCGGAGACCTTGGCTGTTGATGATGATGCATGCATTGAATTGGGCCTTGATTCCCCCATCTACGTCGACAAATACCGAGAGTCTGTCCCCGTGCGGAACGGTTCCCTCTCATTCCTTATTCAGTGCCTTCGGCCCGATGTAGATAGCCTCCAGATCGAGCTGCTGGTGTCCATCTTCAGGGTGGCGCCAGAGCTTGTTGCCGATTACTTCTCGAGGAAAACCATGTTTATCTCAGACCCTAAGGTTACCCCCTCATGGATGGCGGAATCCGCATTCCTTTTCTCAACTGTGCAGTTGCCTGTCCCTACGAACTGTGGCTGGAAGGACAAGCAGCCTATCCTGCCACCGCCGGTTTCTATCGTCATTGAAAATGTTCTCCCTCGGCCCCTTGGCCAGAAAATTATGACCCGCTGTCTCAACCAGAATGCGGAGATTGTCACTTTGTTTGCCGTGCGCATCCTGACCCTTGCGTTCACTAAGCTGCGAGCTGTCCTCAAAATCTTCCAGGCGGATCACGGCCAAGGTCAGCTATTCTGGAATCAGGCTTCTGCTAAATTGCTGGCAGAGTTCTCCCGCCGCTGCCCTGCTGTCAAGGATGTTGTTGTCCTGTTCCGACGAACAGAAAAGGATGATCTGACCCAGCAGGAGGCTGTTGCAGAGCTCTTGACCTGTTACTATGAAGTGATGCCGGACATTGCTCTAGAGGAAAACTTTGACGTCTCACTGGTCTTGGTGGATGTCCTGAAGCGACTGGAAGCCCCAGACGTCAGCGCGGACGATTCTGAATCGCTTTTGAGCCAACTTCAGAGTATCCTCCAGATCGCACAGCAATCCGCTTCATTGCGTTGGTGGCAAAAGCCAGCATCCATGCAATATTCGCCCTTCACCTCGATTCTCAAGGTTCTCATGGATACTTCGGATAAGGCCTCTTCGCGCAGTATCTCCACCCTGCTCAAGACCATTCTGGTTGATAACTCTGTTCTGCAAAGCTCCCCCCACGCATTTGCGTCCGTCTTGTCAAGCCTCGAGAATTTCGAGGCTGATGCTTTGCACCAACAACTGGTCTTCTTTGATAATTGTGTCTCACGTGTCGCCAAGAAGCCCGTTCACTACCAGGATCTGCTACAGTCCTTATCCGAGGATGTGTCCAGAACTGCTAGCGCGCTTGTTGCTGCCATCGTTGAGCAATGGCCATTTGTTGTCAAGAGTGGGGATGCATCCACAGAAGCTTCTGTTGGAGCCTGGATCGCAAGTCTTCTGGGTAACCTGAAGCAGGCGGGTGAAAGCACTAAGGTCCTAAAGGCTGCTAGGGATGCGCTGGTTGAAGCAACGAAGACCAAGAAGATTAAGTCTCTCCTTAAAAGGTCCCTGAAAGAGGCAGATGATGTCGACACTGAGGACAAGATGGACATTGACTCTGGCTCCAACGTGCCTACTTCATCCAATACGGCCTCTGCCATTGACCTCGATGAGATTTTTGGATCCCTGCCTACCGAAGGCACGACTCACAATGCTCTCAACAAATGGGAAAGAGAGGACATTGCAGAAGCAGTGGACCAGGGTCACGTCGCCGAGTTGATGCTCTGTCTTTGTTCTCAGCACGAAGAAATCCGAAGACAGGCTTTCGCAAACATTATTCGCTTCATGGCAAAACTCAAGGAGTCTACCTACGCAGAATGGCGCACAGTGTTTACTCTAGCCGGTGAGCTCCTCGAGACCGTCAACAACATCGGCATGGAGAAGCCCGTTCCTTGGATTGTTGGCGAGTGCGCCTCGAACTGCCTGGAGGTTCTCACAGACCCCCTCCACAAGGTCTACGGCAAAGTCAACAAGTTCCTACAGAAGGCACCGGCCTGGGAAGTAGAGAAGATCCCAACATACTGGGTTGACAAAATCCTCCTGCACGAGCCTGAGTTGGATGATGGGTACTTCGATGAAATCGACTGGCTCCTGAACCTGTTTATTAAGGCACTCCGCACCGAGGCTGTAAGTTTCGACCTTGTAGTTCAACGCTCCAAAATTCCAATTGCTAACACCTCGAATCTAGGACATGGAGGTTTACCGTCGAGCCAATGTCTTTGAGCGCATTCTTTCCCTCTACCAGTCCCCAACCCTGGGCCCAGGAGCTAGACGTAAGATCCTGCATATTGTGTACCGCGCCGCCCAGGTCGGCGGTAGTACTACTCTGATCACCCGTTCTGGTGTCATATGTTGGATCCAGATCCAAGCAGCAGAAGCTGATGCGAAGGAATCTGCTCAACTTGCGGCCCTTGCACGTGCTTTGTATGAGAAGTGTGACCGGGAGCGGGTTGATGGTTGGAGTAATGGGACTCTTGGGCGGGTCGTTGATGAGTTCCAGGCGCAGGTTTAAGATATTGGAATTTTTTACGATAGCGGATTGGATCAATGGCGTTGTTGCCTTTCTGGTCATGTGTATTTTAGCTAAAATTAAATCTGTCAAACATCCACCCTTCTATCTTCTACAATCTTCTATCAAGCATCTCATTTCAGAGTGCTTTTGATCTGAAAGTCCGCGTCAGGATCAGGTTGGGGAAAATAGATTGCACCACAGGGGATCGGCCTTGATTATGTTTTTGTGGAATCCACTAAATTTTCGTATTTCTCCATTGCCTAAGATGCTCCCCATTAGGATGCAAGCTTTGACTAGAAATAAAGCTACTATCCTGACTTGCAAAGAAGACGAAACATGGTGCAATCTCACCATGTTGTTCCAAAGGGAGTGAATCAAGCCGGAATTTTACCCTAAAACCCCCCTTTACGGAGAAAGAACTACGTCTTTAAGCTTTATAAATCAAAGCTTTACTTCGTACAAGATCTCTAAGCCCACCTAGCCCGCTAGATCGTGCATTAAACCAGCTTATAAAAGGCTTCCGTCTTACAATGCAAGGTGCTATCTTACTCGCCAAAGAAAACAAGGATTTACGCGTCGCCAACGAGAAGTAGAAGCAAAAGCGTACTAGATCCCGGAGGCAGATACCTACTAAAGAAGGCCTCTTAGTTTAAGAAGCTTCTCAATTGATCACTGAGCCGGTGGAATCAATTGAAGCACCTCCTCCCCCTCCACGAAGAAGCCCTTCGCCGGCTTTATACCCACGTACGCGGGCCCCGCCAAAGTGTAGTGGTTGTGGAGAAATAGGACATAAGATTAATAGATGCCTAGCTAGATAGATGATTTTAGTATATATAATTTAATGGCGTTTTGGTTGAGACAAATGCATTTTAAATTAAGAAGTTGGTTGGGGTGGCCAGCTCGCTTATATGGCCAGCTCACTTACCGAACACGTTAGGGCCTATTTCCCGCTTGTATAAGGCCCGTGGGCAGTGCCCACCCGCCCGTCTATGGGCGATGTCGCAGTCTAGACTATATGCTAGTCGTGGGGGGTATTGGAAGTCATATAACTTCCATGTTTGCTCCTAGTACTTAGTCTAGCTAATCTGTAGATAGCTTCTCTCTCTTACAACGCATCCAGAGATTTTCCAGTTTCATCTACAGCTTCATTTGTAGATTGAATACCATCTCTCTCAGATATTTTCTAGATTCCCTGAGTCGTGTTTACACTATAGCACCGAACTAAGTGTCTGGTGCTGCTAAGCCTTGGTGTTACAGCACCGAACCAAAGGCCTATGCTTACAGATTCTAACATGTTTTATATCACCTCTGCAACACCATGTTCTCTGTTAGGGCCCTTCAGTTTAAGTTATATTTAAATTAGGGCTGCAAGGATTCGGGTCAAGATTAGGGAGTTAAGGGCTCTACCTTGTATAAGCACGCCTTTGCTATTCCTCTGGAGTCTACCCGAGCTGTTAGCTCAAAGAAACTAACATATTAAAAGGCCCAGTTTTGGCACCTGTAACAGCTTGACATTTAAAACCTTTACTCTTCATTGCCATTGCTATGATGGCCTCAGCGAATTATTTCAAAGACCTCATTATCAAAAGCTGCGAGTGTAATTTCGATTATCTAATTAAGAGATATGCTGCGGATAGGAACCAAAGGCCATAAAACCGGTTCCTTCAGCACATCCAACATATTCACAATCAATCTCACCAGATTTCAAAACAGTCGTTTCGACCTGGAGCATAATCTTCCCGGCCATCATCTCCCCCCCGGGGCCATATGACTCAAAGATCTTCTTTCGCAGCTCAACATGGCCTTTATTCAGTCGTCCAATCTTCTCCATTTGGCCTAGATCTTGGAAGTAGAACAATTGGATTTTCTTGTTATACCCCAGTGCGTTAGGCTCTCCATCGCGGAACCGGCCACCCTCGGGATCATAACATATCCGTCCATCAAGAATCCCTGACTCAGGTCCTGCCTCAATGAGATCTTTGATCCAATTATTGACCAAATCATCAAGGTTTCCAAGCCAGAATTTTTGTTCTTCTTTCGTAATGGCGGAATGGTCTTGTCCTTCGACGACAAAACAGATGTTGTCTGGGAACTGCGTCAGGTGAACCCGACCGGGGCGAATCTCAGGACCCGATGTCTCCGCCGAGGGGCTGTGCAAAGGTCGATGAGGCACCAACTTCTCTTGCACCGGAGACACCATTTTATCCGAAGTGTGATCAGACTTTCGATGGCGGTAGCATCCCCAGTAGCCCGACTTCTCGCCCAGACTGATTGGTTTGCCCAAATTTCCCAGACCGGAGGGCTCTACCCGGCTGGACGCGTATTGACTTCGTCGAGGGGATGGGGTCATGACTTCTCTCCATATGCCCGCGTCAAGAGGAAGATCTGCCCAGAATTGAGACACATCCTCTCGAGTCCACCACTTCTGGTAGTCCGCAACAGACTTCCAGTACGTAAGCCAAACGTACGTCTTCCCAGTGTTTGGAGTGGCACAACCATCTTGCAAGAGTGTGTCAATGTGTGCCGCGTGGCCGGAAATGAGACCGTCGAACTCCCCTGTCAGAGCTTTCTGGGAATCTGTCGGATTTCCGGCTGGATATTGGATTCCGAAAACCGCATAAACGAAAGGCTCGTCGGCCAGTTGCACACTACACATTGTGCTAATATTCTTTTCGAGGAAGAATTGAGTAAGAAGGGTGTTGATAGTGGACAAAAGGAGTGATCTTTCCGGGTCACTAACATCAACTTTATAACTTAAGCTACGTGCCACGACTTCTGCATAACTGCAAGCCCCCTGCCTGGGACCCACCCGTCGGACTTCATGGCAACCGCAAATGCAAAAGATATAGGAAATAAGGTTCCGATACCGACCGATAATGATTGTCACAAAACCGTACTAGAAGCCACAAATGGCACAAGGACCAGCGATTAACCCGGGTTTGTAGCGATAGTTCCGCCCGCGCATGCTATTTTTCGGGTCTACCAAGACCTCTCTTATCAGTGACCAATTAGAATCTTAGTGATTGTTTATCGAAAATTGCGGAATGGTGGCTCCGAGACAAAACGAGCCGTTTTAGGTTGCGGAGGTTTCACAGCCGCAGCTCTTATCACAGATAAGGGGAAGGCGACTCAACGGCCTAACGTTAGGCCGTTGGTCAAACCTCACACCGCCCCAGCAGATAACAAATTGATAACAAATTGCAAAATGAAGTATCTTTGATATGGAATCGCTATACAAAAGATATTTACCCGGTTATCGTGAGTGTATTGTTCTCAATCCTTTAAGACTAGGTTAAGTACTCCGTAAAGAGAAACAAGCCAACAAACTCTAGTTTAGGTCAGATGTACTCCGTAATTGAGAGGCTAGAAATTAGTTTCCGTATTCCGTATGGAGTACGGAAACACGGAATGCAACAACATAAAAGAGCGTCTTTTGAAATGCACTATGTTTGAAACATTGTACAACATATGCACAACTTATGTAAAAATTTAAATATTCTCTTAGTTACGGAGTTCGGAGTACTTTAAGCGTACTTGGGTAATCCTTTGTAGTTTGGATCCTACTCCGTACTCCGTAGGTGATTACGACTTCTTTTACACTCTAAATAACTTCTTAAGTTCTTCCTAACTAGTCTAAGTCTTATGATGATATTGCGTGTAAGTATCGTTTTACATGAATTGCCTATATAAAGGGTGCTTAGGCACCATGTGTATTTTCTTATCCAACTAGCTAAAAGGAAGTGAAACAGTACGGAGTACACTTATTGAACGTAAGTCTGGCTTGATTAATTTAGTTAATGCTAGTACTTCGTGCTAGTTTTAATTCTCGATATCTAACGTAGAAGAAGGACAACAATTTAAAATAGGACACTATAATCAGAGATATCCTAACTAGGTGCTTTCTTTCCTTTATTTGATGCTCCTGACCAAGTTTTTATTCTATGAGAAGGACTTTCTTCAAACTAGAAATTTCTTCTTATATCTTCCTTAATTAGCTTCAGGGTTAAGAAGGGTTATATGGTACCTGCGAGACACTTGAAAGTATCCTTGTATAGGCAAGTCATACAAAAGTTTCCTAATATTAAGAATGGGGCATCTGGTTAAAATTGGGGATCTACTATTCCGTACGCAGTGGTGGATTGGCACGTCAATACCGGGTTTTCATGGAAAGTCGCTTTCAAAAATAATGTCCTTTATCGCCTTTATATTGTCTATCTACAACACCGAGAAGGGGGACGGTCCGTCTAAAAAGACCAAAAAGACATTATAAGGCCGCATAAGTGGCCGACGGTTCTTGCAAAGATTTGATGGATACTCTTAATTTCAAGAGGCAACAATCGAATATAATCATTGACTTCCATGCTCTCTGCAATTAATAACGTAACATCAAAAAGTCTACGATCTTTAATCAAATTCATAAATTTGGAATTCAAACCGTACCTGCTTGTTGAGCTCAAGATCAGAATCTCCAATTGATTTCATCACATATTCACGACTTCCGCAATGTCTTCGGTTCGCATTCAGTCGCTTTCGTCCAAGCCTATTGATTCCAGCGGGATTTGACCGCTAGAATCAACAAAACCTACGAATTAATCGCAGAAGCGGCGCAGAACAAGGCACAACTCATCGCTTTTGAATTCATGGTTATCCATACTATATCTAGTTTGTCTGGTGCAAATGTTCTTCCAGAAAGCACACCAAAGAGTACAAGGAGCCGTTTGCTCGACGCTGGATGAACGCCGTTTAGGTCAAGAACTCACTTCTACTCCACCGTCCGGAGATAATGTGTAGATCCAATTATGCATCAAAACAGATTGGCTGTGTCGTTGGGATTTTCAGAAAATGACGACAACTCTATCTAAATCGCCCACGTGCAAATTGGGCCTAATAGAGGTACCAAATCCACGGCTGGAAAATGAAGCCCAATCTCATAGAAAGTACATTATTTGGTGATAGGTCTAGGATGCATTGTTAGCGTTGCGGAGCTTCGGCTCGGTCAAGTTCGCTTATCTCACAAGGAATATGTCCAGCCGCTGCTAAGATATTCCACATTCTTTCAAGAGTAATATAGCTATTCATATCTCCACATGGCCAAGTATTAACTCCTCGTTCAGGGAAGAGTGATCTCGGTCTACGTCTACTGAAGTGCGCCGAATCGTGTTTCATAGGAGATATTAATATGTAACTAGGCTACCATTATCTTCCCCAGACTTATACCCTAAGACTTTGTCTTACATTATTCAGCTGTGATTACTGAAAGAGCGTGGAGAAAATAGGCATAGGTGGTGAAGGCTTGATTTCTTCTACTAGGGTGGCAGCCCTACAGCCTTTAGTTATGATGGAAGACGGTTAACTAAATCAGGTAGATACTACGACAGAGATATTTACCTTTGCATAATTAGATATAGACTAGATAGTTGCTACTAACTTGTTCGCTGATGTGATGGGGAATTTTGGTCGCCAGGAAGATCTTAAGAATAGTTCAGTCCAATGGCGAGCCTATGATTCTAAAAACAATCGAGGAGGCTTATATGCAATCCTTCTATCCTTTTAGTTTTGTTCAAATAAGACTGTTCGTCTTTCTTAGTTTCAACCCAATTGTGTTTGTTGGACAGGGCATACAATTTTGAATCGATGTATTATTAGAGGCTAGTATATAAAGCTCATAATGGGTAATCAAGTAGCACTATATGATACAGAATAACTATACATAATAATAACATTCTTAAGTGATGTTAGAAGACTTTGGCTCATCAAGACATAACTTATAGGCCCCGCGAACAGGTTCAGAGATGGTCCGTAGAACCCCACTTTGCAAGGTCTCCCGCAAATCACATGATCCCTACGTGAAAGTGGCAATCGTAAACTCCTTCCCTGGTCACAGTCTTCTTGTTGAGAGTCGGGGAACTTTAGTGCCAAACTTCTCTTTTGGGTGTGATATGTAATTGAAATGTCAAATCAGCCTATGAAACCAGTTCATTTTGCATGCCGTCAGTGTCGAGCCTCAAAACGCCGAGTACGTCATGCGCTAGGAGACGTGGGGTTGATCGCTGATATATCTGACAGTGCGATGGTGCGAAACCACAATGCTCATATTGTCAACGAACGGCGAAAGAATGCGAATATGCGGATGAGAAAAAAGTTAGAAAGTATTAGCCCATCCTAAACTGCAACGAAACCCATGGGGTTAACACGATAGACAGACGAAAGTATTGGGATGAGAACTATGTTAAATCCCTCGAGAACCAAGTTCAGGCTTTGCTAGCTCTTCAAAATAGCAGTAGCACCAATACGCTGCCGCATATTGAACCAAAAAGATCTGCCAATGCCATCTTAGACTCGACCTTCCTACTACCTCCGCTGGGGAAGTCACACGAACAGGAACATTGTGCGCCTCTGAATAACGTGGCTGACAATGAACCTTCTCATCAGTCGCAAACTGCCATGGAGGAATTGAGCGTTATGATGTGGAGAACGAATCTTGCAGATGCTGTGGCTGAGGAGGAGAAACATTCAATCAAGAACCCTCCAACAGGGGAGAACATTCTTCAGCCCGAGGGCCCGCCTCAAGTGCCACCTCAGATTCTGAAAATATGCGGGGAAGTCACTCGTGTTTATGAAATCGCTGCTCTATTTCTCAAATGCATCAACGAAGATCATCAATTCACGCAGTATGAAAGTTCGGACTTTTTTCTTCAGTTCCCTAACCAATCTCCGGATCATCTCTTCCTTCATGCAGCCATGTTAGCAGCTGGAGCAGCATTTGAAAACAAGAAGGACTCCCTCAAGATCAGTGATAAACTTGCTGAATTAAGTGAATCTCTCGTCTTCAAATGTTTTCGACAGTCCCCGTCAATATACGTCATTCAAGGTTTAAGTATCCTGTCATGGCGTTCCCTCGCCTCGGGCTGTGATCAATTTGGCTGGACATTCCTCTCCATGGCTGCAGGGATGGCTGTTCAACTACGGCTTCACGTATTGGCACTTGATGAATTTGACACCATGTCGACTTCTGGTGCCGGGCTCGCAGATGTGCAGACTTTTTGGTCATTCTACATGACTGATAGAACTTCAATCTCAATCCTAGGAAGGAACTGCATGCTACCTTGGCGACGTGTGAATGTTCCCGCAATTGAAACTTGCTTCCCAAGCGATGGGACAAGTCTGGCTCAAATATCTTTTGCGTGGCAATGCAAGCTATGGTACATGCATGACCAAAACATGGATAAAATGCAAGCACCAATTCCCCATCTCACAATCCACCGGTAATGCACTCACTAACAGTTTCCAGATTCTCTTCTACCTTCGAAACCCTTACCACACCCGAGCAAGTCAGTCTATTGATAGCAACGCACGAAAACCTCAGTCAATTCTTTAAGTCACGAGATCAAAGACTCGCAATAAAGCGAGGCGCAACCGAAAAACCTGTCTTTCTCTTTCACATGGCATACCAAATGGCAATTCTAGTAACAATGCCACCATTTCTCCGATTATTTTCGAAAATGCGGAACGAGGAACCAAACACGTCGCAACTAATGCCCGCCGTATTACAATCTCTCACAGCGGCAGCAACAGCGATGGTCAGACTTGTCTCAGATTATTACAAAATCTACGGCTTCCCGAGGTCCAGTCCGCTCCTCATCCACCATCTATTGAGTGCGTGTATTGTTCATATGATGAATGCAACAACCACATCATACACACTGCGGCGATTCAGTACACGTTCAGTTCGCAAGTGTCTCGCTCTTTTCACTCAAATCAAAATGTTTTGGCCCATTTGTTCGCAGAAATGTGTTGATTTGTTAAATTTCCTAGCCCGAAGATGGAATGTTGAATCTGCCTTGCCGGAGGATATGAGCTCCATTCTCGAGATGGGATTCACTGGTGACTTTGATGCTCCGGCAAAAAAGCAGTGTCATCAAGATGTTCCAGATCAAGGCTCTGGATCAAATGTGTCTCTTTATGACACGCCAGAAAACACAATGGGCCCATTCGACTCTCTTTTTGAGACAGAGAATGATCGTGCATTAAACGACCTCTTATACGGCGAAGATGGCCAAAATGTCTTTCCGATGAATAATTGGCCTCTCGATCATGGATGCCCGAACTTGTTTCCGATGTTTCAAGATTTTGGTCAATTTGGGGACAATTTTATTGATTTGCCCTGGTTAAACCCCGGGTATGTTTAACCAGCACTCGCATGTATTTGTTGGGGAAAAAAAAGTCTCATTCCGGGTCAAATATTGCATAAAACGGACTTCAAACACTGGAACATAGGTTGAGCGATATAGTAACCTACGATGCGAAAAGGCACATTTTTGAGGCAAACACACTATATTCGAGCTTTGCCTTTTCAGTTTGTCCGTTAAGTCCAAGCCATAAAAAAAGGCTGCCCTCCTATCAGGTAGTATACTCACTTCTGCATGTTGCTAGTCTGTTCGCCCTCGCCATTTCACCCGACTGTCACCTGCTTGTGGGCCGTTCCGATAAGACCGGCGGGGCGGCGTAACACGGAAGATCGATAGAACAAGGTTCGCGATTGCGGCGGATTTCAGTGGTGGCGCCGGCATGATGCTGGCCGTCAGAATTTTCAATGATGGAGGCACCGTGTATAACGTGCTTGACGAAGGTGAGCTGCCCTCCGTGGAACTGGACACCTATGAGCAGCCAGTGGAATTCCAAGCTGAGACGCGATCGTTACAGGTGTCTGGTTACACGAGGCTGATGGAAATTGAGATCGAGACTATGAGAAGGTAACGCAGGATCATACGAAGGCTCGATTGTGCTGTTAGTTGTGCAGGCATCACTTCTAGGTATTGCACGCATTTGGTATTGTTGGACATTGTCTGCCTTGGGGTTGTAGAAGAGTCGCCTCGGAAAGAATTAGCAAACTATAGTTGGGAGTAAAACAATCAATTGTGATGGCTGTAAAGCATGATTTGGTGGAATATCTAGCCACCAGAGCTGCATACCTTGACTACGGAAGGTCTTGGCATGTGCTTATATAAGCACAACCCCTCCGAGGTCGACAGGTCCCAACGAATTCGGAAGATCTGCTTACAGCCCTGTCTGAGACGACCAGAACCTCGAATCGCCATTCACCTTTGCATAGCCTTTGCAGAATCTGACAAAATGCCCTCCGAACCCAATGTCAATCGCTATCTCAAGCAGTCGCTTGACCATATCTTCCAAAACAACAAGAAATGGGTCTCATCGAAGAAAGAAACAGATGCCTCGTTTTTCGAGAAGCTTTCTGCTGGGCAATCCCCAGATTACCTGTAAGAAACGTGGCTTTGAAATTTTCGGAACGGAACGCGACTAACGGCCATCAGGTACATAGGCTGTAGCGACAGCCGTGTCCCTGCCAACGAGATCATGGGCCTGGAGGCTGGCGAGGTCTTCGTTCACCGTAACATCGCCAACCTAGTGCCCAATGTCGACCTCAACGTGATGTCTGTAATCAATTATGCTGTGCGGCACTTGAAAGTCAAGCACATTATCGTTTGCGGCCACTACAACTGTGGAGGAGTTAAGGCGGCCTTGACACCTGCTGACTTGGGTTTGCTGAACCCGTGGCTCCGAAACATCCGCGACGTGTATCGCTTGCACGAGAAGGAACTCGACGAAATTCCCGATGAGCACGCCAGGTACAATCGTTTGATTGAACTCAATGTGGTGGAATCCTGTAGGAACATCATCAAGACTGCAGCTGTCCAGCAAAGCTACCAGGAAAATCAGTACCCCATCGTTCATGGATGGGTTTTTGATCTCGGCGACGGCCTGCTGAAAGACCTCAAGATCGATTTCGAAGCTGAGTTGGCGGATGTGCAGAAAATATATTGTTTGTCCCCGGGTTCCAGTTCGGAACATTAAGTGATCGCATTCACAGTTATCAACTGCCACGAATCTAGTGTGCATCTTGTTGTTATCAGCCTGTATCTTTCTGACTTTTCCTTTGGCCTGTTTCCCCCATCTCCATAAAGCCATCTGTATGGGTTCATGGCAGTAGGTGATCTCTGTCATATTCGGCTTTTCCTTTTTATCAATCAGTTGTGCTTCTTGTTTCTTTCTTTCTGCATGCTATCGATACCATGCATATCACGTAGCACGAAAATGGATTGAAAATGAAGAATCTCCGTCCGGTTGTCGATTAGAGAAATGGGAGAGAGATCCATGGAATGAATGGAGCGATTCTTTGAGAAAGAGAGAGAATGCCCCCAAATGGCGATGTGTTTCTGTGTTTCACTTGGACAGCGTTGGATCAAAAAGAACTAGCAAAGGATTAAGGATCAATGACGGCATGCTTTTAGGGTAGTCTTGCCGGACAAGTCGTCATCAATTGATCGTATTGCTGAGGTCTTTGGGCACGAACAACTCGTCGTTAAGAGCATACTGGACAGTGCATTCTTTTGGCAATTCTACCAGAGAATCCAATCCAAAAAAAACCTGCGGTGGTGCTTGTTGAAGGCAAGGTAGATAATCTGCCTCGAGAGGCTCAGTAGTCAGCCCTTAAAGCCACGTTGCGCTCCTGCTGCCTCAAGGGTTAGTAAGTAGTGTTGTAGAATGCTCCAGCGCTCTCCCAAGAGATATTGCAGGGAGCAAAAAGGATGTCAAGTTGCAACGAGTTTTCGGCAAGGCATGACTAAGTGTTAAAAAGGATCTCGGGGGTGTTTTCGGACTAGCTTCTTTGCCGATCGTCCAACGATGCAGATGTGCCTGGCAGTTGAACTGCCGGCGCCGATGGCCGGTTCCGATATATTGCCGGTTCGGCCGAAAGCTTTCACGTGGTTTCAGAAGTTGCACGAGCCCGTCTCAACCGAAAGAGATCTCTGGTGGAATGTCTTCGGTTAAATAGGGACCTTGGGCTCCATTGATAACCCAAACGAAATCCGTAAAGGGACCAAGTCTCGCTCCCGAGGTCCTCACTTATGTTCCAAGGTCAACGTCACATCCACGTGTAGCACACTAGACATGTATGTCTACAAGTCCGCTCATGGAAGATACCCTTAAGCCATTCTTCTTATGTGGAACAGATTGGTACTGAATAGGAATATATAACGGCTTGTCGGCACTTAGAATAGATGCGACTGTTCATATTATCTTACGTCTTCTTTCACATTAGTTTCGTATGTCGCAAGAGCACATAGACATGGGCTTCTAAGATCCAAGCGTAAGCTGAGCACTAATGGACAGATTTTAAAATGTAGCTTTGCCCGGGCATCCAACACTAAAACAACATCCATCAAAAACATACAGTGAGGATTCGCTGGTGGTCACCTACGCAACTACCAAGTCACTGGTGTGTGGCTTATGTGCAGTCAATAGTTGGGTGTCGCCTAGGTGAGAAATGGGTAAATGCCGCTTTACGGTCGTGCGACCGGTGGGACAAGGGTGAGTGCGCTATAGATAGGGTGAGAATCGGGGTGAGAACCACTCAACTCGTGCGACCACTGCAGTGACCTCTTCAGCTGAACATAAGCAGAATTTCATTGGACCGTGTCGTTTCCCTTGAAGCACTCGGCACCTACATAACTAGAACTGAAGGTATCATACCACCAAGCAGTAGGCAAGTTGGCTGTACGGAGTCCCAATCACATACATGTAATCGGTTGAACTGCTAGAAAAGCTATCTCCAGATCGAAAACCTCTTGTTTGACGCATTGTATAGTCTGGACATACATTCTCTGTTCAAATTTCGATAAATGAATCTTCGATTAAGATAAATGGTAAATTCTCTCAACTAGTGTCAGAGGGTAGTCTCGTATAGAATAAACCTCTTTAATACTTTGTTATAGATACGACTTACCATTGATATTTCTCTACTTAACTTTTATAACGTTATTATATACTAAAGTATATAGTCTTCACGGCGAATTCGGCGGGTTTAAATTCCTCCTAATTTAGAAGAGTTGCTATTTTAATTACCTCTAGTGGTCTTCGGAAACCTAAGTGCGGACTCTCGCCTTAGTCCGAAAGCAATTTTATATGACTAAAGCTGAATTAAACTAACTAAGGTTATTTAAGGCCTTGCCTAGAATATAATCGATAAACAAGTCTATACAAAATTCCCGTATTACGATCGTTCCTCTTAATTAGGCTACGTTAGCTTACCGACGTTAACTATATAGACTCCCGCAAGCTTAACTAGTAGACTTAGACCGAAATCAAAAATTCAACTTTATAGGATCGTGTACACTTTAATTATGATAAAAAGACCTTTAGAGTGGAACGCGGAATTTCGTGTGTTAGATATCAACTTGGTATTAAAAAGGGTTACATCGGCACCAGAGGCACGAGATAGGGATACGAGGCTTAAGATAAAGTGTATACGTAAGACAGCTTTTAGAGCAATTTTGATGGTGTGAACAAGCATAGCTTATATGGAGATTGAGTGGCGAGGGTAAAAGCCGGCCACACGAGCTACCTGTTTCTGCTCAGATAGGAAGCTACTTTCGAAAAAGAGAATGACAGTCAGATACAGTCTATTTACTACTTTGTTGCAGCCAAAATACCTCGAATTGGCAAAAGGGAACTAAGAAAGCGGACATTTTCCTGCCATCTCAACATGCAGTACTGTACTTTGAATGTCTCCAGGAAAATGCTAGTCGGGAGTCCATGCACGAGGAGTTAGAGAGTCTAGGTTTCGAACTGACTGAAGAGTCCGGGCATGGCGGAGTTTTCAAAGTCCAGGGCGAGAGCAATTGAAAATATCTTCGCAAGACCCTAAACCCCTACCAAGGATCTATTCAATGGTTGTCTTTGCTTGTAGCAAAGTTCTCAAATTGTCCCAACTTGTCCTAAATTTTTGATCCTCTGATTCACACAGATGCTAGCGAGAGGAACTGTTTTACATCGCATATTCAAGTAGTCTTCTTTGTCTCTCTGCCTAACTAGCTAGAGTGTCAACTCCTTGACATTCATAAAACAAATACAAATAACTCAAAAACAGTATGGGCCTTTCGTCTTAGTGGACTATACAGATCAAAACTGGGAATTTAAACTGGAATAAATAGGATAGCGTCTGTCGGGAATCCAACTTTTCAGAAGTGGTGCTTAAAACAGATCAGCCGTGCAAGTACAAATCAAGTGTCCCTTGTCCTGTTTAAGCTGTGATTGCTTGCCATCATGTCGGCTTGAGCATTCTCGGAAGTTTTAATACCCTGTTTTCAACCATAAGTTGCAATATAGAGTTTGACAACAGCTTAAAAGAGACCGCAATTCGTCTTTAATGGTTGAAGCTCTGCTTTCAAAAGCATTCTCGGGTTTCCCAACGCTGAGACTTGTGTAGTAAGATATTATTTCTGAAATGATATACAATGACATCTAATATAAATACAAATTGATAGTGTGTGGCGTGGCCCTGCACATCAAAGACACAGACATGGAAGCCATATACTACATGTGAAGATAACCACCAGCTGCATTCACCCAACCACGCAATGAAATGCAAAGCCACATTGAATGGTGCCCAGTCTAGCGGCTACCATAGTATGAAAGCACCGGGCTAAGACCCTGAGCAGTCCCGATGGAAGTCTCAAACTGGAGTCTCCACCATTCGACCAAATCACGGTTCTCCATGAAAGTTGCAAATTGAGTGAGCGCCGTGAATTCATCATCCCACACATTTCCTAGCTTAGAAGGCAAATCCTTCCGTGCCAAGTAGGTCTGGCTGTTGACGAATTGCTCTTGATATTCGTCGCTAAGCAACCAGCTCATAAACAATTTAGCACTTTCAGGGCGAGGAGTGGAGGCAAAAATAGCACCAGTCTGTGGCCACAGCAGGCGGGCGTCTTCAGGTGCTTTGCTAGCCAGGTTTGTCGCCGTGTTCAAGTTGGTGGTGAAAGACAACGAGCGAGTAGAGTTGACCTCGGCAACATAGTCAGCAGGTTCGCCAGTTCCTCGGACCCACTGAACATCCTGTTCGAGAAGTGATTCGAACCAATCCCAGCCATATTTGTCAATGATGACAGAGAACAGATAAGTGATAGCGTCATCGTCGTTGGGATACGTTAACGCTAGCTTGCTTTTCCACTCTGGGCGAACGAACTCTCCATATGAAGATGGAACACTAGACTCATTCAAGAGTCCGGTGTTGTAAATAAGATCTCCAAATTGGTCTAATTGACGAAGAATCGAAAATGTCAGCATGGGACATAATCTACGAAGGGACAAGATATCATCAGGGTGCTCACATATATATGCTCCCACAAAGGCACCATGAGGATCCTTTATAGCGGAATAAATATCCTCCCATTTCAACGGCTTGTATGGCAACAGCCGCCCTTCCCTCTTCCAGCGACCGAAATCATGCAGCGTCTGCAAAACTGCGATATCTGCGCCGTCGGTTCCATTGCGCTGGAACTGACGATTCACTCGGCTGTCGTGATATTTTGAAACGTCGACAGTCAGATTGAGCTTGATTTCGGGGAATCGTGCTTGCCATGCTGCAATCGTTGGTACACCTTGGCTTACAGCTTTTCAACCGTGTGAGTAAGAGTGTGTCCAGAATTCAAGAAAGGTGAAAATATTACCATCTCCTCCCCAAAGCACAATGAGGTCACCCATCTCGTGTTTAGCAGAGGCGTAGATCTCGTCCAAAGTGCGATTCTCAATGGCAGGATCATGGCTGGGATAGGAGTTCCAATTCGGCAGTACGCCGCAGCGAGCAAGGTCGACCAGGCCTAAAAGGCTGAGGATAAGGGGCTGTCTGGTAATCTTCATAGCTGCTTTAATCGTGGAGGCGAGCTCAACTGTCGAGAAGACTTAGCAAACGTGTATTCTGATGTCTTGGGAGAGAACCCATGCAGCAGTTGTTTATATAACTTGTAGCTTCATGTAAATCATAACATAGTTAACTATAGACGGAACTATCCCGCGCTTATGTAAAATTGGATTCTTCCAATCTTGGAAGGTTATTTTTAAAGTTATTATCAAGCAGATTTTTACAGCGGAAAAAGCAAGGGGGGAGACATGTGTGGTTTCTAAAAACCTTTCTGGGCACCTTCCCAACCCTGCCAATGTGGAGTAGCTTGGATTTTAGCTAAGCAGATTGATTTATAATCTGAAACATTCGGCCTTTCCATTTTCCGACGTCTTCAAATCGATCTTAGTCAGGTACATCGTTTGCATTGCTTGATAACCACGGAGTAGTGCAGGATAACTTCCGAACATGACTATCGACAAGCATTTAAAACGAACCCCTTTATTGCAAATGGCTCAGACTTAGATATCTGTCGGTGTGGCATTCAATTCACCATACTCGTTTCATTCTCAATAGCTTCACCCTAAGAATGGCAACCTTGTAAAGCGTTTGGCAAATTCGAAGCGCTATCGCATTACAAGGTCATGGGACGTCGATACCAATCTTCCATACTATCAAACCCCTACCAAAATTATAAAACTGTATTGTGAAGAACATTTAGCTATTTTGTGCTTCCGGTTTATGTGTGTAGTCATTTCAGGCCTCACTCCGTCTTATTGTGCAGGTTCTAGGTCGAGAGTATAACCTCGCTACATTTGATGGCTAAAAGCGTATGCGTGAAAAGGCTCAATCGCTTGAACTTGCACCCAAATTAGCCTTTTTAATATAGCTACCTGCTCAATAAAACGTGACCAATTCTTCCCAGTAGTTGAATACAAAACTACTCTTACCAAGAAACGAGGTAACAAAGTGGTAGCGCTCATAACGGTCAAAGTGACTGTGATTGTGCCGATCTGATGGTGTCAGTCTTGCTAATATCTTTGTACCTTGGTAGTCTGAAGGAAAAATGACACATACACAGGTGTTTGTTCTGCCCATGTCTAGTGTTTTTTAAACATTTGAGTGGAAAATGCCAGTTAGTGGCACCTGCCTTGGCTGTGATTGCATCCGGTCGAGAAATTCATTGGCTTTCAAGACATGCCCGAGTAATTTTTTTTTCTTCTATTGGGCATTTTTGGGTCGGCAAGACGGATACATGCATGGGTCAGCGTCATGATTGCCTTGAGGACACCTAGGAGCTGCAATTATAGGCCTACTGCCGCCTGATGGACGATATCCCCAGGTTATCGCTGCTGGTGTGGCCGGACTCATCGATTTTAGCCGTAACCTGCCAGGGTGTACCCGACTCGTAAGCTACCGACTTTGTCTGGGGCTTCCTTGGCCTGGCATGCCTCTATTGATATCCTGTCCGAAAAAAATGGCCAATAGCCAACCAGGAGTCTTTGGGCACCGGTGGAACAAGGGAGGCATCTCTAATTGATGTGACATGCTAGGGTGGTCGAAGGGACAGATAGTCTATGGTATTGATCATCATTTAACGCATCGGCACCCCTGTGCGTGAGAGAGGTGGAACAAAAGGTTTCGGTATAATTTGTGTCTCCCTACCCGCGGCGTGTATGTACTTGATGTGCTTGGCATTGCCGGCACTTATAAGCCACACGGGGTATATCTACTAGACCGTGTTCGACGACTGAAACATGTTGGCAACTCCGCATTGAGGGGTGCAACTTATCTTACTTTCGCCTCGTTATTTTGGAATCTTCGATTTTTGTCATAAAATAAAACTTTGGCCCATCTGTTAATTAACGTGAGGGGCTCACTTTGATTTGGCTGATAGGGGCATTGTTGGACAGGGCAGGGTTTCTAGTGGAAGAAAATGAAGTCCTAAGAAATTCGAATATAGCCTATATCTTTGACAGTACATTTCCTTTTTGTTTCTTCTAGGACCTCAAGTTGCAGGTAAAAGCTGAGAGTTGTGGTA
This sequence comes from Penicillium digitatum, assembly GCF_016767815.1. Classification (NCBI taxonomy): domain Eukaryota; kingdom Fungi; phylum Ascomycota; class Eurotiomycetes; order Eurotiales; family Aspergillaceae; genus Penicillium; species Penicillium digitatum. Next base: position 728,600 of record NC_089386.1, on the reverse strand, counting down.
GTTTTTGCTCATCCGGTAAGAGCCGATGGACTGAAATTCTGCAAGTGGGGTGATACCCCACAACCCCCGTGGACCTCCATCCCCACATTCCTTCACAACTCCACGTAGAGCTATCGAACCAGCATCATGGGACGCTCTTGCTGTGGAAACACGCTCAATCACGCAGATGCCGTTGACAAGGCTGTGTTAAAAACCCCAGATTCTTTCTCTGTGAATTTTGGTGGCGGTGCGTCATCGGAGACATCCAATCAAGGGAACTCGTCTGGAAACGACGATGTCCAAAAGAACGATAAAATTAAAGCCGCAGACGCCTGGTACCAGGAGCCTACCGATATTTGCAAGGTAAAGGCTCGACGCACGGCTTGCGAGAGAGGCTGTTGCGACGATCAGTCTAGCGAGACCATTGGTGAAATGGATGTCCTTTCTTGCGGTGCTTCTGCTTCTAAGGAAGCCAGTTGTGCAGGAAATTCGAACCCCAAAGCTGAAAGGCTAAAACGCAGTGTTTCATTTCCCGATACCTCACGGTCAAGCGAATCTGCGACTTCGGATGAACCTACCGAGGCAATGTGCTGCGAGGGCAAGTCTTCGTCGCCCTGCTGTGATGAAAGCTGCCTCGACCGCCTGGCTTTGCGTGAATGTGATAAGGGATCAACCACCCATTGCATGGAAGCAGCTGGAAACTGTATGTCGAAAGAAATGGCTTACTGTCATGTCACTCTGCTGACTTCTGATGCGATGCAGCACTTCCTTCGAAATCGACCCCCACAGAAGGTGCAAAGCTCAACCGCAGAGCTTGCGATCGTCACAATCGCTCGGTTAGAGAGCAGTATGCGACTAAGCTTATGGCTCTCGGATGTGTCTGCCGTGCTCTTCTTGCGCTAGGTAAAGAATCATGCTGCGAGCCTCGAAAGCGCTCTTCTCTGGATAAGGGGCAATTCTCCGAACGACCACTGAGACAGTCTTTCCCGTGGATTTCGGTTGAATCTCTCCGCAAAGTCGGCACGTCTACAAGTCGATCGCCGCTTCGAAGTACCGACCATGGCGAAACGTACAAACATAAATGTGGTGTCAAAAAGAGTGCCAGTCAAGGTTGCGCTACCAAATCTTGCTGTAAATCCAACTTTACTACCTCCAGTGACGAACGCATCGATCTCTGTAACAACAAACCTGGGGGAAAAGAAACTCAGTCCCCGAGTGGCTCGTGCGTTGATATCTGCTGCGCCTCCAAAAAGTACAAAAAGAGCGGAACTGTTAGCATTGACCCTGATCTAGAGGGTCAGGCCATAGGTGTCGAGCATGTGGTTCTATCGATATCTGGTATGACTTGCACTGGCTGCGAGACGAAACTCAACAGAACCCTCGCAACAGTGGTAGGTGTTAAGAACCTGCGGACTAGTCTGGTTCTGTCTCGAGCAGAGTTCGACTTGGACCTCAATCTCTCTACTGTAGACTTTGTTATGAGGCACTTGGAGCGGACTACAGAGTTCAAATGTGAGATCATCACCAATAATGGGTCGGCTATGGATATATTTGTTTCTGGGGATCCAAATTTGATTGTCAACCAGGCTTGGCCGGAAGGCGTGAGTGACATATCGCTCATCGAAAAGTGTACTCTTCGCGTTTCCTTTGACCCGGAAGTGGTTGGGGCACGAGATCTCATTGAAAAACACTGGGGCGAGATTGCAAAACTTGCGCCCATCTGCGCTGACCCAGCACTCGCAGCTGGAAGCAAACATGTCCGCCATTCCGGTTTCATGACTCTCTTGTCTGCAGTCCTCACAATTCCAGTGTTAGTCATGGCATGGGCCCCCATCCCCGAGAGAGAAATCGCCTATAGCTCTACCTCGCTGGCTTTAGCTACTGTCATTCAGGTTGTGATAGCAGGGCCTTTTTACCCTAAAGCATTGAAGGCTCTTATCTTCTCGCGGGTCATTGAGATGGATCTTCTTATCGTGTTGAGTACCAGCGCGGCATACATCTTCTCTGTGGTCTCTTTCGGCTTTCTCGTCGCTGGTAGCCCTCTTTCCACTGGCCAGTTCTTCGAGACAAGCACCCTTCTGGTTACTTTGATCATGTTCGGAAGATATATCGCCACACTTGCCCGACAAAAAGCGGTGGAGTCAATCTCCATTCGGTCACTTCAGACACAGACAGCCCTTCTTGTAGACAAATCAAACTCTTCTGAGCCTCGGGAAATTGACGTTAGGCTACTGCAGTACGGAGACACTTTCAAAGTCCTTCCTGATGTCAGAATCCCGACCGACGGAACTGTAACATCTGGTTCATCGGAAGTAAACGAGTCCATGCTCACTGGAGAGTCCCGACCGGTTGAAAAAAGTCCGAAATCGCGTGTCATTGCAGGGACAATCAACGGGTCAGGAAGCCTGTATGTCAAGCTAACTCGCCTCCCGGGTGACAATGCTATTAACACTGTCGCCGCCATGGTCGATGAAGCCAAGCTTTCTAAGCCAAAGATCCAAGAACTTGCCGACAAGGTGGCTTCCTACTTCGTTCCAGTCATTGTTGGTTTAACCGTCATCACATTTGCCATTTGGGTGGCTGTCGGCATAGCAATACAAGGGAAGGCCGGTTCTGAAGCAATACAAGGGAAGGCCGGTTCTGAAGCAACCGTTCAGGCTGTCACCTACGCCATCACCGTGCTTATTGTCTCCTGTCCTTGCGCCATTGGTCTCGCCGTACCGATGGTGGTTGTAATCTGCAGCGGTATCGCGGCGGAGCGAGGTGTGATGTTCAAATCTGCATATTCCATCGAAGTCGCGCATAGGGCCTCCCACGTGGTCCTTGACAAGACAGGAACCCTTACTCAGGGAAAGCTCAGCGTAGCCGTTGAGCACCACCTTGGAAATGGTGGAGCATCTCTGTCACTTCTTTTAGGCCTAGTTGGCGACAGCAAGCACCCGGTTTCGGTTGCTGTTAGTAATCATCTTAGGCACAAGGGAGTTGTTGCAACGGCTCTCTCCGACATCAAAAGCCTAACCGGCCGAGGTGTCGAAGCGAAACTAGCTAATCAAACGCTACAAGCTGGGAATTCTCGCTGGCTAGAGCTTTCCACTCAACCCTTGGTGCAGCCGGTGCTTACACAAGGCTACACCGCGTTCTGCTTCGTCATTAACGGGGCGCTACTTGCGGTCTTTGGTCTCGAAGACTCTCTCCGAGCCGATGCAACCCACGTAGTTCATACTCTACAGAAACGCGGCGTCTCAGTTCATGTGGTATCGGGTGATGACGAAGGCGCCGTGCAGAATGTGGCCATAAAGTTAAGAATCCCTGAGAGTAACGTTCGTGCTCGGAGCTCTCCAGCAGATAAACAAGTTTATGTCAAAAATCTCCTGGGCAATTGTTCAGATGGTGATGTGCCGATTGTCATCTTTTGCGGAGATGGCACCAATGATGCCGTGGCACTCGCGCAAGCAACCATCGGTGTTCACATGAACGAAGGCAGTGATGTTGCTCAGTCTGCAGCTGATATTGTGCTTATGCGTCCAAATCTGTCTGGTCTTCTCACCATGATGGATGCTAGCAAGGTCTCTGTGAGACGCATCAAATTCAACTTTGCTTGGAGCTTTATCTACAACACATTCGCCGTACTCCTTGCAGCCGGGGCCTTTGTGAATGCCCGAATTCCGCCTCAGTTTGCGGGGCTGGGGGAGCTAATCAGCGTGCTGCCCGTCATCATCGCTGCTGTGCTTTTGAGATGGTCTAAAATCTAGCTGGTGGATGAAACAAAGATTATGTTATCTTGAGATTTCCCTTCTCGCAAGAGAAGACGATGCTATTCAACTAGCTATTGCATCTTTAGATGTGTCAGAGCGGCTTTGTGGTCTAACGGATCGAAGGCATTGTCGTTCGGCCGGCTGCTTTCAACAAGCAATCCTCCCCTTCTTTTCGCAAAATGCAGAATTTTTCTTCACATAGCCTCTACATAACACTGAAAAATGGTATTCTAATCCCGTGAGCTGAGGGGAGAGAAGATGACACGATGATTTCTTTAGATACTTCCTCGACTGTTGGGTTTTAAGCTCCTAAGAGTGTAGATGCGGTAAAATAGGCTTTGTGGAAAGGAGTTCTCTCTATACAACTCTCAATTCGGTCAAAGGCACATACACTTGCGTGGAAATATCCATTGGCCGCTAAGCAGGAAATAATTTTTGAGATAGGAAGTGACCCAATTGTTTTGGAATTGCACTGCTGTTTGTAGATCTCATCCACTTGGATGAATTCTTCAAAAGATCAAACGCGACCCAATTGTGCAGGACTCACAACTCTTACAGATCGTATCTACCATTCAAATGTTAAATTTAAATTCGTTCTAAAATACAAAGATCAAACGCGACCTAATCATGAGAGAATCGCACTATAAGAGATCGCATTTAACCTTCATCATTGCTCTTCAGATTCATCTTTAAAGATGAAAGCAAAAAGCGATCAAATTGTATGGAACTCGTACTCTAATCAGTCGAATTTAGCATTTAGTAGTTGCCGTTAGATTTTCTCTTGAGGATCAAGACAAAAAGGACTTACATATCCAAAATATTTATACCTTTCATGAATACCAACTGGTGAGTGGAAAGTTGGCTCCCAGGACTCTGGTCACCGCCATCGCCACAAGGTGGCTTGTGTGCTTCTCCTCATCCAACCTCTTTTCCCATAACCACCCAACGCTACCTGCTTCCCTATTCACCGGATTTTGCTTGAAATTTTCCAAACTGTCACATATTCTTTTTGATCCCTTTATCCAGAGTTACTACTCCTTCAACCAATGAACTGATCATCGCCGTGAAGAAGACCGCACACACATAATCTCACAGACCGAGCCGCCATGGCGCGACGGTACGAGATCGATGAGCTGATATGGCTCCGTGGCTCGCCCCTTGTCGCAAAGCCTTCTGGCCTACCTCCTATTGAAGAGTGGATGTATGTTGGCCCGAATGGTCGCAATTCTTCGGCCGTCCCGCACTGTCAACGTCAAGACTGACCGCAACCTCTAGGCCTCAACCTGATTCAACAACCACACAACGCAAAACCCATGGCACTCGTGATGCCAACAATCCGGCTGAGCCTACTGCCACAAACAGAAGGCCTAGCTTTTTTGAACCCAAACACATCTCTCGGGGGTCCAATTCTGGTATTATTATCTCCCTTTCTGTTGATCACCAAGCATCCTGATCGATCTACAATGGAAGCACTTGCTAACGTGGATTTCTTTTATTTCTAGAGGACATTGTACTCGGCCCCCCGAAAACGGCCTTCGCTTCATCCCGCATTGGTGGCAAAGGCTCGTTCGATCCGACAGACCGACCAGCGGCGCGGCCCAACGACTTGGATGAAACAAAGAATGAACGACTCAATTTCAGAGATAAGTTTTTCAAGGACCGCGATGCTCCGGAGAAAGAGTTAGATCGACGGGAGGCCAAGCCAGGACCACTAGCTGCCCGGCGTGGAGAGAGAGAAGACTGGAATTCCGGGCGCCCACGTCGCACCTTCGGCCCGGATGAACAGGAGCGCAAGCCCAGACGAAACGGCGAGTTTGACCGATGGGAAAACAAAGAAGGAGCCCGCGATCCTATTGCTGAACGTGCGCCCCGTGAGAAAGATGGCCGATTTACCAATCGGAAAGAAGGACAACCCCCACGATCCAAATATGAAGGAAGCTGGTTCCGCGAGGAACATTCCCAAGAGGCCGCTGATGCTGATGAAGATAAAACGCCTTTGCGCAACCGAGAATGGCGCCAAAATCTGACCCGAAACGGCAACGAACGTGAGTGGAACCGCGGCGCCAAATTTGAACAAGAACCTGAATGGCTTGATGCCAACGACCGAGACGAGCCACGACGAGCACATACTCAGGAGGACTTTGAGCGGTGGAAAGAGCGTATGAAGGCTGGATCTGGATCATCTACACAACCCGAGGCACATGTGGAGGAGAAGAAAGAAGCACACATTGAAGAGCAAAAGCCGGAAACTCGCCGTACTGATGGTGAAATCTTCAGCAATTCCGGTGCTCAGTTCATGTCCGACGAATCGATGGAACGATTCTTCGGGCTCTTGGGTGATTCAAAGGCTCAGCCACAGACTCCAGAAGTCAGCACTCCCATCGCTGCCGATCCAGTCGCCAAAAAAGAACCTTCCCCCTTTCCCGGAAAGTCTGGAAAGTCATCTCGTTTTGCAGGTCTCTTCAGCCCCATGCCAGAGAGCCCTGCCAGAGAGCCCGAGCCGATGCCTTACTTCAGTGCCCCGCCCCAACATCAACCTTATCAACAGGCCCAGCCGGCGCCTGAAAGTATGCCTTTCCCATCCCACAATGCGGACCAAGAAGGCTTTCAACGCATTCTGCAGATGCTTGGTGGGCAACGTTCGGAGAATTCTACGCCCCACGAGGTGGGTTTGCCTCAGCAGCAACGGAACATTCCCATGATGCACTCCGAGCAGCAACATACCGCGCTATCTCTGTCATCTCCTTCCAGGGAACACCCCCACCGATCCGATTACAGGGGCGCTGGTCCCGAGAATCCTATGGCCCAAGTTGGCCCCAAGGATTCCCAGGCACTGGAGAGGGCGCACTTGCTTCGTTTGATGCAGCAAGTCAGAGTCGGTCCACCACCGGCGGGTCATTTACCACAGCAGTCTCCCAATCCGGGTATTGCCCCTCCTCCAGGTTTGATGCCAGAAGGCATGCCACGTCCTCCACCAGGGCTTTCTACTCAAAAGGCGCCCACTTTCCTTGATGACCCTGCAATTGCGAACATGCAGCGACCAGATAGCGAGCACCTCCGCCGGCGACCTGCAAATGGTCCGCCTATGGGATTCTTTGACGATATGCCGTTCCCTCAAGGTAATCAAGGCCCTATGACCCCGGGTGGTCATATTACCCCTGGTGGCTCGCGCCCTCAAGGCGCAAATCAACCTCCTATGCTGCTTCAGCGACCCCCGGGTCTTGAGCATCTGCCACCCCCTGGATGGACTGGCCAGCCTGTCCCGCAGCAAGGAAATGTACCAAGCCCTATGGGCCCTCCTGGAATATCCACACCGGGCCGCAGCGTGAACCCTAACTTCCCTCCTGGCATGCTTCCTATGCCCGGCAACCCGCTTCCAATGAATGAACGTCAAGGCTTTCCTCGCGGTCTGCCTCCAGGCATGATGCCACCTCCGGGTTATATGAACGGCCCTCCTCCTGGCTTCCCTCCCATGCCGCCAAACCCTGAGGCCCTGATGGGACTTGGTCCCGGTGCCCAGGTTCCCTTTGGACCTGGTAATCATGGCCCTCAGGGTCCTCCTCCCTCGTCTAGACACCTTCTGGAGATGTTCGGCCAGGTCAATGGCGGTGACATCCGTGGTGGCATGGTCGGCCCCGGCCAGTTCAGATAATCAGAAAAATATTGGAAATGAATTTCTATCCCCTCGATTACATTTACACACCATTTACCACAGCCCAATTAACCATTTATGATTATCTACGCTAGCTTGGTGAAGCCGATGTACAGGGGCACGTGATCTTCGTTTTTCATTTGCCATCCACCCAGATCCCACGGCAACGTCGCACTTCCTTTGGAGAGAACAAAATACCCATTTTCTTGTTTTTCTTTCTTTCCTTGATATATTTGCTCATGCCCCTTCGGCAAAATGATGCTCGTGTTCAATAACTGCCCTTATTCCGCGTTTGAGCCTTTGCTGCGTTGGCCTTGGCTTCTCTGGTGTGATTTTGCTGCATCGATTTACCGGGCCTTCTTTTTTTACCTCCCCTCTTCATATTTTCGCGGTGTTCTTGAAATCTCTCCAGAGGCGATACGTCTGTGCTGTGGCCTTTGGTGCTGGATCTGATGGGTGTAGTCGTGACGACTGCAACTGGGGGTTGCCAATATGTGTTGAAACGCTGGTGGATGGGTGGTCCTTGACTATGACTTAACTGGGTCTCTGCTCTTTGCTAGTTGTCAGTAGACCCATGCTTTGTTTCTATAGATAGCTGACCAACCTCACTCTATCCATCACTTTCGAGATTAGGATCCTTGTCAATTTCTTTAAAATACATTAGATCCATGGATGAGTGGCCAGTAGCTAAGATTTTTCGGCCTGATCTCAAGTAGTATGTGACATTTTCTATTCTGTCAGTATTGTTTGTGAATTAATGCTCCCTGCTCAGGAACAATGCCTCACTATACATATAAGACTCTCTCTCTCTCCATTGTGAACAAGGCAGCCTATTGCTTCCCTCTATACTCTTTTGATTCACCTGCTTGCCATGGCGGTCTTAGTGTGTTCCTTTTCTAATTACGCATTGGCTCTGATGTACCGGGTACCTTGTCTCGCTTTCGCTCTCGTTACATTCTTCAGAGTCTTAATCGATCATTTTCCCTTCTGATATATCTGCACATCTTCCCTTGGTCATCTTAGACTTCTGTGAATGCTAGATGTTGAATCTCGTCGGGTGTGATTGCCACTACCCATGCATCATGCACAAGTCTCCAAAGAGGTGTTTGTTCTTTCTTCCCTTCGTTCGAGCGCGATTCAGAGCAAGATCTGTAAATGCAGACACGGTTTCAGTAACCAGCACAGTAATTTACATATGCTGTTGAATTATCACTCTGTGAAGAAGTAAAACCTTCACGGCAGGACGAGACTATTTGATGAGATATTCATCCAGCCTTACAAGGCATAGCAAGCATATTTTTAAAGCTTAGTTGCAAAAAATCACCACAAACAAGCTACCTAGCCCTTTCCCTCCGTCATTAACCCTTTCTGGGGCTTAGAGGGGCGTTGGGCACGCGAGTTACTGGGTGCTTGCGGAACTGGATCACTGGATCGCCTGGTATTTGATTTTGGTTTGGACCTAGGTATAGTTAGCGCATATCAAACTACAAGTATCGCACATAGTGATTTTGGAACCAATCATAATGGACACATTACACTGATTTCCACCGGAAAAACTGACACAGTTAGAATAAGAGTGTAGGATGTGCGCAAGCTGATTGGATGTAGCCACGTGCAGCCACGTGATAAACCTTGCCCCCATCGATCTATCAGACGAACTATAAAATGACTAGGTATCTTTTTTGAATCAAAGATGGAGACTTATCTCAATTGAAAGTTTCGGTAACTTGGGAATAGACGTAGTGCTTTTGAATGTTCAAATACACTTGGGTTAAATCCAAGTAATGTAAGGTCAAGTATCACTGCTAACGCCGCGAGACTACTTACCCAAGACCCCGGCCTGTTGGACCGACGACTAAGCGTACCATCTATCACGACTAAGCGCAGAACAGACTCATTCTTTCCTGGATGAGACCAGTTACTAGGGTATGTAGTTCCATGTATCCATATCTGATCTCATCCTTGTCGTCACCCGACACAGCGCCCACGATACCTTGACACAACCCCGTACAGGATTCGGCCACCGAGCATCGAGGATTGATCCTGACACTGCTTCGAGTTGCCTCATAATATTTTAAACAGTCAAGTACATACTCCATGTTGATCCCAGCTCTCGCGCTACCGTTTAGTCCTATGCTAACATCCTCAAAACACAGACAAGGTGTTTGAGCCAAACGGCGAGTACCCATAGTTGATCTTCTGAATCAAAGACATTGCAACATGTGTTTCTCCAAGGTAGGAGTTCCCTTCAAGTCCCCCACAAGTTAGATATATTGGATAGCTGGAGACATTCGCAATGGAAAGACTTGCGTCTCAATGGAATCGTGTGCTAATTGAATCGCTGAGTAGTCTTCCAACATGGATCCCGCGGACGTGGATGTTAGTCTTGAAGTGGGCGACGATAAGGTAGGTCAATGTCTCAGCGCTTTCCCCATTTGCGCACGCGTTATTCTATTTGTGTTCCGTCGAGCTAATGTCTGACGCTCTCCGCGCTCACCATCTAGGTCTCCCACATACAGACTGAATCTGCACTTCCCCACGTGCTACCTTCTGTGGAAGACAACTTCGACGAAGACCCTGGCACTGCGTCCGTCTCTACCGGAGTGAAGCGCAAGCGTGTCACTACCCCAACACGCACGCAGGCACATTCATCTGCTGGGACCATTGACCCCCTCCCTTGGCACCTAGATTCTGCCTACAGTAACTCGCTAGACTCTTCGCCTGCAATTGACAAGTCCCGTCTGACTCGGCTTGGTAAGTCTCTTTCTTTCATCTCACCTTCTCTTTATTCCCAAATGACTGGACAAGCAACTCATTGCTCCGAATCTAGGAACCGAGGAGCTTGAAGGGTCTGTGTGGTCCCCACCCCCCACGCGTCAGCTTCATCTCGGTGCCATGGCTCCTCTAGAGCCCTCGGAGTTGCCTGGCCTTCCGCCCAACCCCAACCCCAGCTCGCGCGTTTGGGAATCTCACCGTCCTTCCAATCTGAACTTCACCATTTACGAAGACCCTCAGGACCAGGAGAGCCCCAGGGTCAGCCCTTTGCAGGAGGGGTTCCACACGATCGAAGAGAATAAAGAGAACATCTTCCTCACTAGCTCTGACTATGGTACCTCTGATGAAGATGAACAGGGCACTCGGCCCAACCTCTCTTGGAATGAAGCTTCCGCTGGCCCTCGCGATGCCTTCGGTCTCCCCCTCAACCATGAAATGTCAGATTTCGTCCGACCTCGCGATACGCCATTCCCCGAGCGCCACATGCGCCGCGGTCGAGAGGTCCTGCGGACCCTCTGGGTTGATGAGACACAAGTTGCCGAGGAAGATAATGGTCGGCTGCATGATAACGTTCTGACTGACGCCCAGCTTCGGGAGATTGAGCAGATTGAGGAAGGTTTCCAACGAGGACGAACTATGTTCCGCCCTAACCGCCCCTCTGCTTTGCGTGAAAATGCCCCCTTTCAGGCTCCGGCCAACTTTGATGATGACGTTCGCCGCGTCCTTGATTTCCAGCAAATCGATGATCCTCCCACTGCTACCGCTGAGGGAAACGAGGGTCGTCGCTCTGTCACTTTCGCGGAAAGCGAGGTGGAGCACCAGCAGCACCAGCCGGAGCAGGAACAGGAGCAAGACCAGTGATATGGGAAACTTACGGCTTCTGGCTCTGAGATTGTTCGCGATCTGATTGTTCCATCGCCTGATGATATCCTCTCGATCTTGTGAAGATTCCACTTTGTTCAGCACAATCCGCAATCTTCAGGTTTGTGATTAATCTTCGAATACGCTTTAACGATTCACGGTATGTATGACTAGCCTATTGATAGCCGATGAATCTATGCTATTTTGTCCAACAAAAAGTGCATCCCGCGTAAGCATTCTCGTAGATCTAAGCATAGAAACACTGTAGTTCTACATATTAGTGAATGGGAAGAAAGCCAATCTCAAACATAGTTGTACGCAATATATACCTGCATTGAGGGATGTTCTAAAACGATATCTTAAAAATCGTTTCAAAAGTCTTTAAAAATCTCATCAAAAGAGTCAATCGCATGCCAATCCACAATTCCCATAAGAAGACTCTTCCACAGATGCTCCCAATAAGACAGATACAGCTAGCAGTCTTTGTGTCCTCATCGGATTTGTAGTTTAGGCCTACTGTGATATCGGGCGTGTTTCATGTTGACCAGCAAAAAGTTGGCATCGCTCTTGCTCTGTAAATACACTGAGTCTCCTAGAAAGGACTTCTACTTCAAATTGAATGCTCATCTCTGCCATAAGCAGCTCATCTCAAATCCATCCTGCCATACAAAGTGCCGTGATCCATATTATTCCTTGGTTTTGTGGGATTCTTGTTTTCAAAATTTTTAGTTTTTTTTTTTTTTTTCATTCTTGGTGTTCCACTCTCCATTCTCTTGCCCATGCCTCTGCTGTAATGGTTACAGCAAGCTAGCTGCATTACTTAGCAGGCACAGATCTAGTAGATCTTCCGCTGGAAATAGCTTTGACGGTGGCTTTGGGTGCGGCTGTCCACGCATCTTTGGACGGTAACTGGACCCTAAATCCGACCTTTGGGTCATCGGTGACTTTACCAAACATCTCCAGGAGTTTTTTGATAGTTTTTCGGTCCATTAGCACACTTTGACTCATGACCTCACTGATCTCATTGGATTTTCTCTTCTGGGTCATCTCCATCCAATCATCAATGGAACGGTTGACCATGAGCATGACACATTCGACATCGCGCTGTTGGCCAAGACGCCAAAGACGATAGAACGCCTATCATTTTGTTATTAGAGCACTATGATCTTCCATTTTCCTTGGCCGTCTGACCTTGCTGATGGATTGAAAGTCCGTGTGGCTTCATCCAGAATAGATAAATCTTCACGTGCTCCAGATTTCTCTGCGGCTGGGATACTGGCAAGCATCTCTCTGAAGGCCTTTTGCTTGATTTTTTCTGTGGAGACCAACCCGGGGGGTAACGAATCCTTCCCTTTTCTGAACCCACCATCGTTGTGGAAAATACTTCGGATTTCTTTCTTTGTCAGTACTGTGGGCGGATATCGATATGTCTTCTGCTGTCCCTTTGCGCCAGGTGCTTGTGCTTCCTCGGTTTCAGGCGTAGGTTGCTTTCGAGCCCCTTTCTTCGAAAGCAACTGAGCAAGGCCAATTTCTTTGGCCTTTTGAACCCTTGCTTTTGCGACTCGTGTAATTGCGAGCTTTCCTTTAGCAGGTTTCTTCAAATCTGTCTCGTTTTGCGCTTTGCACGGAGGATCTTTGGGTTCAGACTGTGCTTCCGAGCCAGGAGAGGACTTGTTCTCACTCTCGGGCTCCGGTTCCGATGTCAGTTGGACACTCAGTTTACAAAGCCTGTCAGTTTTAATCTTTCTTCTTCGTTCGAGCTCTTCTTCTTTCCGCTTTTCATCCTCAATCTGCTGTTCGATCGAAGGAGATCGCAGGCTTTGAAATTGTTTCTTGTATTCATTGAATCTAGATTCATCAGATTATTATTTTTCTCACGTATTGATTGGCACTTACCCAGAAATGTCATTTTCCCCTAATTCGAGGGATGGGTCGCTGGTATTGGAGCTGATAGAACGTGAGGAATCATCGTCTTGCACGAACAAGCTTTTAACTGGGCATTCAAATTTTTCAATTGACTTTCTCACAGCCTTGTGGTGCTGGTGGAGAGCCATCAAGAAATTGGCACGCGGCATAGGCCGTTTTTGAGCTATGGAATCGTCGACCTCTTCTGTGATATCAATCATGAAACGCCCTTGAACTTGCTCTGCATTGTTGAACTCTTGGGGTTCCACCTTAATTTCTGGTTCCTGTTTGATATTGGGTGTTTGGTTGACGGTCAACGGCTTGTATCTACCCCAGGTTTTCATGCCCTGTTCATTCTCCTTGGGGAACTCTTTCTTGATCTGCGGGCAGTTCAATTGACCAGAAGTCGATTGTTCACTCCCCGAGCTCTGTGCTGGAGGATAAGACGGGGTTGAAGACATGTCCTGGATCTCATCATGGAGTCCGAAAGTGAGGTGGCGATCACTCAGTTTGAACTGGGACTGAGCCATTTCAGCTCTGTCCTTGTGGATTTCTTCTTCGTTTGAGCCCTTCATGTTGCTGGTGTCAAGGATTTGGGGAAGAGAAACAAATTCTGACGAGGTAGATTGAAGATCGAAAAGGTGTCAACTCGTGTTGGTGAAAAGGGAGGGGGGTTGCAATTGCAATGGGTGTGTGAAGGAGAGAGGAAGAATTTGCGAAGGGGACGAAGGCCTTTTATGGCTCCCTAGATATATGACAAAACAAAGTAACTAGGTAATAAGTGGCTTGGGTTGGTCGTTGTTTTAGAGAATCCTATTGCAACGAGAATTTGAAGGCGACAGGGAGATTATATGGTGTGAAGGAAGTAAACCCCTTTTATAACTACCACCCTAGGGCAAAAGATGCAACATAGAGAGGCGAAACAATCGGACGATGACCGGCTCGGGGGTTTTGGGGCCCAAATAGATGATAGGGTACCTTAATAACCAACGCCCTGGGCCTCAAAGGGGAACTCCTGAATCTAATATATATCTCGGTAGCTATCATGAACAATATCAGACAAGATGCTGATGAGAAGAGCATGTCGAGTGGTCCTTGTTGTACTTCAATCCATACAGTCCCTGGATATCGGTTCTCTAGTTAACACTCAATCCTTTCATCAACATTTACCAACAGTAGAAGATCTTGTGTCTTAACAAACTTCATCTTAACATGATCTTCATTGAACCTGCCTGATCAAATTCGGATATCTCTCGAGGGCATCCTATATCTTGCCTTCGAACTACCTCTTCCTCTCATTTATGAACCGTCTCTCTTAGTTGAATATTCTATATATAAAAGCCTCAACTTTTCTCTGTTCTCCTTTACTCTATCGGCATCTATTCGCCATCTCTGTCATCATCACATTCATCATCATTCACTTACTCATTGTTCCTCTACTCCGTACCCAATCTGTATCTCTTATTCCTTCTATTGGTGAACGCTGATCTTTCTCCACATGTGCTCCTTGATCGTCCAACTCTGCGATCTCCGACTCTGTGATCTCCAGTCATCGTTCTCTCGCCCTCCGCTGTTTCAACCCACTCAACTGGACTGTGGTCGTCGACTGCGTTTGAAAAGTTTTCTTTATATCAACCAGGTTCATTTTCGTGCTCTGCGTTGCTTCACTCGAGTCATCACTTCATCCCTAGGATAATATACCGGGGTCCTTTGCCTCATCCCAATCTCGAGTGCGTGCATCTGCAAGTTTTCTGTTCAACATTCCTCACCAAATCTTTCATTCTCCTCATCATAGTTCTCCTTACCCAAGTCAAGAATACGGTGAGGGTTCCCCATTTGTTTCACTGCCCAATCTTCCGGCAGCGCCACTGATCTGTCTCGCAATCTGAACATGCAACAACCCGTCGAAATGGATCAACCAACTGAAAGCGCTGCCTTCCTAATTAATGAGGTCCCATCGGAGGAGACCCCATCGGAGACTTCAAATAATTCCAATAATACGCAGGTGAGAGCTGAGCCAGACTGTCCACCAAACAATCTGGCCAACGTCCCAGATCTTGAAATCGGCACCCCACCTGCTAAGCCAAACGAGGAACTGCGCGCATTCGTCCCCGATTCAAAAGTGCAAGACAACGATGACCCCGAGCCAGATAATTTGTCCAAAGGGTCCGAAGAGGGACCGCTAGATGAAACAAGCTCAAACGAACGATCCGACAATGAGCTTTCTTCTGACGAGGAGTTCGAATTTGCCTCGGATGATCAGTTCCCGAGTGACTCCGACTCGGGGTCGTCTGACGATGATGGCGATTTTGATCCCATCGACTACATTACGAA
Organism: Penicillium digitatum; assembly: GCF_016767815.1. NCBI lineage: Eukaryota > Fungi > Ascomycota > Eurotiomycetes > Eurotiales > Aspergillaceae > Penicillium > Penicillium digitatum. The sequence continues at coordinate 713,339 of NC_089386.1, read as the reverse complement.
GCCAACCAAGAAGAGGCCCCGGAAAGAAGGAAAAAAGAAGGCCAAGACCTCAGTCGCCTTGACTGAGAAGGTCAAAGATCTGATGAGCAGCAAGATTCTGAGCACTGCAAACGCCAATGCAAATGCGAGCGATGTACCTGGGTCCCAGAAAAAGGACAAGTCGAAAGCGCTCGCGGAGGTGATTGCAAAGCTTCCAAAGAATGACCGATTGCAGGCCAAAAAAGACGTAGCTGAATTGATTGAGAGCTCCAAGAGGTTCACGCCTTCCGCGAAAATCGTCACCATGAACTGGGAGGTTAGGGGTCTCAACACTTTGCTGAAGCATCATCAGGTTTGACTCTTGATTTAATCAATTTCAATCTTGATACGTGACTAACGATTGAAATAGCTCAAGGCAGCTGCGTGGATGGTAAGCTTGACCATATAGGGGCTGTGACATGATGGTGAGCTGACCTGCATAGCTCGACCGCGAAAGCTCGGAGGAAGAGCCAAATGGAGGCTTGCTCTGCGACGAAATGGGCCTCGGGAAAACACTTACAGCTCTCGGTAAGAACGAGGAATATGATCACGACACAGTATCAGAAAGCTTACCTTTTCGGAAGCAATTATCGCGAACGAAAAGTTCCCACCTCGTTCAAAAGCTCCCACCCTAATTGTTGTGCCGAGAAGTTTGGTTGCACAATGGTATGTCTCACTCTTTGATCTAAAGACAAGGGTTGTGTTTCTGACCTCTAGCATTATAGGCTCGATCAGATCTCTACGCATTGTGTAGAAAAGATAAGCAAGGACGTCCTCGAGCATTTTGCTGGTTCACAAACGAGACGGCAAGATGTCGCGAAGGCGATGCGACAAAAACGTATTGTGTAAGACGATTTTTGAAACCAGTGACTTTTATTGCCACTGACTCTAATAGGCTCACCACATATGAGCAAGTCTGCAATTCATATCCGAAGCTAAAGCCACCAGTTACGATCAAGACACCTGAAGAGCTGGAAGCCTGGCGGGAAGAAGAATTCAATTGCAGGGTTGGACCTCTCCACAAGGTTGAGTGGCACCGAATTGTCCTTGATGGTTAGTACATGGCGTTACTATTAAAAGAGATCGATTGCTGTTGGTTCTAATTCTGCTTCGCAGAAGCACATTCCATTAAGAACAAGGATTCCGCCACCTCGATTGCTATCCGAGCCCTGAATGGCAAATTCAAATGGGCTTTGAGTGGCACGCCTTTGCACAAGTAAGAATCAGTTCCGATGGCGCGCTCTGAACTGACTGAAATATTTGTACTGACTATCTCCTCTAGCGGCGTGGGAGAACTATACCCATACCTCCATTTCATCTTTACGTCGGAAAGAATGGAGTATCAGACCTTCTTGAAGAAGTACTCTAAAGTTAGTCTCGCGGAGCCTTTGCTTCAAAATCCAAAGCTAACCTTCTACTCAGGGGTTGGACCAAATTCTTGAGACCGTACTGCACCGCAGTACATACAGTACCCAGATACTTGGCAGGCCTATCGTGACACTTCCCGGCATTATTAACAGGGTTGTGGAGGTTGAGCTCTGCCAAGCTGAGAGGCACCTTTATCGAGAGATTCAAGATGTTGGCATTGCGATGCTCACTGGTAGGTCTGGAAACATTGGTGACGAAGTACTCAGCGCTAACACAGCCCATAAGGCTTGGCCCAAACGAAAGAACGGCCAACAAGATGCATCTTGGCCGTTATTACAATGCTGAGAATGTTTGTGAGCCACCCGCTCCTCGCTCAGAAGTTCCTCGAGGTCGTTCTTAATCAAGGTGTGATCAAAGCGCTCAAAGCTATGGCAGAAGAGAAAGGTGTTGCTGAGACCCCATCTGGAATCATCATCAGCTTGATTCTGGCTATGGGAGACAAGGTTGCCCCCCGACCAAAGCCTCCAGGAAGTTTTTCCGAGCTGCTTGGAATATATCACAAACACATGATGAAGGTCCGTAAAGAAGAGGGAGTGTATGCGGAGCTTTCGTACAAGATTTGCCCCCTTTGCATCGAGACTGTGAAGGAATACCGGCCGTTTGTTATCACATCCTGCTATCATCTTTACTGCAAAGGGTGCTTCGACGGACTTCCTGACCAAGACGGAAAAATTGACACTGCCACTCGAGTCTGCAGCTCCTGTAAGAAACCTATTGAGGAGGCTGGGTATTCCGATGATTCTCCAAAAACTTCACCAAAGAAGGGCTCGCCAATGAAGAGAAAGCAGTCCACGCCGAAGCCTAAGGGCAAGAATATCTTCGCGAAGCGTCCTCGATCAACATTCAAGAAACAAGTTCTGCATAGAGATCCTTCAGATGATGAGTGGGATGAGCCCGTTGAGGATGCGGATGATTGGGTCGCACGTATTGGCAATCGCATGCCTTCAGCAAAAACTACAGCGATTCTGGATCTCATCGCAAAGTGGATGAAAGAAGATGAAAACGTGAAAATCGTCATCTTTGTTCAGTTCCTGAAGACTGTTCAGATTCTTCAGTACATGTTCGATGAAGAGGGCTGGGAATACGCAATTGTATGTCAAGGCTGGAAGAAGAAACACCCATCGAGTCAGATTACTAACTTCGATCTAGATTACAGGAAAGGTATCTCCCACCTCGCGTGATCAACAAATCGAGAAATTCGGCAAGGACAAAGACATCAAGATCATGATCTCTTCCCTGAAGACTGGTGGTGTCGGTCTCAATTTGACCATGGCGAACAAGTGCATCCTCGTGGATCCTTGGTGGAATGAAGCAATTCAAGACCAGGTAAAGGAGTCGATATTGGGATTTCAAAAGGGTTGAAAGGTCACTATAAAGCTAACGATAGGTTGCTAGGCGTACTGTCGTCTGTATCGCATTGGACAACCGCGCCTTGTGGAATACGTCCAGATTGTGGCTAAAGGATCGATTGACACATGGATGATCAATCTCCAGAAAGAAAAGACCCGCAATATCCATCAGCTGTTTAGTGCGGACTCGCTCAAGGAGATCCTCGGTTTCTCTGGGGATATCCATGAAAAGCCAGATGGTGGATTTTCCATTTTGACTAGCAAGGAAAACAACCATGCCCACACCTGGGCACAGTGTGTTGAAACAGGGATCCTTAACGTGGTGGATTCTTTGGAAGAGGATTAGAAGGTTATTTAGCAGATGACGAAGAAAAGGAATGAGAAAGAAAAAAATATGATGTGGAGGAGCAGGTAAAGGCGCAGATCGATGGATTTAAGCAGCGGCTTGTTTCAGCTGCGAAGGGGCATTTATTCTCATGCGTTGCCCTGATGGTTTTCCTGGACAGGCACATGCACATTCATTTGACTTGATAAAAATTTAAACTCATTTGTAGTCAATAGTCTATAGTCTACATAGAGCATGAATTCCACTAGACTAGAAAAGCAAAGACGGCGGCGGCCCCTGTTAGACTTTGATGATCCGATCCATATAGGAGCATGCCAAAGTGTTCGTACTGGTTCTTTTCGGATGGCCTTCCAGGTGGTCTGTTAAGATGTCCTCGAAGTCAGTAAAAAAAGAATCAACCGTGTAGAGGACTTGAAAAATCCCAAGCCCTCAAATCTTGAATCGTCTTCCGTCTTTAATCGCGAGAGCCACCTCATTGTAGGCCCCGGGAAACATCTACTGAGAGTCAAAGCAAGGGAGCAAGTAGTAGCAAGAGAGAGGAAGAGTGATTCATATCATTCAGAGCCCTAACCAAAAGTGGTCCGGTGAATGTGATACATCATGCAACAAATACTGGAAGAGAAGGTTTCAATTTCATGGCAAAATCCTCGCAATATAACATTGACATGAAGAAACACCACCAATTGATTACTTTAAAGATTATAGAAACGAAAAGCGAAAGGCCCGGGATTTATGTAACCTCCCGGCCAATCTTAGAGGACGAAGATATAGAACAGCCCGAGTAAGAGCCAGCGAGTCAAGTGGACTAGCCGGCTGGGTATCACAGAAGAAACCGGGTTGGAGATGGCATGCCGGTATACAGGCATATGAACAGAGTGCATTCGCTGGCCGGTGAGACAGACCATTGAGTAGACACTCCAACGCGAACGAGAACCGGATGGAAACCAAGAACGCAGAGATGGCGCTTAGTAGTCAATTTTCTCCTCGTAGATAGGGGGCTGGCCCTTTTCCTCGTTCCACTGGATCCTGCAGTTCTCGTCAAGATAGGCGTCCTCGTCCGTGATGGGGATGACCCGGGAGGTGTGCGCGACTTCCTGGGAGCTGACTCCGAGGGCGTCGCGGGGAATCCAGAGAAGAGGAGGCTGCGAGTTGATGGCAGGGTGGCAGTAGGCATCACGCTCAACCTCGGCAGAGTAGGTGGGGACCTCCGAAGATCCGGGAACCAGCTTGCGCAGCTGGTAGTAGTTGTGGTATAGGTCCGGACGCAGGAACTTTGTGAACACGTTCGGCTTGGGCGCTTGCGACGAGTTCTCGGTGAGACCCTTCTCGGCGGAGTCGACGAGACCGTTGTCCATGTTGGCGACACCGCTGTCGCGGGGGGCCGAGATGGAGCCACTGGCGCCGTTTAGGTCCTCGATCTTAGACTTTTCGTTCAAGGTACTGATGTTGGCATTCTCGGCAGCGAGCAGACTCTCCTCCTCTGCCTCTAGATTCTTGGGCAAGTAGTTGAGGAGAGGATCCGTGGCGGTGTTCATCGAGATATGGAACAGGATAACGAAGACCAAGAAGATGATCATCAGGATCAGGGGACCGAGGGCCATTCTGTTGGCGCCAGTGCCAATGGCGAACAGACCAATCAGGCAAACCACAGACAGGTAGCATCCGACAGTGAGGTGTTGCAGAGCACGGGTGTAGGACCGACCCTGGGTGTCGATGGTTGCGTTCGACACGTACAACAGGTTGTACCGGAAAGCGAAGTAGAACAGGTAAAGACCAATGGTACCGAAGCCCATGACAAGTGGTGCAATGCAAGAGTAGACAATTGCTAGAACAAAAGTAAGTACCATAATTAAACCAAATGCATCATGGGATTTGACATACCAACAACGGTCAACAAAGTGAAGGAGGGGTAAACAGTGCCCCATCCGAGACCAGACAAGCTTGACCAACGAGTGTAAATCTTGCGAGGGGTGCTATCAAGCAACCGGCCCAAAACCTTTCCCAGGATAAGGCTGGAAATCTGGAGAAGAGCACCGGCGCTGAAAGACAATCCCTGCAGAATGATGTACGAGATGTAGAAGTTGGACGCAGTAGGGATCTTCTGGGCCAGCAGGGAGGCAGCCGAGGAGGGGTTGTGAATGATACTACTGACGACACTGGTAGCAGATGAGGCAACGGTCACCACCAGGAAGACCTGAACGATCTGGAAAGCGAAGAACCAGTTCTGGACAGTCAATTCAACGGCGGCCAAACTGGGAGCACCACCCAGCTTGGCCATCAGGCGAAGGATGATGGGAACTAGTGCCATGAGGACAGCCATCATGACGGTGGGCAGAAGGCCGGTAATAACACCCTTAATCCATGACGGCACACTATTGATAAACCTCAGGAAATGAACGATCTTGGTCAACGAGTCAATGTTGGAGATAGCACCAACGACTGCAGTGGGAATGGCCCAGAAGACGATCATAGCGCAAACAAAAGCAAGAGTACCAGCGTAGCGACCGAGGCGTTCCCACCACTTGATGCGGAGATTAGACCAGATAACCTGAGTGGGATCTAAACCAATGTAGCGAGGGCTCATGTGCAGGGGAAGGTTGTGGGCCACAGACTGGAAGGAGGCCTGGGCATCGGACTGATTGTAGAATTCTATAAAGACGGAGGAGACCAGCTTGGTTTCTCCAGCGCGGTGCTTGGCCTGCAATTCCTCGATTTCGGGAGAGAGACGCTCAATTTCCGAGCGGGCCCAGTTGATAGTGTCGACTTTCTTACCAATGAGCATCGTGAGACGGTGCGTGGGACGGTCCTTGGCCTCCACCCAACGAGCAGCAACGGAGCCAGACTCATCATCGAACTGGCCATCGCCAATGTCAGTCTCGGGGCTCTCAGCGGAGCCCTGCTTCTTCAGAGCCTTGCTGCGCGCCTTGTTAGCAAGCACAATGAGCTTGGTCTCCGCACCCTCAAGCATCATCGCAGCAGCGTCGCGCTCCTCGACCTTCTCCTCGAGCTCCTTAGTATCGGTTGCTATCCAGACGTTCTTAACCTTGTCACGGCCGAACATGGTGCGAAGCTTGTCCTTATTCAAAAGGTCCTGGGTAACGGTCGTAAACAGAACGGTGCGAGACGAGAGGCGGCCAGCATAGGCAGGCGAGAAAAGGTATGCCTGGCGTAGATTGATATAGAAGAGGTGCTCGCGGGTGATCATGAAGAAGATGAAGCTGACAAAGATCCAGGCGAGGAAGCAATGCGCGTAGTAACGACCGTACTGAGTTTCGTGAATATTCGAAATGCTCAGCTTGTTCAGTTGAATCTTTCCACCGCCACCAGTGGCATTAACGGGCCACAAGATGGGAAAAGTGATACAGCAACCCACAAACAACATAATCGAGCATAGTTTGAGGAAACGAAGCATCAGGTAGGCGTCCATTGAGTGATGCTGGAGGACATACGTGTCGGGTAGCTGGTACATGGCCTTGATCCAGTCCCAAGTTCCGGTCGGAGATTCGGGGGTGCGCTGCGAGGGACGAAGGTATCCAATGTAGGTTCGGGGCATATACATTCTGCGATTGCTCTTACGCAGAATGACGAAGAGCAACACCATCACAACGAAGGAGATGAGGGCAGGGATTAGGGTGGTGAGTAGGCCAGACAGTGTTGGCGTGGTGTCCTGCAGGCCATTGCTCTAGTATCATTAGTAAAGGACCAGCTACTCCGTACCTAGGTGTGCGATAGGGCTTACCGAGTCCCTGGCAACCAGCCGGTGAGCGGCATCGTTGGCCATTCTGACTTTATTCGCAAGATGATATCCAAAATGTTCAAGAACACAATTCAATCTCACGTGGGTGAAAGTATAAGAGGAAAAGAGGGAGGGGTTTGAGTCTCCCCCAGGTGTGAGAGGGAAATAACAGACAAGAGGGGGAAAAAAAAAAAGAGAAGCTTAAAGTTGAGTAAAGGCCCATGGACAGCAGGGAGGAGAGGGGCCAGGATCTTCGATCTGTCTGCGTAATTGGAGCACTTCAGATTGTGTTTTCGTGTTAATTAAATTACTTTCCTATTTGGGATTTTAAAGGAATTTCTTTTTTCTTCAAAATTTTTTTTAAAAAAAAAAAAAAATAGAATGTAAACGAACCTAATGTCACATCTAGCGCTGGTCAATCCATGGCAAATGGGCAATCCAGACTCTTTCCTTATGATCGCGAACCAAAGTTCCTCTTCGCAATGACCTAATTCACGGGTGGCCCCATTTTCTCATTCAATCACATGCAGTAATTTCTTTTTCTTTTCTCTTTTTTTTGCGTTTGATTAATTTTTCCATTCGGAGATGTCCGCCACACCACCCAGCCACATCTCCGTTGTACCTGAATAAGCTTCACGTCCTCCGTACTCCGTGCAACACAACTCACTTGATAAAGATCATGACGCTCAATTAATAAGCTTTGTTAATTTTGTAGTTAACTGCGCAAGGGATGCTGTGAGTTAAACAAAAATTCTAGGAATACTTCGTACGTATGGTGTACAACGTGCAGAATACAAAATCCTCGGTCGCACATAATCGAAATTAGAGCAAGCCCCAGAGAATTTTTGTCAGTTGGCCCTTGGAGAATCCAGGGGGGGGGGTTGTACATTGCTTCCCCACAGATAACAGTCCTCCTCCAGGCGGACATAAGGTCGCTTAGGATGTTAGTGCTCTCATATTGCTACAGCTTCTAACTTTTTGCTTTGTCTGTGGACCATGAACATCATTGCAGTCTGCCGAGTCATTGCACACCGATTCCCGCTAAGTCAGGAGGTGATCGTCAAATGATCATTTCACGCGAAGTACCGAGTACGGAGCACCTGAGATGGATCCAATAATTCTTGTAGATCGTGATTTGTCGCTACAAAGAGCGCTAAAGCGAGCTAGTGGGCTACACTATTGACTCGGATCGGTGTTTTCAGTGGGGCCAAGATTTGCATGAAACCCCCTTCGCGAGTTGAAATTGGTAACCGTCACGGAATACGGAATATTAGGGTGGTGTTTGGTGGGTAAATTTAGCGAGCTCTAAGAAGGATTGACATTCTCACAACTTGAAACCTCAGCTGCGCCCCCAGACAACAAGCGCTGCATTAACCACTCCGTACGCCTTCGTGAAAAAACAAAAAAAATTGTTTCCATATAAGATTCCAGGGCTGTTTTATGAACCATGGGCAATAAATTAATTCAGGACTATTACGATGTACTCACATTGTAACCTAAGAGTCACAGCCAACAAATTGCATGACGATCGATCTCACAAGTCGTGGATGGAGGCGACGCGAAACGCCGACGGATAGCACTCATGTACGTCGGGACAATTTTGTTGTGGAGATACCTCGGCATTACGCATGCGCTCGGGGCTCATAGAGACCTGATCTGCCAAGTGGTGTGGCAACGTCTGAAGAATCATGGAACTTTTTTTTCCCTCTACATTGATTACGTTGATGTACTACAACAGAGAGAATATCAATAGGTCTGAAAATCTGGAACCGGGGGGGAACCAGTCCTGGAGCTTCCAAGGTTTTCCCGTAGTCTCCACTGGGGTGAACTCAATGACGCTTAGACTTATCCCGATGCTCGGGTCATTCAGGACAGCCAAGACATTCCACTCGTGCCTGGCTTTGGTGTTTACACCATGGTTGTATTCCGCCTAGAGTAGCTATGCTGAGTTAAAATTACAGAATTTTCATTGAGAACGGGGTGCACTATATCGAAGCTCCTCTTCAAACGCAGTGACCCCACGGAGAGGTGTCTGAAAAGTTAAGAAACTCATGAGAATCTCATTAAACTGGAACTGGAGGTCCGGCCGTAGCCGTTTGTGTGCCTTGAGCAGCTCGCCAGTGGACCATCCACGCTCGGGATCTTGTAAATCGGAGTCGTGTCCTTCCTCCAGCAGTAACCACAGAAGGGTTTCGCAAGCTGGATCCCGATCGAGGTGATGCTGTGTGGCCACGGTACATAAAAAGTGAAGGAACCGATCGGTCTTATTTGGGGACTCTTGGAAATCCCACAGTGCAGCCGTAATATAAATGAGCGCCGCCGTTCGGGTGACCTCTTGAGTATGTGCATCACGGACCACATAGATACGTGACTCATACGGCACCTGGGAGGGCCGTGGTCCACTAGACAGCAGGGAAAATAAAGGACATTCCATCTCAAAAGCCTTGAGTCTGTGAGGTGCATGGAGGAGGTATTCGGGGGAGCTGTGTTGCCGCATGAGATCTTCGGCTCCGTGTAGAAAAGTGAGCAGCCATTGCTGCTCAGTCAAACTGATCTCGGGGCCTTCTGGCATCATAAGGTATCGGACGTAGTGGATGAATACTTCCACGGGCCTGTTGGTTCCTGTTCTCGGTCGCATGACCTGGACCGCCCGGTCAACGTACACGTGGGCCAGTTGCTTGCTCCCGAAGCGCCCTTCGTGCAAGGCCATTCCACCCAAGGCCATGGCAAGATCATCCGCTCTAACCAGCACCGAGCCTGACATGGCGTCATCGATAAGTTTCGCAGCTTGGCCAACATGACGCTGGATTTCGGTGCTGTCGGACAGGCCGTACAGTTGTGCTTTCCACCGCGCGCAGTATGATAGGACTACTGCCTTGAATGAAAGAGGGCTTCCCATAGCTGTGCGGAAAATCTGATTTTTAACGTAAAGGTTTTGTCCGGACCAGTACGTCAACTTATTCCTCCAATAATCAGCCAATTCAATATCTAGGCTGTCGTACTCAATTGGGAGACTAGCAAACGGATCCCTTCGCGAAGCGTCGAGCATGGTGACTGGCGAGCCAATGTGTGGTAGCGCGGATGTATGAGGTTGTGATTTCAAATTGGAGAATCTGATTTTTAGCTGTGCCACACCGTGATATTAGCATTTAGACCCATCATCTTTGCAGCGAAGCCTACACCTAGATATGCTAGCCTTGGCTGTAGCCTAGAGACTTGATTAGAGGAAAGTGATTCCCATACCGAATTTTCTCCGTTGTGAGAGTCTTGCGCAGATGTAGGGGGCGACTCCAGTCGTGTCTTTTCGATAATTCCTGCCTCATTCTTCACCACATGTGTGGTATAACCTGGGATTTGCTCTGTGGGGGATGTCCACCGCGAAATTTTGCGCTGTTTCCTTTTTTCCTGTACATGGTGGCGCATAACATGCGCACGCTTTTCTTTGGATGACGAGTTCTGATCAACAAAGTAGAAGTGCTGGTTCTTGGGAGGTGTGCTAGTCGACTTGGCGGCACGTCGTCGCCTTCCAAGTTTGGCCATTTGAGGGCCATGCCCAGAGGCAGATGGTGCTGCTTGATAAGCTTTAGCCGATTTTTGCATACAAGTTGAAAGATTGGCTTGTTAAGACGGACAGGGAGGCGTACCCGATGCATCCGTGTCAGACGGGCCCAACGGCGGGATAGCGTTGGGCCTGGCCAGTGTCGATACTAGCCGTCGTTCGTTCTCAGACATGTCGAGCTGGGAAAAAAATTTAAAATAGATTCTTTTTGTCAAACACAATAGAGCAGTTAAGACTGCTTAACCAACCGATAGTCGCCAAGATTCCTCCAGCCAAGGACTCGGGATATGGAAGAGACCATCGCAAGACATACAAGTTCTATGTCATGATAGTGTCAGAGGGTCACGGAGAATCCGTTCGGAGGAAAGGGTGATGCGGAAAGCACGCTAGCACAGAATAGTCTAACTTCTGAGGCAACACAACGCGAGGGGAAATATAATTCCACGGGAACTGATGGGATGCAGATGCTCAAGTCCGGCGGAGAAGCTCTTAGATAAGCGCCAAGCATCAACCATTTACCCAATTGATAAACTGGCAGTTGATTATTTCCGAGATGGCCCACTGAGTATATGCACACATGCGTGGTAGATCACATCTAGCACTACGTTGTTGACTTGTTCACTGTCCCACTCTGTGCTTCAAAAAATCTCAGACTTACAGTAAGAGTATGGAACATTTCATTTCAAATATAGATCATGCTACGGAGTATACTCCCGAGATGTGAAGTACCAAGGATTTGGGATATATCATTTAAAGTGGGTTTCTGTTTGAGGGGCTCACGGTCATATCTCCCTATTTGTCACATATCTCCAGTGAAAAGGGGTATTGCTTTATGACTCTTATGTTATGATTGACAAGTAATTCGGACCAAATAGGCCAAACTGGCCTGCATTGCAGTTTTCAAGTCCATACTACCCCATTGAACCTTTGATTCATAGGTATATATCAGATGAACATGTTTCGAGTTTTAAAGACCAGAGGTTGGGCCAGCTCGGGAAACTCGGGAGCTAGTTAGCATTTGTGCGCCTCACATGAGCGGTAGTGGGGGCGCCAAGCAGATGTTATTTGCAGTGAAGATGAAGAGGACCTATTGCCTGTATGGGTTAGCGTAATCTGTTACATAAGGAAACCACTTAACGCGTCGGTGTAGGATCAACTATTATTCCGAGAACGCGTTCGCGTCGCGCCTAAGTTGCCCAAGGAGACCCGCGAAGGACCCACGAAAAACTAAGATAGCAAATTGAGTCTACGATACCGTCTCTCCACATTTCCCTTTTTTCCCCCTCAAGACGTGGGAGCTTCATACCCTTTGGTTTTAACACTGGCCAGCTTCAGGCCATCGGTTCTTTGTCATGTCTTCCCTTTTCGACGCCGTGATCCAGTCCGAGCTAGGCTCTGCGCCTTCTCGTGATCAAAATCTCCGATCCGACAATTTGCCCAGCTCCCGACGCTCCGAGAGCAATGGTCCTATGAGTGATATGAATGCCTTCCCAGATGACCAAGTCGTCGGAGCAGGAAGCTCGACAATCAGCCGTATGCGGAATCCATATGCCCCTGGCCCTCCGCCGGTGGTCGATGAGGCGGCAGAGAAAGTCCAGCAGGCATTCGAAGAGCTGCTCGAGTCATATATCGATGAACCCTCATCTTCTGCGCCCCCTTCATCCGGAGAATTTCTTAGTGACAAGTATTATATTGCTCAGATCAAGGGGATGAAAAAATTCGAGCTGTCAACTCTTTACGTTGATTTCACACACATCCTCAATCCCGTCTTGGCAGATGCCATTGCCGGCCAATACTATCGATTCCAACCCTTTCTCACCAAGGGACTTCACAATCTCATCGCCAAGTACGAACCAGAATATTTCGTTTCCCACCGAATGACTGCCAGCGCTTCTTCGCGAGCCAGTACCTCGGTTGCCTCGGCATATGCGGGTGTTTCAGACAATCCCGACCTCGAGCGGCAGATCCGCGAAAAGACTCGCCACCAGCAAACTGACAAATTGTTTGCCCTTGCATTTTACAATCTACCTTTGGTTTCCAGACTGCGACAACTTCGGACGAATCAGATCGGAAGATTGCTTTCCGTCTCTGGTACCGTCACAAGAACTTCAGAAGTTAGACCGGAATTGTCGTTGGGAACTTTTATCTGCGAAGGTTGCAAAACTGTGGTCCCGAATGTTGAGCAGACTTTCAAATATACGGAACCAACGGAGTGCCCTAATAACACCTGCGGCAACCGCGTGGGATGGCGCCTGGATATCGGAAAAAGTACATTCGTCGATTGGCAAAAAGTCAAACTCCAGGAATCGTCGCATGAAATCCCGACTGGTAGTATGCCACGGACAATGGATGTCATCTTGCGTGGTGAGATGGTTGACCGCGCCAAGGCCGGTGAACGCTGCGTCTTTACGGGTACCCTGATTGTCGTTCCTGATGTCAGTCAATTGGGTCTTCCCGGTGTGCGCCCCGAGGCCGTCCGCGATAACAATTCCTTCCGGGGTAACGAAGTCGGTGGTAGTGGAGTCTCTGGATTGAAATCTCTGGGCGTGCGCGATCTCACTTACCGTTTGGCCTTCCTTTCTTGCATGGTTACCCCAGACACAACGACTCCTGGCCAGAAGCCGGAACAGCAGCTGAGTGGCCAGTCAAATAACATCCTGGCTTCCTTGAACCAGAACCAGGAGGCTGAAATTGGGGATGATTCAGCCCAAGAAGCTTTCCTGCAAAGTCTCACCCCGGCTGAAGTCCAGGATCTCAAGCGACTGGTGCACTCCGAATATATTTACTCCCGTCTTGTGGATTCGATTGCGCCCATGATCTGGGGTCATCGTCAAATCAAGAAGGGTCTGCTTCTGCAGTTAATTGGTGGTGTCGGCAAGTCGACATCATCCGAGAGCCTGAAACTTCGTGGTGACATCAACATCTGCATTGTTGGTGATCCATCGACCAGCAAGAGTCAATTCTTGAAGTGAGTTTTGCGAGCGCTTCACACATCGACATTGGTTGCTGACATGGTTCCTCAGATACGTCTGCTCATTGCACCCTCGTGCAGTGTACACCAGTGGTAAAGCCTCTTCGGCGGCTGGTTTGACCGCTTCGGTGGTGAAGGATCCCGAGACAGGGGAGTTCACTATTGAAGCTGGTGCCCTGATGCTCGCGGTATGTTCCAAAAATGGGCTTCAATCCCGTGTGGATTCATTGCTGACCTTTTCTTTATAGAACGGTGGTGGTATTTGTGCCATTGACGAATTCGACAAGATGGATGTCGCTGACCAGGTCGCTATTCACGAAGCCATGGAACAGCAGACAATCTCTATTGCCAAGGCTGGTATCCATACTACTCTCAACGCTCGCGCATCAATTCTCGCTGCGGCCAACCCCGTCAATGGTCGCTACGACCCAAAGCAAACCCTTCGGAACAACTTGAACTTCAGCGCTCCCATCATGAGTCGTTTCGATGTTTTCTTTGTTATTCGCGATGATCCCAAGGAGTCTGTTGACCGCAGTTTGGCCGAGCACATTGTCAACGTGCACATGAACCGCGATGAGGCTGTTGAACCCGAACTGAGCACAGAACAACTGCAGCGCTACATCCGGTTCGCGCGCACATTCCGCCCCGTCTTCACTGACGAAGCGAAGACACTGCTGGTCGAGAAATATAAGGAGTTGCGCTCCAATGACGCCCAGGGCGGCGTGGGCCGCTCTTCCTACCGTATCACTGTTCGTCAGCTTGAGTCTTTGATCCGGTTGTCCGAGGCTGTCGCCAAGGCCAACTGTGTCGAAGAGGTCATTCCCAAGTTCGTCATCGAGGCATACGATCTTCTCCGCCAAAGTATCGTCACGGTTGAGAAAGACGATGTCGAGATTGAAGATGATGTGCCCCCTCGCGCCAACGGCGTTGACGAAGACCAGGAGATGGCCGATGGCGATCACGAGGGTGACAGTCCCATGCGCGATGTCGCAGAGCCGGCTCAAGCTCCTGCCCAGCCGGAACGCCAGAAGACCAAGATCACTTACGACAAGTATGCCAAGATCCTGAACCAGATCGTCCGGCGCGTACACGAGGACGAGGTGAACTCGGGCGAAGGTGTCGAGCAAGAAGATCTTATACTCTGGTACTTGGAACAAATTGAGGGTGAACTCAACACCGAAGAAGATTACGAGCGCGAGCGGGAGTTGACCGGCAAAGTTTTGAAACGCATGGTCAAGGTTAGTCGCTCTTTACTCTGGCAATATCTACCATTCCTCTCAGGCACTCACAAACTTCTTCTTATAGGACAAAATTCTGCTGCGTATCTCCGGGTCTGGTCTCATGGATGGCACTGGCGATGTCGCTCAGCAAACTGACGGAAAGGTCCTTTTCGTCATGCATCCCGATTGCGCTTTCGAGGAGATGTGAGACGAAATTGTACTTTTTGTCGTTTGATTATGTTGGTCTGTTCCTTCTGTCGTGCTATCTGTATTCTAGGGCTGGGCTCTGTTGGGTATTTTCAATGGGTTAAAAATAGAAAGGAGTAGGGGGGGGGTTACGAATGATATCCATTTAGTTCTTACGTTCAACGAAGCATTGAAAGATACTGAATTCACGTCCACATCACAACATACACTATGTTAATTTTCTTCAATCTGATATCAGAAAAAGGAAAATTGAAGTCTAAAAGAGAATGTGAGATCAGAGCCCGATCTTCTCCGAAAACAGGATTCCGAACCCTAGCACGCAGGCATGGCTTGATCTGGCTTTCCATGCCTTTTTCGATCCTTTGAAAGATCTGACTTCATTCGGGTTTCCTGTATTGCATTTTTGCTTTACGCCACTCGATCCATTTTTGGGTCGCCTATCTGCTGGTCACTACCAATTTCTTTGCCGATCGCAATAGACGGGAGGGCACTTTGACCCTCAGTTGTTTAGTGCGCAGAGCCAGGATAGGATCTGTTAAAAATCAGTGATCGAGTCTCTTAATCTTCACTCCAGCCTTTACGGTCCGATGTGCTCGTTTTGGCTAGGGCCAGGTTCGTGGTGACCAGGTCTAGGTTCGAGATCATCACGAAGTGGTTCTTACTCAATGTTGCTGTTCCGTTTGAGACACAGGTGATGGCGAGAAGACGAACGAGGGTGGTCAAAGATAATTCTCTGGGAGCAGAGAAGGCAGACATCAAGATAAATCCGAAGCTGTCGCACATTGGAGACTCCAGAACAGGATTCGAATTCATCGTCAGACCGGTAAAGAGCTTGCTTCTAGACTGGCTCACTTCGTTCACGGTCAGAATGGACCATCTGCCTGATTGGAGTTCAAGTCAACTCCAGTCCCTTGCCACCAGGAGATAACCTCACCCGGCCCCAGACGTCAATCAAACCGTGTTACTCGGAGCTTCATGTTTGGTGCCACGGTTGGCGCCAGGTCACACTCGATGCTATGGCCTTCGTACGGCTGAGCGAACGATAAGCTCATTTTCATCGTATTGACTCTGTTGTTTTGACGTGGCCAGCTCGCTTGTGAAAGACGTTGTATATGCTGATAGTTCATCTACAAAGGCTTCTACGCGAAATTACCCGGGGGACAGGCTACTCAGTCGATGCGTCTTAATCATGCTCGGGCGAAGATACAAAGAAACGGATTCAAGATTGGATATGTACATGATGATTTCCCATTTTATCGACAATAGAAGCCCCCTCCTCCAATGATTTTGCAGAACCATCCGATCAGCACCAAAAGGGCTGTTCCGGGCCATGTCCGACCAGTACACCAGAATGGGATCTGTACATTTCATCATCGAACCCGATGGATTGGCCGATGTGGCGCTTAGAGCTGACCAAAGCAAGCGGCGTTGTCGGCGGCACACTGAGCGTGGTTGGCGTCGGGGCCAGTGCGGCAGGTATCGAAGGCATTCGAGCAGCACTCGGCGTGGTTGGCGGCGCACTCGGCGTGGTTGGCATCCACGCCGATACGGCAGGAGTTGAATTCCTTCTGGCACTGAGCGTTGGTGGCGGCCAGGGAAACGGTGGCAAGAGCCAGAGTGATGAGGGCGGAGAGGCGGACCATTTTGAAGTTTGGTGAGGGTGTTTTTGGAAGTGGGTTGGAAGAAAGTGAGAGATGGATGTTGGATGCTTCTTTCTGGGCAAGACTTGAGCTCCCTTTTTATACCTTCGAGCCCAGCATCGACGACAGGAAGATTCTAGCGTCCACGTCCAGGGGTCATCGAAGTGGGGAAGACCGTCTGAATAGTTGTCTTTCAATTCTCCAAAAACAGTCGTGGAGGGTTGCGGAGCATACCCCGTATAGCGAAGTATTTTAAGATATTGTGCTCCGTACGGGGTCAAGATAGTCAAGAGTTCAACTGAGACACTGTCGTTTGGAGAAGGGTTGGTCTCCGTGTATCTACCAGGCACGTCTATCGTAAACGACGAATGGTGCATGTCCAGAATGCTCGTCCTTGTCCATGTATGTTCGACCGGAAAATAACCTTTCGATGATACCCCGGATTTAAGCTGTCAAGGATGACACTTTTATGATGAAGGCGTGATCCCGAAAGCCTTAATGCCGCCCCCCCCCCAGTGTGAGTGGAACAGGTTCTCCACTCTTTTTCAATCCACTGATGAGCGTGTTATTTTAAGACATTTGGGGGAATTGTCTTCATTCGGAAAGGAGTGTTATTTATAGCGTCGCATAGTAGCACCCTAGACTTTTATGTAATGTACATATTAAGTGGTTTCTGAGTAAAGTACTACTATGCAGGACTGGGGAACTCCCTATACTCCCCAGAGTTTAGGTTGTACGTTGTAGGTGCAACCCCCTAGTGTGGACCCTGAGGCGGCGCCAAGGAGAGTCGATTAATACGGAGCACCTCAGAAAGAGACATCTGAACAGATTACCATCGACTACTGGATCCCGTCAATCTCGAGGACAGAGGTTGCAGAACACGGCCGACTTTTGGAATCGATGCGGGAAAAGGATTTACAACATACATATAATTCCAGGTGCGATGTGCCTCGACAAGAACACAAAGTCTATGGAGAAAGAACAGTGAGACCTCCAACGGAGACCCTTCACATACCGCCTTCTAAGTGGAGTTGCAAAGTTCCGCCCAATCCCTTGGCGGTCCCACTGTAATAACGAACAGCTAGCTCGGACTTGGGCCGAGAGTTATTCCAACATGCGCTGTATTAGGGGGTTTGTTGGATCACCAAGCACAGGCTACACTACCTGTAGATTTACTCAAACTTGATGTTCTCCTGGATGAGAGGGTCACGATATCCTTATGTCGTATTGATGTGGCCTAGTGGGAGCGGTCAAAAACATATACCGTGTTTAACTATGCTTGGTCGGATACAAGGTATCAATCTCCACCAGCACTGTGGCAGAAACCACCTCGTTGTATTTCCGTACCCACGTCTCAATTTTGCTGTGCCTGAATTGCACGTTCGCCATTCACCTTGACACATTGACAAAGATAAGCGACGGCGTCTGCAGTGTCGTATAGACGTTGGTTCGGTTTTGTCAGCCGGATCCGTCTTGCCGCACAGAGCGTATTCCCAGGGGACAACATAGACTGTGAGTCTGGGCTTGCTGAGGAGGATAACATTCTGATAATGGGAGGTCCCCATGAGGTCATGCTCCAGAACGCGGTTTAGGAATAACGACATATAATTATTGAACCTGTATGCGCCGAGTTGAGATTTTGATTGCTGTTGGGCATGTTTGGATGCGTCTTTTAAAAAGATGACTTTGCTCGTCTGCACCAAAAAAAAAAGTCGACGTTGCCAGTACTGTGTCTAGAACGAAGGTAAATGGTATTGACTGCACCTCCGGCTACATCAATGGTCAAAGTGACGCCTTGTTCGCGGAGATAGTCTGCCCTGTATTGGAGTGCAAGGAGGAGCTGATCTCGATTGATCTCAAACGATCCGGGAATGACCGGCCGGCCAGTGCCATCCCTCGGGGGAGTCGGAATCATCTGGAGCCCACCAGATAGCCCTGAAATGTTCATAGGTCACCCTGTATCTCCGCCTACGTGGCGTTGGCGATCTCGAGAGTGCTGAGAGGTGTGATTTTCCATCTTGGCTAGATCAGTTTATACTGCGTTACCTGACGGTGAGGAATATCTGGTCTACATAATTCATCCCACTTGACAGCATGTGGCTGATTCCCGAATTCCTGAAATGTCTATGGCACAGTGATTCAACTGATAAAATAGCCCATCTTTCCCCCGCCAAAGCCCGAAGAACTCCTCGCTCGTCCCGATGTCTACCGCGAACGCCTCTCCAAACGCGCCTACCGAACCCCTAAAGACAAACTGGAAGATTGCCCATTATTTTCACTATGTCGACTCGATGAGCGCTTGATTTTGAATGACAACATCGGTTTGCGAAATGAAATCGAGCATATCTGGTACGCGAAATGGCCGGTAGCCTCTATTCCCGATCCACAGGACCCCTCTGGATCACGCTACGCGGTTCTTTCTGCTAAACCGCCCCTGTTGGTCGAATTCATTCAACCAGCGTATCGAGCTAGGTCTGCCACGGAAAGTTGATCCCATCACGTCACGTGAAGAAATGGACTGGTACCAAAAGGAGGACAGAATATAGGAGTCAACCCGTGGACAGACCAGGTGGCGCGGTTAGAAGAGACCCTAGTAATCTCACATGATACCGAACAGACTCTTGGGTCGTTCGCAGAGGAAAGGGCTAGCGAGCAGCTGGCAGCGAAAAACATCCTGCATTGGCAACCGCATATTCATTTTATTTAACGGCGAAACCTGTTGGGCTTTCTTTTGCAATGAGTTATGACGTGATGAGTGGTTGCTCCTGTAAATCCTTGCGCTTAGTGGAAATCGATAGCAATTGGGCTTGTTTCCTCGCTTCTCGGCGCATTCGGTGCAACGGCGGCGTTGATGACAGGTGTTTCTTCCGGAAGCTCAACATTCCTCCTCATAGTGATCTTGCTCCACAGAGTTTTTTTGGGAGCGCCAAATATATTGTAACCTTCCCCCTGCATTTGTAATCCGTTCCTAACATCCTCGATTCCATCGTGGTGGATGACAGCAACACCACAGGCCCCATGGATATGCCCACAGACAACCATCTTGGGTCTTACTCTTTATATCTCTCGCAATAGATACCCATCTCCTTTGACCTTGATCTTTCCATCTGGTCCCTTCTCGCCGTCGCCGTCACCATAAAGAGCCGGAGGGCCGTGCACCACTAGGACATCAGTATCATCCGGAATCTGTCCAGTCCACACATCGCGAATCGAGGGATACTGAAAGGCCCAAAGGCCAAATTCCGGCGTCATTGGAGACCCGTATTATTTCACCCTGCGCACTTGCTGCTCCCCGGTAGGGGAGACTGGCAGTTCCAGCGTTACTGCTTCATCTTGCAAATAGTGAATCCCGGTCCAATCCAATTCCTTCCGTTTCGTGGCACTAATTCCCTCGCGCGTAGGAAACTTCCTCTCTCTTGCTTCGTCGAGGATAAGGTCGTGGTTTCCTGCTATGACAATCTTATGTTTATGTGGCTGAGAAGACAACCAGTGGAGCTGCGCTTGCACCTCGTCAAAGGTTCCATATGCCGTTAAGTCGCCCGCGTGGACCAGGATATCACCGGGTGGTAGAGGAGGGGTTGCATTGTGCGTGTCTGAGATGCAACTTATGCGGATTGGAGGGAGATTTGAATTGTTTGGAATATGAATTGGCGTTGATGATTTCCGAGGCATGGACTGTGTAAGTACTCCTAATAAAACATCCCAGAGCGGCTGTATTATAAGTTCCAGCCATGTTGGTGGTCGTGTTCGGTTGTTGTATGGTGAGGGAAGTAGATGGTTATTCATTGGAAGGTTTCCCGACTCCAAGCCCTGCCATATTCCAAAGGGGATTGTGGCTCATTTTCCAGGACGTCACATTAGCGGTTGGGTCTGCATAATCAATAAGAAGCTTTGGTAGTTCAGTGGTAGAATACTACTCTTCCATGTCACTTCTTCTGAGGTGTTGTGTTAAGTAGTGGCCGGGGTTCGATTCCCCGTCAATGCAATCTCTTTTTTTGATTGGATCAACCCCCGGTTTTCAAACCCACTGGGACGATTGCAATGGTTTTTCTGTCTGTTGGTTATTTTTTTTTTCTTGCACAGTCAGTGGCCCAAGAACTAATATAGCTAAGTAAAAAAAAAATTCCAATCGATGGCATCCGTACATGGATATCAAGTCCTACATCCGGTCCGGTTGGCCTGTGACTCAACTCTATATATATTTGGAAAGAATATCCTCATTGTACCGACTAGGATCTTCCTCTAATAGCATGCGGGAGTGCATAGTCTGAATATCAAGCTTCAATGTCCCGACTGTAAAGAAGTCTATCAAACACCATGAGGTTGCTCAAATTTTCGAGCTGTGCTGCGTTTATATATTTCTTGTTCGATACTTTTACTCCGTTAGATGGCACCTCGGGTACTGCATGCCTCTAACCGAATAATGCAGTCACCGGATGGAAAAGTATCAGTCCACCAGTATCCTGGCTCTCTATGATTGAGGCATCCTCGAGTGCTTGGTACTATAAGAATGCATCGTTTGTAGACACAATCAGTGTTCTTTCGTGTTTTACAACGGTACAGCCTGTACACATGTGACATGTAGGTACTTTTGTCGAGACCGAGGTTAATCCCGTAGGCAAATCAGGCCGCTGCTCTGGATGGATTACATAAGACCAGTTAACGTATTCGGTAAGCGAGCTGGCCACCCCAACCAAAACGCGTCCATGAATTAGATCTTACTTAGTTCAACCACCCACTTTGCCACCAATTCGTACTCAATCCTCTCGAAATTCAATAGAGCAGGAGGGTAGGATCTGACTAGCTACACAGGCTTTTAAGAATCAAGAAATCTCTTCAATTCGTGAAGTGGCGCGCCGTTTTAACGTCCCAAGATCCACCCTTTCTGTCACGGTGCGAACTGTGATGCTTAGTAAGAGGAAGATCACGACACGTGATATCCGACCTGTTTATCTGAACTTCAGTTCTAGATCCTGTTGTAGCTCTTCGAGCTACGTCTTGTATAATAGCCTGCCCCTGCCTGTACCTGTCAATGGGAATCTGATCTGTCATGACCTGTTCCTACCAGTCATCTCCTATCATACCGTCCTGCCAGCCCGCACCCTGACACGGTAACGATCAGGTGGTAGGCCCAATGTGGGTATACCGCTCTATGCAAAGATTACCACCTGAGATACCCTATATTAACCCAAAAATGGCCGAAAAGTGAAGGTTGATAGTGAGCAATACGGCCTAATATTACTTTGGTTTATTAGCCTCCGTATGCTATTTGAAAATTATCTATTCCGACCCTATAAGATCTTTAATTGGGATAAAACTGGTTACTAAATTAGCTAAGGCAAACGGTAAAAGGTGCTAGCACCTTTTGCTACCTATACTAACCTAACTGGTGGTTAAAAGGAATCAATTACCGGTATTGATAGATATAAATACTCTTTCATCCCAAGCAAATGCATTACTAAGGTGTTACGGACCTACCCGTCACCAATCAGTGGTGCCCCACCGGGTACACAGATGGGCCACCAAGAGCCAATAGATCTATCTGTCAGCAGTGACTCCAGGGGAGTCACCCAGGGAGTAGGAAGCGAAGAACTCTGAAACGTTTGGTGTTTCAGAGGTGGCACCATTGAGGCATTTGTACCCATCTCATGGTGGCACCACACATCTCGACAGATATATAAGGGCACCATTCCATGTACTTAGTTTAGTTCTTTGTCTTCAATTCCTACATTGTTACTTGTGTTTACCTTTGGAACCACGTTGACTCGTTAACTACATTATCACTTGACAACACCTACGAGCAGACCAATACTGCGGTATAGATCTACTCGGCGCTCTACCTGGCATCGTTCCTCGATACCCTCAAAAGGACTTAGGCTGGAATAAGACTGTGCGCAGCAACAGCTCGGTTGAGAGGCAGATCGTTGACGTTGGAGGATCAGCACAGGCAAGTATAATCAGGGAAGCTCCAACATAACTGTGACCAGTTAGGCAGTGCGTAACATAAGGGCCGAATTAAAGAAGGCTCGTATGGCCATTTCTACTGCAAATGCCCCGAGAAATGGTAGATCTATTCTTGGATCTAGGGCCTCGGTACTATCACCTATATGCGCAAATAGGAAGATGGTGGCTAGGCGAGAGGCTGATTCTAAAAAGTTGAAGCGCATACATGCAAAACATGCCAAGGATTTAGAAGCTACACAACAGGCCCGAAAGGCTAGGGATCCAGCTGATACTGAACATAAAGCTTTAATGGCGGCAAGAGATAGCAATGGTGGAAATTGGTATGTAGATAGTTATGGTGGTTCTATGTAAATATGGAGTTGAATGCATTCATTACCTCGAAAATTATCGTTGAGTGAGAATTATCGTTGAGTGGGGCGCACCAATACACGAAGGTGTGTTGGGCGCTTGGCACGATTACTTGTCAGGGACCACAGAGGTCACCGATACTGGGTTGCTGTCAGCGCTCGTATTTAATCCACAGACCACAGAATCAAACTTCTCACCCCCATTCCACTGCAAGTAAGCTTCTTTAAAGTGGATTTTACCTTTTGACAATCAAGTACCCGCACAAAGTTTATGTTGTGTACCATCACGCCATGTTGTATGGAGTATGGAGTTCCGAGTAAATTTACAAGCGAGATTTGACCCTGCCACAATTTAGACATCACATCCAAAATTACAAACATATATCCCCTGAAACAATCGGAATAATCGGAAACTTACAGAATATTCCCTGTTTGTTAGCAACCTACAGAATCCCGGGATCCTCTTGCTCAGATAGGCAGGAGGCTACTATGGGATCTGTACCTTATTTACATCCTTGTTGTGAAAGTAGTACTAAACACAGAGTACGGAATACTCTGTATGTAACATACAAAGGGCCATTGTCAAGCGTTATGAAAGATTTTTTTTGGTTTTCTGGGTTTAACTGGGGCCCTCCCGTATATCCCTCGACGCCCGTCAATTCTGGCTAGCCGGGATGGGGACGATAATATCAAATTGGAATAAAAAGTTAGGTTTGAAATTACGCTGGTTGTTGTTCATGTCCTAACATTTAGACATCATGGCATCTCCAATTAAGGGGTAGGACAGACTTTATTTCCTGGAGATTTAGCATTTTGTATTCGACATAGCAGATCGTCTTTAAAAACATTTTTTTATATGTGCGGAGTTGGAAAACTCGAGTTTTTCTCCCCACCCCTCCCTCCTGCATTGTACTTTTTCTCCCGAAAAAAAAAACAACGACTAATGATCAGTACCACCCAAAACGGGAAGGTAAAGTTGACAGCGAGTTGATCGGCATCCAAGGAGATGAGCGGGGGTTTAGTAAACAGTACTCCGTACATGCTAAATTACTGCATTGAAGTATTACCACAAAAATAATTGTGTCAGCTTTGATGTTGATCATTTTTCAATTAATTTTCTCTCTCTTTTTTTCAAACGATCGGTTGCATTGAGATCTTCTGATATCTCTAGACGAGGAAGGAATGTTATACTTGTATTCCAGGATGTGCGCGAGTTACGCTGTACGGAGTAATCCGTTCGTTCGTACGTACTTCTGTTCGAGAAGCAAGATCCCTCTACATTTGCAGGCATGTAATATTCAAGTTGTAAGGTGGTGTGTGTAATATCCACATGTATTGTATTATTACAGCCGCCACACCGTGATCCACCGAAAGAACATGAGTCTAGACCATGCGTAATATCATGTCCACAAATGTTCCGTACACCGGAAACTAGATAGGTGCTTCCTTAGTCGCATGAAGTAGGCACCTTTAAAGGGTCGCATAATGTAACATGGAACTTATTCCGCAGCAATATGTGCCATGCAAGCTTACATGCAAAGCAGTAATATGACACTTGAGGAGATTACCGCCTTAGCCCTCGTGGCTGCCGACCGTGGGGAAACAAAAGGTTGATCTGAGCGGCAGCTCCCACGGGTGATACTTTGTTGTATGGAGCACAAAATAGATTGTTGTTTATTACTCCATACGGAGTGTACGGAGTGTACGGAGTAGACAATCGAACTTAAACCCCCAAGGTTCCCCCCACTTGCAAAGGTGGTCTCCACGCTGAAAGATATCTTACCAGACTGTTTACTTAACTAGGAAGGTTAGAGAGCAGTCACCAATAGCGACTTCGCTTGCTTGGCGAATCGACCGAAAGATCTGCATGCCGTTGCCTTCGTCCCGTACCGAGACGCAACGGTCATGCATTGGGACCATTGCCAAGCAACGCCCAGACGTATTACAAGGAAATCAAGCCTGGTAAGGGGAACCGAGGGTCATTTGTAAATTTCACATTATTGGCTGAAACTTGACTCAATTGGTCATGGAGTGCCGGGGCCATCACGCCTTCAAAATACGGAGAAGTCCGTACTCCGTACCGCGTACAATTCTTCATATGTGGTAGAGTAATCTATAGATGCATGCAAATCTGACGAACAAAGCTGAAAAATCCATGGAAAACTCAAATTGCTGCAATAAATATATATACCCAAGAATGAACGAATGTATGAATGCAGAGAGGCCCAGGAAACTCAGTGGGCAAAGACAGAAGTAGAAGTATAAAGAAGAACAAAAAACGCCGATTCCAACGCCGTGCTACCTTGGGAATGAGTCGTGAGCTGATGCAAGAGACAGGCAGGAGATATGAACCCCAAACAAGAACGGCAATGTCGAAAGATGTAAGACAGCAAGGAGTAGAACATGGATCGCAAATTAGGGAATGAGGGTTGGAATTGGTATGCGCGCCCGTGACTGCAAATCAGTTCGCAAGTAAAGATGCACCAAGGCAAATGAAAAAAAGGAGGCTAATCAAAGAGAAGAAAATGATCTCAACAGATCAAAGGTATCAGCCGGCTGGAAAGATTTTTGCTGGAAGAATTTCAACAAACGCTAAAATCGCTAATAGGAGGTCAAGTATTGGTTGCGCCGTATTCAGACTCGGATCTGGGAGGATCGGAACGCAGAGATGTCAATGGACTCAGCCGAGAAAGACGAGTTATCATCGACTTCAATGGCGCCTGCCGTGGTCATTGAGGGCTTGTTCGCAGCCATGGCAGCAACCATTGCCAGTCGGGCCGCCGAGGGGGAAGGGAGCGGCTTGGGGGGTCCTTCCGCGGTCCCTTCCTGTTGCTTTTGCTTGTGTTCTTCTTGGTGTTTCTTCTCTGCCAGAAGACGGTCGACCTCGTTGATAGCCGCCTCAAGTAGCATCTTGAATTTCTCCTCCACGCCGTCCAGTTCCGTGCCACAGTCGCCAGATCGAAGGACTTGGTACGCCGCCGTTTCACAAAGCGAATGGGCAAGTTCCAGTTGCTTGTCTGCAAAGTCAAATGTGGAGTCTTTTCGGAGTGCACTGGTACCAGAGATGCCGACAACTCCACTTGTGGTCCGGGTGCTGCGAACATAAGAGAGTGACCCTGTCTGTCCTAGTCCACCTGGCATATTCATCATGCCTTTGCTCAAAAAGCCCGAGCGCAGCCCTGTACGGGGCATCAAGGACATCTGCCCTCGGCGGAGATTGTTCCTGGCCACTCCGATATCGCGTGCAATCGTCTCGAGTGTCTGCTGTGTATGACCATCATACTCAATGATGACATTGTGCCGTGTGCTTACTAACATGTTGTATTCTTTGTTGGACTCGACTGATGGAGCCTCATCTATAGTGCGCTTGCGATCTGAACGTTGAATCTGCTCGGGCGCATCCTGTGGTATTTCAACTGCCGGTGGTTCTGGGCTGGGGACCTTTCGTTGTGCGATCGGGACGAGATCATTAGTATGGATAGAGCGAATAGAACTATTTTTGCGTCGGCGGAGCTTCAAATTTGCGTGGCGTCTGTAAGCTTCGGAGTATTCATTGTGTCTTTTGTGAGTGTGTGTAGCGAGCTCCGAGACGCGAGTGATCCATGCAGGAATATTGTCTTTCATGTGGGTGAAGGCCCCTAGTGCATCCATCGATGCCGTGGCCATGATAGCAAATTTGATGGTTGAATCCCTGAGGGGGGTTGTCGTACATCCACAGTTTGGTATCCAAAGTATCAACAGTCAAAGTATTAAATTCGAGCAGGTATTTCCGAGTTTCGTTTCGTCGTAAATCGTGAGTTTAACCAGAATCGCTAATGTTCGCGGAGAGAAAAAAAAAGTGACGGACGAGGGAGATCGCGGTGCGGGTGGAAGAGAAGTGTTTAGTAACCCCTCAATGAGTTGTGCGTTGGATAGGATCTGCAGTTAAAAATGCAAGTGACGGTGAAGCAGAGTGTGAAGAGGGGAAGTGAACAGGCACAGAAATAGAGAACAGGACTGGTATTGGTATTGGTATGGTAAATACTTTGTTCGGTGGGCCCTTTTTGATTAAAATTTAAAATGGGGCGCAGTTATGGTACGAGATGTATTTGATAGCCGGAATCCTGCACATAGGGCCAACTGCATCTGCAACTTCGGTTCTTTTTAGGATTTTTAGGTGATTGGATCGCTTGTACCATAGTCATTCGAGCGGTGAGATAGATTGCTGCATGTGTCAGTGTCAGTAAATGCAGACTAGAGGGACTGAGCGAACGGAGAACTCCGTGCAACATGACCATATTAGCTGACTCTATGTATGGAGTAGGTTGACCATCAGACGTAATAAGTTTTGCACAGGCTCCAAAGAGTTTCATGATGCTCAGTGTGACAGAAGACCAATATCATCCAAAGACAGCATCTAAGCCATTCCTCGGAGAGTCAAGTCTCCCGGCAACGGAAAGATATGGGGTGATTCCTGACTGTTAAATTAGGCCAGGCCGGAACAGAAAAGACTGATAATTTCACCCAGAACCCTGTAGATATCAACACATGTTTTTGAAAGGTTTGACACGCCACAGTCCACTTCGGGGACCAAAAATCGGGGACTCGGGGATCACAGAGAATATGAGAAGACTGTGTATTGTGAAATTCAAATACCAACAAATGGGGAGATTCTGGTACACCATTGGGGGCCGGACGATCCCTCCCGCGGAAGACCCGGGAGAGTCCCTGGTTGGTGACTGGGGTCCCACTTTGGCAGCCAACGGTTGGTTGAGGGTTAATTGAGAGTCAGGGATTGATATCATAAACTTCCCCTAATGCACATTCAATCCAATGTACGGAATACTCCGTATAGTCCTGGGTACTTCCCTGTTTTCATATCAGGTGCCCGACCCTCCAGATTCGATTCCAAATAGATTTTTTTAACGACATTGAAGGTCTAGACTTTACACGTGACATATCAGCACCGATCGTGAAGGGGAATTTGTGGAATCCAAGGCTGGGAGCGAATCATGGCAGCCTACAACGAGGGAATATACAAGTCGAACGTAAAGGTATTTGCGATTACAACGATTCGAGTTCGAAAATCCATGGATTAAAGGTGCCCAGGAACGGAACACCGCTCTCGAAAACAACACAAACCAAATCCATGGGTGCCGACCAGGCTCACGTGGCTTGAAGCCACATGAATCATCCAGACCTGATCGTGCACGTCCCATATCAGGGAAGAATCACCTCAGACCAAAAATAGTAACATCTCAACCGACCGCAAATATCTATCCCAACACATCAGAATGAAAGAAACCAGGACCAAGGAGTTGAAAAGGTGCGATGATGAACGTCGAGATTGCTTAGCGACCAGAGGCGGCCCAAGTCTGAATCCAGCCCTCGACAGTACGCTGGATGGCCTGGGCAGCAGCCATGGTATCATGGTGAGCCTCGGTGAAGGCCTCCATGCTCCTCTCAAGTTCCTGGAGGTCGTCCTGCAGCTGGCGGGCCCAGATGCGGTGGACGGACATAGTGGAAGCGGCCTGAAGGTTATCGGCGGGGAGGTTAAGGGCCCCGTTCTGGGGCTCGGCGGCGGGCTTGGCACGGCGACTACTCTTGGTGGGTTTGTTGGCCACCGGCTTCTGCTCGGTCTCGGAGGGCACGGAAGAAAGCTCGTCGCTGGAGTCGGCGAGAGCGGGACTCGTCTCCTATATCCATGTATTAGCTTTGCCAGAAAGCTAAAGAGAAGTCAGAGGCAGGTCAATGTTACATACCTTGAGCTTGGCCTCAGCGACCTTGCGGCATCCTCTGGTGGCGGCACCGGGAGCAGTGACAGGTGCGGAGGTGGGAGCAGGGGTTGGGACGGGAGGGGGAGTGGGATCGGAGGGGGAAGGCATGTTGGCTGGGACGTCAGCCTTGGTGACCTTTGCAGGTAGGTTGCGGTGGATGCACCGCTTCTTCTTGGCCTTACAGTCAGCACAAGCAGGGTTATCGTTGGGCATCTCGGTGTCAGACACTGTTTGAGCGTGTCGGTGGTCAGTTTTATGTTTGGACAAGGCGGGCTAAGAGATTAGTTCTGAGGGGAGTCACTTTTGTTAATGAAAGAAGATGAACTGAGAAGTGAAAGCTAATTGACTATGCGTGTGACGCGTGTTAATCGCTGCGGTCGAGGTACGACGAGTTGGCAGAAGTGAAAGTGCCTCCAAGCGCGCGACAGCCAGAGAGCAAAATGACCACCTCAAACCAAGCAGATCAAGCATATGTGACAATCCCAGTCACCAGATGCAGCTTCTTACAAACACCCACGTACCAACACTTTGCTTTGTTTTCTTTAGAGATGATCCGAGCCTTAAAGCCTAGGATACAAACTTCTAACCCAGGTAGCCTAAGTCATGTAATTATCAATTCAAGGCAGCGGTGGAATATTGTGTGGATACAAGTTCATCCAAACGTAAAAAAAAATGAATTTACAGTTCTTGGTAGAATCACGGCCATAACTCAATCTCATTCCACCGAGAACCGTCGATTCCGCCAGTCAATGTCCAGTTCCATCTTTTGCAATTCTCTTGTTCAGTAAGATCTAGACGCTCAACCTCTTCGGGTCGAATGACGACAACTCGGAAATTTGCCCGTGCAACAGGGTCATGGAGGTCCAAAACCCGTTGACCTAGTTTGAGATCCAGTTGGCTGGGAGTTGAGGATCTAGGTTGTCCAGGGGAAGGGTTTCGGAAAGAACCTAGATGCCCGGTCATTATGGATGGGAGATGACAAGCAAGCCAAGAAGCAAGATAGAAACAACATACCTCGTGCAACAGGGGAGTGGTTTGCAAAGTACTTTGTGACAGCCTTTTCCCATGTCCACTTCGTAAGGTCGCTGTCAGTATCCCCCTTCACCCTTAATGCTTTTCTTATCTCGGTTCGAGATATCTTCTCTTCCGCATCCTCTTCACTTGGGTTGCCAATTGCATATGCCGACCCCTTGATACGCCACTGAGTCATGAGACCCTTCAGCCAGAACACGGCCTCAATTGCATGACCCGAGGATTCCAGTTGAGGAAGCTTGTCCATTCGAGCATCAGTGGTAAATGAGATCATGTCACTTTCAAATACCGGCGGATTACCTCCGCCTTCCACTTGCTGATCCATAGCTTCCTGGCCCTTGGGGTGGAGCTCGAGTTCTGGGAAGAAACCACGACAGCCGCAAGTCCGCAGGCGAGGCACAGGACGTTGTTGAGCATTGTAACCAATTGTTGCCACTGTGAATTCATATCCAGGTGTTTGTTTGAGATGAGAGTCAAGGAGATCGCGCCATGGGGCACGTGAGTTCTCTGACAGTGTGCTCATTGTGGCTGCCTTTGTTGAGAGACTCAAAGAACTGCTGGAAGAACTTCCACTATATCCTGTAATTGCAATGAGGTGCCTTAAGGCCTGTAGAGAGATTTGATGGCCGACAGAAGCCGAAGCTAGAACCATATGTTTAGTGCGAAGGTTTTGGCCTTGCAAACGCCGACGGTCGGATCGGGTGGGGGGGGGGAGAACTAAATTCTGATATCGTACTCAGCCTGCAAGATCAGATAGCAATACGGAGAGAATGCCGAATAGATGTTCTGTGTACATATGTTGTACATGGGAGAATTAGAAGTAAGCGTAAAAAGAAGAGTTGACATGGACCACGGTTGATCGAGATGGGTGACATCACGTTTGATGGTCCGTGCGTTAAGGTGTGTAGCGTCTGTTACAAAGACTCGCAATCGCAAACCAAAGGCCGAGCCATGTAGAATGATTGATAGAAGTTGCAATTTATCAATTTCAAAAAATGAGTGTCTGATAAAGATTTTCAAATGAACGCCTATTTGATGTGGTGTTGGCTGTTAGTCGACCGATCTTTTCATCCCATGTCTACTCGATCGACAAACCGATCAGGCAATTTTCTACAGTTGAAAATGTCCCTTGCAAGATTCCAGTGAGCCAACTAGAATCAAAAACCCATCCACTAGGATGGGTACGAATTCAAGCTCAAGTTGAGCCCTATTTCGGCAACAATTGGAATTTTGCCAGCGAGAAGGACAAAAAGGGGTTCCTTTGTCTTGGGTTATCCCGCGCCTTTAGTTACTTCTTTCCGTTGACGCGAGATGATCGCATTGATGTGACATACAAAATGCTTTACTTGTCTTTACTTATTGACGGTGAGTTCTCGCGGCCGGAGGGTGGGCGTGGAAATTTAATGACCTTGGAGATGGATCAACTTGAAAAAATGAGTTTAACAGAAGTGCTGTCGTATTGGGACCGGGTCATGAAAATTGTCCTTGGAACAGCGAGCCCCGACAGAAGTATCTGTCTTGAGTGGATGATTCACGATACTGTCATGGTCATGCGAAGCATGGATGAGGTTCTGGCATATGATGTTGCTCAGGGATTTTGTCAACTTCTGCAGGCCCAAACATCTCAGGAGAGGACCAAAATTGAAACTCTCGGATCATATCTCAAATTCAGGGAGATCGATGTGGACAGACCGTATGCACTATTGCGTAATTCATTTTTGGATTTTATTGTTGAGTGCTGACAACCATCTAGACTCTACACGGCTCTTATCAGATTCGGTACCAAGCTCGATCTTACTACCGCTGAACTCGAAAAGACCGCCGCTTTAGAAAGCACCGCATTTCGGCATGCCAGTGTTATGAATGATATCTATAGCTGGGAGCGAGAATGGAAAGCATACCAGGCGAACCCAGCCGATGGTGCCCGACTAGTCTCCGCCATCTACATTCTTGCCAACGAGACAGGACTGCCGCATTCAGCCTGCAAGCGATTGATGTATAGCTACTGTCGAGAATTGGAGCTCGCTCTCAAGCAATCCACTGATGAAATGCGACACAAAAGCATGGGAAGCTTGACACCTGAACTTGAGATGTACATCAAAGGTCTAGCATACTTGATGTGCGGCATTGAGTTGTGGAGTCAGTGGACTCAGCGATATCAACAATGAGGTGTCGTATTTTCCGGATCATATCTATCTTGACGCAAGTTCAATGAGTAACTGAAACCTTCGCTTCTATCTATGTGAACATTTGTTTGAGTAGCAGAGTTCCAGGCCTTTTTGTCAATCCAAGCCGCGTACCCAGACGGAAATCCGTCGAAGCACACTAATCTGACGGCATTTGACCTGGAAATTTATAAAATGGAATCGTGCTGAGTGAGTTGGGACAATCTGCAGGGGACGCATAATCCACGTAGACTTGAGTTGAGGCTGCGGAACTAGCATGCTTTTGACTTAGAATTGTAGTACTCAAATATGACCGAGCTTGTTTTCTTTTCAGATCAATCCATGCCACTCTTCTTCACAGTGCTTCACTTCCACGCCAATTCTCTTCGCCTCAACATTTTCACAAGCGCAAAGTCCAGCGGCCGATACGTTGCATCTTGTCTGGTCATAGCACCAAAATTACCCAAGGAGAATGTTGAGAAATCAGGTATGGGCTTCAAAGCAATTAACGGATATCATGGGAGGTCTATAAATTGAAAAGACAAGCTAGTAAGTGTTTAGTCATGTCCAACAACAACGAACCACCAGACAGCATTCATGAGAATGCGGAACAGCCGACGAAGAATCGACAAGCTGAATCAAGAACATAAGCATTGGGTTGGACTCGGAACAAGTTCCAGGGCACTGGGCACAGCGAACCAACGCACGTCCTTGGTCGAAAGGAATCCATGATCATGCGACACAAGAAGCCCTGCTTAACAACATGAAACAAATGAAACACCGTAGAGAGCCTGGCCTCGGCTTTTTCAAGACTTGAAGTGGCGATCAGCGTGATACTATAATTCGCTACAAGACAGACAACATCAAGGCCATTCACACACAGGTGGTAGATCCAAGCTTGACGACAAAAGACGCTGCAGCAAAGGACACGGCCCGCTCTTTGGCCTTTGTCAATGGTCCCCAAATCTTCAGACAAACCAACGGTTTGCACCAATTGCCACTTCGGCGTACAGGATACACATTGTAATTTAGACGAGCTTCAGCAACAAGCCAAAGATCGGCGCGGACGAGGAAGACCCCAGAAAGCCCAGCACACCTAATGAGCCGAACTGTTATAAGACCATCAAAGTATCAAAGGAACTACTAAAAACACAACTCCCACGGGTAGCAGCAAAATCTTCTGTCCAGACTGCAAAAGAGCTGAAAATGCTCACGATCACTCTCATCTTGAACGTCAGCCTAGAGATTTTGATGCCAAGATCATCTCTCTCACTTCATTGCTTAATGACATGCAGACACAGCGGGAGATAATTATGAGCATTCTCAAGAACCTAAAGGGACTGGGAAGAAGGACTGAGCTGGGTGATAAATGATAGTGGGGAGGTAGATGGGGGAGAAGACTATCATGCTAGCTGGACACGGTGATCTTGACAAAAGAACTTTCACCTCAATTCATTCCATGCAAGCTCTTCTGGTATTCCTCTATACAACGCTGAAGGGTTTCTTGGGATGTGGCGTGTTGATGGAGTATTTGCGTTTTACTAGTTGGAATCACAAAAATCAGAGGTAGGAGGTGTCTCTTTTTTTTAGGTTAAGATTCTCATTGGAGGGATCGAATTGCTAGATATTTAACCATTTCAAAGATCTACCAGGTGATAACTCCTATCTGATGACCCGGTCAATAATTTGCAGGTTGTCACCAGCATATTATTGAGCTGTCCTCAAATCCCGCCGACATCGCTTGAAAAAATCTTTGCGGCGAATAGCATATGTTTTATCAAGTTCATAGCGACGGGGTGTTTGAATTAGTTTTTAGGCTTTGCTTTAAAATTGTTCAGGATATTGTTTTGCACCTTGTGGTGTTTTTTCCCTGCGGACCTAGGGAACCGTCTGAGGCTGGACCATTGATCCTGGCCCTGTCCGTGGAATAATCACGGATTTCTTTACCGTGACGATTGACAGGTTTCTGAATATAGCGTGTACTTGCTACGATATCCTTTTTATTCCTTGTTCCTGGCTACTAAACTAAGTATCGTTCTTTCCTTTCT
Organism: Penicillium digitatum; assembly: GCF_016767815.1. Taxonomy (NCBI): domain Eukaryota; kingdom Fungi; phylum Ascomycota; class Eurotiomycetes; order Eurotiales; family Aspergillaceae; genus Penicillium; species Penicillium digitatum. The sequence continues at coordinate 679,553 of NC_089386.1, read as the reverse complement.
ATACGCAGTCTATGAGAATGAAACAGTTTCAGTCATCAATACTAACTACTGAAGATATACATGAAAAGATCTGTTTGTTCGGAGATAGAGCGTTGGTCTAAAATGTCCCGAGAGGAATGAGATAATGATGTAGAAGAAGAGAAGAAGACTGATGATCTGGTTTCCAAATACTATTCAATTTTTTATACCCCATTCAGATCATAACTGATTCAAACGGTTCCTCATTCTTGGCTTTCTCTCTTCATGGTTAGTACAAAGCATACTTTTATGCCTCCGACGTTTCGACCAAGGCCTTTGATTCTGTGGCTAGTTACTACCGTCTAGCTATAATACCAACAAGTGGTGAAGATCTAAAAAGAGATTTGCTCAGAAACATTTCCCATGGCCGGAGTCAGGTGCCATCGAATGCCGTTAAAACAAAGCCATGAAGTAAATAAGCGCTAAAAAAAAATTTGCGATGAACCCCTGTCAACTGCTAAAAGGTGTTGTTTGATGACATATTCTGCTACGATAAGCTCGTTCTATTAGAACGCATTCACTTGAGAGTCAATCGGTACTCTATATTCTATTCAATAAGAGGATCTACTTCTGGTGATCTCCTTTCCTAATTTTTAAGCCAACTTATAGCCAAACCCGGTCAAGTCAAAATGCAGTTAGATCCGGTGGAGACTGGAGTCCACTGATTATCAAGCAATGCGGGGGTCAACCGAGAGCTTCCGATTGAAAAAAAACGTCTTTTTCCAAATGATTTCCAGAGACTGGGAGTCCATTCAATAAGGGAATCCTCATATACAATCCCCCTCCTGTAAGACTGTTGGATCGGCAATCATGACAGCTCCATTGGACCTGTCGCATCACTTGTCCTACGCGACAAAAAACAAGAAACCCAGCAGTGTCAAGGGTTTCTATAAGTACTTCCAGATCCCCGGAATTGCTAATTTCGCTGGAGGTACGGAGTAAACAATTCAGTTGATTTTCTGCATAGAACTAATTCGACTAGGTTTGCCCCATGCATCCTATTTTCCCTATGATACACTCGAAGCAAAAGTCGCTCTACCCCAGCGCTTCGAATCCGGCGCCAAAGATACCACAGATTCACACTCCGTCCGAGTGACAGTCCCAAAGGAAAGCCCTACGTCAGATGTCACTCGCAAAATCGATTTAACAACCGCCCTCCAATATGGCACCGCCGATGGATTACCCCCTTTAAATCTCTTTCTGCGCTCCTTCGCCAGAGACCATCTTCATCCAAACGTGCCCTATGCGGGTGGTCCCGAGGTGTTGTTGACCTGTGGATCGACCGATGGTTTTGCGAAGGCTATTGAAGCATTCACGAATACATGGAATCCCGACCGGGATTGGATCCAGCAGCGGGAGGGTGTCTTGTGTGAGGAGTTTGCTTATATGAATGCTATTCAAACGGTATTGCCTCGTGGCTTGAATGTCGCCGGTATCGTGATGGATGCTCAGGGTATGCTTGCCAGTGGCAAAGGCGGGTTACAGGATGTGTTGGAGAATTGGGATTTCCGGCGTGGTAGACGGCCTCATTTGATGTATACTGTATCGTGAGTATCTTTCGACCAAAAAAATAACAGTAATCGGAATAGGTGCTGACAGAATGACAGAACTGGTCAAAATCCCACTGGTGGAACACTCTCTCTCGAACGCCGAATGGAGATCTACGCCCTCTGCCAGAAATACGATGTCATCATTATAGAGGACGAGCCATACTGGAACTTGCAGTTCCCATCCGCTTATGAAAAGACGGTTCATTACCGTGGCTCATCTTTGGAGCCAAATCTATACACCAAGAACTACAACGCAGAGGGCAAATCCTCGGGCTATCCTTTCCTGGACTCACTTGTCCCCTCATATCTATCCATCGACACCGAGGGTCGAGTAGTGCGACTTGACACATTCTCCAAGACCGTTGCACCGGGCAGCCGTCTCGGCTGGATCACAGCACAGCCGGCTATCATCGAACGTCTCACTCGCATCACAGAAGTGTCCACTCAACAACCATCCGGATTTGTTCAATCACTAATAGCGGAGATGATCGTTGGTCAACAGAATGACACATCTGGAACATCGTCCAAACCGATCGCTTCGGGCTGGCACATGGATGGTTGGGTACGATGGCTGGAAGGGTTACGCGCCGGGTATGAAGCGCGCATGCTGGCTATGTGCACGGTTCTAGAAGAGAACAAGTATCTCTTCCATGGATCGAGTGATGACCACGTCGATGGTTGGGAAGTCGTTGATCGAGTGCAGATGTATGATTTTGTCTGGCCGGTCGGGGGCATGTTCGTGTGGGTTGAGACTCGGGTTGAGACTCATCCTTTGCGCTCTCAATATTCTCCCGAGCGACTCGCACAGGCCCTTTGGATTCATTTGACCCAGAAGCCTCATCTTTGTCTTGTCGGTCCTGGATCGATGTTCGCTGCGACACCTATGTCTGCCCAGAAAGCTTATCGGTATATTCGTCTTGCTTTTGCCCCGATGGAGGTTGACAAGGTGGCACCTTTTACCCAGAGATTGGTGGAGGGGTTCCGGTCATTTTGGCTGCGGAAGGATCTTGATGGGTTGGGTGACGAGGAGACAATAGATGCTTTGAATCTGTCGGGGGTGAACTTTTTAGGGAACGGATGCTGATCGACTAGATCTGTTTTGAATACATGCATTGTCGCGCAGTGTAGGACAATTAATGAGTGAGATTTTGAAATCCATGAACAAGTAAAACCCACGAGCATGTTCAAATCGAAGGTGAAGATGTGGAGAGACAGTGCCTGACCTGTTTCCCACCTTTTTTTTTTTTTAATATCTGAATTACCTGTTTTCTTACTGCTATTTCACTATTGAAGGTCTCTTTGATTGAGACCGCGTTCCTGCTACTACGTATACTCTCTTTCTATCCGCAACAACCCTCATGCTTGTGGCCGAGAGGAGGCCACCAGGCTAGATGTACCTCCACCACCCCGTGCTCGACTGCGGAATCATTCCTTCTCATCTGCGCCCGTCTACTGCAGATCCTCGATACTACTGGATTAACAAATTGCTAAGAATAATCTTTTCGTGCCCAGTCTTCTAGAAGGTTCGAACTCCGCTACGATAAGCACAACCTTTCTCAGTGGGCAGGTTTAATTCGTGAAGAGCTTCCTTAAATTTAGGGGTTGGGCTGTGCTAGTCTAGATGTTTCATACCCTAGCCTGAGGGATTGGTCCGTCACTGCTAACAGGTTGGTATTGATAGATTGCGAGTGTGCCAACATAGGCAACTATGGATTTTGTATACGCTGGAGTTTACTCCATAGTTGATTCCAAGTCCCAAAATCTGACAAAAAACTGTTGTACGGAGCTCTCCGTAGACTACTTGCCAATCACGATATAGTACGGAGTACTTTGACTCAACAGGGTCACAAATCTCCGCACTGTATCCACAAATGGTGCCATTTGCTCTCTAACATTTGAAGGGGAGAAACCTAATTCACCAGTTTTTTTTTTTTATCAGATCAAAAAGTGAATTTAAAGTTCACCCAAAAAAAGAAATAACAGGAAAAGAAAAGAAAAAAAAAAAACCAGTAAAACCAGAAATAGTTACAGTACAACATAGAGGATGTATAAGCGTAGAAACATAGAACAGCTCAGAACCACCGAGTCGGGATCTATCTTTGTGTCTTAGGCATGCCGAGAGTGCAGGATGTGGAGATTCGGCACCGCCCCATTCCGAATAAGATCGGCATGCCATGATTATTAATCTATCGAGCCTTTCTGACTAAAAATGAGTAAGACTTCCAAGGTTGCTGCGGCCACCTTTCGCCGAGTGGATCTATGTCAAGGATCATAGCATCAGCAAATAGGGACTATCGAGTAGAGACATGGAGACGCTTTCAGAAGTTTAACTTCCTTACCGGCGCTATAACGGGAAAACAACGGAGATTTGAGGTGTCAGCATTGCCCGTTAGATCCACAATTACAACCTGAGGAGGATCTACTTCTAGTTTCGCCTGTTGAGCTTACGCTTGGCTTACACTTGGCTATGTATCCGATTTCGGGATGAATGGAACACTTGGTAGATAGTGTTAGATAGTGGATTCTTCTGCTCGTCCTTTTTCCACGGAGTCCGGAGTAACGGGGTACGTAGGTCGCGTGTTGAGGGATTACTCTGATGGGAGTGTTCCATGCTTGTAAATCTTGTTGGGATAAGTATAAATCATCCCTGTAGCCTCGACGAAAACCGTTAGGAAAAATCACTAAGTTCTGTTATACATCCCGTGGACTACTTTCCTTGAACTATCTCTCTCAGCGCCATAGTCATATCCATCATGCGCAGCCTTATCGGCCTTGCCCTGCTTCCACTAGCAGTTGCAGTCCCCCATGCTTCACACAAGTCAGAGTCAGACTCGACTTACGACTACATCATCGTTGGAGGTGGCACCAGTGGCCTCGTTGTTGCCAACCGACTGTCCGAGCAAAAGGACACCACCGTCCTCGTGATCGAAGCTGGCGGCTCTGTCTATAACAACCCAAATGTCACCGACACTCTGGGATACGGCAAAGCCTTCGGGACCGACATTGACTGGGCCTACGGGACGACAGCCCAAGAATATGCCGGTGGATTCTCACAAATCGTGCGTGCCGGAAAGGCACTCGGAGGAACATCGACCATCAACGGCATGGCCTACCTCCGTGCCCAGGCAGCCCAGATTGATGCCTGGGAGACCATCGGCAACAAGGGCTGGAACTGGAAGACTCTTCTCCCTTACTTCAAAAAGAGTGAGCAGTTGCAAGATCCGACAAAGTACCCATTCTTGGATGGATCAGGTGTTGCCTTTGATCCTGCCTACCACGGCTTCACTGGGCCCCTGAAGGTTGGCTGGTCTTCAGTCCAGTTGAACGATGGTCTCGCTCAGACGTTGAACGCCACCTACCAGAACCTCGACGTCCCTGTTCCCTACAACCGGGACGCCAATACCGGTGACATGGTTGGATACAGTCTGTATCCCAAGACAGTCAACTCCGATCTCAACATCCGTGAAGATGCTGCTCGTGCCTACTATTACCCTTACCAGAACAGAACCAACCTCCATGTCTGGCTCAACACACACGCCAACAAGCTTACCTGGAAGGAGGGTCACGAGGCCACCGCAGATGGTGTCGAGGTCACTCTTTCCAGCGGCAAGAAAACCGTGGTGAAGGCTACCCGCGAAGTGATTCTCGCTGCTGGTGCATTGAGATCTCCCGTCCTGCTCGAGCTCTCTGGTGTCGGAAACCCAGAGTAAGCATGACCCCGCCTCGATTGAATATTTGACGATTGCTAACCAAAAACCTCTCCAGCATTCTTTCCAAGCACGGAATCGAAACCAAGATTAACCTGCCAACTGTCGGTGAAAACTTGCAGGATCAAATGAACAACGGTCTCAAGTTCGAGTCAAAGAAGACCTACGGCACCAACAAGAGTGCTAGCTACGTCGCCTACCCCTCAGCTAACCAGCTCTTCCCCAACTCCACTGCACTGGGAGCCGAGCTTCTTCGCAAGCTTCCCGCTTATGCAGCTCAGGTTGCATCCGCCAACGGCAACAACACCAATGCCCGCGACATCTACCGCTTTTTCAAGATCCAGTGGGATCTGATCTTCAAGGATGAAATCCCTGTCGCAGAGATCCTGCTCTCGGCCTCTGGAGCCTCATACAGCAGTGAATACTGGGGTTCTGTTCCGTTCTCTCGCGGTAGCATTCACATTTCTTCCGCAGACCCCACGGCGCCGGCTATCATTGACCCCAAGTACTTCATGCTGGACTTTGATCTCCACGCTCAGGCGCAGGCGGCTCGGTTCATTCGTGAGATCTTCCAGACTAAGCCGTTTGCTGATATGACTGGCGCTGAAACCACCCCCGGTCTTTCGACTATTGCTGCTGGTGCTGATGACGAGGCCTGGTCTAAGTTCATTTACAGCAAGTGTACGTGCATTCCTCAATTTACTGATCGATTTGTGGAGGGGCTTCCATTGCTAACGTTTCGTTTCGCTAGACCGATCAAACTACCACCCGATTACTACAGCTGGCATGCTGCCTAAGGAGCTTGGTGGTGTTGTCGATACATCGCTGAAGGTTTATGGAACCTCGAACGTTCGTGTTGTGGACGCTTCGGTTATGCCGTTCCAGGTCTGCGGTCACCTTCAGAGCACTGTGTATGCGGTTGCTGAGCGTGCGGCCGATATTATCAAGGGACAGTTGTAATGTGGCATCGTGGCCTTTATCGGAATTAAGGGATGCATAGTAAATAGTGTTAGAACAAGTGTTGTTTATTTCGAACAAAAATCATCGTCCTTTTCTGTAACCTTTGTCCTTGAACACGAGGGCCTTCAACACTCGGATCTACTTGGTATAGGATCACGGTGTCAAGGTGATACTTAATTTAGCACTATTTTCCTTTGGAATCTCATTTAAGTTACTTGAGAGATGTCCTATTAACGTCCAAGTCCACCTCGGATAGCTCAGTGAATGTAGAGTCTGAACTCTTAACATGAGACACTAAGTGTGCATACCGTCAATTGGCTCTGGGCCTCATGACCCCGGGGTACAGTCATGGCGAATGCAACCCGAGGTTGATCAAGAGTAGATGGATGGTGTCTCCACACCCATAGGCTAGCTATGACCGGGTCCAAGTTTGAAGCGGGTGATGTCCCAACGAATGAGGGGAAACTTGACTCTTCCCTTTTACATCCTTGACATGTAAAAGTAATGGAGTCACTGAAGTGGCGATGCATGAAGAATTTAAGAAAAAACGGGGTGCCATCTAGGATGGGCAAAGTGATTTTGGTAGCTTCGCATGCTTAGATCTGTTGGTTGGTATCAACTGAGAATCAAAAGATCGACACCCATACCCTGTATGGCGATCGTGTCTCTTACTTCAGAAGCAGTATCTGGATCTAGCGACAAAGCTCCAGACGGGAGAGAATGTTTGACCAGAGGACCCCTTTGGATAGACCTTCAAGATGTTCAGCCAGTACTTGGAAGAAAGATGATGCCGGAGACAGTAGATGTTCTGACTGGAATCATCTCCCAATATCTGGGATTGACCGTTGCTTGATGCACCGGCTACGCCAGGCCCAAAGAGGTCACTAGACGTATCTTGAACAGAAGCCGATTTTCACCTGTCCTATGTTAGATGGATGTTTTCTCAAAGCTGATAGAATCAGCACGTTTTAGATGTGCAGGCCAACTTACTCGTGAAGCACCGCTGACGAGGTCGCCTCGACACGCATTCTTTTCCTCACCTTGCAGTGATCGAATCTAGAGCCCAGTCAGTAAATGCGCGTCATCTCAGATAAATCATGCATGCTCTCGGTGTGCCATGCTATTGTTCTCGTCGTTGACCCGTCTTCTACGTCGTCAATTTGAGACAGAGTCCTTTATTATCAATTTTGAAAGTCACACGGAGCTCCATGGAGGGGTGGACCTTCGAAGGACAAGGAAGGAACAATTCCCCGAAAATCACCAATTTGGCCCGTTATCCGAAGGAATTAAGAATTCAAGATGAGCCAAGAAAAGATGATTGATGTTACAGGGCTTAGGTGCAAAACTGATATCTGGCTAGTGGGTGGACTATGTTTCAGTGACCCGATGATGATATTCCTCTTCCCTACTTGGTCCTCCCCTTCATTTTCGCGCGTCAATGATTGCACGTTGTAACGGTGTTCGAATTGGCAATCCTTTCATCTCCATGGTCATCTCCGTCTCAGTTCCTAGCTGAGTAAGGGTGTTGCGCATTGCCATCCCTCTGGATCCCACTGATCCCCATAGAATCGTGATACCATAACCAGAGGACATCCTGTTGTTTCCGATCCAAGGCAAAGAATTGCCTACGGAGTTGAGTCTCGGCCAAGCTGCGTAGTTCTAACAACCGCAATTCCTCGTCCCGATTTTCCCGCATCAGTCGTTGGATGGACGGTAGCCAAAAAAAGACGTTGGTGATGCTCGCCTCTACTCCACGTACCCGGGCGAGTGCACGGTGGAGATTTTCTATATCAAATAGCAAGACCTGGAATTCCTTGACTGAGGTGGGAGTATGCGACAGGTCCGGGGGAGTGGGGATTTCGAGGTAAAATCCGAGATCTTCCCCATAGTACTGCATCAAGCAGTGCTGATGTTCAGGAGACAGAGCTTCGAATGCTGATCGGGCTTTTTGCACGGCCTGAGCAGCGCTATTGTCCTGGTCCCGCGAAAACCGAGCCACCTTTTCGACAGCTCTCTGGATCTCCGAGTGCTGGGTACTGAGGTTCGGGAACGAGTCCAGAAAGCGGGAGGTAGTCATACAGCAATTCGCCGAATGGACAGCTGTTCTCAGGTCATCAAGAGCATGGCGAAGCTCTGGAGCTAGACACTGCTCATCGGTTGTAGACTAAGTGGCAGAGAAGCCATGTTAGCGTAATCATCTCAAGGTTATCTAGATAGTCAGGCTCATATACTCACTTCAGCCATCTCTGTGAAAGACTGAAGGATGGATTGAGCTAGACAGAGAATTAAGATAGAAGATGAAGTGCTAAGAGACTTGGAGGCTTTGAGACACCTTTTTGCTCAGGCCAAAGATTAAGATGCCGTAAAACAAAAAAGCTCATCCCAAAGGACCTCTTCGCTCTCTCTTCTTGAAAGAGCATCTTTTCCGGAAGGTTGTGAAATTATGTAGTTTGCCTTGGCAGGTGACTTCTTAAAGTGGCTGCCCAAAGTTCACCTCTTCCCCTACTCTCCTCTCACATTACATCCATCCTTCTCAGAATTTGGATACTGGCACCGAAGAACCTTGATCTTGGGTATGCTGAGTCGTACATACATTTAAAGAATCCAATCTAATGATGTATAGCTCTGATGGTGGCTATGAAGACGGGGCTGATGCTCGTGACCTCTGTAGCACCTTGTGGCCTGGGGAGTCTACCGATCGCATGTGGGCACAGGGCAATGAGGAGAATGGCGCTGAGACTGAAGATCAAAGCGAACAGGTCTGTTAAATAAACAAATTCTGGACCATCGAGCTCATTGATGTTGTACTCAGTGGCCTATGTGGCTCATGTTAAGGACCTTGACTTGTGCACGCAAGAGGTGATGGACTGACTCTTTGTTTTTTTTTTTTTTCAACACATCTCATATGTAGCAAAGTCATCATAAATCCTTGACTACCTGGAATTGAGCATGTTTCTGGCTTTAATGTTGCTTAGGATGCAACATAGAGCCTATCGGGCCAGTCTTCGCATGACCGATGTTTAGAAATAGCATCGTGCCTCATTTTTTGCGAACGCCATTAAATACTGAGAGGGACTTACCTATAGGTATACAGGGGGGTAACTGAAGTCGTTGAGGTTGTTTGATTCGTATTTTCAAGCACGCTGCAAGATTACGACAAGAGTTTCAACGCTTTGAAAACGTTGTTATGCGTGGCTCAATCCCAGGTTGGATTTCAGATAGCCAACTGTTCAATCAAACCAAAAATCCATCCAGTTAACCAACAATCCATTCACGATCTTGCCGGTCATCCCAGGCGACTGGTATAAAGTAACCCCTGTCCGGCCATTCTAGAAGGCTGGCAATAGACTTGATGTCCCCCAGCGTTTCATATTGTGCATAGTAGACTGAATCCTCTGTCGTGCGCAGTGACACCACTGCGCAAGTTCTCAATGCTCCAGGCTGAGAGCCTTCTGACCCGAGCACAATAACCCCGTAAGTTCCATTTGGTTCGAAAACAACGGGGGTTTTAGTCTTCAGCAGACAGACACTAGAGATGTTGTCGGCATCTTCAAGATTGTGCTCTTTGATCCATCGCTCCCAAGCCTGTTGCCCGCAGTTCAAGTCAATATCGAAGAGGCCGATGTCGAACACTATGCGGGAGGAGAATAACCATGACGAATATAATGTGATCTGAAGTCCTCGAGGTGTAATCTTTCCGGGACCCCCCGAGAGGTATTGGATTTCTTCCGTATATTGACACACCTTCATCGCCCAGCGCATTCCCTCTTCTTCAAACCGTGGTCCGGGCTGGAACAGTACGCCTTGTGGAAAATTGTCAACTAGGCTGTAGAACTTCCGCATCCGTGCATCAGAGCCCTTGACGTCGAGAATTTCCTTCACGTCGAGATTCAGGATACCGGCTAAAATGATTGGGCGATCGGCTGCCTTGCTGGTGGCTCGTGTGGCCACATTAAACCAATTCCATCTAATTAATTGATCGTTGGTGATATCGTTTTTCTCAAAAGGACTAGCAACCATGCTGACGAAACGTTCGAATTTGGATGTTGAGTCAATGGTATGTTTGAAGAAGGTGAACCAAACACCTATGGCAAAGTTGGCAATCCTCTCCTGCATGATGGGCAGTTTTCCTCGGCCAAGCTTAGTTAGGAGCTCGTCAGCAATGGTGGCAATATTGACTACCTTGTCAGAGAACAACACGTACAGCCGGCTCTTAGCGGCCAGCCCTTCTTGAAGCGTCCATAACCGGCGCATCCAGCCCGAACAGTGCAACACCCTAAGCAGAAGCTCTAGGTGACTTGTAGAGCTGGCACTCACATGCCTCATTTCTGAATCAAGGATAATCGTCCGGTACGCTGTAGTCGATTAGGCTACCATCTAAGAACGTCCAGTAATTTATAGATAGTTTGCACTGACCATCCACGTACACTTCACGAATGCGCTGAATCGCTAGACTCCGAACGTCGGGCTGGTGTGGTATGCACAAGGTATCAATCCACAACAGTACCGAATCATCTCTACGCAGAGTTTGGCTGCCCGCGAAATGGGCAAATCGAGCCGCGCCAGTGTGTAGTGGCCCAAATGGGCCGCCCTCATAGCGAGGGACATATTCACCGCTAGTGAGGACACGCCTTGCCTCCTCATAGAGTAGTTTTAATTGGCAGTACGGGAGACTGTTGCCCTCCGTGTTGCCCAACCCATCGGACCACACATGCGAGATAGCCAAGTATAGCTTACCAACTCGCTTTCTCACGATCTCAATCTTGAAAGTGTGGTCGCCCAGCTTGTCCTCGCCATTAGGCATGATCATCAACAGGGGAACCCCTCCATCCAGGAGAATTTCATGCAGCTGCTCGATATTTGACTGGAGGTGCGAACAGGTGCACTCTTCTTGTACGTGTCGAGTAACATAATCGCTCTCATCGATGTTGTTCGCCACACATTCTGTATTCGTGCAGGAACCATGCGTTATCGTGTTCCACCCAGCCTTGACACGCATTAACTGAAGCAGAAAAGCCGGGGTGTCCACTCCACCACCAGCCACGCGACACTTCGCTGCCTCCAAGGGACACCATCCCTCTGTGACCATTCGTTTGATCTCGGTTTCTCCGGTGAGCATCCATAGCTCAACATGATGGGTCTGGGTTTGAGGGCCGTCTCGCTTGACAGCAATGTTCCAGAGCACATTGCAAATCAGCCGAATGGCCAATGACATGTCATCCCGCACATATTGATTGCCGTATATCGAAAGTTGCTCACAGACTTTCTTGACAATTTCAACGGCTCGCTCGCCCAGTTTGTTCGTCTTCCATTTCTTGGCGTCGTCGATGTATTTATGAAGATGCTTTGTTGTTATATACTGCTGGGGGTCGTCTTCTCTGTGCAGGAGAAAATCGGACTGATTTAGCTGGTCCCCGAAAACACAGTGAAGCATGCCGAAGTAGAGCCAACACTCTATACCAGAGTGGAACTTTTTCGGGATCGCACGTGGAGGGAACCTTTCAGCTCCTGTGTCCAATTTCCAGCCATGGCGAATCGGGAACTGTTCCCAGTTACCTCCATCATATAGTAAACCGTTGTAATTGATCCGAAGAGGCCTTGGGGGTTCATCAGGGAAGAACACATGCTCTGCCATTGTGATTGTCTTCCTAAGGGACTTTGAGAGTTGCACTTTTTTCAGTCAAATGAAGCCCCGCGGCAACATAGCCCTAAAACGCTAGTCTCGTACCGGTTGGTTGGTTTCCGTGCCAAGAAATTCTCGTATTTGCTCTTCACGTCGTCTCGCTTGCTGTTCTAATGCTCCTTTTCACTGCTTCTCATCTGCTTAATCTACCTTCTAGGCTTCATGCTTCCTCATAGTCGTATTCGGCCTCTGTTGTTCGAGGGTTTTATCTTCCATGATTAATTTCAGGCCAAGGACGATCAGTGATTTTTGTGGGTTGATATGTTGTGCTTCCTACGTCGTATTTGAAGACCCGAACCCAACAAGATCCTGGCCCCGATTAAAGCTTGAAGGCAGATGTGTATAGTCGGGTGTAGTTATTCGAAGAAAAACACGGCAGCCGTTTGGATTTGGAAAGCAAAGCTTTGGGGCACAATGCATGCAACAATGGTTCTTTGACCTGTACTTCGATCACAGTAGAGAAGTACCAACCTGTCATCCCACAAGAGACACCACCGCGCGCCGGATAGAAAATTGCCAAAAAAAAGGCATTTTCTGGGGTATCGTAGGCCCTTTTCACTCAGCCTGCGTCCTGCACATTTGTTTATGAAATTCCTTTTCTTTCGCCGCCCGTAGTAGCTGGCGTCGTACGTCCGGTTCATTGCTAGACCACCATTTTTCTTCCCACGATTGTAGACTGCCTCCAGGGAAGAACTCTGGAAGCAGAGCTCGGCCAGCCCCCTTGAAGTCCAACTCGAGCTCCATCAGCGTATGCATGACTTTGAATTCGGCGAAAACCATTGGTATCGGACTTGCTTCGTTTCCTGACTTCAAACGCATGGCTAGCCGAATCGGTATTCCCAACATCTCCGGCTGACGCGGAGCCCCAGCCGTGATGAGATTCTGCATCATGCCAATACCACCCACCGCAAGTAGATACCACGCATGATCTTTGATTCCTGTGCTGCTAAGAAGAAGCATGAGCCACAGTACCGTTAACAGGAATGCCATCATGCGCGTAGTATTGCTAGGGGTCATCAGTCGCATCAACGGACCCCGACGTGCCCGCCCCTCCTCGTCGCGCGGTAACTGTCCCCCCGCCATGTCTTCCAAATCCAACCCGCCCTTCGCCCCCTGCACCACGATCACATGCTGCGTGCCATTACCAAGCGTCAACGCGATGTCTTTGCGCTTGTCCAACGTTCGACACGCCCATTTCTCCTTCCGCCACTGCGGCAGCGCGCCAGACGCATAGGCCAGAATTGTCCCGGCCGCCGTCACCAGAAAGATACTCCAGTCTCCGTGGAGAGCGAACGGGATCGCACTGATGCCTAGTTGAAGCACTGTCACGATGATTCCTAGCCAATGCACCCAGTCATAACCAGGTTTGGCCACAGGATAACGTCCATCCAGCGCCCACTCGTAAACAGCGACGCAAAGGCGTGCCTGGTGAGGGCTCACAAATCTGCGAGAATCGGAAGATGTTTCTGTCGGTACCGTGAGCTTCCCCGAGGTGTCTTTGTCTACGACCCCGGACTCCTCATCTTGGTACAAAACCGGGTGGTTCTGTAGATGGTTTTCCACTTCTGCCGGCATCCAGTATTCATAATTCTGAAACACCCGCCCTAAAGTCCAGGATCGGTTGAACCGCGTATACCCCGTGCTTATGTTGATCAGTCGGAGCGAAGAGTCAGGACTCGGAGGCATCAGGCGGTCCTCGCTCTGAGCAGTGAGTAACGCTGAGATAGCGTACGACACCCATCCAAAAGAGAAGGTGACGGGGGTGATAGGGCCACCGGAGAGGGCTGCCAGAGCGAGGCCAATCACATCTCCGCCAATAATTAAGAGGATTGAGAATAAGTCTGATGGATTGACCCACTGTGCGCGGAAGCTGGCTGCTGCTTTATCCATACTCGTGAAAACGTTGGATTCTACGGCGGTCAGTATTAAACGAGGGGAGGAACTGTAGTCTGCGGCTGAACTTCGCTTACATTGCGTCAACGTGCAGAATACGAGCACATCCACAATTTAACACTGACCACATGTACCAAGTCCAATTTAATCAGCAATACAAGTCCCCAGGACACGACAATAAGTACGAAGTACGACAAACACATCGTTTTACGCATCGAGACATCTAGGTGGAGAGGGTAAGGAACCCTGAGGCTACGGGAATAGGTAAAATTGAAACCTGTAGCTGTGGTTGATGGAGGTGTAAGATTGTTATACATCTCTCGACAGATAAGAGCGCTTCTATGAGAAAAAGGGAGATGGTGATCCTGATGTTGAAGAATTTGATGATAACCAACGAAGGCTGCTTAGTCATGCGATCAACTAGGGGGCCCCTTGCGGAGAATTACTGTCCACGTTTTGCAAGCTCGAACTATATCCAAAGCCACAAGAATGCCAATCACCAAAACTTTCACACTGCCCAGTTCGGCGAAAGAGCTGGCACTGAGCCCAGGCTCGAAGTTATTCATTGCCTTCATCTCTTCATCAGATCCAACTACCAAGCAACCTTGGTGCCCAGATGTACGGGATGCCTTGCCGCATATCAACAAAGCATTTACCGGAGATGATGCGCCGGAATTAGCTATCATCGAGGTTGGACAAAAGCCCGAGTAAGTTCTACCATGGGGCCGGAAATGATTGATTTTCCCAATTCCATTCAAAACGTGTTCGATGCACTAAGCTGATATCTATCAGATGGAGCAACCCTCGGAATGTTTACCGAACAACCTGGGCTACAAAAAACATTCCCGCACTGGTACGCTATGAGCAAGTCAATGGGAAAGTCACCGAGACGGGGAGATTGGTGGAAGGAGAAATTCTCAACAAGAAACAACTCCAGAACTTCATCGTCTAAGTGTGTCAGAATCTTGTCATCGTGTACCTACTTGTGGCTTGGCCCATGCCAAATTGAACTCGATTGCTGTAATTTATCTATTAGCTATGAAACCCAGATACTTGGCACCATCACGCGAATATGGATTTCATCACTTGCTGGAAACCCTCGGAAAGTTGTGAAACAGGTATAAATCCTATCGATAGATGCTCTCTTTGAACATGTTGATGTCCATCCGAGTCAGACACATCCCGAGGATTTCCTAAACCTTTGAATCCACCAGGCACAAGAGTCTGGAAAACACCCCGGGGATCGCACTTCTTTGCAATGTCACGGAGCCTACTAGTGTATTCACACACTGCAATTCGAGCTTTGCAAAGCAAGTCTACTTTCGTCACATCTTATCTGTCGTTTCTTATCTCGGTTGCAGCCATCCCGGAATTTGTTGTGAGGGCGTCTCTGAGGCAGATCTTGGCGAACTTTTGGAAAATTTGCGCAGACATGAGACTGAACATGAAGCCAATCAGCACTTCAAGTCTGTCCAATCTTCCCACGAGATGCTTCCAAATGGAGCAAAGACGCCAGCTATTGGTTTTTTACTGCCGACCTGAGCCAATGACCCTGGCAAAAGAGCGTTTGGATCGATCTTTCTGAGAACAAAATCCGCAAGAAAGCAAAGCAGAGCCTGGTTGACTTAGTCGCCGCGTCAGGGAGCAAAGTTGACGTGATCAATATCGAATCAGGGCAAAAGTACACGACCATAGACGACGTCGTCTGGTCAGGAACAACTGATGGCAGCCCACATGCCCTTGAACGAATCCTTTGTGTGGGAGCATTTGTCGTCGCAAGCGCAGTGTTCCATAAGAGTTGAGACTGTATGTTCCCATATGTTTCAATTAATGTGTCAGATGTTGAGAATCCGAAAAAAAAACATCAACAAAGGCCCGGGGCATACGGTAAAAAAAAAGGCTCATGGGGTGCTCTGGCATGGTGCCAAGTCGTGGGCCAGGGGAGATGATCACGTTCACAAATAAGTGCATAGAGCTGAAGAGGAATGGGGAATCAACCTTTTAGCGTAAGGTGAGAGGCAAGGCGAGCAATGGTCGTAGTCTTTCTGCTAGTTTCAATGGAAATATCTGGCACAATTATTTTTGTTGGAGCACCAAACGATCTTTTAGATTTGATAAGCTCACAATTCATAGTCGGGATCTTTTTCCAATCCCATACTAGGGGCACAGGAATTACCCAGATACGATACACACCAAACCCCACACGATCAGAACAGAACCCCAGAAAGCTAGGCTCCAGAGAAGAAATTGAATACAACAAAGCGTGATTGCATGTTCATGATCCGCGGCACAACCCAGGACAGAGATCCAAATCTCATCTCTCACATCTGCATGGCCTCATCACCTTCGGCATCCGCTCCGCCGGGTATCCGTCCCTCGTTAAGCTCTTTCTCCAACTTAGTGATCTCCTGCAGACTTTTCGCGCCGCGAATCATTTGTTCAACCCGTTTGCGCTCCTTGTCGGTGAGTTGTACTCGGACACCCTTTTCGGCGGGGGTGCGTTCAGCCGGGGCGGAGACGTCGAAAGTGCGGGACTTGACACCCATAATCTTGGAGGCGAGGGACGAGGGTTCCTCGCAGGTGCCAAAAAGCTCTTTCGCAGTGGCGCGCTCGGCGTCAATTACTTTCTGGAAGTCAAGGAAGCGGACGGAGGGAATGCGCCAGATAGTCCAGTAACGGTAGTTCTGTAGGAACCGGTTAGCTTAGCTCCCGACGTAGTCCAGACCATACCATATAGCCAAATTTGACTAGTATATGGATGGAAGGCTAGACAAACCTCTTTACGTGTCACCGGGTTTTGGAGGAGGGACAAGTGTGTCAGCCGTCCTAAGGTGCGCAGCGGATCTAGGTCGGCAAGTTCAGACACATTGTTGTCAGTCAAGACCAGAGTCGTCAGGTTAGGCACTGAAGTTGCGAGTGCCGGTTGGATGTGATTGATACGGTTGCGGGCGAGGAGGAGGGTGCGGAGGCGAGGGAAGTGGGGGAGGTTTCCAAGGGAAGAGATGTCATTATCGGTGAAGTCGATCGCATCTTGATCCTAGGAGCTGTCAACATCGGGTTCGCAAGTGCATTACTGAGTTGAGTGCGGACTCAGAAATTGGCCTAATAGCAAATTGAAGAGACATCAGAGACAAATATGCCTCAAGGATTTAAAGAACCATAGCACTTACTTTGGCGATACCCAAGTTCTCAATTGCGGGGATCTTGTGACCTACACGACCACACAAAAAGACGATATCAATCCAGCTCTTAATCATAAGTGTAGCACCTGTTCTTTTCAGGCAGGTGTGTAGTGGGTGAACGCACCTCGGAGATCAAGCTCACGATCTGTGAGCGGATTGATGTATGTTAGGGAACTTTGAATGAGCTCAGCGGTCAAGCGCATGGTGGCGGTGGTGGCGTTTACCGAGAGTAAGGGGTGTGTGGGATAGTAAGTTTTATGGCGACGGCATAGATAGAGTGCTGTGGAAGAATATTAAACAAGCTTGGTGAATCAATGCAACGAGGGAATCGGAAGCTACTTGTGCCAGTTTCTCTCCACATCATTTTTGCCAGGCGGTGACAAAATCATCACATGATATTTGCTTGCCTGAAAATATTGGCATCAAATTAGCTAACGTAATTCCCAAGCGAGCTGGCCACCCCAACCAAAACGCGTCCATGAATTAGATCTTATTTAGTTCAACCACCCACCATGCCACCAATTCGTACTCAATCCTCTCAAAATTCAATAGAGCACGAGGGTAGGATCTTACTAGCTATCTAGGCTTTTAAGAATTAATAAATCTCTTCAATTCGTGAGCTGGCGCGTATTTTTAGCGTACCACATTCGACTCTCTAAGAGAGGACGATCTGGGAGGACGATCTGGGAGGATTTCTGCCGGAAGTTTCCGTCTTGACGAGGTTTGTATTGTTTGATTGTTGGATCGTGACAGGACCCCATAAAGGTTCCTGTCTCGCAGATTTCTTTCTTTCTTTCTTCTTCTTTCTCTGTACTTAGTATTCTCGTTGAAATGCACTCTTTTGTTTAAAGAACTGGCTGGTAACATAAGACCGCCTCCGTGGCCACCAACATCGCGCGAATTCTCGCGCTAACACCTATAAATTAACCCAGTTTAAAGAGGAAAGCTGTCACGGTGCGAACCGTGATGCTTAGTTAGAGGAAGATCACGGCACGTGATCTCCGACCTGTTTATCTTGAACTTCAGTTCTAGATCCTGTTGTAGCTCTTCGAGCTACGTCTTGTATATTAGCCTGCCCCTGCCTGTACCTGCCTGTCAATGTGAATCTGATCTGTTACGACCTGTCCCTGCCAGTCATCTCCTATCATACCGTCCTGCCAGCCCGCACCCTGACACTACGTAGCTCCTACCCCTAGGAGTTGACTGTCTGAAAATGTCTGAACCGCCCCGAAAGCCCCCGAACTGAACTCTGGTAGACCCGGTCCTGAGCAGACCGCTACCACTGAAGAACCGCCTGCTACCACTGAAGAACCGCCTGCTACCGCTGAAGAACCGCCTGCTACCACCGAAGATCCGCCTGCTACCACTGAAGAACCGCCTGCTACCGCTGAAGAACCGCCTGCTACCACCGAAGATCCGCCTGCTACCACTGAAGATCCGCCTGCTACCACTGAAGAACTGCCTGTTACACTGAACCAAAGAGAAGAAGAGTTCCCGAGCTATGCTATGCTAGATTCCGGAGCTGAGGGGAAGAGATTCGTCGACCAAGAATGGGCTCGAGAGAATGGTCTTACCCTCATACCTAGTCTTCCGCACGACCCAGTAAAACCCAGACCCAACCCAGACCCAACCCAGTCTGGGTTGGGTTTTGGGTCGAACCCTTCGACCCAGTAATGGGTCTGGGTCGGAGGGTTCGACCCAGTACTGGGTCTGGGGCCCCAAACTGGGTTACAAACTAAACAAACATGCTAAGGATTCTAAATGTATAACTTATGCATTTATTCGCGGTAATTTTGAGTATTTGCTTTACTTGATTATATCTAATTTTATTTGTAAAAAGGGTAAAAGAGATGCGTATAATTGAGGATTCTTTGTCAAGCAAGCTAATGGTATTCAAATAAATCATCTTCCCTGCTTTTACGTTTTCTCCCTAATGCTCGTGTCTGTGTACAGGTTGGTGGTAATGATGGCGAGCAAGGACGACCATATTCACTTGTAGGTAAGGGCCTCTCCTCCGGTATATCCTCTGGTCTATCCTCAATTACAACCTCAATTGCATCCCCTGGTTTATCTTCCAGTTCATCCTCCTGCTCCTCTGTATCACTAATTGGATCAACCTCAATCTCACTGAGCTTCTCTTCCCTCTCCTCTTTTGCCGCCTCAAGCTCATCCTGGGAGAAAAATTTCTCAAGAAGTGTTGCTTCCTGCTCCTCCATATCAAATTTCGTTGTACAAAGAAACATCATTAATGCCTCGACAGTCTCACTCTTCATTCTACCACGACGATAGTGACAAATATCTCGAGCGGTATTAAAGAGGCGTTCAACTCCTGCGCCAGTTGCTGGAAATGAGAGTGTATCTCGCGCAAGGGCAGCAATGGCCGGAAAGCGAGCCTGGTGCTCTTTCCAGAAAGTAAGCGGCCTAACAGAAACAGTATCTATATATATATTAGTATTATTATCACACATACTCTTTGTATTTACTTACCGCTGTCAAGATATTGACTGATTTCATCAGTAATGGCTCGTGGTTGTATATCCCTTCCATCAAGCATCTCCTCTAGCCTTGAGCTTGGATGGGCTATCGTTAGAGAGCTTTGTAGATCACGACTGCTTATTCTAACTTGTGCTTGATATGGAACAAGGGCTTGTTCAAAAGCAAGTCGATAGGTATCTCGCCATTTCTGATCCCAATCACTGGAGAGGAAGAATTTGAATTTGTTCACCGGTGCAAGCATTGTACTGATTGCATAGATATTCCCTCGAAGATCATCAGCTTGGGAGTAATACTCATCAAGCTTAGACCGACCAGCTTCAAGGGCCTCTAGCATCTGTTTTTTCCATGGGACACGCTTTCGGCGTAGCTGTGCCTGTGATCGCTCAAGATGATCAAACAGTTTGTTGTAGATCTTAAACACATAGTGGGCAGTGACATCTCGAGTCTTTGATAGCTGTGTTGTATAATCAAAGAAGGGCTCGGTGATACAAAGAAGATAGTCGATCTGACGCCACTCTTGCTCGCTGAGTAGCATCTCCTCACAATCATACTCTGTACAGAATAAAGAGAAGATAGCACGTAGCCTCTTTGCCCGGCGAAGCATGAGGAACGTAGAATTCCATCGTGTCTTTACATCTTGGATTGGAACGATCTTGATATTAGTTGTCTGAAGATTGTAAAAGGTCTCTCTGCGCTGGGGACTTGCATTGACGTAAATCGCAAGATAACGGACTTTGTTCAGTGTGGAGGAGATCTGACTTTGCTTCGCATTTTCTTGGGCTAGCCTTGACTGCTTCTCTGTCCACCTTGTCTCGGCTGATTCATTTAATGGAACTGCCTTGATCCGAGCAAGAAGCTGATTGAGGCTGAGCTGGATAACGTGGGCAAGACATGGTATTCGGGTGATAATAGTATCATCTGACAAAGCCTGTTGGAGAGCAGTAGCTAATGTCTTGTTGTTTGATGCATTATCTGTTGTCAACCCGAATACTTTATCTTCAATGTTGTGCTCCACTAGGGTTTCTATAAGAACACTACTCAGGTAAGAGCCGGTATGTGTACCATGAAGCGGCTTAAACCCAAGTAGTACCTCACGATATACCCAATCACTGTCAATGAAATAGCCAGTAATAGCCATAAATGCCTGCGAGAATGGAGATGTCCAGCAGTCAAGCGCAATGGATATCTTTGAGCCAGAAGGCAGCGTACGAAGGATACGCTGCTGCCGGTCTTTGACTAGACTGCCCAATCGGCGACGGATGGTATCGGCAGATGGGATCACTGGAGGGGATGGGGCGGAACGAGCTTTATTGATGATGCGTTTGAATGATGGATGCTCGATCAGATGGAATGGGAGCCGGTTGAGAGTAAGAAATTGGAGGAGATCCTCCTCCCAATCTTCTTGTAAGAAGGGTATGCTTGCTGAAACTTCTCCCTAGAATAATAATAAATTAGTATAGTTACTTGATTTTATGATAGAAAATATACCTCTCGTTGTAGGAAGTTTGTAATCTCCGCTTTCTTCCCCTTTTCCGACCGTAAACAACCAGCCGTTTTCCGATGTTTCTGGATGGTTGATGTGCCATGATACTGCGCTTTGCCTGTGCTGTTCGGGCTTAGTGTATAAGGATGCTCTAGGATCTTCCCACAGCGCTTGCACATAACCTTTGGTGCGCCATCAATACCCTGAGCTACCTGATGGTAGCTATTCCAGATCTCTGTATGGCGGTTCGAATCCCATTTAAGCTTGCTTTTCCTCCCGTAGTCAGTCTCTAACCACCAGTCCACAAAATCGTTATGTGACATTGTATCGTATAGAATAAACCCTTTCCTACGGTCGGGTCCAACGCGTTTCAATAAAGGGGGGATTGGGAGGGGATCATCTGGTCTTCGGAAGTTTGAGTCGATTGTGTGTTGACTTGCGGATGGTGTGACTTGTCCAGTTGAAATATATGAGAGATCGTCAAGATCACCACCATAGAGCGACGATGCAAAGTCGGAAAGTTGGCTTTGAGACATAACATGAGAATGACATATAATATATACAAATGGATGTAAGGGGAGAAATTCTTTAACGTACAAAGGTAGAAATGCACTAAAGTTGTAGAAGTGTCTAGGAATATTGATATATCAAATATAGTAAATCATCCTACTCTTGTTGATTGGTCTATTATACTAAAATTATATGGGTCTAAAGAAATACCCCTGAGATAACCCAGTCAAGACCCAGTCAAGACCCAGTCATAACCCATTTAACCCAGTAAGAACCCAGTAAGAACCCATTTAACCCAGTAAGAACCCAGTAAACCCAGTAAAACCCCAGTCAAACCCCAATTCCCACCCCAGTTCCATTAATCCTTCTCAAAATATTTCTTCCTACCCTCCCTTCAAGTCGCATATACCAAGTAGATTAAGGGGTAGTAAGTAGTTTTGAATATAAAAGTTTACTAGATATCTATCCATAGTTATATAAGCTCTAGAATTAAACAGAAGAAGAGAAATAAATGAATTCAAAAATTATTTTACTCTGTAGATGAAAATATATATTATGTTGATGTGTGTTGAATATATATATCTGCAACTTGGGGTATACTTTGTATTTTAAATGGAATGCAATCCTACGCCTGAGAAAACCAGCAGCCAACACATACCACCTTTCCATATGAAATAAAGCATTTGAAGAAGTAATTAATCTTGAACCAGATATATTACTTTGGAGAACGAGGTTATTTCTTAAAATTTCCTTTGCCTTGTTGGTAGAGAGTGTAGCATTTCGATGTAGAAACCATAACAGGGGAAAATGACAGTATGTTATTTAAATATTTATGCCATAATTTATGCAGAAACTGGGTCGAACTGGGGCTATACTGGGTTTTCTGGGGCCCCAGTCACTGGGTCTGGGTTGGGTCTGGGTTATGAGGTTTCGACCCAGACCCAGACTGGGTTGGGTTCTGGGTCGAGACCTTCGACCCAAACTGGGTCGTGCGGAAGTCTACTCATACCACTGACGAAACCTATCCAACTGGAAGGATTCGATGGACAAGAAGCTGAGTGTGGGCCGATCACCCACTATGTCCAAATGCACATCCGCATCAGCGATCACCGAGAGAAGAAAGCCTGTTTCCTGGCCACCCAGTTGGCACACTACCCGATCGTGTTAGGCCTTCCGTGGCTGAAAGTACACGGCCCCTATGTCCGTTTCGCTGAACACAGCATTGAATTTAACAGCGACTACTGCCGAAGGAACTGCAACATACCCTTGCGGAGCGCGAAGATCCAGGCGCTCCACGAGATACCTGTAAAGTCCCGTCCGAGGAACCTGCCTGCACGACCAACTGGTCTCGAGAAACGAGACATTGCAGCCGTATCGCTAGCTGCGTGTGCTGCGTATGCAAGAAAGAAATACAGCATGTTCGCAATTACAACCGCGGACATCGAGACTGCACTGAACCCCAAGACCGACACTGAACCTGACCCCGTGTCTGCACTGCCTGAAGAGTTTAGAGACTTCGCCGAAGTGTTCTCACCCAAGGAAGCCGAGCGCTTGCCACCCCACCGATCATACGACCACAAGATGGTCTTACAAGAGGACAAACCCTTACCTTTTGGGCCCCTCTATCCCATGTCCCGAAATGAGCTCGAGGTCCTGAAAGACTGGATCGAAGATAACCTGAGGAAAGGGTTCATTCGGCCCAGCTCCTCGCCCGCTGCCTCGCCTGTTCTGTTCGTGAAGAAACCCGGCGGAGGTCTCCGCTTCTGCGTGGATTACCGTGCACTGAACGCAATCACTGTTAAGGACCGTTACCCGTTGCCGCTGACCAAGGAAACCCTGAATAACCTGAAAGGGATGAAGTTCTTTACGAAGATTGATATCATCTCCGCCTTCAACAATCTGCGAATTGCGAAGGGACAAGAATACCTGACTGCCTTCCGTACGAGATTAGGACTGTTCGAATCATTGGTGATGCCATTTGGTTTAACTGGAGCCCCCGCATCCTTCCAACGATTTATCAACGACACGTTACGAGAGTACCTGGACTGTTTCTGTACTGCTTACCTGGACGATATCCTGATTTACAGCCGCACGCGTGCGGAACACATAGAACATGTACGAAAAGTCCTCCAGCGCCTCCGAGAGGCAGGCCTGTTCGCAAAACTATCGAAATGCGAATTCTGTGTGTCCGAGACGAAGTTCCTTGGTATTATCATCGGTGAAGATGGTATCCGTATGGACCCCGACAAGATCGAAACGATCGTGAACTGGAAAACACCGACCTGTCTGACTGATGTGCAAGCCTTTATTGGTTTCGGCAACTTCTACCGCCGCTTTATCAGAGACTTCTCGAAAGTCATCGCCCCGCTCGTGAGACTCACGAAGAAAGACGTCCGTTTCGAATGGACACCTGTCTGCCAGCTGAGCTTCGAAGCCTTGAAGAAGGCGTTTACATCTGCCCCGGTTCTGAAAGCGTTTGACTGGTCCAAGGAGATAGTCCTGGAAACAGACGCGTCTGATTTTGTCTCTGCCGGTGTACTGTCTCAGTACGATGACGCTGGAATACTGCACCCTATCGCATTTTTCTCGAAAAAACACTCCGCCGCCGAGTGTAACTATGAGATATACGATAAAGAACTGCTAGCCATAATCCGCTGCTTCGAAGAGTGGCGTCCCGAACTGGAGGGCACACCCTCGCCCGTGAAGGTCATAACTGACCACCGCAATCTGGAATATTTCACGACAACGAAACTCCTGAACCGCCGCCAAGCCCGATGGTCTGAATTCCTGTCCCGGTTTAACTTCAAGATCACGTACCGTCCCGGAAAACAAGGTGCAAAGCCCGACGCCCTGACCAGGAGGTCAGAGGATATCCCTAAAGAGGGGGATGAGCGCTTAGCGCATCAGAGCCAGACTGTTCTGAAGAAAGAAAACCTACAGATAAACGTCACAACACGACAGAGAAACGGAGTCACTACAACCACTCCACCTGAACTGCCAGACCTGCCAGAAGAACCGCCTGCTACCGCTGAAGTCCCGCCTATTATCACCGATCCGCCCATCACCGCTGCTCCTGAAACAAGAGTCCGATTCATCGAGAACAACCTGCCCGAACCACCATCTACGATCAAGGATTTACTGCTGGAAGCCTACAACCAAGATAAAGTAGTACAATCTATCCTGGAAGCGTTAGACAAGAACGCTAGCCGTCACCCTGAGATTACACTTGCCGACTGCGAACGAAGAGGCAACTACCTCTACTACCGGAACCGCTTGTACGTCCCTGACAACGATGAACTGAAAGCTGAAATACTGCGCCTGTGTCATGACAAGCCCACCGTGGGACACCCTGGCCGGTCGAAGACCTATGAACTGCTGTCCCGAGAATACTACTGGCCTAGAGTATACCAGTACGTGAGCGACTGGACTAAGAACTGCCATACCTGCCGCCGTATCACCCCCGCCCGAGAAGTCCGTCAAGGGATCCTGAGACAACTGCCCGTACCTGAGAGAGCCTGGCAAGATATCAGCATGGACTTCATCACGCACCTGCCCCTGAGCTACGGTTACGACGCCATCCTAGTCGTGGTAGACCGTCTGACCAAGATGAAGCACTTCATACACTGCAAGGGAACCTGCAACGCTGAAGAAGTCGCCCGCCTGTACACCCGTCATGTCTGGAAACTGCACGGCCTGCCGAATACCGTTGTATCTGACCGAGGACCCCAGTTCGTGGCCCAATTCTGGAAACACCTGACAAAGCGCCTGCGAATCACCAACCTGCTGTCAACCGCTTATCACCCGGAAACTGATGGCCAGACTGAACGCGCGAACGCCGTACTGGAACAATACCTCCGAGCGTATGTGTCCTACTTACAGGATGACTGGTCTGAATGGCTCCCGCTGGCCGAATTCACTGCAAACTCTCATTACTCCGAGAGCACCCGAGTTTCTCCGTTCTACGCGAACTATGGGTTCCACCCCCGCATCGGGTTCGAACCATCCCAGCCTGCCAGTCACCCTGCGACCCGAGACGCGGAAAAGTTCGCTACACGAATGCAAGAACTGACTGAGTACGTCCGCGCCGAGATACTGTCCGCACAAGCCCGATACGAAGAACAAACGAACCGTCACCGCGCCCCTGCCCGCCGATACCGTCCTGGACAACTGGTCTGGCTGAACGCCAGGAATATCCGAACCCTCCGCCCGCAGAAGAAACTGGACTGGAAGAACCTAGGCCCCTTTAAGGTCCTAGAAGCTATAAGTGCACACGCTTACAAGCTCGAACTGCCTGCTAGTATGAAGATCCACCCTGTGTTTAACGTCAGCCTGCTACAGCCTGCCGCCACGAACCCGGTAAATGGACAAGTTACTGAACCCGCACCGCCTGTCGAAGTCGAAGGACTGGAAGAATGGGAAGTTGAAGACATCCTAGATTCCCGCTGGGAACGACGAGGCCGAGGAGGCCCGCGTCTGAAGTACACCGTCAAATGGATTGGTTACGACGAACCCACTGAAGAGCCTGCTGAATACCTGGACCACGCCCGCGAGATCGTACGGAACTTCCACCGAAGATACCCGCACAAGCCTCGCCTCGACGGAGCTCGGCTCTAAGGGAGGGGGTACTGTCACGGTGCGAACCGTGATGCTTAGTTAGAGGAAGATCACGGCACGTGATCTCCGACCTGTTTATCTTGAACTTCAGTTCTAGATCCTGTTGTAGCTCTTCGAGCTACGTCTTGTATATTAGCCTGCCCCTGCCTGTACCTGCCTGTCAATGTGAATCTGATCTGTTACGACCTGTCCCTGCCAGTCATCTCCTATCATACCGTCCTGCCAGCCCGCACCCTGACAAAAGCCTTCAAAAATTAATAATCTCTATAGACTCTTATAATTAGCCCCCCGGCCCTCTATAGTACGAGAAATGGCGAATCTTCTCCTTAAAAAGCGTAGAAATACCCTAGCTCTTTTAGTCGGCCAAAATTAGGTTACGAACTATATAAAACGATACCCTCTCCTTTACTCCCGGTTCTCGAAACGATATAATTACGAGCGTGCGAAATACGAAGACCTAAAGATTATTTAGGGGTGGTTTAATGTTGTTTAAAGAACTATTCTTTAATTTAGGATTGACTAAGACTGTCAGGGTGCGGGCTGGCAGGACGGTATGATAGGAGATGACTGGTAGGAACAGGTCATAACAGATCAGATTCCACTTGACAGGTACAGGCAGGAGCAGGCTATTATACAAGACGTAGCTCGAAGAGCTACAACAGGATCTAGAACTGAAGTTCAGATAAACAGGTCGGAGATCACGTGTCGTGATCTTCCTCTTACTAAGCATCACGGTTCGCACCGTGACATATATACCACTAACTTAAATATATATCTTTAAACTATTATAGTATAATTTAATAAGTTGATAAAAATACTATATTGTCACGGTGCGAACCGTGATGCTTAGTAAGAGGAAGATCACGGCACGTGATCTCCGACCTGTTTATCTGAACTTCAGTTCTAGATCCTGTTGTAGCTCTTCGAGCTACGTCTTGTATAATAGCCTGCTCCTGCCTGTACCTGTCAAGTGGAATCTGATCTGTTATGACCTGTTCCTACCAGTCATCTCCTATCATACCGTCCTGCCAGCCCGCACCCTGACAGTTATTTAATGTATAAAGTTAGCGAGTTATACATCTATTTTGGGTGATTTTATATAATAGTGGGTATAGTGGGTATACCCGGGATAGGTATACCCGTAGACCGTAGGCGTTATAGATAGGCACTCGAAAATCTAAATAGCCCACCGCCTACCGTGGACAGGCGATGGGCACCTCCTAGGTGCCTATGGACGGGCGATGTCGTAGTCTAGTTTTGGGCGGGGTGCGTAGCTTAGTGGTGTACGTAGCTCGGTAGTGAAATACGTTACCAGGTAGTTGGCATACGTAAGTCAATTGATGAAGAAGCTCCTCGGCATGAAAGTGAAAATGTTCAATACTGATAAGACCTCGGCGATGTATTATTCTATATTCAGGGAAAATTTTCTTAATCACACTAATAGTACACTCATTACGTGTAAATCGCCGGCCTGAGATCAAAGCACCGCAACCACCCCCCCCCCCCCCCCCCCCCCCCCCCTTCCCCAAAAAAACACTCCAGAGCACAGAGTTGAAATATAAATATGAAGAATCAAAAGCAGCTGGCCACAATTAACGCAGCTCGATTAAAAGATGAACTCTCTTTGCATTAAAACAGAAAACGAAAGCGCCGACTCCATTCGGCGCTTGTCGAGCAATCAAACTCCAAGTGAAAATGCAATGCAGGGTAAGTTATTATGCATAATTCGGATCAGGTGTATATGTCGCGTTAGTCATCGGCCAGGGGCGTCATGCTGGGTGATTTCTGGTGAGATCTAGTGGGGCTGCCAGCTCTTGATCGACGGCCGTTGGTTGTAGGGCCTAGAGCAATGGGAGCCAGGTGGTCCCTGCTCTCCGTCCTGACTACCAAGCCTGCTCGATCTATAGCGATGCCCGAGCCGCCACCACCACCGCTGATCCCAAGACCAATCGTCCCAGTCGAACTGTTATCCAACGCGTATTTGAAACTGGGAGTGTTGCTGTTGCTGCCCCAGCTCGACGCTCGCTTCGGTGGTTCCAGTCTAGCCGACTCTGCCTCGGAAGCGCGTCCACCATCCTCGCCCCCGTCGGACTCGATGGCACCAAGCTCGTAATCTGGAGCACCATCCTCGAGAACTCGCTCATAAGAGGGGGCGCTTCGACTGATGAATGGCAACATCGACTTGAGTCCCTTTCGTTTCTTCGGGTGATTGGGGTGTGACGGCCCACCACGGCGTAACATGTTACTCACGCGGTTGAAGATCCGCGATCGACGGCTGCGTCTGCACAAGAAAAAGCCGGCCAAGATAACAATGAGCATGAAGAGGACGAAGCCTGGGATCCGGCGCGGTGAATCACCGTCGAATAGTGTATCATGCCAGTGCTCACTGTGGAAGCTGTCTGAATCTGGTAGTAGTTGAACACTGGGATACTGGAAGTCGGCCGGGATCCCAGGAACATTGCTGCCAAAGCCTACTGGGAGGCCTTCTTCGATCTCGAGTGGCACCTGAGAAGATGCGTACAAGACGATCTTACCCAAGGTCCAACTCACTTCAGTTGAGTCAATCTTGTTGACCGCCTGGAAAGCATCAAGATAGCCTTTTTCTTTTCCGTGAGCCAAGACTTCTTTTGTGCCGTTGTGCGAAGAGCCAGTTGTGTCCTCCAAGCCCACGCGAGGGACCCCAATGCCATCGTGTAGCATATTGATGATCCATGATGCCTTGAAACATACTTCGTGGGCCTTTTGATGATCAACCTTCTTTCCCCATTTGTGCTGTTCGAGGCCGTACTCAATTGAGTCCCAGTCTTGCGAGCAGAATGTTTGGACCCGTTCTTGATAGGTGTTGAAGTCGTATGCTTTGTCCTTATATCCCATTTCGAAAATCTCGTGGGTCGTGTGCCAGTACTCGCTGATCCCAATAAAATGGTTAACATCGAAGTCGATAGCTGGTACGTGGATACCATTTAGCAGACACGGTTCATCCGCACACGGAGCATCCTTATCTAGTAATGGGAATGTCTGGCGGAGGCATTCATCAAATTTTCCTGTACCTAGTAGATAGGGTTCCGTCTCGCTTGCCGATGCCACTATGCCGTCGAGCGTAGTCCGCAATCCACTAGGAAGGCAAGGGTCAGGCAACTCTTTGATATCTGGCCCAGTAGCCGCCTGTAAAGCATCCAAATAGCGTCGTCGGGCTTCGTGCACGCCGAACTCCAACCATGAAGTGACAAAAACCCTGTGCTCTTGAACCGATCCGTCAATGTTCCGTAATCGCAACAATTTGAGGTCTTCGGCGTGCTTCTCTGTCTCCGTAACATTCGGAGCGAACGCAATTTGGGCCGATGCGCCACCCATATCGAGGAATCCATAGGTGTTGTGTCCCTTTCCGTGGTCGTGTTTTTCTGGGGCAACAAAAGATCCCATCAAGTAGTTTGTCGCAATCCATCCGTATAGTCCCTCGGTCACTCCCGGAATCACCTGGATGTGAACGCCACAATCCGGAAGCAAGAAATTCGAGTTGTCACGAGCATATGAACAGATCTGATCCAGAAGCAGTTGTCGTTCGAGGTTTCCTAGCAGTCGCATGCCCGCAGTGGCGAGGAGAAATATGGGAGTATCCTTGGCATCCTCGACAGGAATGATTCCCTTGGCGTGGTCTAAAAGTTGAGCGAGATGGTCTGATCCAACTAATTCGGGTTTATTGGCGAATGAAGAAACACCTTTTGTGCAGGTGAATTAGTGTCGGATTGTTGGCGAGTTTGTTTGGCTCGAGGAAGGCTTACCAGGGTGAATCTTCTTCGTCCACTCCTCCTTAGTTTTAATTTCCGGTAGCGATTTCAACTCCTTCGCGTGGGCTTGTTTTCGTGCAGCAGCGTTTCGTAGCCATCGGTAAACGTGTACGCGAGTCCCCTATGCGGTTGGTTAGTGAGATAATTTCAAGTCTTCGAGACTAGGTCAACATACAGAGGAGCCTGCGTCCAGGACGACACCATAACGCCCTAAGAGAAAGGTCAATTTTCCGCATCATAAAGGTTGAGGTGGGACTCCATACATTTGCCCATTTGGACTTTTGATTATTCGCAGATCATGACAGATTTCTTAAAAGTAAAGCAAACGGCAAGCTTTCAGATCAAAGTGCAAAGATATGTGATAAACGAATGACAGGAAGTAAAGAAGACTTGAGAAAGGGAAGAGAGAGAGGAGAGTGAGACCCCAGCCAAGAAAGATAAGGAGACTGCCCAAAGCGGCCTGGACGCGACGACTCCGGGGCGGTACGAAACATGACGGGCCGGACTAGGAATTTTAAGTGGCAACATGGGCCCAGATTGGTCTGAAGTCAGGAAAGTGGGGTTTATTTCAGGGTAATGTAACTTTCCGTGTAATAATCCTTTTTTTTTTGGTAATTTTAATTTTAATTTTTTTTTCAATCATTTCATCGTTGTTGTACGCAGTACAACAAAAATATCTATAATATATAATGACAACATGGTAACATTTGAATATCTACAATTTTCTATAATCTAATGTACCACATACACTCACTTTACTTCTGTAGATGTGTACACGTCTCACTGCGGCATGCAGACTGATTACGTTGTTTTATTCTTGACAGGGACAGCTTCACTTGGACCTCGACCACCGCAACTTCACTACAACATATTTATTATCGTACACCTGTATGGCGTGTGGCGTACATTGTAAAATATAGGCGGACATGTATTCCAGCCTTGTCATCAGGGAATGCAGTTTGGGAAAAGGACCCTCACAGGGCTTACACTAGAAGACCGAGAGGAGAGAGTAATACGTCAGCCCCTCCCTTCCCCGGCCTTGGAAGCCGGAGATTCGTTGCGTCACTCTTGGTGAACAAGGGCATTTCTTGGCAAAGGCTTCTCCCCTATTTTTATGGCCAGAATGATAATTATCCTTGTGATGGTATAAAAAATGCACCTAGAAAATACCTTGAATGTCGTCTCCTGATACAAAATATCAATACTGGTTGATGTATACTACTATCACCTTACTTCACCAGGAATCAAGAAAGAGATATGACGAAAAGGCACCGAGATTAAATTAGAAACATTAAAACCTGACAGACCCGAGACAAGGTTACTCCGTACATGTTCGACTTTGTACAGACAAAATCTCGTAAACAAATCACCCCGCTACTCGCTAACTAGACAACCAGGCCAAAAGGTCATAAGGATAAGCAGAACGTCTGTATATCATTATAACAGTATGGAATAGTATCAGGCCCTGACACTCGTTCCACACAGAATTATGATTGAAGTCACGAGACGAGGCTGAAACCCGGGCACGTTTTCGTTTCCCGCGAGCCACTACCAGGAACCTGCCTATTTAAGGACACTCGCAGGTGACAAAGACCCACACGTTTGAAAAACTGCTGTGAAGTTTTGCGTGCGAAGGCTGGTCAACAATCATGCGCTTTCCCCTACAAAAAAAGGCATAAACCAACGCCGACCAGCTCGATGCGACTTGGAACCGGGCCGCTGCCGGCGAAATCAAGAAAGGGTAGGTTACGTAGGAAGAGTTGTTCGTTTACAGCCCCGGTTTACATATTATCATCTAAGCACTAGACTTAGATAGTAAATCTTTGCGTCGGTTTTTATCTACTCGGATAGTCCGTGTTTTCCGGAGGGTGGTTGGAAGAAAGAAGAGAAAAGGGAGAACAATTCCTTTCTGTACAAGATGGTTTCTGATAAACACAATCGCTTAGGGCCGCCGACAGTTTGAAACAAGAAAGAACAGTATGGACAAGAAGAAAGAATGGTATGAAACAAGATAGAATAATACATAACAAGAAAGACAATGAAATCGGTTCCCGACGGGGAGATTTGACTCTTGCCTAGGCCGGCAAGAGCTCGAAAACTGACACTATGAGGGGAGTGTGCCAATCAAGATTTTCAGCGAAAACTGAAGGAATATGGCAACTCAAACCTTGAGAACCACAGGGCCTTTCACATGAGAGGAGCTTTTAGCGATGCTAGAAGCAACAGATTTGCTGTTCGTCAATGTCGCTTCCTGGGATGGGATCGCATCAAAGACCAAAGGATTGCGTTCCAGAATGAGATGCATCATGAATGCAGTCTGAATCAAAGCGATGGCGCATGTCAGGAGGCCAGCCAACTCAGTCACAAGAGGAGAGAAATTGCCTTGGATCACAAAGATAGCGGGCATGCCAGAGAGAGTGAAGGCGCCGATGTAGCAGAATGGCATCAGGGCAAGAATGAAAACACTTCTCCAGCCGTTGAACCATTCACGGTAGCGATACGCGATCGTGACGCTGAGGAACAGCGAGGATACATTGGAGAAGAGCCACCACCATGGGAACTTGTTGATCAACACAAGGGGCTGGTGGCCAAAGTACATGTAGATACCGCCATAGCCGAGCAAGATCTCCTCAAGAACGATATCGGCAAGTCCCGAGAGACCCAAGCAGATCCAGAGAGTGCCAGTCTTAACCTCACGGAGGAGGACCGCATACAGAAGGTAACCCAGGATCGCGCCGAATGCCCACCACATCACACCAACATAATAGTCATACTCACGACCCATGAGCATGAATAGAAGCTGGTTGGGAGCATGCGATTGAGACCAGTAACAACCGGCCAGGTAGTTGTCGACGGCCTCTGGGACGACGCAAAACGCCGCACCAAGGACCATTGCCTGCGGAACCGTAGACTTGAAGCGCTTGCCATCGAGGGAGGCAATGAACATGAAGATCACAGCGATACCGAACATGACCGAAGTTGAGATTAAAACATGACGACTGTTTTGCGCGAAGGCATCATTCGGCGGTGCGGGCGTGCGAAATGTCGCATCGAGGGTGACTTCAGTGTGGGAGTGTTGTGCCAATGCCAGTTGGGGAACCATGGTGGCAAGGACCGCGAAAGACGCGGAGAGATTGATGTTTTTCATGATGTAACAAAGGTGCAATTGGGTTTGGATTGGTGATTGCTCACTGCTGTAGAAGGGGTTGATGATGTTACAATTCTAGAGCATGAACGTTCCCTTTTATACAATTTAGTAGATCCAATATTCTCCTATTTTTGGCTTCGACGGAATTGCCACATGCCACAGCGCCCCAGAGATAGTTTGGCTTCAATTTTAAAATTTTTTAATCTGTCGGTAGAACCGGACTATAAATCGCTCCGATCTTTTCCTCCGGCGCAGATTGCAGGTCCCGACGATCAACACAGACCCACATCGACAGCTTTGGAAAAAATTTAATTGCCTAATGAGAACTAGCTTCATCTGTTTGACATGGCTTTAATAAAATACGTGTCTTCAAACATCTGCTCTCTTCCATTCTCTACTTGGTAAACACTTGTAAAAAGTCATGCACCTTGAATCGAATCAATCATACCAGTCTGTTACCTAAGTAATATTAGACATGCTCTTTTTGAAGGTTGTGCGTGTAAACAATTAGCTAAGGTGATGTAAAACATACGATACGTCTCGAAACTAAAATACGTCCCATCAAGCTTACCGATTCGAATCCATTGCTTGTGTTGTCGGGACCTGTATCCTCGCTTCGACGAAACGCTCCGACGCCCCGGCAATAATTCGGTCTTCAGCTCGGATTGATTTTCTTCATCCGCTGGCTGAAAGAGAACCTACTCCGTAAAAACCGCACCGATCCCCCCAGTTTATTCCATGTGCCTTGTCACTTATTACACCTTTAACAGCTTCTTAACACCCGGATGCAGCTGGACATTTATAAGATCGACAAACACTTTTCTGGAGCGGAGGCATCAGGCCTGTCTAATCACATTCATTGAGTGGAGATCTTAAGCGCTGCTCGTATCTAGATGCATGACGTTGCGACGTTTGGGGGTTTGAAAGTAGCTTCGGGATGAGGCTTAAAGTAGAAACGTTTAGCGCCTGCTCGCACCCAGATGAATGACGTGGCGACAAGTACCAGTAATTTTAAAAATGGATCCGATTTCTAGTACGTATAGTCCCCACTCCATAGATATATATGCGCAGCACTGCTCGTACCCAGATGCATGAAGTTGCGATGTTTTGGATTTTAAAAAACATTCGGGATGAGGTTTATAGTAGAAACATTTAACGATGAACAGTGTTGACATTTAGGTTTTTGGAAAGGAATCCGTAACTTCGGGATGAGGCTTAAAGTAGAAATGTTTAGCGCTGCTCGCACCCAGATGTACAACGTGGCGACGATTTTAGGTTTTCAAAATGGGATCTAGTTTATAGTACACAATACACCCGGAGTAGAGATTGATGTAGTTAGCGCTGCCCGTACCCAGATGCATGACGTTGCGACGAATTTTTAGATTTGGGGATTCTCAACTTCAAGAGAAGGATTGGCTCCAAGGGTTGGGCCCGCCAATGAAGAGGGCATCGCCCATGGAAACAACACGCTGGCCACCATCTTGCGGTGTCGGCTCCTTTTTGGTCTCGGTCGCTGCTAGGGCAGGATCGCTGGTGGCGGGCAGAGGGGGCGGAGGATGAGGCATCGTGCAACTCACGGATCACATTGAAATTTCACCACTCCATTGTTCCTCATGGACCGTTGATGGGCCCACAACTCCGGTAATTGAGTTAGAGTTTCTACTCTGTATATCGATAGCGATTGGAAGATCACCATGCAGAGCAGGGATCAGAGAATGTTGCAGCCGGACTTTGATGATGACGATCAACGCCACGCACGTAACATAGACCGCCATTGCGATTTTTTGGTACCCCCTTAGCTGTCACCTAGTGCATTTAAACCTAATACAGCCTAGCGTGATCTTTGTGGCGCGCTAGGAAAGAAAGCGAGAGATCCACAGAGTTTAATTCACAGGTTCGGCGAAGACAACTCCGACACTCAAAGTGTGTTCCGTGACTAGCTCAGGGCCTCTTTCGGAGGGAACTAGTCATCGCGGCTTGCAAGTAAGCCTTTGCTGATGAATTGAATTAATTGGTCGCCTTAGATCTTACCACCGCCGTCCACGAACTCGACAAGACAGGCCCCCTTAGGAACGAAGGAGGAATGTTTGGCTTAATAGCTGTGATTTTTACTTGTTTTCTTGCTAGGACAGGATGAATCCAAATCGCTCGCCATTTGCGGAGATAACGGCGCCAGCAGAGGCGAGCGTGTTGATTACACCGCTTCGACAAAACTGCCCCGGCACCCCGAAAATAGCCCAGTCTCTGGCTCTAATTTAGTTTTTGCATCTGCGTCGGCTCCCCAAAAATAGCTCAGCCTCCGGCTCTATTTTTTTTTTTTTTATTTTCATAACCTCCGACGCCCCGAAAACATTGTTGTCGTTCAGTCTCCGGCTCTGATTTCTTTTCATCATGTGCCCCGGAGCCCCGAAAATAGCGGCTAGGATTTATTCAAATTTTTTTCATCTGCCAGCGGAAAAATAGAATACGGACCCTCCATATGGAGTATACAGCAGACAGATTTTTCAGACCGACCTACAGTTACGAAGTACACCTCGTCAAAATCGAAGGATCGACGGCAAAAAAATTCTTCCAAGTTGCAAAGGACCACAAAATAATGACAAGTCTTGGCATTTTCGGTTTGTGTGAAGTTTTGGTTGCAATTAAACGTGCCAAGCGCCAACACATCCCTGTCTCAGTGCGCCCCAATCAATGATAAATTTTGAAATTAGATACAACATACAACATACATCATGTACATTATGTACGGCACACCCATACAAAAGGTGCAAATACACCAGTTATAACTAGTCGTAGGGTCAAAACGATCAAATCAGACCTACGTTATCTACTAGCACTCTTGTTCATCTTTTAGCAAGCTCAAGGGTTAAAAAAATGGATTTGAAGGAATTTGCGTCTTTTGTACCTTTTGTATGTAATACAGAGGGAGACCAGCCTAATTAGGTATAGTCTTGGCGCTCTTGACGATGGGATTATTTATGCAAATCAATCTGGAAGCCCACCTTTTCTGTCTAAATTACAAAGGGTTACAAACAAAAAGGGTCAATTTGAATGAGGGACTCTACAGAGGACTCTGTATGTATACCAAATTGGAGGCAATATTAAGTAATTGTCCACTCAAGTCATCTGGTAAGTCACTTGAAACATAGATGCCTGTACTGAATCTCAGAAGCAGAAACCAAATGTGTCTAGTCTTTTTTGTTAAAAATCCTCAACAATCTACAAATATGTACGTGAGTGCGAGTGTCCGCTTAGCGCACGACTCCTCTCTCCGACTACGGGCACGCATTTTTCTGCTCTTGGATCCTTTCTTATTTGTATGACACCACTGTCGTTCCTGCTCCCTGGCTGTCTCTGCCATGTCATATATGTCTACGCCAAGTCTATGTATTCCGTGTTTCGGCCATGTCTGCGATTTGTCCGCATTCAAGCCTCCGGTGTGGCGTCTTCTCCTAAGCTCTCCTATACTACTGCGGTCCGTTAGCTATGAAAAAAACTTTGCAGATGATTGATTATAGGCCCCTGAAATTGTCTTAGATCTAAAATGGGTCTAATTCCATCCTGGCCTATGCACGTATCCTCTTGTGAAGATACATCCGGTGTTTCAAGTCCTGCGACAAACCCTACTTTTGAAGCGTGGGCTGCAAGCTCCCCCCCCTAATCACCTTATTTTCAATTTTTTTCTTCTTGGATATGGTCTGCTACCAACATACATAGGATAACGCGTAAAAAACACTAGAATTTGGGAGAGCGGTTTAAAGAACACTGGTTAGACGTCGGGGATTGGCCTCTACATCTGCCCGACACGAGCCCTATCAAGCACCAAGGATAGTAATTGAAGGGTAAATTTAAAACGCTATGTTCCGAAATCGTTTAAACATATAGGAACAAGATGGATTAGGCGTGTTCAAAGCGAGCTACATATACTGTATAGGATACACTTGATCAAGATGTAATTGACCGCTCTGTGCCTAGGAGATCGCTTGCTATGTACAAAGTAAAGAGCCCCTATACCAATTTACTAAATTCTCATTAATTAGCCAATTCTTAATCTGTTCAGGTTAAATCACCATATGTTAACTAAAATGGAAGTGCAGAAATAATCGATTGAAAGTGATATTATGTATCTCATGGGTTGTGGGCAAAACACCACCACCGTAGGACTTGACCTCATAGGGGTGAATAAACAGCCACCCGTTGCTGTTCCAGGTTCAATTGGCTAGGGATTAGTAGACGATACTCGTCCTACAAAAGCTGGAGATCAACGAAGGCATCATGTTGCCTCGTTAGAATGCTCCGCTGACAGCGATCATCACCTGCCACAAGATTCCATTAGCTTTGATTCCACCGCATTAGGCTATTAGGTGCTGCTTTCTGTGTACGAGCAGAATAAAACTTCTAGGAAATTGGCTAAGCCAGGCGGCGGTGCTACCATCGTACTTTTCACACCGAAGTTCTTAAGGGTTCTAATGAATGGACTTACATCCCGGGCATAGGCCAACGAGTAGCCCCAAAACGCTCTCATTGAAACTTTGTTCTAGTGAGATCTTTTCAAGTAAGATACATGCGTGGGGTTTGAAGAAGACCTTAAGAAACACAGCCACAACATTGAACGCCTGAAAGAGTGATGCCGGCGCTAGTTTTCTCCGTGCAAGGCCACTGTATAGAACACCGATTCCGGAATATTGAAACAAGCAGTGATTGAGCGGAAGAAGATGTAGGTATAGTTCCACTCGGCCCGTATCTTAGGCATTTACATCGATCTTGAGTGGATTTCCACCCATTGGGGTAGACGCATTGAACGCAAGCTAAGTTCCATGACTGTGTCAGCTGTGTGCAAGCTTCATTTCTGTCATATTAGACCTACACCGTCAGCCTTGATGAGAGCTATGATGGATCGCGGTCCTAAATTCTTGGTTCAGGGGTCTACAGCACATGTATCCTTTTAGCAGATCGGACCTTCACGGGGCTCATTATAGCTAGGATAGCGAGACCCAAGCATCTTTTCTATTAACAAAAGCAGCAAAGACTTCATCACATCATTAGGGATTTTCTAATCTATGGTCATCGCCCACAGATCATGGGAAATCCTGGAGTCCGTTCAATTTTTTGGACTGTCAGATCAACTATTTATGACACACGGACTTGAACTGAACTGATCTAAAGTGAGGATCCGAGACAGCGTGTCTCGTGGAGTTTCAACTATCTGATTATGTCTTGTTCTCATCCTGACCCCCGGATCTGACATCCCTCTGGGGCTTTGGCTGTTATCAAACGCTTACCTTGTCTGGAGATAGACCTGTCGTGTGGTTTTACGCATGCTTTGGACTTTGAATAGTCCCGAAAATATTACGGAATGGTCTTTGTTAAAATTCAAGGAAGGATTGGATTGGAAGTGAATATAGTGATAACCCAGGACCCAACATTTCCAGATAACTAGTATATAATTGTTGGAAGGTCGCGTGACCACCACTGTTTGCTCCCAGTACTTAGTCTCAGTCATAGCATGTAGATAGTTTCTCTCTCTCTAAACGCAGCAAGAGATTTCCAGTTACATCTACATTCATCGTAGATCTCTAGTATCTCTAACAATAATCTAAGGTCCCCAATAGTTCCATCGTTTTCCATTGTTAACACCAGCAGCCAAACGGTGTACTGCACCACTAAACCGAACAAACATCATGACTATAAACCAGATTAAGACTCTTTATATATCTTTACACCTTACTCCATAGGGGACGATTGTTGTGGCTAGAATAAAAGCTGTGGGGCTTTCTTGTGATTGAGGCTGAGAGGTTACTGCCTGCGGGGCACGCCAAAGGAGAACTGAGACACAGACACTAGCCCGTAGTCCGAATCGAGAATTGAACTTATCCTCAATTCAACCTGAGATTTGGCACATAGAAGCGTGAATCTCAGTCATTGCATCTTTGGCCGAAGAAGTGTCGATGTTCATTTGGTACAAGTTCTTAGCAGGAGTCTGACACTAAAATTCCGAATCTAGGATTTTTTTATCCCTAGGATTCTGATATTGAAGCACTCTAGAGGCATTTATCAAGGGGTGTTATAAGCCCTGTAGTATATGCGTACATATGCGTACATTAGTGGGCGCGTGAAGGGATCAAGTTGTCAGGGTACGGGCTGGCAGGACGGTATGATAGGAGATGACTGGTAGGAACAGGTCATAACAGATCAGATTCCCATTGACAGGTACAGGCAGGGGTAGGCTAATATACAAGACGTAGCTCCAAGAGCTACAACAGGATCTAGAACTGAAGTTCAGATAAACAGGTCGGAGATCACGTGCCGTGATCTTCCTCTAACTAAGCATCACGGTTCGCACCGTGACAAGGAGCCACTAGTAAAATACCACCTGACAACCTGACGACCACCGCGCCGCACACTTTGGAACTTATGCGCGTTCACCAAGCTGAATATCCGTTGCCAACAAGTCGGGAAACGCAATGCAGCGGAACTGAGGCATCGAATTTTAATCTGGATACCTATTATCATTTCGAGCCAGATAAGTCTATATTATACTATGAAAAAGATTACGTCGCTATTTACAGGTTCTTCCTAGCTGTTTCCTGGAGTTCATTCATAACTCTCTCCACTCCAGCATCCTGGTCTTCGGCGAGTTAGTCAAAATAACCTGCAAGAGCTTGCCTCTCTCCAGCCGTGGCGCTCATTGGCTATTTCTCATGTCAGCCCCGTCCGTTTCGGCATACAGAGCCACTTAATCGACGCGCCAGTCTAATAATACAACCCAAGCGGGGTCCATAGTTTCATAGAGTTAAGAGTAGCTCTGACTCAATTCTTTGCACTCCCATGCATGGTCAGACACAAAAAGGCCGTCACTAAAATTACTTGGTACAAGGAGCCGCCTAAGTGGGGGCTAACGGGCCACTGCCAGAGCATCCCGCAGTACTTTAGTTAATCCTTGTCCGAGGAAGTCCCTCGCCGTTCACGTATGATGTTGGCAACTTGAGGTTCAAGATTTGAGCAAGGTCCGTGAGCGAGTTTAGGTATTTTGCAGGTGATTCTTTGGGTTAATGAAACGTTCCAGTATAAATATCCATGCTCAGCTCCTGGAATTTCTCCCCCAGCACCAAACCGCAAGGGAAAAAAGCCACGACCACCCAATCTTCCATAACTCGTTCTATATTAGATACTATCTCTTGGCATCGCGTGAGTATCGCTGCTTGATATAATTGCCGTAGCTAACACGGGCAAACCTCAGGAGAAACATGTGTCAACGACTCATTGAAACGGTCGAGCACAGATGCGGGTGTAGAATCGATTCCCCCGGCAGTGTCATTGAACTCAATGGCTGCAACAATTGCGGCATCATCAAGCAAACACAACAAATGGGCAAGACGACTAAGAGGGACCCATGCCCTGATTGTATCGCCAATGGTCTCTGGGTGAAGAGGAATGGAAAGTGGGAGAAGGCTTAGAACACTACCGATGAGTGAGCAATGATTTTTGGCAAAGGACCGAAAGCCAATTAATCAAAATCGGTCGCAAGAAACTGACCTCTCACTATTCTGTTGTGGATTTCATTTATGTATTACACTTATGACCGTTTCCGAGTGTTATTATCTAGCTGAATTCAATGGGTAAAGGGAGAAGACATCCGTTGAGCAAACTTGGGCGACGGAGATATCACAATGCAACAGGAATAGGTGGATACTCGAAGGCAGGATATGATGTCGGAATACCAGGTGCAATACATGGTGGAAACCACATGTGACCTCGGTGGATTCGGCTAAACCCACAACAAAAGAATGAAGATTAGTAATCTAGATCCCACACAGATTGCATAAATAGGGATTTTTGTCATTTTTAGTTAGTCAGAGAATTTGATACCTGTCATTTCAACAAATACATTTCATACAGTCAGATTTCTGTCATATGATAGTTATCTCCGGCCAAGATTATTCATGTATTAGAGCCCACGATTGCCAGATATGGGCCTTTTCACAATTCAGACCTGTCGTTCATCTCATTGGAGCACCCGTATGATCCACTTCGCTACGTTCCGTTAGGATATCACAGGCCTGAATTGCTAAAAGGCCCGTATCTGGCAATCGTGGGCTCTAATACATGACTAATCTTGCGGACATACAGTATTTCCTGCTCCGGGTCTCCACCTATCCTGCTGCAGCAAGGATATTCATGCCTTGAAATTAAGACACCAAGAATAATCAGTTTTAGTTTACAAGTTAACTACTAAATCCAGCTACCGAACCTCCCTTGGCCCCCTTTTATTCTCTCTGTTCACCTCCCTGCACGTCCTCTTCCAACCTGTTACATTTTATTCCTATTATGGATATCCGGCAGCAGTTCCCTAATGTGCACTGGGTCTGGAAAGGAGGCATCTCCTTTGTCTATGAGGTCCATCCTCGCATCGTGGTCAAGATCCCGAAATCTGGCGACTTTGAGAGAGAGCAATTTCGGAAAGAACTCAAGATCTATGAGATCTTTTCTCAACATCCGCCCTGCCCTTCCATAGTCCAGTGTTTCCTCTACGCGAACAACGGTATCTTCCTCGAGTACATGCGAGGTGCGACCCTTATCGGTGTTTGACAATTGTGTCTACTAACCGCCTCATTAGACGTAACCCTCTGTTCGAGAATACAAAATAACCATACTCGCGACCAGCAAACAGCTATGGTTACTAAAGTGGAGAAACTAGAACCTCTATCCCTACGGAAGGAATGGATGAACGACCTCGCTCAAGCCGTTGCTTTTCTAGAATCGCTCAATCTCGCACATGGCGACCTACGACCCGAAAACATTCTACTTGATCGTAACCGATTAAAACTGTCAGATTTTGATTGTACGGCTGAAATTGGGTCCGATTTTGAAGCTTGCATCGCCCCGTATGGAAGAATACTCAATAGCGACGAGCAGGATCAAGGACGACGTGGGAGTTCCGGTTTCCTAGGTCCTCGAACCGAACAATTTGCCTTGGGCTCCTTGTACTTCCTCATAAACTCCGGCTTTGAGGTTTACGGAGATCGACGTCTTACCGAGGATCCTAAAGAGCATGGACGCAAAGTTGTGGAGTTACTGCAGAACATGGAATTTCCGAAGTTAGATGGTGATCCGTTAATTGACGATATCATCATCAAGTGTTGGTACAACAAATATGCCACGATTGCGGAATTAGCCGCATACACAGAGACGCTCCTTCCTGGAAGAAATAACTGGAGAGACACCGAAACCGAAAGAATATCCACCCCGCAATGGCGTACGGTTATAGGCCGCGTTATTCGCGGGTTATGGAAAAGTTTTAGATCTTGGTGGGTTTTCGTGCTCTATCGCACTAGAGAGGCAACCAAGCCTGAAGAAGCTAATGGTGGAGAACCGGATGGCTATAGCGGTGGCATCGGACGACACGACTCAGCAGAGGATTTCTCTCTGAAAAAAACATTATGTCAGAACCTGGAGAAGCGTGGACTTCTTCATATGCTTTCTTTGGGAGAGCCAGAGAAACTTGGATTCAGTATCGAGTGGTATAGACATTCCACATATTGAAGCAAAAGCTCAGTAGCAGATTTCGACCAAGGAGAAATCCAAAGCGTTGACCAACAATGAACAAGGTAGTAAAGCATATCATCATGAAGATTAGTAAAGTAAAATGAAGACTTGTGCACAGAGACGAAGTTGCGACTGGTCGTGGTTGGGTATTTGAGAGAGATGATATTCAGTCTACAAATGAAGCTGTAGATGAAACTGGAGATCTCTGGATGCGTTGTAAAAGAGAGAAGCTATCTACAGGTTTAGACTAAGTACCAGGAGCAAACAAAGAAGTCATGTGACTTCTAACACCCCCCCCCCCCCCCCCCCCCCCCCCACGACTAGCATGTAGTCGTCCTGCATAGCAAAAGACCCTTCTTCTCCATGAAAACCCAGTTTTGTCACGGTGCGAACCGTGATGCTTAGTTAGAGGAAGATCACGTGCCGTGATCTCCGACCTGTTTATCTTAAATTCAGTTCTAGATCCTGTTGTAGCTCTTGGAGCTACGTCTTGTATATTAGCCTGCCCCTGCCTGTACCTGTCAATGGGAATCTGATCTGTTACGACCTGTTCCTACCAGTCATCTCCTATCATACCGTCCTGCCAGCCCGCACCCTGACAGTATCTGTCCTTATGTGTAGTCTTCCGCACGACCCAGTAAAACCCAGACCCAACCCAGACCCAACCCAGTCTGGGTTGGGTTTTGGGTCGAACCCTTCGACCCAGTAATGGGTCTGGGTCGGAGGGTTCGACCCAGTACTGGGTCTGGGGCCCCAAACTGGGTTACAAACTAAACAAACATGCTAAGGATTCTAAATGTATAACTTATGCATTTATTCGCGGTAATTTTGAGTATTTGCTTTACTTGATTATATCTAATTTTATTTGTAAAAAGGGTAAAAGAGATGCGTATAATTGAGGATTCTTTGTCAAGCAAGCTAATGGTATTCAAATAAATCATCTTCCCTGCTTTTACGTTTTCTCCCTAATGCTCGTGTCTGTGTACAGGTTGGTGGTAATGATGGCGAGCAAGGACGACCATATTCACTTGTAGGTAAGGGCCTCTCCTCCGGTATATCCTCTGGTCTATCCTCAATTACAACCTCAATTGCATCCCCTGGTTTATCTTCCAGTTCATCCTCCTGCTCCTCTGTATCACTAATTGGATCAACCTCAATCTCACTGAGCTTCTCTTCCCTCTCCTCTTTTGCCGCCTCAAGCTCATCCTGGGAGAAAAATTTCTCAAGAAGTGTTGCTTCCTGCTCCTCCATATCAAATTTCGTTGTACAAAGAAACATCATTAATGCCTCGACAGTCTCACTCTTCATTCTACCACGACGATAGTGACAAATATCTCGAGCGGTATTAAAGAGGCGTTCAACTCCTGCGCCAGTTGCTGGAAATGAGAGTGTATCTCGCGCAAGGGCAGCAATGGCCGGAAAGCGAGCCTGGTGCTCTTTCCAGAAAGTAAGCGGCCTAACAGAAACAGTATCTATATATATATTAGTATTATTATCACACATACTCTTTGTATTTACTTACCGCTGTCAAGATATTGACTGATTTCATCAGTAATGGCTCGTGGTTGTATATCCCTTCCATCAAGCATCTCCTCTAGCCTTGAGCTTGGATGGGCTATCGTTAGAGAGCTTTGTAGATCACGACTGCTTATTCTAACTTGTGCTTGATATGGAACAAGGGCTTGTTCAAAAGCAAGTCGATAGGTATCTCGCCATTTCTGATCCCAATCACTGGAGAGGAAGAATTTGAATTTGTTCACCGGTGCAAGCATTGTACTGATTGCATAGATATTCCCTCGAAGATCATCAGCTTGGGAGTAATACTCATC
This sequence comes from Penicillium digitatum, assembly GCF_016767815.1. Lineage (NCBI taxonomy): Eukaryota > Fungi > Ascomycota > Eurotiomycetes > Eurotiales > Aspergillaceae > Penicillium > Penicillium digitatum. Next base: position 635,146 of record NC_089386.1, on the reverse strand, counting down.
AAGCTTAGACCGACCAGCTTCAAGGGCCTCTAGCATCTGTTTTTTCCATGGGACACGCTTTCGGCGTAGCTGTGCCTGTGATCGCTCAAGATGATCAAACAGTTTGTTGTAGATCTTAAACACATAGTGGGCAGTGACATCTCGAGTCTTTGATAGCTGTGTTGTATAATCAAAGAAGGGCTCGGTGATACAAAGAAGATAGTCGATCTGACGCCACTCTTGCTCGCTGAGTAGCATCTCCTCACAATCATACTCTGTACAGAATAAAGAGAAGATAGCACGTAGCCTCTTTGCCCGGCGAAGCATGAGGAACGTAGAATTCCATCGTGTCTTTACATCTTGGATTGGAACGATCTTGATATTAGTTGTCTGAAGATTGTAAAAGGTCTCTCTGCGCTGGGGACTTGCATTGACGTAAATCGCAAGATAACGGACTTTGTTCAGTGTGGAGGAGATCTGACTTTGCTTCGCATTTTCTTGGGCTAGCCTTGACTGCTTCTCTGTCCACCTTGTCTCGGCTGATTCATTTAATGGAACTGCCTTGATCCGAGCAAGAAGCTGATTGAGGCTGAGCTGGATAACGTGGGCAAGACATGGTATTCGGGTGATAATAGTATCATCTGACAAAGCCTGTTGGAGAGCAGTAGCTAATGTCTTGTTGTTTGATGCATTATCTGTTGTCAACCCGAATACTTTATCTTCAATGTTGTGCTCCACTAGGGTTTCTATAAGAACACTACTCAGGTAAGAGCCGGTATGTGTACCATGAAGCGGCTTAAACCCAAGTAGTACCTCACGATATACCCAATCACTGTCAATGAAATAGCCAGTAATAGCCATAAATGCCTGCGAGAATGGAGATGTCCAGCAGTCAAGCGCAATGGATATCTTTGAGCCAGAAGGCAGCGTACGAAGGATACGCTGCTGCCGGTCTTTGACTAGACTGCCCAATCGGCGACGGATGGTATCGGCAGATGGGATCACTGGAGGGGATGGGGCGGAACGAGCTTTATTGATGATGCGTTTGAATGATGGATGCTCGATCAGATGGAATGGGAGCCGGTTGAGAGTAAGAAATTGGAGGAGATCCTCCTCCCAATCTTCTTGTAAGAAGGGTATGCTTGCTGAAACTTCTCCCTAGAATAATAATAAATTAGTATAGTTACTTGATTTTATGATAGAAAATATACCTCTCGTTGTAGGAAGTTTGTAATCTCCGCTTTCTTCCCCTTTTCCGACCGTAAACAACCAGCCGTTTTCCGATGTTTCTGGATGGTTGATGTGCCATGATACTGCGCTTTGCCTGTGCTGTTCGGGCTTAGTGTATAAGGATGCTCTAGGATCTTCCCACAGCGCTTGCACATAACCTTTGGTGCGCCATCAATACCCTGAGCTACCTGATGGTAGCTATTCCAGATCTCTGTATGGCGGTTCGAATCCCATTTAAGCTTGCTTTTCCTCCCGTAGTCAGTCTCTAACCACCAGTCCACAAAATCGTTATGTGACATTGTATCGTATAGAATAAACCCTTTCCTACGGTCGGGTCCAACGCGTTTCAATAAAGGGGGGATTGGGAGGGGATCATCTGGTCTTCGGAAGTTTGAGTCGATTGTGTGTTGACTTGCGGATGGTGTGACTTGTCCAGTTGAAATATATGAGAGATCGTCAAGATCACCACCATAGAGCGACGATGCAAAGTCGGAAAGTTGGCTTTGAGACATAACATGAGAATGACATATAATATATACAAATGGATGTAAGGGGAGAAATTCTTTAACGTACAAAGGTAGAAATGCACTAAAGTTGTAGAAGTGTCTAGGAATATTGATATATCAAATATAGTAAATCATCCTACTCTTGTTGATTGGTCTATTATACTAAAATTATATGGGTCTAAAGAAATACCCCTGAGATAACCCAGTCAAGACCCAGTCAAGACCCAGTCATAACCCATTTAACCCAGTAAGAACCCAGTAAGAACCCATTTAACCCAGTAAGAACCCAGTAAACCCAGTAAAACCCCAGTCAAACCCCAATTCCCACCCCAGTTCCATTAATCCTTCTCAAAATATTTCTTCCTACCCTCCCTTCAAGTCGCATATACCAAGTAGATTAAGGGGTAGTAAGTAGTTTTGAATATAAAAGTTTACTAGATATCTATCCATAGTTATATAAGCTCTAGAATTAAACAGAAGAAGAGAAATAAATGAATTCAAAAATTATTTTACTCTGTAGATGAAAATATATATTATGTTGATGTGTGTTGAATATATATATATGCAACTTGGGGTATACTTTGTATTTTAAATGGAATGCAATCCTACGCCTGAGAAAACCAGCAGCCAACACATACCACCTTTCCATATGAAATAAAGCATTTGAAGAAGTAATTAATCTTGAACCAGATATATTACTTTGGAGAACGAGGTTATTTCTTAAAATTTCCTTTGCCTTGTTGGTAGAGAGTGTAGCATTTCGATGTAGAAACCATAACAGGGGAAAATGACAGTATGTTATTTAAATATTTATGCCATAATTTATGCAGAAACTGGGTCGAACTGGGGCTATACTGGGTTTTCTGGGGCCCCAGTCACTGGGTCTGGGTTGGGTCTGGGTTATGAGGTTTCGACCCAGACCCAGACTGGGTTGGGTTCTGGGTCGAGACCTTCGACCCAAACTGGGTCGTGCGGAAGTCTACTTATGTGGCAGTGCCTTGAAAGGGAAGTAAGGCCTACTTCGTATCCATTGGTTTAGCGATAGGTTTACAATTCTTAAGAGCGAAACGGGCGAGAATTTTTTCAATAAAGCCGCTTATAACAAATATATTATGCCATTAGTATAGTGGATATTGATTGAAAGATATTGTCAGGGTGCAGGCTGGCAGGACGGTATGATAGGAGATGACTGGTAGGAACAGGTCGTAACAGATCAGATTCCCATTGACAGGTACAGGCAGGGGCAGGCTAATATACAAGACGTAGCTCCAAGAGCTACAACAGGATCTAGAACTGAATTTAAGATAAACAGGTCGGAGATCACGGCACGTGATCTTCCTCTAACTAAGCATTACGGTTCACACCGTGACAGATATCTTTAAAGATTGCCCTTATTAGAAGTGTCAAAGTGCTTATAAATAGTATCTTTAAACTGCTGAATCATAGTCTCTGACGGAGATAGGACTAGAAAGTCATTAACGTATACCATAATATAGAGAGGTGGAACCTTATACTCTCTTTTGACAAAGATAGAGTGATCTGACTAGACTTCCACAAAGCTCGAAAAGCTCCAAAAGCCCGAAACCCGACCCGACTCGACCCTCAAAAGGGTCGGGTTTCGGGCCTATCCCCGAAGCTCGCAGCGGGCTTCGGGCTTTTGGTTTGGGCCCACAGCTCGGAGGGGGGGGGGCCCCCCGAGCCCCCCCCCCCCCCCCCCCCCCCCCCTTCGACTAAACAATGCAAACATGCCAATTTCTCGTGACTGCACAAATAATGCAGGAATTCCCAGTAATTTTGAGTATTTCGATTACATCGTTCACTTCAAATTCAATAAATTATTGATTTGATCAAGCATATATTAAAGTGTTGTGATTAATTTCCGTGTAAACTAATGAGACTGATACATATCATCCTCTACATGCATCCTTTTCCTCCCTGGCATACGTGGCTGAGTACTATAACTTGGCAATGGAGGATCGCCAGCATCATTATCACCAGTATTATCATCATCAACATCAATCAAACCCCTAAAATCTCAGGCTGTTCTTCTGTATCACTGATCTGTTCAAATTCAACATCATCAAGCTTATCGTCCTTTTCCTCTCTCAGTGCTTCGATCTCATTCAGAGAGAAGAATCGTTCAAGCTCCTTTGCCTCATGTAATTCAAGGTCAAATCTTGATGTACAAAGGAATAGCATCAACTCTTCAATAGTCTCAGCCTTCATACGACCGCGGCGATAATGGCAAATATCGCGAGCAGTGTTAAACAATCGTTCCACACCTGCACCAGTTGCTGGAATTGTAAGAATATCCCGCGCAAGCGAAGCAATCGCAGGAAAACGGCTATGGTTCTCTCGCCAAAAGGGTAGCGGCTCGGAATCAACGACATCTATATAAAATCAGCAACCGTTATTTATCGAAATAAGACTTGAAGAAGAGTATAACTTACCACCATCAAGATACTGGGTTATCTTGTCGCCAACCGGCTTCGCTTTGGGTTTCTTTGGGCGAAGTAGATTATGAAGAGCTGTGCTTGGCCTTGATCCGGGAGAAGAGACTGTTAGGCCTTGACTAGTAGCTTGACGCTCTTGGTAAGGTAAGAGAGTATCTTGGACTGAGGCTCGATATTTATCACGCCATTCCTTTGTCCAGTCATCGGTGAGAAAGAATTGGAACCTGTAATCTGGCGCCAGCATAGTACTAATTGCGTAAAATATGATCACGATAATGATCTGTCTGCGAATAGTACTCATCAAGCTTCAATCGACCAGCCTCAAGGGATGAAAGCATCTGTTGTTTCCATGGGACATGCTTTCGTTGAAGCTGCTTGATAGACTTCTCAAGGTGCTCAAACAACATATTGTAGATCTGGAATACTAGATGTGCAGTCACATCTCGAGTCTTTGAAAGCGCAAGAGTATCTTCATAGAATGGCTTTGTGAGACAAAGAAGGTAATCGATCTGGCGCCATTCATCGTTGTTAAGTGCCATCTCCTCGCAGTTGTAGTCTGTACAGAATGTACCAAGGAAATCACGGAGTCTCTTTGCCCGGCGAAGCATAAGAAACGTTGAGTTCCACCTAGTCTTCACATCCTGAAGTGGCATAAGTGCCTGCTCTGAGGGCTGAAGACTAACGAATGCTTCGCGACGTTGGGGACTAGCCTGGATATAAACAGCAAGATACCGTACCTTGTTCAAGGTATGAGATATACTGTGGTTTTCGCTTTGGGCATTTGCTTTCGCGAGTATTGATTGGCGATCAGACCATTTGGTCTCAGTTGTATCATTCTGAGGGACTGCTTTCAAGCGATCAAGAAGTTGGTTCAGACTCAATTGGATAACATGTGCAAGACAGGGTATTCGGATCACATGAATATCGCTCGACAAGGCCTGTAGTAGCGAGTCAACAAGGGTCTTATTGTTCGATGCATTATCCGTAGTTATCCCAAACACACGATCCTGGATGTTATGATCAGCAAGTATCTATAAGAGAACACAACTTAGATTAGCACCAGTGTGAGTACCTTCAAGGGGTTTAAACCCAAGAAGCACCTCCCGGTAGGACCAATCAATGTCAATAAAATAGCCAGTGATTGCCATAAATGCCTGTCCGAATGGTAAAGTCCAGCAATCCAATGCAATTGAGATTTTGGCATCTGCTGGAAGCAGTTTGAGTGTAGAATGTTGGCGTTCTTCAACACGAGCAGATATTCGACGTCGAACGGTATCAGCAGAGGGGATAGATGGGAGGCTTGGGGCCGAGTGTGCTTGTGATATTATCCGTCGAAACGTTGGATGTTCGATAAGGTGAAAGGGAAGTCGATTGATCGTGATAAACTGTAATAGATTATCCTCCCAAGCTGCCTCGGAGAATGGCTCTCGGATAGTATTATCCTATTTCAATTATATGAGTGGTACGAATTGTACTAAAGGGATATCCATACTTTTGACTGAATAAACTTATCGGGTCCCCCTCGTTGCTGACCTCCACTTACAGCCCTTTTACAGGCAGACGTCCTGAGATGCCTAGTCATAGTAGTTGTACCATGACGCGCATCCTTCCTGTTCGCATCTTTTTTGGCAGCATAAGGATGCTCAAGGATCGCAGAGCAGTGCTTACGCATGACCTTTGGGCTGCCATCGTTGCTATGGGCTACCTGGGTAAAGTGGTCCCAGACATGTGAAAGATGATTTGAGTGCCATGCGACCTTGCACTTTGATCCATAATCGGGTTGTAACCACCACTCTACCCACTCTTGGTGATTCATTCTGTCATACAAGAAGTATAACCTTTTCCGATCGGGTCCGACACGTTCAAATCGTTCAAAATGGGGGAGTAAGGGAGGGTCGTCCGGTCGAAGAAAAGCCGGTACAGATGCATCAAAAGTCTGTTGGCTTGTCGATGGCGTGGCTGGGTAATTGGAGGGTATAAGGTAGGATAAGTTATCGTAGTCACCACCGAATTGTGATGATGCAAACTCAGACTGCTGACTTTGGGACATTTGTAGAGTTAATAAAACCTATAACAGAAAGGGCTTTTGAGAATGCATAAAGGAGGGTCGATACATTACAAGAAGCTCTACCACCTAGAAGTGTTACTTAACTAGTTATATCGATAATCGATATATCAAAATAGGGGCCGATGATAGTAGTATATGATTAGTTGAATTGTATATAATAAGTGGGGCCGGCTCGAAAAAAGCCCCTGAAGCTCGAAAAAAAACCCAGAAAGCTCGACGAAAGCTTGAAAACCCCATTAATAGCCCGTAAAAAGCCCATGAATAGCCCATTCCCGGCCCATTCCCGGCCCATTCCCAGCTCGTTGAAACTTGATTTTCCTCAAAATATTTTAACTGATTAGCCATGAGAAAATTTTAAATATAGGTAGCTCATCCAAAACTATCAGGACTAGTAATATAAAAGGCTCTTAGAAATGATAAATGTGTAGACTTTCTTTTAATACAAAATTCGAACAAGTTAAGCCACTTGTAATTGAAATTGGTCTGATATTGATACTCGACCATAAAGATACACAGAGTTCCTAGTACAGAATATATATCTCTATAGGTAGTACCTCATAAGCGTAGAACATTCCAAACAAACTGATATGTACAGTCATAAAGCTTAGTTATAATGCTAATGTATCAAAGACATGTATCTATTCACTAGAATTTCCAAATCCTTCCCCTTGTTATGATAATCGAGTAGAATTCCATGTATAAACCAAAACATGGGTAAAAGACGGTCATTGATTTGGGTGATTCAGCCATTTTATGAACGCCAAGACCATGTTTTATGCAATTTCGAGCCCCCTCCCCTGCGAGCCGGGGTCCGGGTCGAGCTTGAAAAGTTCGACCCCCAGCTCGTTGCGGGTCGGGTTTCGAGCCCGGACCTTGGGCCCAAAGTTGGGCTTTGCGGAAGTCTACTAGTAGGGCTCACCTGACAACCTGACAGCCGTTTTGGGTGTAATTTATTTTTACTTGTTAGAAGTCACATGACTTCTTTGTTTGCTCCTAGTACTTAGTCTAGCTAAACCTGTAGATAGCTTCTCTCTTCTACAACGCATCCAGAGATCTCCAGTTTCATCTACGGCTTCATTTGTAGACTGAAAATCATCTCTCTCATTACTACTTCCCACTAGTACTATCTACCTTCTACTAGAAGCAACCCTAATACTACTAGGAGCGACTAGTAAAATACCACCTGACAACCTGACGACCCCCCTACTCTACAACAATAACCCTAGTGCAGATATGTACTTCAGTCTTTCATATAGAATAACACTCTATAATATCAAGTCACACTCCATAATTCGATCATGATGTACCGAGAGAATCCAACTAGCACAGCCACCCCTTTTTTTGCAAGCCGTTCCCCAGTGAGGCTCCGTGATTAAAAAGCGGAGCATTGTTGGTATTCTGTTTCTTTGAACAAGGCTGACCTTACCTATGCCACAGTCTAAGAATCAATATCTTAGTCTTATTGTCACGGTGTGAACCGTAATGCTTAGTAAAAGGAAGATCACGACACGTGATCTCCGACCTGTTTATCTTGAACTTCAGTTCTAGATCCTGTTGTAGCTCTTCGAGCTACGTCTTGTATATTAGCCTGCCCCTGCCTGTACCTGCCTGTCAATGTGAATCTGATCTGTTACGACCTGTCCCTGCCAGTCATCTCCTATCATACCGTCCTGCCAGCCCGCACCCTGACACTTATGGGTGTTATTCTTCTAAGTACTGCATAAAATTGGACGTGGAGGGATGCGCCCGGCGCTTGTTCAGCTGTCCCCCTCATCTCCGACTGATCTTCGGCCCCCATCGCTTCTTCTTTTTTTTCCCCCACCTTTAGCCTTCCTCCTTCATTTACTCATTGATTCTTGATTATCAGATTCAACTATCTGGGACCTTGTCTGTCCAGTCGCAATCTGGACCTTGTGTACTTTGGGTGCGTCGACCAAACTAGGACACTAGGACAACACAACGGGGCAACCAACTCCAATATAATCACGGGACTGCTGGCATTCATTATACCGAACATCCCCACTTGATGTTCTTTTAATCATCTTAAATTGATACCTCCCGTTCTCGCGGTCAATTTCAAGCTAATTGGCCGCCGTATGAGCATGTCGCGCGCCTCCCCATTCAGCGCCCAGGGGCAATCACCAGCAAATGCGACCCAAGATCGATATGCTCCGGATCCTTACCTATCAGCCGCATCCGATCCAGAGGAGATCATCTTTCAGACCAGCGCCATTAGATTAACACGAACGCCATTGTGGGGGAGTCCTGGACACATTGCGGGACCTGGCTCATCCCCACACGAGGATGTTCGGATCGATTCCACAATTGAGGGCTATTTGGACCCGAGAACAAATGATTATACGGACCGAAGCACTTGTACCTCCCCCTTTTCTGATGCAAGTGTCTTCGTGGAACCAAAAGACATCGAACTGGCAAATGCTTCGACCTGGCAAAATGAAAAACTGCCATCGTACAGCATTGGGGAGGACAGCGTGCCTATCGATCCGGCATGGGGTTCGTCCATGGCACCTAATGTTTTTCAGTGGAAGAGCTCTGACAACCGCCCGAACTCGAATTCATCATCCACGCTGGCAGGTCTAGAACCTCATAGCAATGCTAGCACACAGCAACCAATTCCCACCTCGTATCAGTCTGGCCTCGTTGTTTTTGACGCAAGTGCCAAGCCATTGGGACTCAGTGTCTTGACCAACGAGGTGTTGACCACCGAGCTGACGTCGAGTGCAACCAGGGGAAGAAGCCCCCTCGTCGAGATTACAACCTTCACTCGAGGCGATTCGCCCGAGGAACGTAGCACGTCACCCCAAGGAATTTTCAGTCAGTCCTTCGCACACCTATCTGCTAATTCAAGCGAGCTACAAGTCGAAGAAGATGGCGATCGTCACTCGGTTTCGTCTGTTCCCATGAAGCGATCCAAGGACGGCGGATGGATTCCAAGCTCATCAATCCATCTAGCCGGCATTGATTCAAGGTCCTGCGGAGACGAATTCGTGCCAAGTCCTAACGACATCCATATTCAGCGGGAAAGGAACGAGAAAAATGAGAACATTTCTCACTGGTCTGTTTCTGTGAGTGCAGCCAACAGTGACGCCGGTGGGGACTCGCCTAGTCCACCGCATCCACGCCCACACCAAGTTCCCAGGAGATCTCGAGCAAAGAGTACCGGGGATCCCCCCTTGAAACAAGAAGATTATTTCAACCTGAAATCTCGCACCCGAGACGCATCATTCCCTGGACCCGGGGCACTGGTTCACGAAAGCAGCGATAACCTCAGCGAGGATGAAGCAAGCATTGGCACACATTCCGACGAGCCCTCAGCTTATGTATATGAACTTGGCAGATATGATCGCAGCGCCCCTGAGGTCTATTTACCTGTGTCACCGACTAAAGCCGAGGAAAGTATCCATCTTTACCCCTGGCATGACCCCCCTCGCGATTCGACACCTAGATCGCAAGCGATGCAGCCGGACAGCTCTACCGAAGCTATGATAGCCTTTAACAGACGTGTGCGGGATCTCGAAACGGCATCGCTCGCTGCAACAATTGACAACAATAGCATCATCAATGTTGGTGCAGCTCTCGAAAACCTTTCCTGTGCCGAACAACCCAAGAAACGTACCAGTCTGTTCAAACGTCAATTTCTGCAGGCATCCTCGATTCTGAAGCGACAAGCGTCGGACCTTTCCATTGGCCAATCTAAAAGCTACCCTGGGCTTTCGCGGCGTGATGCAGAGGACTCACCGGCCAAGCCAAGCTTCTCACCACGAAATGGCTTCTTGCATCGTCGTCATTCGCGGTCGCCAAGCCTGAGCAATGCAATTCTTTCAATGACCAGTCAAATGGCCGCTGTTGGGGGTAGTCAGCCTGTCCGAGCAGTGTCGTCTGCACCCTCACCGAATCAGGAGAGGAGTTCTTTGAACATCCAATTCAAGGGCCGAGGTCGAAGCAGAAGCGAGCTCCCTCAGTCAAGTAACTCCGGGCTAATGAATCCTATGACCGCTTACAGTGGACCACCGGTTCCAAACATCACATCGCCTCGAGTCAGTTCGGATGCTGACCAAGCACCCACAAGTACACCTCTGGGCCCTGAAACCGGAGGCGCTGGAGTTGAGAATGATATTGACACCAGCAACAATGATAACAACGATGGCGTGGTTATGGATTTCCCTGCTGCTCAGAGCCTCCCAGTGTCAACAATCGAAGGGTTCAAATCGCAGATCATGCAGTTGAACCCAAGGCTTGAACCGGCTTTGATTCACCGCCTAGCACGTGAGCAACACCGTCGATACAAGATCTTGATTGATTTGCAGCAGAAGCACTCTATTGCAGCTGCCAACCACACGTGCAAGTCTGGCAGATATTGCACTGTTCAGGGAGGGCAACCCGCTCTGTTGCAGGACCCCAAGGCCTCCAACTCTCCCGAGGCAGGATATATCCAGTTTCAAGTGAGAGGTTTCAGCCATGGACATGGGCAACAGCATTCTCCAGGTGACGGCACGGGGGCCGCGGCACACTTCCCTCCCGGAGTGCCCCTTCCGCCAGTCACTCGTCTTCCCGCCCGGTTTGAGTGCCCCATTTGCTTCGAAGTGAAAACGTTTCATAGACCATCCGACTGGTCTAAACATGTTCAGGAAGATGTGCAGCCATTTACTTGCACATTCCCCCAATGCACCGAGCCTAAGTCATTCAAGCGTAAAGCAGACTGGGTTCGGCATGAGAACGAGAAACACCGGCACCTGGAGTGGTGGACGTGTACATTCCCCGAGTGCGACCACAAATGCTACCGCAAGGACAATTTCGTTCAGCATTTGGTGCGGGAACACAAAATGCCAGAGCCCAAGATCAAAAAGACGGGCCTAGCCTCTAGTACTATGGATGCTGAGGCTGTGCCGAATAGCCGAAGGGAGCAAGAGCTTGATCGCTTATGGCAGATGGTCGAAGAATGTCGGCATGACACCGCACAAACCCCCCAGCAAGAGCCATGCCGCTTCTGCGGAAACGTCTGTAGTGAGTGGAGAAAGTTGTCAATCCACCTTAGCAAACACCTGGAGCAACTAGCTCTGCCCGTTTTGCGATTAGCGAATCCGAGCAGCACTCCAAACCATGTCGTCAACCCCAACCAAGTGGAGACGAATCGCGGATCATCGGCCGCAACCCATCCCTCTGTCGCGCTATATCACCCTAGACACGACGGACCCGAAACGGCCCCCACCCATCTGCAGCGGCAATATGCGATCGGAAACAATAGCACGCCAACCAACCCTGCGTTCTCAATCAACAACGTTCCGCTGACAAATTACTCCACCATCTCTGGCGGCGAACTTTCCATGGAGCCTGAGTCGATGACGGATTCCCTTGCCTCGGATCAGTTCTCAGCATACACGCACACGACAGATCATTTTGGCCAAACTACGCACCATTCCTCCCAGGCCCAGGCCGACCCCCTGCATCAGAACTCAGTGACGTACCCACCGCCTTATAACGCCGTTCCGAGATCGAAATCTTCGGAGGCAGATCTCATGCAGCCCTCGTTTTCTCTCTCTCAATTTCTCCCCCATCCCTCTCTATACCCGGATGAGAATTACCCGGCTTGCCAACCCATGGAGTATAACATCCCCTACACTTCTGCGACCTACTCTTCTAGATGTCCCTCCCAAATGTGATGATAGATCCGATTCTCCCTTGAGATGGTCTTTTCCCTTTTTTGCCCCCTCTTTTTCACTTCTGTATATTCCCCTTCTCCGTTCTGCGATCAAATCTTCCGCATCTGCTGCATCGTAAAAGATGGCGCGTGATCACCAGAGGAAATTCCTGTACTTGTATTTTTCTAGTATCAGGAGAGTTATGTAAACAGGTTCCAATCTTGTGCATTTCTGGAATGATGACTATGATGATTTATTATGTGTTCTCAATGTCTCTGTACATATCTCAGGTGCTTAGGAATTCCGTTTCAGACCGAATAGCGTAATTTGCTCAACGGCGATGTGCATGGCATATGAGAGAGCAGATTTATGTTCTGGCTTTTCCTCTTCTGTACTAGGCTGGTCCCACTTAAGACATGGTTCCATGGTTCCTAGGAACATGCCCTGCCACGACAGCCCGGCCGAGAAGGGGCTAATGTATATATGCATGTACTTGCTTTTTTTTGCTGGTAATACCAGTACTGATCAAGTATTACTAATCAACTTTTAAGTAGTATGTGGCGTACAATTTCTTCTGTACTCATTTGAAATAATACCCTATATTTTACATGTGGCGTGCATGCATTAGCGTCCCTTCTCGGCCGGGCTGTCGTGGCAGGGTAAAGTACTTGTGGAGATCAAAGATCCGAGAGATACGAGACAAACTGGACCAAAGAGATGTATGAGACATATGAGACAAAAGAGACAAACGAGACAAACGTGACCGAGAGACACGAAGCATCTCTCAGGTCAAGATCTTAAATTCAAATACTTTCGTTTCAAAGTTTGACAATGCCTTGACCCCTAAATCCGAAACTGCATAGCATGTACCGCGTATAAACGTGCGCATTTATCTCATTGGTCTCTTGCGGCACGAACATGGCCGGCGAGTATCTTCAATCAGCTATGTCGATCGTATGTCCTGTCATAGCCCAATCCGGTCCTTACTTCCTTGCGCTCCCTCCCCTTTAGAGACTCATCTCACGATCTCCATGAGGGGCTGGATTTGTCTTACATGCCTCGTGCAGGGGGACTACCGACATTTTCAATGTGGGTGGGGGTAGGTGTGTGATACGTATAATCTACACAATTATCTGACATGGTGTTAGAAATGGGCTGAATCAACCCCGGGTGCCCCGGGTGATGAGGGAAGGTGTCGCCGATCATGAATCAGACCTGGATTAAGGTGCTCCGTAGTGTTAGTTCATTAGATGTTAACATATCAGCCTCATGTTATAGAAGATGGCAGCACCTATTTACCGCACTGTACAGGTTAATATTTACCCGGGTGAAGGGGCTGTACAATCAAGGGATGACATGTTGCATTCCACGCTGGCAACACGCGAGGGTGAACTTTTTTGTCTTAGCTTTTGCCTCTCATATTTGAGGGTTTTTTTTTTCAAGAAAATTTCTTCCTTTTTGTGTAAATACTTTGTCAGCATATTCAGCATGTTTCCTTAACACATTCCAACCCTTGAATGACTTATCGCGTGGTGAAGTCAACCGGCTCGGGGCGAGGGTGTGGAGATTGTGTCTTCCGCGTGTAGGGTTTGACATTTGCATGCATCGTGAGCCTTTAAATACTTTGCCCCTCCCATTTGACTGGATGCCCATCCTCTCTCAACTTTGCGAAATTTATCACGTTGTGTTTTTTAATATTAAAGACCATCTCATTTAGCCATGGAGGTTCGTGCTCTGCTTACTCGATGCACCACTGCGGCCCTCCTCCAAATGAATCGATAGAATATACTAACTCCACCCCAGGAAACACAGCTGGACTGGAACTACTCCACAGACATCCTCCAAGGAATCATGGTTGGACACGAAGAACATGGTCTATCCGACCCTAAGTCCTCAAATCTTCCCTTCGATGCGGCAAACCCGCTACAAGACCTGCAACTCGGATCGTTTGTTCCAACACTTAACCACTCACTCCTAAGCCAATGGGCTTCAGATCCCCGAGGCCTATATAACTCCCAATACACTCATTCCTATGTGACGGGCAACCAAGATGCCTGGAATCCGCTGCTAGCCACCGGTGTGCCGGACACTTCTCCCATCTCGCATATGAACATGCCTGCCCAGACGCCGGACCAGGACTGCCGATTTTCGCAACATCACTATAGCGAGCCCTCCGAGAATGGGAGTCAGTATATGGATAGCTATCACTCTGCTGATTCAGGATACGGTGGGACCAGCTGTGCAACGCAATCAGTTGTGGCTTCTTCGTCCGGTGTGGATTCCTCAAGCCCGCAGACCGACATGGCAGAGAATACGTCTACTCAGTCGGGGCCTTCGTTTGATCCTCCCCAGTACGGCTCTGTGTCTGAGCTATCCTACACATTGGAGTTTATGGGCTCGCCATGCCAGTTTGAGGATGTCTCAATGCGATGCGAGCATCCATCATGCAACTGGGTTGGGAAATGTCCTTCGGATAAAAGGTATGTCGGTTGTATCGCCATTTGAATTGTGATAGTAGGAAACTAATTTCACTAGGAAACACGAGGCTCGCCACAAAAAGCTCTTCAAATGTGACGTGCCGAATTGCCCACGGAAGGACGGGTTTGGCACCATTAACGATCTTGCCCGTCATAAGAAATGCGTTCACAATAAAGAGCCCGAGCGTGGGCCCAAGATGATGTACTTGTGTTTCGGGGCAAACTGCCCGCGCCCGAACAAGAGGTGGCCGCGCCTCGATAACTTCAAGCAACACCTGAACCGGATGCATCATGAAGAGGATGGAGAGGCGCTCTTGAAAAAGTGAGTTTAGAGATGAGACAGTTAATGTTCCGAGCACTGATCTCTGTATAGGTCCATGGATTGGTATGAAATTTTCATCCTCCGTCAACCAGAACAGCGCTTCGACGAGCGTAGCTCAAGAGATGAGTCGATATTGGAGGTGGAAGAAGACGAGGCGTCCGCCCAGTCGACCACCGATCTTGAGCAGGAACACGGTTCCATGTCCTACGAGAGGCCTAATATCTTTAGATTTGGCGCTGCCACGCCGAGACCTCCTCAGCATAGTACGCCGCCGCTTGCAGACTCGACGTCTTCTCAATTCCCCGCTTTTAGCTCCCTGGGGTTGCCAGCAACGAATCAAGATATGTCCTGTGACCGCGGCATCACAAGGCCCGATGGATCGGTAGCAGACGCAGCTAATAACTTAATCAATGCCATGACGAAGATGATGAACCACCGCGGGCGGGGATCAAGTCAAACTATTGACGAGGGAATCGACCTCGAAAATGACGCTGCTCAGCTCTCCCAGCCCCAGCGGCAAATGCTGCAGAAGGTGCTTTCGGTGGCCTTGGAACGGTTATCCAATGACAACGAAGTTACCGCACAAGATCCTGGTAGCAAAAAGCGGGGCTGGTTCCAATGTGATGCGTGCCCAAAGCAGACCCGGCTCCGTTGTGAAATGAAGTAAGCCACCCTAAACCTTTTCCACATTCCTATCAGGGTACTAACCAAAGACACCATCAGAAAACACCAGAAGCGTCATGAACGACCCTACGGCTGTACATTCCCCCACTGTGCCAAATCCTTTGGCAGCAAAGCCGACTGGAAGCGCCACGAGAGCTCCCAGCATCTCGGTGTGCCAAGTTGGTTCTGCACAGAACACGATATGCAAACAGGCGCCTTGTGCGAGCGGCTTTTCTATCGAGCCGACACATATACCCACCACCTGCACCAGCATGGGATTCATGAATATCACGTCGCAGCTTTGGCTGGTAATAACCGGCTGGACCTGGCTGGCCAGTCGCATTTCTGGTGTGGGTTCTGTAATCACAGAGTCCTATTAAAAAATCTTGGCCCCGAGGCCCTGGACGAGAGGTTCAATCATATTGATATTGAGCATTTCAAGAAAGGGGAAAGGGGTCAGGACTGGCGGTTTCCGTCTTCGTCGTTTGAAGGAGATGCTATGGATCAGACCAAGGACGTTCCCGTACAGACGTTTAGTCACGGCCGAAAGGCTGCGATGACTAGCGATCTGAAACGCAAGTATGCTGCGGTATGATGTGTCAGGGGGTTAGAGTCCCGGAATTCTGGCTCCGTAATATTATAAGAATAATCTGCAAAAGTTTGGTTCATTATGATCATCAAGACAATGCATAACTATCCAAGTCTAGAATTGAAATGACATAATGTGGCGCTGGGCATCAATGAAACATAGTATGGTACAGGTTTCCTTAAGATGTCTCTCAAGATCGGATTCATTTCTGGGTGCTAGTAATCTCCCGGGCCTCTTTCTCTAGCAGGGCCACTTGCTCTGCGAAAAGGGTAAGCAACATCCATAATAGGGTAATGCTTTGATTTTCGTTGGTCTCACCATTCTTTGCCACCTTCGTCTCATCCATCTCCAGCTTCAACCAGGTCCAGTAAAAGACTTGATAGACGAACACGCCCCCTAAGAAAACCTTGGCGAAGGGGCCAGTAAAGGTTCGATATTGATTCATCTAGATGAATAATAAGAACTTTGAATTTTAGTTCTGCAGATTAAAGGAAAACAGTACACACCCCTTCCTTGTATGCACTTGGCTTCTGTGATAGGTTGAATATAGCTTGTGTGGAGGTGAAGGTGCGTCGGCTCATAGGAGCTCGAGCGGATTGAAAAGACATCACAGCCGGTGTCAACCGACGAGCCGATTGTGAAAACATTCAGTGATGTTAAGAAGGTTGCCTTCTTTCTGATATCCGAGGAGGTGAGCGAGGGTGATGTTTGAAGTTCGTGTTCCATTTCGGGCATAGCGGTCTTGGCGTTTATTCCTCAGGTTTCAATTTAGCACATCGTCTCTCGCTGCCATTCTCATAGCTGCCTTTCTCATATAATTATACAGGCTGTACCCGGAACAAGTCGAGATAAATGGTGAGTGCTTATTTTTGAACAGCACACTTCTGTTAGAAATGGGGTTGAAAGAATCCGCTCTTCGGTTACACCCCAGGCCTCGAGTGACTCTTCCAACATTAAAAGGGTGCTTATATCGATCGTCAAGTGGTTGCAAGCCATCTCTTTGATCTAGGTTCGGTTTCTTCCAGTGTTTATGTGAGCTGATCTTTTTGGGTGTCGGCGCTTGACCACTGAATGATGTGATATTTCCATAATGCATAGCGACCAAAGGGGTTGGTAGGTAGGTAACCTGCTGTACATTCACTTCATCTCCAAAACCATTACCTCCAGTATGGCTTGTCAATCAGATTCTTTGTAGATTGAAGCTACCAAAAACCACGGACATATCCTGTGGGCAGGGCAATCCAAATTCATATACAGCAAAGGCAGTAACAGAGCTCGTTGTCAGCTCGATCTTTTCGTAAAGCTTGTCAAAATTGACTACCATGTCGGAGAACTCGCTCAGCATGAGGGATCACTGAGAAAAAAGGGCCGGGCACTTCAAAAAGTGCGAAACACCGACGAAGACGAAGCAGGGCTTCAAAAACTGAACGCAGAGCAAGAGGTGCTCCGGAAGAAATACTGGCACCAGTAGTGGCAGCTCCAAAATTGACAATGCAGCATTCCCAGTGGCCCTATAAAACTGACATATAGATCATTCAGAAGGATCCGACATGGCATAGGCAAAAGGAACTGATCAAGGATTGTGCTGGATGAGGTGATTGCTGCGGTCGTGGCTGTGGGTACTATGAGAAATGTGAGCCTGACACCACTGGGTGCGCATGCTGCTTGAGCTTTCGAGAATGTGAGCTCACTACAACATAAAAGAATAGGATTAGAAACACGCTGAAAGCGACTCTCCAGTGCTCGGATAGAGTTTATCTTCTCACATTGTCGCGCGCTTACATGTTAAGGGACGAGAAGGTCGAAAAGAATACCGAGCATGTTGAGTCGGTGCCAAAGCGGTCTAAATGGAGGAAAAATTGTAGGAAGTAGATGACTACCTGTGAAATGATGCCTGTGACACTTTTTTACTTAAAGTTGAAGATTTAGCGGTACACATATGATAGACACACATATACATGTAATCAAAGGACTCCGCTCCTACTTGAAAAAGACCTGCTCAGAAAAAGAAGAATCCCACCATTGTTATTTCATGCCATGATGGTGACGCAAGAGGCCTTGCCAAGGTATACATTAGAGAGTCTTCATGGGCTTCATAGGTACTCTAGTGCAACAGGAGTAAAGTAAAATTAACTATAATGTCAATTTATCAAGTTATGAGATCCAGAACAAGACAAACTGTATTAGAAAGAGGACAAAATATTCCTTCTTGGCTTGAATTGGATTAGATGAGTATTGTCCAGATGTCTTCAGGGCAGCACGAGCCACTGCTGAGTCATCGGCACATGATATCAGGTCCGGTCAAAGGCGTCGCAGAAAAAAGATAACTCAAAGGAAAAAACAAAAGGCCCTATTCTCGTCTTCTTCATGTCCCAAATTGCCTTCTGACACCTTCCTGTCATCATTGTATCATGACATTCCCTCACACCCCCAGCAACCCTGCAAGTGCCGTATCAGGGCATCAAAATGGCCGAAAGAATCCATTTAGCTATTTGAAGGGGAGAATGGAGCACTACAATAGCTCGATTCATTGGGAACTTGATTCATGGGCTGAAGGGTGACAATGGCTATTGAAGCAATTCCCCCCATTGAGGGTGGCACGTGCGCTTTGTTGACTAATTGGTGCGCCACACTAAATGGCTGATGCATTCAGGCTGTCCGCCCCAATGAGCGCGAGTCCTTTCCGCCCTTCTTCCCTGAAGTCTTTGTTCCTCGAGTTCCCATCGTTTGCTTCGTTCTTTTACTTTCAACAACCCTTCCTGTGTACTGCGCTTGTCTTGGTGGCTGATAGCTTTACAACACATTTGTTTTCCCACGCGTTCCCGAGTCCGTGAGACCCTTCCACCTCTGTCCCAATTGCGCTCCACCACCGACCCGTCTCCGCTAACACATTGAACAGCAATTGTCGGGAAAAAAGTGCCAAGGTTATTGCTGTGACGGAACAATTTTTTTCTTTCGATCGAGTGGTCCGGCTGTTGCTGGCGACTACTGAATCATTCGTAAGTGTTGTCCTGCCCGCATCGCGCAACGTTGGCAATCTGCCTTTTTAACCTCTTTGTATCTCCCTTGTTATCTGGGAATTTAGCCTACTTGGCTGTATCCTCATTGTAATTCTCAAATTGGAGCGTTTCATGCTGACTTTGTGTGTTCAAAGTGATCGCTGAATCACTCGCAAAACTGCGCCATGGCTCGTAGCGCAAAGCGTACTTTGGACGAGGTTGCCAACAAGTCTGACTCTGACGACGAGGACTATAGCGATCACGCTCACTACTCACGTTCGACCGGCCGGAAGTCGAGGCCCAGCCCCAAGAAAAAGTCGCGACGGGCCCCCAAGAAGAGACGGCGCGGCTCAGACGACGATGGTCTCACATCGGACGAGGAAGAGCTGTCCGAGGAATCCGACTTCGATGAGACGGAAGAAGAATCGGAGGGGGAAGAAGTTGAACGCAATGTCAGAGGAACGGCACGTCGACGAACCACCCAGAGCCGTCGTCCACACTATGAGGAACCAGATTCGGAGGAAGAGCTGCTCAACGATGATGGTGACAATGAGACTCGAGATCCTCCACGCAAGAGCACCGTCATCAAGTTGAAACTTCCGCCCAACTATTTGGCTTTTTCTAAACGTGTAACCCGCCGTAACCGTGACGCTTCAGAGGATATCTACGCCCTTACCAACTCTGGTCGTCATGTACAAACCGTTGAACGAGGTACACGTACTCCAGAAGCCGAAATTCCATCACCATCTCGCCGCATTGCCCGAGTCGACCGCATGGCCAAGCGCACGGTTATCGATGAAGAGGATGAAGACGCCGAAGGACAAGATGATGTCGAGGATGTTATCAACGAAACGACTATTCTGGGTTCGCAAATGGAGGTACTGGAAAGTGATGGTCCTCAAGGCGGCGCTGAAGGTGATACATTGCCAGTGAATGATGGAGACCACGACGCAATTGACGAAGACATGCCAGATGAAGACGTGGTCCCCGAATCAGAAAATGGCGATGCGAAGAATGACCACTCCGAACAGACCGATGAACTCCCAACAACTCGGCGACGAGGCAGGCTCTCCCACGAGCAACCTCAGGAGGAGAGTGCCACGCAGGATGCAGAGACAAATGAAGAATCGCAGCTACGCCGATCCAGCCGTAAGCAGCCGCCTCGAAGCTCGCAGCGGAAAAGCAAAAACGAAGAAAGTGATTTCGAGCCAGAGGAGGAGCCATCAAATGATGAGGAGGATGACTCGGAGCCTGATTCGCAAGCTTCTCCTCGCAAAGAAATTCAAGCTCACGAAGAAGCCGAGGATAGCTCTGCCAGTCGGCGCCCTGGTCTACGCCAACGGCCTTCTCGAACTCGTGCACCCTCAGAGGAGGCAGAAGAACTCGCCGAAGAATTGGAAGACCTCACTGGACGTGCCCGTCGCCGTGCGAAACAAACGGTTGCGTACGAGAAACCGCGTCGCAATCGAAAGGACGTTGATTATCGCATCATCCGACCCGAAATACTTCAGCCTAACGAAGATACCGACAACGAAGTTACAGGTTCTCCGTCCCGGCGTGGTCGTGCAGGTGGAGGCTGGCAGCGTACTTTGTTCTCCACGTTGGGCCCATTCGGTGGTGGTGGAAATTCAGCAATTCTCGGTGTTCCTGGTGGCCCTACTGCAGTCGGAGGAGCAGACAGCGATAGCAGTGATGACGAAGGTGCCCAACAGCCAAATCGTGCTCCTGGTCTTGGTGTTGCAGCTACTCACAACCAGTCAGCTGACCCTGGTCAGAACTCGGCTGGAACACCTGCAAACCTTGGCAAGTTCAATAACAAACAGGCTTTGGCTGATGCGGATCCCCTGGGGGTTGACATGAATGTTAATTTTGACCATGTTGGTGGTTTGCAAGGACATATTGACCAGTTGAAGGAAATGGTTTCTTTGCCGCTACTCTACCCGGAAATCTTCCAGCGTTTTAAGATCACTCCTCCTCGCGGCGTTTTATTCCACGGTCCTCCCGGTACTGGAAAGACGCTCATGGCTCGTGCTTTGGCCAACAGCGTCAGTTCAGAAGGACGCAAGGTCACATTCTACATGAGAAAGGGTGCGGATGCATTGAGCAAATGGGTCGGTGAGGCCGAGCGACAACTTCGGCTTCTTTTCGAAGAAGCCCGCAAGAACCAGCCTAGCATCATCTTTTTCGATGAGATTGACGGTAAGACTTGCCACTCTGGACGAATAGTTGACGATCGCTAATGTTATATACCAGGTTTGGCTCCCGTGAGATCCAGCAAACAAGAACAAATCCATGCCTCAATTGTATCGACCCTCCTTGCATTGATGGACGGCATGGATGGTCGTGGTCAGGTGGTAGTTATCGGTGCTACCAATCGACCTGACTCTGTTGATCCTGCTCTTCGCCGCCCCGGTCGTTTTGACCGTGAATTTTATTTCTCGCTGCCCAATATCGAGGCACGTCGAGCTATTCTTGACATCCACACCAAGGAATGGGATCCCCCTCTTCCAAGCAAAATTAAAGATGAACTGGCCGATTTGACCAAGGGTTACGGTGGTGCTGACTTGCGAGCGCTTTGTACCGAGGCCGCAATTAATGCTGTGCAAAGAAGATACCCCCAAATCTACAAATCAGATCAAAAGCTCGTGATTGATCCGAAGACAATCGATGTCGCCCCCAAAGATTTCATGATGGCAATCAAGAAGATGGTGCCGTCTTCTGAGCGGTCTACCGCATCTGGCGCGACTGCCCTACCTCCGAACATTGAACCCCTGCTTCGTCATCCATTATCCGAAATCAAATCTTTGCTGTCCGAGATTCTTCCACAGCGAAAGAAACTTACTGCTCTTGAGGAGGCTCAATATGAGGAGCCCGATGATGGTGCAGGCTTCACCCGAGAGCTCCTTTTGCAAGAATTTGATCGTTCGCGTGTCTTCCGACCCCGACTGCTCCTTCGGGGCCCCCACGGCATGGGCCAGCAATACCTCGCGGCCGCGCTACTGCATGTGTTTGAGGGCCTGCATGTGCAGGCCTTCGATCTCCCCACTTTGCTGAGTGACTCAACCCGCTCCCCAGAGGCAGCCGTAATCCAGCTATTTACGGAGGTCAAGCGACACAAGCCGAGTGTGATTTACATTCCCAACATTCAACTGTGGTTCCAGACTGTCGGACCCACTGTGATTTCTACCTTAATGAGTCTTTTGCGGTCGATACCACCTTCTGATCCAGTTCTTTTGCTTGGTGTTCTTGAATCACAAGAGGAGGAAGTGGATGATAGTCTACTGAAGAACATGTTCGGGTTTTCCAAGAAGAACCTGTATGATCTTACTGCTCCAAATCAAGATGCGCGTCGTGAATTCTTCAGCAAAATCATTGGGTTCGTGAAAACTCCCCCGAAAGGATTCCCGAACCCTGAAAATCGCAAACTTCGCCAGCTGGAACAGTTGAAAATCGCGCCACCTCCGCCTCCCAAGCCCGAGGTAGAACTCACTAAGGAGGAGATCAAGGCTCAGAGGAAGAAAGATTACATTTCATTGAATCTTTTGAAAACCCGAATCCAACCTATCATGGATCAGGTCAAGAGATACAAGCGTTTCAGGTCGGGCGTGATCGATGAATCTCAAATTCGATACTTGTGGGAGGAAGAAAATCCCAATATTGTTACCAGTGATCTTCCCCCGGATCAGCAAAACACCTTCCGGCCTTATGAGAAAGCGTACGACAAACATGGTGTGTTAGGTCTCCGTGAAACTGCCACTGGGAAGTTCTACTACAACTTGGAGATCGTGACAATCGAAAAACGTCTTGCAAATGGATACTACAAACGTGCCATCGACTTTGTGGCAGATATCAAGCGAATGGTCAAAGATGCTCGTCAGACCGGTGACCCGGAACGCATATTGCGGTCAAGTGAACTTTTGACTAATGTTGAAGTTGATATCGCCGGTGTTCTTGTAGCCGAACCAGCTCTCATGGCAGAATGTGAACAGGTCTATCTGCGTGAGATGGCTCGTGAAAAGGAGGCCGCGGCGCGTGAGAAACGTACCCAGGCGGAGAACGCAGCTCCTCCCATTGCTGAGCATGATAACGTGTCGCACAGCAACACTGAGTCGGACCTATTGACTGGGCCAATTCAACTCGGCGAAATGTTCCCCGACAATGGGGATCATAGAAAAGCAGCTTTGCGCCCCGTGACCCCCATGTCCCAGTTCAAGAGTTTCGCCAATGGAGATCATCACGGCAGTGGTTCGGGTCTCAATGGCTTTGGTTCCCATGCTGTCGGCGCGAGCAATGGTACCCATGGAGATGGAGACGGCGATATTTTCATGTCCAATTCGGATGATCTATCAGGTAGCAAGGACACACAGGGAAGCTCATTCGGGCCATCTGCTCAGCCGAGGCCTCCTTATTCTCACACTGCACCTTCTCAGCAGATTCGTCGAGAATCTGGTCTTTCCAGCTTCTCTCAGCGGGGCCCCATGACTCCAATGGCTCCGGGATCTCAGCCAGCTGATTACACCAATGAAGCATCCACTACTCAGACGACTTCTGATAAGAAGTCCTCTGAGCATCTGTCGAATCAAAACTACCACACTCAAAGCCCTCATGTCTCAAGAATCGAATACCCCGACCTTACTCAATACCCCGATCGCGTGTCGCAGGAAGACCACCTGCCCGACACGCAGCAAAACGACAGCAGCCAGCCTTCTACCAATCTCCGGGACTCTTTGCTTAGCAACACAGACACCCAGGAAAACAGTGGTTTGAACGGAAGCCAGTCGCAGTCGAAGCCACAACCTCCACTGTTCGATGCACCCAACATGCCAGCAACCAATTCTTCGGCTAACTTGCAGTCGATCCTGAGCGAGAAAAGCCATGAGCCATTCGTCCTCGATCTTGAGGTTGTTGAGCGTCTGCACACGCAGCTAACCTTGTCAACCAGCGGATTCTCAGTGGAGCAGTTGGAGCAAATCAACACCAATCTGATGGACTACGTGTGGCACATGCGCGGAGAATGGAACCGTACACGCGTCGTTGATGGTCTCGGTAAAAAATACAACGCAGTCCTAGAGGACATGCAGGACATGCAGGAGATCGGGCCCATCAGCCAACAGACAAAAAATATCCTGGCCAACCTGAGTTTCCAGTGAGAGCTGACTGATGGGTATTTCATACTTTCACCCCTTTCTTTTTTTTTGTCCCTTTTCTTACTTTGTCAATATCTTGACTTGTTTCATATTCCCCTTTGATCTGGCGATGGTTGTTTCTGTGTTCTTTCCTTTTTTTTGCGGCGAGATGGATGGATAGTTGGAGCAAATGTGAGAATTACCCAAATTTCTTAATTGTCTATGCACAAGCTAGTTCATGTGGGTTACTTGACATGAGAAATAGATGCAGACTATCCGAATATAGTCTAAACTGCTGTGTCTCTTCGTAATTGTAAATCTTGAACTCCTGCAAGTTCTAAACTTTTATACTTGGGAGTGAACATGTGACGTGACCCACTAAACACCCTGGCCTTTCGAGCTTGACCACATCTCACACTTCAGGACCCTTTTTTTCTTGATTTCACCTTCACACTCGTAAATGACAGTTTGACCATTTACATCTCATTTTCTTTCTCGGACCTTCAATCCCTACAACCTACCCCAAAAGCCACATCGCCGCAATGTTGGACGTGGACTGGCTCAGTCTTGCCGTCCCAATTGCCTACCTAGGCATCCTCTTAGGATCGCTTGCCACATTCTCCTCCCTCTACCGCAAGCGCAAGTCCCGTACGTGAAAAGTTCTTAGAAAACTTCGAGCTCTCAACGTCCAACCATTCGTGCACCGATATGTCCAACTGTCCTTGAAGGCTAACAGATGATTTGTGAATCGTTATAGACAAGGCATCATCTCTAGAGCCATGGTTCCCAGCCCACATTCAGCGCGATATCTACTTCTCTCTCCTCCACCTTGAACCCTCAGCAACCTCCACAAAAGAGAAGAAGGCTCCCGCTATCCCAGACTCTATTTTCAAGGCTTCTCTTCTCCGTCGCGCAGCCGAAGACATCCATCGTATCATGACACTGCGCAGCCAGAAGCAAGCTCTCACAACACTTGTTCAACGCGGTAGTGTCGGTGATGATCTCTGGCAGCGATTCCAGCGTGCGGAGAAGGAGATGGAAGATGAGGTTAAGGACGTGGTTTCGGAGGTATGATCAGCTCCGCGCTCCGTTGCCAAACAGACAATTGTTCCCGGCGAACAAATGACTGCATCTTCTTTTGTGCTTTGTTAATCAAAATCGAACAGGCAAACGCCTATGTTCCCGGCTGGGGCCAGACTATCTTCCAGTCCGCGAACGAAATGATGAATAACGATATGTACCGCAAGCGCATGAATGATCAACAAACGAGATTGGAAGAGGAGCGCCAGTGGTGGAACAAGAAGAAGATGAGTATCCAGGAGGCATTCATGAAGGAGTTGAATGAGGGCTCGGTTGCTTCTACCCACGAGGCCAAGACTACCGAAACCACGGCTCAGTCCCTTGAGGCCGCATCCATAACCCCTGCTGCCGGAAGTTCTGTCCAGGGCAGTGATGACGATGCTGTTCTTGTTGATGCCGAAACCTCGAATGTGCCTGGTTCTCCGCCAAGCGCAGATAAGAAGGCCATGGGCAACTAGACAAAAATAGTTTTCTTTTTTTCTGTTAATTGTACTTTTATCTGCGGTTCAGAATACACTCTCATTGCTAGTTTTTTTCGGCTACGGGGTTTGCATGAATTACAATTCGATACCTGTTATCTCACGGGTAAAGTTACGATGCTCAGAAAACCTATCAATGTGCCAATATCAACCTTTTTATCCTAAAACACCCATAGTACAACTTCAGGAGCCCGGCATATGTATGGCTGTATACATGGGGGCAACACGTTAGGAAGTATCGTACCGGCCTGAATATTGCCAGCTTCTATGTGGAGATATTCAAGTGCAAGTAGGAGATGCCATACACTCAACTTCGCCAAATTTTTCGGAAGTGTTTCGGCTGCGAGTCAAGTTCGAAGCTTAGATAGACTGATGCGTAGAGGCTGGTGCTCGATGCACTGATGGAGTCCTTTTGCGATCTGAAAGCTGTCCAACGCCGTTCGAACAAGCATAGCGCCATCATGGGATGCGCTCGATGATACGGTAAAGAAGGCAATCCACTAAGCTTAAGATAATGGGAAGGGTAGAGAGGCTCAACAAAATTCAGACCAGAAATACGGTAGAGAGGGTAGACCTCGACTAGAAGTACATTTCCACACACAAAATGATATACACAACCCTAATTTGGCCCAAAAATAAACTCTGAAACCCTCAAACGCCGTGAGTTCCCAAATGCAATGGAGATACCCAAAAAAAACTACAGCAACATTGGAATATTGGAACAGCTCGGTGACTGACATGTTTACATGATCAATTACAGAAGCTTGCTATCGTCTACCCCTAGGGGCGCCCCAAAGTCGATATTTTCGACCAACATCTCCTTTGCCGCTATCTCGAGTTTGTTTTCGACTTGAACTGGATCCAAGTCATCTGCTCGACTCATTACGATCCGAAGTAGACTAGCCATGATCTCCAGTTGATACTGTTCCATCTCCCGTGGATCCAGCTGTTCAAGACTCAACCCTTGCAATCGCAGGTATTCAGCTTTGCGGTCACCCAACAGTTCTAGCAAGCGGCTGACTTGGCCAATATTTTCCTTGCTTCGTGGCGTCGAAGACAAGCGGCGAAGGCGCCGTTTGGGAGTGTCGGCCGGTACACCAGCCAGTCGCGCAATCTGAAGGACTATCATGCGAGCGGTGGTTTCATCAGGTGCGAAGCCGAAAGCTGAATGCATCGAGTGTAGGACGACCAATGTGCCGGAGAGGTCTTTGGATAGACAGAAACATCGTACAATCTGCTCAAATAGAGCTCTAGGAATCTGCGCTTGGGTTTTTTGTTGGGCGCGAGGAGATAGCCGGGAGTACCAGGACATCATGTTTGCATAGAGCTGACGTGCTGATGGAAAGCCCGCATCGAAGGCAGTACGCCCGCGGTCGTATTGGAGCTTGGCACAGTCCCAAAGGCAGGCATATGTTTCCACATCGGGCCGAACGGTGGTAGACATTGTCTGGAACTTGGTCCAAAGATTTTTCACGTCTTGCTTTCGGAGCTCTGCGTAGAGAAGGTGGTTCATGAAGTAAGAGTTTGGCTTGATATGTGCATCCCCAAGACATTTGGCTAAGTATTTAACCATGTCGTCGTCACCTCGTCGCGTGTAATGAAGAAGAAGGATAGAGAAGGTCTCGATGCTCGCAGGCGGAACCTCTCTCTGCATAAACTGGGGCATGCGTACAGACTGAGTCTCCTCAGAACTGACTCGAAGCTGAGGGGTATTCTCGGCTGGTTGGTATCGCCTCCACATAATATCAATGCGCTTCTGGATCATGGCCCAGCCAAGTCGCTCTGCCTTGTCGCGTGCACTTGTATTCCCGTCACGGAGCCAGCCCGCAATAATTCCATTTAAGTGCTTGCTATCAGGCTTGACACACCGCTCATACATAAGTTCAATGACCAGAGCAGCAGAGTCGACCTCGCCCATACCAATGAGCTTCTTCATCCAACTTGCATAGAAGAACCGATTCTGGAACTGCCGAGGCAACACCTTAAGCGCAGACAAAGAGACCTTGTTAACTTCGTTTTCGTTGATGCTCGATGCATGAAGATTACCTGCCAGACCCAACGCGGCTTTGTACAAAGCGGTTGAATCGTTGGCCGGGTCTTTGCCAGTCACCATCATATCCTTGAAGATTGCAACTGCTGTGTCCAATCGACCAGCCGTGAGAAGGGCAATGCTGATTTGATCATAGTCTTCCATGTTCATATCTGCGCCCAAGAGTGTCTTCAGCTGCAGATAAAGTGCCCAAGCCTTTACTTCAGCTTCCTTTCCGGGCAGCCTTCCCCATGCTGTGATGACAGGAATGAGCACACGCGGCTGACGAGTTCGGTCGTTTGCCAGGAAAGCCAAAGCAATATCTTGAGCTCGTTGTGGGTTGTTGTCTGCAGCAAATAATCGTACTCCAAGCTTCCAGTATTCTTCTAAATCCTCCTTCTTCTGCGACAGCTCTGCTTGATATGCCTCCCATTGCTCCAGCGCAAGGTTGGTGGAGCCACTTTCGTGCAGAGTTGTGATATAAAACAGGATTTGAGAGGTGGCCAGTTCTTGGCCGATAGATTTAGCGTCCTGGACCAGGATTTGCAAATGTGTTGAGCGTGTAGCCTGGTCGGATTCTCCGATTGCTTGTGCATCCCAAATGATTTCGAGTGTCCTTTCGGGCATTAAAGTTAAAAATTCTGGGATAGTCTGCTTGCATCGTCGGTACCACTTCCATAAGTCTTGTCGAGCCCGCTCGTCGGACATCTTTCCTTGGAGTTGTCGTAGGGAATTTTTGAATTTTATAGCGTGAGGATGAGATTCCACCCCTGCACGCTTTGCTACCGCAAATCGTCTGGCAGTTAGCCTTCGCCGACTCCTGACGCCATCCTCCCAATTCTCTTCTTCCATCGCGAGGCCTTCAAACTCCTCTCGGAGCATTTCATCAAGCTCTTTGTCGAAAACTTGATCCAGCCCAGGCTCGTCTGCGGGCTTGGGATTTTCCTCGTCAAATTTTCTCAGAGCTTCTAGGGCGACCTTGCGGTCCTCTTCTGGCAAACTCTTGATGAAAGGGCTATTGGGAGAGAAAGGTCCCTCCTCCAAAAACTTCAACTCATCCTGGAGCTTTGCGAGCTCCTTTTTGACCTCATCTCGCTCCTCATTATCTTCGGCTTCTGGATCGATTCTGCGTCGTGCTTTGCTCTCAGAGGATTCTTGTTCGTAGAATGTGACTTTGTCGTTCTGTCCGCCAAAATTAAGACGCCGCGGAGTTACGGCGGAGAAGGCCCGGTGTGGAGCGCGTGTCGATGGGCTGCGGGCCACATGCTGACACCATCGGGCTCCTTGAATAGCCTGGCGCAGCATGAAGTCTGAAGTCAATCGGTCATCGAATGCGACTGGAAAAGTTGAAGAAGTGAAAAGATGCAAGTTCGGAAGAGAACCAATTATCTCCTGATTAGGTTTAGCGCCTTGTCGCGCTTCCGCCCTTGAAGTCATCCCCATTGCGACAACCAAGTTCTTCCGAGCAGCAGCATGGATGCTGATAGACTGAACGATGCCTTGGGCTTGGCAAATGACAAGTCCCAAAACCTGGTTTGTCTTGAGATCTAATGTGACCCTTGGGGTTGCGCGCTAACGAATCATCGCAGGGTGCGTACATCTACCAACCGCCCAAATGTGGAAAATCAGCAGGCGAGCGACCTTTGAAGCGCCGCAAATTCTCGTCAACCGCCGGCAAGGACGAAAAGGTTGATCTACAGAGCTTTGTGCCCCTTTTGAGCGGAGACGAGACCCCTGAGTCCACCCAATTGCGATATGATGCCTACCAGGAGCTCTGGTTGAACCAAGAGCACAAGATCCAGGTCAGTCAGGCAATTGATGGGCGGAAATAGCGATAACTTACTCACCAGAATTTAAGAACATCCTTGATGATGTCGATGCTGGAGTTTTGACGGATGTGTCGTCCTTTGTAACAGAGTCCTCACCTCAGACGTGCGTCCCTACCCCATTGCGATCCACGAACGTGCTTTAACTAGGGCTTTAGATGCGATGGATGTATTCCTACTGCTTTGGTGACAGTTGGTTCAAATGTGTCCTCGCTCAGCAGATTGCTTTCACGGCTTAATGGTCAGTTGATATCGACCAAAGAAGGCAGTGTCGTGGTGTTGGAATCAGGCGATGCTCCCAATTTGAAAACAACGTTGAAGAACATCATTCGAGCTGCTGTAACAAATACAGATGGCAATGATGGATATCAAAAGTTCCTCACAGATCGTGCAGTATGTGATCGCATCAAAAACATCGGGTTGTTGTACTAACCTTTCACCAGGGTCCCCGACTTCTTGGTTACGATCTAGACCTTCTTCACGACTATGTGCAGAGAAAGGGGACCAACAAATTGGTTCTAGCTCTACGAGATAGCGAGGCTTTTGACCCTGGCCTTTTGACCGATCTTTTGTCTCTATTCAAGTGCGGTTGACATTCCAGACTTTGGTCGATCTCCTAACTTATTTTCTACTAGATCGTGGCTTGACCGTATACCATTCATAGTACTATTGGGTATCTCTACTTCGGTAGAGCTTTTCGAAGGTAGACTGCCTCGCTCATGTGTTGCTCTTCTCCAAGGAAAGCATTTTGAGGTCCAAGAGGCCGGCAACTGTGTCGACCGCATCTATGAATCTCTCCAGACCAATCCAGAAACCAGCCTCTGGCTGGGTCGTAACGTTACCAGCACTCTGTTTGAGAACACAAATGACTATTTCCAAAGTCCGGAGGCGTTCAGTCGCATGGTCAAGGTGAGAATCATCCCTAATGGCATCAAAAACAGATATCTAATTCATTCAGTATGCATACATGTCTCATTTCTTCGCAAATCCTCTGGCAGTACTATTAGCCAACCCAGATTCGACGATTCTCGCCCAAAATAAGCTTTGTGAGGCCGTCAGAAACCTGCCATCATTCCGAATGTAGGTGTTTCCGACTCTCAAGTTGCATATCAACTAAGACGATTAAAGGTTCTGCGAGGATTTGGTCGAAGAAGGCTCCATCAAGCAAGTCCGAGATATGCTAGAAGATGACGAATATCTTATTCAAGAGACGCCCAAGTACCTGGATGCAAACCAGCAAAGAATGCGAAACATATTCCAGGCAGTGCGCATAGTACATATTTGCCTTCAGTACACACAGCATGCGAGAAAAACCAATGTGTCGGACCTTTCCATTCGCGCACTTTCTGGTGAACTATCCGATTCCACTATTGTGGACGAAATGGTTGCCACGGCGAAGACTCTAGATTCTGACAAACTGGATGAGCTCCTTGTGCGTCTCCAGGGGATTCTTATTAGTCCGGAGGCCGAAGCAATCCAAGAAGATCTCAGGACTTTGTTGGAAACGTGCTCGGACTCCGGTCCATTGCGCAGTGGATACAATATCAACAGCACCGTCACAAAAACAACAGTCGTCCAGCAGCGTATCCGGCTAAGCAAGGGGCAAGCTGATCTCTCGGAACAAGCTGTGGAATATACAAACATTGTCGACCGATTGGTTGCTCTTTTGCAAGTGCATCTCACAGAAACCCTTATCGACCCACAAGATCTGTTTCTACACGAAGCCTTCTTGTTTGATCTGCGAAATCCAATCAAGGAGACTTTTGCCCCTCGGCCGCGCTTTGCAATCGAGCGCGCCCTAGCTACTCCCTTTGATTACCTGCTTTCCTCGTCAGATGTCACTATGACCAAGGTCTCGGCCAAGCAACCTGCCACCGCAATCCTTTATCAGTTGTACCTTGATTCAGGCGCTCTGGTGAATATTCATGATCTCTGGCAGGCTTTCTATGGTGTATTTGAAACCGAAGAGGCTGATGGCTGCGATGACCGAGCCGTAATGTCTTTGTTCTATGGCGCTCTCTCGGAATTGAAGGCGTTCGGTGTGATCAAGAACAGTCGGAAGAAGACTGATCATTTGGCCAAATCAGCATGGATGGGGCTTTAGTTTTAAATTGAGGTTCAATCAAAATTCATTGCATATCACGTTTCTGGAATGGGGTATCATGGACATAAAGTTACAGTAGCTGACGAGCTAGTTTTGAGACTTGGTTGTCTGGTGATGCAGACACGTTGAAGATCATGAAGAGCACGAATTCACCGTGATCAATCAATGGGTCGTTGGATTATGTCGTCATTTCCAATTGGCCGTTCACCGTCACTCAAAACCATAGCTTCTCTCCTGCGGCGACGAAGTGCTTGCTCGTCGGCACTCCCCTCCTGAAGTCTGCGCGAAGGAGTTCGTCCAAAGGAGCCTCCTACCTCATCCGCATCTACCATCCATACATCACTGTCCGCGTCATCCTCATCGTCGTGGTCATTTTCTTCAATCATGCTGCCCATCAGGCCATGTTTCCGCAGCTGCTTGATCCCATCCGGGTGCGAGGAAAGCGCGCTGAAAATCGCGCTCATGACTACATCATCTGACCACCATGTTTTCATGAGAATTACCACGTCCCGCCGGCGAGAAGGCTCGGCTATTGCACATGGGAATGGATATCTGCAGAGCCATCGACTGATGATCCCCGCTTCCAGTGCGTCGGGTATGTTCTCTGGCAACAAGACATTCAGAATGTTCAACGCCTTCCTCTCTCCGATCGGCCGGGTCTTTGGCAAGATGGGCGAATTAGTCGTAGATGTCTTCTCTAAGTGCTCTTCTAGTAAGTTGCAAAGGCAGTTGATAATGGCAGTAAATGTGGGTACGTCGGCGAGTCGAGTGCAAACTGAGGTTCGAGTGACTGTAGAATAAAATAAACATCCATATACTGTCAATATGGGGCAAATCGGGTGGCATACGGGCTCGGTTTGAAACTAGGAAGTTCATTGCATTTAGAGCTCGCCGTTGGTGAATTTTGTTTCTAGATGCCAGTTCCTCCAATAGTAAGTCACGAGCATCTCCCTTGGTAGATCGTTCCGAAATTATGCGCAAAGCCCTGGAAAATTAGCCGACGCACAAAGCAGTTCATAATAGCATTGTCAAAGCGTACGCAGCTCGGAGGTCATGGCTTGTGCTTTGAGAAAGCTTCAAGAGGGTGTCTAACTTGAGAGCTTTAGGGTTTGTTAGTACTGTAAGATATTTAATTTAGAGCTTTGCGCACCTTCTTCAGTTCCCTCGCTGATGATCTTGTCTTCCTTCTCAACATGTTTGATTTCTGTAAGGTCGACGACTTGGCGGAGGTCTCTGGCGATGCCGCGGACAGCAAAGAACAGTGAGACGCCTAGATAAGTTAATCATCCGAGCCTAACTCAACTGTTCAAGCAAAT
Source organism: Penicillium digitatum (assembly GCF_016767815.1). NCBI lineage: Eukaryota > Fungi > Ascomycota > Eurotiomycetes > Eurotiales > Aspergillaceae > Penicillium > Penicillium digitatum. The sequence goes on along the minus strand of NC_089386.1, from coordinate 602,240 downwards.
GCGTCCATACCCAGGCATAGCCATAGCACACCATCCCCTGAAAAGGGAGCCATAGTGGTTGTGAGGGTTGGAGAGATGCGGAGAACACAATCGGCAGAACCTTGATCAGCGCAGGCCGCGGAGGCGGTGTACCTGATTTTTTTGATGAGAATCACGACGGGGGGAAAAAACTCCCAACTCTCGAATTCATACCCAATAGCAAAAAATGCCGCCTTCTCAGCTCAAACAGCTGAAGGCCTCGCTCCGTGAAAATGGAATTCTTGCTCCTCAGAAGTCTAAGAGAGAAAAACGACAAAATGCGAAAACCGGAGTTGGTGCGAAGAATCGCAACCAGCGCGAGGTTGCCTTGCAAGCCATTCGAGATAGGTTCAACCCTTTCGAGATTAAAACGATAAACAAATCCAGCAAGTTCGATGTCACAACCAGAGACGGCAATACGACCGCTGGAGGTGGCGCTCGCCCAGGTGTTACCAAATCACTGGGTGAAGAAAGAGTAGGCTTGTCTGCTTTCCTCAAGTACTACGGTTATGAAGCTGACTTAACTAGCGACGCGCCACTCTTCTGAAAGAAATGAACAGCCGAAACAAGATCGGTGGACTTGTCGATCGTCGATTCGGTGAGAATGATCCCACCATGACACCCGAGGAACGGGCCGCCGAGAGATTTGCGCGAGAGAGCCAGAGAAAGATGCGGAAGGAGTCCATGTTCAACCTCGAGGACGATGATGATGAGATGCAGCTTACTCACATGGGTCAATCCTTGTCGTTCGACGGACCAAACCAAGACGACTTCGAGGCCGGAGACTTGGATGATGCTGAATCCGACGAGGAAGCGTCGCGGAAACGGAAGCGATTCCCCGATGGCGATGAAGACCAGGGTCAGGATCATGACCAGGAAGACTTCATCGACTATGGAGACGAAGAACAGCCAGGGCGCAAAAAGACCAAGGCCGAGGTCATGAAAGAAGTCATTGCCAAGTCCAAGTTCTACAAAGCAGAACGTCAACAGGCCAAAGATGATGACGAAGATCTACGGGAAGCCTTGGATAAGGAACTTCCTGATCTTTTCGAGGCTCTGCGGGGCATCAAGCCCGCAGCCAAGCCAGCCAAGCCAGAGGCACCAAAGCATGATTTCTCAGAGATGAACCCAGAGCGTGCTGCCATGCTGGAAGAGTCACAAAACAGCAAAGATCCGGAGAAGGAATATGATCAGCGACTCAGACAGATGACATTCGATCAACGATCAAAGCCTACAGATCGTACGAAGACCGAGGAGGAGAAGGCAGAGGAAGAGGCCGAGCGACTCAAGAAACTTGAGAACGATCGCCTTCGACGTATGCGTGGAGAGCAGCTCACTGATGACGAGGAGGACAATATGGATCAGGACGAAACACCCGAGGATGACGAGTCGGAAATTGACGATGCTATGCATTTTGGCCTTCCATCTTACCCTACTGAAACACGCCCTGAACTCGGTGTCGAAGATGAAGACGATTTCATCATCGATGAAGATTTGGTCGAGACAGATTCAAATGCCAGCCTTGCCATAGGTGATAGTGATATGGAAGAGGAGGAAGATGAGTCAAGCGATGAGTCTGACGGGCCAGATGGGGAGGACGAGCACATCAACGGAATGACGCTACCGATAGAAGATTCCGCTGCCGCTTCAACAGCTGCCGAGGTTAACAAAGACGCAAATGGAAAGCTCGCATTCACGTATCCTTGTCCAAAGGACCACGAAAGCTTTCTGGGTATCACAAAGAACGTGCCTGTCGAGGAAATCCCAACAGTCATCCAGCGCATTCGAGCATTGCATCATCCCCGGCTTAAGCCTGGCAACAAGGACAAGCTTGGACGATTTGCTGAAGTTCTTATTGAACATGTTTCTTACATGGGTAACAAGACTGAGCATCCTCCATTTGCTATTTTGGAGAATATCATTCGTCACATTCATTCTTTAGCTAAGACCCATCCTTTGAACGTGACAATCGCATGCCGAGCGCAACTTCGTGAGATTGGCAAGGAACGCCCACTCAATCTACTGCCTGGCGACCTCATCTTGCTTACCGGCCTCTCAACCTTCTTCCCCACGTCGGATCACTTCCACACCACAGCCACACCCGCTCATCTCTGCCTTGCGCGATACCTGGGCCAATGCACCACCACCTCGCTCGCAGACCTTGCAAGTGGCACATTTGCCGCAAGTCTTTGCCTCCAATATCAAAAGGCTTCGAAGAGGTATATGCCCGAGTTTGTCAACTACACTCTAAATGCTCTCTGCAATCTTGCTCCGACGGAGCCGACTGTCAAGTTTGGAGCTTTTCCTTACAGAAAGTCACAGGAATCAGTTCAGCTCGTGCCCTCCGAAAAGGTCACACCTCGCAAGCTGCAATTCCGCGATGTGACCACTTCTCCTTCTGATCCTCAGGCGCAGGAGGAGCTCAAGATCTCCCTTCTCACCACTTTGGTGTCTCTCCTTGGCTCCGCTTCTGATGTTTGGGCCGAGAAATCTGCTTTCACTGAGATCTTTACACCAGTCCGTGCCGTTCTGCAGTACCTCCGCCAATCCCTCAAGAGCAAGGTATACGCAGCAGCCCGAGAGCCCCTGCAGAGCACCTTGGACAAGATCGATTCCCACCTTGCACAGGCTCGTCTTGTTCGTCGCCCGTTGTTCCTGCACGACCATAAACCCCTGGCCATCAAGACGGCCATTCCAAAGTTCGAGGAGAACTTCAACCCAGACAAGCACTACGATCCAGATCGCGAGCGTGCCGAGTCCAACCGTCTCAAGAAGGAGTTCAAACGCGAGCGCAAGGGCGCCATGCGCGAGCTCCGCAAGGACGCCAGCTTCATTGCTCGCGAGCAGCTACGCGAGAAGAAGGAGCGCGACTCCGAGTACGAGAAGAAGTACAAGCGTCTTGTGGCGGAGATTCAGAGCCAGGAGGGACGTGCCGCCAACGAGTACGAGCGGGCGCGTGGCAAGCGGTAATCTTGCTTTTCGCAAATTGCATTTCGACTTCTTTTCCACGTCTGTTTTTCATACATCGCACTTGGTTGTACATCCTGTTGGGCTGGTATAAACATCACTGTTCGTCTGGCGTAAGGCTGGGGGGGGGGAGAAAAGTCAACTTCATCGAGATCTACGAAGTCTACAAAATTCGCTAGTCCCAGTTTCGTAAATTACCGATTAGTTCAAGGTCACAATTTCATTTCTTTCCGAGGGGTATAAGTACTATATGCTACTGCTTCAAATCAAGACCAATGCTAGTCAAATATTTACATCGGTTTCTTTGTCCCTGTGGCACTGTCTCCATTCTAGTCTCGTTGGTTCGAATGAAGATCCGCTGGTATGCATCACTACCTTGACCCCAAGTCTGCCACTTTGGACTCGAAAGAAGACGTTTGGCGTTGGGGTCCAAAGACGTAATAAAACTTGCCCAGTAGCCCTGCATCATAGGCACGATGCCTGCGTTGGTGGTGTAGTATGAAGCTGGAGCTTTGTGGCCAGTATTGGTCGGACCCCAGATTGCATTCACTTCGACAGTGTGCGGTGTGCCTAATCCTGAGCTCTCATCGTCGGGGTCCTGAACTGCGTAGTGGTAATTCCAGCTTGGAACACCTGCCGCTGCGTAGATAGAAGACATATCAATTCCGGGACAGATGTAGCGAATTTCGCCGTACGCCGTGCTTGCCGGCCGCCAGTAGGACCCGGCGCCAGGAAATTCCTCCGTCTGGTTTGGAGTAAGATATATACCGTTGATCCTGGCAAGATGGGCCTGTTTGATTGCTGGAAATTGGTTCCGGATGAACGTATCTGCCTCCTCGACATTGGAGGTGCTCTTGGTAACGAATCTCGTGCCCTCATTGGTGTCATCGCCAAATAATACCGGTACTTTGATGAATTTACCTTCATGAAAGAGCCGGTACGTGTAGTCTGGCACCAGGTCCTCGTCGATTGTGGGTCCGTACAGGTACAAAGGCTTCCCTTGTGCTCCTGGGTTGGGTCTGTTAACGTTCTTCTGCTGCAAAGCATTGACATCGAGGTTGCGCAGGCACGCCAAAGTATTTTGACTACTGTCACATGCAGTCGCAGTTACCAGGGCATCGTATGCAAATTGACTTTCGGTAACGTTGAGCATCTGGGCAAAGCTCTGGGACTGTGCAGCAGCTCCAACAAACAAGCCTTCGTCTCTGCCACCATACGCCGAGAGCATGAGAGTCACCGAGGCAGCACCAGCACTATCACCACCAATGACAACATGTTTAGGGTCTCCACCAAACTAGAGACAGTGTCAACACCAACAACGAAACCAGGAGAGGAACAAGGAATGTCGACTTGACTTACTTTGCTGATATACTGCTGAACCCACTTCAGTGCCTTGCGTTGGTCTTTCAGACCATTATTCAGACTAGCTCCTTTTTCAATCTCTTCTCCGGCAAGAAATCCGTAGGGTCCAACTCGGTAGTTGGAAGTGACCACTACCATGTTATTTCCGGATGCCTTTATCAATCCAGTGCCGTTATAGTTGGCATTTGAATTGACTGCAAAGCCTCCTCCTTGGATCCAAAAGAAGACGGGCAGTTTTTTTGAACCTTTTACTGCATCTGTGGGAGCATATATATCTAGAAACAGACAGTCCTCTGAGGTTCCTGCTGGGACTGCTCGGCCTTCACTTGCTGCTGTAGGGATGCATATACTTCCATGCTAGTAGTGAATGGTCAGCAGCCATCTATGGGTAGCTGAGAACAAGAGATACATACCTCGGTTGCTTGCTGTATTCCCTCGACAGACAAAGGATTCTGCGGGGCAGCGAATCGCAGATCTCCTACAGGAGGAGCAGCAAACCGCATGCCAAGCCACTGCGTGATTCCGGTGGAAATTGTACGACCCTCATAGCTAGCATAGCCCAGATCTACCACTGTAGAAGCTGATGCCAGGGATAGCAAGAAACAGACAGCAAAGAGAATCGCCATGGTAACTGATAGTCTGATTGTGAACCGGTCGATGCCATGGGCTTATAAAGGGCTCCACGGAGTAATAAGAAAATTTGACCCTTGTCCATTGAAGTCACGGTGACAGCGCATAGAACTCATAATGACAAATTCCTTGCGCCATTGTTGCTTCATTGGGACATGCATGCTCGACGCTTGCGGGGGTGTGTCACATGTGCAGCTAGGGAGCTATACAGGGAAGAACAGTGACCATTGAAGACATTGTATGTAGGTTATTCCAGCAATTGTCAGACCATTCGGCCTCAGAAGTAGACAGTAGGAACGCAGCTCCATGATTTATATGTGTCTCCACCTGATGTTACTCGCAAGAAACTATATAGTCATATGTACAATGCACTATACCATCCACTGTAAGGGCAAGAGAGATGATAGTGTGAGACATTTAAAGGCATCTTAAATAATGCAGCCTGTATTGAAACTAATATAGACATATTTTAGAGGGATTTTCCTCGGCATAGATACCTAGATAGCTTCTTTGTTTATGTTGTAGAGATGTAGATTTGTTTTTTCCAGCCTTCTAAATCCGTTGCCCAGTAAGAGACCGACGAATTGACTTTAAATCTGACATCCTCTACAAGGAATACTACAAATCCCATGATAGATGTGATATCATATTTCACAGTGTGTAAAGTGTGTAAGTGTGCTTTGGAGCCCCATCCGAGGACCCACAATTCCCCGCAAAACCCAAAAGCGTTTTCTTCCGTCTGCGGATCTCTCCCTCTTCACCTTCTAAACCATCCCTTGACTTTTGGCAACAATGGCTTCGGAAGATGAGGACGACTATATGAACATGGTAATCGAGGAGCCCATTCAAAAAGAGACTTTCGCCCAAAAAAAGCGCCGTGAACTACGAGAGGTACCGTTTCCACATTCTAACCCAACGCCATATCTGTCTCCGGCTAAATTCCAACCCAATTCTAACATTCTTTTCCACATGCAGGCCGAGGCCCGAGGCCGAGTCCCATCCAAAGCTGAACGCGCCGCTCAGGAAGCCATGCGCCGAGAAGAAGCCTTGGCCACAAGCACCCTCAACCCCACCAACAAAGGGTTCCAAATGATGGCAAAACTTGGGTATAAGCCTGGTGGTGTACTTGGCAAACCCGTTACCGCCAGCGACTCTGAAACCACCGACTCTTTTCTAAAGCCGCGCGCTGTACCGCTAAACCTAACATTGAAAGAAAACCGCGGCGGAATCGGGCTAGACACGGAGAAAAAGCGTAAGCTTCGCGAGGAAGCAGAAGAAGCAGCAAAGAGAATCAAACATGAAGAAGGGAGTTACCGAGATCGTGTTCGTGAAGAGCGCGAGTTGAAACGCACTGAAGCGCAAGTGCGCGCTGCGCAGAAAGTTGCAGAGAGGCTGGATGCAGAACCCGAGAGTGGGGCTGCCACTGGCGAAGAGAAAGAACAAGGAACGGGGTCTTCGAGCACGTTTAACAAAGAAGGTGGTGATCACACAGATCCCACTCAACTACGCGATGGAGCCGACGGAGCTGCGAAAAAGAAGAAGCCAATCAAGCTCACGTCCCAAATCAACGTTCTCTACCGAGGTCTTATCCGTGAGCGCGAAAGAAACGACAGTGACCGCCAAACGCGCCATGCCCTCCAATCCTCACTCCCTTCATCATTTTTCCCCAGAGCACGGCTACCTCAATTCGATGACCCGACTATGGACCGGGAGGATAAAAAGGCCCTTGACAGTGATCTAGATCAGGATACCTCCGCGGTGGAAATAGAGCTGGAAGAAGACGACGAGGAGCTCGATGCCTTCAATGCGCTAGAGCCAGCTGAGCGACTGCGTAAGCTGGTTCTCTTTTTGCGCGAGAGATATCGTTATTGCTTCTGGTGTAAATATGCCTACGAATCCGATCTTGGGCTGGAAGGGTGTCCGGGCCTGACCGAGGAAGATCACGATTGATCAGAGCCGTTTGTATCATATGAGAATCCTCTTGACACGGCAAGACACAGTAATGGGCTGACGATCTGGCATCAAAAATAGCACATAGCGCGACCTCTTCCGAATGTCTCTTTACGAAATGCTACACTTATGTCACAAATGCAAAAAAAAAGAAGATTATAGATATGCAGCTTCAGTTCTCCTGGTTGAACCACATTAGACATTATGGGGTTGGTATCATCAAAAGTATACAGATTAGAGGAAAAGAAAGGAAAACGTAACACACGCAGCCTTAACAGAACCTATACCTCCTGCACAAGTGTTCATGCAATGTATGCTCTCGAGGTCACTCATATCAACGCACCACGACCATACCAACACCTTAAACTGAGAAGGATATCAAGAAATCAGGCGACAATTTGATTAACCAGCGCCTCCACCGAACGGTTCTTACATTTCTGCAGGATCTGGTAGCATGACTCGCAGATGCGCAGGCAGCAGAACACGCAGCGGCGTCGGATCTCAGTGTCAAATTTCTGACAGGTCATGCACGGCATGGAACACCACGTATTCTGCGCCACGGGCATAGCGCGGTGCTGCTGGTAGCATGTTAGATGGATCTCATTCAACCTCGGTGCCACGGGTTCAACATCCGGAGGGACAAAGGGCGAGAGAGCTAGCTCCTCGCGAGGCAGGTCTGGCACTGAGGGTGGATCGGCGCTGTCTGGGGTCGGGATAAAGTCTTCCGGCTGAGGAGAGTAGGCCTCGTCGATGAGAACTGGAACCTGGACCAGGATTGGAACTTGGGGCGGGGCAGAGTAAGTCACTGGAGGTGGCCGCTGTTGAAGCGCATGGAAATTGGGCCGTGGTTTCTTGCTGCGCATGCCTGTCATCTGAGGGGGAGGCGACTGCGTTGGAACGGGGACCCGTTCAATTGGGTATCGTTCTGGGATTGCATCTCCGGAGGGGATCGGGGGGAAGTAAGGGTTATTAGATGAGGGTGGAATATCCACTTTGGGGGGGAGTGGGAGTTCCTTGTTTGGCGGAGGGGCCGGCTTTGGTGGAGGGAAGGCTGCCGGATTGGGGAAGGTTGACTCGTCGGACGGCACCGAGTCAGAAGATTTCTTTTGGAAAGCTGAAGACCTTAGTGCTGCGAGAGAGGGCACCCGAAGGCCGCGAGGGCGCTTCTCTGAGTCGAATATTGCCATTTGCCGATTTTCTAGTACTCCGGGTATACTATCTCTATACCAAAATCAACGCCACCAGTTCCAATATTGGGATCTGGGGACAGATCCTCTTTAAGAAAAGGGAGACAAACCAATTCAAGGGGAGAAAAGGTAGAAAAATGAGGAGGAGGAGAAGGAGGAGGAGGAGGAGGGGAGGGGGGCGAAATCAACCAGATTTCTCTGAATATCCACTCGAATTAGCCCAGTTGGCCGATCCAGTGTGTACAACATATGGTATCAGTTGTGTAAGGGATCCTATTAAACCACATTCCTCCAATTGACCCGATCTATTGGTTGATCCTGTACGGAGTACTCTGTTTCAGATAGTGGGGATTGGATCTGTGGAAATCTGACGGCGCTAAGAAAAATCGATCTATCTACTCTGTACCTGGAGGAGCTGGCAGACTATACGAGATTAGTGCTCATGTGCCCCTGAACTGATATTGTACTCCGGAATCCTTTTTTTTTTTTTTTTTTGGTCCGGCTGATAGATTTCTGGATCCATCATATGTCCATTTCAAATTCTCGTCATCCTTCAAGTGATCCGTTGACATGTCTATTCTCTGAAACTTCAACACTCGTCACTCGCCTAAGATTTCAGTAAAGAATTCATCTCATTTCATGTTGAGAGATCGGGTTCAGCAACGGGTATATACGACCTGCGTTCTCGTGCAGCCTAAATTAGGTGAGTCAGTTGCTCACATATGTATGAGCCTTAGCCTACCTCGACATATCGCTCAATCCAAGGCTTGCAGGCAGCCCAAGCCAGTAGTCCACCTGTAGCAAAAATAAAAATAAACACCACCGCCTCATCTTTCCGCGAATCACGCTCTGGTATCGCAGACCCCCGTCAGCACATCTGTTATCACGTCCAATTCGGTTCCTCCCTGAGCTGCTCCCCGGATCCAGCAAATCACTTACGGAAGCAAGTCGTGTACACATCATCCTCCTTAGCGCCTTTGCATGTCGGTAGCTCGTAGTCGAGACAGAACTTGCGATTGCAATCGTTGCAATTCAGGGATCGGTATTTCTGAGCTCGTTTTGTGTATTCATCGGTATGCTCAACCTTGGAGCTGAGCGAGTCGCGCTCGTAAAAGCGGAGGACATGGTCGATGCCGGAGGAGGTTTCGGACTTGGCAGGATTGAGGGGAATGATCGTACTATTGGAGAAACAGGTGCATTTACAGAAGGAAGTCGGGGCTGTAAACATTGAGTATTAGGATCACACAAATTTCGACGCGAAGATGGTAGCTTTTCCATCGCCTACTCGGCGAGATGAGGCACCGGAGAAGAAAGGTTAGCACTTACTGGATGCTGCTACCAATGATGTGAGAGACCAAAATGTCAAGAGCAGCAGCATCTGTATGCTGCGCTGTGGGAACCAGGTAGAAAACATCCTGGGCATGCAGTGGACGACGCGACAAGTCCTGGGTTGGCTGGGTTTCATGACGATGGAATGCGAGTCACATGACTGCATACGCATTCCACCAAAGACTACCTGGCGGTGGAGCATGTCGGGAGGGGTGTTTTTGATGGATATTTATATTTGACCTATCTTAGAAAAAGGCAGTTGGCTTGAAGTACTTGGCAGTTTATGTCATTGAAAGGCTACTGACAACCTCGTATATGTATATCACTCAAGTTCATCGAAAACTGGGTCTCGCATTCATGACTTTCCTTTGATTCCCTTCTTCCGGTTGTCTCTCTGTCTCTGTTCCTTAGCAGCATCACGTCGCCTCTTTTTCCAGGCGCGATTGTTGTCACCACGATTCTCCCAGAACCACTTTGCAAATTCGGTTTCTTCCATGGTTGCACCGTCCGCGCGAGCCTTTGTGACAGGGCTGTCGATAGAAACGTCCTCATCGGAGTCCTCACTCTCATTCCATGTCATGTGGCGAGTGGCGGCAGTAGTATCTGGGGTGGGAGCTGCACTGCGCTGGCCTCGGTTTTGTAGGTCGTGCCTCGTGAAGGGTGTCTGCGGCTCAATCATTTGAGGCTCGTCTTCGGATTCAATATCATTACCGAAGAAGCTGAATCCAGCCTCAGCCTCGGGAGTCGGTTGGTTATCGGATGCCGTCGGGGCAGCCCGCTTGAAAAGAGCCTCCAGGGGATGGACTTCCTTGGCGGGTGTTTCTTGCTCCATCTCTTGCGCAGCCTCCGTGGGTATCTCATTCGAGTCTGGCTGGCTCGGTGTATCAGCATCACCGTCAATAGCCTCTGGAGGCTTGGTCTCTTCTTGGGACTGCGGCTTAACATCCTCCTCATCAGAAGATACAGATGAATCTTCAGGATTCTCATCAGCCTTGTTCTCAGCCACCTCGCTCTCCGAGTCACTACCCTCTGAAGATGAGCCACTCGATGAGGTATAATCTTCAGACTCGGAAGATATCTCTGGGGTCTTTTCTTTGCGTGGGCGCTTTTTCGTGTCTTTGGCGGCCGATTTGGCAGCTCGGAGCTTCTCCTTGGCCCCTAGAATCTGACCAGGTCGATAGTTGTCCTTCGAGATCTTCTCACTAGCGGGTTCTCTCAAATTCCCGGTAGAATCCACCCAGCCTTTCCCATCCTCAAATGTGGCCGTAGGCGCAACGCTTTCCTCCGCGGTGCGTAGGAAACTTGGCTGGGCCACCGTTTTCTCAAATTCATGGATGACGTTATCCTTGGACTTTTTCTTTTTCTTTGCTTTCTTATCATCGGAACTTGCGTCGGATGCTCGGTTGGGTGGAATCGTTGCTCGGAACAGACATTCGGATTTGTCGGTGTACTTGGACTTGGGTTGCAATTTCTCCTGTTTGCTCTTCTTCTCTTTCTTCTCCGATTTTCGTCTTTCCTGTTTGGCGTCACTAGACTCGGTCCAGCCTCGTTTCACTTTGCGGTCTGCGGGAAGCTCAAAGCCTTCCACTACACCGTCCTCGGGCACGTGCTTCTTGGACTTCTTGGACTTCTTCTTGGCACTAGAGGGGGCTTCTGGCACCACATCCTCTTCCTCCCGGTGTCTCTTTTGAGGGCGGGCCGCCTCGACTTTGAACTTCTTGCCCTTGAGAATGGAGCCGTTCAACTTCTTCTTGATTTTCTCTGCTTCCATGTTTGGCAAAGTCACGTATCCGTAGTTGTTCTCGGGAAAGGTGGAAATCTCGTGGAATGATATTTCTGTGGCCAATTTGCGAATAGATGCCGGTAGCACTGACGGAAGGATATCCTGGGTGAAAGGCGTGATATGTAGTCTGGTCGTTTCAGTCATTGCCAGAAAATTCTTGGTAAGGGGTGGGAATGAGTAGGGCTATCACTATTGCATGGACTGTGGGATGTCAAGGTTTGAAGTATTTTTTTGGGAAAGATTCTCAAAGCCTCAACACCGCTCTTCCATCTTTTTTGGGGGGCAGAAATAATGTACAGCTAATTTTGTGCCACCGCCCTTTGATGGAGGATAGTTATTGGCTGAGAGGGTTCCGAGGTAGGCGATCACATCTTGGCCTTAGATGTTGGCCTGAATTGGCCTCAGTTAACTAACTAGTTAACTAGTTAACTAAGTAACTAGTTAGCTTAAATTGCCAGTTTCTCCCTGGAATCCCCTCGGTGAAACCATGCACAATGTTGCAATGTCCCAATTCATATAGTTAAGTAGCTAATATCCTGAATTCTGCAAAGTAAAGGCTCATGATTTCTATATACAACATACATCGCACGACTAAAAGTAGAAGTCATGTGTAATCTATGACTTTACGATGACGATGGATCAACAGGTTTAAGAATTATTAGAAAGCTTGCTTTTTATATAGTTAATATAGTTGTATCATTTATACATATCTATCTATAATGCTTATTTTGGAAGAATCCAATTTTATAGATAGCAATTCACATAGTCTAGACCTAGAAGATGAACAGGTATACTTTGCCCAATGGGAAGAAAAAAAGAAAAAGAAAAATTGACATCCGCCACATCCGATATTTCTATCTTTATTTCTGGAAATTTTGAATCAGTGAATCTGTCAACATCTGGAACTGTGAAATCGGGGGGAGTGTAGTAAATTCCTCACCGATCTCACTTCCCCAGTTACTCCGGACAGATCACAAACTCCCCGCTCTGGAAGTTACTCCTCTTACCTCCACAAACACACATTCTCTCTACTATTAGCATTGCAACTTTCTCGCATATAACCTCTCCCCTTTACCCTTCCCCCAATTCTACTGCTCACCAATAAAGCCCTCCCCTCCCTTGGGGGCCCTTTCCGCCATATCCGATTCGGGGTCATCATCGTGACTTGTCGGATCTGTGGATTAACCCATACCTCATCCTTCCCCTCACATCCATCTGGGCTCTAACATGGGAAACTCCCAGACCAAGGAGTCACGCTCCACAGCCCCGTCAAGTCGTCGAAGTCAATTATCCTCGGGCGCTTCTGATTCCTCAAGTCGACCGTATCATGGTTCTCGGTCAGCCAGAGGCAGCAGGCCCGACCTTTCGATTCTGGGAATCGGCAGTCATGATCGAGAGGTGGTCACGTTAGAAAATCGTCGAGAGACAAAACAAGAGCGCGAAGCCCGCCGCTTGGAGAAGGAACGGGTGGCTCGTCTCAAAGAAAGGGAGCGCAGTATGAAGGAAGAGCATGTCGATGGAGGCTATCTCGTGACACAGGGCGTGTATGTGGGGATAGAAGACTACAACAAGGCCGTGGTGCGCCAACTGATGGTAGGTTTGCCTGGAATTCCCTTCGATGCGAAGTAGCCAATACTGACACCAGAACTAGATTGAACGCCGATTGGCTCCCTTCTGGAGAGGTCTTGATGACTTTTCGGAGTCGTGGGCTGAGCATCAGATTATGGCGGCTGCACGCGGCATGCCCATTCCCCTGCCTGATGAGATTCCGCCCGAGCTAGAGTACAAACTATCCAAGATCACAGACAAAACCTCAGCGGATACGACAAATATTCAACATCTGACAGTGCCGATCACGGCCAGGTCGCAATCTTGCAATTCAGATGCTTCGCAGTCCTCCAACCCCCCTCAATCATTACCCTCAGCATCTCCAATCGCATCCGGAACATCCACCTCACCTCTTTTTCGAACAAGAGCGAAGACCTTGGCTGCTTTGACCACCTCCAAGCAAAACTCACAAACAGATCCAACCACCCGGGAACTACAGCTTCCCAAGGACCCATTTGTCAACGGGCAGCCGATCGAAGTCAATTTGTACAAAGACGCAAGCGAGTGTCCTATCTGTTTTCTCTACTATCCGCCATACTTAAATCATACCCGATGCTGCGACCAACCCATTTGCTCTGAGTGCTTCGTGCAGATCAAACGCCCGGACCCGCACCCCCCGGAGCATGGGGAGCCTAACGCGAATGCGCCTTCGGCTGAGGGAGAGCAGGCTGAGTCGACCGAGTCACAACTGGTCTCCGAGCCCTCGGCATGCCCCTTCTGTGTCCAGCCGGAGTTCGGAGTCACTTATGCCCCACCCTCGTTCCGCCGGGGCCTGACTTATGCTCCAGACCCCACCGCCCGGCTCTCACCTAACTTCACTTCTCCTGTATCCTCCACCTCCTCTTTATCATCTGCCAATGCAGCTGTGCCAGGTCGCCGCCGTGCGACCTCACTATCGGCTACTGATCCCACGGTAGTCACAACGGATAGGATTCGACCGGACTGGGCGACCAAATTATCGAATGCACGAGCCCATGCGGCACGTCGATCTGCAGCAGCGACTGCCCTTCACACTGCGGCGTATTTGATCAACCCCAGTGCATCTGGGAGTGACTCGCGCGGGTTTGGCATCGGGCGACGCGGAATGCGCAGAGCTACCGGCGGAGAAGGGTATGGCGGCCGGACCGCGTCACCCGCCCTCAATGCATTGGCTTTCTTGACGGAGCGTACAGGTGCTGATCGGATACCTCGAGCAATTGGACATGATACCGATTCTGCTTCTGCCGAAGAAGGAGTGGGTAACATGGCTGGTCGATCAAGCTCGAGGCGCAATCGAATTGACGATCTTGAGGAAATGATGATGATGGAAGCTATCCGACTGAGTTTGGCCAGCGAAGACGAGCGCCTCAAGCGGGAAGAGAAAGAGGCAAGAAAGGAGGCCAAAAAGAGGGAGAAGGAGAAGGAGAAGGAGGTTAAGAAGGCGGATAAAGTGGCTCGCAAGACTGGCTTGTACGGCAATAATGCTAGCGCCTCTGCTTTGGACATTCTTGCTGAGTCCAATTTAGCTAGGGAGACTAGTGGTTCATCCTCTGTTATAGGCGAGGATGTCATTGGTGAAGATATTGCTGCTAGTAGCAAAGGCAAGGGAGTTGACCGTGCGTTGCCATCGACCGCAGAAGAAACAAACCGCCCTCCGCTGCTTGATCCAGCAGCACCGGCAGGTCAATCGGCGGATCCGTCCGAGCTGTCACGGCAATCTAACCTGCGACAGGTCTCCAGCGCCTCTTCATCGCTCTCATCTGTTATGGAAACTACCCCAGAGGATGGCGCAATTGGTGCCGCTGCTGGAGATGGCAATACCGGCTCTTCTGAGCCAATGTACAATTTCCGCAGTCTAGCTGCCGTTATTGGAGACGAGGAGAAGGTGGATGACTCTACGGAACACGTCGAGGATACCTCCAAGAAGCCACAAACAGAGCGCTCTTCCTCGAGTGCAACTCCGTCGATTCATCAGCCTTTCTCGGATGTGAACCCTGAATCGACGCATATCATTGAGTCTCGTGTGGAGTGTCGTGATCACTCTGGTATCCTTCCTAAGGAACTTGAGACTCGCTCTGTCGAAATCACCAATTCCTCGACACATCCGGAGGCTACTTTGTGATACAGTTGTTTTTTTTCGTTTCGTTTTTCCAGTTTGACTTTCTTTGTTTGGTATCTAGACACAATCCGGTCCGCATGGTATGTGTGGATTAGCCGGCGCAAGGGATTGGTCATCGGTGAAGGCATCTCTGCTTATCTTTTTCTATGCTCATTGTTTTTTTTTTCTCCTTACTCTCACCCTGGAACTTTCGTATCATTTCTTACTCTCTGGCCCAGGATAGAACTTCTTTGTGTTTAGCATTCAGATGGGTGAATAGTGAGATTTCTGATTTCTTGACAATCCATGTAAGGTATATGCCTACGGGTAGTACGGGCAACAATGATAGTCATGTATAATTAACCTTGAACAGTCGGCCGCTTATGCTGTCCTTGACAACGAATTTTGGTAATCTGACCCATTTGACTTAAGGTGATGCAAGGGGTGTCATGTTCATTTATTTTTCTACATTTTGGTTTGTATAAATCTTTGGACAAAAAAGGTTTTTTCTCCTTATGAGATGTGTAAACCAGTGAATGTACGGAGTATGTTGTACGGAATTCTCCCGGTACATACAACATATGCGGCTGATCTGCGGATCTAACTCAAATTATTCTGTGATCTGTGATTGGCTGTAGGAGGCTTTAAGAAAGCAGAGTGGGGAAACCTTGGACTTCCATGTTTGTTCATGTTTGTTTCTTCCAAGGTTGTCATCTTATACAACATCATCACTTATATGTTATATCAAATTATGCCATGGTAGCAAATGTGATTGATCTGATAACTAGGTAATATCGAACAACATCCATGTCCAAGGCCATTACCAAAATACCACAAGCAACATGGTTCACCAAAATCTTTCGTCACATTGTAGGAAAAGGTACAAGCCTACATGTAATTCAAGATTCCCAAATTATAAGCTATGTGGATCCATATTTATTCATATGGCTAATTACATTGCGATGCGATTTATGTAAGATTTAAAATCCTAAATTGCTTTAGATAGGGAACAGGGTCAGCTGTCCATCCTCGGCTGTGGAATCCAAGTCCCAAGTCTCTTTCCAAGGTTCTCCCCCTCCGACTTTCCAACCTAACCCCTTCTTCCACCTTTTTTTGGTTTATGTCTCCAACAAAACATCGGAATCGACTGTCTTGACATCAAAAACAAAGCCAGAAAGAAAGCAAACCTGCCGCTCCGCTCGTAAGATACGAGTGAGTGAAACGACGACAAGATCAACTCAACACTGCCGGGGTGGATAGTCTTGAGAACTTAACTACCTCCAAAGAGCTATAGCATTGACACCACAGGCAAGATCCCATTCGTCTCCCGACAGCTTTCCAACAGCACAGCTCTTCCTTCTAGGTATGCTATGAATGCTCCGGGTTTGAACTTGGCAACAACCAACACAACAACAGCAATATGCCGGGTTGCAGAGCCTATCGCCTTGACTTCTATATTCCCCTATTCATGGGTGATGGTCAAGGACTTCCACGTGGATAATGGCAACAATGCCTCCTTCTACGCCGGTATTCTGATTTCGGCATTCTCGCTCGCAGAGGCTCTAACCGGTATGCTCTGGGGTGCTCTTTCAGACCGTGTGGGCCGGAAGCCCATCCTTATATCCGGCTGCGCGGGCACTACGGCCTCCTTGATCCTGGTGGGGATGGCCCCTAACTTCTGGGTCGCGCTCGCCGGTCGAGCTCTTGGTGGAGCCCTGAATGGGAATATTGGAGTAATCCAGACAATGGTTGGTGAGCTTGTCAAGCGACCTGAACATTAACGTGAGTCTGTCGCCATGCTCTCATCTCTAGCGGAGTTAAAGATTTATTTGTATCCAGCTCGAGCGTACGCCATCATGCCTTTTGTATGGTCAATTGGAACGATTATCGGCCCAGGTAGGTATAGTCTCTGTATTCTCATGATTAAATTCTACTGCAAGGGCTAATTTCACTCAGCTATTGGAGGCTTGCTTGCAAAGCCCGCTGAAGGGTTTCCCTTCCTGTTCCCAGCCGATGGCCTCTTTGGAAAATTTCCCTACCTTTTGCCCAACCTGGTGTGCTGTGTCTTACTTCTGCTTAGCATTGTTGGCAGCTGTCTCTTCCTGCAAGAGACCCATCCGGGCATGCAATTTGGCGAGGCCCATGAACATTTAGACCAGGTAGCTGCGCAGCTGTTGCTGGTTACATCTGGCACAACTGCTAATGCTGGGGTGGACCTGCGAGCGGAGTCTTACGGACTTTTAATCGAGGTCACTTGCGTAATGATGAGAATTGGTGTGTGCAAGCTGATGGCTCCTCGCCCACGTGGAAAAAGTTACCGAAGCCCAAAGCTTTCACCAGGCGAGTCACCATACTTATAGTTGCGTTAGCTATCTTCACTTATCATTCGATGACATATGACCATCTCTTGCCCATCTTCCTGCAGGATAAGGACCCCCGAGGGCTGTCACATCCACGCCACTCGCTCTTTGACATCCCGGGCGGAGTCGGTCTTTCAACTCGAACTGTGGGTGTGATCATGTCCACCGATGGCATCATCGCCCTCATGATCCAAAGCATCATTTTCCCCGTTTTAGCACAATATCTGGGAGTTTGGCGGCTCTTTGTCATCGTGACGGTGCTCCATCCAGTCGCATACTTTATTGTGCCTTTCCTGGTCTTCTTGCCACGTCAGCTCATCTATGTCGGTATTTATTCTTGTTTAATTTTTCGAAATATTCTGTCCATTGTTGACTATCCTATCCTCTTGATCCTTGTCAAGCAAGCTAGTCTTTCAGACTCCGTCATGGGCAAAGTCAATGGCCTCGCTGCTTCCGCTGGGGCTGCATCTCGAACTCTTGCTCCTCCAATTGCTGGCTTGCTTTACAGTTTCGGGGCTGAGATTGGCTGCACTGCTCTTGCTTGGTGGGGGAGTAGTCTCGTTGCTTTATTTGGTGCTTTACAGCTATGGTTTATTCAGCGCGACAAACGTTCATCAGCAACGGTGGGGCCAGCAGTTGTTTGACATAATGTTGCTCTTCCAGAGCAGCCACATGACGACATCGTTCATATCATTGTCAATGGAGATGATGGGCAGACAGAAGCAGTGATAGTATCGAATTAGGTAGCTAAGGTCGAACAGTGCTGTTTTTTTTTTTCTCTGGGATTCTAAACTCATGGTCATGGGATGTTACCAATTATTAAATAGAAGTTCTGCGTTCTGTCGATTCTACAATCCTACTATTCAATTTCATTCTAGCTCATAATGCCAGTACGCAAAATTTTTTTAAAAAGACGTTTGAAAATAGTCTAGAAAAACGTCGGAAGAGACACCTGAAAACACATTTGGATCGACGGCTAAAAAGAAATCGAAGTGATATCTTACATATAACGTCCCTTATAAACCTGAACTATGTGTCGTCAAGGACAGCGTTCGAGGCTTTGATTAGATGGATGCACCCTTCCCAATTAGGACTAGTTTTGTTTACCCAACAACGTCAACACGGCAACTCTTCTTGTATACACAAATTCTGCATTGCTCTGCTTTCTTCTGGCCCAACTGAACTGGTCCTTAAAACAGACCGGAGACGAGTAATTACGGCTAACCCTTTCCACTTCATTTCTCCAGGGATACTCTTGCTTTCATAATGTCAAATCCACTCTCGCCCCTCTCATCCTCCTACCAGAACGCGCGCGCACAATGTCAATTGGCGAATTCTTCGCCCTTCCTTCACAAGACCCTTGGTCAGCCCTCGGAACATACTGTTACCTCAAGTTCATTGAATCTAGGGTGGACAAACCACGCTGCGCCGAGTCCGAATGCCTATGATGAAAATGAACCCTACTACCATAACGAACCCGAGAACGATAATGAACACGATAATGACGATTTCAACGATGTCGAATCATACCAACAAGGTGCGAGCTCACCATTTCAGTTTGTGGGACGCGAAGACACCGTAGATTTCCAGAAGCTGCGCGAAATGCGACAGACCTCGTCCCAATCACACCCACAACTTGGACCGCTAGAGGAGGAGAGCCCTGTAAGCTCTCCCTTTCGTCCACATCCGACGGAGGATACAGTTGATTTTCGAGGGTTGCGCGAGGTGCAGTACATGTCCCCAGGCTTGGAAAAGCGGCTGGCTCTAGGGGAGCCAATGAGCTCTCCCTTCCGTCCTAACGCCAGTGAAGATACCATGGACTTCCAAGATTTGCAGCCGGAGCAACATTCATCTCTTCTGCCATACCCACAACTTGAGTCATTGGAGGAGGAGAGCCCCGAAAGTTCTCCGTCCCGACCTCATTTCCGAGAAGAGACAGCGGGGTTTCAAAAACTGCTCGAGGTCCAGCCTATGTCTCCTGGATTGGGAAGGCGGCTAGCTCTAGAGGAGCCGGCGAGCTCCCCATTCCGCCCCGATGCGCGGGAAGAGACGGTTGACCTTGATCGCTTGCGCGGAATTCAGAATGACTCGCCAATTCCCAAAGCGCGGCCATTGCCTGATCCCGCTGATTTGACTTTCCACCATGAGGCGAAAAATGCGACAGTCGGTTCCTCGGAACCAGATGAGATGCAACACGATTCACCAATGGTGTCTAAGTATTCTTCGCCGACTGTGGCACTGGATTCGCCTATCCACACTGAAGTGCTAGAGACAGCGGCTGATTCACCGAAGCTACGTGAGTTGAAGCAAGACTCACCGGTAGCATCGAAGCGTCCATCCCTTGCTACGGAATTGAGCTTGCCCACCTACGACGAAGCACCAGAGACAGTTGATTCTCCCATGGCACATGCGCATGCGGAGCCACCGCCAGCTACCAACTCCTCTTCCCCTATTCCAGTACCTACTTCGTTCTTCCAGCCAAGTCCCAAGGAAACCACCCTCGATCTTCATAAGTCGCGCCGGATGTCTCGTTTATCCCTTGGGCTGGGTGGCCAGCGCTCGGTTGCAGCAACTCCCCGCAAACGATCTTACGAACAAACACCTCAGGATCTGGAGGACAATTTACAGATGAACGAGCGCCATAAGAAAGGTATGGTGAGCCGACCCGATGCACCCACGATTCACATCGATGCCAAAGAGGAGCCTAGTATACTCCATGACCAGAGCGTCCTTTCCGCTACAAGTGCCATGCATGACCGATCAGCCATCGGCAACAGCATGATGGAGGACAGACATAATGAAGGGATGAGCACAGTACTTCATGAAAATGGAGATAAAGAGAATGTCTCACACGACAATTCGATGGTTGAGGACTCAATGGATGACACCTGCTTAAGCACATTTTCCGCCATCCCTGATATGACTACGTTTGCAAAACTCCGCACCCAGTCGCCGATGAAGTCGGTGCGAGGCAGTGTCGCCCCCAGCCCGGCTCCCACTGTGGACGGGCACCGACACAGCGTCAATCCGGTCACCCCGAGCCCAGGGCGTAGGGCATGCAGAGCGAGTCCCTACCTAGATGCACATTCACCAATGGGATCGCCTACTCCGAGACCTAGAGGCCCCCGGGACATGGCTCATCCCGTCGACTCTACCAATTTGTTTGATTTCACTGATGAAATGAACTTCTTCCCTCGTCAGACCATTCAAAGTGCCCGTTTCTCTTCCTCGCGGCGTTCGGCCATGCGATCGGCCCGGCAATCCATTCGATCTCCCGGGAAGATGTCGTCACTGTTGGACTTTGATATTCCGGCTGTGCTTACTCCTCGATCCATTCCCACAGTCACTCCACGTGAATTGGAGTCATTGAAGTCCGGCTTCTTATCTGACATATCTTCGCTCAAAGCTACTCTTAGTGGCAAAGAGGCCGAGGTTGCCAGCCTCAAGAAAGCAGTGGCGGACGCAGAGAGACGTGTCGGCGAAGCTCTCGAAGAAGTGCACAACGAAGCTGCCGGTAGAGAGGTACTGGAGATTGAACAAGCGGAGTTGGAACGTCGAGTCGATGAGATGGAAACTGTTCTGCGGTCCGCCCGCTCCGAATTAGTCGAGGGAGAGCGAGAGCGTGACCGTCTGTCTCGAAAGACGGAAGAGGCCGACAAACGCAAGGAGACTTTAGAAAGCAAAGTTGTCGAACTCGAACGCCAGCTTTCTGCTGCACGTGCTGCGACTGTATCTAGCACTGGTAAAGCTGGCCCATCTCACCAGCTTTCTAACTCAGCTGAAGATACTGCCCGAGAAGTTCAGGATGCTGTTGAAAAGGTCGCGCGCGAGCTTCATGTGCTCTACAAGGGCAAACATGAGACCAAGGTTGCGGCCTTGAAGAAGAGCTACGAATCTCGCTGGGAGAAGCGTTTGCGTGAGGCGGAGAAGAAACTTACCGCCGCACGCGAGGAAAATAAACATCTCCGTATCGAACGTGATACTGCGCAATCTGATTCAATGGCCACGGCTAACGCCAGTTCCTTCGCTCGCGAGAATGACGAGCACGAGGCCGAAAAGCGTGCCTTGGGGGCCCAGATCGAGGGTCTGAAGCGAGAAATGGCTGCTCTGAAAGATTATGCCGAGCGAACTCGTGCAAACCTGGAATCTGAACGCGCCGAGAAAAGCGAGCTTGTTGCCGCTGTCGATGAGTGGCTAGCCATGCAGCAGGCGCCCGTCCCATCTCAGCCTCGAGACCGCGAGCCCTCTGTGGCATCTTCTGTGCACAATGACCACATTGACAAGCCAGCTCAGCCATCTCGTGAAGTCACCCCCGACGAGTTCCGTCGCAGTATCGGCCGTTCTGTGTCTGAAAGCATCCGGCCCCCTGCCACTACGGAAAAGAGCATCCCTAGATACGGTGCTCCCGGGGGTCAAACTCGTGGTAATATCGGTGGCAGATCTGGCATTGCAATGCCTACTCCCGGCCGAGGCGGGATCATGAGTTCAATTGAGAGGATGGGCCGTGGCGGCGTTTAGTGGTTTTATGGACTTGACTTGGATTTCCCTGTCCGATTTTGGTTGTTGTGTGTTTTGTTTTTCTTCATCAGTCATTCTCATCTTGATTCCCCGGCAGATGTGATTTGCGGTTTACCTCTATTTGGTTTTTTATGATGTTCATGTCTCCTCTATTTCTCGGTGTCTGTCAGGATTGGTCCACGCATGGGGTTTTTTATTGAAATTGGATCACTCGGCAGTGTTATTAAATGATGTAACGATTCCTATAGGTCCATTTGTGAGTTTCAAGGTCATCCTAGGCAGTGCTAAAGCGGCTTTGGTCTTGCTGTGCTGTTAGGGAACATCCGAGAGATCTTGGATGCCAAGTCAGCAGTCTCTTTACACGTCCCTTGTGCTCATTCTAATGTTGAGTCCTTTTTTTTGGGAGCCCCGTTCCCTAGTTTTTATTTATTTGCTCTTAAGGTAGCAATATCAAGATATAGCCAGCTCATACATGAACGATTGAGACACACAGAACATTTATCACCCTCTCCTCTCCTCTAATTTATCTCCGCTGTATGATATCAGCAATATGAACCCATTCAGCATCTTAATTTCGAGGTCGCATTTCACTTAAACGGCGACCGTTAGCGCAAGGCTCTATCGCTTCGTTATTGGGTGTTCCTTAGCTATCGCCAGAGCGTTTCTGGGATTATTGGTAGACAAATATCCTACAATGGCTCTCCCGTCTAGCCTGCCCATAACTATATGGTATAGCCTCGCTAATCAGGCGCAAAATCTTGGCCGCCATTACAGCGTGGTGGATCACTTTCACCCTCATCGTAGCGCCCCTGATGTTTCTTGAATTTCGTCCGGTGGGAATTGTTGCAGGTTTGCTGTGCCACTTTCTTTGTAAGGCTACTATCGCATTTGAGGTCGTGCGAACCCCCTGTCTGTAGGGTCTTTGGCGGCTGGGTTTCAGTCGTTCATGTATGATTTACCCCGGCGGGTGGCAGATTCGCAACTTTTATCAGTTTGGTGATACTAGGTACACTCACGCCTCCGGGTGTGCTTGTCGCTTCTTTTCTTGCAACGTCCCAAGAAGACTTGCAGGACAGGGCCAATTATTGGTCCTGTTTCAATACAGAAGTAATTTTGAAATACCGGACTATATACATTGTATAACCATGGAACCACTGCCACCGTACCAAAGTATAAAAAAAAAATTCCCCGGAAATGATAATTTCTCGCGGGGTGTGGTTACGGAGCACTTTGACCTCTGGTCACGCGTAAGAAATACACTAATTCACATGGGGGTTTATCTCACAACTCCTGAGCCACCTTAGCCAATAATTTACGCGCATTTGGAGAGGCAAGTTTCCCATGACCCCGATTCTCATGGGAAGAGGATGCGATCTTGACATAGTTTGGTTTGTGGCTGCGTTCCCCCGGACTAGGAAAACGTGGGGTGAAATCATGCCCGACTTCCGTCTTGGTCTTTACTCTGTTGGGCTACTGGATGAAATAATGCTTGGCAATTTGACTGGACTCGATATGTCGTTCTCAATCAGTTGATTTCTTTAATCTGTCAATCAAATAATGACGGTGACAAATCCGAGGGGGACCCCCATTCTCCGCAGTCCTGCAGCCATGATTCTTTCGAGTTGCATTTGCGCAAGTCTCGCAGGAATATGTGGTGCCGCATCTTTTTTATCCTGCTTTTTTTCCGGAACTTAATCTTCAATTTGGCCTTGGGCCGAGCCTGGATGTAAGCCATCTCTGCCTGCTTCTAAGCGCTGGGTCAAGTTTAGAGACTGGATCTATCATCGGGCTCGAAGCCCTGGTATTTAGAGAGAAAAAAATTATGCATGCATGCATATAAAACCTGGTCACCTTCCGAGGTTGGAACCGAACGGTTCCGATTCGGACGGCAGAGTCGGCAATACATCGGAGTAAGGTATTCAATTTGGTTTCTGTCCGGTTCGAAAATTCAAAAGAGGAACGTAGTCACGATCTACAGAGTAGAGGTTCTAGTAGTCTCTACCCCAGGATTTGATTCATTGGACGGAATATGCCGGGCAGAAATAGAATTTCCAAAGGGAAGATCCGGTTTTGACGAACCATAATAAACGATATTCTACTCCGTACAGCATTGACCTTTGCCATGTTCGTGGTTGGCGTCCCACAAGATCCGCTCGAGAAAATTTCCCATTTCTTCATGTCTCTGCATTGGACTTGGAATTCCAGGCATTGAGGGTTTCCGAGAGTGACATCTTTTTGAATGGAATGGACAGGAAAGTAAAATTAAAGAAGGGAGAACTCCGTAGAGTACAAGGTACATTAATGATTTTTGGTTTGGAGTACTTCAAGAATGTTGCGTTCTTCCGAAAATCGGCACTTTGGGTCCACGTGAGGGTTAAATCGGCAGGCCGGATGAAACACGGTGCGGGATATGTCTTCATTTTGGCCTCAGGGGTACTCCATGATTCCGGGTTTGTTGTCATCATTCGGTTGGATACAAAGTACAATCATTTACTTGTCTCACAGGATTGAAAAATGTCATTCCACTGTGAAAGGCCTGGACTCGAAGATTTATAATAATTTAACAGAGCTGTATTAAAATGGAGCCTGTAGGACCGTGCCATTACGCAGGGTTAGCCGGAGTATGGCATTACACGGAGGGAATTAATGATAGAAATTCTATGGTTTCAGGCATTGATCAATAGGTCAACTTTTTTTTCTGCGGACTACATTAGTCTATAATGTACGGAGTACGGAGTAAGTACAGAATATGAATGTCGTCCAGATATATTTCAATGCTGAAACCAAGAGGGTTGATCGTATTACTCATCGGTCCAGACGTTCAGGCATGCGCCTCAAAAGAGCTAAAATCCCTCCGCATGGGCTCCGCTTGTCGGAGACTGGAGAACACTCTCCAGTCTTGGCCGAAAAGTCTGGGACGGTCGGGGGAATGTGCGAAAATCCTAAACACTCTCCCCTTTTTCCCACGTTGACCCGCAGTTTAGGATCTTCACGACCTTTTTGGGGGAAGGGGGGGGGGGGGGGGGTCGGTGTTTCTCGGACGATGCGAGGCCCACTTTGCAAGGGAAAAGGAGCAAATATAAAAGGGATGTAAATGAAGATACTTGATATGAATAATAACAACAAATCTAAATTTTATACGACGTAGGCATACGAACGTAGCCGACTTGGGCAGATGGTATTTGAAAACACTACTTAGAAGTACTCCGTACTCCATACTTTGTGTAAAGAAAAAAAAAGGATTTGAAGAGAATGATATCATAGACCAAGACACGTAACGTGACCGGGCCGAAGGACGGTACAGATCAAACAAGGGCCAAACAAAGGCCGTGATAGTGTTCAACCTACCCCACCCTGGGCTAGTGACATATTACCCAACTAGGTAACTCTTACAATACATGATACATGATTGAAACGGTAATTTATTTTCCAAGCAGATCTACAAAGTACATAGTAGTCCCCTCAAACCATGGTTTGTGGATTTACAACCATGGTAAGAGAAACTGTGGGAACCTGGGGCATACTTAAACCTCTCAAATTAAAAAAAAATAAAATAAAGGGATCCCTCTCTATTTCCATTTCTGTTTCTGTCTTATTCCTTTTCTTTCCCCCCCACCCATTTCATATGTTAACACATCGTGACATTCCCTTTCCCGCTCTTTTTATCATATGTCCAGTGTCTCTTTATAACTCGAATGTCCTCCATTCGCCCCCCAGACGCAATAACAAAACATGACTGATACCGAATCTGGGAAACGAAAGGCCTCCACAGCCGGACTCCCCGGTCATAACCGTCCCGTGAAGAGACGCGCCTCAAAAGCCTGCTGCTGTTGCCGTGCCCGTAAAGTGCGCTGTGATGTGGTGGAAAATGGCTCTCCATGCACAAATTGCCGTCTAGATCAGGTTGAGTGCGTGGTCACGGAGAGTAAACGCAGAAAGTTCGTGAAGTTGAAAATTAATTGGCCTCCAAAACTCACTAACCTGTCATCTAGGAAATCTCGCGTTGAGGTAGAGAACCACTCCGAGTCTCCGGAAGCCTCAGAGGAGAATTCTTTCCACCGACTTGGTGGTCTTCCAGGGTTGGCCGATTTGGTGCCAACGTCTCCCTCACAGACCTCGGTGGATTTTGACCAGGGTCAGCATATGCCTCATCTGCTATGTTCGTCCATTCCCTCAGAACTTACAGGCACTCCATTTGGCTGACAAGCAAAAAACCCAAAAACAGATCAAAATCAGGCTCATCGCATCGGCACCGATGACCACTATCGACGCCATATGGCCCCGAGCCCAGCAGCTCCTGCCTCGATGCCATTAGCCAATGTGGCCACGCAAATTCAACAACTATTAGACCCCAATTTTGGCAATACACGATATGCCAGTGGGTTCCTCCCGGATTATATCCGAGGACTCCCCGCACGATTCCAAAAAGAGGAGATTGACTACTTAGCCGTCAAGGGTGCCTTGACCATCCCCGACGTGACACTACGGAACGAATTATTGAAGAGCTACATCCACTATGTTCACACTTATATGCCCTTGCTCGACCTGGAGGAGTTTTTGGAGAATATCGTCCAGAACGATGGAATCCACCGCATTAGTCTGCTGCTCTTCCAGGCCGTCATGTTCGCCGGCGTGGCCTTCATTGATATGAAGCATCTACAGGCCGCCGGCTACCAGACCCGCAAGGTTGCCCGGAAAGTCTTCTTCCAGCGTGCCCGTCTTCTGTACGACTTCGACTACGAGGTGGACCGCATCTCGCTCGTGCAGTCGCTTCTGCTCATGACCTACTGGTACGAGACTCCCGATGACCAAAAAGACACCTGGCATTGGATGGGTGTCAGTCTGTCTTTGGCCCACACGATCGGTCTACATCGGGACCCCGGAAACTCGCGGATGGAAGTGCGTCGCCAACGCCTGTGGAAGCGGATCTGGTGGAGCACCTACACCCGTGACCGACTGATTGCCCTGGGCATGCGACGGCCCATGCGTGTCAAGGACGACGACTGTGATGTGCCCATGCTAAGTCTGGATGACTTTGAATTTCACCCTTTCTCTCCCGAGATTGTGGCCATAGTGGGTAACTCGGAGATCCTCCAGAATGTCAGCCACCAGCGCGAACTCGCGTTGATGTTCATCGAGAAGGCGAAGCTCTGCCTCTGTGTTAGCCATGTATTATCTGCTCAGTACTCGGTCCTCAGCCACAAGTTTGGCGGCACTATGGAGACCACGATGATGCTTGTCCCGAAGAAATCCACTGCCGAGACCTTTGAGGTACGAAGTTGTGACCAGGAATTGGAGGACTGGCTGGCCAACCTCCCTGTCGAAACTCAATATGTAGCGTCTTGTGGATCAAAGCTATCTGAAGCAGAGGAAGTGCTTCACTCCCACCGTGCCTTGTTGAAAATGGTCTATCTCACCACATCCAGCGCTCTGCACCGCCCACAAGTCCTCCCTGCCATGCCCTACCCGGCCGCCGACGCCGAACTCCAAGACATGTCCCGAAACAAGGTGCGATTCGCCGCAGTCGAGATCACTGCCATCGCCCAGGATCTGCATTGCCTCGATCTGACCCGGTACTACCCTACCACCGGTGTCACAGTCCTTCTACCAGCAGTCATCATCCATCTCCTCGACATCAAGTCCACTGACCCGAGCATCCGCATGACAAGCCTCCAACGCTTCTATCAATGCATGCGAATCCTCCAGCGCCTACGCGAGATCTACGCTTCTGCAGACTTCGCCACCTCCTTTCTCGAAGCCGCAATCCGCAAAGCAGGCATCCAGCTCACCGTTTCCCCCCAAGAAGTTCAGTCTTCTTCTTCTGCCTCATCACATCCCCGCGACCAACCTACCACATCCTCAGACTCATTCGACACCACCACTACCATGCCTTCTCGTCTGCACGCCCTGACGCCTCCGCCGGATTCCCTCGCTCAGAAAATCCCGGACCTTATATATCCCAAACTCACTGGTCCCTCCGCAGGGGGACGATCTACCGAAGATTTTTTCGCTTCAACGCCACCACACTCCGATGAAAGCGAAAACGGCAGCACAAATAACCTCAATCTGAATGTCAACCACAATAAGGATTGTGATGCCTTTACTATGCCCTCTGAAATGAGTCTCACCGAACTCATGGATCTGGCAAATGATGCCGAGGTCAACCAGAATGACTTCGACGCCCTCATTAACTTTGACGATACGGGCAATACCGATTTCTTTGCTGATGACAATGTCCAGCAAAACGGTGCAAACAGTGCCCCGGTTCTGGAAAAAGTTTTTGATTTCGACGTTGGTAACGTGAACATGATGGGCTTTGTTAATGATCCTAATGCTGTTGATTTCGCCCATCTGGCGGACAACAGCATGTCTGAGCATGAGCCTATGAAGCTTTAAGACTGAATACCATATTCGAGAGGCAACTCAGGATTGGATACAGTCAGCTTCTGGCCTGTAAATACGATGGATAGCTTCTTGTGTGCTCCGGGTATATCTTACCTGTTGGAAGGTAGCACAGGTGAATGGCTCGGCATAAAAAATCTATGCTGGATCATGTACTTTTTTTTTCAACCCTTTTTTATACACAGTATATTTTTATAATGATGATGATTATGACTACGGATCCGTTGGTAGCCCTTGAGTCTCCAGAAAAACAGGGTCCCAGAAATGTGTGGGTAGAGAGATATCCAGGAAGTCTCCAAAGAGCGTGTCAATGTCTGCAAACCCCTCTTGCAAAGAGGTATCCAGATCGTCTACCGGAGGTTGGAGGACGTCTGTTGCGATTTCCGGTACCGGAGATTCAGCTGCAACTCTCTGGCTGGTATTGCGCTGCCTCTTGGCTTGTGGAGGATCATTGCCTTGGGGCACGGCATCATCATCTCTAGTCCCCCTGTTACCGAGCTGTTGGTGTTGACTTGTTTGTGCAAGGACTGTGCTACAAGCCGTTGGCCCGTAGCTTTGGCCCGAAAGAATTGTTGCTTCCCTTGAATCTGGTGCAAGGCTTTTGGCCCAGCTGGGCCATCACCTCGGCAGAATACCAGTAGGGACTAGGTTTTTTTTAGAACAGAACGGCACGCCCCAAGACTGGCTTTTGCTCAGTCGACGTGCGTGATAAGTCTGCTCGAGCGGAGTTGGCGGTACGAGACACCCATCGACAAGGTGACAGAGTATGGCACGATTGGAAGGGGTGGTAGTTCATCTGCACACTCCGATGCGACGATGGAGTGTATTCGAACAGCTGCTAGTCCTCGTCTGACCAACGAGAGCCTTGTGCTATCTATGTTCTCGGTAGGTTTATACCGACAGAACAGAATAGCAACAGAATGGTAGTAAAGTTCCAAGAATCCTGCTTGCGGTTATTTCGAAGCTTCAATGACACAGCAGACATCTCTATGATGAACATACCTAGGGTTGCAAAATCCAGATCACCTTTGGTATTGCCCCCCACAATGTCCTCAAATGCAAAGAACCCCTCTTCCCACCCGCTAGTGGTCTCTGCAGAGGGAGGGTAGAACGAGATCACAATTGCTAGCAGATCTGACACAGCAAGCCACACCTCAAACGCCTCTCATGACGTCTGAGCGCCGACATTGGGGTTCACGGCCCCGATATCGCGGTCAGCTAGAAGAACCGGCCGGCCACCGATACTTGCGTGGATCTTGTCCAATGTCCATAGACACCAGAAGAGTTTAGTCAGGGAGTCCATGGAGGTTTGATTCGACCGGCTGAGATGCAATCCTACCGTCTGGGCCTGGTGGATTGCTTGACAGAGGTGTAGAGATGCCGCCTCAGCCCCTTCAAGGCCCTTACAGTGCAAGGACATCAGTGTAAGAATGCGGATTCGTGTCAACCGATCCGGTTCTAGCTCTGCTTCCATAGCAGCAACCAGTCCCTTGTAAATCTCAGAACAGAATCGGCGTGACGATAAGATTGGGCTGTTTGGCACAAGGCGTAAGTGGGGATTGGCCGCGCGTGTCTTTGCAGCGGAGAGACACATGGCTTTTTCGAGAAACACCGATGCCGAACCTTCTGCTTGAGCTTGGGAAATTTTCTGGTCGACTATTGGCACAATGTGATCAATTTTGGAGAAGTAGATAGCGGACAAAGACTGGCGCGTCGCGAGGGGTAGTTGTTCGCATGCTTGTATCCCCGCTGCAAACCGTTGGTGAAGTAACGATGCTATGGCTCGGCCATGGATTTGCCCCTGTGCCGGGGTATTGATAACATGTTCTTTACCTGTGGCTTGTTCTCTCTGCACGCTCCGAGGCTTCGCTTTCTGTGCAGCTGGGGAGCTGATCCAGAGCCCGATCCGATCCCGAAGAGGGTTCCCAGCTGATTCATCTAATCGTTCACGAATCAGGGACTCTAGATTGAGATCGCCTACGAATCGCTCGGTGGCAGGGAGCGAACACGAAGCTGAACTGTCGGATGTTGTCTGTGCTCGGTACATGTGCGCGGATGTAGGAAGCTGTTCGGGATTAGATTTGTCTATGCGGATGGCCCTCCCAGGGTCATGGCTCCATTGGGGTGGTGATCATCGATTCAGGTCATTGGGCGGCTCCCATTTGGGAAACAAATGTCGGCACTGTTTCTGTTGCGAAATTAGATGGAGGATTGCTTCAATATTCCCATCGTGCACGCACCTTTGATCGTTGGCACGTGGGACAAGCTCGCAAGGCTCGAGTGCGATTCCGCGACTGAGGGATATCTGGAAGCCAAGTGAGTTCCATCTATGGAATCATTTACATGGGGTGTTTTCATAGGGGAGATTTCTCAGCAGCAGCAGGAGATTTAGATAGGCTTATCGATAAGGAGCTTCCAAGATTGGGAGTCAACCAATGAACTTGAGCAAACATCGTGTACTAATCGTGTACAGAGTATATATGCATGGATTTCCGTGCGTAGACACCTACATAGACACATCAACAAACTAAATGTGACAATCAGTTCGTGTAAATGTGCAAATGGGTCTGAAAATCGATCTGGCATCCCTTTGGATGCGCCCGCTTCTTTTGAACTGGTTAGATATCTCCCGGCTGAAACAATATGGAAAACACACAGAGCCAAATCAGCGCTCTTCTAGGCCAGGAAGGTGACAGGTATGCATGCAGCTGAAGAAACCTAGACTGTTTTTGAAGAATTTTCTGCTTCGGCCGCTACTAGGGCTTCAATAGCATCATCATCATCGAACTCATCAACCTTGCTAGGCTGGAATTTGACATCCTCAGTCGTGGCAGATCGAGGCTCAACTGGCACCTTGTTGGCCAAAGCAGTCGAATCTTCCTTGTCAGAAACGCAAGCAGCCAATGGAGGCTTTTTGGATGGCACTAAGCTCCAGTCAATGATTTCGTCTTCTCCGTACCGCAAAGCAAGCCAATCATTGCACTTCTTGAAGTGTCCGTTTTTGAACTATAGATCAATCCCGTCAGCAAAAAAGGTTTGGGGCACAAGTCACTAGAGGATGGTCTACTCACAAAGCCATTATGCGCACTAAGAGGACTGGGATGCACAGATTGTAGGATGCAATGCTTCTCTTTGTTGATTTTTGCAACTCTAGTTCCGGCAGGACGGCCCCAAGCAAGAAAGACAACGCCGTTGGTTCGGACCCGAGCAACTAGATCGATAACCTTCTGTGTAAATCTCTCCCAGCCCTTGTTGGAATGACTGTTAGCTTGGTGGGCACGGACGGTAAGGCAAGTGTTGAGCATTAGGATGCCACGCTCAGCCCAAGGTATGAGCAGCCCTCCCTTATCGGGCGGTGACTCGAAGTCGGGATAGTCGATCTTAATGCCCTTGTAGATATTGAGCAATGATGGCGGGGCTCGTACAGGGGCACGGACGGAGAAACATAGTCCATGAGCTTGGTTGTGATTATGATATGGATCCTGGCCAATGATGACCACTTTGACGTTGTGTAGAGGTGTGTGTCGGGACCTGCGGTCTGATTAGCACACGGGCTTGGCCAAACAGAGTGATCAAATTTACCAAGAGTACACATCCTCCTCTGGTGGAAAGACCTTAACATTGGAATCTTTCTCCTTCTTCAGGAATCGCTTCAAGTTTAAGAATTCAGTGCTGACCACTTCATCCTTCAAGTGAGCGAGCCAGCTCTCATCCAAGGTATCAATTTCCAACTGCAATAGTTCCCTTTGTTCTGGAGTTAGGGTAGCAGCCCATTTTGCCTTAATAAAGCTGCTTGGCCGTGAGGTTGGTGTTGAAGTTGAAGTTGCTTTGTTACTCGGGAGGTTCGGCTTTGGAGCTCCAAAGAATGCAGTAATGCTTCCACCTTTGGTTTTTTTGGAGTCAGGGCCGGAGAGATGCTCCGATTTTCGTTTTATAGCAGGGCTCACCATGGTGGGCAACTATGAAACCTTAGATTGAAGAGATGTCAGAACGTTGGAAGTTGGCGGGAGCTCCGGGGCGATAAGAGATTGACGGGTTTTACGCGACGCGATTGATCTGCTAGGCTGAGATTGGGGAAATCTACATGGGCAGAACTTGTAGAATTTTAGAATAGTTTACTAATTTACCAGTCACTGCAGATCCAGAATTTGACACAACAATCTTTAAATCTACGGGGAATAGAAGGCATCAAATATGGTCTGAGTTCAGACAAAGAATACAACACATGAAGTTAAACGTTCAAAAAGCGGGTGAGCGCTTAAAGCTCGTCATGAATATCCTGCTCATCGGAAGCGGGAGACTCAGTGGCCTTGGGGGCCTCAGTGACCTCGGCATGCTCCTCAGGCTTCTTGACACTATCGGCCAGGCCGTCCACCTGATACTTGCCGTTCTCCTTGATGAAAGTGACCAGATCCTCGACGGTACGGGAACCGGCGTATTCGATAGGAGAGTCCTTAGAACCAGCGGGGTAGAGCTTGATAGTGGGGAAGCCAGTGATCGAGTCGGGCACATCGTTGGCAGTGGCGTCAACCTTGGCGACAGTGACCTTCTCATTAAACTCGGGGACATCGGCGTAAAGCGCAGCAAGCTCGTCGTACTTGGGGGCAAGGCTGGTGATAATCAGTTAGAGATGCGACAAATTGCAGATGAGCTGTAGAGCAAACTTACGCCTTGCAATGTCCGCACCAGGGAGCGTAAAACTCGACCAACACATCCTTCTCATTGTCAATGACGACCTCCTGGTAGTTGCGGCCAACAACTACGGTAACAGAGCCCTCCTGAGTCTCGGGAATGGGCTCGGACTTGAGGCTAGGTTCAACCTTGCCGTCAAGAACGTCCTGGATAAACTTGCCGACATCATTGGCATCAACCTTCTTGCTCTGGTCGTAAGGGTACTTGGCGTTCTTGGTAGTGTCCTGGATAGCGAAAGCAGGGAACTTCTCGGCCTCCAGGTTGAGGTTGCCAGCGTGAGCGCCGAAGAGCTTAGCATCGAGGGTAACAATGTTGATAGCTCCACGGTGGGTCTCAGCGATGGGACGGAAATCAGTAGCGAACTGCTCACGCTCCTCAGGAGTCTCGGCGAAGATATAAGCCAGAGGAATACCTGCCTATGTAGTGATAGGATGTCAGTTTCTTCTTTTGCTCAAAAACAGAACAGAAGAAGCTAAACATACCGCCATGTACTTGGAGTAGGTCTCGGGACCAAGTTCGCCTACAAGAGGGGTGCTGGCGGTCTTGACCCATTCGAGGATGGCCTCATCCTCCAGCTTTCCGTCATACACGACCTTCTTCTCATCAAAGTCCTTGTAGAGGACAATCGAAGGCTGCTTGGCACCCTCGGCCTTGGCGAGAGCAGCATCGTTGGAGGCAGCGAAGAGGAAGTTGTCGCGCTGAGATTCAGCGAACGAAGTGAAGCTCTTGTTGGCGGCCTGGTCATCGGAAGCCACGTATCCAATAATCACAATCTTGTCCAAGGCCTTGAACTCCTCCAGGTTCTCCTCGTTCACGTTTGAGACGGCGGGCATGGACTGCTTGGTCATGTATGAAATGATTCTATCAAAAAAGCGCGTTAATTTCCAAAGCACAATAGCCAGGAATTGAGAATGACGTACGCGTCAGACTGGCGGGCACCAGCATAGGGCTTGTGTGAATCGGGGCCGCGGAAGACCTTCAGAGTAGGGTAACCATCAACTTCGTAGGTTCGGCACAGCTCCTCCTCCTCGGTGCAGTCCACCTTGACCACGGGGATATCCTTGGCCTTCAGCTCTGTGGCAGCCTCTTCATACTTGGGGGCAAGGGCCTTGCAGTGACCGCACCAAGGCGCATAAAATTCAGCAAGCACCAAAGGGTGCTCCTTGACGAAGTCATCAAAGGTATCGGTTGTCAATGTGACGACATTGGCATCGGCATCAGCAACTTCAGGCTCAGCAGCATGAACTGCCGCAGTAGCTCCAAGGAGGCTAAGGACCAGAGGGGCGAAAGACCGCATAATGAAGAGATCTAAATCAAACAAAAGCCAAAAATGCTAGTTGAAAAGGAGAAAGAGACAAGCTTAAAAGATTCAGAGAAAGAAGATTTTATTTGGGGAACGGGAACTTGAGGACAGCTTGTTCACTAAAGGTGGAGCTTTGTGACTGGGCTATGCAGGGCTGCAAGGGCGGACCCGTGGGCCTCCCCTTCAGGTACCTGGTACCTTGGCAGTCAAACTAAATTGTATGCAAATTGAAAGTATTCGGTACTTATCCCCACAATGCGCAGATACAAATAATACAAATAGTACAAATAGTCTACAACAGCAACGGAGACATGCCCTTGATCTTTAATGCATGCACATTGTTGACAAGTGGCCTTTACATCGTGATTAGCCATGTGCTATGAACTACTTTATGTCCCCTATTGAACATCCTGAAATATGGCAATACCCTTATTTGCCTTCCATTGCTTCTAGTCCAAGATGGAAAATAGTTTTCCAACATATAGACGCTCTCTCTCTCTCTCTCCCTCTTTCACACAAAAAGCAATTCTACTCATCACATCGCATTCATATTCCACCCTCAATCGCATCCTGTGTGGTCTGACCATCGGATATGGTCCCAACTTCGGATCCTTGCCGGATGCCATCCAATTCGGCTCCCAACGCTAAAGCATCTCGTCTCCCACGGTCAACATCTACCAAAAGCATAAGTGGGAGTGGCACAATAATTAAAACTGCCAAGAACATAAACGCCGGTCGAATCTCACCGTAGCGATCCGTAATGGCGCCAACAATGGCTGGCCCAAAAACACTGGACCCCTTATCGGTAATTGCATAAAGGGCGTAGAAAGCCGCCTCGTAGCCTGGGGGAATGAGTTGCCCGAAGAAGCTTCGACAGTATGATGACAGTCCACCCATGACAAGACCATAAACAGCCCCCAAAGGATACATTTCCCAGGGCTGATGGAGACCAAGCCCCACGCGTTGCACAGCTGGGATGAAGCCAAGAAGACCATACAGCGGAATGAGCTCAAACAGGATAATGCATGCAATGATTGTCTGGGAGGCTCGTAGATTGAAGAAATTCGATATATAGCTCCAAGAGAATGCACCGAATACTCCTGCAAGCATGACGATCACATTGATCAGTCCCAGGGCAGCAGGCTTCATGTTCAGTTGGGTTTTTGCGAACAGCACAGCAGTGCCACTGACTGTGGCAATTCCGTCACTGAGAAGGAACCAGGCAGCAAGGAATATCACGATATCTTTCAGTTGCCGCGCCCGCGTCACGGTTTTCCAAAGAGATTTCCAGGCATAGGCCATATATCCGATCCACGAATGAAGCGGTTTGCCGTCAATGCCCAGTAAAGGCGGGCCTGGCCGAGTGCGCAGCCACAAGGCTGCTGGGATGGTAAAAATAAACCACCATAGCCCAATCAAGAAGAGCACAAGGCGTAATGAGAATGTTGGTGGGCGCACGACCACAACAACCAGGATAGAAAGCACCTGCAGAATGACTGCACCGATGTAGCCTATACCGATGCCATTGGACGAGATTCTGGTAGAGAGTCTTAGCTCTAGGGAGGTGATAGTGGCAGCAGACGTCTTCGTAGCGTCCCTAGTAGGCCCGAGTAGCGGCGTCGAGTCGTCCACGTTTGTGTGGTCAATATCCTCGGTGGAATAACACAAAGAGCCGACTATAGTGCTCGTTACATTACCCCCTGATAGCCTCGGCTCCTCGCTTTCCTTAAGCGATGGGTGGTGGCGGACCAGAACAGGCAGAAACGAGTTCAAAAGGACAAAAGACACACCAAAACAAGTATTCGAAATGATAGCAAGCAGCCCACCTAAGAGGTAAACTTTGGGGACCACAGCCAAGAATAACATGGTCGCAATCGAACCAGTAAGAGCAAAAACAATCAAGAGTTTCTTGCGATATGTTCCATGGTCAGCGGCTCCTGACATTGTAATGATCAGGAATGCTTGAACCATGACACTCAAAGAAAAAGTATATAAGGCAAAGCTTGCCGTGTTGATTTCAGCGCCGAGGAAGTAAATGATGCACTGGCCACCGTCTGACACCCGGGGAAGATATACTGGTGCATCCAAGCCTGGCGGTGGCAGCGAGGGGCTCCAAGTTGCGCTGCATGGTGTGGTTTTGTCAGACAATAAAACGCCCCGATCCCGAGCCATCTGCTCCAGCGTTATCGGAAGAAATGAACCTTTCTTGGATCAGATAAAGTCTGGGACAACAAAAAGGGATCCATGAAAGTAGGATCATACACATACCCATAGCACATACTACAAAAACCTCGGCAGCCCAGCCGTAGCAATACCAGCCAGCAAGCTCCCTCTTGCTGGTAGGCCGGGTGTCATCACCAGGATATTGAGGAAGAGATTCAACATTCTCTTGTACACTCATGGCAGGCAAGGGAAAGCCAAATTCATGGCCAGGAATGTATCAAACAAGAAGGCATACAGTATTGTGAGGCAGTAAAGCTCAGGTGAAAGTCACATGGGTTAATGATGCCCAGGTGGTAGTGTTGGGTGATGGTATGAAAGAGGTGAGGTCAATTGAAGGGCCATTGTTGACTTTCTAGGGGTGAGGTCTCTTACAAGGAAGGTATGGTACCGAGAAGTCACTGAGAACTTCATGGCCCATGTTAAATTGTACTGTAGTGGTTGTAGCAGTACTTCCAATAATACAGTGTTCATTACCATACAGTGACTCCGCAAAAAGTGTTAATACCCCTTCTGCTACCGCCCTCCTGACTTATCATACCGCCCCTTTGAAAAAAAACAGACCGTCCTTTCTCACTTAACTTTTTATTGGTAGAAATTTTGCCGGCAGAATTTGGGGTATTGACACTATTGCACAGTGACTGTAATGTGTAAAGTGATACATCACAATACCAGGCATCAAGGTACTAAGGCATTCAGGCATTGATTGGAAGGCGGTAAGGTAAATGCATGCAGCGCATCGCGCTTTCATCAAATCATCTTGGGCTTGAGATGTCTTCAACCCAGTCCTCTTCTGGGCACTCTTTTTCTTCCTAGGTGCTTCTTTTACAGACGATATATGAAACTTTCTAAACTTGCCTCAGTCACTTTGACAGTCAATCTGCCCCTCGTTCCTGCCAGCCCACCAGATTGTTTTGCTGCTACCTCGCATTGCGACAACCCTGCCATCATCCTTGAAGTTTCTAGATCTCCAATCGCAACGCTCATCATAGCTAGTTACTTGACAGTTCGAAGTTGAAAACTGTGCGATCTGGAGTTATTTTTCACTGGTTCCGATCCCGATCCGTTGCCATCCTCGCCCGAGCCTCGACCGACCGTTTGAGGCTCATTTGAACCCAAAGTCGTGCGCCAAGCTCCTCCGATTATGAGCGTGGCCTTCTGTTTGCACGGCCCGTGAAACGTATGGCATCAGATTGAGGACTTACCTGTGGCCTTATCTTTGTTCTCGGCTTCCCTTCCTACCCCAGCGCCGACTGGATCGAGCCCGGAGCAGTGACTCTGTTGCGTCGCTTGTTCTGCGCCGTGCAGAGGCCGAGGAGGGGAAAGCTTCAACGGACACCCACAAAGCAGCTAGGCTGGGCTTCCAGAAATGCCCGGTGTCGTCATGGACAATGTCAACATCGAGGGATCTGTGCGCCGGCCAGGCCTCAATGAGGCTAGAAATGGTGCACCTAATACCTTTGATCATCCAGATAAGTATGATCTTCTCTCTGGTATGAATGGATCCTTTTATGTCAATGGCACATCGAGTGGGATTGCTGCTTCGACAGCGGAAAGCGTACCGACATCGCCATTCAAACTGCCACATATCACACAAGGGTTCTTTCCGTTCGGGACATTGGTCAATCGCTCAGTGCAAGAATGTTGGAATGAGCTCTCGGAGTTGATTACAGAGCTGGCTACGATACAAGTGCCAGCCTTGGGTGGTTCGATGCTAAACAATGGAAAATCAGCCGGCAACCAGTCATCGGAGAATGTGCATAAGAAATTGCGACTCTTGGATTTCGCTCATTCCAAGAGAGCCGAGTTCATCAAACTCCTAGTCCTCTCGCAATGGAGTCGACAAGCTGCAGATGTCAGCAAACTCATTGATATTCAAGGGTTTATTCGCACACGACACCAGTCATACGACGCAGCTCTCCAGTATGTCGGTGAAGTGAAACGAGATCTTGTTCGAGCACAGGTCGCCAACCCGGATTTAAAAACTGCGGTGGAGGTACTATCAAAGGGACGAGTGGCCTCTTTGCCTGATGTGAGTTTCCCTATTGGATTCACAACCTCTAGCAATCTAACATCATTACTTAGCTTGGTTACAAACCTCACAGGCCACTGACAGCACGAGTAACACTCAAAAAGCTACTCAAACTCAACCGAATTATTAGCGTGCGATTGGCATTACACGATTCAGTGCCGCCGCCACTGCGCAACTACCGGGTCCACGATGGCCGGGTGACATTCACGATTTCTAATGAATTTGAACTTGATCTCTCAGTCGCGGAAGAGTCAAAAACATCACAGTTTTTCTTTGTGGACATTCGCTTCCTTTTCTCGCCATCATCGCCTATCCCAAAGGGTCGAATATTCAATGAACTTGATGGTAAAATTAACGATTTACTCCGTGATGATGGTTTGGTGGGATGTTTCCAATTCCTTCATGGTCTCGTTCTTACGAATAAAATCAACATTCTCTTCAAGCAAGCCGTGGACCTTTCTCGGGGCCTCTGGGCAGATGCGTTACATATCGAGCTACTACATCGTACGCTTGTCGTTCAGTATTGGCCTCAGAGATCGGGGCCGAAGAGCTGGCTTGAAATCGGAGTCAAGAGTGGTCACCGCGGTGGTAGTTCTAGCGACCCGAAGCCTGGGATATCTCATCTCGGCTTCCGATGGATGCGCGACGGCCAGCAGGTCAGCAGCGATGCCATTAGGTTCAACCCTGATGATCTATCTATGGAGCTTATACTAAGAAGCGTCATCGCATTGCACGCGTCACATCTTCTCTCTACCGCATTTACCACCCTTAAAAAGCATGTTCTTTTCTCGAATCACACACTATCAATACAGGCTCAACTATCACCAACAGAACCTGGAGATTGTCTCCTTGATGTGCAACTCACAGCCTCGCGTTCTATTCGGGTTTCCATTGAACCCATGTCAGGGTCCATTACCCTATGGGGGACACCACATGTGCTTGAACGTCCCGACGGTGATCGGGGGCTCTATAAATCATCGATAGAGGAAATTTTATCTCGTGTCGCCCGCCTGCGATGTATCAATGCGGTTGATGAGATTGAGTTCGGCACAAAGGCACTCGGTCTCGAACCTGTGAATCAACGAGTACTTGGGCTTGATCCCCGCAAGCTCTTCCCTCCTGGTGTAATGCGGACCGCTTTCTTCACCCATCGGCTTTGGAACCGGCACTGGGTCGCTGCAGCAACCAGTAGCATGGATGGTGACCACTGGTGGCTTGTTGAGCTTCGGCCAACCGAGGCAGCGAAAACGGTATCATCGTATAGTATTGGCGACCATTGCATGGGGGTTCCGCAGGCTCATGTGGTCAGTGAAACTCTCGTTCCTCCGCAAAGACGACTCGACTACACAACGTGTGCCGAGCTGGTCCATGGGCTCACTGGAATCCTGGCTATCCACGCCAATGCGCGTTATCTGGCAGACTTGCCAACCATGCACTTCTGGCCATCATTGAAAGAATTGCACCTAGGAACGGATTTCACAGTCTCGGATCTCTTATTCAACTATAGTTCGACTGCACTTCCACCTGCTTTCCGGGTCGCCTTGCCTTTTGGGATAAAGAAGCAGTCGCAATTCAAAGAAATGATTCGACTGGTTTTCCATGGAATAGACAGCCAGAGTCGCTCTGTCATAATGATGGCTCACGGCGCTTTGAAAACCCGCGTCAAATCCTTGGTCCCACTCGTCTCAAATATGGATTCTTCGTTGATCATTGAAGATAAGGGTGCTGGCTTCGCACTTCGTTTGCTTGTGCCAGCCGGACATTCTGTTGTCGCTTGTCTTTTTGAACTCTTACAGCGACTGGAGGGTGTTCTCTCCATTCTCCAGTCCCTCATCTGGAAGGGAATGGAGCCTAAATCTCTGTCGTTGTCGCGAATTGATTTTGCGTACGGGCCCGAGAACAAATTTTCTGCTTTCTTTGATATCAGCGCCGAAGGGCCTTCTTTGTCCGACTACGTTGACATTGCAGATGCTGTTTCGAAGACCAAGCCTCTTTTTCAACTGAAACTGGGCATCAAATTCAAAAGCTCCAGCCCTCATCGCCGAATTCAAGAGCCCTTAACTGTGGCTTTGAACCAGCGGTTCACTGAAGCTGGTGTTGAGTCAACCCTCCAGCTCTTAGCTACCACACTTCCTCTGCTGCGGTCATTAGATCAAATCACTGCTCAATCGAATCAGACGGATCTGTCAATTGTACAAATCATCGCGCGCAAATCGACTGTATACCTAATTCACTATCCTCAGCTGAAGTCTCGTTTCCACTTGAGTGCAGTGATGCACCAGGACCGCTTGGTCTGGATGTTAAGGGATGCCAACGGAATGGATCAGTCTGGTCGGGGCCAGATCGCAGCTTTTATACAAGAGAAACTCTACCAGTCAAAAGGCGATGGCTGGAATGGCCTTGGAGATGGAGCGGTAGCGAGCATCAACAAGGTTGGGAACCTCATACTCGAGCTGCACGAGTGCCTTAATGCTCCCCATCTTCAGCTCGACAGAGAGGTGGAAGCCAAACCCGAGCAAATCCCGAACCAATTGCACATCAAAGGCTCGACATCTGTCGCTCCACAAGCCATGGGAAATACCGATGTCATTACCATTGATTAAGCATTTTGATTATCCATTCATGATTTCCATCCCCGTCATCTCCAGGGCCTCGGCGTAGCTCAATACTTTCTAATAAGCCTTTTCCGTTTGAATGCAAGAGCAACTACAATGTTCTCTTCGTGATGTATTCCTAGGTCTCGATATGACATAGCATCCAACTTTTATTTTTGTTCATGCTGCGTGAAATTAATTCAAATCCTTCCTACAACCAAGTTAACAGCGCTCTTCCCTGATCTTCCCTCGATTGCGTAACACATCGTACTCGATCCATCTGGCCATGGGAGCACCACCATCTGGTAGCAAGCGCCCGGGATTCATGACGTGACAGCCCTCATAGGTCATGCAAAACGATGCGGTCTCGGGGTCTGCAAGTACCAATGCGGTTGGCAGAGGGTACAACTGCAGGGCTGAGGCATGGTCCCATAGGACGGGCCGCAGTGGTAGCGGAAATGGGGAGATTGTCCCTTGGTCCAGGATGGTCTTGACGAGTCTTCGGGCCATTGACGCTCCAGACGAGGCGGTTTCAGCCTTGGTGCCCTGTTGCTGGCCCATGTCTTCGATCTGGCTTTTACCCGCAGCCAAGACAGCATCACCAGCACCACTGCTCGAGAGTTCCTGCATTTCAACATCTGATTCGGTGTCAAGGGTGGTGTTGACAGCGCTGCGTCTCAGTCTTCCCGAGATATCATCTCGAAAGATGGCGATGTCATGCACAGGCCCGAACCACGAAAGACGTGCCGGATTTGAAGTCCAAATTGCATCACCCGCCGGTGTAGGGTTTTGTGACCTGTTCAGCTCTGAGTTCGCTGTCGCAAATGCACGTCTGACTCGAGAGGTGAACAATTCCGGAATGGGTTGTCGTGGTACTGTTGAGGCTGCACCAGCAGAGAATGCCGATGCCCAAGGATCATTGTCGCCTGGCACAAAGACAAAGGTCGAGTGTTGTAGCAACGCTGGGAAATCAGATAAAACCAGCGCCAATGAGTCGAAGTATTCCTTGTATTCGATGCTCCCGGCTCGGCCACCTCCACTGATGATGGCTTTTTGTGCGAAATTTCCGATTAATAAAAAGGCTAGTGGACGTTCATGAAGAGACAGATCATTGTAGGTGTTGAAGACCTTTTTCAGGGCGTCAAGTGTCTTCATGTTGTCTAGATTGACTTCACTCATGATGGCGACTTTGAGCCTAATGGTTTCCGGTGCTTCCTGGTCTCCTCGTAGGCATTTTTCCTGGATTCTTCTCATTCGTGCACCCTGGGCACGTTCACTTCCCAATCCGAGGAAGTCAACCCACCCAAATCCACCACTAGAGCTCAGCTGTCCGCTGCCGTGGAGGTTGCTTGTTCCTAGTGAGATATCACGTCGCTCACAAGGGGGTCCACAGATTGATATACCGACAAACTGACCTCCGATTGCGCCCCC
Source organism: Penicillium digitatum (assembly GCF_016767815.1). Classification (NCBI taxonomy): domain Eukaryota; kingdom Fungi; phylum Ascomycota; class Eurotiomycetes; order Eurotiales; family Aspergillaceae; genus Penicillium; species Penicillium digitatum. The sequence continues at coordinate 559,777 of NC_089386.1, read as the reverse complement.
GATTCCTGTGTTCCCTCCCAATGCAGCACCTTTAACCATTTCTTCCTCTTCATAGATTCCATCGACAAGTACAATCATGCCTGGCGCAAACCACGCGCCATCTTCGGGTATCATTCGGGCATGGCTCAAGTCCAATGCTACACTTCCAGTCAAGTCCACCAAGGACAAGTCTCCAGTAGGAGAAATTCCAAGCAGCCCTAATAGTAGGTGCGAGGTTCCAGTTCTGCCCAGCAAATTTGCGATCGGTGTCATTTTATAGGATTGTCGGTGGGCGAGATTGGATGATGAACGTCGCAGTGAAGGAACACCAGCGACACCCAATGAGCTCTGAAAAGATTCATTCCGGAGTAGTCGCTGATATACAAGATTATATCGATCTCGGAATAGTGCAGTTTTGCAAGATGGTGATGGAAACAAGGATGGCCTTGACCTTATGACTTCGAAGTATTTCTTGTCGACGTTATATGTCAAGCGCGGAAGATCAAACGCGTCAATCACCTTGAGCCAATTCCTTGGATGAAGTGGCAGCTGTGCGTCGTCTTCCTGGGCAGTCCCTTGTTTAGAGGTATTGCCTGCTGTTTCAACTCGCCCGTCATCTACACCCAGGGTGGATGCCTTCAAGGAACCATCTTGGGATGTCGTTTTCCCAACAATAATCCTCCCGCCACTCATACTGCCCTCGAGGGTTTGCAGTATTATCTTTAGGGACGCTCCCTTCCCTTCATCGACAATCACGCCTCCACCGGCTCTTTTCCACATCTTAGCAACCTCATCTAGGACTCGCTCTGCTAGGCCTTCCTCGCGCCATCCCGAGCCACAGTTCTTGCCCACAAACACTGCTAGTGTTTGAAGTGCAGAGGATGATATTGTGAGGTTGTGTTTGCGGGTGAAAGTTCGAAAAGCAACTGGACGTAAGGTTGATGGAGGGAGCAGGATTGGTAAGATTGAAGTTTTGGGAGGCGCATTTCCCTTGGGTATTCGAAATGGACGTGCTGGTGTCCCAAATGCAGGCGAGGATGAAGGAATAGGGTCCCCTGTCGCCATTCTGAAGCGATCAGGATGTCGCGGTGTTGAGGCGTCCATATTATCAAGATTTCAAGAAACGCGACAAAGACTTAGACTTTTGGGATCAGTACAGAAGTTAAAGGGATTATCAATTCAGAATAAAATGTCTCTTGTGGAAATTCCGAGTAGATGCATAATAAGAGGAAAGGAGGGGACAGAGAGAAAAGAAGAAGAAGAGAGAGAGAGAGAGATCCAGAATTCAATCAAATCGAAGACGCGTGACACGCGCACCGGGGCTTTGGCTTCTTCTTTTTCTCTCTTCCTCCTCTCTCTCTTTTCACTTCATTCGGCTCCCTTTCTTTAGTCTTATTTTTAATTCTTAAGAAGGCTATCCCATTCTTTTTCAATTTGATTCTTCCTCCTTTCACCACTCTTCATCAAAATCACATTCACCATGGCTGGTCCACTAGATGTTCAATCTGCCGTTTCGGAGCAAGAGAAACGAACCCAACTCGAGGACCTGATTGCACGTGCTGCTGCAAAGGATGCGACCAAAGACTACGACTCTGCCTCCGAGATGTACTCCCAAGCTACCGAACTTCAGGCCGAACTCAATGGCGAGTTGTCCCCGGAGAATGCGGATTTACTCTATGCCTATGGAAAGTCACTGTACAACGTGGCTGTAAGTAAAAGCGATGTCCTTGGCTCCAAGGTAGCCGGCGAGCAGAAACCGCAATCCGGCACTACATCTTCAACAAATACATATTCTGCTGGGTCGAAATCCGCCAGTGATTCTCTTGTTCAAGACGCGATCGCCCATTCTATGGCGGATAAGTCATCTTCCACGAAGCGTGCAGACAGAGAACCAGAGCCCACAGAATCCAAGCCATTCTTCCAATTTACAGGAGATGAAAACTTTGTTGAGTCCGAGGACGAGGATGAGGAGGTTGCTGAGGATGATGAAGAAGACGACGATTTCGCCAATGCCTTTGAGGTCCTGGATCTCGCCCGTGTTTTGTACCTTAAGAAGCTGAGTGCTGCAGAGGAAAACGACGGAGGCAAAGGAAAATCGGCTGTGGTGTCCTCGGATGTCAAGCACATTAAAGAAAGAATTGCAGACACACACGATCTTCAAGCAGAAATTTCACTGGAAGCAGAAAGATTTAGTGAAGCAGTTACTGACTTGAGAACTGTTCTCGAATTGAGAAACTCGCTATATCCTCCAGAAGATCCCTCTGTTGCTGAGTGCCATTACAAGCTCTCCCTCGCCCTAGAATTCGCCTCGGCCCAACAAGGTGGTGAGGAGGATGGAAATAACAAACCCAAGGTTGATGAAGAGATGAGGAAAGAAGCTGCTATCCAGATGGAATATGCCATTACCAGCTGCAGGGTCCGAATGGCCCAGGAGGAGCAGAAACTCGAGGCCGAAAAAGATGAGGATGAAGACAAGGCAACTACAACAAGACGAAAGATCGCCAATGTCAAAGAGATTGTGATTGACATGGAGCAAAGGGTAAGTGTTTTCTCCCTTGCCAGTCCTTTCCATAGATTGATCGATTTTATTGATACTGATACTGAAATAAATCAGCTTGTTGACCTGCGCCGACCACCTGTCTCAGCTCAGCAGAACGACCAAGCCAACGAGGTTATGCTAAAGGGATTTCTGGGTCAGATTATCGGTCAGTCCGCAACAGACCAGAAAGCTCAGCTTGAAGCAGTTAGCCAGGGAGCAACAGACCTGTCTGCTTTTGTCAAACGTAAGCCTGCAAAGTCATCCCAGCAACTTGAAACTGCCTCAAAAAGACCTGCCGAGGGACCTGCGGAGAACAGCTCCAAGCGGTCTCGCGTTGACGATGCTTCCTCGTAAACGAGGTGGTATTGTGTCCTCTGACTGCATTATAACTCTCTTTCTTTCTATTTTTATGCACTCTAGAACCCTTGTAAATTACTAGGGTGTTAATGAATTCAATCTCGTGCGAAATGCCGATCTTCCCAAAAAGATTATTAAAAGACCGCGAGCTCTTGTTGGCTGATATGATAGTTAATATGCATGTGATCGGAAAGAAAAGACAATAGAAAAAAACAAGACAACAAGGTTGTCAAAAAGGGTATCATATCACGTTGTGTAATGACCTCATTCCACAAGGTCCATCCCCAGGATTTCCTGCAGCTTATGAGATTCCCCACATCGCAGTACGACGTTTGATGTCACGATTTCTTCGACGTGCAGCAAGTCCAGGGCTCCAGATTCCAGCGAACAAGTCCTCACACTCATCTTCGTCCTGGCTGTCAAACTCAGTATCTGCTGGGCCAGATTTGATTTCATTTTGGAGATCGGCTTGCATAGTCTGATCCACACCGGAGGGGGATTCCCAGCATGAAGAGGCGGCAATTTTCTTGGTTTCCAGAATGAACTTGCCAACCTTGTACCGCTGCGACTCTTCTTCAGCAGCAACATACTTCCAGCCTAGGACACTGTAACAGAATGTGCAGCTAACATCACTGACCGTATGTACCCCTGTAACAAGCTGGCGAGGAACTGGGCGCTGCAATATTGTATTGGGGAGTGAGGCTGTATGTGAAGACGACGCGCTGACCGACACAGCAGTGGCCACTGGCTCCGCCGACACAAGATAGGCACGGCCGTGGCGACCTGTAAACCCTTTGCTAATAATTTGAGAGGTCAAGCAAAGATGCGAGGCACAGCCTGCACAGCACAGATAGGAAACATGGCCGTCGAGATACTTCTCGGTCTTCGTGTTTTGCGGTCTATGGTCTGTTGAAGAGGGCCCCGCACTGTGTATGGTGGAAGAAACAGAAGGAAGTAGAAATTTGGGGAAATGGAAAGTTTTGACGCGCTCCTTAGACATTCTGGGGGATGTTTAAAAAGGAGGCTTACTCTGAGAGGACCATAGAGGGCTTCCCAAGGTTGGAAGGGATGCAAGCCCAGCTGATTGAAGGTAAAGGTGATTGCAAGTGAGGTCATCTATGACCCATCTCTTATCTTATCTGTGCAGCTTTTTTGTCCGCGAAAGCGGGGGAAAGTGACATTCTCATCAGAACACTTAAAACAAGTGATACTGTAATACTATGCAACTGTGCAACAAAATACGCATTTAAAATATTTGAATGTAAACGGTCGAGCAAAAGTCGATATTTTGAATGAAAGGAAAATTCCTCTTGCGCAACAACTCAAGCATCAAGACATTAACAATATCCTTGACTACAATCTAAACAGTGTAGACGGATCATGCAATTGAGTTTTCAATGATGTTGTCGCTAGACTTCAGCGACCAAAAAAAGCCATTTAGTACTGAAATATGGCCCTTGGTTACCGCGTGAGACCCAAGGTGCCAAGGTGGTGAGGCTGAATCCACACCATCCTAGACTTCGCACGAGCTCCATCTCATCTGAGGGTTGAGAGCGACTGACACAAGCAACTATTTGCGAGCACCCAAAGGTGGCAATATCGGCAAGTTCAAACAGAGCAAGCAAGCTGAGGCGGGCGACGGTCAGCAGGTGCATCCAAGACACATGGAGGCCTGTCACTAAACTAAAGGGGAAAGCCTTGGCATGTCCAAAGAAACACAAGAAGCATACATACCCTGACTTCAGGCCGTGTTCAACTGCACGGTCCTCAAAGAAGACAAACAATGTCCGCTCCTTATTGTGTTCGGCCACAAATCCGCGGTAGATAGCATCACTAGAGTAGTCCCACACTTCTGTCCATCGCTTGATTCGATCATTCCGGTGCCCGATTTGGTTTGACTGGATATTTTGGAACGCATCCATCCCCAGTGACTCCTGTCCCGCGGAATTCCTCTCACCCAGGAATGTCGCAGACAGTCTGTCACAGAAGAGCCTCTCACACTCTTCCGGGATGTTATGCGTTGCCTCCCCTTTGTACTCTGGCCTAATTCCAGGCCAGGTTCGTTCCGCGCGGGAATCGATCATGTCGTAGGGAGGACTTGAAATAGATGATTTAGTCCCCGAAGGGACCTCAGGGATACCACTGTACCCCTACGTTCAAAAGTTAGATCTCTAGCAGCATGGACGCAATTTGGGGTTACAAAAATACTTACCGGCGCCCGGGGTAGTGCAGTAGTGGAAGCCGTGGACCTTGGAGGTCGACGGTTCAACACTGTAGCAAGTAGCAAGAACAGTGCTCTGGGAGTCTTTGTCGAGGAACTCCTGCATTTGATTGCAATTACTACTGTGGTTATTCATATATTTCGCCATGATATTCGATCTTTCGGGCAATTGTTCTGGGAGGGATTTGATGAACGGTGTAGGTCAAGATATCGAACTAGGTCGAAATTTGATTATAGAAGTAGGTTTAGAAGACACGATGAAGTCGGTTGGTGTTTTGATGAGGAAGAATTCGAGTGGTCTAATTGACGTTGAACGGGGAATTGGACGGTGGTGCGGATGTGGAAGTGAAGATGGTGTCAATGGGGGGCGTTTTTTCCCAGGTCACATGACCCTGTCTCTCGATAGCTGGGACCTGGAATTATTTTTTTTTTTAGTTTTACCAAATCCTCTCTTTTCTTCGTTTACTTGAGGATTACTACTGTTTAAATTTATTTCCTTTTCGGGTCTTTTACAAGATGTTTAGCAGTTGTTCAATTCTATCAGGAGGGTGCGACCAAAGCCAAGCTACAAAGTAGTAGAAGCATTAATTCTCAAGTCCTACCAAGCCCTAGGGAGCTGTTAAGAAGTGGGAAATCATGAGTAGCTATATTATTCTTATTGCGGCTATGGTAGTAGTACACATTCTGAAGGTAAAAAAAGAAACTCCTCAGGATGAGATGAGAGAGTGAGGAAAAGACACAAAACGGAAGAAGAAGAAAAGGCCGCTATAAATAACATGCGTTATACACAGTGTACTGGGAAAACCATGAAGCAAATCCACATGAGCCATAGCCAACGCTTATCTATTCAAAGCTCCCTGTAATCACTAGGCCGAACTCGTCGGTTTCTAGCCTGATGGCGTTGGGGATTCACGGGTTGACGGAAATACGGCGAATCTTCTTCACGGGAGTATGGTGTGCTGAAAGCTGTTCGCTGCTGATTTGAGAAGTTGCTCATCCCCGAGCTTGGTCCCTGGAAACCGTTCTGGGGCAAGGGGAACATCATTGAAGGGTCTCCATTGAACATGTTGGGGAATCCGTTGGGCATGCTACCATTTCTTGGATCGAACATTCCGGCTTGAAGAGGATTGAAGGGCATGTTCATGAGATTCCATCCTGGGCCCATGCCACTGGGAAAGCCATTGGCAGACGCCATCGCCATGGGGTTCATAAACCCCATAGCTTCATTACCGAATCCAGAAGCCGAGAAAGGCATCATAGGCATGCCTTGCATTGGTCCAAAGTTGTTGAAGGGCATATCCTGATTATTAAAATTTGCTGGGGGAACACAAGGGGCACCGTCTTGGACGTTACTAGCCTGGGTCAGACCGTCAAAATGGCCGTCATCTGCTTTCTGTTTCTTTGACACGTTACCCAGCTCGGAGTTTGCAGTTTCACTCCGGCTGGTAGACTCGTCCTCGGCAGATCTCTTCTTGGATTGTGTGAGCGCGGTCTCTTGAATTTGATTGGGCGGGCTCTGCTCTTTCTTAGCGGACGACTCCTTAAGCTCAGTCTCGGAGACTTCAGGGACAGGAGCACCATCCGGGCTGACAGAGATCTTTTCCTTCTCTTTCTTGGCTTCAGCCTTGTCAGCTTCAAATTCCTTAATTTTTGATGCGGATTCATCATCGGGAGTGAGGTTATCAAGTAAAACCCCTTCCGTAGAGCATCCCGGACAAACAAAGTCACTTTCAATCAAGGCATTTGAAATACAATCATTGCAATATGTCCTCTGGCAACATGGTGTCTTTGTTGGTTCTAAAAACATCCTCTTGTCAATCGGGCACTCCAGACCTCGAGCTTGCAATGCTTTGCTCTCCTCGGCAGCTGCTGCTTCGGCTGCAGCTGCCGCCGATGCCTTCGCCTTTTCTTGGTATAGTTCCCAGGCTGCCTTGTCTGGCTTTGCAATGACAAAGTCGCCATCAGCATTCACCATGACCCCTGTATTCCTTGAATCTTCAGTGGAGCCATCCGGGGCCAGGGATTCTGGTTTGTCGACTTTGGTTTGAAGTGAACGTGGTATGCCAGTTGATCGCTTGACTCGATATTTGCCGTCGAACTTGGGGTCGTTATTCGTAGGGCATGCTTGTATCCAGTGGCCTATGTATTAAGGTTAGCGGTCAATGAGTGCGGCAACTTGGCGAGAGGCGCATACCTTTTTCCCGGCAACGATAGCAAAGATACCCTGGAGGCGGAGGGTGGTCGGGTACATTGACGGGTTTCCCTCTGCCACGACCAAACGGTACCGGTGTTGCGCTAGAATTAAATCAATACCTCCAACAGAATCAGAAATTACGGTTGACGTGTCTCTTACTTTGCCATTTCTTGTTGTTGCTCCTGCCATTGGCTAGCCTGCAGGTTGAACAAAGCGTTGATCTTCTCTTCTTCTGTTTGGGCATTATTGAGTTCAAGGACGTTGTTGTTCACAGATTGTCCCGTTCCGGGTGTTATTCGGCTCATCGAGGGTTCGTTGCGAGGGGCACTGCGAGCATTGACTGGCATCTTGCCCGAGACATAACGAGCAGCACCACCCTTGCCAGGGCGAGCTGCGGGCAATCGGCGGGCAATCACGGAAGTCGACCGAGGGATTATGGTGGTGTCATCGTCGTATTCTGTTGGATGTCAGAAGGGTCCCTGTTTATCAGGAGCAAATGTATCGTATTGGAACAGAGCAACATACCCTCTCTGGTGTCCTCATTGTAGATCGATAGCTCAAAATCACTCCCATCGCCCAATCTACTTTGGCTGATAATCTCTCTTTTGAGCTCAAAGACCGAAATACCAGTGCCATCGAAGGTGACCCTTGAGGGTTCTTTCTGGGACTTGAATTTGAAATGAACGGAGGATGACATTGTATTCAATTTGGGAGGGGAGTGATGCAACAAAAATGGCTGTGGGTGTATTAAGACCCAGATTTAGGCGCGCCGCGGTGTACAGTGAGCAGTAGGGGATAATAGAGATGAAAGAAAAACTCGCGAGATGAAGTGAAACTGGTGTATAACCAGTCACAACAAAGATTTGGTAGGGAAGCAGATATAATCTGTTCAAATCACAGAGAAAGCACGAGATAGTTTTTTTTTTAAAAAAAAAAGAAAGCAGGGATCAATGGACCACTGAGACAATGGAATGTGTGAATGATTCTTTTTGAATGCTGAATGGTGAGTGTTCAGGTCACTGCATACAAATGGAGATCAAAGAATTGATGAATACGATGATCAAACGAACACTGGCGCTGAATTAAAAAGGTGTATTCAAGAGAGATTTGATGGTCTGCCCCGTCCTTCAAAGTGATTCGTAGAGCCACCCTAGCACCCTGACCTGTGTGATCGGACCTGTCTAGAGATCCTTGTAGGCACCAAATCCAAGTTATAGAGAGACAGACCTGTTAGGAATGAGAAATTTCACTGTCACACAAAGACAACCGAGGTCTCGCAGTAATTAGGTAATGAGACTTGGTGATCACGGCAAGACAGAGTGTCAATAAAGAGTGAAGTAGAGGACCAAAATTAACCGCAAGCGAAAAATTGGGAGAAACGATGGCTGCACAAGGATGGTGAGGTTGGAAATTGTTTGTAGCACCGCAGGTATTAACTGGGGAGATGAGAGAGTGAAGTGGCGAGTGAGGAAAAGTCAGATGATTTGAGCCTGCTTCCACCGCTTTTCAGACCGCTTTGGGTCAGTGACGCTGGATCCTAACACGTGACCTTCTTAGCCCCACAACTGTCATTTGCATGGCATTCAAATGAATATGTATCTTAATTGTTCAATCATCATTCCCTCGCTGCTTTATGTTCTCCAAAGGACCGAGGCTTATCAAACTACCCATGGCATAGACTCCAACATTCTCTATTAAATTGGGGTTTTTTTTGTGGTTCCTTTGAACGATACAGCATCTTGGTTGGTGGGCTCGGCCCTCGTGATCTCTATTCTCTTTTCTCGTGTTAAAACAAAAAAAGCATAGTTGCAAAAGGTGCCCATGTGGAAAGATCTTACCTTAGATGCAGCCGAGTCTTTAGATCTCAACTTCAAATTGGCGAACCAGGAATCCCTCGGTTCGAAGGTGATCTTTCACTTGAGTCACGGTAAATTCACCGCGGTGGAACTGGGACAAGGTCAGAGATTCTGTTGTGAGAAAAAGATTGTTTGAAATATTGTAAACTTACCATTCCTGCTCCTAATGCTGCATCAGTGGTAGTTTTCTTGAAGACCTCTGAAAAGTGTGCAGGTACGCCAGCCCCACTTGAAGCGATGACTGGAATTTTAATCGAAGCTTTGACATCTTTGATTAATTCCAGATCAAATCCACTGTTGCTTCCATCTTTATCGATGCAATTCAGAAGAATTTCACCAGCACCCATTGCCTCAACGGCCTGCACAAGTTGCCGCACATCGATATCGCGAGTCTCTCTGCCACCTTTGACAGTGCACTGGTACCAGCAGAAGGTTTGCCCATTTGAGTTGGGGAACTGTGTCTTAATTGTGTGGTGGTGGGTATCCTCTGGCTTATTAACATATACCCGCTTGGGGTCGACGCTCACCACAACAGCCTGCTTTCCATAGGCCTTTGATATCGTCTCGATTGCGGTTTGGCCACTCAACTTCTTACCAGCGTGATAATAGTCCTCGGCGGCAAAGACAGAATCGGAGCCTACGCTGACTTTATCGGCTCCAGATTTGAAATACATCGTTGCCACATCCAGAGCAGGGACCCTGGTGCCATCAGTGTCGACGGTGTCTTTGATTCCTCCACCAATGGTCAAAGGCACGAAGACCGTCTCCGATGTTCGTCGCAGGATTTCAAGCATGGGCGTGTCAGCAATGGGGCAGTTTCGGAAGGAGGTGATGTTCAAAAAGGTCACTTCATCTGCTCCTTGCTCGTAATACTTCTTAGCCATATCAACAGGCTTGCCGAGGTTGCGAACGCTGCCGCCGGCGTCTGTTCCACTCTTCTCTCGGACATCATATTGGTCCCCTTTGGTGACAACCAAGTCACCAGAGTCATTTGTCCGAACATCAAGACAAGCAATAACGCGACGAGTGAGCCCATTTTCTTTTCCAGTGGCCAGGTCCTGTGAGAGCGACTGGAATTGATCGCCGTTCAAGAATGCGCGGATGGCCCGTAGCCCAGCCACGCCACTCTTCTCCGGGTGAAATTGGGCGCCAAAGATGTTGCCCCGGCTGATAGCACCGATGAACTCTTCTTCGCCATATTTCGCTGTAGCCACAGACCAGCCGTCACTTTCCAATACACCCGGGTTGTATGGGGCCGCATAGGAGTGGACGTAATAATACTTGCTGGTCGGCCTCAGACCATAAAAGCTTTCGTGTTTTGTGACATCGGATCCAGTGTTAATTGCAGAGTTCCATCCAATGTGCGGTACACTCTTGGACGTGTCGTCGAATTTTTTAATGCGCATAGGAATTACGCCAAGCCCTGGAACGTCGTTATCCTCCTCTGAGCCCTGAAAAAGAGCTTGCAAACCAACACAGATCCCCATGAAAGGCTTTCCCGCTTCAATGTGCTGTCGGATGGGCTCCAAAAATCCTCCTTTGTCCAATTGGGAAAGACAATGGCCAAAATGGCCAACGCCAGGGAGTATGAGTTTCTAGAATTCTATTAGCAACGACACGGCACGATCGTGAACCAACCATGGTGGAATTGGTTCGGGCATTTGACTAACATCAGCATTCTTCACATCCTCTGGGGATTTAACCCATTCGACATCAAATCCGACTTGGTTAATAGCATTAACCAATGAACGGATGTTTCCCGCGACATAGTCTAACAAGTGAACGGTAGGCATGGCTGTAGGGGCTTGGGCCAATATCACAACAGTGATCGCAGCTGGTGGCGTGCAAGGTATTAGACCGTTGAGGTTGAGCTAACAACACAGTGAAGAAACTAGCTATAAAAGACCGTCGGGGGTTCTCGAGGACCCCGCCAAAATTCTCACGCTGAGTCATACTTTCTTTTTCTTTTCTGCCAGGCAAAATGCGGAGAAAAAAGGTACTTTGGGGTATCTTTCCAAGACGTATGGTTACTAAAATAATCCAAGTTCTTTTTGTAATTATGTGTACCTGTGAGTCATACGTAGAATATGCATACTACACAGCCCTGGGATATTTGGCTTCAATTAAGGACCTCTTTCAGTGAAATTTTATCTGGACTACTTGCGTTACTTTGTACAACAACTTTGACATAGCCCTAGAGGGTGGTGCATAATTCTCTTCACTAAAAATTGGGTTGCCCCGCGCTTTGACTATTATATTGTAGGTTATTGGTTTTCGGTTGTGTGCCTATCGGGTGCATGGAGGTAGATGAGGCCGTTTGTAGGCTGTAGGCTTATGGTCAGTTGTGTTTTAAAGAGGGGAGGATGTAAGAAGATTGGCTACCGGGTGGAATTGACGTAGCCGTACGCCTGCTTCTTCCAAGATAGCTGCACTCTGTACACTCAGATTAGATTAATTTACTTAATGAAAACCCTTGAAATGGACAAACGTTGACTTACGTCGTTATCCATGTTGTACCCTTGAGAGTAAACAACCTCCGAGATTCCAACTTGGGCTATCTTGACAGTGCATGTCAAGCAAGGGCATCTACAATCCATAGTAAGATTTGTTGGTCTTTGGTACAGTTCAGTGAAGAATGAAGTAGACTTACGTGTCACAATAGAGGATCGCCCCCTCTCGAATTCGCTCTCGGCCTGCTTCCAGTAATGCGTTTTCTTCGGCGTGAAGGCAAAGACAGGTTGAGAGACCAACTCCTCCTCCATCCCCGCGATTGCACCGTGGACCTGTAATGATTTAAAGTGAGTCAAATGAACAGTAGGGCGATTGGGGTTATTCAGTTCTGGCCTGTATCGTACATCCACCTTGGTTGCAGTTCTGAAGATGCCGTGGTGTCCCATTATATCCTGTGCTGATGACACGACTCTCTCGAACAAGCACACATCCCACTCTTCTTTTCATGCAGTTGCTTCTTTGAGCGGCAAGAGATGCCAGCTGCATGAAATACTGGTCCCAATTTGGCCTCAACCGCTGTTCGTCTGCCAGGTCGAGGGTTTTCAGAGCCGAGTGTAGCTCTTCGAGAGACGATGAGGAGTTGAATAGGCGCAATTGGGCCTTGTCAATCAAGTATACACGTCCAAAATCCTTATCGTAAAGATTGTGGTCGTTCCACATTACGAACTTTTCGAGCTCAGGTGGATCGAGTTGTCTTCTCCAACACCTTTTTTTAAAAAACAGTCAGCTCTCGGACTTCAGTCACATGTATCATCACGAACCTGTCGGCAAATCGTTTCCATCGGAGGCTAACTGGCGCATCGACACTCACGAGGAGGAAGAAGGGACGCAATAGGAATCGATCTAGGGTAGTTGTATCTGCAATGTCTGTGGTAACCCAGCGTTCTTGCCATCTTTTTGTCGCAAAGTCGAGTAGAGAGTCGGCATCTTGAAATGTAAGTTCTGACGACTTGGGGTCCTCTTTCTTTCTGATTTCCGACGCTTGCAGTCGCAGGTCATCTCCCAACTCGGTGATGTGTAATTGGGATTTGCCAGCGAGTTCAAGAAGTTGAAACCCTTGCTGAATCAGATACTCAGCAATCGCATGCTTGCCAGCGCAGATACCTTTGGACGTATATCCTCGTTAGTTCATACGGTGTGGGAGTGAGGGATTGATTTGCGACAATTGTCTGCTGACCTCCACATAAACCGATGAGCATTTTCAGGTGTTGAATGCTTGTAGAGTAGAAAAGAGGAAAAGAAAAGAAGCAGTGGGGCAGAGAACAGAGTGAGAATCGCGACGCGATCTTATCAGCCTGATCTTATCGACCTAACATGGAATGTTGGAATTTCAAGGTTGGGATGAAGAAATAGAATGTACCATATATCTTAAAGTATTCCGTAAGTTTCTTAATTAGTGTATGGAGTATACATACCCCATAGGAAAATATGTATGTGTAGATTGTGTGATTAGCACAAGTCAGCTGGTAATCTCATGAGACAAGGGTGACTATAGCCTGATGATCCAAGAGTTACCTATGCACCCGGGTTAATACACACATATTTAAATCTATATAAGTATGTTCATGGCAAAGAGATCTTATGAAGGGTTTAAGATTCCAAAAAAAGATCTCGCAGAGCTTGTAAGAAATTAAAGAACGCATGGAGATTATCGATAAGCCCCTCTCTCGTGACATCAGACCCTTTCACCTCCCCTTCCAACCACCCAAGTCTGTATCATTCACTGTCTCCTCTTCTCATTCTCTCCCCCATTCCTCTAAGATGCAGTACACACCGTTTGCTTCCGACATCGAATTACCTTTCTATACTTCCCTGGCTTCCCATAAGATCAATCATGACAAGTTAGATGACTCCGCCCGGCCCGTTCTAGGCTTATATGAGATCCGTCCTTCTGATCCTGAGGCTGCATCATGTCGAGTCCAAATTCATGGAAATGCGCTCACCTGTAGCGAGTGAGATGAAATGAACTGTTTCTAGAAGCCCTGCTAACAGCAACCCAGGGCCCCAGCTGGTTTTTACAGAGCAGAGGGCATGATAAAGAATGTCAATACTGTTGAGGAATATCGAAACATGGACAGATCCCAGCTGCTCCATCAAACTGGACAGATGGTAAGAATAACAACCAGTTTCCTTGGTGAAAGAGAGGAAGATATACATACATACTAATGAAATCATTAAGATATGGGATGCCATCCACGATGGAACAATACTTTCTTGCCCCTCCTTGCTTTGCAGTTTTGTGATTGTATCTTTCGCAGACCTCAAAAAATTCAAGTTTCACTACTGGTTTGCTTTCCCAGCAATCCATTCAGATCCTCAGTGGGTCCCCGTGCGGCCAACAGATCAAGCATCCCAGCCACGCCCGGATCATGATATTGGCAACTTGAATGGAATACACTTATCTTCACATGAAAGCACTGCCTTAGTGGAAGCGGTACAAACGTGGTTATATATTGTGGATCATCGACAACGAGGTTTCTTTTTGGCTCGAAAAGCCAGACAGCATTCCGATTACGCATCCTTAGGCGATTACGAGACGAAGACTGCCGAAAAAGACGATGCATCTAATTACAACTGGCAGATAGCGTCACTTTCCGAATATGAAAATGGCTTTTTCAAAAATGTCGCTGCTGAAGACCGCTATTTCTGTTTCTCAGACCCATCAAATTATGAACAGGCTCCAGGGTGGATGTTGCGAAATCTGCTAGTTTTGATCAAGCAGCGATGGGGCATCGAACGGGTACAATTGATACGCTACCGTGACGTGCACGCGAAGCGTGACCAGGGGCGCAGTACAGTAATTCAGCTGGAGTCAAGTTCAAAACAAGAGGCCCAGACCCCAAGATCACTACAAAGCCAAGGGTCGTTGCCGCTGCCAAAGGTTACCGGCTGGGAACGTAACTCGACTGGGAAATTGGCCGGAAGAGTTGTCATTCTTACAGAGTACATGGATCCCAAGAGGTATGGCGCAAATTCGGATATTTCCAACCCGAAGACTCGATAAAGGAAGCTAACTGTTTTCTGAAGATTAGCGGATCAGTCGGTCGATCTTAACCTCAAACTTATCAAATGGCGGATCAGCCCGACGCTCGATCTTGAGAAAATTAAGCACACAACATGTCTCTTGCTAGGAGCTGGTACATTAGGTAGCTACGTCTCTCGGAATCTGCTGGTATGTAGACGCCAACTTTCGCGCTCAAAAAACCATTGTTCTAATTATTATGTCTGTAGGGCTGGGGCGTGAAAAAGATCACTTTCGTCGACAACGGAACCGTTTCTTTTTCAAATCCTGTTCGGCAGCCACTATTCAATTTTGAAGACTGCTTGAACGGCGGCGTCCGAAAAGCACACCGGGCATCAGAAGCCCTAAATCAAATTTACCCAGGAGTAAAAACGGCAGGTCATGCGCTCTCGGTGCCCATGGCAGGTCATGCTATTGTGGATGAAGGGGTGACAAGGGCTGATTTTGATCGCCTCAAAACACTTATTGACGAACACGATGCTGTATTCCTCCTTATGGATACCCGAGAATCACGATGGCTGCCCACAGTGATGGGGAAGGCGGCAGGGAAAATCGTGATGAATGCAGCCCTAGGGTTTGATTCCTTCGTGGTGATGCGACATGGTATTACTGAGGATGAAAATCCAGCAGAGCTTGGGTGCTATTTCTGTAACGATGTGGTAGCACCAGCTAATGTGAGAATATCCAAACGAGTGACCTGCTTTTTTACAGAACTGACTGCGAGGCAGTCTATCAAAGATCAAACTCTCGACCAGCAGTGTACAGTGACCCGCCCTGGGGTGGCTCCTATAGCCTCTGCACTTTTGGTGGAGCTTTTTGTGTCACTCCTCCAGCACCCCCAAGGCGCTGGCGCACCGGCCCCTGTGGCCCGCAATACCGAGCGTGATGACCATCCCTTGGGAAATGTGCCCCATCAAATACGAGGATTCCTCTCCAATTTCGAGAACATGTCTGTCACTGGAAAAAGTTATCCGAGCTGCAGCGCATGCTCGATTAAAGTTGTGAGTGCATACCGCGAGCAGGGTTGGGACTTTGTGCGAAGAGCCTTGAATGAACCTGGCTATGTTGAAGAATTGAGTGGACTAAAAGAGGTTAGTCGGTGCCTAAAAACAACTAAATCCCAAACTGACATGTAGGAAGGTTCATGAGAAGGCGGAAGCAGCACTAGCCGATATTGACTGGGACGAGACATCTGAAAATGAAGAGATTGAAATCCTTTAGACAAATAGCATGGTTTGGCTCTTCGGCTACCTTGTGATATGCCGGCATATAAGCCCGAGATAGCTTTGATCTCACGGTTTTCGCTCCAGGCCAACGAAAAATGCCTCCTTTGATTCCTGCCAATGGCTTTAGTCGGTGGGTGTATTTAGATTGGACAAGTCAGATCATACACTGCGAGATGACTCGGGTTTAAGACGGTGAACTTTTTTGAATAATTCCTTCAGCTGCTCCTCCAGTTCTTTGTCTTCGGCGCCTTGGTAGAATTTGCAGACAAAATGACCGCCCGCCTTCAAAACATCCGAACTAAAGCGCAAAGCCGCATGGCAAAGATCCTGCGCAAAGTCAGAATGGTTTCACACTTATCAATCAAGGAACAAGAATTCATACCATGCTTCCAGCATGATCTCTGAAAGTGACACCGCTGGTGTTCATCATCCTGTTATAAGGAGCACTTAGACTTCGTTTCCAGAAACCGGAGGTCTGGTGCCAGGGAGCAGACATATCACTGAGAACAACATCTACCGTTCTTTCAAGTATTTTATCGCCCCTCATGTCCATCTTCTCGGTCTCGGTGGTGCTTTCGATATCCGAATTCGGCTCCAACAGACTGGCACTGGAATCGTTCAGAAAGCCAGGTTGGCGCGGCCTGCCTCTGTCTGGACTGCGGAGAAAGTCTCGGATGTACGTTTGAATTTCGGGTGCGAGGAAATTGCCTTGAATTGTGGACACTCCTTTCGGTGGTTGGGCTGGGATGATATCGACGCCAAGGACTCGACCATGCGGTTGGGTACGGCTTGCAGCAACCTTCTCTGGCATTTAGTTACAGCCCGTTTGACAGGAAAAAAAGAAGGGATAAGTCAAAGGCAAAAGATAAATGGTCGACACACCTGAGACCATGACCCTGGAGCATAACCCTAATTGCAGCAAATTAAGCAATGATCGGAGTTCAGGTGGAACGACTAGCATACCAAGTCAACCACTGTCTGCCCAGCCTTGAATATTCGATATTTCTCATCGATCTAGCCATAGGCACCGGCATGTCAGATCAATCCAGCAAAATCTAGTAAAATCGATGCTGGATTACCTGCAATAATTTGAAAGCAGCACGGCTTTTCAGTCCTTGGACGGCTGCCTCTCTGGTGAACTGATCCTTTTGCTGCCGGGCTTGCCAGCGCTTGGATGATGCATGTCTTGATTGACCAATCGCCTGCTTATGACAGGCATTCCGCCAAAATCGAATTGAATGTAAAGTGAACATTGTGCGAATAGATCAATATCAGCGGAAATAACCGGAGCCTCGGGAGCATTGAGAAGCTTTTTTTATTTTCTGCCGGCAAAACAGATGGGACCGCCGAGCCCTCAAGTCGGACGGCTCTTGTCGCATCCATTTTGGCTAGGTAAACCCTATGAGGCTAAGTCGTGCGACAGCAGGTTTTTACCCACAACTCATGAGATTTTAATAACCATTTTCAAAAGTCTATTTCCACACCACTAAGTTGGTAAATACATGTTTATTTAATATAATTAGATAGAGAATTGGCCTATGAATTTCTATTTGGTTGAGGGGCTTGAGAGAGAGGGTATCCAGATGATCTACTATGAAGTTGTAGATGTACAACAGTCTACAACAGTCTACCCTATAAAGATTCACCACCTCCACAGTGGCGGTACTAGCGTATAAATTAGCATAGTATGGTATTTTACAAATTGATACTATATTATTCTTTTGAAACCCAGGGTTCTCAACCTTTCAACTCTCCATTTCTCTCACATACAACATACAACAATTTCTCATATACAATACCACTACTATATACAACACCTAGTATTTGTTACCAGCCAGTTCTTTAAACAAAAGAGTGCATTTCAACGAGAATACTAAGTACAGAGAAAGAAGAAGAAAGAAAGAAAGAAAGAAACCTGCGAGACAGGAACCTTTTATGGGGTCCTGTCACGATCCAACAATCAAACAATGCAAACCTCATCAAGACGGAAACTTCCGGCAGAAATCCTCCTAGATCGTCACAGTATTTAGTAGCACCCCCCTAAGCATCAATAACCGCCTAGCACCGAGCAGGCATACTCTCAATCAGCCCATTCAAGAAATCCTCCGGTACAGCATCCCAAGCATCACGAACAACCCCTCGTGTCACGGTGTGAACCGTAATGCTTAGTAAAAGGAAGATCACGGCACGTGATCTCCGACCTGTTTATCTTGAACTTCAGTTCTAGATCCTGTTGTAGCTCTTCGAGCTACGTCTTGTATATTAGCCTGCCCCTGCCTGTACCTGCCTGTCAATGTGAATCTGATCTGTTACGACCTGTCCCTGCCAGTCATCTCCTATCATACCGTCCTGCCAGCCCGCACCCTGACACCTCGGAGTATAGTAGGCGTCATATACTGATCTCCATGATCTCCATACTTCTCCTCTATCCAATCCTTCATCCAATTCTATACAGATTCATGTCACGGTGCGAACCGTGATGCTTAGTAAGAGGAAGATCACGACACGTGATCTCCGACCTGTTTATCTGAACTTCAGTTCTAGATCCTGTTGTAGCTCTTCGAGCTACGTCTTGTATAATAGCCTGCCCCTGTCTGTACCTGTCAATGGGAATCTGATCTGTTACGACCGGTTCCTACCAGTCATCTCCTATCATACCGTTAGACTGCGGCACGATCCGCAATATCCGCGGATATCCGCAATCCATATCCGCAGCCTTGAGGATTTGGATATGGATATCAAACAATACAAACATGCCTAGACTCGTGACCTCAAGGGGTATGCATTATTATTATACATTCCTATGTATTTTTCGTGTAATACTTGGTACTCGAGGTTGTTGAATATCACCAGGTAAGTATAATTTCTGACCGAGGTCAGAAATTATGGGTGGAAGGTCAAGCACTGCTCTACTTATAGTAGTATACAATTGGAAATTCTGACCGAGGTCAGAAATTATGGGTAGACGGTTAAGCACTGCTCTACTTATAGTAGTATACAATTGGAATCTCTGACCACGGTCGCAAATCTAGTCTTTGACCACGGTCAGAAATTCAGTCTATGCTTTTTTGGGGGGTTTTATGAATTTGAATCTTCTAGGACCTATTTGCTATTTACAGATCTAACTGGAAGCCATCTGGTAACCTTGGCTGTTTTCGAATCCGCCCTGAACCACTTGGAATACTCCCATCGACCAGCATCTCTGGAAGCTCATCATCCTCTTCAACAGCCTCGCATGGTCGTTTTTGAGGTTGTTTTCCTTTTGCCCGTCTACATCGCTCAGCCCTATCATCATCCGAGTCATTATCACCGCTCTCAGTGTGCTGGGTAGCCTCGAGTCCAGTCTCTTGATCCTCCTCCTCGTTATCACTGATAGGCTCTAAGACCTCAAGCTGTGGTAATGATCTCCGAGTTTGATCTAGCAAAGCAGCTTCACTTTGAGATAGATGCTCTTTGATAATCTTAGACTTCCGCACGACCCAGTTTGGGTCGAAGGTCTCGACCCAGAACCCAACCCAGTCTGGGTCTGGGTCGAAACCTCATAACCCAGACCCAACCCAGACCCAGTGACTGGGGCCCCAGAAAACCCAGTATAGCCCCAGTTCGACCCAGTTTCTGCATAAATTATGGCATAAATATTTAAATAACATACTGTCATTTTCCCCTGTTATGGTTTCTACATCGAAATGCTACACTCTACCAACAAGGCAAAGGAAATTTTAAGAAATAACCTCGTTCTCCAAAGTAATATATCTGGTTCAAGATTAATTACTTCTTCAAATGCTTTATTTCATATGGAAAGGTGGTATGTGTTGGCTGCTGGTTTTCTCAGGCGTAGGATTGCATTCCATTTAAAATACAAAGTATACCCCAAGTTGCAGATATATATATTCAACACACATCAACATAATATATATTTTCATCTACAGAGTAAAATAATTTTTGAATTCATTTATTTCTCTTCTTCTGTTTAATTCTAGAGCTTATATAACTATGGATAGATATCTAGTAAACTTTTATATTCAAAACTACTTACTACCTCTTAATCTACTTGGTATATGCGACTTGAAGGGAGGGTAGGAAGAAATATTTTGAGAAGGATTAATGGAACTGGGGTGGGAATTGGGGTTTGACTGGGGTTTTACTGGGTTTACTGGGTTTACTGGGTTCTTACTGGGTTAAATGGGTTCTTACTGGGTTAAATGGGTTATGACTGGGTCTTGACTGGGTCTTGACTGGGTCTTGACTGGGTTATCTCAGGGGTATTTCTTTAGACCCATATAATTTTAGTATAATAGACCAATCAACAAGAGTAGGATGATTTACTATATTTGATATATCAATATTCCTAGACACTTCTACAACTTTAGTGCATTTCTACCTTTGTACGTTAAAGAATTTCTCCCCTTACATCCATTTGTATATATTATATGTCATTCTCATGTTATGTCTCAAAGCCAACTTTCCGACTTTGCATCGTCGCTCTATGGTGGTGATCTTGACGATCTCTCATATATTTCAACTGGACAAGTCACACCATCCGCAAGTCAACACACAATCGACTCAAACTTCCGAAGACCAGATGATCCCCTCCCAATCCCCCCTTTATTGAAACGCGTTGGACCCGACCGTAGGAAAGGGTTTATTCTATACGATACAATGTCACATAACGATTTTGTGGACTGGTGGTTAGAGACTGACTACGGGAGGAAAAGCAAGCTTAAATGGGATTCGAACCGCCATACAGAGATCTGGAATAGCTACCATCAGGTAGCTCAGGGTATTGATGGCGCACCAAAGGTTATGTGCAAGCGCTGTGGGAAGATCCTAGAGCATCCTTATACACTAAGCCCGAACAGCACAGGCAAAGCGCAGTATCATGGCACATCAACCATCCAGAAACATCGGAAAACGGCTGGTTGTTTACGGTCGGAAAAGGGGAAGAAAGCGGAGATTACAAACTTCCTACAACGAGAGGTATATTTTCTATCATAAAATCAAGTAACTATACTAATTTATTATTATTCTAGGGAGAAGTTTCAGCAAGCATACCCTTCTTACAAGAAGATTGGGAGGAGGATCTCCTCCAATTTCTTACTCTCAACCGGCTCCCATTCCATCTGATCGAGCATCCATCATTCAAACGCATCATCAATAAAGCTCGTTCCGCCCCATCCCCTCCAGTGATCCCATCTGCCGATACCATCCGTCGCCGATTGGGCAGTCTAGTCAAAGACCGGCAGCAGCGTATCCTTCGTACGCTGCCTTCTGGCTCAAAGATATCCATTGCGCTTGACTGCTGGACATCTCCATTCTCGCAGGCATTTATGGCTATTACTGGCTATTTCATTGACAGTGATTGGGTATATCGTGAGGTACTACTTGGGTTTAAGCCGCTTCATGGTACACATACCGGCTCTTACCTGAGTAGTGTTCTTATAGAAACCCTAGTGGAGCACAACATTGAAGATAAAGTATTCGGGTTGACAACAGATAATGCATCAAACAACAAGACATTAGCTACTGCTCTCCAACAGGCTTTGTCAGATGATACTATTATCACCCGAATACCATGTCTTGCCCACGTTATCCAGCTCAGCCTCAATCAGCTTCTTGCTCGGATCAAGGCAGTTCCATTAAATGAATCAGCCGAGACAAGGTGGACAGAGAAGCAGTCAAGGCTAGCCCAAGAAAATGCGAAGCAAAGTCAGATCTCCTCCACACTGAACAAAGTCCGTTATCTTGCGATTTACGTCAATGCAAGTCCCCAGCGCAGAGAGACCTTTTACAATCTTCAGACAACTAATATCAAGATCGTTCCAATCCAAGATGTAAAGACACGATGGAATTCTACGTTCCTCATGCTTCGCCGGGCAAAGAGGCTACGTGCTATCTTCTCTTTATTCTGTACAGAGTATGATTGTGAGGAGATGCTACTCAGCGAGCAAGAGTGGCGTCAGATCGACTATCTTCTTTGTATCACCGAGCCCTTCTTTGATTATACAACACAGCTATCAAAGACTCGAGATGTCACTGCCCACTATGTGTTTAAGATCTACAACAAACTGTTTGATCATCTTGAGCGATCACAGGCACAGCTACGCCGAAAGCGTGTCCCATGGAAAAAACAGATGCTAGAGGCCCTTGAAGCTGGTCGGTCTAAGCTTGATGAGTATTACTCCCAAGCTGATGATCTTCGAGGGAATATCTATGCAATCAGTACAATGCTTGCACCGGTGAACAAATTCAAATTCTTCCTCTCCAGTGATTGGGATCAGAAATGGCGAGATACCTATCGACTTGCTTTTGAACAAGCCCTTGTTCCATATCAAGCACAAGTTAGAATAAGCAGTCGTGATCTACAAAGCTCTCTAACGATAGCCCATCCAAGCTCAAGGCTAGAGGAGATGCTTGATGGAAGGGATATACAACCACGAGCCATTACTGATGAAATCAGTCAATATCTTGACAGCGGTAAGTAAATACAAAGAGTATGTGTGATAATAATACTAATATATATATAGATACTGTTTCTGTTAGGCCGCTTACTTTCTGGAAAGAGCACCAGGCTCGCTTTCCGGCCATTGCTGCCCTTGCGCGAGATACACTCTCATTTCCAGCAACTGGCGCAGGAGTTGAACGCCTCTTTAATACCGCTCGAGATATTTGTCACTATCGTCGTGGTAGAATGAAGAGTGAGACTGTCGAGGCATTAATGATGTTTCTTTGTACAACGAAATTTGATATGGAGGAGCAGGAAGCAACACTTCTTGAGAAATTTTTCTCCCAGGATGAGCTTGAGGCGGCAAAAGAGGAGAGGGAAGAGAAGCTCAGTGAGATTGAGGTTGATCCAATTAGTGATACAGAGGAGCAGGAGGATGAACTGGAAGATAAACCAGGGGATGCAATTGAGGTTGTAATTGAGGATAGACCAGAGGATATACCGGAGGAGAGGCCCTTACCTACAAGTGAATATGGTCGTCCTTGCTCGCCATCATTACCACCAACCTGTACACAGACACGAGCATCAGGGAGAAAACGTAAAAGCAGGGAAGATGATTTATTTGAATACCATTAGCTTGCTTGACAAAGAATCCTCAATTATACGCATCTCTTTTACCCTTTTTACAAATAAAATTAGATATAATCAAGTAAAGCAAATACTCAAAATTACCGCGAATAAATGCATAAGTTATACATTTAGAATCCTTAGCATGTTTGTTTAGTTTGTAACCCAGTTTGGGGCCCCAGACCCAGTACTGGGTCGAACCCTCCGACCCAGACCCAAAACCCAACCCAGACTGGGTTGGGTCTGGGTTGGGTCTGGGTTTTACTGGGTCGTGCGGAAGACTAGATAATCTCCAGCTCCTCTTGCCGAAGATCAAAGTTGGTAGCAAACTGATGCAGCATCAGGCCACGGATTGTACTCGGCTTCAATTGACCACGACGGTAATGACAGATATCACGAGCACAATTGAATAGTCGTTCAACACCAGCACCACTAGCAGGGATAGATAGAATGTCCCTTGCTATCCTAGCTAGACTGCGGCATATCCGCTCCAATGGATATGCCGCAGTCTAAGCCAGACCAGTTGTCCAGGACGGTATCGGCAGGCAGGGGCAGACTATTATACAAGACGTAGCTCCCAGAGCTACAACAGGATCTAGAACTGAAGTTCAGATGAACAGGTCGGAGATCACGTGCCGTGATCTTCCTCTAACTAAGCATCACGGTTCGCACCGTGACACCGAGCAGAGAAGTACTATGTGGCTAGGGTGGTTGGGGGGCATTGATTTTTACTGTGGCGATACCATATAAAATTGCACTGGTATTGAAAATGGACTGCCAAGGACTAAAATCTTAAAGGGGTTTAGACTGCTGTGCCAACAGTATGTCCCTTAAAGGTATAATAGATCACTACATAGCCACCGCTCTTTTTAAGAGAGAAGTTAGTGATTTACGCGCTATCAATAAGAAGTAGAAGTAAAAGTGAGCTAGATCCCGGAATTAGTATTAGCTTAAGTAGACTTGACTATATAGAAAGCTTCTTAGTTAAGTACTGAGCGGTGAGCCCCTATTGTACGTATTAAACCCGAGCAAAGTCTGCGCTCCCCCCCCCCCCCCCCCCCCCTCCCCAAAAAAACGAACTGCTGGATTCTCTGATTCATGCCCATTAAAATCTTCTGCGGTCTTTTTTCAAAGGAGAGAAACCCACGGGTGCTGCCCCAAGCCCTAGCGCACGTGGTAGACTGGTACTAGATTGTGTTTTACTCCCCAATGTTGAAGCCCGAACATTTCCTATTGCGAGTTTTCGCCCAAATTTCTTGTTGGGGTGTTGCTCTTCTTCGTCCTCGTCATCAAACAAACCCCGATCCCGCTGACCTCCAAGTTTGCGTTTTCTCGGCTTGGTCTGTTCATGCTCAAATTGCTGATGTAGTTCATCAGTTTCAGTGGGTGGCACCCTGCGATCTAAATGGTGCGTTGGTTTCTTGAACTCGTTTTCCAGTGCTGAGACGGGAACTGATCCATCACGTGCCTTTGATTTCATGGATTTTGTGATTGGAATGCGGTCTTCTGTTGGAGATAGTTGGCGCCGGAGGGCAGAACCGATACGCCTTGGTTCCCCAAAAGTGCTCTGCTTGCCAAGTAGTCCACGAGGAGTGTCGACATCCCCAAGAATCTCGTCTTCGTCTCCGACTGAGCTCATTGGTGAATTCGAAGGTGCCCCTGTGCGGTTCAAGAATGGAGTGATGGAAAACGCCGACTTATCTCCAGGCACAGCCGAATCCCTCTTCGCTTTCTTTTGCACACGTACAGCCCCGGGAGTTGCAATAGTCACACCGACATGGCCACTCGGGCCAGGGCGCTGAAGTGGGACTGTTCGAGAACTGGATTCAGAGTCATTTGCTGCGTGTGGTATGAGGTTGCTTCGCTGCTGAATTTCAACCTGGGCTTCCTGGAGCTTGTCCTTGGTTGACCGCAATTGCTGTTTGAGTGAATCAATATTTCCCTCAAACGTCGCCCGCTGATTAGCCCATGCTGAGTTCTGATTGTAGCTGTCCAGTTTCTGCTGCTGTTTGGCTCGCAATTCTCCAGCTAGTTCATTCCGCAACTCTTCAACTCGAGCAGAAAGCTTGGTAATCTCTGCCATTTGCTGTGATGCCTTGGCCTGAGTACGTTCATGGGCATGTTTTTCATTCTCAAGTCGAAGCTCCAGAGAGTCTATTTGCCGTTCCATCTCATGTCTCTCGGAAATGATGGCTTGATATGATGAGTTTTGCGCTCTTAGCTGCTCAAGCTCTGACTGTAGCGTCGAGAGATCATTGGAGATATGAATTTTCTCTGCAAGGATAGTATTATAACTGGCCGAATTATTTTTCTGGGTCGAGATTTCTTCCTGTTGCTGTCAACACAACGGATAATATGTGCAGTATCCAGATTGAGTTAAAACTCACTTTGAGTCTGTTAATCTCGCTCGAGGATGCCCGTGCTTGAAGCTCCAAGTGATCAATTTCCTGGCAAGCCTCCTGAAGTTGAGCACATGCCTCAGAGTCAGCACTTGTGAATCCCAAAAGATGCCCATTTGCTTCCTCAAGCTCCAACCGGAGAGCTTCATTCTCGAATTTCGAGATCAAGAGCTCCATGCGCCGTACGCGATCCCTCTCGCCATCCAGAAGGCGAGCAGAATCCGAAAGAGTCTTTTCAAACTCCTTGTCTAGATGCATAGTCCTTATGGACATTTCAAACTGCATGATCAAGTTAGCAACTTGAGCATATATCCATCAATCCAGGAAAGCTACATACATCTAAGGCAAATGCTTCTTGGGCCATTGCCATGACGACAGTGTCCGGAAAAAGATAGGAGACAATTGAAAAGAACGGAAAGGCCTTTAGATTAAAAAATGCCTTCCCAGAGCAAAGGGAAAACCTATGTAAGGATACGTGGTGTAACTTTCAATGCTTTCAAAATACGAAATCTAAACTGTCAAGGAAGACGCGCCGGTGTTTTTGGTGTTGGGGCCCGGAATTTATTAAGTAAGCCGATATATGCTCGATTACGTTGATAGTGGACACCTGGACTTTACAACTCAACGTCTTCAAACATCATCAATTGCAACCGATTGATGGTTTTTTAATCAATTGCACTCTATAAATACCCTCTTTAAAGCTGTCCAGCTTTTTGTCATGCCAAAATGAAGCTCTGGGCAGCCCTTTTTTTCCTTTTCTCGGTCGTGTCCGGTGTCCTGTCTGCGAGTTCAACACCGGACAAGTTTGCAAGATATCAATCCTTGTCTCATTCAGGGCCCGTTGATCTGGACAGTGCGAAATATGAAGATCTCACCTCTACACCTCGAGATTACTATGCTGTAGTTATCTTGACTGCCACAGATCCTCGCTTTGGCTGCCTCCTATGCCGTGACTTCGAATCAGAATGGAACCTGATCGCCCGAAGCTGGACTAAGGGCACCAAGCCTGATGATCTCAAGGTGGTGTTTGGAACACTGGACTTTGATAATGGCAAGGCCGTTTTCCAAAAGGTAGGGCGTCTTTACTCAAGACTGAGCTGTATGAAACTCAGCTAATCTGAGCAGCTCATGCTTCAAACTGCACCTGTACTCCTTGTCTTCCCTCCTACCATCGGTCCATTTGCACGGGTTGAAGGAAACCCCCTCCGGTTTGATTTCACAGGGTACGTTTTTCTACTTAGGCTCTTGCGCCCAGCCCCTATCTCACTAACACATCAATTCCAAACAGCCCGATCTCAGCTGACCAGGTCTATTCTTGGATTGTACGTCATTTGCCGGAAGGTCCTAAGCCTCAACTAATTCGACCCATCAACTACATGCGAATTGTATCCGCGATCACAATCCTGATGGCAGCTGTGACTGCGATTGCAGTTCTTTCCCCCTACCTGCTGCCAATTATTCAGAACCGAAACCTCTGGGCTGCAATCAGCCTTATCGCTATTCTTCTGTTCACAAGTGGTCAAATGTTCAACCACATCCGCAAGGTTCCATATGTTGCTGGTGATGGCAAAGGTGGTATTAGCTATTTTGCAGGTGGATTCCAGAACCAGTTCGGGATGGAGACTCAAATTGTGGCTGCCATATGTAAGTGATAACCATGAGCCTCGTAAATAGTGATCATCGTGTTCATGCCAAGTTCCTAAGTTAACCTTATATTCGCACAGACGCTGTTCTCTCCTTTGCTACGATCGCACTCGCACTGAAAGTTCCCCGGATAGAAGATGTCAAGGGACAACAGCTGGCTGTCTTGACTTGGGCAATTGTTCTTTTTGCAACATACAGCTTCCTTATCAGTGTCTTCAAAACCAAGAATGGTGGCTATCCATTCTATCTGCCTCCGTTCTAAAAGCATTCAAGAGTCTACTTGCCCAACTGTCCGAAGACGGCAACACATGGAAAACATCTTGATCTACAAATGATCATTGATATCTCAGTGGCTAGATCTCTCCAGGGCGTCCTGTATACGACAAACAGAAGTTGAGATGGATCAAAACCACTTGTAGGAAGCATGGTGCTGTGCAGATTTTGACCCATATTGCCTCCTTTCCTTTGCTATGAAATACTTTGCATACCAAAGACATCACAGAAGGTTCTTTTATAAATATCACGAATAGCCTCTAGGCACACCTAACCATACCTAGCCTTAAGAGGTGAGAGGATGAGAGACCATGGGGGACTTTGGGGGCTACACGTAGCAAGTATATTAGTAGACTGATTAAACATATAAATATTGCAGATAAGTAACATGTCTTCTACAGGCAGTTCATAAACTCACGATGGTATTTTTTCTTTTTTGTTTTCTAAGACTTCATCTGGTATATATATTGTATCTTCCATTCCTCGGAATAAAAGGTCAGGCCCGTACGACCCCACCCAGTGTTCTCGCATCCTTTCCTTTACAACCCTTTCCCGTATGAACCCTCACCCCCCCACCTTTCCAGGTTGGCTTGAAGTCTTGTTGACTTCCTGAATTCGAGCACACCTAATTGCACCGTCATAGCTGGGTTCAATAACGACCATGGCAAATCCTGACGATGCCCGTATGGGCAAGATTCTGGCGTCATCAGCCACGGGCACAAGCTTGTTGATTTTGATTCAATTAGCATCCAGGATCTTTACATTTGCCTCAAACCAATTGATCTTGCGCACTCTTTCACCGGTCGTATTGGGAATAGCAGCACAGCTGGAGCTCTTTCAGGTTTCGATTCTGTATTTCTCAAGGGAAAGTATTCGGATGGCCATCCAAAGGCAGCCTATCCCATTTTCGCCTGACAACAAAAAAATTTCCCTTGAAGCAGATTTTGAAGTGACGGATTCGCAATCTGTAGCATCTCAAGCAGTGGTTAATGTGTCTTATCTGAGCCTCGCCCTTGGGATTCCTGCCAGTTTAATGTTCACTATGCTCTACCAGTGCCTTGTCCCAGAGGAAGCATCAAATACCGCCTTTTTCTACCACAGTGTCATCTTGATCGGGGCTTCATCTCTCATGGAACTCAGCATCGAGCCTTTTTTCTCGGTAGTGCAACAACACATGCTTTACGAGAAACGCGCTGCTGTTGAAATGCCAGCGGCCTTTCTGAGAAGTGCGGTGACATCCTCTGCCTTTATATGTGCCTCCCAAGTCAACCATGACCTCGGTGTGCTACCATTTGCTCTTGGTCACCTCAGCTACTCACTGGCACTTATCTGTGGCTACTCGCTGGTCCTACTCAGAGGAACCAACACAACCCGGTTCTCTTTCTCATTGACACGTATACAATCCAGGTAAGACTGGCCTTATCTTGTCCAATCTATAGCACGAAGAACGACACGGTAACCATTTATAGGAACCCCTCAAACTACTTTCTGGGACGGTTCTCACGCGAGTTAACGTCGCTTGCTGCGAATGTCTTTTTCCAATCTTTGGTGAAGCATCTGCTCACACAGGGCGACACTATGATGCTTGTAGCCCTTTCAGGGCTGGAAGATCAGGGAATATATTCTCTTGCGTCGAACTATGGCGGGCTCATTGCACGGATCATCTTCCAGCCACTGGAGGAGAGCAGCCGGAACCTATTCTCGGCCCTACTGAGCCGCGGTGTGGATGGGAAGCTGAAGAATGTCCACATCCATACTGCCAAAAATCACCTTGTAGATATTCTACGCGCATACCAAGTGATGTCAATCTTGATATTTCCGTTGGGCCCAATGATGGTTCCCCAATTGTTGCATATCCTGGGAGGTCGTCTATGGGCCTCCCCCAAAACCAGGGACCTGCTCTCTGTCTATTGCTACTATATCCCATTTTTGGCATTTAATGGGATTACCGAAGCGTTCGTGTCGTCTGCAGCAAATTCGCAACAGATACGGAAGCAGACGGCGTGGATGGGTTTCTTTTCCGCCTGTTATGCCTTGGCGGCGTATATGTTCCTAGAAGTAGGGAACTTGGGTGCGTATGGATTGGTCTTGGCCAACATTGTGAATATGGTGGTTCGAACCTTTTGGAGTTACAGTTTTATCAAATCGTACCTCCATCGAAATGGATGCAGCCTGTACACGAAAGAAGTGGCCATTCGACCTGCTAGCTTTATTCTGAGTGCTCTGGCGAGTTTGTTCTTGGGCGGATTTGGCCTACAATTGGGAATTATCAAAGCATGCGTCTTGAGTGGCAGCTATGCTCTCCTCATGTGAGTACTGGTCTGGTCTGATGTTGTTTTGTTCTTCACGCCTAACCAAAATAATAGAGTCTATGTAGAGAGGGAATATTTAATGGGTCAATTGACAAGGCTTCGTCATAGATTATCTTCCAGGTCCCCCAGCAAAGGTACCAAGTCCGAATGAACCCAATTAATCGTCAAATGTGATCTTTGTCGCTGTTTTTTCCATATCAACGTCCTTGTAAAAGGCACCGTAGACATCGTGCTGCTTCTTCTTCACTGTTGTGCCAAACTTCAACAGCGCCTCTGGCACGTCTTGCTTAGCTGCCTTGAGAACATTGATCAATCTATTCACAGTTAGCATTGTCCCAATGGTTTTCGTCGAAGAAATTAGAAACGTGGGCAACATACCCGCCGGATAGTCCCTTGTCAGTTTCAGTAAACATGGTGATGGCAAGGCCATCGGCCCCAGCACGTCCAGTTCTTCCAATCCGGTGCACATAGTCCTCAACGGTAAGAGGGAAAGTGACATTAATCACCAGTTTCACATTCGGGATATCAAGGCCACGCGCTGCCACATCGGTTGCGACAAGAACGGTAGCATTGCCCTTCTTGAAAGCATCGAGATTTCGGAATCTATCTGATTGGTTCAAATCGCCGTGAATGCCGGCGACTGCAAATCCCTTGTTTCTGATGAGATTCTCAATGCGCATAGCCTCTTTCTTATAGAGGCAGAAAACCAAGACTTTCTCGGGCGATTGATTACCACGCTGGGATTTAGTAAGCAGTTGTACGAGTCGGCCCTCCTTCTCCCGACCATCAATAACCTCAACGACTTGCTTGATCCTTGTGTTGGCTCGAGGATCCGCAGACGGGTCTCCGCCGATGGTGACAGTTACCGGGGTCTTCATAAAGGATGCTGCGAGATCTCGAACAGACCGGGGCCATGTTGCCGTAAACATGACAGTCTGTCTCCTGGAGACGGGCATTGGCTTGACAATGTCCTTGATATCCTGTTCAAATCCTTTATCAAGCATGCGATCTGCCTCATCCAAGACGAGATAGGTGACCTTTGCAAGGTCAATCGAACCATCATTCAGGAGATCCTTGAGACGGCCAGGAGTGGCAACCACAATGGCAGCCTTTTGAAGAGCCCGACGCTGTTCATCTTTACCCACACCACCGTAAATGCATGTCACCCGAGTCTTTTCAGTGTCGCCGAATTTAACAAGCTGGTCATAAATCTGCATTGCAAGCTCTCGCGTTGGTGAAATAATCACTGCCTTGGGTTGACAAGGTTTGCTTGACTTGGAGTCAATCAATTTCTTCAGACAAGGCAAGCCAAAACCCAGGGTCTTGCCACTTCCAGTCTCTGCAATACCAATCACATCACGTCCAGCAAAAAGAAGCGGCCAGGTAGAGGACTGAATCGGCGTTGGTGCGGAGAAAGACCTCAATTGAGTATACAGACCCGCGTCACATTCAGGCAGGTGATCAAACGAAAGGATTGGGCGGAATTGGGAGGCGTCGGGTGAGGAGGAATCAGATATTTTTATCACGTTCTTAGTCAAGAAACTGTCAATGTCTGACTGGGGGATCTCAGAAAGAGCGGCCGCGTCAGAATAGGATGTAGTCTTCTCATCTCCGTTTTCCTGCTTGTCTTTGGAAGCTTTTGTGGGCTTCTCGGACTTGGACTTTTTCTTCGGTCGCTGCTCCGTTGGCTCGAGATGGCTTCGCTTACCCATGACGAGTATTCTAAAAGTAGGATATAAGAAAATATAATTGGAATCAAAGATGAAAAGAAGCACGAGAGTGAATTCTCTGCCTGGATTGTTCCAACAGAAAAACCGGATGAAAAAAAAAAGAAAAAAGCTCAGTGTATTGCCATTGGTTTCCGCATTTTTTGCTTACCGCCTTGCAACTCTAACTACCTGGGTACATAAGTACGGAGAACAACCTGTGTATACATAATTCACATTCTAGAACTCCTGGAGTGATGCCCCGATTGCAAATATTTCATTAACGAGAGGACGATAAAGAAAAAGATTTGGTTGTGCTTTTTAAAGTACTGAATAGGCGAGAGAGAAATGACTGCCAAGGTAACAAACCGCAAATGAGATGATCATGGCACAGCTCGACTAAGGTGTACATGAAAATTGAAAAGCTCCAATTGCATGTAGAAGTAGTATAGCTAGTACAAGGCTGAAAAAAAAGCTTTTCTTCACTTTGCCTGAACTTACTCGATGCTGTAGGAGTCAATGATATCGGCAAGGCGAGAGGCTTCATCCGAGTAATTGATTGCCTGGGAGGACGAGACCTGATATCTCACACTAGATTAGATAATTAGTATGATATGAACATCATTGAAATAATAGCCACTGCATGATTCTTACCGCTGCTGGTCGCCGAAGTTGTCTATCTTGGCTCGGCACCTGAAGCTCCAGGTCTGGCAATTGGCTCCTTGGAAAACTTCACCAAAAGCACTCGGATCGTCTTCGCGAAGTTGCATCAGTTCATCGGCAGACATGCCCATGATGTTTCTTCCAGTGTCGTCAAAACAGCTGAGCCAAAGCTGACCAGTATGGTCGCTGACACTAATGGGCATGATGAAGCGGTACTCTGGCTTAAGGTGGGTCTTGTCACACATTTCGCACCGCCACTGTCCTGGATCAAGTTCCGTTACCTTCTTGTTGCAATTCTCAGAAAGGCAGGCGGGGTAGCACCAGGTGGAATCTTGCTTGATGTAGATTACAGTGGCTTTCAGGGAGAAGTAATCAGGAGTTTCAGACATGCCAAGCTGCTCTTCGCGAACTTGCGCAACGGTTTTAAACCGATCTGTTTTGCCCGTGGAGTTTGTCGCATTGGACAATGAAGCATGAGATGTGAAGTTCTCCGACCTTCCTTGAGCGTCATACCAACCTCTGAGTCGGTGAGCCTCCCCGATGTCAGGGTCAACAGTCATTGAGCCCGAACTCAAAAGACTCAGACTTCTTCCGCCAAAGTCAGAAACCTTGACTCCCTTGAAAGCAACAACAGACTCTGGCGCCACACTAAAATTGTTCGCAGATGCACCCCAGATTGTCAAGCGGACAGAAAATCCCGTGTTATCGACCAGCGTAAGCTCACGTTTGTCATATGGTTTGCCAGTGCTTTTTGATGTAATCTGGGATGTCTCTCCAACATCCTTCAGCACGCCAATGACATCAGTGGTCGTGTCTTTTTCAACAGTCTGCAAATCAGCAACGGTGGTGAAGTTGAATCGAATCTGAGGGACATCATTTTGCTCCTCGGCCTATTATAAAAATGTGAGCGACGCATTTAGTTTAATAAAAAAAAAATGGGAAGTTACCTTCTCAACAATGGTATCTCTCTCAAAGGTAAGTTCATAATCGTTGTTAAGATTTGTGAACTGTTTCTTGGCAATTTGGACCCGACAGGGACTCGAAATGTAATAAACACTGCCCTCTTGGAAGAGTTCATAGAGCATGTCACACTGATCATTGAAACCGGTTCCACGAATTTCACCACTGTCGTCCAGCAGATTCACACTGAACAGTTTACCCTCACCATTTTTGTTATGCCATGTTTTGATGCTGGATTTGCTTGTGCATCGCGCTTTTATCGTCCATTTGTTGGAATACGGGGAGATTGCTTCAATCGGGTAGATTGTGGCATGGGCGGAGGAAGTGGACATGGAGGCAGACATTGGCTGGGCTCGGCTGTTTGGCTGAGCCTGTGCCCCCCCTGTCTTGGAGCCGTAAAACCCATTGCTGGATATTGTTGTCGGTTGACCTACTTCCTCTTCCTCGGCTTTGACTTCAAGTGGTTTGGGTTCACCAATTTTTTCAGCCTCGCCCAGTTCTTTTAATACTTCAAGGTTTAAGATGATGAGGATTCTATGATAGTTAGCACAATCTCAATCAATTGAATTCCCTCGCATACTTCTTCCCCTTGACAGAGTTTGATTGAAATGACTTAAGTCGCACGAAAGAACCTTTCCGGAGAGATCCATCCGTCACCACGGAGTTGGCTTCTTGAAGCAGTCAGTAAGCCCAGTTAGCACAAAGAGTATCGAAAACAACACGTACGAGTAGCAAGCATGGTTTGAACATAGTTTGCAATATCACTGAAAACAGCTCGATAACGTTCTGGTTGGTTCGGCTGAGCTGGCAATGCCTTGATCTGAACGCATTGAACAATCGGCTCTCGTACTTGGGGTTTGGTTTCATCAAAAATGGCACTGTTAAACACGCGATTAACATAAATTTTGCCACACAGAATCTTTGCCTCAAAATAGACACAAACCTTAGAGCTCCAATGGTGACTTGAGATGCAGCCTCGGAAGCCATGATATGATGAGTTCAAGTTTCAGTGATTGACACTGTCGAGGAAGAAGAATTGGGAAAAGACTGAAAATAATGGAATTAAGGGATGGATCAGAGAAAACAAGAAGAGGAAGCAGAAGAAGAAGTAGAAGTAGAGAAGCAAAAGACTACTGAATTTGACAAAGCAAATCCAGATCAAGTTGCAAAGTGGTAGAACAAGGTTAGAACGCGTGTTGAGAAAAATAACGCGTTAAGTGGCACGAGCCGCCCCCACCACATGACTTGATGCCTCATTGATAACAGCACGTGCAGGCGGTGAGGAGCAACCCCACGCATCGTAGCTCTTTGGCTTGATCGGCGGTATCTGACAATCTATCTTTTATCATATTTGCTTTCAATGGGATACTGTCACGTCTTGTGAGGTCTCTGTCAAAAGCCAAAAAAAATTTGTTGGCACTTCGTGAATGCCCGAGATTTTCTCTCTGAATATGGCCTCTTGTGTCCATGCTGGTGCTGCGGGTTTGTGACATCACCTGGATTTTCAGAGGACAAATCGAGCTAATGGAGAACACTACTTCATAGATCTGAATCCACCAGGGTCATCTCAGGCAGTTTATCGAGAAGATTGCACTCAGTGCTTTGATTCTATTGTATGCCAGCCACCTTGGTCCCTATGCTGCTCGATTGACTCTGACCTTGCAAGGACAATGATGCCGGTCTAAATGTCTGTCTCCATTGCTTCAATGGTGGATGTGCTGGAAATAGAGACCATGCCCTGCTTCACTACAAGAGATTTGGCCATTCATTGGCTTTGAACATCCGAAGGACCCCAAAGCAAGTGCAGGTACAGCCTCCAAACACTTGCTGAGCTTGTGACCAATGATACTCACACCTCTGATTCATAGCGCGACGAGCCCCCGCCGAAGATTTCAAAGCTTTCCATCGCAGCCGAAACAGAAGAGGATAGATATGACATTGCCACGTCAGTGGTGTGCTATTCATGCTCTCGGAATAACGTGGATAAAGCCAGTGGCAAGCTTCCTGCTGTCATTGAAGGTGTTATGACCGCAATGACTTTCTCAAAAAAGGAAGAGGTCAAAGCCTGGGAGCAAGAGTTTGTTCCTTGTGAGCATACACTTTGTCTGGTTCAACAGGACAACAAGCAAGCCGCGTCGACGGGTATTAATTCCCAGCAATACTCAATTGGGGCCAGTGCTGACGAAATTGCAGATTTAAACCATTGCTCAGATTGTGATTTGGGCGAGAACTTGTGGCTGTGTCTGGAATGTGGGAACAAGGGTTGCGGGCGAAGTCAATTCGGTGGAAGCAAGGGAAACTCACATGGACTTACTCACGCAGACTCAACATCACATTCTGTGGCTGTGAAGCTCGGCTCCATCACGGCAGAAGGCTCCGCTGATGTCTACTGTTACAAGTGCAACGAAGAAAGAGTAGACCCAGAACTGGCGACCCACCTTGCGCACTGGGGAATCTACTTGGCTGGACGTGAGAAGACAGAGAAGAGTCTGATGGAGATGCAGGTCGAGCACAATCTGAAATGGGAATTTTCCATGACGACCGAGGACGGCCGGGAGCTGGCTCCAGTCTTTGGGCCTGCATTTACAGGCCTAGTGAATCTTGGAAACAGCTGCTATCTCTCCAGTATAATGCAATGCATTTTTTCTGTGGCTGGATTTCGTGAGCGATATTATCAGCTGTCGGAAGAACCACCACTCTGTCAAGCACCAGCACAGGACCTTGAGACACAATTGCGGAAGCTTGCCGACGGTTTACTCTCAGGCCGATACTCTCAACCTGATTCTCGCATAACGTTATCCGCAGAAATTCCAGAAGTTGCTCATCAAAAAGGCTTAGCACCAGCAATGTTCAAGTATCTTATCGGACAAGGTCATGAGGAGTTTGCAACCATGAGACAGCAGGATGCATTTGAATTCCTCCTTCATCTATTCAAGTCGGTCAGCCTATCGAAACACACCAGTCCGCAGATTAACCCAGTGCAGGAATTTCGCTTCCAGGTTGAGCAGCGTCTTCAGTGTTTGCATTGCAAGAAAGTCCGCTATAAAGTGGATGAGCAAGATAACATTTCGGTTGCTGTTCCCGCACGTCCTGCTACCACCTCTGATGAAACAGGAAAGCGATTTGAATCTGTGGATTTGTTGGAGTGCCTAGACATCTTTACTTCGGCGGAGGTCGTCGAGCTTACATGTCCTGCTTGTGGTAGCCAGGGTGGCTTTTCGAAGCAGTCGTCTTTCAAAACATTGCCTCGGGAATTAGTGGTCAATGCTCGTCGGTTTGAGCTCGTCAACTGGGTTCCTACAAAGTTGGATATCCCCGTGCTGGTCAACGACAAGCCATTAGATTTCAGCTCTTACCTTGCTGGTAAGCATGATGCGGGTGAAGAGCAACTTCCCGATATTGAAGAATCTACGGCGTTTGTCCCGAATCCGGAAGCACTTGACCAACTGATGGGCATGGGGTTCCCTGCTGTGAGGTGTGAAAAAGCTCTACATGCCACTGGTAACTTGGATTCGGAAACTGCTATGAATTGGCTGTTTGCCCACATGGAAGATCCAGAAATCGATGAACCATTGGTCCTTGATAGAATCAGCACCTCTAGTTCTACTGGACAAGATGCGACAAAAATTGCCCAACTAGGAGACATGGGTATTGAGGCGTCTCGTGCACAGCGAGCATTGGCTGCGACGGACGGCGACGTTAATAGGGCACTTGATTGGGTTTTCACTCACCCGGATGATGTGGTGGAAGAGGAAGAGCCAAATGCCGACGACCACGACGCACAGTCTCATAATGGCTCAGTTGGGCTCACTAGCTTACCTGCTCGCTATGAATTAAGGTCAATCGTATGCCACAAAGGCACATCTGTTCATGCAGGGTGAGTGGCTTGGCATGTCTCCGTTCTCATTTCCTTGACTTGAACTAACATATGCTAGGCATTATGTTGCCGTGATTCGCAAAACATTGGCAGATCAAAGCGGCCTTTCATGGGTAATGTTCAATGATGAAAAAGTTGTCAAATTTGAAGATGTCGAAGCGATGAAGAAAACCGCATATCTTTACTTTTTCACACGGGTCTAGTGTGTTTTAAAGTCCCTAGGTGTACAACTCGGCTGCATGTATGTTGTTCTAGTGGGATAATAGCACGCGGGGGTGAATAGAATGGAGATCTAGGCCTTGTTTATCTCTGCCCTACATATGTACTTTCGAGATGATCTCATTTGATAGATTTCTCGGTCCCGGTATTGAAAAAATTTGATTTAAAATTTATGCGGGTGAGGGTGCCATTTTCCAATGCCGTGTATAACGCCGGTAATAACGCCGTTGACAACGACTATTACCAGCTGATTCTTTCAATGAAAAGCGTGCATTTCGGCGAGGATACCAGTGTTACGGACCTACCCGTCACCAATCAGTGGTGACCCACCGGGTACACAGATGGGCCACCGAGAGCCAATCAAGCAATCACGTGATCACAGGAGGAGTATATCCCTGCACGGGGTAGGATATACTCAGAGGGGTCGATCTACCCCGGGGTGTAGGATATACCCCAGGAGCACTGGCGACCCCAGGAAGCGAAGGATATATAAGGACACTCTCTCATGTACTTAGTTTAGTTCTTCGTCTTCAATCATACATTGTTACTTGTGTTTACCTTACGACCTTGTTGACTCACTTACTATATTATCACTTGACAACACCAACGAACAGACCAATACTGCGGTATAGATCTGCTCGGCGCTCTACCTGGCATCGTTCCCTGATACCCTCAAAAGGACTTAGGCTGGATAAGACTGTGCGCAGCAACAGCTCGGTTGAGAGACAGATCATTGACGTTGGAGGACCAGCACAGGCAAGTATAACCAGGAAAGCTTCTAACATAATTGTGACCAGTTAGGCAGTGCGTAACAACCAGATATAGAGAGGGAAGGGAAAAAAAAGAAAAGTTTGGACCTGTATTAGCGTATTTGGCCCCAATAAGTATAAGTATTGTAAGGCCATTTAAAGCGGCTACAAAAAGTAGATACCAGAAAGATTTAGAGGATAATCTACTACGCTTAATCCGCCAAATTAGACAAAAAAGAGAATGACTATATGCACACCCCTTAGCGCCATTTTTTACTATCTGCACACCTTTAGTCCTTTTTAAATATAGCCTTTCTTGGCTAACCGTTTGTCATCATTTGTGTAATTTAATATGGTATCCGCATAGTAAATGACACCCTTATCACCTGACTCTTGGCCACATATAACTATATACCAAATACCAAAATGCTTAGCCGAGATCATGTGCCTGCTCCACGATTCACATCGCACAGTAACAATTCCACCTTACCATAATTAATTTTTGAAGCTATTCACAGATCTCATTATGGATCCTTACTATAATACTCCTCCCCTGCCTACCGAAGCATATGAACCATGGGAATCGCCTCCCCCGATTGACCGATTTGCCACCCCAGAAGAGGCCTTACCGAGCTCAACAAGTAGACAGCTACCCTGGGGTTCTCGGGGGGGTTATCGGGGAGCGAGGCAGTCAAACCAGGCCAGGAACATGTAAATTAAGTGATCAAGCAGTATACAAATGAGATCTGTGAATAGCTTCAAAAATTAATTATGGTAAGGTGGAATTGTTACTGTGCGATGTGAATCGTGGAGCAGGCACATATCTCGGCTAAGCATTTTGGTATTTGGTATATAGTTATATGTGGCCAAGAGTCAGGTGATAAGGGTGTCATTTACTATGCGGATACCATATTAAATTACACAAATGATGACAAACGGTTAGCCAAGAAAGGCTATACTTAAAAAGGACTAAAGGTGTGCAGATAGCAAAAAATGACGCTAAGGGGTGTGCAAATAGTCAAGCTCATAGTCAAACTCAATTTATATAGCTTACTGAAGAAGCTAATATGATTAAAGAGAACAGTAAGCGTGACTTATATTCGAAACTGCTATACCTGCTCCAGAGCTAGGTAATGTTGGCGGTTAACTAGGATATGGTGACGTTTGAATCTTTCTCTAAGACCTGCCAGAGTATATCTCACGAGATCAACCTTCAATAAGAAGCAAAGACTACTTCCCGCACGCGAGTTACTACTATTCTTGGTAATAGTGTAGGAACAACAACGACTACGAAGCCGACGTACACTCCCCGTGTGAAACGTGAAGAAAGCTCTAACCCCGGAAGACTCTCGAACTCCGAGAGTGATACCCTAATGAAAGAAGGTCGTTGCTTTAACTGCAAGGAGCAAGGATATATAACCCGTGATTACCCGAAGAAGAAGCTAGTTAGCATTGTTACTTTGGCCTAACCCTCTCCCCGTACTATTGAACTCGACAACGATTAGGGAAAAGCCGATACCTAGGTCAAGTCTCCTATCTAGGTGGATAGAAAGTATCACTGTGCTCGCTGGATTTATATAAGTTGATTGGAGGTCCTAGGGATAGTTTTAGTTTTGAATGCTAGACTAATGCACGATAGACGCTCTTTTTCTATCTTAGCGCTCAGTGATACTAGAGTAGATAGATACATGTTTCTAAACCGAGAATTAAGTGTACTTCTCGGTAAACGATCTAGATTGAAATTAGAGAGCATAGGATAGGAATATCCTATTCGAGGATTTAACGGGAAGCTTAGCAAGCCGATAATATATATTACCTTTCTTGCAATGCGTGTGGACGGAATGATATAGTAGCAAGTTCCGATGTTAATTGCCGATCTCAGAAAATACGATATAATCCTCGGAAGAAAATTGTTTGTAGAAAGAGAATGACTGTTTGCACACCTATAGTCCTTTTTAGGTGAAGCCTTTCTTGGCTAACCGTTTGTCATCATTTGTGTAATTTAATATAGTATCTGCATAGTAAATGACACCCTCATCACCTGACTCCTGGCCACATATAATCCTATACCAAAATGCTTATCGGAGATCATGTGCCTGCTCCACAATTTATATCGCACAGTAACAATTCCACTAACCGTGCCAAGCGCCCAACCACCCATCCTGGGTAGTTGGTGCGCCCCACCAAACGCAAAATTCCCACCAAACGCAAAATTTCCAATTTACTATCACTTTTGTACCTATTTTACACCACACCACGATGTCAGACCGAACTAAAAAAATGGAAATCCAAATCTAGCTTGCAGTCAAAGCCTTCTCCTAGGCTAACAAACCTAACATCGCCCAACTAGCGCGGGAATTTGACGTACCATACCATCGGCTTAGGGCTAGGATTCATGGCCGTCAGTCCTATACCGACCGTGCCACAATAACCAGATCCCTAAATTCAATTCAAGAAAAGGCGCTCACTAGCTGGGTTCAATCCCTAGATAGTGCGTATACATTACCTACCGCAGAGATGGTTGAAGGTGCTGCAAATGCCATTCTAAAGAAGGCTGGTGAAGATCGGGTTGTCGGCCACAACTGGGCCTATCGCTTTATCACAAGACTACCCCCTGGATTCAACTATATCACCCAACATCTAAAGGAGAAATCGAGGGTTGATAGTGAGGATTACGGTGCCTTGCTTCTTTGGTTTAATAACCTTACCCAGGTTATGAAGCATCACCAATTTCTTCCACACGAGATCTTCGATTGGGATGAAACCGGCTACCGAATTGGCGAAGGTAAAGCACGTAAGGTAATTACCTCGCGTTCAACCAGTTATATTGCTACCGGAGGCCAGTCGGAATCAATTACTGGTATTGAATGTATCTCTGCGGATGGCTGGTTGATGCTACCATGGTTTTTACCTAAGGGTAATACCCACATGGAGGAGTGGTATGAGAATATCACTACTACCGATTTTCGAATTAAGCCTACTACCAATGGCTGGATTGACGATGAAACCGCCCTTCAATGGCTATTCTCCTTTCATTAAGCTACTATTAAGTTAGTAAAGAAGGGTAGTCCAAGGCTTCTTTTAATGGATAACCATGGCTCCCATCTTACATTCGAATTTATCGACTTTTGCACACAAAAAACCATCATCCCACATTTCTTTCTACCCCATACAACACATCTCTGTCAACCGCTTGATGGCCCAGCATTCCAAAGCCTAAAATATCATTTTCGTACGATGAATAATGAGATTGTTATGTGAGGTGGAAGTGCAAGCAAAAAACGGGATTTTTTCCGGATCATTCAATCGGCTAGAGATGAAGCTTTTACCCAAAGAACAGAACAACAAGATCATCTTTTAAATCTAGGGGTATCTGGCCCCTAGATCCAGAGGTTATTCTTAAACCTCTACGCCAAAGAGATCTTGAAGCTGAAGGGTCCCCCCTTAGGATTCTTACGCCATCCCCCCCCCCCCCCCCCCCCCCCGATTTTACAAGCTCAGCCACCAATTCACCACCAGATACAATTGAGCGGGTTAAAAAGCTTAATACTAAGCTTCTCAATGATCTAAAGAAGACTGATCATCTATCTCAAAGCGTTCAGAGGCATATTCGACGGAGTGCAGATGCAAATACGCTTTTGTCCCAAGAGGTTGAATTGTTAAAGGCCTCTTTGAAGAAGGCTCAGATCCACAAATCAACTGCAAATACACCAAAAAATGGGAAATCGCTTCTTAGGACTAAAGGCA
Organism: Penicillium digitatum; assembly: GCF_016767815.1. Taxonomy (NCBI): domain Eukaryota; kingdom Fungi; phylum Ascomycota; class Eurotiomycetes; order Eurotiales; family Aspergillaceae; genus Penicillium; species Penicillium digitatum. The sequence continues at coordinate 518,254 of NC_089386.1, read as the reverse complement.
GTGTCCTATCACCTATATGTGCAAATAGGATGATGGTAAAAAGACAGGATGCCGATTCTAAGAAGCTAAAAGCGGCTACAGGCAAAACAGGCCAAAGAATTGGAAGCCCAACAACGGGCCCAGGAAGCAAGGGATTTATTAGAAGCTGAGCATGAAGCTTCAATGGTGGCAAGAGATAGTCACAGTGGAAATTGGTATATAGATAGTCATGGTGGTTACATGTAAATAGCATTTTTATTGAATGAGAAATTGAAAATTTTGCGTTTGGTGGGAATTTTGCGTTTGGTGGGGCGCACCAACTACCCAGGATGGGTGGTTGGGCGCTTGGCACGGTTATACCATAATTAATTTTTTTTAAAGCTATTCCCAGATCTTGTCCCCATCTTCGAAGGCTCAATTTTGAATCTATTCACAGATCTCATTATGGATCCTTGCTATAATACTCCTCCCCTGCCTACCGAAGTATATGAACCATGAAGAATCGCCTCCCCCGATCGACCGATTTGCCACCCCAGAAGAGGTCTTACCGAGCTCAACAAGTGGGCAGCTACCCTGGGGTTCTCGGGGGGGTTATCGGGGAGCGAGGCAGTCAAACCAGGCCAGGAACATGTAAATTAAGTGATCAATAGCAGAATACAAAATGAGATCTGTGAATAGCTTCAAAAATTAATTATGGTATGGTGGAATTGTTACTGTGCGATGTGAATCGTGGAGCAGGCACATGATCTCGGCTAAGCATTTTGGTATTTGGTATATAGTTATATGTGGCCAAGAGTCAGGTGATGAGGGTGTCATTTACTTTGCGAATACCATATTAAATTACACAAATGATGACAAACGGTTAGCCAAGAAAGGCTTCACCTTAAAAGGACTAAAGGTGTGCAGATAGCAAAAAATGACGCTAAGGGGTGTGCATATAGTCATTCTCTTTATTTAAGGATATAGCGCTATTTCGAAACCACTTCATCGGCTAATAAGATTAGACGTTCTATTCGAGTGGTCAGCGAATTACGAGTAAGCATTCTAAATCCTAAAAAAGAAGTTAGTTAGTGCTCTAATTCTCCGGCACTACGATCCGGTTCGACAAACTCGAGTTAAGAAAGACGTATCTAATAATAGAGTTCTAGGAGTAGTACTTTCCTAGTATTACGAGAAGGAAGATTTCTGGCACCCAGTAGCGTTCTACTCGAAGACTATACAACCCGTAGAACTAAACTATAAAGTACGCGCTAAAGAGCTCCTCGTAATCGTCCGTGCCTCATAGGAATAGAGACCCGAGCTCTAAGGTCTATCCCCGAAGGATCGTTTCGAGATCCTCACTAACCATCAGCCACCTAAGAATTTAATAATAACCCGAAAATAAACCAGCGATAGGCGAGACAGAGTGAATTCCTATCTTAGTTCCGGTTTACAATCAAATACCGTCCGGGAAGAAGAATATTGTTGCTGATATCCTATGACGGAAAGAATCTCCTTGTATAGATAATAGACGATAGTTTATGATGCTTCCGAAAGACTATCTTGAAGAGGGAATCTACCTAACTTATCTAGCTCCTATTCACTTAGAAGAAACAGAGACAATTAGGATCGTTAAACGGATAAAGGAAGCTAACCGCCAGAGCTTAGAGTTAGTTAGACGAATTACGCTAGATAGTGCGAGACAGAAGAAGTTCCCGATAGACAATGTTAGATAGGTTGCTCCTTTACGAAGGACGACTTAAGGTCCCTAATGAAGGAGACCTTTGTGCCTATCTACTTGATAAAGTACACCGTTAACCGCTAACCGTATATCCTAACGGCCCCTGAAATTTTTTTTTCAAAAAACTACGGACCCCCGCAAGCGAGGGTCCGCCATCCATTCGTAGGGGATCACCCAAACATCGGTTTTTTCATACATTTTACTACAACCACCACTGACTACCTTTTTTTGTAGCAAAATAATTATTTAAAAATAAGAAACAAATTCGATGGCAAATTTAATACTAGAATACAAAGTTGTAGATCCCCACGACGTTTTTTGGCCCTTCCATGCTTCCTGATTTCAATCAACACCTTCTTCCACTTCCGCTTCGTTTTTTTTATCGGCTTTTTCACTCAATTTGTACTCTTTTCGTTTCATCTCTTTGACTTGGGATGAATGAATAATACCGGTAATACGTAAATGACGACGAGATACGTCGTATCTAGCGTGGAGTGCCCCCATAATAGCTTGTGTGGAATCGAATTTTCGTTGTAGCTGAACAGCTAATGTTGCCTAGGCCTTAGCCCCTTTCACAAGCTTTGCTAGCCCCTCTTTGAAGCGCTGAGTGGTAGGGTTATATTTATTAAGCCGTAGGCTTATCCTTCTCACTTTTTCGGCGGTTTTTAGAGTGCTAAACTCGGTGTTTTGTGAGGTAGTTGATAGTGTAGTTGACCGGGGTAGATTTTCATCATATGGGTCGTACGACTCTAATTCATCGGTAATAAGCTTAGAGTAAATTTTTAATAGGCCAAAGGCCAGTTAATTTTAAAACCAAGCTTAATTGTATATAGGCGGATGGATGGTTTTGCGCCTAATTTCGCCAATTGAGTGTAGGAATTTATCCTTTAAAAATTTGCGGTATCTAGTCATTGTAGCCGCTTCAACTGCCTCAATATACTAGTGCTTATATACGCTAAATACGCCGACATCAAGAGGTTGTAGTATATGGCTTACATACGAGAGTAAGAAAAATTGTAGATGTCTGTCTTGTTGGTAAATCCTATGCTCAGTGATAACCCGCTCGTAGTCTTTAAACCACCTCTCAACCACTGATTTATCAAGTGCAGCACTTCTTTCAACATCAAGAGCTCGCGAGCGTCGAACATAGTACTCAGAATGACGTTTAAGAAAACGTTTTAGCCAATGATCGCTAGTTTCAGGGGGTTTTTCGCGGCTATCAGGGTGGGTTTGAAAGTGATCTTCTTCGAGAATTGAATCGGCTGCCATAGTAATTTGACGGCGGTTTCTTGATACTCCGACCGCGTCAAAGTAATCAAAGTAATCACATAAAGCCTCCTATATAGGAGTAACGGCCATTGGGTTGTCGTTGAAAAGGCGATTTTCCACCTTTCCATCGTCGTCGTAGCCGGCTCTCGGAAACCGCGAATTCTCGCGCAGATTTTGCAATATTAGGTTTAGATTGATTAGAGAGAGAGTCGATTGCTTTTTAAATCTCAATCTCTATCTCTTCATTGGTTTTAGGCATAGTGGGCGGCGTGGTAGAGGATAAAAATCAAAATGATAAAATTGGAAAAAACCGACGTTTGGGTGATCCCCTACGAATGGATGGCGGACTCTCGCTTGCGGGGGTCCGTGTTTTTTGAAAAAAAATTTCAGGGGCCGGTGAGGATTAAGAAACTGAAGAAACTAGTATCTATAAGATATGACTGGTATAGATAGTTAACTGACGTAAAAGCGATACGTTGATAACTGTCTGATCTATAAACCTACGAAGACCTAGAGAGATCGAACACCGGGATTGTTAGGGCCTCTACTAGTTCCTAAAAGTTCCTAGCAGTATATCTCGATCGATTTCCGATCATTTCCAAAGGATCGTTATGGCTATAATGCTATCCTTATTGTGGTTAACCGACTAAGCAAAAGACCAATATCTATCACTTGTCACAAACATACGAACGCTAAATAGATGGCCCGACTATTTGTTGATTATGTTATTCGAATCATAGGGATTCTAGAGACAATTGTCTCCGACCGTGGAGGTTAGTTATCTCCTAATTCTAGACCGAATTTTGTAGGATCCTTAGAATCAAGAGGAAACTATCAACGACATTTCACCCCTAGACGGATAGGTAGAGTGCGATCGTAAATCAATATATGGCCTAGGGATTACGGCCGTACGTTAGATAAAACCAGGATTACTGGTCAGAAATCCTACCAATAGTTGATTTCGCGGCCTCGATTCTTCCCTAGGACACAACGAAGAAATCACCTTTCTTCGTGGAAAGGGAATATAAACCTTCCATGACATTAGATTGGAATGACCGAGGGATAGTGACTCCTAACGAGTAAGACGCGGTATAAATGCTCTCAGAGTTGCAAGATATCTAGACTGAAAATAAAGAGCAAATCACGAAATTATAACAGGTATAGATTCGATAAGTAGATAAGCACCGACGGGAAGAGGATTTTGGGGTTAGTGACTTAGTGTTCGTTACAACAAAGGACTAGCTTCAGGATCGGCCAAGTAGAAAGCTTTCACACCTAGCCAGTGGACCATACAGGATCATCGAAAAAGTAGGCAATTCCTACAAGATAGATCTACCGGGAGCGATTCGAGTACACCCCATCTTTAATCCAAGTAAGTTGCGAAAGGCAGCCACAACGGAGCCCTTGGAAGGACAGCATATGGATTCGCCTCCACCGGTACAGGTTAGAGAGACAGACAATGGTAGGTCGAGAAGATTTTAGGTGTCAGAACATATTACCGGAAGCTACAGTACAGAGTGCAGTGGTTAGGATATGACCTCGATCTGTAGTGGTATCCTGCCTATGATATGAAACAAACGCCAAGAAAAGTACAGGAGTTCCATGCGCAGTATCCTGCAAAGCCCGGTCCCCCTATGCGTTTACAGGAATGGTTAGATGCGGATGAAGAAGATCGAGTTCTCGAGGACCATATTGATGATGACAACAAGCCAGCATTCAGGGACTGAATGCAGTTTTAGTCGGGGGTTATTTGACGATCTGGGAGGATTTCTGCCGGAAGTTTCCGCCTTATAAAAGTTTGCACTGTTTGTCTGACGTGGCAGGACCCCCCAAAGGTTCCTGTCTCGCAGGTTTCTTTCTTTCTTTCTTCTTCTTTCTCTGTACTTGATGAAATGCACTCTTCTGTTTAAAGAACTGGCTGGTAACACTATCTACCGGTATAGCCGCCGTTAATACCTAGTTAATAGTGACTCGACCTTCGCTAACTTCCTATTTTATCTAGTAACGATTAATATCTAACGTATTCGGTAAGCAAGCTGGCCATGTAAGCGAGCTGGCCACCCCAACCAAAACGCGTCCATGAATTAGATCTTAGTTAGTTAAACCACCCACCATGCCACCAATTCGTACTCAATCCTCTCGAAATTCAATAGAGCAGGAGGGTATGATCTTACTAGCTATCCAGGCTTTTAAGAATCAAGAAATCTCTTCAATTCATGAAGTGGCGCGCCGTTTTAACGTCCCATGATCCACCCTTTCTACCCGCCAAAATGGTATACAACACCGCGCGATTTCTCGCGCCAACTCTTATAAATTGACCGATGCTGAAGAGTAATCTCTTAAGAAATGGATCCTCTCTATGGATTCTCATGGATCAGCCCCCCGGCCCTCTATGGTACAAGAAATGGCAGATCTTCTTCTTCAAAAGCGTGGGATTACCCCGGTTCTTTTGGTCGGCGAGAAATAGGTATATAACTTCGTGAAACGGCATCCTCTCCTATCCTCCCGATTCTCGAAACGATATAACTACGAGCGTGCGAAATGCGAAGATCCTAAAATCATTGGGGAGTGGTTTGATTTGGTTCAAAAGACAATCCTTCAATTTGGAATCGACCCTAATGATATCTATAACTTTGATAAGACCGGGTTTGCAATAGGATTGACGTTAACTGCGAAGGTTATTACGAGGAGTGAATGTTACGGTCGGAGGCCGGTTTTACAACCTAGAAATCGTGAATGGGTGACGGTGGTTGAATGTACGAATGCTTCTGGGTAGGTGCATACTCCGTGTATAATTTTTAAAGGCAAAGTCTTTATAAATTCATGGTTTAACAGCCTCCTAGAGAATTGGCGCTTCGGAGCAGCTAGTTTAGTACCATTTGCACCCAACCGAGTGTTTTCAAAGCTTAACATTCGGCTTCGAACCCCAACTCCCCCAGCGAGCCGGGGGAGTGAATCAAGCCGGAATTTTACCCCAAAAACCCCCTTTACGGAGAAAGAACTACGTCGTCAAGCTTCCTCAATCAAAGCTTTTCTTAGTACAAGATCTCGAAGCCCACCTAGCCCGTCAGATCGTGCATTAAACCAGCTTGTAAAAGGCTTTCGTCTTACAATGCAAGGTGCTATCTCACTCGCCAAAGAAAACATGGATTTACGCGCCGCCAACGAGAAGTAGAAGCAAAAGCGTACTAGATCCCGGAGGCAGATACCCACTGAAGAAGACCTCTCAGTTCAAGAAGCTTCTCAATTGATTACTGAGCCGGTGGAATCAATTGAAGCACCTCCTCCCCCTCCACGAAGAAGCCCTTCGCCGGCTTTACAACCACGTACGCGAATCCCGCCAAAGTGTAGTGGTTATGGAGAAATAGGACACAAGATTAATAGATGCCTACCTAGATAGATGATTTAGTATATTTAATTTGATGGCGTTTTGGTTGATATAAATGCATTTTAAATTAGGAGGTTGGTTGGGGTGGCCAGCTCGCTTACATGGCCAGCTCGCTTACCGAACACGTTATATACCGAAGCTTTATATAAGTACCTGCCCCTTCCTTCGTAAGTAAGTCGATAGTTTACTAGTTATTATATATTATAGAGAGCTAGTAATCTAGTTAGAATCCTAACGAATTTAATACCTAGCGCTACTATTGTTTATTTTTTCCTACCTCTACTAAGGTAAGAAGCTCTACTTCGGTAGTTAACGTTATAACTATCTTTTATTTCGTCGCTTTTTAGGCTATAGGGCCCCTAAATAGCTTATAAAGGTACACATCCGAACTCTTCTAATCGCGGTTATCTCTGAAGGTAAAGAAAATTAACCTCTGGATCTAGGGGCCAAATACCCCTAGATATAAAGGATGACCTGATTATCCTTTGGGTAAAAGCTTGGGATCGTACTTCTTGAAATATCCGGAAGGAATCTCTCTTTTTTGCTTACGCTTCCACCCTATAGAATAGCCTTATTATTCGCTATACGAAAATGATGTTTTAGGCATTGGAAAGATTGACCATCTAGCAGCTAGCAAAGATTTGTTATATAGGGTAAGAAAAAGACTGGGAAAAAGAAATGCTGGTTATAAAATTCAATGAAATTGATGGTATGTAGGATCGATGATTATCTATTAAAAGAAGCCTCGGCCGACCCTTTTAAATTAGGAGTTTCGTTGCTTCATACAATGAATAAAGCTATTGAAAAGCAGTTTCATCGTCGATCTAGCCATTAGGTGTAGACTTAATACGAAAATTAGGGGTTTGAATATTTTCGTACCATTCATCTATACAAAGAGCCCTTAGGTAGAAAACAAGGTAGCATAACCCAACCATCGGCATTAATACATTCAATACCGGTAATTGATTCCTTTTGACCACTAGTTCGTTCGGTCAGCATAGTAGCCAGTTTCAACCCAATTAAAGATCTTATGGGGTCAGAATTGATTTTAAACAACATACGGAGGCTGTTAAACCAAAGTAACATTGGGCCGTATTGCTCCCTATCAACCCTCACTTTTCGGCCATTTATGGGTTGATATAGGGTATCTCAGGTGGTAATCTTTGCATATAGCTGTATACCCACATTGGGCCTACTACCTAATCGTTGCCGGCGCGTTGTAGAATTGCATCTGCAGTCTTTTCAATGAGGGATGGGGGTATCCCTATTTGAGACATATGTAGGGTATCGATCCAGGTTTTGAATGCCCTTTCCTGGATACGATTTTAGGATTTTTGGCTTGACGAGATGCATTGATGCCCTTTGAAATTCGATCCTCGAGAGTTTCAATTTGATCGGCCATCGTGGTGGAATGTGAAACGCTAAGAAAGTTGATGTGAACTTGAAAAATTATCGTTGAGTGGGGCGCACCAATACACGAAGGTGTGTTGGGCGCTTGGCACGATTATCGCCATAGTAAAAAACACTGCCCCTCAACCACCCCAGCCACATAGTACTTCTCTGCTCGGCCCCATATTAATTGAATGCCTTTATAATTAATTATGCTTCAATTTTATGCCTCCAATAAAATCACAAAACCTATATAGGGTTAATAAATTAGGGTTAGCCGAGTGTCCCATACGTTGTCAATTAATTTTGATCCCCCATTGTAAAAGCTTCATTTTTGTACGATATTTTTGTATGCCTTTTTTACATACCATTCTTGCATACAATATAATATATATGGCTTCCACTGAGTATACCCTGGCTGCCGCCACCGAGTATACCCTATTTCACTGTGTGGGACACTCGGCTAACCCTAATTTATTAGCCCTATATAGGTTTTGTGTTTTTATTGGAGGCATAAAATTGAAGCATAATTAATTATAAAGGCAATAAATTAATATAGGACCGAGTCCATATATATAGAGCTAAGTTAGTGTAGCTAATGTGGTTTTAAAGGGGGTGTTTTTTACGATGGCGATACTTAATAAATGACACTTAGGCTGAAAAATTGGTGCCAAGGCAGTCTTCACCTCATTAGGTTAGACTGCTGTGCCAGTAGTAAAACTGCATGTCCCTTTAAGATACTATTTCAAAGCACTTTAATACCTCCGATAAGGGTAAGCTTTAACGATACATTTTAATCAATATTCACTATACCGATATCAACGGGATAATATATTTATTATAAGCCAACTATATTAATAAAATCCTTACCCGCTTCACTCTCTAGAATTGTAAACCAGTGGCTACCCTAAGAGATGAAAAGCTACCACTGCTCCCTTTTAAGGACACTGCGATAAAAGGATCGATCCTTAAATATTAAACCAAGATCGGTGTACTAATCTAGCTAATAGTGTCTACTAGGCTATATATCTCATTTGCTATTATTAAGCGAGTTTGACTATTTGCACACCCCCTAGCGTCATTTTTTGCCATTTGCACACCTTTAGTCCTTTTTAGGTATAGCCTTTCTTGGCTAACCGTTTGTCATCATTTGTGTAATTTAAATGGTATTCGCAAAGTAAATGACACCCTCATCACCTGACTCTTGGCCACATATAACCCTATACCAAAATGCTTAGCCGAGATCATGTGCCTGCTCCACAATTCACATCGCACAGTAACAATTCCACCATACCATAATTAATTTTGAAGCTATTCACAGATCTCATTTTGTATCCTGCAATTGATCACTTAATTTACATATTCCTGGCCTGGTTTGACTGCCTCGCTCCCCGATAACCCCCCCCCCCCCCCCCCCCGAGAACCCCAGGGTAGCTGTCTACTTGTTGAGCTCGGTAAGGCCTCTTCTGGGGTGGCAAATCGGTCAATCGGGGGAGGCGATTCCCATGGTTCATATACTTCGGTAGGCAGGGGAGGAGTATTATAGTAAGGATCCATAATGAGATCTGTGAATAGCTTCAAAAAATTAATTATGGTATGGTGGAATTGCTACTGTGCGATATGAATTGTGGAGCAGGCACATGATCTCGGCTAAGCATTTTGGTATAGGGTTATATGTGGCCAAGAGTCAGGTGATGAGGGTGTCATTTACTTTGCGAATACCATATTAAATTACACAAATGATGACAAACGGTTAGCCAAGAAAGGCTATACCTAAAAAGGACTAAAGGTGTGCAAATGGCAAAAAATGACGCTAAGGGGTGTGCAAATAGTAATTCTCTTATTAAGCTTGCAAAGTATACTAAAAGTCTAGGTGAAATTCACTTCTAGGCATTGAAACGGGTGTTTTATTACCTTACCTGTATAAAGCTCCTTAATATTTCATTTAATACTAGTGTATAATAAGTAGCGGTATCTAGCTATTGCGATACCGACTAGGTAGGACCACACAGTGAAAAAGGCCTTTTAATATCTAGTTTTCTATTTAAAATGGCTCGTGGAGCTATTTCCTAGACCTCAAAGAAGTAACCTTATATTACTCTCTATACCACAGAGAGTGAATATATAACTAAAGCACTTACTATATAGGAAGCAATCTAGTTAATCCAGCTACTTATGGAGTTTGGAATTGATAGCTTTCTTATTAAACCTATTCCTATCTATATAGATAACAATAGTGCGATTGCCTTAGCGTCGAATCTAGAGTTTTATGCAGTAACAAAATATATCGCTATTCGGTATCATCGCCTTCGCGAGTCACCTTTACAACCATCTGCGAAATAGGGGCACCTTCGAGAAAAGGCTCCCAGACTCCCAGACTGTCTCTATTCTAATCGCTTAACCCTTCCGGTGACCCTCCCATCATGGCTGGTCCATCCACCCCCGACCGTCCCATGGACGCGCGAAATGCCGAATACACTCGGCCCCCCGACCCCCCCTCCCCTACCAACCTCAACACGCGCGCTGGAAAACGGATGAAAGCACCAAAAGGCCAGCTGCCCCCCGGTCCTCTCCCAAAAGGTGCCAGCGCCACAACCACAACCGTGTCCGCCTCTGCTGCCATCACCGAGCGGCTGGACGCAAAGGCCCGAGAGGCCAAACTCCTGAGGGAGGTCTTTGAGACCTTCGCCAAGACGGTTGACACCTTCGTCGCCTCTTGCAAAGACGACAAGAGAGTCATCGCACTCGAAATTAGCTCCCAGGTGGTTAATTTCATCTCTACAGCCTACTTACTTTGCGAGCACCGACGGCAACGACTTCGTCCCGATCAGGGCCCGAAGCGACCCGGCGACAATCTCCTCCAAAAAACCCACAACCTGGGCGGGGATCGCCCAGACCCCGAAAAACTGACACCGAATCTTAGGCAAAGGGCACCCACCGGGTAGCCATATCCGGTAAGGCCGCCCCGACGTCGGCCCGGAGTGGGTCAACCCTCACCTCCCAACAAAGAGACGACCCTCGCATCCTGGTAGTCCTAAAGCAGGAAGACCGCCTTGCTCGCAAGGAACCATATGCGATACGAAAACAACTCGAGAGTGCCCTCAAAGGAGTCACACCTCACACCGACATTCCTAAGATCACCCGCACTGCCACAGGGTGGGCGATGACGCCCGGCCCCCTAGCCCGCCCTAGCCTCATCACTGAACAGGGGCTCAATGCCATCAAGGACGCACTAAACGCCCATAGCGTTAAAGTCCCTCAGAAATGGTACAACTATGCGGTCCCCGGAGTACCCCCCTCGATACAAGCCTGGGACGGCACCCTTATCCAGACCGGCTCTGTGATTGAAGATGAGGTCTTCGCGCAAACGAAGCTTAAGCCAGTCAGCTGCCGTACCTCGAGGCATGGAGCCAGCCCCACCAACCACAACATCACCTGGGCGATCTCTTTCCTCAGCCCAGTTGCCCCATTCACGCTCTTCAGCTGCTGCAGCGTCGCCAGGGCCATTCTAAAGAAGCCGCAGATCCAACACCATAATCCCGGCTGCCAAAGCTACTGTCACACAGCCCGGTGCAATCGTACCCCCCGCTGCTCGAACTGCGCAGCCCCAACGAACGAGCATAACGGCCCCGCCGGGGCTAATTGCACTAACCCGGTTAGATGCGCCAACTGTCACGGCCCACGACCTTCAGGGCACACTGACTGCCCAGTCCGCCCTTCTCGCACTGCGAAGGGAACACTTAGCTTCCCCTCCCGAGCTGAGGTTGATAAACTCCGACGATACGGCGACAGATGGTATAGAGATGCCCACTCTACACCTACTCCACCACAAAACGAGGACACCCCCCCTACGGCACCCACCAGCAAGAGGAAAGTCCTCCGGGTCGGGGAGGATGGTTTCCAAACTGTCACTAGGCCGTCCAGGAAAGCAGCCTTTAAAGGCGACTTCGCGTCGACGTCGCTTAGGGGAAACAACGAGTCCCCACCTAGCTCCCAAGTCTCTATCCCGTCACAAGAAATGGACGTCGACAACAGCACATCCGCCTCGTCTGAATGATAGTACACCCTAATAGACTCAGACGCGCGCGGCGCGTACGACCCTCGGTCCCACGGGAGGTCCTAGTCTTCTGGGCCAACGTCCGAAGACAGACGGCGTGTCACACAACCGCCCTCCAACTTGCTTACGAATCCGCATGCGATGTGGTCTGCATCCAGGAGCCCTACGTCTCTGCTCCAACAAAGAAAACGGGACACCCGGCATACGACTGCTACGCCCCGACCGACGAATGGGATAGCTCTGACCCTACCTCCTTCGAATCGGAGAGACCACGAGTTCTTACCTACGTGAGGAAAAACTCCGGCCTCAATGCCCAACAACACCGGTCTAGCCAAGACCGAGATGTTACGGACCTACCCGTCACCAATCAGTGGTGACCCACCGGGTACACAGATGGGCCACCGAGAGCCAATCAAGCAACCACGTGATCACAGGAGGAGTATATCCCTGCACGGGGTAGGATATACTCAGAGGGGTCGATCTACCCCGGGGTGTAGGATATACCCCAGGAGCACTGGCGACCCCAGGAAGCGAAGGATATATAAGGACACTCTCTCATGTACTTAGTTTAGTTCTTCGTCTTCAATCATACATTGTTACTTGTGTTTACCTTACGACCTTGTTGACTCACTTACTATATTATCACTTGACAACACCTACGAGCAGACCAATACTGCGGTATAGATCTACTCGGCGCTCTACCTGGCATCGTTCCTCGATACCCTCAAAAGGACTTAGGCTGGAATAAGACTGTGCGCAGCAACAGCTCGGTTGAGAGGCAGATCGTTGACGTTGGAGGATCAGCACAGGCAAGTATAATCAGGGAAGCTTCTAACATAACTGTGACCAGTTAGGCAGTGCGTAACACGAGACCTCCTCTGGGTCAATGTCAATGGCTTTCTCATACTCAATATCTACCGCCAACCGACCACAGACAAAGTCATTGACTATGTAACCAACCTCACCCCCTCACAGAACTCCCTAATCGGGGGGGGGGGACTTCAACGCTAGGAACGAAGCCTTCGAACCCGGCGTCGCTAACGCTAACCGCGGAGGCGAAATTGCACAATGGTCAAGCGACAGCGGCCTTGATTTCATCGGAGAACCAGGAGTGCCCACTCACCAGGCGGGACACGTTCTCGATCTCACCTTCTCCAACATACCCTACGCCTCGACAGTCTTCAGGGAAGACCTCGCCACCGGGTCTGACCATGAGTCCCTCGTCACTCGCATCCCGGGTCGCGGCAGGGTCCCCCTCGAACAATACAACTATAGAGTTCCCGAGTCTAAGCTACCAAAAGTGTCTTCCCTCATCGGGACTGGGATCCGCTCCCTACCGGACCCAAGCAGCATCGAGACCCATGATCAACTAGACCAGTTCGCGGCGACTCTCACAGCACTTTTCCAGGACGCTATAAAGACAGCCGGGTCCCTGAACCGCACTCATACCTTCACCACCCCGTGGTGGACCTCCGAATGCCAAGCCAAGCGCCAACAGTGGCTAGGCGTAAGACACACGGATCCAGAGAAGGCTGACACCGCTAAAAGAGCTTTTCTCTCCTGTGTACGCTCCTCGAAAAGGGCCTACTGGAGGGACCGCATTGACAATATCAAAACGGACTCTGACCTATACAATATCATCAGCTGGCATAAATTGGGCACCGACCTTAAGGCCCCTCCTCTTCTCGTCGATGGCCTCCCTGTGGAGGACACTATGGAAAAGGCGGAGACCCTACGCCGCGCAGTCCTTGGCCGTTTTAGCCCAGACGACGACCTACCAACGGACCCTATCCCTATCACCACAACCTCCAGCCTTCCATGGCTACAATCTGTCACTATGGAAGAAGTTGAGGCTAACACAATTGGCGTCTCCAGCACGTCGCCTGGCACAGATAGGATAACTGTGCGCCTACTCAAAGCCTGCTGGGAACACCTCAAAGACATAGTCCTCTCTCTGTTTAACCGATGCCTCGCCCTCTGCCACATCCCCCTAGCCTGGAAGGTCGCGGAGTTGGCTATGATACCCAAGGTCGGCAAGAAGGACAAGTCCTCCGTGCGCTCCTGGAGACCGATCGCCCTCCTATCCTGTCTCTCTAAGGGACTAGAACGAATCGTCGCGAAAAGAATTGCCTGGACTGCCCTCACCCACGGCGTCCTCAGCCCCCAGCATGCGGGGGCTCTACCCAAACTTTCCGCCACAGACCTAGTCGCCTCCTTCACCCACGATGCCGAAATGGCACTCTCACAGAACAAGCAAGTCACCCTAGTCACGATGGACGTCCAGGGTGCATTCGATGCCCTCCTCCGGAGACGACTTCCCAAGCGCATGGGCGAGCAGGGCTGGCCACGAGAACTACTACTTCTTGTGGACAGCTTTCTCACCGGACGCAAAGCCCGCGTCCGGCTCGAAGGCTCAACCACCCCTGAGTACAACGTGGTCTGCGGAACCCCCCGATGATCCATATCACTAGACATCGAGGGGACGAGTCCCCTTCAATTGTAGTCAACGACCGGCTCACCATCGACCCCGTTCAGGCCAAGAAACCAGGATACGCACCCACTCTCCGCTGGCTAGGAGTCTTTTTCGATAGGAAGCTCACATGGAGAAGCCACATTCTCGCCCGGGCGGGCAAGGCACGCGCGGTCGCCCAACATATCCGCAATCTGGCCCGCACGACCTGCGGCCCGCCCGCGAGCTCACTTCGCAAAGCAGTCATCACCTGTGTTATACCCTCTCTAACGTTCGGAACTGAGGCCTGGTATGGCGGCCGGAATAGGCCCGCAAAACAGGCTAGTAAGGGCACCGTCAGAGCCCGTGTTGGCTGGCATATCAATGTCATCGAGTCAACCCTGGCACTCGCCATCCGCGGCGTCCTCCCTGTTTGGCGCACCACACCAACTTCCTCGCTTTTTAGGGACGCGGGAATCCCGTCTGGATACGCCACACTTGAAGAGGCGAAACTACGGTTCGCTCTAAGGCTTAACACCATCCACAAAGGTCACACCCTTGTCCGTCGGATTCGACCCCCGATGATCACCCGAGGCCGCGGCACCGGCACCCGCCAACCGGCAAAGACAATTATCCAGAGACTTGGGAGCATTCTCCCGGAAGTCCCAAGACCGACCCTCTCCCCCCCGCACTACTCACCGGGCTGCAGAACAGACCCTACAGGGGGTATAGATAAAGCGACCGCGTCTAAAGCTTTCCAAGTCTGGCAGGAATCACTCCCATCCACAGATATCTGCGTCTTCTCAGATGGCTCCGAGCAGTGGCAGGAGGGCATCAAGTACGTAGGCTATGGCTTCGTACTTATGGTAAACGGCACCCAAATCGACACTGGCGCTGGCGCTATCAACTCACGCTCTCATGTTTTCGACGCTGAAGCAATCGGAGCCTGGCGAGGGCTCGAACGGGCAATCGCGGTAGCTCCGCCTAGGTCGAAAATCTGACTCTGTGTTGATAGCACATCCGTTATCTGGTGTATTAGGGGGAATGCCTCTAACTCCTCGCAATGGGCATTTTTAGCCTGCCACCGGGCTATGGAACAGCACAATATCAGTCTCCGATGGGCCCCTGGGCACACTGGGATCGAAGGGAACGAAGCTGCTGACACCTTAGCCGGTGAAGGCGCGCTACGCGGTAGTGCTATAGGGATGGAAGCCGAACCCACGATTAGCGGGATCCGATCCATCTTCCGGGAACTCCGGAACGAGGCTCGCTTACGCTGGTGGGACACGGTCTCTCAAAAACTCTCCCAGTGGTACCGACGCTGGTCAGACACCTACGAGATTGATTCACTGCCGGAACTCGAACTCCGACGACCAGCGCTCC
This sequence comes from Penicillium digitatum, assembly GCF_016767815.1. Lineage (NCBI taxonomy): Eukaryota > Fungi > Ascomycota > Eurotiomycetes > Eurotiales > Aspergillaceae > Penicillium > Penicillium digitatum. The sequence continues at coordinate 502,620 of NC_089386.1, read as the reverse complement.
ACCGCTGGCTTGCCCTCCGCTCGTCGCATGGCGACTTCGACTGGTACCACCGCAAGTTCAACCACGAAGACGCCAAACTCGACTGCTCATGCGGCCGCCGAAAGTCACCAGAGCACCTCGCTCTCTGCCACAAAACCCAGAGGTCTTTCCGACACTGGCCAAAACGCCCCCCGACACCTCCAACCGACAGGATAGAGACAGTCGCCTACCTTCGCAGCCTAGACCCCAAGCAGTTTTTTGAACTACTGGAGCTCACAAGCTTCTACTCGCGGGTCTGCACGAGGTAACTCATTCATTTGTTTCCTCAACAAAGTCTTTTGGCACCCGCAAATCACACACCTGGACCCCCCGGGACCCTCACCCCCATGATGGCCGGCTCACACGTCGGAGACAGTCGTCACCAACTGGCTACTCAGCCCTCGCATTTACGAATGCATGAACTGCAATCTGTGGAGAAGGATCTTTGTATAGTAGAAACCATAGCATTCATTGCACGTCCCAATACCCCATGGGAGGCCGCGGGAGCAAGCGAAAGCTTGCTTCCTGCCGGACGTTAATTAAATCTACCTACCTACCTGCCTTCGCGAGGAGGTTGCCGCTGGTTATATTAAATTAGTCAAAATCCTGATAGCTAAAATAGCTACCGACGGTCTCACAAAGCCTCTCGGAAAAACGATGTTTAAGCGCTGGGTGACGTAGGTGGGTCTAATAACCTATAAAAGCGACCTATAGCCTTGATTTTCGATTTATATACAAAAATGGGGGGTTATTTCATGGTATAAACTGGTTTTTTTTATAGAGAATGGGGTGTTTCACTATATAGGACAACTAAGGTACTAGTCGTGGGGGGTGTAGAAGTATGTGAATATTTATATACTACTATATGCTCCTGGTACTTAATTTCCTATCTTGTAGATAGTTTCTCCCTCTCTCTTAACGCATAATAGGGATATTCCAGTGATATCTACACTTTATAGTAGAAACTGTAATATATCTCTATCACAAAGACTACATCCCGTATACAAGTTGCTACTATTTTTAGTAGTAGTGTAGGAGTAGTAACGACTACAAAGCCGACGTACACTCCTTATATGAAACGTAAAGAAAGCTCTAACCCTAGTAGACTCTCGAATTCTAAACGAGATACCTTGATAACAGAAGGTCGATGCCTTAACTATAAGGAGTAAGGATATATAACCTATAGTAAACACTGTTGGCACAGCCCGAATCTCTACTAGCACAGTCCTCTAACCGTATTAGGTTTAAACCCCCATGGCAGTCCATTTTCAATACGAGTGCAATTTCATATGGTATCGCCACAGTAAAAAACAATGCCCCCAACCACATTAGCCACATTGATCTGCTCTGTACACATACTAATTATGCCATTTTTACTTGCCAATTTTAATCCAATGAAAACGTCAATCAACATGCATTTTTTACCATGTAAACCAGAAATTAATACAGATCTCAGTGTCCCCGTCCCCGTCCCCGTTTCCGCCGTAAAATTAAATTAATTGACATCCAAAAATGAAGCTTTTACTATAGGAGATCAAAATTAATTGACGATAATTGGTATTCAGAGTTTTCACTGTGTGGGACGCTCGGCTAACCCTAGTTAATTAGCCCTATATAGGTAGGTTATGTGATTTTATTAGAGGGATAAAATTGAAGCATAATTATGAAGGCATTAAATTAATGTGGGGCCGAGCAGAGAAGTAGTATATGGCTGGGGTGGTTAGGGGCCAGTGTTTTTTTACTGTGGCGATACCATATGAAATTGCACTCGTATTGAAAATGGACTGCCATGGGGGTTTAAACCTAATACGGTTAGAGGACTGTGCTAGTAGAGATTCGGGCTGTGCCAACAGTGTTTACCATAACCTATAAATGTCCGAAGAAGAAGTTAACCAGTACTATTGCTATAGCCTACCTCTCTCCTCGTGTTATTGAGCTTAACAGTAATAAATATAGCGACCAGGGAAAAGTCGATACCTAGGTAGATAGATATATATATTCTTAAATCGGGGGGGGGGATGGCGTAAGAATCCTAAGGGGGCCCTGCAGCTTCAAGATCTCTTTGGCGTAGAGGTTTAAGAATAACCTCTGGATCTAGGGGCCAGATACCCCTAGATTTAAATGATGATCTTGTTGTTCTGTTCTTTGGGTAAAAGCTTCATCTCTAGCCGATTGAATGATCCGGAAAAAATCCCGTTTTTTGCTTGCACTTCCACCTCACATAACAATCTCATTATTCATCGTACGAAAATGATATTTTAGGCTTTGGAATGCTGGGCCATCAAGCGGTTGACAGAGATGTGTTGTATGGGGTAGAAAGAAATGTGGGATGATGGTTTTTTGTGTGCAAAAGTCGATAAATTCGAATGTAAGATGGGAGCCATGGTTATCCATTAAAAGAAGCCTTGGACTACCCTTCTTTACTAACTTAATAGTAGCTTAATGAAAGGAGAATAGCCATTGAAGGGCGGTTTCATCGTCAATCCAGCCATTGGTAGTAGGCTTAATTCGAAAATCGGTAGTAGTGATATTCTCATACCACTCCTCCATGTGGGTATTACCCTTAGGTAAAAACCATGGTAGCATCAACCAGCCATCCGCAGAGATACATTCAATACCAGTAATTGATTCCGACTGGCCTCCGGTAGCAATATAACTGGTTGAACGCGAGGTAATTACCTTACGTGCTTTACCTTCGCCAATTCGGTAGCCGGTTTCATCCCAATCGAAGATCTCGTGTGGAAGAAATTGGTGATGCTTCATAACCTGGGTAAGGTTATTAAACCAAAGAAGCAAGGCACCGTAATCCTCACTATCAACCCTCGATTTCTCCTTTAGATGTTGGGTGATATAGTTGAATCCAGGGGGTAGTCTTGTGATAAAGCGATAGGCCCAGTTGTGGCCGACAACCCGATCTTCACCAGCCTTCTTTAGAATGGCATTTGCAGCACCTTCAACCATCTCTGCGGTAGGTAATGTATACGCACTATCTAGGGATTGAACCCAGCTAGTGAGCGCCTTTTCTTGAATTGAATTTAGGGATCTGGTTATTGTGGCACGGTCGGTATAGGACTGACGGCCATGAATCCTAGCCCTAAGCCGATGGTATGGTACGTCAAATTCCCGCGCTAGTTGGGCGATGTTAGGCTTGTTAGCCTAGGAGAAGGCTTTGACTGCAAGCTAGATTTGGATTTCCATTTTTTTAGTTCGGTCTGACATCGTGGTGTGGTGTAAAATAGGTACAAAAGTGATAATAAATTGGAAATTTTGCGTTTGGTGGGGCGCACCAACTACCCAGGATGGGTGGTTGGGCGCTTGGCACGGTTATGTAGATAGTAGAGTATAGCGATAAGTTCCGATACTGATCGCTAATCTCGGAAAATACCTACTGCTATTCTCTAGAAACCGAAGCTAAACCTTCATTAAGCCAACATTGACCGATAAGACTGTCTTTTCGGCTAAAAAGAATCAAAGGTAAAGGACGATTATAAATAGGTAAACACTGTTGGCATAGCCCGAATCACTACTGGCACAGTCCTCTAGCTATTGTTACCAGCCAGTTCTTCAAATAAAGAGTGAATTTCAACGAAAATACTAAGTACAAGGAGAGAAAGAAGAAGAGAGAGAAAAAACTGCGAGACAGGATCTTTTGTGGGGACCCATCTCGATCCAACAATCAAACAATACAAACCTCGTCAAGACGGAAACTTCCGGCAGAGATCCTCCTAGATCGTCAGCGTGGTCCTCGAGGATTCGATCTTCTTTATCTGCATTAAGCCACTCCTGTAGACACATAGGGGGACCGGGTTTCGAAGGGTACTACTGAACATAGAACTCCCGTACTTTTTTCGGTGTATGCTTTATGTCACTGGCAGGATACCACTATAGATCAAGGTTATGTCCTACCTATTGCACTCTTTATTGTAGCTTCCAATAATGTGTCCTAGCGTCTAGGACCTTCTCGACTTCCTATTCGTCTGTCTCTCCGACCTATATTGGTGGAGGCGGATCCACATACTGTCCTTCTAAGGGCTCTATTGTAGCTGCCTTTCGTAATTTACTTAGGTGGAAGATAGGGTGTACTCGAATCGCTTCCGGTAGATCTATCCTATAGGAGTTTCTAACCTTCTCGATAATCTTACATCGTCCACTCGCTAGGTGCGAAAGTTTCTGCTTAGCCGATCCTAAAGCTAGTCCTTTATCGTAATAAACACCAAGTCTCTAACCCTAAAATCCTCTTCCTATCGGTGCTTATTTGTTTGTCGAATCTATAGCTGTTATAACTTCGTGATTTACTCTATAGTTTTAGTCTAGATATCTTATAACTCCGAGAGTATTTATTTATACCGCGTCTTACTCGTTAGGAGTCACTATCCCTCGGTCCTTCTAATCGAATATTATTAAAGGTTTATATCCCCTTTCTACGAAGAAAGGTGATTTCTTCCTTATATCCTATGGAAGAATCGAGGCCGCGAAATTAATTGTTAGTAGGATTTCTAACTAGTTATCCAAATTCTATTCGATACATAGCCGCAACCTCTAGGCTATATAATAATCTACGATCTCACTCTACCTATCCGTCTAGGGGTGATATAAAGTTAATAGTTTCCTCTTAATTCTAAGTAAGGATCCTATAAAATTCGGTCTAGAATTTGGAGATAAACTAACCTCTACAGTCGGAGATAATTGTCTCTAGAATTCCTGCAATCCGAATAACATAGTCAATAAACAGTCGGGTTATTTGTTTTACGTTTATATCCTTATAATAAGGGTTAGATATTAGTCTTTTACTCGGTTAGTTAACTATAACAAGGACAGTTTTATAGCTATAATTATCCTTCGGAAATCTATCGAGATATGCTACTAGGGTCTTTTAGGAACTAGTAGAGGCCGTAACAATCCCAGTTTTCGATCTCTCTAGGTCCTCGTACGTTTATAGGTTAGATAGTTATTAATGTATCGGTTTACGTCTATTACCTATATATACGAGTGATATCTTATAGATACTAGTTTCCTCAGTTTCTCGATACCAGGATATACGGTTAGCGGCTAACGGTGTATCTTATCAAGTAGTCGGGCACGAAGGTCTCCTTAATTAGGAACCTCATGTCGTCCTTCGTTAAGAAGCAATCTATCTAATAATGTCTATCGGGAACTGCCTCTATCCTACGCCATCTAACGGAATTTATCTAAATCCGAGCTCCAACAATTAGCTTCTTTTATCCGTTTAACGATCTCAATCGTCGCTGTTTCTTCTAAGTGAATAGGAGCTAGATAAGTTAGGTAGACTCCTTCAAGATTGTCTTTCGGAAGCATCACAAACTATCGTCCATTGTCTACACAAGGAGATTCTTTTCGTGATAGGACATCAGTAATAATATTCTTCTTCCCGAGACGGTATTTAATCACGAAACGGAAGGAAGATAGGAACTCATTCTATCTCGTCTATCGTTGGTTCATTTATCGGGTTATCATAAAGTACTCAAGTGACTGATGGTCAGTGAGGATCTCAAACGATCCTTCTGGGATAGACCTTTAAGTTTAGGTCTCTATTCCTATAAAGCACGAACAATTGCAAGAAGCTCTTTATCGCGAACTTCATAATATAGCTCCGCGGATTGCATTGTTTTCGAATAGAAGGCCACTGGGTGCCAGAAATCTTCCTATATAAAGTACTGGGAGAGCACCGCTCCTAGAACTCTATTAGATACGTCTATCTTAACTCGGGTTTGTCGAACTAGATCGTAGTGCCGGAAGATCGGTGCACTAACTAACTTCTTCTTTAGAGTTTGGAATGCCTTTTCACAATTCTCTGACCACTCGAACGGAATATCTTATCTTGTTAGTCGATGCAATGGTTTCGAAATAGCACTATATCCCATAATAAATCGTCGGTAGAAGTTGTAGAATCCTAAAAATGACTATACTCCCTTCACTGCGGTCGGTATCGTCTATGATTAAAATACACGAATCTTCTCAAGATCCACGGCTATACTATCGGTGCTCACAATAAATACAAGGAACCTAGTCTTCTTCACTGAAAATTCGGATTTTAATAGGGCCACTTATAACCCTACTTTCTATAGACAACGGAGTACTTCTCTAACCTATCGCTGGTGGTCTTCGACGTTCTCACTGTAGATCAAGATATTATCCACGAAGGCGACTGTATACTTGTCTAAGCATTCTCGAAGAATATTATTTATAAATCTCTAGAAGGTCGCTGGTCCGTTTGTTAAACTACATAGTGTCACCTTAGACTTAAAAGGATCTACATCTCGTACGAAATGTAGTAAGGTCCTCCGCTCCTAGTGTTAAACGAATCAGGTGGAAGCCTTACTAGATATTAAGCTTCGTATAGATCTTCGCCTTACTTATTCGTTATAACACCTCGTTAATTAATGGTAGGGGGTAATAGTCCCTTCTTTATAATTGCGTTTAGTCTCCAGAAATCAACATAGAATCGGGAGTCCTCTATTAGGTTTTCTTACTATTAATATTAGAGACTTATATAGCCTACCGCCTCACTTTGTCTTGATGGGCTTTTTCACTCAATTTGTATCCTTTATACTTCATTTCTTTGACTTGGGTGGAATTGATGATACCAGTGATCGGTATATGACGGCGAGAAGTGTCATGCCTAGCATGGCGTGCCCCCATAATAGCTTGTGTTTGGTCGAACTCCCGCTGTAGCTGGAGAGCTAGTATAGCCTGCGCTTCAGCCCCCTTTGCAAGCTTTGCAAGCCCTTCTTTAAAGCGCTTTGTGGTAGGTAGGATCGTATTGGTTTAGCCGGTAGCTAATCCTTCGAATTCTTTCAGCGGTTTTTGGCGTACTAAACTCGGTATTTTGGGAGGCAATTGAAGGTGTATTTGACTAGGATGAATTATCATCGAATGGATTGGATGACTCTAATTCATCGGTAATAAGCTTGGAATTAATAGGCCAAAGGCCAGCTAATTTAAACCCAAGCTTAATAATATGTGGCCGGAAGGTTTTACGCCTAATTTCGCCAATTGCGTATAGGAATTTATCCTTCGAAAATTTGCGGCATCCAGTCATTGTAGCCGCTTTAACTGCCTCATTATGCCAGTGCTTATACACGCTAAACACGCCGACATCGAGAGGTTATAGTATATAGCTAGTATGCGAGAGTAAGAAGAACAATATCATATTATTCTTCTCACAAAATTGTATAAATTGGCGTGTTAAATGTGATCCAAAACGGTCACATAAAACAAGCCTTTTTATACTAATTGTACGGCCAATTGTCCACTTATGGAATAGCTGAATCCATTGATATGCTAAAGTATCATTGATATAACCGGTATCGGTTATAGCTAGATACTCATCGCTATCAATAGCGTCAAACCAGCGTAGTAATACCTACCTAGCGCTTAGAACTATAAGCGGCGGGCAGACAAAACCATCTACTGAAACAGCCTCCAAAACTGTAACAGACTCTCGATTAGTAACTGAGCCGTTAAATAGCTTCTTTTTTAGGTGCCTTGTAATGATAAATTGGTCTCGTCCAACACCAATTTGAAAGCCGGTTTCGTCGAAATTGTAGATATCTTGTTGGCAAATCCCATGCTCAGTGATCACTTGCTTGTAGTCTTCAAACCACCTTTCAACCACTAATTTATCAAGTGCAGTAGCTCTTTCGATATCAAGAGCTCGCCGGCGTCGTACATAGTACTCAGTGTGTCTTTTCAGGAAACGTGATAGCCAGTGGGCACCAATTTATGGAGCAGGCGTAGTGGGATCGGTATGGTCATTCTCAAGAATTGAATCGGCAGCAATTGCAATTTGGCGTCGGTTTATCGATACTCCGACCGTGTCAAAGTAATCAATATAATCACATAAAGCCTGCTCTTATTCAGGATTGAGCTTCCTACCATTAGGTGCTCGTTGAAAAGGGGATTTTCCACCTTTCCATCGCCGGCGTAGTCGGTGCATAGGAACCGCGAATTCTCGCGCAGTTTTCGTGATATTGGGCTTTGTCTGCTCAGATAGAGAATCGAGAGCAAGCTGAAGCTGTTTCTCTGTCTTTATTGGTTTTAGGCATTCTTGGTGGTGTGGTTGACGATCAAAGTAAAAGAGAAAAATGTGAAAAAAAACTTGCATTTGGGTGGTGTATTGCAAATGGGTGGCAGACCCTCGCTTGCGAGGGTCCGTATTTTTTGAAAAAAAAATTCAGGGGCCGGTTAGTAATTAAGAAATTGATTGTATTGTATATTTGCTGAGCGAATCGAAGCAAAATGATTGAATTACTTGAAAATATAGAGAAAAAAATGCATAAATAATATACATCACGAGGTTAAGAAATTCTACTTACTAAAAAGGCCCACGGGCGCCTACGACGCCCAAGGCCTATAGGCCCTGAGGGTAGGGCCCGTCCATAGGCGTATCCATAGGGCCCATTCCCGCTTACATAAGGCCCGTGGGCAGTGCCCACCCGACCGTCCATGGGCGATGTCGCAGTCTACTAGTAGCGTTAGAAAGCCCCCCTCTAGTGTTACCAGCCAGTTCTTTAAACAAAGGAGTGCATTTCAACGAGAATACTAAGTACAGAGAAAGAAGAAGAAAGAAAGAAAGAAAGAAACCTGTGAGACAGGAACCTTAATGGGGTCCTGTCACGATCCAACAATCAAACAATACAAACCTCGTCAAGACGGAAACTTCCGGCAGAAATCCTCCCAGATCGTCACATCTAGAACCACTAAGAATCTCTAATAGGCCGAAACCTAACCTATCACCGCGAGTTAGTCTCTCCTCTAGACTTTACTTAGCTCCTTCTAGAAGGACCACTCTACTTACTAATTCTGATAGAAGAAATTGATAAAAACTTAAAATCCAATGGATTAAAAGAAAAAAAAACCGAACTCGTAGACAGATTCCTAGAAACTAATAAATATAATGGGTAGGTAGGACTATAGTCCTAGCCCGACGGCAACGCTAACCGCCTCCAAGAGGCGGTTAGCTAACTCCGTCCTAAGTATTATTCCATATCAAAAAAGAGAGACTATTCCCTAAAAGAAGTAAAAAAAACTTTCCTCCCGACAGGGACCATAACATAAGCTCAAACCCTAGCAAAACATCCCGAAACAAGAACAAGAAAAATTTAATCACTAGTAGTTCTGTACACAACAGGAACGCGATGACGTCCCTAATTCCCCACTTCAAACGTCGAGGTTGAATTTGTTAAATCCTCTACGGGGCCGAGCATATTCCATAGTGGTATATAAGATGGCGAGTTGTGATTGACCTAGACGCTAAGTTTGGATAGTTGCACCCTTGCGGCCCATTGCTTCTTCAATATGGAATCCAAAGACGAGCCGGTAGAGGTCACGAAGCCAGGAGTACTGGCCGCTTTGCAGCATTGCCTGGCATGCATGCGCGACATCAATGGCACCCACCCGGGCCTGCAGACCAGCACTTCTGAATGTCGGGTCAAACGCCACGACCTTTCTATAGTTCTTCAACAACGACGTCTGCCACGCCGCGGAGCCAAACGCATCCGAGGGAAGCGATTTCACAAAAGATGAGAGATTCTGCTTCCCGCCCCGTTGATAACCACTACTGATGGCAGCCTTGGTGATCAGAATCCTTAGTCGCGTGAGATTTTGATCCTCTGAGATGGTGGTCACCGTGTTGGCTGAGGATACTGTATGACCGGATGACCGGGACTGCTCCGAAATGCTGGATGCATTGGATGACCACTTGGTATGAGGCTTAGTATGCCCGTTCCCATAACCTAATACCAGTATATTTGGAATCAGAGCGTCGTCGGGTGAAGCCGTTGCAGTGTCCTCGAATATGGTGGTTGGAGTCTCGGGGTTGCCGAGCTGGCTCATTGGTTCATCACCGAGATCTAGCTCCGACTGCCGTGAAGTCTGATGAAATGTCTGAGAAAACGTGGTTTGACTCGGTCGAGGTGTTCCCCGATCCGAGTTCCGCAAACAATGGAGGGTCCAGCCCTCGCGGAAGAGATCGCAAAGCTCCCAGCAGGCTTGAACCGCAGATCCCAACAGCTCTTCATCGAGTGGCTTCTCTTCCCTCTTGCTCTGGCGAATGCTGAACAGCATCTCAGCTAATGTCCAACATGCACTCAGCAGAGAGTCTGTCTCCATGATGCGAGTGCGCTGCTTCATGAGACGATGACACAAAGTAATATAGAAATCCAAGGTTCTTTCGCGGAAGGCATCGGGAAGGTTCCGATCGTGAGTGTTGTAAAGATGGGTATTTAATTCAAAACTCACACGTAAGACCGAGTCAGATAGGTCGGTGTCGCGAATACGGGCTTCAAACAGCGCCTGACAAAAATCTCGACAGAGATCAAGAGTCGGATGGATTTGTAATGCGTAGTCGTCGTCTCGTGTGTCATAGAGCTTCTGGCAAAGTCTCCAACATGACCGCCATGCATCCTCTTGCATATCATTATTGTGGGACTTGAGTAGACGTTCTCGATGGATATAACTAAGATTGGCTAGCGTGTTGCATAGTGTCCAGCATTCGTTGAGAGCCGCTCCTAGGGCATTGATTTCGGCCTCTTTGCTGATTAGTCCTGGATTTAAATTAGTCACATTTGCTAGACTTAAAGTGCATTTGCGTTCATGGTTATACCTTCGGGGATATCTTTGGAAAAGGGTCAGCAAGGGCTATCATGAATCAAAGCATGACTTGAAAGAAATCAGCTATAGTACCTTGTAAGCTACTTGAACGATTGCGTCTCTCAAGTATTTCAAACTCATGTCTTGTTTGTGCACGTGGTGTCGCTCGCTCGGTACAATCGTTTTCGAGGCTGAGGGATGTTATCAATAGAGGCGGCGATTTTGGACTATTGCCGAACTGTATGGATAAAGGTCATTAGCGGCATATATGAACTGGCGAGGACTATTATGAAATGACCTTTCTCGGCCTTGTAGGTACATTTATTCTATCCGTTTGCTCATCAGAACTGACTGATCGCGACTGTGACTCCTCTGTGCCCTTGTAACTGGGCTGCATTGGCGCCTAGATAGACTCATCATTAGCCAACGCGGCAACAGTCCTAGTGGGATTCCTACAAAATCACCAAATCCTGGCGGAGCATGTATCACCGACTGCGGAGGTTCATCGTCATCCGATCTTGTGCTGCTTTCCACATGATTTTGGTATTCGGTTTGAATCTATTTAGTGTGAGCCCAACTGAAATACATAGCCCGCAAACTGAACATACTATTAGTTCTGACTGAGGAGCAACCCCAGATCCACGGAAAGGTTCAAAAGAGCTATCATCTCCGCTGGAATCATCGCAATCATTGCAATCCTCTTCATTGGCCTTGGCCCCCGATAAGCTGTTTATCAGCTCGGGAGCGGAGAAGTGGGCCCTCTCATTCCCATCGATGATCCCATCAGGAGACCTGTTTACGCATCAGCGGTGCTCTTAGGGAAACCAGTAGTTGTCTTACATTGCCGAGCGTGAAGAATAGTAAGCCGGAGCTGTGGAGTTGACGCGGTATGGTAGGACAGATGGCGGCGACCTGGCGGCCATGGCCAAATGTGCATGAGATATAAGAAAACAAAGCTCAACCAAGAGGGAGTAAAAAAAAAAGGACGATGGGGGGGGGGGGGCGGCGGGGAGCAACACTTGAGGGAGCTGAGCCCAGTCCCTAATCGCTTACCTAGCGCATACTACACGTGATGTTAGTTTCTTCAATACATCTTCATATTTTGGATGGTTAGGATGACAGAGGAGAAATATGTTATATATAGCGCTGAACTTGGAGTACCAATTTCACATTTACATTATTTCCATATGTGAACTGAGAGTTAATTGTAGAAAGAAAGGCCTCTTGAGCAATGTGCACCGTGAAGCAATTGCATAGATTTTATTGTTATTGTCATGCATCTTCGCCATCTGATTGGCTGTGACCGATGGAAGCGCTTTTGTCCTGGATGCGGTATAGTTCCCATGCAGCTCCCCTCGAAATGACTGGCCAATGGAGGTCAAGATGCATGCTCATCACGGCGCCTATTTGAGCCCTCGGGTAAGAATTTACGAAATTACGAAATTACGAACTTGCGAGTATCTAAATTCAAGAATCTAGAAACTGTTTAGATGCCTTTGGTTTGCGACAAGATCTACCCAACTCAGTAGAAACCTACAGTGCATGCCCATTAAACAGAAGATTAATTCATGCTAGGTATGCTGCAGATCTAAAATGGGTCTCCGGCTATTATGGTCATATCGGACGCGCCCAAGCGGGGAACATGCCCGTTTGTATCGGGCAAAACTGCTAGGGATAATTCATTCTATGAATAATTCGTGCGGAGTACTAGTCTACCTTGTCTATATGGTGTACATCTTTATGTTTCAGGTAACAAACAACCTGGTCATTACCATGAACATAACAATGACCCCAATGTCTGAGTCTGCTGGAGAATTGATTCACTCTGCAAGTCTGACAGCAACGACTATACTTCGAACCGACAGAGGGCCATGATGTATGAGAGAAACTGGCCACAACAGCTCAAGGATTTTTAAAGGGACAAAGAACAAAGCAGTAGCGGTTGAGCAAAGTCAGGGTAGGGTTGGGTTACAATGGCTGCTTTTACACTGTTGGTGAGTCAGACTGCAAGCCGTCGAGCTCTAAAATCCATTGAAGATGATAATAATCAGAACGCAGATACCTCCTTTGACGCCATATGTGTAGAGTGCAACGCCGCCCTTAATGCAAATACCAGAAGAAACACCGGTGAGGAACTTCGTCCCATCTTCATTGGTGCCTGGGTCACCCGTCGCATCTCAAACCATTTCACTGCCCCCAGAGAAATCCAAACCTGGCAGCACTTGAATATAGAGACCAAGCAAAAACCATTGACCTGATTATTAAGCTTAAGATGATGGTGTCTCTTCTTTTGCAAACTTCAGTATGCTCCCAATGTCTTCTGGCCGACAGAACGTAAAAAGTCGGCCTGAACTGGTGGTAGGGGGAAATAGGGGTTTGTGTGGTTCTCGACAGGAAAGCTTCGGCTTGAGTCGATGACAGGTTGACTAGCGTGAGAAATTGATTGGCCTATACTTGAGCCTTGGAGCGATCTTTCTCGGCAGAATTGTAGCTGTAAAAAATGAGCAACGGTAAATGAGATCCCAAAATAACAAGAGACATACCGGAGAAGTTTCTCGATCAGATCAACGTGGGTCATGATCATTCGCCGGCAGCAGTACCGTCTGCAGCCAAGCTGGTCCATAGCGTCACTGTGAAATTGTTTATTAGCCACAGACGGATGCGATAGACTGGAGACTGCTATACCCATCTGGAACACCGTCATCCAAAAGCTGCAGGTAGCGCTCCCAGAGGTCACCGACAACCTACATTCGGGGGTTTAGCAAAGATTATACATCACAGACTCAAAAACAGCTGCTTACCTTGCCACAAGAGAAACAACGGACGGGGATAATCATTTTGGCGACTCGACTGAGGAGATGACTTTGAGAATGAGAGAATTGAATAAAAAAGGTCGATTAGATGTGAATGATGTCGCTTTGAGCCAGACTTTTTTTTTCCCGCGAATATCGAAGGTCGATCTAACCCAATCAGGAGGACTGTAATTTTCTGCCAAATATCCCCGCTTTGACTTTACCTTGGGAAAAAAAAGTAGACCATGGATATCCCCATACCCAAGTCTTTGCACTTAAGTCTCTACAACTGTGCCCCAATTTGCAAGAACTGCGATTGTGTGAGCCGCACCAACTTACACTTATATCTTTCCTTTCTTTCTCTTTCTCAATTTTGTTTCACCCGCAAAAATGGCGGCCAATCAGTCAGCACGACAGCAAAAACGATCCCGGCTTAGCGATGCGGCCTCTGAGAAGTCAGCCCGGTTAAATGAAGAGCGGTCCAAAAGGCGCAGAGTCTCCGGAGTCTACGAAAACCAAAGTTTTCAGACAGTCGAGCCAACCGACGGTGTGAAGGAGGGTTCCAATGACGTTGTGCAGATACAAGATGCTGAGACAAAGCAAAAAAGCCTCGCACCGTGGTCTTTCTCACGTCCTGTTGGCGGTCGTTACAACAACCTGGATCCAATTCTAACCCACAATGACACGTGAGGACTCTTTCTGTAGAACAATAGTGAGACGCATTCTGACCTTTTTCTATCCCAGACATCTCCTGGTGGGACTTGACACGGCCGTTCAAGTATTCGCAACCTCAACCTCTCGCCTGTCACGCACATTGCAAATGGAGTCTGGCCAACAGATCATTGGATTCAGTATCTGCCCCGAGGACCAGGAAAGCCTCTACATCTTCACGTCTTCGGGCTCTACTAGCAAATGGAATTGGAGTTCCGGAAAGCGCATCGCACGCTGGGAGACCACCTGCACAACGTTTTCAACAAGCCTAGCCTCTGTGGGAAAAGAAGGATGCACAGCTGCCGTTTCATTTTCCATAATCTCACAAAAAGATGGAAAACGACATATTTCGATCAACACACTGGGGGACAAAAAGATCCAAGGCACCACCACCGCCCTAGAGACCAGCCAGAAGATCAATAGTATCAAGGTAACTCCTGACGGCCGAGTGATCATCGCCAGTGATGGTAAGCATCTTTTTGTGGGTGCTACTACTAGCGCAGAGCTTGAAACCCTTGAAACCGCCCAGTATGCCTGGCGCGAGGTAACCCTTCCTGTCAATGCTACTTGCTTTGACATCCAGATCCAAGGCTCGGAATCCATCGATCTGGCGGTAGGAGAAAGCGGCGGTTCTATCCTGATTTACCAAAATGTCTTGAATGGTCTCCTCGACAAGGATTTCAGCGATAAAAGGTCTTCGCCCAGGAAGTTGCATTGGCACCGCGGCTCTGTGAACACCGTGCGTTGGTCTAAAGACGGTATGTCTACTTACATACACATGTTTCCGAGAGAGAGTTTGCTTACATCTTATCAGGAAACTACATTATTTCGGGTGGCCAGGAGTCAGTCATGGTTCTCTGGCAACTGGACACTGGCCGGAAGCAATTCCTTCCCCATCTTTCCTCCCCTATCTGCAACATCGTCGTCTCTACCAGTGGCAGCTCATATGTGGTTAAACTGGCCGATAACTCAGTCATGATCTTGTCGACGAGAGAATTGCAACCTCTCACTACCATCACAGGATTGCAGTTGTGCCCAGATATGTCAGGCTCTGTGGAATCCTCAAAGGGATCCGTTGTGGCGAAATTGCACCCGCAGCAACCAGAGCGATTGATTGTGGCCGTCCCAGCATCCCACCAGCTTACTCAAAACCAGTATGGCTCTCAGCCTGCAAATGCGGCTGTGCTTCAGACATATGATATCCGCGTCAACACCAATATCTCCCGCCAAGCCCTTGCGCGAACCAATGCGACAACTTTGAGCGTCGGCCCTGAAGGGTCTCAAATCGTCGCACCCGATGTTAAGCACTTGGATATTGTGCATGATGCAAAGTGGTTAGCCACGGTTGATACCTGGGCCCCTCATCCTCAAGATGTGGAAGCCCTAGATCGCTCTGTGAATGCTAAATCCACCGCCACCCTTCGTCCGGAGGTCTTTTTGAAGTTCTGGAAGTGGGACGCTTCCTCTGATACATGGGAACTGGTCACTCGTGTTGACGGTCCTCATTTCTCCAAGAATCATCACTCAGCTGTACTTGGTCTAGCTTCTCGGCCCGGTGCCCACGAGTTTGCAACACTAGGTGCTGACTCTATTCTCCGCTTCTGGTGTCCAACTGCGAAATGTCGAAGTGGGCTGAAAGCCAAAGATCAAACAGATCAGCATCTGAACACGTGGAAGTGTCGTGGTACTGTTGACCTTAAGGGATGTCTCAATTCCACCGAAAATTCTCCTCTGGATGCGGCTTGTATGATTTTCTCCGAAGATGGCTCAGTGCTGGCCGTCTGTCTGCCGTCGACATCGGCTGCAAATGACGGTCTTGTTCTGCTGATTGATGCACACAACTGCTCTGTGCACTACCGACGCACCGGTGTTTTTCTTGGAAACCCCTGCTCAACAAGTTTCCTGGGAAGCCATCTGATCGTCGCTTCTACTCACTCGGTAGCTGTCTGGGACACAGTCGACGATATTGTCAAGACTATCCAGTCGTCAGAGTCTGTGGATTCGCCTGCCGGGACCTCACAGCTTATTGCCGTGAATGCCAGAACGAATTCATTGGCAATTGTTACGAGTTCGTCACACAAGAAACGACGTAAGGTCCGATTCCAAATCAAGATCTATGACGTCCCATCGTTCGAGGTAGTCTTCCAGGAAACCCTGCATACCTCCCCGGTTGCACTGCTCTCTGATGCTTATTCTGGTGATTACATCGTCGTTGATTCTGCAGCAACTGTGCAGCGTCTTGGCTGTCTGGGCAAGGCTTCACAGAAGAGCCACAACAATCAGTCCCGTGATGTGACCGGCCAAATTGACAATGGACTGGCAACTCTCTTCAACCGCGGACCGGAGAGGCTCCTCGCTCAATCTGACGACGTGGAGGACTTTTCTGCTCAAACAAAGGGACTAGCTAGTGTGTTTGGTGAGACTCCATCATTCTCCTTGCCAGCTGTTGGGGTCCTTTTCAGGAACGTGGTCCAAACACTCGGCTCTTAACTAAGTTGATGGTTGTGGTCCTTGGCGGTTTCTTATTCGGTGCACAGGTGTAGCGGTTGACAGGGATTTTTTGTTTTTAAATATTGGAACTGTGGACGGCGAAAAATGCAGTATATGTATATGGCCACCTTAGGTACCGCTCATAACTTCATGATCCATTTTTACTATTCAATTCATGGTGGTGTCGACCATCTTGTACTACAATGCGTCCTTGAATCTACGAGATTGATGGATCCCCAACCACCCAAGGAAGAAAGAACATTGTCTCTCTTATTTAGCTTGTTCCTTAAAGTAAATTTCCATTTGATATCCTTAAATGGGGGTAATAACGCTGTTTAGCAAAACCGAATCTACGCATGCCACCAGGGCAGGTAGTTCTCAGATCTGCCCCAAGGTGAATTCAAGCAACGCTTTCCTTCCGTGGACATGGGTCAAGTATGCATCCAATTCGTGATCATCATCGATTGAGAATGGAATATTATTCCCTTCCTCATCCCTGTCAATGCCCTCGATTCGGGTAATAATTGAATAGGGATACCTGGCGCCGATCAATTGCCGAAGCTCTTCCACGGTTCGTGTGGGTAGCTTTTCGAGCCAGGGTTTTTGGGTTGTTTCTTGCGACTGGTCTTTCGAACCGACCTGGAGCCATACGGGGGTATGTAGGAGTGTGGAGCTGAGCATGGGATCCACATATTCAAAGCCATTGCCTGCGCCGTGGTGTGGATTGGCTGAGAAGGATGGGTCATTCGCAGCCTGGAGTAGTGAAGGGTCAATTTGCATTTCGCCAATCTCAGTAGCCGTAATTGGTGCACTGGCCAGCGCCTGAGAGGCCAAAGTACTAATGCCATTGCTGATCTCGTTGCCTAGCATGCTGCCCATAGAGGAGGTTGTAGGTGTTCGGTTCCGAGACTCGGCACGTGCCGAGGATCTCTTACGTGCCGGATCTCGCTTAGTCTGGTCGTCTCGAAGTCTCTTCATGACATCCCGGCAGAGTACTTCCAGAGCCTTTAGTTTGTTGCCGTGATCTGGGTCAGCTGGCCCAGGCGCGAGTATCTGCTGAAGCAGCTCCGAGTTTGCAATCCATCGCTCTTTGAGCTCTCTCCAGTGTTCATCGCCGGCCTCTAACTTGCTTGTGAAATGATCCACCTTCAAAGTGTCGTAGAACGCATTTCGGATCTGCCGACTTTCTTCCGGGTTGATCCCCAGGGCATTCTTCGCCTCTGCGATTGTCATACGTCTCTCTAGAGTCCGCATTCGTTTCGTGACATCGGTGCATACAACATCGAGGGCAAGAGCCTTTGCATCGCGTTGAGTAGGATCTGTATTAAACACATGTTGGAGGTGTGGGGATTCTTGGATCAATTTGTCTTTTGCAGCTTGCCATCTCTCAGGACCAGCTGCGGTTTTCTTGATGAAGCCCGCTTCTTCACAAATCCGCTGAAAATGGTCTCTGATCTGGCGGTACATAGTGTTGTCTAAGTTGAGATACTGCTTGCTCTCATCAATCGTTGTCTCCGACGGAAAGCGTGGAGGCCCCGGAGGATCAGCTGGCAGCCCGGCCCATCCTCGAGTTCGACGACGACGTTTTCGCGATGCCCAACGCTCTGCACTTTCAGTCTTTAGACGGTCAAGTCGCTCTTGGCGTTTTGCGATGACCTCCGGTGAAAGAGCAGGGGAATCGGTGGTTGGGCGTTCAGCATCGGGTTGTGTATGGAGAGAATGCGGATCATCGAGTGCGCTTTCGACCTTGTATACCTCCTGTTGCAAGGCGAGTAGGCCCTCATCCTCCGGTGGAATAACTTGTTCCTCGATATTTGACTGCGACTTCATTCCGTTGGGGACTCGCAGCAGCCAGCGATTCTTTGCGCGCACTCTCATTAATTCCCTCTCTTTAATCTCAAAGCCTTCATCATTCAAGATGCGAAGCATATCCCGCTGGCTTGTGTTCCGTTCCCAAAGCTGCTTGACTCGGGCGACGAGCTCGATATTCTTGTGCGCTGGATTTTGTTTTGACGGAAAGCCCCATCGTTTGAACTGGGTTTGAAAGGCACGTTTGCTAGATAAGTGACAAAAATCAATTGGCGTTCAATGGATAAAAGCAAGTTGATAAACTTACCTTGGCGCAAATTGACAGGCCGTTCGCATGTAGTCCATGATCTCCTCCAACGCCTTCTTTTCCTGAATGTACATCTGGAAGCAGATATCCCGCTTGCCAGACCAATCGTACACCATGATAAAGGAGACGCTTCCCTCCTTGGAGGTGCGTCTTTTGAAAGAAATAGATAGAGCTGGAAGATGTGGAGCTTATCAGGCGGTTGTTGTCGCTACTGTGCGCCGTAGTCTTTGCGGGAAATTGGGGACGACGCGGACAGCGCAGCTTGATCACGTGACTACTATGATATCCATAGACCCTAAACAACATTAGATGGTTACAGTTACAAACAAATGAATAATGGTATGAATTTCATTTCATAATTTGGTCGGGCAACATTGGGGAATCATATCCCACATTTCTCGTTTCCCATGCATAAAAACATGCCCTCAGAAATACTATGTCCCTATCTCTAGGACACTCGACCTGCGATTGCCTAGAGATGGCAAACGCATGCGTTGCAAAGACAGCAATCAAGACGCCGTGTATCCTGCTCATATTGAGCGATATCCCCATGAAGGTGGAAAAAAAACTCCTAGGTCATACACCAGAAGAACAATCAACCGCTCGCTCATTGGAAGAATGAACTTGGAACAAAACAAAGAAAAGCGGTGAAACAAAGGGAAAACATATGAAAAAGGGACGAAATATGTCAGAATCAGTTAAGTTTCTTGATCTTTCGTCGCAGTTTGAACACTCGAGTTCGAAGCCAGGTCATGAAGAGAACCCATGTGCTTTTGGATTGGGATTTCCACGAGGCCGACGGTTCTTCGCTCCCATGTACGATGAATCTCTGGGGCTTCTCAGAGATCTCCTCTCTGGACTGCACAGGAGACTCAGGATCTTCCGACGTGTGTCGTTTCAAAAGACGTCGGGAGCCCCTCTCTTCGGCTTTGATCTGTTGTTTTTCAAGCCGACGATTTTTAGCAGCCTCTTTTTCCTCAAATGCCTGACGGGCAGCCTGAACCGTAGCGGCACGGGAGATCGGATCGGTGCTAGTTCGGGTTCGGGATCGGAAAACAAAGTCGAGAGACGTTCTAGACATCGGAGATGCAGTACTATCGGTCTCCCGCGAGTACCCAAAGGACGGTCGACTGGTCACATTGGTTTGTGAAATTCCGGGGAGACGGGTGAAAGAATCATCTTGGATCTGCAATGACAGCCGGGGTAGAGCCGGGCCTGAAGAAGTACGGGCTTCTTGGATAGACGCAGGTTCCGAGTCGAGGTTTTCATCCAATTCTTCACTATCATGGCTCGACTCCTCATAGGACTGGCCTAATGGTGGAGTGTACGCTCGAGGCGTCTGTCTCATGGGATGCACGTACTGTGATCCGGGCTTGCTCGTAGCCGAGCCTGAGCCATTTGAGAACTGAGATGTCCCACTGGTAGATCTATTGTGAAGACCGGAAGGTGTTCTCTTGTAAGGAACACCTGCGAGGGACTCGCTGCGCGGGTGCTCCCGCTCGAAGTTCATATAAATGCCCAACCCCTCTTGGTCAGTGGACGATCGGGACAGATCGATTGAGGTCGAAGGTGCACCATCCCGGGAGATTTTCCGCAGAATGGGCTTGATATGGATCTTAGATTTCATGGATTTGTTTTTGTAAGAGCGAGAGTCGAGAGCTTCAGAGGATATATTGTGTTCAGAAGCATTCATCAACTCCTGTTCTGAGTTCCATTGCTGTTCACCCGGTATGGTATCAGGTATGGCCATGCTTGAAGCCATAGAGCTGCGCTTTTTGAGTTTGATAGAAGAATGCGAGTAGGCGGCAATATCGGAAAAGGAGAACTGATCTTGGGAGTTGTTCAGATCTCGAGACGGAAGAGTGTGATATGAGGCAGCCCGTCCAGTTTCAATGCCTGGTCTCGTCTTTTTAGGACGCTGGAGCGATCCAGACTCCCCCGCCAGTCGGTTTTTCATGACGGGAAAGGCCGACTCACGGGAGTATGAATCGTCAGCGCGTGCCATGGTCGCAACCTCTTTGAAGTCACAGCTTTTTTTTTTTTAGTAACGAACTGTGTGATGCATGATTGTCAACACCAGCTGAATGAGGACCAGAGTTTGAGTGTTTAGAATTCAAGACCGAGGATGAGTGGGAAAGCGAGGAAAGATATGGTAAGAGATCCCAAGTTCTAGTAATCAAGAGTGGCGCATCAGCACATCAGCGGGGAAATGGAAGACTAAGATAAGCGCTTATGGCGGGAGGGATAAAGGATCTGACATTTGTGGTCAGTGGTCAGTGGGAGAGAGTAGAAGAGTAGAAGAAAGAGATAGAAAGGAATTAAGCCTGTAGGTAGAAGAGAGGGAATAGAATAGATATAATTCAAGAAAAAGGAGACGGCGGTGAAGCCGGAGACGGGATCGAGACCGCATGCGGCTTTGACTTGTCTCTCCTATTTCTTTCCCCTCTCCTAATTTATCCCCCCCTTATATTATCCCCTTTCTCCTATTATTGGATCTTCCAATTCCTTCTGTTTCTTCTAGTCTGTCTAGTCTGTCTAGTTTTATTAGTTTATTTCAATTTAAATTAGTTCGTTCAGCTTGATTAGTTTGTGTAGTTCATATACGGAGTAGTCTCATCTTATTTTAATTTATTTCCCCCTGTGCTCCGTAATCCACCCACCCGTCTTTGCAATGTTCCCTATGATAAGATATTCTCGAATCGAAGGTTGGAAATTGTAGAGAAGTCTCTTACACAAAGTAACTATGCTCTTTCTATCACCTTCACATATATCTAGAGAGACATCTAAAAAGACCAACTGCAAAGGCATCACAAGGCCGTATGAGCGGCCGACTCTTGCGTTAGAAGAAGTGAGTATCCTTCTAGCTACACCACCAATGAGAGGAAACCTTTCTAGGGAGAAAAAAAAGACATCTCAACTGACTACCAATCACAAGGCTGCATAAGCGGCCGACTGGGTGTTCTTGTCCCTCAAATAAATTTACGTATACATACATCGATGTATGTATGCGTATCTATACGCACTCATGCCAAGGAAATGCCAAGACCTGCAAGCCAAGCCCATGATCTTCCCCCACCGAGTGTTTGACGTTCTGTGTTGTACATGGGTGGGGTTGATGACTTTGATGATTTTTCTTTCTTTCTCTCTCTTTTTCTCTTGTCTTCTTGTCTTCTTCTCTTCTTGTCATTCCTTCTCTTCTTTCTTGCACATATAACTTATCCCCCAAAATTGTACCATTCTCAGCCATGGGTCTGTCTTTTCAGAACCTGGGCTTGTCCTTGTTGATTCTGGTCGTTTTCTCCAGTCAAGCATATGCATTTGGCGCTGGTAACATCGCCTCTCTTTCCCGCCTTGAAGGTCAAAACTGGCGTCATGGAGATATTGAGGATGTCCTTCTGACTCTCTACATGGCAAGAGTCGCCGGTGGTAAGAAATTCGGCAAGTTGGACGTGAAGCGCGTCTACTTCGGTAACTGGTTGCGTGATTACAGCCAAGCAGTCGATGTGGGTACCGTCAAATATGTTAGTGCCGAAGCCATCCGTATCCTACTCTGGGTGCTGGGCTTTATGAGCTTTGGGTGAGTCGTGAAAGCGGATATCGGGACTAGTAAAATTTCGCTGAGACCTGGGAAAGATACGGAACCGGAGAGTTTGAAGTTACGACGGAACGTCTAGGATGTTATCAACCCACGGAGCATATCGATAACCCCTTGGGATACGCCACAGGCGAGGATGCGCGTGACTACGATCGTCGACTGCGTGGCCCCGTTGACGAAGAGCGAGAGCTTTCAGTGGACCCCCGCACCGGTATGAAGATCGATCATGCGGTAGTCGATATTTGACTAACACGGCCGGAAACACAGGCTTGAAGCACTACATTGCAACAGAGGACCTAGGCATCGACACCTCGGCTGCATTGATTCGCCGTGTGTTCGGTCAATCAATTCAGATGGGTCGTCGTTATGGCCAGTCTAGGAACAAGGACGACCTGTATGAAGCTTTACGACTGTTGGGCACTGGATTGCACTGCCTGGAAGATTACGCTGCCCACTCTAACTACACTGAGCTCAGTCTGATTGAACTTGGAGAGATAGATGTCTTCCCTCACGTCGGACGCGACACCAAACTACAGGTCAACGGTGTCGCCGACGAAGTCTATCCAATCGTGACTGGTACCTTTGGTGGAGTGGATTTCTTCCATTCCGTGCTGGGAGAGTTGTCCGATAAAACAATGCAGTCTGAAATTGAGTCCTTGGAGAATATTGTTGCCCATTCAGAGAACCAGGATTCTTCTGAGAGTTTCTTGCAGACTTTACTGAGCAAGATTCCCGATGGTCTACTTGGTGACAGCAACGACCAAACTGGCCAGATGGATGGCTTCAAGTCAAAGGCAGATGAAGCCAAACATGACGGCGAGAACGTCAATCCTCGTGAACCTGAAGAGTGGACTCTTTACTTGAATAATGTTCAGAGGCAGATCTACCCAGTCCTCGAGTGGCACGACAACCTACTGAAACAGATAAATGCGGCCATCGAAAAGATCCCAATCTTGCCTGGCCTGATTGAGCAAATTCAGGACCAAATTACCCTTTTTGTATTCTCTATATTAGCTCCTTATATTCTTCCCATTATCAAGCAGGTCAAGTCTGAGCTCGAAACAGGTTCATCCGAAGTGATCCAGAGCAGCCAGGAGCAACAGCACATTGTGTTCAACGATGATGACTGCTCAAACCCGACTCACTCAATGCTCTCAAAAGACCACTTCTCAAACATTCTGAATGAGCCCGCTGGTCGTGTTGCGTCAGCTGTTGTTAAATGGTCGGTTCCTCAGCTCATGTCATGCTGGGACGATGAGGATGCCGATATCGACCGAACTCTTGACAGAATCATTTCTGGTGTTTTCCATCATCCCGCTCTTCGTAAATCTGGACGTGATGGAGCTGCTGACATGCATCAAATCATGTTCTCCACTGTTGAGAAGTGGTGGAGCGAAAAGAATGATGAGGAACGAGATATCCTCCGCGAGCAGCTGAGCCGCGATGGTGTCCTTGAAGGCAGGAATCATAAAGACGGCGTGCAAGATTGCGGGCATGGATGTGGCAAGCCGCTCGCTCTTCCCAAGTCTCACGGCAGCTCCGGTGAAGGCCAAGGGTCCGGTGGGTCCGGTGGGTCTGTCATTGGGAACTTTGCCGCCGAGGCTGTGGGAGGAGGTGCAATTGGCGGTATACTCGGTGGACTCGTAGGAGGCATGGGCTCTTTGCTTCTCAATAACACCGGCTCAAACCCTGATCGGGAGAGCCCAGGGCCTCAGAATTATGACAGTGGGAATTCTTACCAGAGTCGACCCCAACATGAGAGCCACGAGCAATATGGAGGGGACTCATTTAGTCAAATACAGCCTCCTCGCCATAGTGGATTTAGTCAGTCAAGCGAACCAAGCTACGGAGGCTACGGTCAGTACCCGGTTCACCACGAAGAATACCGTCCTCGTCCCGACGGATACGAATATCAAAGTGAAACTGTCTATCAACAACCGCCTCCGCGCCGCGATGAGTACTCTAGCTACGCAGCTCCAGCGGAGAACTTCCACCGCGAGGAGCACCACCAATACCACTCGGAAAGCCAGGGTTACTATCAGGAGCAGACATGGGAGACCTACCAAAGTGGCCAATCTGAATATCAGCGTTCAGAGGTACACTATAGATACGGAGGCCCACCTTCTCGCGAGGAATATGGACAGTAAGTTAAATTCATTCTTTGTAATTGGCTAGTCTCTTATATTGACCACAATATACAGGGAGTCCTCTGTGTATGGTAGACCGCAGCCTGGCTACAATGAATTTGAGAATTCTGGCTATAGGCCACAAGAGGGTTATGGTCAGCGAGAGGGCGGCGATGGATACCGCGCCGAGCGACAATATGAGGACGAGGAGCGCACCAGGTACCGTTCGGGCTCTCGCGGTGAGGGCAGCGATGAGGAACATTCTCACCGACACCATCGACACCATCGACACCACCATCATCACCATCATCACCATGAACGATCTGGTTTGGATTCGGATTAGGTAGTTTCAGCAGTTCCCCGAAAATAGTTTCGGAGCTAGTGACGGATCCTATTGCAATGGACGACCGACACAGACATCTACCATTCCTTAATTTCTCCGGGAGCCGGTTGTTCGGTGCGAACAACCTTGTCGCAGTTGAGCAGGCGGAGTGGATCAAGAGCCAATTTCAGCTAGGAATGCAGATACGAGTGTTAGTGGTGTGCTCCATGGGCGTAGATAAGGGTATGTTTTGGATTTGGAGGTTGAATGAGAATGTATATCAAGACCTACCCGGCGCATTGTGTCAACTGTAGTTTCACCCAACTCGTGCTCAAGATAGTCTCGCTTGACAAGACCAACACCGTGCTCTCCGGTGACAGTGCCCTCCATCTCCACAGCACGTTTCACCATGCGGTGCACAACTCCCTCGGCTACATTCTTCTCACTGTCGCTGAAGAGGATGATCGCTGGCGGCTGTTAATAAATGTCGAATGAATTTGGGGCATGTCGAAATCAAGGCAATAGCTTACCATGGAAGTTGCCATCCCCAACATGGCCACAAATTCCGGCCAACAAGCCATTCTTGGTCATATCTTCCTTGGTTGCCTCCATGATATTGGGCAACTTGCTAATCGGGACCGCGACATCGGTCGTCCAGACGTGGTCATCTGGGTTTTTTTTCATAGCCATAACACTCCACAGCGCCTGTTTGCGAGCACTCCAGAGTTCTGCCATTTCAGCCTTGCCACGGGCAAACTCAAAGGTATTGCCCGAACTTCTAGACACAATCTTCTGCACCATACCAATCTGCTCCTTAACCGCATTTGGAGTGCCAGTGAATTTGAAGAACAGGGTGGGAGACTCCTTCCACTGACGGCGGGTAGTCTTACTGGCATTGATGCACTTCATCTGGATATCATCCAGAATCTCAACACCAGCGACAGGGATACCAGCCTCCACCACATTGGTCACACACTCTGCAGCACTCTGAATAGTGCCAAAGCTTGCGACGGCGACATTCTCGCTCTGGGGCTTGACTGTCAGCTTCAGGGTCGCCTCCGTTACCAGACCAAGAGTGCCTTCGCTGCCGATAAAGAGCTTGGTTAAGTCATAACCAGCACTAGACTTCCTCGGCCGCTGTCGGGTCTTGATTATAGTGCCATCAGCGAGGACAACAGTGAGAGACAGCACCCACTCACGCATTGTCCCGTACCGGTAGGCATTAGTTCCCGAGCATCCTGTTCCGACCATCCCTCCAATCATTGCACCAGGACCAGGGTCCGGCGGGAAGAAAAGGCCATCCTTGGCGATCTCCTCATTCAAATCCTCCCATCCAACCGCAGGCTGGACAACAACATCTAAGTCACATTTGTGGAGCTCCAAGATGCGGTCCATACGACGGAAATCCACGCACACTCCGCCTCTCGTAGAAGCAAAATGGCCCTCCAAGCTCGTGCCGCCGGAGTACGGGGTGACGGGGATAACGCGCTGGTGGCAGACTTTCATGATGCGCGAGACCTCCTCGGTACTTGACGGGTAGAGGATCAAGAAGGGCTTCTCATCCTCTTTCTGGGAGTAGGAGGACCAATCAGATCCAGCATGCGATTCCAAGTCGCCACTTGCAGTCGAGACATTTTCCTTGCCCAAGATCTCGACGAAATCAGCCCACGCGGCTTGGAGGTTAGAGGGAGAGACGTTGTGTTTCGGGGCCTCGATCTCAGAGAGGGGAGTCGTGGATGAAGGGGGTAGAGCTGCGGGTTTGAGGGATCCGAGGTAGTAAGCACCAGTTGAGAAGAAAACCAAAGCTACAGCGCGATTGCAGGTTTGGTTAGCCAATGACCTATCCCGAGGAAAAGGCAAGATTATCTCGGCATCACATACCGAAGACCAGGGCGGCAGAGCGACCTGCGGGGGACTGTGTCTGGTATTGAGCAAACTTTTCTTGTTCGGCACGCTCGCGCTTCAAACGCTGTTGGGTACTTTCGTATAGTTGACTCTTGAATGATTGGTTTTCCTTGGTTTGCTTGGCCGAGTATGCAAAATGACGCAGAAGGCGGGGTGATGGTCGACTCCGGAGACTGCGCGCCCCTAGGGCGAGGACATTAAAGACCATTGCAACTAATAAGACGAAGTGAAGCTCTCAGACGTCAGAGCTGTCAGAGCTCTCAGAGAAGAGAGGTGAGAGGTGTGGAGGACGGACCGAGTTCCGGGGTCTTGGCATCCGGGCCGATGCTTTTTTTTTAAACGCAGAGATATAGTAGTTGGAGAAGATACATGTGTATTCAGTTAATGGTAGAATGGTAGTATAGAGCAGTGTATAGTAGTATAGAACAGTATATAGCAGTATACAGCAGTCTATTGTAGTCTCTTTAATGGGTGTGTTATGTTCTCAACATCATCCGATCTCTTATAATCGAGTACTAAATCCTACAAAGACCACGACAAAAATATAGATACTATACACATTCCCTATATCCGAAATTACGCATCACTTGACTCCCAAAAAAAAAAAAAAAAAAAAAGGACTGGGTCACATGCCCTGATCATTTTTGCCTCTTGTGACTTCAGGGAAGATAATCTCGCCAGACAGAAAAAAAAAAAAGTCCCCGGTTAATATCATCGCGGCTAAAAAAGAAAAGAGAAAAAAAGGCCGATCCACATCGAAGTGGAACTCTGGACCTGCGGGGAGCTCTGCGTTGTTCGGTTCAATTCATTTCGACTGGATTCTTCCGGTTCATATACTTTTAATCTTGGAGTTCTCTATATATATCCCGCTAGTCTTGCTTGGTAGAATCTCTCTTTTTCCCATGCCCTCCTCTCTATTCCCCCGCATTGTTGCCGATTTCCACCACTGCCCCTCTACATACACAATGGCCGCAGCCCAGGTAGGAACCGACTCAGCATTGAACGAGACACAAGTCTGATAGCCATGCAGAACCTTTCATTCGTCCTTCAGGGAATCCATAAGGTGAAGTTTGAAGACCGCCCGGTTCCCGAGCTGAAGAATCCCCACGATGTGATCATCAACGTCAAGTACACCGGCATCTGCGGCAGTGATGTATGTAATATGCTCTCGAAACAGCTTGATCCAGACTAATCAATCCCCGAAACAGGTCCACTACTGGGAACACGGCTCGATTGGTTCATTCGTCTTGAAAGATCCAATGGTGCTCGGACACGAGTCAGCAGGCATCATCACCCAAGTCGGATCAGCCGTCAAAACCCTAAAGGTGGGCGACCGGGTCGCTATGGAGCCGGGAACCTCCTGCCGCCGATGTGAGCCTTGCAAGGCCGGAAAGTACAACCTGTGCGAGGACATGCGCTTCGCCGCAACCCCACCCTATGACGGCACCCTCGCCAAGTACTATGTTCTCCCCGAGGACTTCTGCTACAAGCTCCCCGAGCACATCTCCCTGCAGGAGGGGGCGCTTATGGAGCCTCTTGGTGTTGCTGTGCATATTGTGCGCCAAGCCGGCGTCAGCCCGGGTCAGTCGGTGGTTGTATTCGGTGCCGGCCCCGTAGGCTTGCTGTGCTGCGCCGTGGCGACTGCGTTTGGCGCCTCCAAGGTCATCGCCGTGGATATCCAGCAGCAGCGTCTTGACTTTGCCAAGGACTACGCAACGACGTCGACGTTCCTGCCTAGCAAGGTTGCAGCCACTGAGAACGCCGAGCGCCTGAGAGAAGAGAATGGGCTCGGCGTTGGCGCCGATGTGGCGATTGACGCTTCGGGCGCTGAGCCTTCCGTGCACACGGGAATCCATGTTCTACGTAACGGAGGCACGTACGTGCAGGGTGGCATGGGCCGCAGCGAGATCCAGTTCCCCATCATGGCGGCGTGCTCCAAGGAGCTGACCATCAAGGGTAGCTTCCGGTATGGTAGCGGAGACTACAAGCTTGCCGTTGGGCTGGTTTCCTCCGGAAAGGTCAACGTTAAGAAGTTGATTACCGGCACGGTCAAGTTTGATCAAGCTGAGCAGGCCTTTATTGAAGTCAAGGCTGGCAAGGGCATCAAGACCTTGATTGCCGGTATTGATGTGTAAAGCCGTTGTAGAACCGAAACATGGGGGGTAAACGGGGCGTTTTTTTTTTAAAGCAGATTTTGAACGAGAGACGAATCAAAAGGTTGAGATGTAACAACTCCTCTTGGAGGCCTGAGCTGTTGGGTAAATCAAGTAAGATGTAGAAATGTTCAAGGTCAACGAGGGGGTATCGTGCGGTGTAGTCAAACGAAAAGTCCAAATCAAAACCCAAAAAAGAGGCAAAATATACGCAGGGTGATACAACAAATGATACTAACAACACCCTTGATTTGGGCGACTTCCAGAGCCCAAGCGGAATACATCCTCCCATTCCCTCATCCCGCTCTTCCAGTTGGGTGTGCCAGGAGCTTTGCCCTTTCGACGGGGAGTTCTGCGCTGGAGGGGTACGGAGCTATCGTCCAACGTTGCCCGACTTCTGATGCTCGAAGCATCGCTGCCACCGTATAGACCTCCATCCCCGTACTGGATGCCACTCTGCGGGTCATCGGGGTCGATCTCACCGAGCTCGATCTTTGTCAAGATTATACGCGCCAAACGATTAAAGACTTCCTCCACGCCATCCCCCGTCAGAGCTGAGATCTCCACAGCGACGGGTATATTTGACTTAGCAGCCCAGTGGGATGTCTCCTCGGAGCTAACCTCTCTGCCTTCCGAGGCACGAGTAGCAGTCAACCTAGTCCCCGTCCCCATCAGGCTGGTCGAGCGAATCGACCCATTCACATCCCAGGGGATAGACGATTGTCTGCTGGAAATACTAGACGGGGTTGGAGGCCGGCGGGAGTTATCTTCGAAATCGGACTGGGCGTCGGAGGTCAGATCAGCTTTATTCCCGGCCAGGATGACGGACAGGTTCGGGGAAGCGAGGGCGCGGGCGTCCATGAGGAAGGTCGGGAGGGAGGTGAAGGAAGCGTAAGAAGCGACATCATATATGAGAATTGCGCCTGCTGCGCCGCGATAGTATGATCTTGAGACGGATCGAAAGCGTTCTGTGCCTGCTGTATCCCAGAGTTGGAGTTTGATGCGTCTCCGGCGCGAACCGGTGCCGAGTTTCACAATGCGCGAGGCGAATTCCACGCCGATGGTCTGGGAGGAGAGCACTCTCCCTAGAAGGAAAAAAAAAAGACTGGTCAGCGAGAGAGAGAGGGAGAGAGAGAGAGAGAGAGAGGTAGAGGAAGGGTCTATGGGTGGTTGTACATTCATCTTTCACGAAGCGGTGTAGTACACAAGACCTGTATTTCAATCCGATGTCAGCAGATGACCTAAGCTTGTATGTACCATATTGATATTGTTAGTACTCACTTTCCAGCACCGCTTGGCCCTAGGAGGATGACTTTGGCGAGGTAATCGTACATGCTCCCCAGTTCCTAGCATTGCATTAGCGGTCTCCCGAGGCGTTGGGGATAGCAGATTTATGTACCTGGTCTGGGAGCGAGGAAGTGGAAGAGGCATTTGAAAGACCTCTTTGACGTGACATGAGAGACCGTAGGAAAATAAGTGAATTGAGGTGGGGGGAGGGGAATTATGAGAGAAGGTAGCTTTGTCTTTGGGGAGGTTAGCTGTTGGGTGCCCGACCGGGTGATCTCCCACTGTTGCTATTAACCATCACTATGAACTATCAGCTTCATCATTTGATCATTTGATCATTTGATCATTTGATCATTTGATACATTTGAAATACCATACTAGAATGATCTGATCGAGATAAACGAAATAGGGATACTCAAGTGCTCAGTTAACCAACTCTTGGAGACCGCCCTCTACATCTATCGGACCAGAGTTTCGACTTTAGTGCTACTCACTTCTATCAGTCCCGCAAATGACAGGGCTTCGAAGGTATGAGATTGAGGTTGGGTCATATAACTAGTCGGGCACAGAATGAGGCTGGGTAAGACCCTGAGAAGATCTCCCCGGCTATGAAGAAACAAGGAGAAACAAGGTACTCGCCATACATTTGGAGTTGGACCATTTTAATATCGTATATCCCTTTCGAAAGTAGGGTTCTAGAAAAGAATATGATTCTCCTTTGGTAGTGTCCAATAATCCACTCTCTTCGGATATACAACATATGTTGTAGGCATTTAGGCAAAGGGGGTGGGCCATGGAGGCTGAGTATTTTGGAATTTGGCTTAAATCTCAGTACTCGGACTCCGACTCATTCTCAGATCTCCAAAGCGAATTCAGGAGTCGGAGTTCATCAGAATTTCGTCATATTGGTATTTCCCGTCTTCCCTTCCTCCCTTCGTTACTTCGATCTTTCACTTTCCTTGATCTTACCCCCTAAAGACCTTCTATTCTAGTTCTCAATCTTACCATGAAGTTCACATGGGCGACATCGCTCCTTTTACTCTCTACAAGAGTTGCGTCCCTCACTGTTCCTCAAATCGAGCCTACCGATCTTGAAGATGTTGACTCACTGGACCTGGGTTATACCCAAGAAACCTCAGATATTGTAACCCTCGAAAAACGGCGTGGCGGCGGCGGCGGTGGTGGTGGAGGCCGAGGTGGCAGCAGCGGTTCATCCAGCAGCGGAGGAAGCAGTGGAGGCCGCACCGGTTCTTCCGGCTCAAGTGGAAGCAGTGGAGGCCGCACCGGTTCAAGTGGCAGCAGTGGAAGCGGTCGAAGTGGTTCAGGCAGCAATGTCGGCGGTGCAACTAGTGGCGGCTCTGGCACTCGAGCAACCTACGGCGGAGGCAACTATTATGCCGGCGGCGCGCGCACTCCCTACAGGTCTGGCTCTCGGTCCGCTGGAGGCATCGCCCCTTACGTTCTCGGTGGAGCTGCACTGGGCTTCTTACCGGGTCTTTTGCTATACAGCGCCTACGCTTACCCCTACAATCAACACTACAACTACTACAATGACAATGACCGCCAGAACGAGTCGCTTCCTATTGTCTGTGTGTGCCAGGAGTACTCGGAGTGTGGCTGCGACAACAACAATAACCGCACCTACTACGAGTCCCTCTTCAACGGAACCGTGCCCAAGAACTCCAGTCTTGTCCGCGTGGTCGATGTGAACGGTACTCAGACCATCTATATCAACGGCACCTTGGCCAACGGTACCACTGCCGCTGACGAAAGCTCGACCGGCACTTCCTCGGCATCCGGGCCAGTCGCGATGGTTCTACATGCTAGCGGGTACTGGGTGACTGTTGCCGTGGTAGTGGCCGCCGTCTGGGGATTTTAAATGCTGACCACTATGCTTTTGCTTTCTCCTTTTTTGCTTTCTGACTGTTGGGCTATTACGGCTCTACCTGGGTTGTGTTGATGACCAGCCTTAATGCCAAAACATGATTGGGATGGATATTTGCTTTGTGACTTTGATACCTTGGTTTGAGAACTTGCCCTTGGGCCTGTACAACAGTGTTGTCTATATCCATAAGCGCTTGGCTTCTGATAATAATGTAAAGGCGATATTGAATTGGACCTGAAGCTGTATTTTGTAGGGATAAGGAGAATATCAACTGTAGTCTTGGATCGATTGTAATGGCTACATTAGATCATCTTTGGTCACGATTTGATAGATTCATCCCCTTCTTCGTCTTTGAAGTTGGCCATAGAAGAGATACTAGGGGTGCTATATGTATGGACACATTTTGTGTGTCTTTTTTAGATCTCTTTTTGGATGAGAAATAGAGAGCCTTGGTGCCTTGATCCCCATTCCGTACCCCAAGCGATACAGTACTCCGTACAACATAGTATCTACACCCCTGGCCCCACACCACCATGCTTATATAATATACTGCCGGTTAAAACCCCCATGAATTCCAATCTAGTGGGGCGTGGGCTTCCTCTCCCATTTTAGGTAGGCGGTACAGGTAGTGGCGGTGAGCTGGGTGGGGCTCTAGGGGGTAATGTGTATAAGCGCCTTGAAAACTCCCCTTTCCCTTGAAGTTGCAATTTCTCCTGTTCGAAACAGTGTCACTCTTTGGTTCTCACAGCTATTACATTCTTTAATCAGCTGCGCTCACTCTTTTGGACTCAAATTATACTATCTGCGCAATTCGGAATTCTCAATACTCAATTCCCAATATCACAACAGCTTCAAAACCAAACATCAACAATGCAGTTCACCAAGGCTCTCCTCTTCCTCTCGGCCCTCGCGCCCGTCGCGTTCGCCGCTGAATCTACCACAGCCGACTGTGTCACTCAGACCATCACTCTGGTGCCTTCTGGCTACACTCCTCCCCCGTCGTCTACCTCGACTCCCACCTCAACCTCAACTGCGACTGAAATCTCCTCGTCAACCTGGACACCTGTCGTCACTAGCACTCCTTCCTCCAGTTCTACTCCTTCTATGAGCCGTATTGCCAGCTCCTCCACCCGCCTGATCAAGGCTAGCAGCACCCCGGCTGGTGGGAGTGCCTGGGCTACTCCTTCTGCCCCTGCTGTTGCCGGTGCTGCCTCAATCCACCTCCCTGCCTTCATGGCTGCTGGCGTAGCTGCCATTGCCGGACTTCTTGTGATTTAAATTCAATTGGATCGTTTGAAAGAGTGAATGCTCAAGTCACTCCGATCTTGGTGTCGGCTTTCTGTCGCATAGCATCCAACATTGGTACTGGACTGCTTCGACCATCTAGAATGGTTCCCCCACTTGATCCCTCCTATGTTTCACTGTTGGGATATATTTTACTCTACATATTCTTTCTTCCTGACATACCGTTTTCTAACCTTCTTACTTTCTGGTTACGGTAGTCTTGACGTGTCTTCCGATTTTCCGATGTTCAGTTTCTGATGTTTATACCCTTCTCTTTTCCCTTTTGATCTCATCCAAGCTTTTTTTTTTTGATTGATCTTTTTGATCTTCATGCTACTTCCTGTCTGTCTTGGTTGACTTTGGATTCTTTTTCCATATTGATGCTTGCATCTTTACTCTTGGATGTCATATCACTGTTACTTAACGAGTGTAAGACTAACGAGCTTACTTTTTTTTATGCAATTGACATACATCTCATTATGGCTACATTTCAATTTTCACTTTTTCTGTCATCTTCAATGGTGGCCGAAGTGTATAGTCTTGACATCTAATATGAGTTTCGAGCTTCTGGACGAAAGCTTAGCTGTGGCTTTATTTACGGCGTATGCCTGACAAAAAGAACTGGCTGAATCAAGCGCATCGATCATCGTGAACAAGTTGAGAATGAACTGAAACTGATCTTATCTACTACAACGACCCCAAGAACGGGCACCATGAAACTATCGTACAGAAAGGAGAACTACAACTAGCCTACTCCTCTTTGGAAAAAGCAGCCTCGTATCTGTCGAGCAAGTTAGCTAAAATCTCTTCACTCAGCAAAGGATACCACATACCTCTTGCCTCGGAAGGCCCACAATCCCCAGTTTCCACATGAAACATCATGAGGATCCTGATCATTCAGATCCCAGCGCAGACTGCGGAAAATGTTCTCCCCGGGTTCAAGAAGCACATCAAACTCCCCACGGCATTTCTCACTCACCCAGTTAATATCACGCTCCAGGTCCCACTGCGTATACCCAGTACAGATAATAGGAACCTTAGTCTCGAGCAACTGAGGCAACGTCTCCTCCCACTCATGCGAGCTAGCCGGGTGGCCCAGACCGGGGTGGAAGAGCATGAAGCAATCCAGGTAAGGATCGAAGGGACCGAAATACTGGGCCTTATTCATGGTATGGAAGTAGTCCACGTAAGTAGTGATCTTCATCTGGCCACCGAGTCTGTCCTCGACGATGCCGCCGAAGGGGTTCTCAGGTGTGCGCTCGGGAAGCGGATACTCTCCATCGCGATTCGCCATGCTCTCCGGCCCGATGAAGATTAGGTGCAACAGGGCGCGCGGGTACATATACTGCAGCTGCAGCCAGACATCGCGGGGAAGGGAGGACTCTGCGCGGGCGCCTAGGATGAAGATCCGCACCGGGGGCGCTTTCAGACGGAGGCCTTTGACGTCGATGCCTTCGCCGGTTTTAGGGGGGTGGAGAGAGTAGCGGAGAGCTGGCGATGGGTTAGTTTGCTGGATGGAAAGATTGCGAGTAGTCCTCTGCTGATGAATAGAGTCGGGACTCACCACTAAGACTCTTTAATCCCTCCGGCGTGAGCCGTCCACCGGAACGAACACTGTAGGGGCTGAGCTCGTGCAAGACACTGCCAATTGTCTGGGGGTAGGTGAGCATGCGGGTAACCTGACGCATGGAGCGGTCATCGTTGATAGCCGCGAATTCACGGGTGTACAGGTATGTGTCCCAGTTTGTCATGTTGATAACGAAGTTATCATCCTGAGGACCGGGGTAATGAAATTCAGGGAAGAAGCGGCCGGAGTTCAGGTCGTGGTCGTCCTCATTGATCTGGCGCAGAGTGTCACAGATCTCGAGGTGAGCCTCGAAGTCGTCCATCCAATGGCCCTCGGAGCAGTAGACTGGCACACCGCAGTCGGGGCACTCGAAGTGCGAATGGGCCGGGGGCAGGTTCGCATCATCGGTGGTTTTTCTGGCTTCAGGGTCGTGCGGCGAGACGGCCGCGCGGGTCTGCTGGTGGCTGGGGTGGGGGCAGAAGGCATTTTGCTTGATAAACTCGGCGCGTTTGCGGAGTGCTGGCGAGGGCGAGTTCGAGAAAGAGTGGAACAGGTTGTCGGGTTTCAGGACGGCCTGAGGGTTGACGGAGGCCCCGGTTGCCGTGTGAGCTGCCCGCTGGGCAATGGACGAAGGTGATGACTTGGGAGCACAGCAAGACTGGCTGTGTGTGTGTTTAGGCTGCTCTGGGGAGCTGCCCAGCGATTGACTGTTCCGTTGCGAGCCAAAGCTGCGGATGAAAGACGGAGAGATGGGGCTTCTTCTCCGCGCGGTAGCGAGGCTCTGCAGGCGAGCCTGAGGAGCTGAGGCCCGAACCCCTTGACGGAGAACCTGTAGACACTGGACACAAGTGTATCCTGTCATTGCGATGTCAATTGGTTGTGGAGGGGAACTGATCAGACCACGGATAGCTCTGGGGATGTTTTTGCGGCGACACACGTGACTGATAACGACCGTCGATGAAACGAAGATATCTTCTACTTTGGCTTGGAGTTGTCAGGTTTATTGTATTAGTTGGGCATGTTTTACGAATATCATATCATAAACTGTATGATTTTATTCCGTCAAGCCCATGTCCACGAGAAAGCTTTTCAGAATTCATTCGGTCATTTGTTAAAAATTGAGAGTCTTG
Source organism: Penicillium digitatum (assembly GCF_016767815.1). Taxonomy (NCBI): domain Eukaryota; kingdom Fungi; phylum Ascomycota; class Eurotiomycetes; order Eurotiales; family Aspergillaceae; genus Penicillium; species Penicillium digitatum. The sequence goes on along the minus strand of NC_089386.1, from coordinate 466,628 downwards.
TGCAAAGCAGTCAAGCCAAAATAACAAGTCATGTGCCTCTCAGAAGATATCCTCGGATCGACTCCAATCCTGCGCATCTCTGGACTCCCAGTATTTTCCATTATGAGCCCAGAACTCCTCTCCAGTAACAGGACACTTGTCACGGATAAACCACTGCGGCGCGTAGACTTCGCCGTTGGTATCGCGTTCTCTACGCTTGGCACGCTGCTTCTCTTCAACTCGGTGTTTCTCCTCGGCAGCCATATCATATTTACCATCTTCCATAGCACGCTGATCGGGTCGCAGCCTGGTATCAGTAGGAGGTAGCCACTCCCTCAAGCTCTCGGGGAGAGCATTGAGCGTGATGACGAAGGGAGTCAGGTTGAAAGGTACACCAGTAGGACGAGCATGAGCCTGCCAGACCAAAAAGGTCTTGGCAGACTCGGGATCCTGGCCGGAGACAGGTGCCTCAAAGCCGGGGGTGTGACGGGCGTAGATCTTATCATTCCAGCGACCACCGATGCTCCACTTGGGTGAGCCTTTGCTGTCGACGACCTTTCCTGTCACCTGGTAGGCCGATGAGGCCTTCCAGCCACGGGGCTTGAAGTCGAGGTAGCAGATTTCGCCGGTGGTCCAATTCTTGATTTCCATCAGACCATAGTTGTCTACTGTGGGGTTACCAGTGATGATGCCGATGACCGATGAGGTCACTTTCTTCCAGGTATAGAGTTCCTCTCCGCCGGAGGAAGGTCGCAGCTTCAGGAACCATGTGCCCAGCAGGTTGATATCGAATGATTTGCCGTAAAACTTGGACTTGAGGGAGGATTCACCCTGATTACGCAGTTCTTGTTAGTTTAGATCTGATAACAGACATTCGGTTACGAAATTGGATGCACTTACCCAGTAATCCCATTTGGGCGACTCGGCCCACGCAGCTCCAATCGGCGGGTGGTGGCTGACTTGCTCCACGAAGAATCGATAGCCCTTGTCCGGACGCACGTACTCGAAAGTTTCACCCAGAAGGGGGTTGAATGGCTTTGCGACACGGCCGATGGTCGAAGCATACTCACTTGCGGCGTAGGAGGCGACGTAGACTAGGCGTTCCATTGAATCGGTCCGACCAGCAGCGATGTCAAGGAGGTCAGTATATTCAAGATCCTCAGCCACTCGCTGAAGTAGTGAGGTTGGTTCGTTGAAGGACACCGGGAGCGTCATCTTCGTCATGTCCTTCCCAATCATAGATTTTAGAATACTCTAAAACGGGGGAGTTAGCACTGACAAAGAAAGAAGTATACACCATAGCTTACCCATAAAGAGACCTTTGGCCGATCATCAGCATCCATCTTAAGTCGCTCTCTAACGGGATCTTCATAGCCCTTGAAGGAGGGTGCAATGATGATACTTTTCACAGCCCGAAGCTCAGCACTTTCATCTTTAGGTTGTTTCGTATCGTTCTCCTCGGCGTTGTTGAAATCCTCAACCTCGATTTCACCGGCATCAATAGCATCGAAGAATTCTTCTCCGTCCGATTCCGAACCGCAGAGACTGCTGAGCTTGGAGTAGGTCGATGGGTTGCGACTGAGTGCGGGTATCGTGGAAAGTTGGTGTGTAGACTGGTCTGCTTCATTCATCGTCTCGGTAACCCCGGCTTCAGTTTGACTAACCTCAAGATTCTGACTATCTGTTACCAAACGGGGTGTCCCACCGGCGATAGAACGGCTACTACCTGCTGCGCTCTCCAGGGCTTCCTTCAGAGCTCGCTTGGTCCGCTTCCGCTTCTCTTCAGACTCGCCCATCTTGGATTGCAGCTCCTCGTGCTCGCGAGCCACACGGGCCATGCTTTCTTCCCACATCTGACGAATGGACTCCTCTCTACTGAGACGGGACTGCCAATAGGAGTCTCGGTCCCGTGAGATCTTGAGCAGATTCTGAACTAGATCCTTGAGGCTGCTGACTGCAGCTTCATAGGCGCGGAGGGCCTGTTCGAGGGCTGGATCCGCAATGGTCATTTCCGGGTTCCTAGACTTCTCGGCTTGTAGTGAGGCAGCCACATTTGCAAGAAGATCCAACTGAAGCCTCGCGGATTGTGCGGTGATATTGAGAGCATCCTTATCAGCGGCTGGCATCTCATTCTCGTGGCTTGAACCATAGTCGATAAATTCTTCATCCTCGCCCTCTCCATCCGGCGCAGATGTTATATGACAGATTGCTCGGTTCATGTCGTTTGGAGCAAGGACTTGATCATAGGAACCGCCATAAGCGGAACTATCCTCGTCCCCGGCTGCAGTATCGAGAGTCGTGCGGGATGTGTATTTGCTGAGTCTTGTGCCGCTGTTACTACCGCCGCCTAAAGACGGAGCAGCGAGACCTTTTGTGCTGGGCTTGTGAGAAAGGCCAGACTCCGATGGTGCATCCGTAGGGCGTCCTTCTGTCTGATCCATCTTAGCCTGGCGAAGAACCTCAGCATTCTTTGACCGCTGACGCTCCTCCTCCTTCGCTTCATCCTTGGCCCACTGAATGGCATTGTTGAGGGACCAGAACCAGCGTTTTGCCTCCACAACATGATTGGCCTTGAGGTGGTATTTGACCGACGATTTGCCGTGGATCTCAAAGCGCGTCTTGTCCTGCGCATCCATGCTAAGTCTAGCGATTTTCATGTTGATCGCACCGCGACAGGCAGAGCCTGCATCATCTATAGAGCAGGATATTAGGGGCCGATGGCACGAGGGGCGATGACCAGGCAGACGAGATATTTGACTTACCTTGGTGTTTGTAATAACTCAGAACTCCATCCTCTAGAACAAACCAGCGTAATTTGTACCCCGTCGTGTAATTCGTCCATTTCTTGAGGTAACCTCTCATCTCGCGGGCATCCTTGCCTGCAAGCGGTGCATCACCAACCGAACCGCGCCCGGCAAGGCCCTGTGCATTACTATTTCCGAGAATAGCTCTTTCCTGAATACCGCGCTGAGCAATAACAGCAGCGGGTGATCTTCTCAAGAGAGCGCGGATTTTATCATCTTTCGTAACATCCTGCGGTAGCTTTCCCTTCTTGTCGCGACGAAAGGGATCAGCGCCATGTGTCAGGAGGATTTCAATGAGCTGCGTATCTTTATTTCTAGCACCTTCATGCAGAAGCGTGCCACCGAAATGGGCTGTCGTCGGGTCGGTAACCAGGTCGTAGCTGTTCACATCCATAATGCCCTCCACTCGAGGTTCCTCGAGCAAGGCCTCCAAGCCCTTGTAATCAGAGTGACCAATCAAAGCCTGAATTTCCTGGTTCTTAGTGTCAATGAAGAGAGACCGCGCAAGCTGAAGTTGCTGGAAAATTTCAGGGGTGCGGGCTAAATCGAGAGCCGTCTGACCTCGGTAGTTAACAATCGCATCGTTGATAGACAGACGGTTCAGCAATTCGCGAACGAGCGGACCCCGCCCCAGTTGAGCGGCAATGTGAAGTGGCGTGTTTCCATCCCTATCTCGCGAGTTGATATCGAGGTCCTCTGCGGCGGACAGCACATATTCTACGACCTGAGGCTCGGCGCACTGCAGAGCCAAATGAAGGACTGTCGTGCCGTTAAGAGAACTCACGCCCTGTGGGTCGGTCGTCTCCTTAATCGCATTGAAGATGGCGGTGGTATCGCCGCTGCGCAAGATCTCGAAGAGACGAAAGGTGCGAACGGACTGCTCGAGTGACGTGCTATCAGTCTCCACTTGGTTCAAGGAAGGCAGGTCTTCGACTGCATCCATATCCTCGGCGGATTCTTGAATGGCTGGTGGCGGACTCGAGTCCTGGCCTTGTTTGCGACGGCTGTGGCGGCTACTGCTGCGGGTGTGTTTCAACGAGCCGGGGCTTGAGGAGGCGGAAGCGACGGAGTTGGTGTCTCCGTTGTCATCGGGGTCTCTATCTTCGCCCCTGGACTTGTCACGGTGGAGGAGCGCAAGTGCTATTGAGCTTCGAGAGCGTTTATGTTTGTGCCTGAAAGACAGTGGCATATCAGTATAAAGTCCGTGCACCTTATACACCATTCACATGTGACTGCTTCGAAGGCCACAGGCTCAGGACAAATATACCAAGGCACTGAAGCACAGGTATTCCCCGGGGCCTCACAGCTGTCATGATGCATGATGAACCATGGATCGAGAGTTCCTAGTGCTAAACTTGGAAGGGGGACACTTACCCTTCAGGTTTATCAGACATCCTTGTAGCGGACACTGGACTATATCCAATACATCAAAGGTTGTCAGCTCACGGAGGAGAACTTGAAACTGAAATTCGGGGAAGGGGGGAGGTCCTCGGGCTCTTGTTTGAGGGGCGAATGATGCTGATCCCCGCCTTGGCATGAGGGCACCCCTCGAGTCATTTTTGTTGCACAGAATATGGCGAACTCAGGATGGTAAAATTCCTTGTGATATACGCATTTATACAAAGCCCATACATGCTATACGGGCCATCTAAGCCATCTAGATCTATCATACAGTATACTCATAATACAGACGCCCGTAGTTTATCGGGTCTCCCCACTCACCAAGATCACAACACTACCCAATTGTCGCTTCAAGTCTTCTTTGCCAACATCGTGAGTATCCTCAACTTCACCCCACATTTTAGTCTGCCAGGTCACCTCCAGACTCGACGCCTCAGCTGCCTCCTCGATACCGAACTTCTTCACTTCGGGTCGCTGAATGTGGCGGAAGTTCTCACTCCATTCCACCACTAGGCGGACCGCGATGAGAAGACTCTTGGAGGCGAGGATTGCCCGCTCAAGACCAGCCAGGTCATACGCAGACAGTTCCGAAACCCAGGTACAGATGGTGTCTTTCGTACCCTTCGGTTGGGAGAGAGGAAGGATGCTGTTGGTATCGAGGATAGGGATAATTTCAAGGCCAGGCCAGACCTTGGTGGACAAAAAACTCATGACGGTCCCCGCGACCCTCATTTGAATCTGGCGAAGAGACTCGATGGGCTCTCCGTCGGCCGTCGTTCGTTCCAACGCGTGCCTTTGTCGCTCGGGCTCCCAGCAGAGTAGAGTATCGGTATCTAGGTAACGCATGGCAGTTGTGATAATCTGTTTTCTGGTGGTGCCGTTGCCCTCGGCATCTTCGCGGGCGATATCGGTAGCGCGGGCCGCGAGGGATGTCATGGGGATAAGGTGACTTTTGAGAGCCTGCTGGGCAGAGGCCATCACATCCCACTCCAGCGCAACAGCGTAAGCGAGGTGAGGCTTTGTGGAGGGAATAGATAGGACTTCTTTCGCCGGAGTTCTGACGGGTCGCTTGTCAAGCAGGATTTGGTACTCGTCTAATAAGAGAAGTGAATGGGTTAGTCGGCGAGTATTGCCCGGGGGGCTAGACCAATCAATGAGAAATACAGCCACTGCTCGTTCCGCTCATACCTGACTTTCCATGCACATGGACATCCTTCCAAAACCGCTTCTTCAGCGCAGCAGTGAGTTTGTGTCGTGACGCTTCACCCTCGGAGACCGGGAGCTCTGCATCGCTCGAGTTTAGACGCTCCTTAAACTCTACCGACGGGGTAGCCGGAGCTTTAGGAGGAGGGCCGTGGGCAGTGATAGGGTGTGCAATAGCTGATCTGAAGGGAGACGAGTGGATGTGCCGGCATAACGAGACGGAGTGACGGGCGACAGCGGATAGCTGCGACGGAAGCGCAACGTGAGCAAAGGCGACCATATCTTAAACGAAGAACCCTTGGCAATGGAATATAGTAGAGAAAGAAGGGGTTGAATGGGGACAATTGGTTCATGGATCCCAAAGTCGGAGTGTTTGGAACTCGAACATTTTGGCACAGAAAGTCTTGGCTCGCTACACGCGCCACATCTAAATCCGAAAGGGGAAAAAGAGTACATAGCACGGAGTACCTGGTCTAGCTTCTTATTATAAATTGACCATGTTCAGCTTGCTTTGACGCTATTTTCTTACCACATTCAAGCCTTTTTGAACTCGTTCTAGATCAGATGATCTGCATGGCATCAAAATTAGAAACTATGACACGCACCCTTTGCTTCGAAGTAGCTCTAAGAGTTCTATTATCTAAATCCCAGGATAGCATGAATATTTTCCAATCAATTAGAAATTATTTGCATTTTGGGAAATCAAAATACATGAGAAGAAAGAACAAAATTCAGGATACCACCATGCATCTAAAGAAAAAAAAAGGGAAAAAAAAGGAAAAAAAAGCTCTCATAGAAAACTCAGGGGAATCAAAGCTGAAAAGCAAACTGAGACGCAAAGAGTCAAGCACAGAAAAATTCCAAAACGACATCCGCCCATGCTTTTGTAATTTACAAGAAGAGAAGGGGAAAAGGCTCGATGAATCGAGCCCACCATTTTGTTTTTGTGATAACCAGGCAATCATGTGCAAAGAGAAGAAAGATAGAGGGCAGAAGTAAAGATGCAGATGCCCACGATGAAGTAATATCATTCATCAGTTAAAGATTGACGTTGGAGAGGAAGAGCACTGCCATTTCGAAGCTCGTATCACACTCTTGACAACTTGGCGATACAGGAAAAAATGGCCGGGGGTTGGAAAAAAAGGATAAGGTCAAGGCAGATCTAAAATCAAAGCAGAGCGTATGTCGTAACGGCGTTTCGTCATGATATAAAGGGCCAAGCCAATGGGCTAGAAGTTCTCCCATGTTCCCAGTATAATGGGATCTGGAAGACCGAACCCCGAGGGAAAGAGAACAGGCAATGGATCTTCGGTAAATACCGAATAATTCATTTAATGAGATATTGCGGATAGTACGGTTGCTTCATTCGATCGGCATCCGTCCGCTTCTTCATACGCTCAGCATCGTAATCATCGGCGCCATCACGGCTACCCCATGTTGTCTGTTTTTTGGAAAAAAGTCACAGTCAGTTCAGCTCTCGGCGCTCGGCGCATTAAAAAAAAATTTGCAAAACGTTCGACTCAAAAAGGCAGAAGGCAGATGACTGATCTGAAACAATCGGAAAAATGGGAGAGCAGTGGGCACACCGAGCTGCAAGCGGGAGACGATCAAAGCGCTGGGATACACTCGGCGAATATGCAGATATTGGGGGGGGGGGGGGGAACCTCCCAGAAAACAGAAACAGGAAAGATGATGGGGGAAAAAAAAGAACTAAACATACCACATTCAATGTCATCACAGCATACATTTTGATTGCGCCGTGTAAATAACCAAAGATGATGGAGACTGGTAGCAACAGCACATCAACTGGATAGCGAAGATAATGACCCAACAGCTTAATCCACTTGCTAGTAAAGATCCAGAGATAGAGCACAGTCATAGATTGATCGTGAAATGACTCTCCCCAAGATCCAGTCGCCTTGTGGCACAGCCAGACTAGTAAAATGTCGCCTAAAAAGGCAGGCGGCGACAAAGTGGTCAGGTGAACGGCATAAGCGCTCCAGGGCTGACGACTATAGAAAGGTTAGCTCTATTCTGCAAAAGGTGTTTCTTGGTTTCTTTGTTTCCTCAAGGTCGCACCAACACCTTACGCCTAGATTCGAACTCATTTTGGCCCGATCAAGATCAAAGGCACCGCGGTGGAGGTAAAAGGTAAAAGAGCAGGCAAGACAACTCAAGGAAAGGAAAAATGTTGCACTCACTGCCAAATGTGCTTCTCGTGAAACATCGAAGTAAGGTTGCTCCGCCAATTACTTCTTGACCAGCGGGCGCATTGCTTCAAGAAACGAGGGTTGTCCTCGAGAGTTGTCAGCACCTCTGCCTCTGGGTGGTACTGCATATAAGTTTCCCATCCGTGCGAGACCATCCAACGGGTGATAAAGTTATCATCGTCGGCGTTGAGTTGGTACTTGCCCCACCACCACTCCTCATTGGTGAAGGCATAGGTGAAGGCCTCATTCTGCAGAATTCGCGTCCGATACGCAACCGTCCGTCCCGACATGCAGGGAAGTCCACCGTCCACATGGGTAGTTGCGCCGCAGTCAAAGTTGCGTCGTTCTAGGTACAAGGCACCCAGGAAACCCCAGAGGCGCTGTGAGAGGCTCGGTGCAATCGCCCGGCGCAATCGCTGACAGGTCACCACCCCACCATATTTCTCGTCCTTTTCAAAGGGGGCCAGAATCCAGGGGAGCAGAGTCCGTGGCCAGCTCACGTCGTCATCGGCGAGAAGGGTAATGGCGGTTCGGACCTCAGGAATGGCTTCGGTCATTTGACGACGCTTGTTGGGATGCTTGACTGTGAACAAACGGATTCGAGATTTCGATGCGGGCATGGCGCTCAACATCCGCTCAGCCTTGGTCCGATTGGCCTCGATTGTCACCAGAAGCAATTCGAAGGGTTGATTATCGAGAATTGTCCGTATCGTCTCCACCAGCTCATCGCCACACCCCTCCAACGATGGAATGATCACCGTCACATCTTGCGATGTCAATTTGGGGTTCTCCGGTGGGGGGATTGGCTTGAATGACCAAAAGGAGAATAAGTTGAACACGAGCCGGGTATAACGATAGAGACTGGCTACTCGTTAGCTAGTGGTCGGATTGAGCTCCTCACATGTACTCACAAGAGTGTGACGAATGCTCGCATGAAGGGGAAGGCCATGGTGTGAAACTTGACTGGCCCGACGTAAGCCTAACCAGTTTTTGGATGATTCTCTTTTTGAAAGAGGTATAAGGCATTCAACGCGCTCTACCTATTGACCAGGTGTGGTCAATTGCCTTTATAGGCTTAGTCAAACCAAGTCTTAACGAATGTCAAGGAGACAATGCTTCCTTCAGTTCAAAAGGAAAATAGAAGAAGAAAAAAAGAAAAAGAGTTGAGTACTTTGATTGAGGGATGGAGAGATTAAAGTAGGAAAGAACGGCAGCACATGCGATGAACTAAACAAAATAAATAGGATAATGTAGAATAATTTTTGATCCAAAAGATCCAAAAACGAATTTCCTAAAAAAATCCTAAAATGCTACAAAAATAAATAATAAAGTCGAACTAAAAAAGCTATGCCCCAGTCTTGGTTGTCGTTTTGAGTGTGCTGCAGGTAGTTTTTGCCTCGTGCGTCAGAGACCCTGGATCTAGAGGCCGTCTATGAGTGGAGAGGGGAATTTGGAGGCCCATGCAGAGTATTGTTTTACGTATTTTACATACCTCGAGATGTTAATACATAGTCTTCTATGTCATGTGGAATACATCAGAGTCTACTGATGTCAATATTCACAATCAACTGAAAGTTCAGCTTGATCAGCTTGATCAGCATGCTCAACATGTTCACCCTGTGGGGAACATATGCATGTACCTTTCTTGCTTTTTTTTGGGGGGGGGGGGGGGGGGGGGGGGGGTTTCCTTTTTAATGAAACTAACTCGTTTAGTGATTTACCTGGTCTACAGTAAGAATAAGATCCAAAACATAAGATCGTGGATAATAATAGGCAACCATTTGGGTTAGATGCATATTGGATACCTGGCCGTTTGGTTCTTCCAAGCAAGGCAACCCTACGAAAGGTACTTTGTTTCCAGGTACCATGAAATCCACACATGCCATGTATTTATTTTTCTTTGTATATCGTCGGCAAAATGGCAACACAAAAGCAATGCAAATGGGAGAACATATCCGATCATGCACGGTGCCTTTTGCCTCGGAACTCGAAGAACCTGTCATTGGAGGCGACGACCGGAACTCCTAGCTGGACACAGATCTGAGATATCGCTATTGTCATCTATTGTCTCTTAGGAGTGTGTTGGATAATGTTCCATAGCTTTGACAAAAAGGTGATTTGTGGAACAATTGCGACTTTCTGGCAAGACACCATTCCTAATTAGCGTGGGCCGCAGTCGAATGGAGTCTAGAGAAGATCCGCCAAAAGTACCCGGGCTAATGAGACTCTCTGGTTTTTTTTGGGGGGGGGTTTATTTCATTTCCTTCAAAAACGAAATTGTAAAATGAAATTGATCAACAAGAACAAAGTGCCTAGGTGTACCAAAGTAATTTGGAGCCAGATGCTTATTACACGTTGTGTGCAATGCAAAACAATAAAGTGAAAAAAAAAACCAAAAAAAACGGGTAATCCTGGTGGCGATCGCTGAGGTGCCCGTGTAACGGCGTGTTCATCTTTACAGTGGGGCAATACCCGGTATGCTCAGATGGGAGTTTTGTACTCCGTATTGTTAGGAGCTTGTAACGATATGAGAAAATGGGACATGGGGGCAATGGAGGAAATTCGCGAAATGGAAAAAGAAAGCGAGTGTCGACAGATCGCCTGATTGCGCGTTTAATGCCGAAGGGCAACCAGATGCCTCGGTGGCGTGAAGGTAAATATCCCGGTCACGATTATGTACGGAGTACTGGAAAGTGAATGAACGTGAACGTGAACGTGAAAGTGAAAGTGAAAGTGAAAGTGAAAGCGAACCTGGACCGTGCTCAGTTTATTATTATATTGGAATATAGCTCATATTGGCATATCTAATATGGAATATCCAATCTCCCATGATCCCTATACTATTACCTCCTATACTGCTGCTAGACACCACCCACAATACAAAGTAAGTAACAGGTATATGTACTCCGTAGCATATGCTCAATTCAAACACATCCCCCCATGAAACGAGGATCAAGATTGGCACTCTCATCACCAGTCAACTCCTTCCTTTCACAGATAACAACCGCTGACTTTCGCGCCAGTGTCGCTTTGGCGTCTAAAGGCGTTCCAGCCTTAGCGAAAGGGGGGCCCGGCCGGAGAAAATGGAATTAATAGATCTGCAAAAGGCCTAATATGGATATCTCTCTAGTCGTGATCGTTAAAACTCGCAATCTAGTACTTTTGAGAAATGGCTTAGACCTCTGTTCTTTTCATAGGGTTCTACAAGTGGCAATGCATGGGAGTGTTTCTCTCTCTCTCTCTCTCTCTCTTTTCTTATCTGCAACAGTTCCATCTGGGTTCTCTGCATATGCATATTCTGTACCTTGTATATTTAGCGGTATTTCTCTAAATCTCCCGGCCGAAGAGGACTCTTTGAAAAGTGCAGATTAAACCACGGTCTCCGGCCGTGGCCAGATCATGCCTTGAGTGAAACAGACGCGTATCTCGGGCTGCACGGACTCCCCGTAATGTATTGAACCCGCTCCAACTCCACCGGCAGCCGGGAATGGCCGGATTTCTATTTCCTTTTCCATGTTATGATTTGTGAAAGAGTGGGAGAGGGGGGGGGTTGTGGGTTGACGCATAGACCCGAAGTGAGTCCGGGATTGTCAAATAAATGCTCAGGTGGGGGGGCTAAACGGGATCCTCGACTGTCACGGGAAAAAGGGGCGATGACATGCAGTCGATCAGACATTTCCCCTTCAGCCAAACCCATTTCAAGAGATGATATTCCGTTACCCCATTCAGCTCTAGTTCAACTATAACATGCTCCGTACCTTGAGGTGCATACGGAGTATTATTATTATTCGTAATTTTAGATCGGCTGTGGGGGGGATTCGTAACTTTAGTGGATCGAATACTACACAACCCCATTGTGATTTCTGATTTACCCCTCAGCTAGTTCAAAAAACATCAAAAAAAAACCCAAAAAAAAAACAAAATAGACTTGACCTGGTTCATCCTCATTTAACAGACAACCGGAAAAGATATATAGATAAACGTAATAGCTAGAGCTACTATCGAGCCATATTTCCCCTATAGGAGCTTGGCCGGGGTATTCCTGGTCTCCAAGGTGGGAACATCCGTGCCATTCTTAGCCGCTCTCTAGTGGGTTAGCTGCAGCACTATGGGCTTGGTGGCTGGTAGTCTCGGGATTATCACCGAACTCGGTTCCCCACTGGCTTTGTATTTCAAAAATTACGTATTGTAATGTTAAATATTCAACGTGGGAGAACACACAGCCGGCTTCTCCGGTCAGATTTACATCAGCAATGTCATGCAATCAAATGGGCTTGCCCTATGGCTTTTATCAATGTGAACTCTCGGTCCGGCCTGAGCCACGGCGGCTCTTGTTTACCGCGTCTTATGGACTGTAAAGACGGATGAACAAACGCAGATTCGTAAGATATTGCGAGCACCGAGCGCTTATCCAATTACCGTGCGCATCACTCCTGTGTAATCCGTATGCTGGCTGTACGGACTATCGAGGTCAAGTCTAGCTACATGTGGTATATTTATTGGCATTAGCCTCACCTGGACTCTCCTCACTCATACCATCTATGTCTATCTTGCTCATCCTATCTCTATTTTTTACTGCCATACGGATATAGCTGTGTAGGAAGAAACCTAAGCATACAAAGAACTCGAACCCAAACCTTCGTATCCCAACGCCAAAATCTACACATGCAAAAAGACAAAGATCGCAATGCCCTCGACGCATCCTGATGTCAAATAACTCAATTTCCTACCGTTCATGCAGCTAGCATAGATCGAGGACCATACGGAAAAGCGGCAGAGATGCACCTGCTCATACATAGGGCCGTGGTAGCGGAACTGCACCTTGTGCATCCCCCCGGTCCCTAATGCACTGCAGTTACCAGGAATTTTGTAGAAAAGTGAGAAAAAAAAGAAATTCCAAAAAAAGAATCGTTCTAGAATACACGTGCAGGATCTCGTTTATGCTATGCAATGCAGGGTATGTCGCCTCGGCGTTGGCCGTTGAAATAGGCTGTGCCATTTTAGGACAGATGCTAGTTGATTTGTTGGCTGTTGTATGTTCCATGTTTGACGGGTGTTTCCGATTTGAGCGCATATTCAACCCGATCTTTGGTTCGTATTATCAAGCCACTTAAACGATAAAATCACATGTAGTAAGCCATGAGCTCCAAAAAAAAAGCCCCCAAAAAGGGTAGCCCTATGACCCGGCCCTTAAAATGGCAAATGTCACACGTTCATGGCTTCCATAGCCATCCTGCAGGGTCAAAACAAGACTCGAAATCGACGCCACCGAACAACCCAATCGCCCCATAGAGGTCATAGTCCCCTTCCAAGCCCTCAACGCCCCCCGAATCCGCATCGACCTCCTCATGCAGATCCCAACCCCCAGATCGACATCCATTCCGCGTCAAGAAGATCTGCACCTTGCATCTCTTCTTCTTTATATCCCCACTGTAAATATTCTCCGGCAGCTCAAACTCCATTCCCAACCCAACCGTCTCACCCACCTTGAACACCGTGGTAAAATCCCGGCCCCCAAACGAATCATTCACAAATCGACATCCATCATCTGAAAACACCCCCAGCCCACCTCGTTCCCAACCAGGCGATCTCCACGACGGATAAGGCTGCGCAGCATACCCAATCGAGATTCCACTACAATCCTCTGGTGTTGGCCCCGCCCTCAGCGCCACCAACTTAATCTCAAAGTAGATGGTCTTCTTCAGCTCACGCACAAACGGCGAATCCGCAGCAGGGAAGTACATGGGCAATTGGGTAAGCACGACACAATCCCCGTTCCCGTCAACGCTGTGTCCACGCCAGCGGCCACGCGCAACAGCCGAGACATTGCCACGCAGCTCGGCCGGTTGCACGGGTCGAAGATCGTAGGTCTGAACGTCGTGGTAGACAGCAGTTGAGGGCTGAGTTGGGAGCCAGAGGGGTATGGAGTCGCAGAAATCATGGGCCCGTTGGGCGTCATCTTCAGAGGCGTTCCCCGTGCCTGAGGTTAGATAGCCGGTGATTGGGGGAGGTGGGAATGTGGCTGTGTCTGGGACTATTTCTTGCCAGTTGTGATATGGAGGGTTGCCTGAGGCTGAAGCATCGGTCTGTGGCTGAGTGTCGGACATCCCCCAAGATTGTTGTGATGCATCGTAGCTTGGCGGGCAATCGTTGTGGAGGTGATTGGACATTGTGTAGCTTCTGGGCGTTGTATTCTCTGGGGTTGTATTACCGAGTAATAGGTAATAGCTTTAAGACTGATTGTGCAGAGTCTTGTCGGATTTTCAGATTCTTAGGGAGATGTAGAGGTGAGAGTTGGGATTTTTGATGCCAAGCGGAGAGGGGTGTGACTCTTTGGACTTTTGGATTCTCTCTGACAGTTTCACAATTCATCGAGTTTGAAATTGGACTGAAGCTGGTTTCTTAGCAAAGAGTTTGTTCCTGGTTGTAATTTTTTTCTTCTTTCTTTCATTTGGATTATTATCACCTTCAGGTTAATTGAATAGAAATTACAAGTTGACCAATCTATCCCAACATCAATCTCTAGATCAGATGAGAAAGAAAAAAAAATTCAATTCTAAGAATAGCTCTAGAAGTTTTAGCTGCAGCCAATTCCAGCACATTCGGAATTTCTTCGATTCTCGACTGTTTAACGCTGCTTATTCCCTTTTTCCTTCCTTTTTTTTTTCTCTTTTCTCTTTGTAGATTTTTTCCTTTGGCCTTGGGCCTTGGTCCCTCGTTTTTGTTTTTCTACTTGACTTGCGACTTACGACTTACGACTTACTTCTCACACCTCATCCACGAACCCTCGATCTCTGGACTTCCCAATTCAATGTCACTCGCTTCTTTTCATGTCAGACATTCGCTTAAACTCAACTCCAATGGAGGCCATCTCCACCGATCCGCCCCGCAGGGCCCGACGATCATCCATCTCGGGCCACATCCACCGCGTCTTTAGCAAATCCATGGATGTAAGTGAACCACAATAAAAAAGTGGAGGAACTTCATTTGACCCCTTCAAGAAAAGGCAAAGTCAAAATGGCCAATTTGTCCCTCCAGTTCCCTTTCTCGCCCGCGAAGCTCTCGCACATGAGGCGGCAACCGACAATACTTCCCATGCGAGGCACTCTTTGTACGATGAGACCGGGCCTAGCTCGGTCTCTTACTACTCTAACTCACGTTTGCCCTCGACCGGTACACCTGGATCAAGTCTATCAGTCGCAAACAGGGCCTCCATGGAAAATGATACTCCGACCCAACAAATGATACCCTCACCCAGCCGTCCCAACGAAGATGTAGATAAAATCTGCAAATCGCCAACTTGGGACCAACCCCAAAAAAAGGAAAAGCGTGTCACGAAGCGCCTGGAACTCGAGAGAAAGGAACTCGGGAAGCGGTTGCTAGCGCTTGAGGATGCCCAATCCAAGGCCGACCTCGGAGTCCATGAAAGGTCTTCTCGCCGTCTGACCAAGAAACAACCCGTGAGCAGCTCAAGTAGAAGCTCCAGTGCAAATGCAGAGCGTTCGAGATCGTCAAGTGGCCTGTCCTCACTATTCCGGCGATCACGCCGGAACTCCAAATCGAGTGAGCAAGACTTTCCGTCTCCCGAGTTCAGCCAGCTTAGGACAGATACAATCCCACCCTCTCTGCCTTTAACTCTACCGGAAAGGTTTGGAACGGCCATCACCCGAGAGCTACAGTCCAAGCATGGCACCGCATTAAATCTATCCGCCTCGCACAAAATATCCAACCCAACCCAGCACAACCGTTTGCACGCCTCGGCAAAGTCTGATGATCTTCGTGAGAACTGGAAGATGGCTGAAGCCTGGAAGACAAAGGATGGACGCGAGGCTAGCCAGTCAGTGTCGGAGCAAATCCCCAACGGTAGTCGGTCCAAGATTGGAAATGGTGCTCGAACCGGCGAGACACTAGCAGCCTCGGCCGATCTAGATAGGGACTTGTTTTCCGCAGCTCTGAAGCATGACAGGAAGAGTCTGCCTGCGGTGGATAATTCTCTTGATCGTGTGACTGGCCATGACCGTTCTGTCAGGGCTACGAGCATGCCAACGTCGCAAAGTATGAGCCAGCCTAACTTCCACTCGTTCGGTCATCCTGATTTGCCCGCCCAAGTTACCACGGCTCGTCAGTTGCAGGAGTTAACACCTCCAGAAATTTCAGACAATCCATCCATTCCATCCAGTGCCAGGCCGTATCCACCACCACTCAACCCAGCACTAATACTTGCTAGAAAGAGCCGAGTGGATCCCTTCCCGCGAGCATACAAGTCGTCCCCCCTTGCGCTGAGTCCTACAAACACGGATGAATCGTCTCAGAATGATTCCAAGATTCCAAGACCACAAGACCTTGACCATGGGAACCCATCCCAACCACTACAATCCCCCGCTCAATTTCATCTCGAGGATCGGGGAAGAAGCCGATTGCCTATTGCTTCATCACACACCCCCAAAAGAACTTCAAGTCGTTTCAAGGAAAACTTTCAAGAAACCCCACAGTCGATTGAACTGCCCCAGATCCCAGTTAAGAGCGATAGACGGAGTCTTGAGATTCGGAGAATGCCAACCACGTCAACCGATACGCTCAAAGACATCCCGGCGTCTCCTTTCCAGGTAGCCGTCAGATCTCCATTCCATACAGGTAGTGTTTCGCCCAGCGAGAAAAACAATCGAACATCTAAAGACCTTTCAGATGGCAGTCACACTGTTCCTGCGAGATCTCCCCGTCGAGCTTCTCGGACTTCCACCGAGCTCCCTGGAAATGTCCCCGTTGTTGGAGGACCTGGAGGGTTCATACGTGGACATAGCCGCACTCCCTCACACACCTCCTCCCATGACGGTCATTCTAATTATGACACTGCTGACGAAGATGCACCTGAATCTCCTGGATTCAGTCGCAACCCGCTGACTCGCGTGGATACCACTCCCTCGATCTCTGCCGTTGAAGTGCCAGTCGTACAGGAAGCCCCCGTTAGCCCACTCATTCAACCCAGCACCCAACTCAGCAACCAGCCTGTCTTTCAGCTTATCCAACAGCCTGGCTCTCATCCCGATACTTGTCGCGGCATACAGTACGGCTATCAACCTAGCTCCCAACCTGGCACTCAGTCTGGCATTCATCCCGGCATGCAACCCAGCACCCAACCCAGCAGCACCCAAAGCCGACCAGTTTCAATGAGCATTCTCAAAAGAAGATCCCAAAAAGCAAAAGCAGCCCACAGCCCACAAACCATCGCCAAGATCTTCGTCATCTGTTGCCGCTGCAAGTACTGGCACGATCTACCCTCCGAAGTCTATGCGCGTCTCGCCTGCCCCGAGCGTCTAGGCTCAGATTCCAAACTGGGAGGGTCCCGCTCAAAGAAGCAACCCGACAATGGTATGCGCAAGTTAACAGGATCACGATCGCTGCCGTTCGGCCAGTTCCCAGCTCCCCATCCTACCCATGGCATACCCGATCTACGGCCTGCACCTCTTCTACCTCGCAAGGTGACCTGTTGCTGGTGTGGCCACAACATGAGCCGATCTTGCTGTGAGGGTTGGACCACTGTTGTTGAGATGCGTGAGCGTCATCATTGAGTGTGAGGGGCATCAAGGCATTGATAACACTTATTGAAAACATTTGAAAGCTACATATGATCTGAACGATTACCATGATTTTATGATTTTCTTCTTTTCCCCTGTCTTCTCATTTCCATGTCTTGTGTGTTTGGGATTTCTACACCTGTCCGTGATGGTTACGATCTTTGGGCTATCTTACCGACAGTTTCCCATAGAGTAATTGAATCAAATGTATGTGAATCGAAACACGAATTTACTTGAAACTAGCTCTTCAATGAAAGAGGATGTGATTAAACATCCGCCATGTAAATGAACAACTCCTTTTGCCCATATCTAATTTTTGTTATATCTCGCCAACCAAGGGCCGTGAGGCTCTCAAAATTTGTTCACAAAACTTCTGACTTCCGGCTCTATCCTTAGGTCCATTTAATAGGCGTTAAAGGATAGTTATCGCTAGTAGTAGAAGAAACCCGGATTCGCCCCCTAAAACTAAGTTTCTAAATACCACTAAAACCCCACGTAACTACTTTAGATAGCGCAATAAACGAGCTCGCTTACGGTGCTAGGGAGGTACCAAATGTTACGGACCTACCCGTCACCAATCAGTGGTGACCCACCGGGTACACAGATGGGCCACCGAGAGCCAATCAAGCAACCACGTGATCACAGGAGGAGTATATCCCTGCACGGGGTAGGATATACTCAGAGGGGTCGATCTACCCCGGGGGTAGGATATACCCCAGGAGCACTGGCGACCCCAGGAAGCGAAGGATATATAAGGACACTCTCTCATGTACTTAGTTTAGTTCTTCGTCTTCAATCATACATTGTTACTTGTGTTTACCTTACGACCTTGTTGACTCACTTACTATATTATCACTTGACAACACCAACGAACAGACCAATACTGCGGTATAGATCTGCTCGGCGCTCTACCTGGCATCGTTCCCTGATACCCTCAAAAGGACTTAGGCTGGAATAAGACTGTGCGCAGCAACAGCTCGGTTGAGAGACAGATCATTGACGTTGGAGGACCAGCACAGGCAAGTATAACCAGGAAAGCTTCTAACATAACTGTGACCAGTTAGGCAGTGCGTAACACCAAATACTACGAAAAATAAGGGGATAGGTAAGATATTTATAATTTAATTTAGTCAATCTATACAGTAGCATAAACTTAACATTCCGAAGGGGAATAAATCGTATTTTATAGAAAAAATATATGTGAAGATATGCCTGGGCGCACATTCTTCCGCTCGGCGCCAAAAGATCATTATATCAGAGCGAGAGCTCTGACATGCCCAGGACCAACATATATAGTAGCGCACATAGTTTGTCTGTGATAAAACAACAGGGACTCAAAAAACTTAACTAGCGAATAGAAATTATTAAAAAAGCTATAGCGCTATTAGTTTGAAATAACTAGACTGCGACAACGCCCATTAAAGTGGAGACACTTTTAGCGTCGCCAAGACATATGCGGGCACTCTTGGCAAAGTGGATACTTCCAAGAACTAATTATGTACATAAATAGCCTAATAAGGTGATTTTTGCATTGTTTTTGCATAACAGTGGGCGATGGGCGTCAGATTTCAAAAGGCCCACGAGCCGTGGACACTTCCTAGTGCCCATGGACGGGCGATGTCGCAGTCTAAAAGTAACTTGAACAACTAAGCAGCTTTCTAGGGATAGCTCTAGAAATAGGGATAAGGAGTAGGGTCCGGTCCTCTCCCTTCTTTCCTATAAATGAGAAGTAATAGCTTGTCCTTAATCGAAGTTTCGCTGGCGGAACTCTATAAGATTTTGAGATTAATATAAAAATCTATGATGGCGCCTACGAAACCCTATATCAGAGGATACTAAGGGAGATTAAGTTGGCTAAGAAGATTTATAAATGGGCTATGTAGAGCAAAGCTAATACCCCCCTTAGTAGCGGTTATTACTTCCTAATAGCTAAGGGACTCCTATCTAGTAATTGTTACCAGCCAGTTCTTTGAACAAAAGAGTGCATTTCAACGAGAATACTAAGTACAGAGAAAGAAGAAGAAAGAAAGAAAGAAAGAAAGAAAGAAAGAAAGAAACCTGCGAGACAGGAACCTTTAATGGGGTCCTGTCACGATCCAACAATCAAACAATACAAACCTCGTCAAGACGGAAACTTCCGGCAGAAATCCTCCCAGATCGTCACAGTAATACCAGTCACCCGTAAGCGACCGCCGGGGGCGGATACGCGTACGGGTAATGATTTGCTGAGCGAAGCGGAGACAAATCTAATCCGCTTTGAATAAGGCCTACGGAAGGGCCTGTAGCTACATTAGTAATTATACTATATTAGTAGCTAACTATGCTATACCCGGTCCTCGCCAAGTTACCCCACCCCCTTCGGGTGTTGAGTTACCACACCGTAATGGAAACTCTTGCCTAATGTCAATTTTATCCCACCCACCATTTACTAGTCACATGACTGGGTTAGGGCTGGTCTGTGACCGGCAAATATCTCGACCAATCAGAGGCCAGATCTCAAATCTGAGATCTGGGAATTTCCCATAGTATAATGATATGGGAGCTGCGAAGTGATGGTGGTCGAGAGGGCTGAGAAGAAGAAGAAGAAAGTGGAAGTTCCTTGTGAATTTTTAGATCACCATGGCCGCGAGGTCATGATGCCATGAGTTTACAACCAGAAGTCGCTTTAGCATTTAGAGTATTGTCGCCGTCGCATCCTTGCTCGTACCGTTGAGGTTAATGTTATTTATAACTTCGCCTATAGCTCCTTCCCTTTTGTTATTGCCTTGTAAGAAGAAGTGGGCTATACCAAAGATCGATCCCATAATACCCGCTATAATGGCTTTGGCATTTACATTCTCCATTTGCTTAAAGGCTGGGTAAACATTAGATCTCGCATACTGTTGGGTTGGGGGCTAGAAGTAGTAACATACCGATATTGAACAACTTAGAAGTGCCAAAGCTAAAGGTCAACGCTGTAGCATCAAAGATGTTCTTCTGGAGGAGCGACAAATCTGGAGGCTGAAAGGCGAAAGTGGACATGAAGGTGCCAATCTGGTCCGTCACATCGGCTTGAACACCCCGATGGCCTGAAAAGCCGAGGCATGGAGCTAGACAAGTAATGTAGCACATTTGAGCAAAAGGTTCGACCAACAGGTTGAAGACTAACCTCACGGATTCCCGCAAGCCCATTCAGAGTCAGCGCGTTACCATCTCATACCACCAGGTCCATGGAGATAGCTGCTGACGTATTGGGGGTTGGACTGCCTGCTGATAAGTGGAAACCCAATAGCACGAACCCCATATCTAACGCTAACAGAGACAACCCTCTCGTCAATGGCAATGTAAAATGTTCCACGACAAGTCCACGGTGCAAAAAGAATCAGAAAGACTATTAGAAAAATGGATAGAAAATACCTGATTATAGAGCGCTATCCAGACGTAATTTGGCTATATGTTATTGTCTGCATATCTTGCAATGTGAAATGATCATTTTTAAAAGAGCTATGCTAGCTCGTGTGCATCACTGTCTTTTGCTAGTACACATCGCGTCTTTAGCCAAGTTGAATACAAGACAAAAAGCCTTGATGGAGCACAACTGGGCGATCTACCCCATGCATGGCGGAAGTTGGGCGGTATAGACATGCTGAGTCATCGCCACTTTTTCCCACTTTTTTTCTTCTTTTCCTCAACATTTTTTTTTACGCTTCTCTGCGACACTCTCTGGACACTCAGACCTTTCCTTGGAATTTAATGTTATTCTGATTTATGGTGCCTATGAATACAGAACTCTACACTAACCGAATCGCAGGTATATATCAAACTTTAGACACGTTCTGACATCCGCAACTCATCAATCCAGCTGTCCCAGTCCATTTGGACATACTCAAGGGCTCTCCTTCTGGAGAACAGTCACCACAGCGCTACGTCTTGTGGCCGTGACCGACTGGAGCTGGATTGCGAGCTGGGTACCTTCGGGTGCTTTTGCTCATCTTTGAAAAACAAAAGTTGCCAGAGCAATCAAAGGGCCTTCATAGTTCATGTTATACTTGCTCGAGTCTTTCCCTTCGGGGATTTCACTTTGTCTACGAGAGCATGACTCCTTGCGCATCTACATCTTTCAGTTTATATCGAATCGATTATATTACTTTCACACATTTTTATCTGTCTTCATAGGCTACAACTTGCTCTTCGCGTCACCAACAATGTTCACAACAACCTTGCCCCAAGTCTCCCTCCCACCCAACGCCTGCAAAGCCCTGGGCACACTCTCCAATCCAACAAAGCTCTCATCCTTGAATGCGGTCCCCTTGAACTTCCCCTGCTTAACAAGGTCAAAGATCCCCTGCCAAACCTCACCAACAGTCTCTGTCTCGAACTTGGCATACTGCCCCCAATGCAAGCCAACAATACTCACATTCTTCAACAGCACCCGATTAAGCGCAACCTTCTCTATGTTCCCTGCCGCAAACCCGACAACCAACAACCGTGCATTCCATGCCACACACTTCAAACTCATCTCAATCATCCCAACAGGATCATAAACAATGTCCACCCCAGCAGCCCCATTTCCCTTCCTGTTCTGCTTGCAAATCCCCTTCACAACCTCCGGCCACGCATTATCCGTATAGTCTACCACATAGTCCGCTCCGAAACCCTTGGCAATCTCCCTCTTCCTCTCAGTTCCTGCAGTAGCAACGACAGTCGCCCCCATAGCCTTGGCAATCTGCACAGCAGCAAGTCCGACTCCACCCGCAGCAGCATGAACAAGAACCCAGTCCCCGGCCTTCACGCCAGCACGCTGAACAAGACCGCCATATGATGTCGGCGCCGTGACAAACAGCCCTGCGGCATCTTCGAAGCTCCACCCCTCCGGCACAGGGAGGAGGGTTTGCTCTGCGGCTAGGACGTGTGTTGCGTAGGCTCCTTGTGTAGCGCCGAAGACACGATCACCGAGTTTGTAGCGGGTGTTTGCGAAGGTGGGCACGGCGGTGATTGTACCCGCGAATTCGGCGCCACCGATCCAGGGGAGCGGTGGTTGGTTTTGGTATTTGCCTTGGATTTGGAGGATGTCGAAAAAGTTTGTGCCGGCGAAGTGTATTTTGATGAGGTATTTATCCGCTTCTGGGGTTGGGGTTGGAACTGTTGTTACTTTTAAATCTAGGGGTCCCTGTAAGGAGTGGTTGGTTTATGTTGGGGTTGAAGTTTGGGGGTTGGTTATAGATACTTGGACGTATTCGCTAACTTGGACGGCACGCATTTTGGCGGTAGTGGGGATGTAGATTGAGATTGAGATGAAAGGTTCTAAATTTGAGTGGAGAGATAGAAGGGAAGAGATTCAAACAAAATGAGCTCTGGAAGGGCTGAGACATGGGGTTTTTCCCGTGAGATACCGAGGTCCCTTTTCGGGTAACTGATTGGGTCTTGGCATTTGTAGAGCAATGTGTCTATTTGTACATTTCTATATTTGATATTGATGTAAATCATCGTTGACAACGCACGTCTTTAACAATCCGATGTGCTTAGCTCAAGATTTGGGGCATTACACGAAATTCCGATGATGTCTTTTCTAGATGAACGAGGTAAAGAACTTCAAACTGTACAGATACCTTTTCCATACACAAGTAGGAAAAAGTGGAGATACACATGATTTAGTATCGTCAATTAATCCATAGGTATCAATATACATGGTTTCTTTTTCATCCGAACTCCCCCAAACCCAAACAAACCACCCATATTACACAAAAGGTATCAAGGTATCAAGGTAACAATGCAACCAGGTATCACAGGTTTTTAACAGACCAAGAGCGCCAGTGCAGGCTACCACTTAGTATCCAACTCCCGGAGGCTTCTGCGCATAATTATCATAGCCCATATACGGCATGATCGGAGCACAATGAGGCCCATCGAGTTGGGTATGCGGGGGTGATGCCATAGGATGCGGCTGGACATGAAGCTGTGTGTGTGCGAGTATATGCTTCCTATCGTGCTCGGGCCGGGCAGCCAGATGACCAGCCATATCATACTGCAATGACATAGCGCGCTTCCAGTTCTTGGCATCATAACCATGGGTGTAATCAGGTATCTCGTAGTGGTGATGGTATTGGGGACGGTAGAGCTGGGCTTGAGGGAGGTAGCCGTTCATTGAAGGGGCCATTGGAGCAGCCGTGGACTGGGGGACGGCTGGGGGAGTGATAGCTTCAAAGGGTAGTGAGTACCACTGAGATGGGTTGAGGCCGTAGTCTACTGAAACGGTGCGGGGTGACCAGCCAATGCCGCCGGGGGTCGTTGCCGTGCCTGGGCTCGGGAGGCACGATTCGGGTGAGAGTGGGTAGGCTGGGTAGGATGAGGCCACGGCAGGGGTTGTGTTTAGCAGGGAACCCTCGCCGACTGGGGAGGTGTGGCTCTGGTCGAAAGACGTTGTTGTTGGACTGGGGTCAGAATAAGAGACGGCTGGTGTGCGGTCTGGGATGGGGGTGTGCTCGCCGGAGGGGCTTGGGGTGAGTTGTTGGATCATAGGAGAGCTCCATTTTCGGTCCTGATCTGGGACAGGATGGTGAAGGGTGGATGAATGTCCGTAGCTGGATCGTATCATGGGCCACTCATGGCGGGTTGTTGGTGTCTCACTTGTTGGTATTGATGGCAGTGGTCTTTGGATGGATGCCGTGCGCTTCGTATCCTTATCTGAGTCTGGATCTCCTCCAGAAGCTGAAGCCAGACTCTTCTTTCGAGTCTGACGGGATGGCTTGGTCACTCGCCATTTCTTCAGTCTGCTTCGTAGTTGGGTTTCGCTGGAGAGGTTAGGTCATAGTCCTTGATAGGGTCCGGTATCGGACATGGAATGGATGTGAACATGAAAATCCTCACCTGGGATTGAAATCATCGGTACGTATCTGCTTGATAACCTGCTTCAAGGGCCATTCTTCTTCCATATATAACTTGGAGATCAACGCCTTCTTCTTCTCCCATACATCGGACGAGATGGAAGTCTTCATTATTGACGCACAGTCCAATTGAGTGAAAAAAGGGGGGGGGGGGGGAGGGATAGTATGAATATCAAGGTGATCAACAAAAAATAAGACAGGAAACGGGCGAGACGATTATATGTAGGAAAGTACGGAGAAGGAATGGGGAAAGAAATAAAACATGAAAAGTTGGTTTGTTAGGGCCACACGTCTAACCTCTCAACATCACCCACTGCCCACTTCACCTCCACATTTCCATTGTCTTGGTTCTGTCATTATGGAACCCTCACCCAATCTATCCCTTGGGGATCCATTGGGCATTAGCGTCCGTGGCTTCCAGCACGCGGCGATCATCAACGAGATTCACAGAGTAACCTTCATTGGTTACAGGTCTCGACGATCAGGGCGATGTCATCACTTCAAGTGGATCACATCATCCAAGCGGAACAGCTCATCTGCTAGGTCTTACTATCCCCAGTTGAGAGCTTGGCGCGTTTGAACAAAGCGAATATCGGAATTCGATTGATCATCTCGCTCCCTGCGGTGTACGGGTGTTCACTGTTCTCTTGCTTGCATTTGACCTATCGAGAAGATATCCAGGTCTATATCCCATGTTGACTCCATTACCCTGATTCAGTCCGACAGAAATCGGGGGAAATCCCAGCACAGCGGTCATGCGAAGACACACGGCCTATAGTTCCCCAGGAGTGATTTACTGTGCATTGGGGCCCGGCTGAAGCCCCAGTTTTATCCCAATACGGTCCGGTCCTACTCCAAACTAGATAAGCCCTCCTCTCACCCGCGGATGGCGTCTTATCTTGTAGGCCTCATGGCCGCCGATCACCGCCACCTCGGGATCCTCAATGGACGGTACTGACGGTTCCAATGGTTTTGCATCGGACGTCTATCCAAAAGCAGAGCCGTTGAGAACCACAAAATTTTTGTGGTTATGGAAATAACCGTGTGCAAATCCAATCCCGAAGTATATATTCTACGCTCAGATTCCAACACTATCCGAACGGGCCATGACTTGGGAAACAGCGGTGCCTATTCCCCAGACCCCCAAGGCACTAAATTTTTTTTTTTTTTTTTTTACGGCTGGAGGTGAACCCGCTAAGGCACATGGTGTCAGAACTAGTGTAAAGCCTCTTGACTCACACCAATGGGTGTCACGCCCGTGGAGTACCAGTTCGTGCGAGTGCCAGTCGATCTGGCAAATTGATCGGCGAAGATCTGCCCGGGTCCTCAATAGTGGATTTTTGAACTCCACGTTGGTGACAAGCTGAGTTTCTTTCTCCCTTTAAACGGGATTTCTCACACTAGTCGTACCATCACCTCTATCAACATGAGAAAAAATATGAGAGACATGTAGATCTACCAAAAATGCACGTGCCCGACACTGCATGAAAAGCGCCCACGAGTGCCAATCATCGCTTGCGTTCTTCGGCCTGCATATGTCACATCTCGCGAACTGCAGATGTCCATCTTCGGCTGTTGAATCTCCAGGACTGGATATCTTCACCTCTATAGGACCTCCATGGGTGAGAAACTCTTATCCCGTCCCATCCGCCACTTCGGGAATGAAAATCTGGAGAAATGCCGATAGTCTCTGGATTTGTATGCCATTGGCCGGATACGAGAAACCCTCTCTTTGTTTTACAACATCTCCAATCCCGGGGTTCCTAAAAGGAGGCCGTGAGACTGGATCCAACACATAGCGCCTCGGCATTTGTTCACCCGCGCGCCTCCATACTAAAAGGGAGATCCCTTTTGACGTGTTTACAGCCGCCCGATACAAAGAAATGTCATTTGAAATATCTGTTCGGGACCTTGTCCTCTTTTCTTTTTCTGGGTTCTCCTTTCCGGTCCAATAGCGAAATGCCATCTATCTCAATCGACAGTTCAAAACATCCACTTAATCCGGCAAACAGTGATCTATCAATTCAGTTGTAAATCGCATCGAGATCCCCCGGATCACCATGGATCTGCTGCACCTCCAACGAGGCACTTTTCAAAGCTTAATAGAGTACGGAATCTCTCTGCGAAAGCCCTAACTTCCCATGTTGGACATGTAATTTTTCCGTCCGAGTTCGAGGGGGATTTGGAGAGAAGATTGGTGGAGCCCCGACTCCAAAAAGTCAAAACGTCGATGTCGGTGAATACTCGGCAACAATCTCAGTATCCCCCACTCTTTCCCTTGAGCTCATGTGCAGAGAAATATGCGTATCCCAGTCGTATCCGAGGCATGACTGCAGAATGAGGCTCCACTTCCTACGTCCTCATGGCCCAGGCCGTCCCCATTATTTCTTCAACCACGCGGTCGCTCTCGTTCAATTATTATCCTTCGGGGAACCCATACCGAGGAGGCAAATAAGAATTGGCAGGGGGGGGAGCCCTCATTGGACTCTTCGAGGATATCGGAAAGGAGAATAGGAGATGAAGGCCGAGAGAATTGGCCTTGGTTCTCTTCCTCTTTCTCTAGATGTTATGTAAATATTTTACTCTCTTCACATTCAACCTTACCATACTAACACGTTCCGAGGTACAGCCTAGAAACAGTGCTCACTAATGACTACCGAGTATGCGATGTATCCCCCTTTCCTGACTCCACTGCAATCTATTTCGTATGCACTCCGTGCTCCATACAACAAAGGACAATCCCGCGGTTTTCACACTATTGATATTAATCTACTCCGTACGGAGTATAAAGAACTAAATCTCTATAGCCTCCCAGATCCAAGGGTCCGACAGTTGGAGTAAAAGGATCTGCCTATGCCAACCTGGGATGGATTCCGATCCACCTGTCTAGTCAAGTTTAATCTCCGGGAAATAGACTATTGAATTTGAGAATATTTAGTTTTGCCTTGGTGAGAGTCTATTGATGCTGAAAGAATTAACAGGAGGAAGGAGATAGGGAAAAAAAAAGAGTAGAGCATAAGAGAAGAGTTGAAAGTAATCAAGACAGCTAATCAAAAGAGAGGAGGAAAAAAGACGATAAACATTTTAACATCTTCAACGCCTATAGATTATACACAGAGACTATTACAAGCCGGGAGAAAACAGGATGACTTCGTGATGGGAATTTTGAGGGGAATATTGAAACTTGAAACAAGAGTGGAGTTAAAAGGAGGAAAGGCATTGATCTCGCAATGGCTCTAGCGACGCCTCTTGAGATGGTGCTCCTTGCCCTTCTTGGACTTCTTCTTACTTTTATCCGCTGGCAGAACCAGGGGTTCATCCCTCATATTCCACTCCATGAAGCGCAAAAGATAGTCATCAATGTGACCAGGCTGCAATTCTGCATCGGGGTCAGACACCTGCAGCGGAACCGGCTCGGTGTCTTCCACCAAGGGTGTTCCAACCTGGGCCGGTGTTCCGTGCGAAGTGCTGTGCTCCTCGAAGTCGCCATCGTCGGCATGCTCCTGTTCTTTCTGAGCGTTCTTTGCCGCATCCAGATCCTCCTTGTCCTCGGCAGCTTCGAAGACCCGGGTTCCGCCGCCAACGCGGTTACCAAGGACTCGGTCCATGGCAGCACTTGCTTCGTCTTGCCCGTCACGCTCGTCGGGTTCGGCTATCTCTTGCGCGTTTAGCTTGGTGAAGTAGTCTGTGGTGAACTCGCCTTCTTGGATGATGACATCGTCGAGCATGCGCTTCTGGTTAGCTTTGCGGAGGATGTTGGATTCAATGGTATACTCGGATACGAAGCGGTAGATGTGAACGTCCCGTGTTTGACCGATGCGGTGGCAGCGATCCTGACATTGCTTGTCCATGGCTGGGTTCCAGTCTAGATCGTAGAAGATGACCGTGTCGGCGCCCGTGAGATTGATGCCGAGACCACCAGATCGACTCGATAGGATGAAAGCGAGGATGCGGGGGTCGCTATTGAATCGTTCCGTGAGCATCTGCCGGGACTCGACTTTCGTTGTTCCGTCGAGTCGGAGATAGCGATGGCCATGGATATTGAGGAACTGTTCGAGGATATCGAGCATCTTGGTCATTTGAGTGAAGATCAAGGCTCGATGACCACCAGCTTTGAGGTCACGTAGGAGTTTGTCAAGGCGCTGCAGTTTGCCACAGTCGTATTGAAGCAATCTCTTATCCGGGAATGCAATAGAAAGACGCATCCGTGCTTCGTGAAAAGGATCGTAAGGCGGATTTGGGCGATTATTCGTCAAAAGCCGGGTCTCGACGGGGGTCAGGGCGGCTTCGTTCATGCCCGCGGCGACGGCAGCGGGGGTGACGCAGGCGAATCTCTGGACATAGCCATGCATCTCAAGCGCCCGTTCCTCAACGGTCAGAATTATCGACGCGAGGACAGATGACCGGCTTGACAACCAGTCGGCCATTGAGCGCTTCCGCAGCGGTGCATTGGATAGCGCGTGTTCCTTGGTCCCGGCCCGAAGGAATTCAACAAGGCTGCAACCGTATATGGGCCGACGGCCGTGCCGCTTGGACTCGAAGTAGAGACACCGCTCCAATTCCGCCATTCGCCTCTTGCGACATGCATTCTCCAATGACTCTAAGACGGTCTGCATATTGGACCCATCAAACTCCATCTCCCAATTGGTTCGGTTGTACTGGCGTTCCCGAAGAGACTTGAACGGGCCAATAGCCATCAGCCGGATACTATCGTCGGCCAGCCGTCGTGAGATGTCTTCCCGTGACACGGGTGCAAGGTTGAGGAAATCGAAGTCGATCTTAGTGAGTGGATGTTCAAAGAGAAGTCGTCGTCGAACGAGGGATTCTTTGAGATTGAAATCCATAGCCACAGACCGCGGCATTGCAAAAGAGGTGGAGATTTGTCTGGTTTCAAAGAGATCGGGGTGGTTACACACTTTACGGAGTTGCATCAGACAGTGGATGATGGAGAGGAAGTTTCCGGACGCGAGCGTCTCCTTGGTCTGGGCCATCGACATGAAGCCGTCGTAGAGATATCGTTGACGCTTCGATAGCCTACAATAAACCACATGTTCGTACTTGCCAGGCATTTGCTTCTCGACATCGGCCTTCAGTCGACGAAGAAGATACGGGCGGAGAACAGTGTGAAGTTTGGTGACAACACCCTTGGCCTCTTCGTCCATAGTTTCCCTGCCGTGTTCCAGAATTTGTTCAACAGGGCGCCGAAACCATTCAGAGAAATCCTTTAAATCAGCAAACCCATCAACGCCACCGTTAGTACCATCAGAAGGCATCAAGAAGAACAGAAGAGACCACAGTTCTGTGAGGTTGTTCTGGAGTGGTGTACCCGTTAGGAGAAGCCTGGCACGGGACTTGAACGTAAGAAGGGCTTGCCACCGCTGTGAGCGAAAGTTCTTTATGTTGTGTGCTTCGTCAAGAATCATGTAGTGCCAGTCCTTTCGCTTGAGAGACATTTGGTCCTGCAAAACAAGTTGATACGATGTAATCAACACGTTCCAGGCGTTGTCATCTGTCCAGCCTCGGCGTTTCTGTTTGCGTTCTTCTTGGTTGCCGTAGTAAGTCATGATCTTGAACCCCGGGCACCATTTTTTGAACTCCATTTCCCAGTTGAGCATGACACTTGTGGGGACAACAACCAAATGAGGCCCCCAGATACCATGCTCCACAGCAAGATGGGCAAGAAGGGCAATGGTTTGAATGGTTTTGCCCAGACCCATCTCATCTGCCAGGATACCATTGATATGGTTCTTATAGAGACCCGCAAGCCAGTCTAATCCGTAGTGTTGATATTCACGTAGTGTGCCACGCAGGATGTGTGGAATGGGTGTCTGTAAGCCCGGGGCAGGTGAGTGGCTTATTTGCAATGCCTTTTCGATTGTAGGTTCAAGCGATGAGACCGACTCAGGCTCGGATGGCTTGGTTGCAAAGGTTCCCGGCGATGGCTCACTAGACATCTCCCCGCTCAGTCGGCCGTCATGAACGTGATCTAACTCCATAGGCTGGGGGTGATCATTGTCATCCGCGGGGGCAGCAGTGGCGGCATCCTCAGCTTCGACTTTGGCAAGCTCTTCTTCCATCGGGGTGTCAATGGCAGGTGTTTCTCCTCCAGTGGCAGGAGAGGTTTCAGAAGCATTGGCGATATAGAAAGGTGTGCCTTCCGTTGAAGTGCCCTCGCTGGTCATTGGTCTAATTGGCACGAGAGAAACTTCATCTTGATCTTCGAAATCAACGTCATCTTCACCCCCAGATGCCGATTTACTATCAATGTCTTGTTCATGGCCAACAGCTGAAGCTTGTTCGCCATCTTCTAGCACAGGAGTTTCATTCTTCGAGAAGAAACCCAGCAAGCCAGATCTGGTCTCATCATCCTCATCTGACTCCTCGTCACTTAAATCTTCTTCGTCTTCGTCACTATCACCCATATCATCATCCATGTCTGTGGAGGCATCACTATCATCCATCAACACTGAATCAACGTCATCTAGCTGAGTATCTTCGAGGATAGCGTTTGAATCGAGGCCATCTAGAACAGCTTCGGGGTTCAACGATTCGTTGGGGTTGGTCATTGCCGTGCTGCCCGAGGCTATAGAAGTCCGGTCGGTATAGTCCTCAGCCGGTAAGTTGGCGTACTTCCGCCGGAGCTCTTCCGCGGTCAATGTGGCATCATCGTCCACATTGGTTTCGTCGTCGGTTCCAGACTCAGATTCTGACATGTTACTCTCGTCTTCTTCGTCTAGGCCAGAAGAGAAGCCCGATGCATTATCCTCATCATCACTTGTCACCGGAGCATCACTGGGCAATTCACCCAAAATCTCCGATCGACGCTTCTCAAAGAGCATAGTAGACTTTTTGATAGCGCGATCAAGAGCCTGCTGGTCTTCCATCTTCCGCTCTTCTTCCCAACGTGCTAGGCGGACCCGATCAATGTCAGCACGGGTCAAGTCGAACATCTTCTGAAGATCCTTTGATAGCTGCTTGCGTTTCCCACGCATCTCCTCCTGCTGCTCACGGAGAATGTCTTCGGGGTTCTTGTGGCATTTCCGGTAAGCGTCAGCACACCACTGCGCAAATAATTTGGCTGTTTGCCGGTGGCGTTTGTGTTCTTTATCGAGGAGTTTCTGGAAATAGAGCGCATGGGAAACCAAGTGATCCTGATGCGAGTATTGTGGGGGAGGTTCCTCTTGCTGTTCCGTTATGTATGCCGAGCAAACTTGCGCGCTCAACGGTCCACCGGGCTCAGCGGCAGTCACAACTTCGAGCCGTTTGCGTGCCTCAACCGCGGCCTCATCCTCTGACAATATATTCGCAGTGTCGTTTTGGTATACCCATTCTCTGAAAGATGTAAATTTCCGCTGCGGTATGTGACCGGGGTGTCGAATAGGAAGGACAGGCTTGTTCAATTTAATGCGCAGTTTTGGAATTTTCAACGACCTTTGTTCGAGTTCCCTGTCATCCACGCTGGTATCATCTGAAGCTCTGTCGACCTCATGTGATAGATTCGAAAGGAATGGGCGATCGCGCAGCGAGCGAGAACTAGTACCGTTCACGTTGGTACTAGAAAGGCGAGGAAGGGTAGCCGAGCTGCGAGATTTGGTGCGCGAATAACTTGGTTTTGGTGCTGAAGTCTGTGAGATACGCGGCGGCTTGTTGGCGCTCGCGCGCGATGGCGCTCTGGGCGATCCATTGGCAGTGACCTTTCCACCCAGTTTCCCATTGACGTCGGCGCGTGACTGCGTTACTGATAGCGGCGAGGATGTAGCTGGCTTGCTCCCATCACGAGCAGACTTGCCAACATTCTTACTCTGAGCCCCCCGCGTGTGTCTCTTGTCCGACCCAGGTTGAAGCTCGATTGGGACGGCATTTGTCCGCGAAGACCTACGCTTGCCTTCAGAGAAGAACGATGTGGGTCCCTCAAAGCCAGCCTTTTTCCAAGGCGGGGATGGTGGTCTAGGAGTGGAACGTTGCGACGAGGAGGAATCTGTGAGTCTTCGTTTCTTCGATGGGGGTTCTTCCGGTTGATGAGCAGCTTCGACGTCTTTCGGCTTGGAAGGAATTGGCTCGTGCGGGGCAGAATCCGATGAGCTTTCGATTAAAGACCCGCTGAGGGGTGTCAAATCAGATACAGGCGTTACACGTTCATCCTGGGGTGATGGGCCGTTGGAGGTGCCGTTTTGCATGACTTGTAGCCGCAGACGACAGGGGCCGTTGGCGGCAGGTGACCCCAGTTATCCCAACAATGACGCAGTTGAAATGGAAGATTTTAGCATCAACAAATAGGGAATATCGAGTAGAGATACTACACGAAGTTTGACATGCTTATCGGCCCTGTAGCGTGAATGGGGACGAAAAAACAACGGAGATGATGAGAATACGTGGAGAGTGGTTTTTTTCCTTCGGGCGAGCAATGACCTGGTCGCGCCGCGTGGATGCCTGAAGTCTTGTGACTGGTTGCCTCAGGCCACAACATTCCGCAAACCTCCATCCGTTCATCATCGATGTTCAACCCCCTCCACCCAATTGGCTCTCTTGCCTTCCTTTCACAACTTATTTGCTGCTTGTCTTTCAGCACAATTGTGAGTGTCTTTTGCTCCATCTTATATTTGATAACTCCCCGGCCTTTCTAAACTTCAAGTACTCCTAGATGCTGTCTCAACGGATCTTGTCCCGGCGCCTGCCCCAGGTTGCCGCCCGAGCCATCGCTCCTCGCGCATCTTTCTCCCAGATCCCAGCTCTCCGTGCTGCTACTGTTGATGAGGCTCTACAGGTATAGAATCCGCATGGCACAGATGCCGTCTCCCTACTTGGTATCCGGGATCTAACCCCCGAGATAGAACAACAATTACCCCAACCCTCCCGCAGTGAAGCGGGCACACAGAGACCCTCACGGTGGCTGGTGGGATGCGCAAGAGAAGCGCAACTTTGGTGAGCCTGTGCACGAGGATAACGAAATCCTCGGTGTCTTCAGTCCCGAGCAATATACCCACGTCACGGCCGGCAAGGGTTTCTTCCACCTCGGCTGCTTCGTCGTTGCTTTCCTTGGCCTGGTTGGAATTGTCAGCCTCAACTACCCTGACAAGCCGAGTGTTCCAAAGGCATATGTCGATGGTCTGGAGAAGGAGTTGGGCGGCCCCAATGCTTTGCCGGTATGTTCTGGGCATTATGTTAACTGAATGTCTCAAAAGGGCAAAGAGCTAACTATTTGCTTTAGGCTCACAAGTCCGGCGACAAGTTGTGATTCACATCTGGTCTCTCTTTTTGTTTGTGTAAATACCAGTACGACTTTCTATCTTCGGCGTCTTCGGGGATTGGTGGTCGACTCACCAGTTCCGTGTTTCATCAAAGCCCGAAAAAGCCCGATCGTATGCTCGGAATGAATTTGGATTAAAACCACTCTTATGTTTATCGCATGTGCCAATATCTTGCACTAATCCGTTTGATAATATGGAACGTTGTATTTTGAGATAACTCTACAATGTCCTTTTGGGTTGTCTTTCTAGTTGTCTTTCGGATACCTTTCTAGACATCTTTTGAAATTCTTCTAAGAATCTTCAAAGCTATTCTTTCATATAGATTTGACTTTGTGTCAATATTGATCCTACTATATAAACCACCAAACCCTTGCAGCTGTACAACTTTGGGCCCATATTGGGAGAACAAGGATAAGAGTTCCTTGGACTAGCAATGTGCATTAAGCACTTGCATGTAGAATGGAAGGAAGAAAGCCCCATAGTAACTCGGTAACAACTTTAGACGGTTAATAGCTTTGTTTTTGCACGGGACGCCTCTACGTCAGTTGGTTCGGCAGCTTTTTGTTTCACCTCCACCCCTCTCCCTTTCCCCCTTCAATTAACAATCCACCCCTCCAGCTTTGTGACGGCATTTCACTTTGGACTGAAAGAAATTTTTTTTATTTTCTGAAAAGCTTCTTCTGGGTGCTGGGTGCTTTCCACCTTTCTCCATAGTCCGACGCTATCTGTCCCCTAAAGTTGCACGAATTTAATTGGCAACTCCATGTCGACAGCCTCTACCCAATCCCGAGGAGTCAACCGACGGATTAACAGCCTCCAAAATGAGGGTCGCCATTCGCGCAACTCCTCCCTATCGCGACGCCGCCCCCTAAGCGCCAACGTGGCATACAGTCATGCCATTCGGGTCGCCTACCTCGCCTATCTCCTTAACCCTCGCTCTCGTCGCATACAAAATGCCCCTGTCGCGCCGGCGCGGCCAAAACGATCAGTCACCATGCATGATTTAATGAGTGATTTCTCCTTGGTCAGAGATTCCAAAAGCACCAGGATTCCCCATGGCTTCGTGTCCGAGCTGGAGAAGCGATTGACGGGTGTGTTGATGGGAAAAGAGAAAAGGAAGGAATATCAAGATCACCTGGTGGTGCGAACATTTGCTGTCTTTCTCAACGTTCTGAAGGAGGATTCGTTCCGAAAACGCATGGAGAAGGACCGTCGGGCTGAAGATCTGCTCCTGATTTTCTACTCTAACGCTGTCAAAGAGTTGGGCAAGGGCAAAGAGGATGAAGATGACGGTTGGAAGTTCATGGTGGATCGGCATGTTGCGCTTTTTGTTCGACTTCTTGCGCTCACCCTGAAAGATCACGAGTGGTCCAAAGACCGCCCAGAACTGGCCAATCGATTAACGGTGCTGGAAAACAAGCTTCTCCTGCAAGATCAGGACCTCATGCAATCGAATGGGCCTACATCTACGACAGAGAGTGTTGGCGTATTGAGTTATAACGTGAAGGATATGCCCCTGGTGCAACATGTGGCCAGTATCTTTGGGATGACCACATCCGAAGCACAGTCCGAAATCGATAAAAACAAGTCCACCTGGACTGAAAAGGCCGCTCTGCAGGACCTAAAGACTTACCAAGCTCACCTGAACCTCCAGACACACAAAACCTTGTCAAGAGATGATTTTGAATCGGACGAGGCTTATGATGGCTGGAAAAAGAGCGAAGGCCCTGATCTCTCACAGATGATGCTCGCAATCATGCAATCCAATCCCGATCTAGCCAAAAACACGCCCGGGTCTCTTCCTCAGTTTAATTCGAGTCCTCACGAGAATTCCGACTTGTCAAGGACATCGTCTGGTCGGGCTGACAGAACATCTTATGTTATTGATCAGCCTCTTGATTTGAGTGGACTTTCTTTAGAACAGTCAGATGAGTCTGATACATACACATTCATACCGTCTGACCCTAGATCTTTGTACAAATACATCTTGACCCAGACCTTGACCCATGATCTGCGGGACAGGGAGTTTGAAGCTACGCAGGCCACATCTGACGTGCCTTTAATCAAACTGCTATCGAAGCAGTCCTCGGAAATGCTTAATGAGATGTGTCTCCGCTGGCGGATTCCACCTTTCTCCCGGGTCGTGTTGTTCCTCGAGGTGGCTCAGGCTAAATTTGTTGACAATGAGATTGATCTCACTACTCTGGACTCTGCATTTATTTTTGTGAAAGAAATGCCTTTCGGAGAGAACCGCAAACGCAGTAGCTTTGCGCCTTCCACGGTCTTTGATCGGCGACGATGGACTGTACATGATCTTCAAACGATGCAAATGCTGCTGTCCAAGCTTCATGAGGCTTTGCTCCGCGAGCTATATGAGGCTATGATGGACTGCTTCGAGGCAAAGCCCCGCCCACTCGGTCCTATTATGTACATTCTTGACACCCACGTCCAGATGGATCCCAACTACATTGAGGACCCTGAAGACATCAATCGATTCAGCACGTATGTGCAAGAAGGACTTGCCGAAAAAGCAACAACGAAGTATCAAAGCCTTCTTAGCCAACTAATCCCAGTGGAACAAGAGGCTTGGGATCCCGACCATGTCATTCAGCTTGGAGATGCAATATCAAAGCTTGCGCTAAAGATTCAGAAACGCTACCGCAATAACCCGGAGATCATGGGGTGGGTTCTTTCTTTCTTTCTCCTCTGTCTATTTGATCAGTCTCTAACTTGCAAATAGTGTGAACCCCTATACTACCTTGTGTCACAATGTACTCCCCATGTTCGCCGAGGATGCACATGAAATGATCATAAGAATTCTCGAGCAAGCAAAAGCGAGAGGTGAGGAGATCGCTATTGACGACGGCTTCGACCTATACAAGCAGCTCGCCACTATCAGACGGTTATTCCACAACACCCATGAGGAGTAAGCCCCCGCACCCCCTAACTGTTCCTCTGGAACTAGCTAACCCAGCTTAGTGCTCCATTCCCTTTCCATGTGGAGGGTCTCCTTCAAGACTTCGTCTGGAGATGGCTTCGTTTAACTGACCAAAAGATCATGGATTGGGTCAGCCAAGCTACAAGACAAGATGCGTTCGCCGTTCGTTCGGAGCTTGCGGCGGAAAACGATCGTCATAGTGTGTCAGTAATTGACATTTTCCGATCATTCAACCAAGTTGTTGAAAGCATGGTGCAACTTGAGTGGGACGATGATCTCCAATATGCGAAGTTCATGACACATCTCTCTAATTCAATTGGGAAAGGTGTGGCAACGTACTGTGACTCCTTGGAGAAGATGTTCACGCGGGAGATGGATCGTCTCACGCCCGAACAGGAGGCAGCCTTGAATCAAACCACCCAGGAAAAACTGATGCAGTTCGCCAAAGACACCTGGACGAATAAGGAAAAAATCGAGCCCTTCCAATTCTCATCGGAGGTGTGTTATTGTTCATTGCGACTAGGCAAATATTGCTGCTAACAAACGCCATAGTCTCTGGTGAAACTGAACAACATTGAGTATGCACTTGCTCAGCTCGACAAGCTCGAAAGTGACATCAATGTCGACGCTTGCGCCGAGGTCATTGCAAGAAATAGCCCACCGCAACTCAAGAAAGTCCGCAAGTCTACCACATATGTCTTTACAATCAAGGTAGTGGAGGCAGAGGACTTGAAAGCATGCGACATTGGTGGTGGCAGCGATCCATACGTCGTCTTGACGGACGAATATCAGAAACGAATTGCCAAAACTCGCATCGTCTACAATAATCTTAATCCCCGATGGGAAGATTCAGTGGATCTTACTACACAGGGCCCTTTGAATATCATCGCTACCATCTGGGACTGGGATGCAGTGGGCGATCACGACTATGTCGGTCGCACGTCAATCAAGCTAGATCCTGTGCACTTCAGTGACTTCTTGCCAAGAGAGTATTGGCTCGACCTGGATACCCAGGGTCGGCTTCTGCTCCGAGTCAGTATGGAAGGCGAGCGAGACGACATCCAGTTCTACTTCGGCAAGGCTTTCCGTACACTTAAACGAACTGAAAGGGACATGACTCGAAAGATCACAGAGAAGCTTTCGGCATATATCAGTCACTGTCTTTCCCGGCGAACACTAAAGTCACTGCTCTCTCGCGGACTCAGTATATCTAGTGTCTCGAGCTTCTTGAATCGCAACCGAGCGCAACCAGCTCCTGCCGGACCCACCTCGGCAGACGTCGAAAATGCACTAACTCCTTTGTTCAATTACTTCAATGACAACTTCGCCATCATGAACAAAACCCTCACACCCGAAGCCATGAAGATGGTGATGGCTCGCCTGTGGAAGGAAGTGCTCGCTACCATCGAGAGTCTACTCGTACCGCCTCTGTCGGACAAGCCATCTCATCAGAAGCCATTGACCATTCAAGAAGTCGACATCGTATCACGCTGGCTCGTGCTACTATTAAACTTCTTCCATGCGGTTGACGATGAAACTGGTGAAGCAAACGGTGTCCCAATCGACATCCTGAAATCACCCAAATATCACGAAATTCAGTCTCTGAATTTCTTCTACTTTGAACCAACGGAGCATCTCATTCGCACCTCCGAGCGCATGGCCTCGGCGACTGTCAACCGCCAACAAGCGGCCCGCAACCGCAATTCTGCGCCTGTTCACCTCGGCGCCACAGGTGCCGGCTTCGGCGGCTTGGGTCTTCCTGCTGCCCGCCGTGCCAAGAGCATCATGCTCTCCCGCAACCTGGGCACGATGAGGAAAGCCAAGGAAGAGAAGCGGCGGGAGGCTCAAGCTGATCCGAACGACGACATGATCCTGCGCATTCTGCGCATGCGCCCCGAAGCTGCCGGCTATCTTCGCGACCGTAGTCGTCAGAAGGAAAGACTCGCTGCCGCCGCCGCTGCTGATGCAATCGTGAAACAGAGTCTGATGGCCGGTGCTGGAAGCCGCATGAGCAGTATCATTCCCCGTAGCAGGTGAATGTGCACACGTCTAGCAAGCTCTCCTACATTCCAACCTTAATGTCTCTTTTTTTTCCCTTCTCCATCAAGCCAGCAATGTTGTGTTCATTTTTTTCTTCCCTCTTCTCCAGTTCCTTCGTCTCTTGCATTCTGTCTCATGACACATGGACCCTTGTCTCTTATGATTCCCAATTTGGCATTCTGCTTGTGCCCGTGCATGTATGTTCCTCGAGGGTAAGGGGATCGGAATTGGAAATAATCAAGACGAAGATCTCCCCGAGGATTTCCTCAACATAATTTGTTCGAATTCATTCTTATTCTTATTCTAACCTGTCTTTTATATCGTTTTCATCGACGCAAATAGAAGCAAGACTTGGATTA
Organism: Penicillium digitatum; assembly: GCF_016767815.1. Classification (NCBI taxonomy): domain Eukaryota; kingdom Fungi; phylum Ascomycota; class Eurotiomycetes; order Eurotiales; family Aspergillaceae; genus Penicillium; species Penicillium digitatum. The sequence continues at coordinate 428,008 of NC_089386.1, read as the reverse complement.
AATAAACTCCAAAATTTACTCCAGAGCAATGCACTCAATCTCAACAGGCACACCCTTAGGCAGCTGGTGAACAGCAACACAGCTACGAGCAGGCTTGTGAACGAAGAACTTCTCGTAAGTAGCGTTCATCTCAGCGAAGTTGGCCATATCAGTCAGGAAAACCTTGGAAAATCAAGATCAGCAAAACGTTCTCCTCATAACTTGTGTCTACTTCTTTCTCCCTGGCCAAGCCGGGATCAGAAACGCCACAACAAGAAAGCCAGGGGCAAGCCACATACATTGACCTTGACAATCTTGTCTACGCTGGAGCCAGCGGCGGTCAGGATAGCCTTGATGTTGTCGCAGCAAACCTGTGTCTTAGCACCGATGTTTCCTTCGACCAAGTTGGCGGAGGAGTCGGCGGGAATCTGTCCAGAGACGAAGATCTGGCCGTTGGCGCGGATGGCCTGGGACTGTAGTTATTTTGTTAGGTGGTGCTTGTATAAAGCAATATGTGTAGGCGTGGCTAAGAATGGGCGTTTTGGAGTGGATTGTTCCGGCATAGAGGGGTAGCTTTCAAGGTAGATGGAGCTGCAGATGGAGGGAAGGACGTACGTAAGGGCCGGCAGCTATAGAAGATATGAGTTAGTAATTACTATTTGTTTCCTTTGATTCCTTTTCTGGGATTGACAGTGCTTTCTCTGTCGAAAAGGCGGCGAAGGAACCATAGCTGGCGGGACTTGACTTACGAGGGCAGGCATCCTTGGCGGAGATGATGGAGATGTTGGCGGACATAATGGGAGATGGGAATTGGGATCTGAGTGGGATTGAAGGACGGAGGATTCGAGATTGAGATAGAAATCGAGGAGTAGCTCGCAGCATTGGGGAGAGGGGAAGTTATAGGAAGGTCGTGATGATAACGAAGGTGCCCCGCTCTACAAGTTTCCCTCGGAGATGGTCGATGCTCCCCGATCAAGTCATTCTGTAACTTGTTATGGATTTAGTTGTTATAACTGTTGTAGATATTAGAAGAGGTTAAATTTGGTATTAAATCAGTATTCAAACTGGGCTAATCCAGCGACATTACTTGCTAAAAGAAAAGATTGAGTCGTTTTCGTCGTAATGTGTTAAGATCATGCGCCATCCATGAACATACTGTACAAGAGAAGTACCTTGGGGTCATGATTTACCTAGGTTGCCGAACTGCTTCAATAGGTTGGCAGTCTCTTCGACGGAGTACCCGAAGAAGACGGGACCGTTGAAGGTGATGTGAGAGGGGGTAGAAAATGATGAGGAAATGTCGGGTTTTGTAGTCGATTCCTCGCTGACAGGAGCAGTTGGAGCAGTTGGAGCGACCTGGCGACCAGGTGCTTGATCTGCGACGGTCTGGTCCTTGGGCCAGGTCTTAGGCCATTCACCAGCCCAAGGGGTCTCGTACTCAGGCTTTGGAACTTCAGCCTTTGGTTTATTGTGGTCGAAAGGACAGCCGGATTTCTTTGGTGTAGCAACATCATTGTCCTTGGGTCTTTCATCACGTCGAGGTGTTTCAATTTCGGGCTTTGGGGCTTCAGGCTTTGGTTTGCCGTGGTCGAATGGACAGCCGCCAGCAGGCTTAGCATCAAGGAGGTCGGCATAGGTGGGGTTATCGGGTTTGTCAGCTCGAGGGTCGGAGGATGTGGGGATGGACGCTGAGCCAGAGAGCGGTACTGAGGCAGGAGGTAGATGTGTGACAGGCACTGAAATGCCCCAAGGCCTGCTTGGGGATTCGCCCACGCGGACTTCACGGAGGGGACGGTCGAAGTGACTCTGTCGTTTATCATCCTCATTCTTATCCTCCTCGTTCTTTTCTTCGTTCTTTTCCTCGTTCTCCTCGTCCTGGGCACTGTGCGTACTGAGATCCACGTTTTCGGCCCATTTCTCAACACGTTCGCTCGACGCAGAATGTGAGGAGTGAGCTTCGCCACTGGCATGGCGGTCAGGCAGGAAGGCTTGGTGCTTGACACCTAGGCCAGCAATCATGCTGGTTAGGCCGCCGTACTTGGCATCCAATTGTCTCATGTCCTGTGGGTTTCGTTGATAACGCTTGACGCAAATTGCATGGCTGCGGGGGATCTCGTGTTTGTGTCGTTCGACGTATTCAGCAATTTCTTCTGGGGAGTGTTGATCGAGGAATCGGATCGGGCATCGGAAGACGGGGCATCCTCCTTTTGACGACGGGACTGATGGGGTGTGGCTAGAGCGTCGGTCCTCAAGTTCAGCCTTGACAGGGTCCAGATGCTCGTGGCCGCAGGTAGCTTCGATCTGGACCTTCGGCACAGAGTTTTTCCCACTGGAAGCTTCGCTGGCATTTGCGCTCTGCATATTATTCGGTTTGGAGAAGGGACAGTGTAGATTTCCCTGGGTGCCATTCGTAGTGAAGTCCTTCTCCAGCGCGATTGCTGGAGTCGGTGCTTGCGCGAGGATGCACGAGTTGGAGGATAATTGGGAGAGGCTATCTTGTGAACGGAGCAGGTACTTGCACCCTTTGACTCCATTCCTGATGGCCGAGAAAGTATTTTCGTCTACATTTTGATGCGCAGCAAGGGTCTTGATTACATGCATGGAATTCAACGGTTCTTCCTCAACTCGAGGCTTGCTGTGTACGAGGCCCTGACGGTAATCTTCTAGCTGAGCGAGCAGCTTGTTTTGAACGTCAGATGCACGATGTCTATCTTGAGGAGGCAGAATATTTATCACATCTGTGTACTGTAAAATGAGAATAGTTAGCAATTTTCATCTTGTAGTTTATCAAAGTAGATAGGCAATCTTGGTCTTAATCAGATAATACATGTTAATCCGTCATCGCCACAAAAGTGACTCCTGATCTAGAGCTTTTCTTCGTCATGCAAGACCAGGATGTGGAAACAGGGGGAAGAGGGTCAGGGTGTGTATTTACCTCTTTGAAGACTTTATCCATGTGCTGGAACAGCTCATTTTGTCTATGAGTCAGCCGGTACACGGTTAGTAAGAGCGCATCGAAGGCTTTGCCGACGGCCTCGAGCTTGTCATGATGCAGATCCGGCTGCATCTCGGAAACCACGGCGGGAGACATGAGTAAAAGTATTACAGGGTATCAGATAAAATTCATCTGAATTCGAAGTGGCCTGTTGAGGCTCTGAAACTTCAAAAGCGTGAGAGATGAGAAAGAGGAAAACAGGAGGATTTATAGAGAGAGATTGGGTCGACATCGGAAAAACTTGAAGCGAGATGGTCTGTGCTCATCATGTGAAGTGCTATCCCGTTTTGGGCTAGTGTCAAGGCCGAGTATACTTCGACGTCGAACACAAGGGTACATAGATCTACCTCCCTTACATTGAATTTAATATGTATATGCAGGTACATGCAGGCACATATGGGTGACCATGTTCCTGGAGTCTGGATGACGAGGGCTTATGGTGTCGAGTAAAGTGAAAGTGTGAGACGATGAGTCAGCACAGTCAACCTGTCCACTTGAGAGATGTCTAAAATTACTTGAAGGAATTTATGATCTTTTTTGCAACATTGACACCAGTTTCTGGGCGACACATTCTGTAACCTAATGCATGTAGTTCCAACATCATGAAGCTGACACTCATGCATCGAAGGTTGGACATACATCGGGAGTCCAAAGCAAGCATGTATTGCAAAGAATATCACTGGAGACCTGTTGAGAACCAAAATTAAAACCGGGGTACAACATGGAAATTCTAATACGCAAAAACTCAAGCTAAATTAGTCCAACCACACAAATCCAGCGTCATGACTATTGGTTTTAATTGCAGCCAACACGACGCTGAATGTGAGTTTCCTCTGGGGCAGACTAAAAAAGTGATTAGCATGAGTCATGATCCACAGATGTAGATTTTTCTGGAATGATCAGTCGCAAACTCACAGAAGAAGGCCTGACTTTGAATCGATGCCAGGGGTTTTCCTCCTGGACACAGTGATTTGCTTATGTAGCATAATGTGGGAACCACAATCAACAGCCCAGCCGGGCTAGCTCAATCGGTAGAGCGTAAGACTCTTAATCTTAAGGCTGCGGGTTCGACCCCCGCGTTCGGCTATTCCTACAAACGAAACCTGAGATTTCTTTTTTTTCCAACCGCTTATTCTCTAAACGATGATTTACATCTAAACATTCTCTTTTTTTTTTTTTTTTTTTTTTTTTTCGCAATGTTATCTTGTCTATGGTATTTGGCGTTTTACTTCTCTCTGCACTTTTGTTCCCGTCCAAAAACGAGGAGTCATTTTGCGATTGTACAGACAACGGACAATTCCCCCCATCATCTGCACAACAGACATCCTGGCATGCAGCACGCATGTCTGTTTCCAGTAAAGCCACTGTGACGAGTTTCAGATCATGTCGTCGCCGGAGACATTCTATTGGCCGGGGCTCAGTGTAATGGCTGTCTGATGTGTCAAAGATGGCCACACGGTGCACATCCGCTGAGATGGTCTGATCCAATGCGGTTCTCAACGTCCGGTCTGGACAATACCCAGAGTGAGTCATTAATGACCTCTTGATAGCTTGGTAGTTTTGGTTTCTAGTTCGGGTTCTGCCTGTTGTCCGCTGGACCTTTAAAGTAACCATCAATCCCTTGTAGTCCAACGGTCTAGGCTTTGAATTTGAACACAGCGTCAGGGATGACGATGAGGGGACGGAGCACTAGGTTCACGGGGCTTAACTAGGGTCTTTGCAGATCTGACCCTGGTTGGGTATATCTACAAGCTACTCTGTGCTTTGTACATGTATGTTAAACATAAGTATAGTCAGTATACTAATAGTCAGTACGGTAGTTTTACCTGTGTTCTAGAGGACTATACAATTGCGTGACCACAGTCTGTGAGTGAGATTTGATCGCTGAGTTGTACCTGGAGTAGAGATTTGAATCCATACTCTATATATGTATCTATCTGACATGAAAAGAGTCGTGAATATACCAAAAAACAAATAAAACAAATGAATTTATAACATGCCTGTCATTGAAAAGTGGTATATAAAAATACTTCAGAGGTAAAAAACCAGTAACGATCTAGACCTGAGGGGTAAGGAACCCGATAATCTGCTTTTATCTGTAATTTTACCCATTTCCTTTTTTTCCCCCTCCAAATATTTTTGGCAATTTTTTAAAAAACCCTTTTACTTCTAGACCTCTCCCCCCCTCTTCTTCTCTTCCTTTCATCATCATGTCTTCCACTCTCCCAGATGCCTCCAAAGTCGGACTCCCCGCCTCCGATGCCACCAGCGCCGCCGAACTCGCCAGTCTTAAGGTAAGACTGCGTGCCGCCCTACGCCAGTTCCCGGATTTCCCCTCTCCGGGAATCTTGTTCGAGGACATCCTGCCTATTTTCGCCGATCCTTCTTTGCATGAGGCCCTGATCCGCTCCCTGGAACTTCACATCATCGCCAACCACGGTGGCCAGAAGCCCGATGTCATTGTCGGTCTCGAGGCCCGTGGCTTCCTGATGGGTCCCAGCCTGGCGCTGCGTCTAGGTGCCAGCTTCGTCCCCGTGCGCAAGCAGGGCAAGCTCCCCGGTCCTTGTGAGACTCAGGGCTACGAGAAGGAGTATGGTCAGGATTTCTTCCAGATGCAGGCCGATTCTATCAAGCCCGGCCAGAAGGTCCTCGTCATTGACGACATTATTGCTACTGGTATGCGATGAGAACCTCCAAGTGGATGCTTCATACTGAAACCCTATTTTAAGGTGGCTCCGCCAAGGCCGGTGGTGAGCTGATTCAGAAGATGGGCGGCGAGCTCCTCGGCTTCATCTTCCTCCTCGAACTGGAGTTCTTGCACGGACGCGACAAGCTCCCTGCGCCGGTTTACACTCTCCTCTCTGGCCAGGCTTAAATTAAACCGCCTCGAAAAAAAAAACCTCTCATTTCTTTCTGCGATGATCCCAACTGCCGATTATAATGACCCCATCCTTTCAAAAGCCCGACCACACCCGATCTTGCGGTGAGCGTCTGTCATCCGCTCCTCCCGGGCCCAATCAAACAACTGACTCGAACTTTGAGTCTGGATCCCCGTTTCGCTGGTCGACGGCACCCGCTACAGCTGGCGCAGAGCTGTCCGGATAATATCCCATAGACAAATAGCTTTCTTATCAATGCAACTTGATCTTTGTTTAAACTGGCTAATCTCACTTATTGTATCTAGAGTAGCCGTCTAGCAATTACCCCGACGTGACTAAGGATTGACAAGGCTTCTATATGCATCCATCTCATCAATATATCAAATCTAGTAATTTTACTCCCTAGGAATGACCTTCCTCATAACATCCTCCACCCATTCCGCGGGAACTCCCAAAGCTACAGACTCCCGAATCGCCCGATTCATCCTTGCAATGTACTCAAACTTGGGCCCAGCCAGCCTAACACAAGTCTCATCAACATAAACCAACACCGGTACCTTCCCCTCATCCTCCAGCCCCGCCCTAACCCCCTCCGTCCCATCCAACCCACATCACAACATCCGCCTCAACAACCCACTTATTATAAGACCCATCTCCCTGCACTCGAGGCCTGATCGACACGGGCACACCATCCTCAGCTCCCGCACCAGCAGCACCTGTATCAACGCCCTCATAACCATCCAGAATCCTCTCATCGCCAACATCCATCTGGTAAAGAACGCCGTAGACCGCATCTTCGGACCCAGAAATAGGGATCTTCTGTGCGGTCTCGGAGTCTTGATTCGCGACGCGTCGACCAGGCGGTGGGAGAACGTTTGCGTAGCCCGCTTCGCAGATTAACCAGCGCCATTGTGGGAGGATTGCGATCGCTACCGGGGTGGCGGAGTGGGTAGGGTTTATACGGCAGCGGGCTTTCATTTGAGATGGGGAGAGGTTGGAGCCGTAGGCGAAGTAGAGGTAATCTGGGTATTGAGGTGGTTTTGTGATTGGCGGGGGGATTGGGACTTGGGTGTGTCTTTCTGCTGGTTGGAGGATGGTTGGGTCGGAAGGCATTTGTTTTTCCCCTGATGACGATCATGAAGTATTGTCTGTATTTAGATATTGAAGGGAGACGAGAAGAGGTTGGAATGCGTCAAGAGTCCGTACAGGGCAGATGCATACGCTTTTAGCTGCGATTGCGTTTCTTTGTCCCCCATCCAATTCTACAGACGTTGGAGTTATGAACCCATCTCACTGTCTTTGCGTTAGATGATAGATCGAACAATCGAACAATCGAAGAATTGAAGAAATGAAGAATCGAAAAGTGGCATAGGTAGAGGAACCCAAGGAAATAAGCATCTTGCCTTGTTCACTATAGTTCTAGATGCAGCGAATCCTAAAGAGATTGAACCCAATGAACATAGCCAGGTCACACTTCTGCAGACTTAATCCTCCCCAGAAATTGAATTTACAGACATGGAGATACTCTACACTTTCAACCTTCTTGGGAATCTGTGGTGTGGAGAGTGGTAATAATGAGTGGCCCAAGCAGCTCTTTAGCGATGTGGGATTGGATGACTCTGCGTGGGACAGCACCTCATCTTTTACAGATCGTTCCTGTGAGGAATTTGGGCGAGGGAAGAAACCCGGATGGAAAGACCATCGAACTGACCGCAGTTGAACTTGTTAGGTGGGAGATGTGATTTGATCTTACACTGTGAGACTGAGATGATAAAGCAACTTGCTGGTGGTTGAGTTTGGGGTGGATTTGCCTGTTGTGGGGGTTTGTCAGGGCGTAGATTGTTGACGTTGATTTTGAGCGAGTGGGTTTCTATGGATGATCTTGATCGGAGGATGAGGGATGAGAGGGTTAGTCCCGAGATGGCGGGCTAGGAGGGCGGTTGAGTCTGGGGAGAAAGATTCAGGTTGAGATGGAGGATAGATCGAGGCTGTTGAGTTGAAAGGCGTGAAATATGTTTAGAACTAGGGTTGGATGGTGAATGTAGATTTGTGATCAAATGAATCCAGCTCGGTTATCGATGAACCGGAGGTTTGACTATACACGTCTGGACCTATGTACATCTGCGAAACATGAAACAAGCGCCACAAGCGATTCGAGAGTCTTCCAAAATGGTATAGTATATCTGCTGAACATTCAAACAATGTGTAAATTCGTGATTGGGACGCCGCGGGAGCGCATGCTATATCGTCTCTTGACTCCGATGCCGCTTGCATGGCGCAGGAGTTCGTATGTTTCATCTCCGCCGCCGACCATGACCATGCCGATGAGGTAGTTTCGCGGAATGCCGCTGGCTGTCATTTGGGCTTCATCGAGGTATGGACGGATGAGAGTGGGCTCGGCGCGGACGGCGGCGAGGGCAGAGCGAGACCCAGATTGATCCGTTGATTCACTCTTCTGCCCGTGAAAGTCGGGTGGTGGAATGTCATCATATGAAACGACAACAACTAGCTTCAGCGCGGATCGCGTTGGTCGGTATGCGGGGATGTTGCGGAGCTTTTCCGAGAAGGTGCAGCTGCCACGTTTGATAACAAGGACTTCGTGGGTATGGGCGACCTCACGGGAGATTCCCTTGTTGCAGAGCTCGCCGGCAAAATAAATATTTGACCACGACAGGCGGTCTGTGGCAGGGTCGCCGAGCAAGGACATAGTAACTGCATCTTCAATATCTGGAAGCGGGCTAGCCCCGATGCCGGAAGAGATGGCAGCGGGGAGAGTCAACCTGAGTGGAGCAGGTTCGGTGGGTTCGTTGTGAAGCAATGAGGACACCGAGTGCATCAGAGACGATAGCATGGCTCTTACTGTTGAGTCCGGGGAGTCGACAATTGCGGCATCGTCGACAGAGGAGGCGGGGCCGTGGCCTGCGAGACGGGGCTCTGGCGGGCGTGGACTCTCTGGTTGAGTTTCTTCATCTCGTGGATGAGCCGAATCATTACGTCGGCGAGAGGGCTCTGGGAGAACGTCAATGACGAGGTCAAGCATGGCGTTGTCACGAACACGGGTGAAGTTCGGATCGTACGGATCGACCACATCAAAGGTGATTTGGCGAGAGAGGTATACCTTCTCATCTTTGCCTAGTGGCACATTGTTGATCACCTGTACCCGGTACCCGTCTTCCTCTTCCCCAGTCGTAGCCGTCGGGGGTTCCAACCGTACATCCTGAACCATGCTCAATCGGAGTCCTCCAATTGTTTTAACAAGCACCCCGTCTTGGACACGTTCCAGCGCTCCAGGTCCCATGTTTACCCCGCCTGGGAGTGATGGGAAAGAGATGTCGAGGGTGGGCCGAACGGCCATCGGCGCGCTGGTGGCATTGAATGGGACCAGTTGAGGTGGCAGCGTCCATGGGTAGAATGTATAGTTGGTTGGTGATAAAAGGTCAGACACAAAAACACTTTGATGTCCAGGAGAGTCTTGCAAAATAGGGCCTGCGGCCACTCCTCGGTCAGGCATCAGATCCAGCCGTGCCAAGTTGGCAGCATGGAATATGTCTGTTCGGGATGCAGTGGAGGACACACCGAAGAATGGAGAAGGAATGATTTGACATACTCCCCCGGCGATGTCCTGGCCCTGAGGTGGATTTTGCTGCTGGCGAGGCGCAGATGCCGGTTTTCTCGGAATAATGAGAGGATGGCCTTCGGTGTTGAAAACCCACGGTGCATCGATCTTGTTCAATGGATGGTCCTGGTCAAATAGCAGATAGAGGTATTTGGCTGTCTCTCCAATGAAGAAACTCTCCATCCGGTCAATGAGCTCGCCAGTCAGAACATTCCGAATACCAGCCCAGCCACACTTGGTCCAGCAACGCCGCTTAAGGTCGCTGAGAACCATCTCTCCAACATGCAGATACCAAGGATCTTGAGTTGCGCGATAAATGTAGTAATTGGACTCGATGAACTCGGGCCGACCTCCATACCATGGCATACCGTTGTCAATGTCACCAGTAGCCACATTCCATCGCTCAGGGATGCCCGAGTAGCGTGTCCAAATGGCAGTAGTCAGCAGATGAATCTGAATAGCTTCGTCTAGCTTTCCATCCAGGGCAAGAACTCCTGGATAGAAAGCGCTTAGGCTATCGATCCAAAACGCTCTCGTGGCACCGGTGATCACATCTCCCACAATAAGGTGGGGATGTTGATAACCTTCACCTCGGAATAGGTGACGGTTGATTGCGGTGTGCGATTCTTCCCAAACTTGTCGGAAGGCCTCGGCGGTATTCTGGTAGTCCGTCAGAGGAGTATAGTACGAGTCCAATGCCGCCCAAGGGCTGTCTGGGTTGAAAGGCAGACGCTCGCCCTCAGAGAGAAGAACATGAGCTTTGACGGCATACTCGTAGAAGCTGTCAATACCGGCGCCGATCTACTGACAATTAGTTCATGCTTGTACCTGTCAAAAGAAATCCTGCTTACTCCGGCCCATGGTCCAACCCATTTCCCAGACTCCACATCAATGCCAAATCCAAGTAGTCCGATGTCACTCCGGCGGTTCCAGACTGCCCAAAAAGCCCTCTTACCCAGGTCCTCATACCGCCCATCACCAGTGAGTCGGCTCAAGACGGTCAATTCAAGGACCAGACTACCTGCACCAGCGCTACAAGTTTCAGCGGGCTCAGATGCCGTAGTTTTAGATTTGCGCTTGCCCTCAGCATCTCGTGCCTTCAGATTTAAAGGCGCATTCTCGTAGAATGGGATCCCGTGGCGTAGGTTGACCCGAGGGTAGGGAAGGCCCGTCTCTGTGTAGAATGCGGGAAGCAAACGGTGGGCCAGATCCACAGCAAGTCGAAGTAGTTGGCCATCATAAACAAAGCCATTGGACCATCGAATGCCGTGGTCACATTCTATAAACATACTTTTATCCCAAGCGCTGGCAAAGGCGGCCTCTCGTTCCGATGGCTCGTATCCGATGATGGGTAGCTCGCCGACGGCGAAAAGATGGGCACTGAGCAATCCACCTAAAGCAATTTAGCGGGAGGATATGAAAAGCCAGAAGTCGAGCACATGTGACAGATTGATAAGTCATGAAGGGGGATGTCATACCCAGTCCCCGGATCACAGTTTCGAACAATTGTACCTTGCTATCCAGATCAAAGCCCCTCGACCGCTCACCCTGACCAGCAGGGCCGTCCGAGCCATCACCATACAGCCTAACAAATCCCTCGACACCATTCTGGAAATGCGCCAAGGCTCGCTCGCCACTGTCCGGGCTCGAGGATAGGATGGCCAGCGTCGATAAACTGTCAATCAAGGTCAGAGAATAATTCCCCAGCACATCATTATTCTCCGGGTTCTTCTCGTCGCGAACAAGAGGGCCGCATGTGAGGGCGCGTAATTCGTCTTCGGGAAACGCGTATTGGAGGTAGTTCTCGAAGCCATGGAAGAACATGCGCTCAGTTTCTTGTCTGCGGGAGGACAGGGGTGTATTAGTTTGAAGTTATGGTCTTTTGAAGAGAACCAAGGGTAGTTATACCTTAGTTCTTTGACTTGGCTATTTCGCATGCCATGAACGACAGCGAGCCATAACAAGATGGCCCAAACCACCATCCAGGCGGAGCGGAGGTTGAACATTACCTCCGTCGCGTGCGCTTCGAGCAGATCTGAGCGCCGTAAGGTTCATGGATGGAGCGCCAGAAGGCCTTTTATTTAAGGCCTCTCTGAAAAGAGACTGTTTTAAATGGGTCACCCTCTTGTTGTGGAGTGGGAAGTTAAGGGATTCGGCCAGATAAGCCTCTGGGGAGTCCTTTATTTTCCCGCTTTTTGCACCATTCTTCATGGTATGTCCGTACAAATTATAGAAGGTTGCATATTAAAAAAAAGGTTGGGTTAGAGATGTTGAAATTAAGGGTTTCTAATCTTTATGTAGATTTTGAACGCTTTGCATGCTTCAAGTACTTTAGCAACCTTTCAGATAGGTGTAGCCCAGAAAGTATACCCTTCTATCTAGTGCTTTTCGCTGGATTCTACAGTTTGCCAATTGTTCTGGCATTAGAAAAAGATGCTGGAAAAGGCATCACAGTAGTCCACAGATATTTGGTATAATCTCCAACTAGCAGAATGGTTTGTCATCTACACAGTCCTAAGGTCAACCCAGTAGAGAGGCCGCATAAGACTGTTCTTGTAGACTTGTAGACAAGACATGTCCAAGAGCAGGATTGCTGTAAAACTTAGTTCTAATTGTACAATTCATAGATCCGGATGCATAGCTGGACAAGTCGCCGCTGAAAGCCAGAAGATGCTCTCTAACATAGCGCAAACGTCCAGATCAGGAGCCAATGCACATGGCATGTTTAAAAAAAAAGGAATTTGACGCCCGCTGATCTTCATTAAAACATTAATACCTATCTTTTATGTTTATTTGCCCAGCTCTCCAAGTACCAGGTTGCGATCGGAGGAGCAGGAAACGACTGGGACAATGTTAGAAGTTGTGGGTTAGCTCGCAAATAGGGTGGAGACTCACTGATCGGTTCATCATTGGGGGAGAAGCGCACGTCATTGACAGTGCCCTTGTGACCAGGAAGTTTGTACAGCAATTTACCAGTCTTAGCCTCCCAAACAACCACGCTTCGATCACCACTGCCAGCAGCAATTTTCTCGCCCTTGAGGTCCCAGCTGGCACGGATGAGGTTCTTCTCCAGTCCGACAGGAGCGCCATCGTAGGTCTTCACTTGTCGGTTGGTAGGGGCGAAAGGACGAATGTCCCATGTACGGACAGTAGAGTCATGAGAGTTCGACAGCAATGTCTGTGAGTCTGGCGAGATTTGTAGCGATGTGATGGTATCTGTGTGCCCAGCCATCGAGTAGACTATGGCCTTCTTTCGAATATCCCAGGCGTGGATGGTATTGTCAATACCTCCACTGTAAATCTCATTGCCTGCTTCGGACAATGCCACTGCGGTAATTGGGAGTTCAGTTTGAAGGTAGTCCAGAGCATCCTTCTGCCGAGGATCCCAGATGCCGATGGACCCATCATCACTACCACTGACTAGAAGCTCTTGTCCTCTTTTGCTGATATCAAGACAGTTGATGATTTCCTCATGGCCCACGTGACGGCGTACTCGTTCTCCGGTCTCGACGTCCCAGCTCCCGAGGGTCATATCTGCGGATGCCGAGAACAGTGCCCGCGAATCGCGTGACCACTGAAGATCCAACACAGCTCCCCGGTGACCTGTCAATTGGCCGTAATTTTCGCATTGTCCGTATGTGTTCCACAGCACTATTCAAAGAATCTCGATCAGTGACATGATCGGCCGCCGCATTCTCAGAAAAAGATGGGACGTACAGATGGAACGATCCATGGATCCAGATGCGATGTGTTGTGCGGTAGGGTCGAATCGAACTGCGAAGACTTCACCAGAGTGACCTAGTAGGTTCCTCCTGTTAGCGCGTGTGTAGCGACACATATTGGCGGCAGTTCCTCACCTGTGAGCTCCATGATAGGAGCATCTAAACCACTTGTGCGAGGAACCTGTAGACTGGAATTAGCTGGCTATGCTCCGGGAAAGCCCCTTGGACTTCGAGGGCGAATTTAGCGCATACAGATTGAATGAGAGCTCCATTTTGGGAAGAGCTCTTTACGAGTTCGGTTCCTGCATTTTCGGCGGCCTTGTTTCGCTTGACCACGAGCTGGTGCGAGGTCCCAAACCCCTCTGGAGCAGGGCGCTTTTCACCAGACATTGTCACAGCAAGCGCCTCGGTGAGTTTGGAGAAATAAAAGAATTGATTGGTGACCAATCGCGTCTTCGGGCGAAAGTAGTGATAGCAAAAGTTCAGGGCGAGACGCTGCGGGAAGAACGATAATCCCACTTGGTGTCGGCGGTGAGCGGGCTGTGTCCAGCAGATGAAAGCGACCATCGAGACTTGATCGTTTTGAGTTGATTTTGTCCGGCAGAAAACAGCACGCTCAGTCACCTTACTCACCACGTACAACAACACACAGTGAAAAGCGGAGAGAAAAGCGGCGAGTGAGATAAACCAATCAAGGAAAAGTTTAACATGGTCGCTTTCGTCAGCTGTAGCACGACGTGTACAATCAGCAACTCCAATATCTGTGGAATCCCCACAAGCACCCTGATCAACAGTTGACAGTCACATTTGCCTGTGCTTGCCTGGAAATTTTGTCTTTTCCTTTTCTGCCTACAATCAGAGCTATCAAAGCATAATCTCAAAGATGTCGTCGACGAAAGCCTCAAGAATAGGAGAAGAGTAGGTGGACTCCCAAGGCCGGATGGCTTATCCAGTGGACCTTCTGCTAATCAATGACCCTCGAACAGAATATGGAAGTTAGTACGCCCCAGTGCCCGAAAACTAGGACCGAGAAGCCATGAAAAATTGACTTCGTTGTGTCTCCGTCCTCGAACCCGAACTAATCGGCTTTCATGTGCACAGAACAAGAGTCGATAAAGTCAACGCGGAGCTGGTCACATTAACCTACGGAACAATTGTCGCACAATTATGCCAAGACTACGATAGCAACTACCAGGATGTCAACAAGCAGTTGGACAAGATGGGATACAACATCGGCATGCGACTCATTGAAGACTTCCTGGCCAAGTCAGGTGTCGGCCGATGCGTCAACTTCCGGGAGACTGCTGACATGATCGCGAAGGTGGTATTCACTTAAGAAGATGGAGATAATAAAGCTATTATGGCTGACAACCCGATCAGGTTGGCTTTAAGATCTTTCTGAACGTCACACCTATAGTCACAAACTGGACGAGTGACAACACCCAGTTCTCTCTTATCTTTGAAGACAACCCCTTGGCGGACTTTGTGGAGCTTCCCGATGATGGGCGGGCTCAGGATGAGCTATGGTTCTCCAACATTCTGTGTGGCGTCCTCCGAGGGTCTCTGGAGATGGTAAGCTACCAGTCAAATGGAGTGGGTTCCCTTGTTCTGGGTCCGATCGCTGACCCGGCTTCTAGGTCCAAATGCAGATCGAGGCGCACTTTGTCAGTGACGTGCTGCGCGGAGATGACACCACAGAGATGCGGGTCTCCCTTGTACGATACATTGAGGATGAGATGCCACCGGAGGAAGAATAATAACATTACGAGATCTTGTGCATTTTACGCTACTTGAAGAATGGGCGTTTCTGGGGTTCATCATTGGTTATGTCTTTTAGAGGGATGGGATTTTTTTTTGGCCCTGATTCGTTACTATTACTTCCGACTATCATTTTTTTGGCACACCTGTCTTTCAGTAAATTAGGGTTATGATATATCCTGAACCACGCGATTTTTCACTGGCATAGGCGGTAGATCATAATCTTTCGATCTGCTCCGTACTCCGTAGAAGAACTGGGATTAGGGCAAGGTTTGTGGTTAAGTTACGATCAGTCCATAGGAATCGCATGATCTCCCTTTTTTTTCCCTTTTTATGCGTGTAGATCCGCGAATCTGCCGCTCAGGAGCTTGATCTGTATGGTTATAAGCAAACCTGTATTGTAAGGTAAATAGGCAGTTTGGTCAAGTATATGTTGTCACTGTTGGCACCTAAAAAGCAGTTTACGGAACATCCAAGGCTGTGTATTTGTCAAGTACTGTATGGTACAAACGTAAGGCCATACTGGTTTTGTCTTGTCATCTCCGCCGCCCCTCAACTCTTTACAGATCGTATCTCCCTCCTTTCCATCTTTTCTCAACCTCTACCTAGACAGGACTTTTCCACAGACATTGATTCTCCTCTTAAATTTGTTCAATTCTCCTACGTCGCTCGACCTTCGGTAAATACAGCCTTTGTGGTGGTCGCGAAATAGTGGCTTACCTTACTTTTTAGACTCCCGCTGGGATCCATCGCAGGGCCCATCAGGTATCATATCACCCTTCTGACTTTCCTTCTTGCTTCTATTTTTCCTCTCTTATCCGTATAAACCACCCTATTTCCACATAGATCTCCCATAAATTTCTCGCTGATTTGCTGACTCATGTTCTTTTTTTTTTTGTGTCACAGACCGCAATTTCAATGGTTATCAGATCGGTGCATTCCCAGAAATACGCTTGACAGCGCCATCCCCAGCCCCGACCTCCGACCAGGTTGATCCGCTCCGAACAAGCGATTCTCCCGCAGAGCGCAGCGCCTGTCAATGTACGTCCCCCCGGTTCCCTCTCACTGAGTCCGTCCTCCTCTTCACACTGTGAGATCCACATCCGTTAGATTCCCCCTTTTCATTCTTAATTTGCTCTTTATCCCCCCGTTTCTTGTCTTTGGGACTCCCTTTTCTTTGTACACGGGCTTGGTGATCTCCTGTCCGCGATTCTGCCCGATCGGGTGTCTGGCGCCGCCCCCCCCCCATACCAACCACCTCACTTGTGCGCTTTTTCCACCTCCTTGTACCTCCGTTATCGTCTACGCACATATAGACTGCGAACTCGTCCCTGTATTTGGCCATTTGAAGTGTTTAATGCTCTGGCAAGTGCTCACCAAT
This sequence comes from Penicillium digitatum, assembly GCF_016767815.1. Taxonomy (NCBI): domain Eukaryota; kingdom Fungi; phylum Ascomycota; class Eurotiomycetes; order Eurotiales; family Aspergillaceae; genus Penicillium; species Penicillium digitatum. The sequence continues at coordinate 411,678 of NC_089386.1, read as the reverse complement.
TTCTCTAGTCAGAGACACCGAGCATACTTCGTCTGCGCCTCCGAGCCTCTGAGCCTCCATCCTCTCGTTTCTACTCCGTCGCGTGGTTTTTCCGGAAGAAGACGCCACCGGTGATCTTGAACCCGCTCATATTCTGCGATCTTATACCCGTTTGATTTGCGCTGTTACGCACACGCGTTCCCACGAGTCTTCGATATTCTTTCGAAAGCGCTGACTGCTTTGCCTCCGCATCAATCCCCACGCGTCGCTTCTATCACCCCGCGTTAGGCTTCATAGCCTGAAACGGAGGTCGCGCGTCGGAAGCTGCTTACATCCGATTTGAAAACTTACGATACAACAGGCAAGGGTGGCTGCAGTCCCACCGTTCGCCACCATGAACCAAATGAATATCGGGATGAACCCCGGGGCTGGGGGCCCTGTGGGTGGAGTTCCTATGATCAACAACGGATCCACGGCTTCTCGCAATGACGGCACTATGAACAACCCCGAAATCATGATAAACAACCTCAACACCTATATCTATGATTACTTTTTGAAGCGTGGGTACCACGACTGCGCCCGCGCTCTCTTGCAAGATGAAAACATCAAACTCAACACCGACAATAACCCAAAGACGAGTCCAGGTAATCGGCGTGATGGCGACGTCAATGGTATGGACCCTGATGCTATGATGACCGATGGGAAGGATGGTGAGAAGATCAAGATCCCAGATGATCTCCCTCGTCCAACTATTCCCAATGAAAGCCCCTCCTCATTCCTCCTTGACTGGTTCAGCCTTTTCTGGGAGTTCTTCTGGGCTCAACGTAAGAAGGGAAATAGCAATGATATTCGGCAATACCTTCAGCATAACCAGGTGCGTGAACGGTTGTTCGTGTCGGGGATGTGGATCGTGGACTAATCTTGAACTTTAGAACTTGATGCGTCTGCGAGAAAGCCACCAGAATCAATTAATGAGGCCACAGCCCATGATGCCCGGCCAGATGAACCAGCTCCGGAGACAGAATGGCATGGTGCCTCCTAACCTGCAGAAAACAGTGCTGCAGAATAATACCACTGGACTGTATGCTCTATCGGAACATCTTCTTCCCCATGTTGAGTGTCAAGTTTGGGGTGGACGTGCTGATGGGATTATTTCTAGCTCGCAACAGCAACAACAAATGGCTCAGTACCAGAAAACCCAGCATTTGCAAATGATACAGCAAATGCAGCGGGATCCGGACATGGAGATGGGTGGACATCGACCACAGTCACCAGCCTCCGCCGATAACGCCCCCTCGCCGTCGAAACGCCCACGTCTTGAAGGCTCTGTCAACGGACAGCAGCTGGCACCAAATGGCCGCGGACAGGGACAAGGAATGCCAGGACAGCCCAACCCGCAGGCTATAATGATGCAGAACGGAATGCAGAGGGGAATGACTCCGGCGCAATTCCAGCAGTTCCAAGGACAAGCTGCGCAACAGAAATCTATGCAGGTATATGCTCAAAACTTGGCCCTTCATCACTCTCGCTCAGCATCGAATTCCCAGGGTATCCCGAATGGTGGCATGATGAATCCCGGTGTTATGGCGAATCAGGCGGATCTGGTGCCGATGCCGGATGGTCAAGGAATGTATCCTATGGCCGGTGGTCCTGAGTACTACGGTGCAAATGGTCAACTAGCCCAGGTCCGACCCGGTAGTTTACAGACACCTGGCAGTCAGCATGGTAACCATGCCCTTCAAGATTATCAGATGCAGCTTATGCTGCTTGAACAGCAGAATAAGCGGCGTTTGATGATGGCTCGTCAAGAGCAAGATAGCATGGCCCGCGCTGACGGCCAGCCCTCGATGCCCGGCCAGGGAGTTTTGCCGCCAGGCACTTCCCCGGGCAGCAGGGCGGGCGCGTCTCCCAATCCCAGCGACCAAATGAAACGAGGCACGCCTAAGATGCCTCCGACTGGACTTCCCGGGTCGCCAAGCGCCGGCGACATGTCCCAACGTGGATCTCCGGGGTCCATGAACCTCAACGGTGGTCCGATACCCCCAGAGATGGCAGCTCAGTTCTTCTCTGGTCCGAATATGCGACCTCCTAGCTCCAACCCTGCTTTCACTGGAGCTCAAATGGGTCAGCCGATTCCAGCCAATGCCGGCCAGCGTATGCCTGGTGGACAATGGCAGCCAGGACAACAGCAGATGCCTCCGCAGCACTCGCCTGCGAACCAGCCCCAGGCTGGAACCCCGCAGGAACGAAGCGCGATGCCTCCGCCCTCGGCGCCGCCCCTCACCGGTCCTAACGTTGGGCGTGGCCAGCCGGCGTCACCTCAGACGGCTGGGAACGCACCACCAACGCCTCAGCAGACTACTAAAGCTCCACCCAAGGGCAAAAAGGAAGCTAAGGACACCCGCAAGGTTCGTAAATTCTCAAATGCTGCTGTAATCTTGTGTCCGCTAACTTGAATTCCAGCGACCTAACAAGAAGCAAGCTGCTGCTGCTGCTGCCAGTGCGGCCGCAGGCGCGACTCCATCCACCGATGCCGCAGAGCCCCCAACTCCATCCACTCCCGTCACGCCGCAGCATCCGAGCTCTTTCAATCCTAAGAATGGAGTTAATGGAGCGAACGGACCAGCTCAACCGACACAGCCTACCTCGGCACCAGCTCCTCAGAACATGGTGCAGCAGCCCACTGACCAACAGCAATCCTTTACTGACCTCAGCATTCCTGATGTATGTTCATCTACCAAGTTATCTGCTACCAGTATACACTTACTGACTCTGTCAAAGGCTTCCGCATTCAACCTTGACTTCAGCGCACTGGAAAATCCAGACATTCTGGAGAACTTCGACTTTGACACATTCCTCAACACGGATGCCGACGCCACTGGATTTGGGTTCGACCCTAGTATATCCTATTCAGCCGATGGTGTTGAGACAGGTGCCGGTGACGGCCTGTGAACGTGTAAAAGTCTTGACGGTTCCTCAGGTGCTTCACCTCCGATATACCCTTGTTTGTACATTTGATCATTGCTCTAGTGCGTTTTCGCGGATACTCGATCTGTTCTGTTTTCTTCTTGTCTCCCAATTATCTGGATATGTGTGTTCTGCGCATGTGCTGTTGTGAGATTGGCATTGGTGCATCTTGTCCACCGCATCCTCTCCTATCCCTTTCCCTTGCTTTAAGAAGCCAGCATCCACCAACTGATACCAGGGACTGCTTGGACTGACCGGGGCTCTTCTGTATTCGAGATTAGTGCACTGTGACCTACGAGTTTTCTTGGCCTCTCTTCCTTTCTTTCTACTATTACTATTATTACTTGTGGATGTGGTTACTTAATTCCTTGCCTTTTCTGTACGGGCAACAATTCATTGATACCTCTCAGTATGAAGTCCAGTTCCCTACGGCTGATCCCGTGCATTTTCTTCTTTCATTTCCAATGATTTGCCTTTTTTTTTTCTTTTCTTTGTCGCTCATCTCTCTTTTGATTCATCTCGAACAATCGTCCAACAAATACCGGCCGTTTTTTTCTTTTTTACCTGTCTTTTGATACCAGTTTCACTGGTAGTGGACTCTTCCATCTCCCCACTTCTATCAGCCAGGATGAATGGCCCGTGGTTCTCTTCTCTTATCTCCACACTTTGCCTGTGCTCTTGGATCAGACCCGGACACCCTGTACCCCCCTCCAGCCTGTGTCGTCACTGAAAACGGGCACAGGAGTGACCAGAGGGCAACTGGTACTGGTACAGAAGGAATCAAATCAAAGGAACCCAGAATCTCGCGACTCTACTTGTAGCTGCTGGTGTTGGTGTGTTGATAGGATGTGACCGGATTGATGTTGGATTTGGATATTCCCCTACTAGCAGACTCCAGAAGTTTCAATGTTGTTATGTTTATGCACTTCATGTTATTTTTCCAGTCTCAAGACTTGGATCCGAATTCATGTGGACCACCTTTCTCCATCCAGCTTCCAATCTCCAGTATTGGGAATTCATGTACATAGCCTGCGTGATAGTGACATTAGCAAGTCAATCTAGCCTTGGTCTTGATACGGGTCTTGATTGCTGTCCACTGACATTTGTCAGTTTCGTAATCTTTCACGTAAGTCATTCTGTTGTGTTACTGTTTTGGATGTCGGAGGTAGGCTATTTTGCTACTTTCCCTAATTGGGAAGGGGCCAGGCTTCAAATATAAAAGACTCCCATTTTCTCTCTTCTCTTCCTTTTCATCTTCCTTCTTCATCCTCTCCCCTCTCCCCTCTCCCCTCTCTCTTCTCCCCTCTCCCCTCTCCCCTCTCCCCTCTATCCCCTATCCCCTATCCTCTGTCATCTGTCCTCTATCCATCCTGTGAGGAACACCCTTTGTTTGTCCTGGTCTGTGTCTAATACCTTCTTCTCTGCAACCCATTCAATAGTGCCTTGAGTCTTGCGTCTCTTGGTGTTTTATTCCCCTCCTCCCCCAGACTTTATGAGTGTTTTCCTGTTGGTCTTGCTCTGATGATTTTCCCCATCATACTACACTGTGCTGATACATGCATTCTCTGACATCTTCTCTGGACACAGGAATTGTGTGAGACATCAGTCAGTTTGCGGTATACCTGGAATATCTAGGGTACGTTCTTCCTGCACATGAGACGACAATTGGTTGACACTTTTAGTAAATTAGGCACCCTCATCTCTTTTGGCCTTTGGCCTTTGGTTGAAGCCAAATCTCAAGACAACCCTTTAAGGGTAAATTTTTCACTATGAGACTCCTGTTCCGACGCTTGCCATTGATGGAACTTTCAACGTCGATGCTTGCATGCTCTGATTGGACCAGGAGTCTTTTTGTGACACCGAAAAAATCATTGACAAGTCCCCGTTCACTCACAAGACAACACATGACTGACACGACTGAAATTGCTCCTTTCACAGGTACACCTGTCAACCAATCCTTGACACAACCTTCGAGTTGACCTTGCCCTGTGAAGAGAACTCTGAGGGCATCCATCGACGTCTGATTGCGCGCAAGCGTATCACGTCTTTGGGGATGTGAAGGATGGGCTATCTGAGACCCGGCGTGGCCTCGTCCCAGAGGGGGAGGACTCCGATGGCAGACAGGGGGAGGATACATAGGACAGTCACCCACCGGGGCTATCGATATCGTCCTACGAGATGGGAGGCGGAGGATACACGTGGGTCCCGAAGAAGTACTTCTGAGGGCAAATCTGCAAGGATTCTCTGAATCCTTCGGTGGCCACCGACGCCATCAACAAATCTTTGGAACTTTTTCACCAGAGACAGCACTCTGATTGTCCCATGAAGAGAACTCTGAGGGCATTTTCAAGATCATGATTCATTGGTTGAATCTCCTGAGACGGATACTTCCACTCTGCAAGTATGACCTCGGTCTGCTTGTTTGTCTTGTCTCTTGAACCATTGAACCTTTCGCTGGGGACAGCCCCCTGGCTTTAGATAGTTTGAATCAATCCTAGTTTTCTTTGACTTCTGTAAAAAAATTACATTCTTCTAACACTTGGAACCCGAGTATAATATTGGGACAACTTTGCCTGGACTTTCCCATTGATAGCCTTTGGAGATATTGCGAAACACAAGCTGTTCTCTCGATCTAGCAATGAAGATCTGTACAATTGTTGAAAATGGTGTAAGTGCCTTGCCATGCTGCCCAAGACTTTTTGCTCTGATCACCATCAACGTTGAATTGTTGAAAGCACCGCGTTGGAAGATTTCTAGATCGTATAGTCAGCCACGTGTGTGGCCTTGTCCTTTTTGAAGCCTTGAAGTCCTTCGACGTGTATTTGAGTGCCCATCTCCAATGAGATCTCCTCTTATTCTGGTTGTAGCTAGAACAGGCCGTGAAAAGTGTGCAAAAATATGGTAGCGCCAACTACGTGTCTTGCAGGTTCTGTTGAAAAGATTTCATTGCCAACCTACCTCCATCGAGCACTTAAGACCACGGCAGCCTCAAATCGCCCCCACGAGAGGTATGGCAACGTGATTCAGGCAAGTCTGGTGATGCACATTTTCCGTGGAAAGGCGATTAAGGGTCGAGAATTTCTCTTAAGAAATCCAATTCGATCAGGCTAACTCTGCCCTTCATCAAGTTCAGGATGTACGTGATGCCCTGTTTTGTTGTCAGATCTCCGACGGCCCCAGTGTCACTGAGATTGACTGTGCCGAACTCGAGTGGAGTGGAAGCACGGCGATTCCACGCGATGTCGGTGATTTCGATCTCGGCAGACATTTCCTCGACCCGCAACTGAGGGACACATCCGTTCTTCCAATGGCGACCTTAGGATATCGAACCGGGAAGGAGAATTGAAGTTGAAGTAAGATCATGGTAGTTGATTATGATCTGACTACTATGGAGCAAAATGAGAAGAGAAGAGAGCTTGACTTATCAATCAACAAAGAGGGAGCTACTATGGTCTCGTCAACAGAATCCTCGGCTTCCCGCATAGAAGCAAAACCATAAGATGGGCCTGACTGGCCTGGGATGGTGAAGATCCCCCGGGTTGACTGGCTGGCTAACAGACAGGGCACTGGGTCCACCATGTTGACTTCACAGATGTAGGAAATTGATGTCCATTTATAACGGAGTGCGTGTTAAATTAGAAGAAAGCGTATCAATTTCTTCGAACGAACTTTTGTACATTTGCCTGTCAGCTTCATGTGTAACAGGTTGATCAAGGTTCGCAGAAGTGTGTGTTGGCTTCAAACAGAGTAAAAATATCGATTGAACCTCGTATACAACGGCACACTTATTGGAAGTCCACAGAGTAAAAATTGGAGTTGATTGAAGCTCGCATAAAAGATACATGTCGGCTTCATATCAAGACTGAACTTAAAACACAAGGAATGAAATAGGTAAGTATGAGTTGAGGAGCATCATCATCATGGCCAGTCCGATCTTACAAAACCGACTCATTCTCGTCCTGAGCATTTTCCTCGTCCTTGGAGTTGCATTTTTCCTTCGCAGTTACCTTCCCCTCAGACTGCGCTTTGGGGTTCTCCTGGCTAGTCTCTTGATGAATCTCTTTTTTGCTCCGGACTTTATCGCTTAGACTCGCTCCAATCCTGGATGGAGTCAAGTTCTTAGGCTCGCTCGATCCCGAAACATGACGGGTGCTTGGTTGCGACAGCTCTCTGAGTGCGGATGCACGCCGGCTTCGAGTCTTGTAGCCCGCAGATCTAGCTTCGGCTGCAGCCGAAGGCTTTGAGGCAGAAATTGCGGTGGCGGCAGTGGATGGAGTGTTGGAGGGTGCGCGAGTACCCACTGGAGGCGCCTTCGTTGGTGTCAGAGCTTGGATCAGCTCATTGTATTGCTCATCATCAAGATAGGAAGTGATGCTAGGCTGCTTGCTGTGTTCGTAACTCATCCCAGTCATGCTGGAAGAGATGGCCCGGCTGCTGGTCGATCCGGTAGAGGCATAATCGGGCATTGGGATGTCTTCGCGGGAAGATCGAGCGCCACGCTGCCGCCATGCTCTATCATCAACAATGAAGGCGTCCATTGCAGGTTCCACGATGTAGGCATCCTGCGGGTCCCATCGAGGCTCTTGTGCATAGCCATTCCACTGTGTGGAAGGGATGGGAAATCCACGATTAGGGGTCCAAGCATTGTGAGTTGATGAATTACTGCCACTGTAAGTAGCTGCGTTGCTGCTAATCTGACTACTCGTGTTAGCCGTGATTGTAATTCGATGTTCGGGTCTACTGGGCTTGCTTGGCGAATGCCCATGGGCGCCATCGCCAACTATCTTGGAGGTACCATATCTCGCTGCCGGCCCATACCGGGAGGCGTTCGGCGGCATGACAAGCCACATATTGGGATTGGGCCAAGCAATGTCGGAGAATTCCAACACATCTAGTGGCGCATGTTGGAAAGAAAAAGCGATGACATGTTTGTATCGTTCGAATGGGGGTGAGCGATTGGGGCGGGAGAAACCTTCTGCAATGACAATCTTGATTCTACCTTGAGAGTCCCCGGCATCCCAATGCTTCTGTTGTAGTATCTCAGAATGAAATTGAGGGAATCGAAGGGCGTCTTGGTTTCCATCTCGGTCAAGATCTGCTTGGACTGTAAGAGGTTGTAATCAAAGAAAGAGGCAAGGAATAAATCCATACTAGAACTCAGATCTGCCAAAATGAGTCAGTAGCTATTTATTGAAGTGGAAAACAAGATAGGAAAAGACGAATTCAGGCAGCCGAGGAGAAATTTTCAAGAACCACGTTACGCCGACATAAGCGCACCCAACTTACCCATTATCTGTGGCCAAACAGTTCTCTGTCCATAAATACTACCCCTGGAAATAATCAGCTCAATCCCATCATCGTCAGGGTGCATAGATTGTAAACTCACGCAGCGAAAATTCCATCAATGAAGATCCGAACCTCGAAGAGTAAAACGTCCTCAGGTTCCATATTGGACTCGATCTGGACGCTGGGGCGTGGCTTCTCCCAACTATGAACTGAAACTTGGAATGGACTGTCTTTGGGCATACTCGGGATGAATGTTGTGAGAACTGGCAGCTGGTTAAAAAGGCCTGGTTCGGGATGATGGGCATGATGGCCAAGGAAAATTGCACTGTGTAGACAGGGCGAGTCTTTGTCCTTGGTCACGAAGCATTGTGTCTTAAACTCTTGGATAGGAACCTTTGAACCTTCCGGAAATAGAAGGACATCCCAATTTCTGTAGCGCATGATGCTGCGTAGCGTGGTAAGAAGATGGTTTTGTCCATTTCGAAGGTATATACAATTATGGCAAGTCGTGTAGGCGGTATACCATATGGGTCGCTGTTGCCAAAAGCATCCAGTGGAAGAGCTTCGAGAATAGTAGGCGGTGTTCTATTCTTATCGATAGCCGTATCGATAAGAAGTAGGCGGTATAACCGTGCCAAGCGCCCAACCACCCATCCTGGGTAGTTGGTGCGCCCCACCAAACGCAAAATTCCCACCAAACGCAAAATTTTCAATTTCTCATTCAATAAAAATACTATTTACATGTAACCACCATGACTATCTATATACCAATTTCCACTGTGACTATCTCTTGCCACCATTGAAGCTTCCTGCTCAGCTTCTAATAAATCCCTTGCTTCCTGGGCCCGTTGTTGGGCTTCCAATTCTTTGGCCTGTTTTGCCTGTAGCCGCTTTAGCTTCTTAGTATCGGCATCCTGTCTTTATACCATCATCATATTTGCACATATAGGTGATAGGACACTGCCTTTAGTCCTCAGAAGCGATTTCCCATTTTTTGGTGTATTTGCAGTTGATTTGTGGAACTGAGCCTTCTTCAAAGAGGCCTTTAACAATTCAACCTCTTGGGACAAAAGCGTATTTGCATCTGCACTCCGTCGAATATGCCTCTGAACGCTTTGAGATAGAGGCTCAATCTTCTTTAGATCATCGAGAAGCTTAGTATTAAGCTTTTTAACCCGCTCAATTGTATCTGGTGGTGAATTGGTGGCTGAGCTTGTAAAATCGAGGGGGGGGGGGGGGCGTAAGAATCCTAAGGGGGGACCCTTCAGCTTCAAGATCTCTTTGGCGTAGAGGTTTAAGAATAACCTCTGGATCTAGGGGCCAGATACCCCTAGATTTAAAAGATGATCTTGTTGTTCTTTGGGTAAAAGCTTCATCTCTAGCCGATTGAATGATCCGGAAAAAATCCCGTTTTTTGCTTGCACTTCCACCTCACATAACAATCTCATTATTCATCGTACGAAAATGATGTTTTAGGCTTTGGAATGCTGGGCCTTCGAGCGGTTGACAGAGATGTGTTGTATGGGGTAAAAAGAAATGTGGGATGATGTTTTTTTGTGTGCAAAAGTCGATAAATTCGAATGTAAGATGGGAGCCATGGTTATCCATTAAAAGAAGCCTTGGCCTACCCTTCTTTACTAACTTAATAGTAGCTTCATGAAAGGAGAATAGCCATTGAAGGGCGGTTTCATCGTCAATCCAGCCATTGGTAGTAGGCTTAATTCGAAAATCGGTAGTAGTGATATTCTCATACCACTCCTCCATGTGGGTATTACCCTTAGGTAAAAACCATGGTAGCATCAACCAGCCATCGGCAGAGATACATTCAATACCAGTAATTGATTCCGACTGGCCTCCGGTAGCAATATAACTGGTTGTACGCGAGGTAATAACCTTACGTGCTTTACCTTTGCCAATTCGGTAGCCGGTTTCATCCCAATTGAAGATCTCGTGTGGAAGAAATTGGTGATGCTTCATAACCTGGGTAAGGTTATTAAACCAAAGAAGCAAGGCGCCGTAATCCTCACTATCAACCCTCGATTTCTCCTTTAGATGTTGGGTGATATAGTTGAATCCAGGGGGTAGTCTTGTGATAAAGCGATAGGCCCAGTTGTGGCCGACAACCCGATCTTCATCAGCCTTCTTTAGAATGGCATTTGCAGCACCTTCAACCATCTCTGCGGTAGGTAATGTATACGCACTATCTAGGGATTGAACCCAGCTAGTGAGCGCCTTTTCTTGAATTGAATTTAGGGATCTGGTTATTGTGGCACGGTCGGTATAGGACTGACGGCCATGAATCCTAGCCCTAAGCCGATGGTATGGTACGTCAAATTCCCGCGCTAGTTGGGCGATGTTAGGCTTGTTAGCCTAGGAGAAGGCTTTGACTGCAAGCTAGATTTGGATTTCCATTTTTTTAGTTCGGTCTGACGTGGTGGTGTGGTGTAAAATAGGTACAAAAGTGATAGTAAATTGAAAATTTTGCGTTTGGTGGGAATTTTGCGTTTGGTGGGGCGCACCAACTACCCAGGATGGGTGGTTGGGCGCTTGGCACGGTTATGGTCTGATTAGGAATACTCATGCGGTAAATGCTAGCCCTAAGACCGCAATCACATACGAACACCAGGCATTAGAAAAAATGGAAACCACAGCTAGATACATGAAGTTTAGAAGGATTCTGTCTCAAAATCTGACCAGCTCAAATCTTAGCCCTAACATGGTAGACTCTCAAGAGAGCAGAGAGCAGAGAGCAGACAGCAGACAGCGAGACAACCACCGGGGACCAACTACCAGAGCACCCAGGTATGCTCAAGTCCACCGAACCCTCCACCTATCGGACCAGCCATAGGTGCAACGTTGATATAGGTCGATCCAGAAGCAAAGGGCTGACAATACAATATCAGGAAGAGAGAGCCTGATAATGTAAGGCATACACCAAACAAGCGGACAGGACATTATTGCATACGATCAAAGGAATTTAGAATCGACAAACGCTGAGGCGCACGAAAGAAAGCGTGTTGTACAGGCCGGCAATCAGTCTAAACGAAGAAGAAACAAGGATTTAAGAGGCACAACGCAAAGATTCTCAAAGCGAACATGGTTCAATTTAGCTGCTTGAAGAGAAGAAAAAAAAAGAAAAAAAAAAGAACAAAGGAAACAAGATGGTAAACGGTGGGGGGAAATGGAACTTTTCGCAGAATGCCTGCCCAAGGAGTATAAAGGAAAAAGAAGCGCAAGACAATTCGGACTTCCATTACACACAGACAAAGGCCCAGTGGCGGGAAACCCCGTTATCATAAGGGCAGAGAGACATCGAAAATAAGGTAAAGAAAAATAATAAAATACGAAAAGGGCGCGAAGGAGGTGTGTGGGAGGAAGACGGGGGAAGAAAGGAAAAGATACATAAGAACAAGACAGATCAGAAAGGGGATAAAGCTCAGATCTTGCTAAGGTAATAGCGCTCACGTAAAAAGGAAATGCGTAGCACAGGAGACAAATGCTCATCAAGAGCTATAGCCTTGGCCAAGAAACCAGGGAACGAATTTGTTACACAATAGAATCATCATTGGAATGACACAAATAACTCCTGCTGGTGCTTTCAATCAAAGGGAAACGCTTACTGGAAGAGTGTGTCAGCCGACCGCCTGCTTCACATTTGATCCGGGATCGGGCTGCCAGGGTGATCGCTCACCTTCATGGGGGCAAACCCGCCATACTGGTGGGCCGGGGGCATGCCCATGGAGGGGTACATGGGAGGCGGCGGGGGAGCAGGGCGGTAGGGGCTGCCGGCGGGGCCGGAGTTGTTCTGGGAGCGGCCCCAGCTCAGACGAACACGGGAGTTGCCAATGGGGTAACCCTGCATCTGGTTGATGGCCATCTCAGCGGCGTGGCGCTGGACGAACTGGACGAAGCCACAGCCCTTTCCAGGGGGAATCTTAACGTAGGTGATTTCTCCGAAGCCCTGGAAGAAAGAGCGAAGCTCATCCTCGGTGACGTAGCCGGACAGACCACCGACGAAAACGGTAGTGTTGTTGGGATCAGTGAACTGGTTCATGGGCTGGGGAGCACCATAGAAGGGCATCGGCGGGCCACCCATGGGAGGGTACATGCCGGCGGGACCGGGCATGCCCATGGCAGCACCACCGTTACCACCAACACCGGGACCCTTGTTCTTGGGGGTAGCGGTGGAGATGCGCATAGGGCGATTGCCACAGTAGACACCCTGCATCTCAGTGAGAGCACGCTGCTGGTCGTTCTCATCGGAGAAGCGAACGAACCCGTAGCCACGAGACATGCCGCTGATGGGGTCGGTCATGATCTTGGCAGACTTGCAAGAGGGGAAGCGGCTCTGGAAGAGGGATACGAGGACGTATTCGTTCACCTCGGGGCCGAGGTCACCAACGAAGATGGAGTACTCGGGGCCACGGTCATCACGGCTGGGAAGGGGGTCAGTTTTAGGGCCGGGAGGAAGCCGAACGAATGAGATTATCACTAACCTGCGATCAGCAAGGCCGCCACCGGTAGCCCAGTTGAGCTTAAAGACCCGGTTGGTGTTGGGCATGGGGGTTCCGTTCAGAGAAAGGGCCTTGGCAGCGGCGGCAGGGGAAGCGAAGTCGACGAAGCAGTATCCAGCATTGCTCCTACTACCCACATTAGAAACACTCTTGGTAATTCATATGATCACTGTAGTGTCTTACCCAGAGAACTTGTCACGGATCATCTTGACGTTGACCTGCTCACCCATCTGGAACCAGAGGTTGCGGATGAAGTTCTCGTCAATCCAGGGCTCGAGCTCACCCATCCAGAGGGTGGTCTTGCCATCAGCGCCCTGCTGGGGGACGGGCGCGGAGTTGGGCTCACCAGGAGGGGGGCCCTGGAACTGAGCGGCGGAGGGATCAGCCTGGCCGGTCATGGTGGTATCAACAGGAGCTGGAGCGCCAGCGGCGGCGGGGTCCTGCTGAGGGAAGTTTTCGTAGCCGTTGTAAGACATGGTTGCAATAATCAAAGTCCGAAAAGGTCGATGTAAGAATATAAGATGGCTGAGCGACTAGAACTTCGTGGAGTCGTTAAAGAAAGACCGGCGTGAGATCAAATCGTAACGAAGCCAAGCAAAGACGGGCGTAAAAAGGCTGCAGTTAGAAGTTAGATGTGATCAATTTTCATTAAAATTATAAGATCTGCACAGGCGCAAGTAAAGAGCTGGGAATGAGAAGTGAGAAGTGAGACGGATCAATCAAGGTAGGTGAATGAAACGATGCGGAAGAAAAAAAAAAAGTGGGTAGTCAGCATTTTGCCAGACGGGTTCTTCAGGCGCATAAATGACTTCGAGCCTCAAAAAGTGGTGACGGAACTCGCCAAGACCAGCGCTTTAGGCAGCATCTCATTTCAATGAGATGGCAACTCATGCTTTAGAGGGTGGATTGGCCGAAGACGAACAATCCAAGGGCGACAATCGGATACGGGAGACGAATATAGAACTTGTTCCCACTCGGATGCTAGGCGATCATCATACGTCGACCGTTTTCGTCGTCCCGGTTTGATGTCCGAATGCGACCGTCCACCCTCTCAATTCCAGCACAATTCTAGGGTAATTCAGACATCCAGATCTGACCGTTCCCTCACATTGACGAAGTTTTCGAGGTTGGGGTGCGTGCGATCGGTAGATAATTGGCTATCCCGAAAGCGCTAGTCAAGGCGAGGGCGTTCGAAGCGTAGGCGAATCACCATACTAGAAGGGTGGAGAACCATGCAAAGAAGCTTGCGATCTAGGGCTAATCTGCGCCAGACGATATAGATATGGGGGAGGCAAAATTTGGGTTGTATTCAAAAAGACAAGATGCGATATGCGACAGAATAAGACAAACCAACTTACCTAGATGATTTGAGGAAAACCTGGGAAAACACTGGAAATGCGCGAGGCAAAAAAAGAGTAATCGGCAACAAGGGAGGAAAAGCAGAACTCCCGATAACTAAACAGAAAATTGAAACCGAGATCTTCGAACAATAAGAAAAGGGAGGGGAAGGTAAGAGGGGAAAAGAAGAAAATGAAGAATTGGAAATCTCGCGAGATGAAGAGAGAGGGGAAGTGGGAAACGCATTACGTGAGTCTTTGTATGGTATGTGTATTACAGGGTAAGGTATGTTCCGTTCCAGAGTTGAAGTATGTAGTCATTAACATACAATGTGACTAGTAATGCTATACTACCGTAGAATAAGACATCAAACCTCGTTGTGTATGTACACATGTGCTCGGTACGTTTCATATATCAGTATACGGTATCAATAGTATGACATCTATCAACTGGTCGCACATTTTTGAACCCGTAGTATAGGGTGCCTTGCCTCTGCCGATCAGAACTTCCTTTTGGGGCCGGAGGCCAAACACCTCCAAGATAAAGACCACGGAGTACACTTAACTTATATGACTACCCAAGCTGTCCCCAGATTCCTGTCAACGCTGCATGATATCAGTCATGTGGGGGCTTGCTAGATTCTTCATCGTTCCAGGATCCCGGGAGGCCGGTAGAATTGAGGATGATACATCATGGCCTCTGACCCGAGATTTACATCCAACTTTGGAAATTTCTTTGCCGATGATCAACCCTAGCCTTTTTGGAGTCGGTTATTCCGCCTTTCCATATGTTTAGACACAGCAAACATGTAGGAGAAACCAAAAAAGAAAAGAAAAGAAAACGACGTAAACAAATTCTGATCAAATCTCGGTGAAAGACAGAAGAACAAGGGGCAGGAAGCCCCAATGCATGAAATCTGCAAGGACCTGTCGCTGTCCGCGCAATGTGACTTGTCAACCGAATAGGTCTGTGTGGGCCTCTCCCGAGGTCACTGTTGAGTAAGTACGGATTACGGAGTAAGCGGAGCAGGATTAGGTACTTGTTGGGTACCTATTCACAGGCAGTTGATGAATCTGATATCTCATGTTATATATATGAAACTAGGGCCATGCATAGTAATTGTATGTACGGAGTAGTCCACAGTCCGTCTAAAAAAAAAAAATTAAGCAAGACAACCCTTGGAGACCGGACGCCACCAAACCATGAAAGCCCATACGGTAATATCATTTCAATACAGGTCACCCCAGATACTCGGGTCCTTGTCTAGGCGCAGCCCTGAAGCTGAAGGTAGACAGCATAGCGAGCTCTCTTCTCAAAGCAAGGTTCTCTAATCCATGACCTATGCCCTAAGCCGCAAGTAAGGACTTTTCAAACTGGTCAACCACTCTTCGTATTTCAAAATACGTCAGCCGCGCACGTCCGGTTATGAAAGAATAGGACCAGGGAAAAAAAACCCTTGGAAGACGTCAAAGAGAAAAAAAAAAAAAAGAAAGTCTCCATCAGAACCATGGAAGGCATCTCATGCAGAGTCATGTTCTGATTGGCCGGACTTAGGGGCCCGCTCGTATTGGAATTACTGCTTTACCAGCAGAGATTTTCATTTCAAGT
Source organism: Penicillium digitatum (assembly GCF_016767815.1). Lineage (NCBI taxonomy): Eukaryota > Fungi > Ascomycota > Eurotiomycetes > Eurotiales > Aspergillaceae > Penicillium > Penicillium digitatum. The sequence goes on along the minus strand of NC_089386.1, from coordinate 395,986 downwards.
TGTTGGTTTATTTCACTTGGCTCGGTACGCGGCGCGTTTTGAACAGTCACCCAGAACTATATCGCAGCAATCTGTTTCCTATCATATACTTTTGTAAATTGTAAATTGTCCATTTTATCCGTCTGGAAGGGGTTGTGTGCAAGGGATATTTACCAACGGTGGGACGTTAGGTTTCAGATCTAACCCCTCTGCTCTATGGAAGCTAATCCAACCCTTGCATGGTTAGACACGGCAGACTGGGAGCCTTGTATAGATTTCCTTGGAGTGAAGAAGGTAGAGTAGCCCTAAATATTGTAACCTAAATGGACTATGAACGTGACTCATTCTATAGCTCAAATGCACCTGGAGGAGTACCAACTCATATTCCCAAGTTACACCCACACGAACCATGGAAATGAAAGAACTCATTTCCACCGGAAATACCATCCAAAGCGCAGATGGATATTCCCCTCATAACACGGTTACCATCTTATTCAATTTCACATTTAAAAAAAAAAGTTCCAGTCAAAGCACAATCAAGTTTACGATGTAAAAAAGTTTATCGTACATCTAATTGAGAGCCCCTCGGACATCCTACTGGCCATTGCAGTCCCCGAGCTGCGCAGCCCCAGGCCACTAGCTGGCCCCAATGGCCCCCACTTTCAGGGCTCACATCCACTTAGTTCACTCCATTCTAGCCAAAGAAAATACCAGCCTTGTCTGTGACCGATACCTGAATTCAAGGTACGGGAACGCTTACTGTATACTCCATTACTTGATTACCCGATTCAAAGTCGGCATTTGTATGCGAGTGAATAAAATGAACCTCTTATTTTTTTTTTTTTTTTTGCCTGGACCCCACCGGCTCTTGGTTTTTTTTTTGGCCTTTTCAGTCAAGAATGTTTTTTTTTCTTTCGTGAGCTAGAAGTTTCTAGAAAGAAAAAAAAAATCTTCTGGATCCGATGTCAGTCCAACATACGGAGTAAAGAAAATTTCTACGGATACTGGGCACCATGTCAAATTGGAGTGGGACTTTCTCAGCTATGTCATAATTTTGTGTGTGGCCTGAGCGTCTGTCTTGTAGAGGATTGTACACCGACGTAATTGCAAGAGGCTCGTTCTTAAAATACTCTTCATCGATTTATTTCACTTGGAGCTGAGACAAAATATATACTCCGTAGATCAGGCAACCGAATAGAATACAAGTATTACAAATTCAATTCATCCCCTGCCTCCACCTCAGGATCTTGCTCTGCAAGTAGCATAAGACTCTTCTCATAAACCCGCGTGGCCTCCAACAGCCATGGATCATCGACCTCGTCGCCACTATCCTCGTCGTCATCCACATCCACATGCCCAGATCCATAACCATAAGCATTAACAGTTGCAGCAATACCTCTCTTACTAGAATTGGCCAAACAAGAAAAGAGTTGACTTCGAGTCCTCTCCGCCAAACTCCGAATCCGCACTTTCTGCGTCTCCGTCACGAGAGACTGGCCCGGCTGTGCGCCGGGGAGAACAGCGCCGGTGAGTGGGTGGATGCCTGTACACAGTGCTGCGAAGATGGAGTCGAGCTTGTGGAGAATGTTTAGGGTTGGTGGGGCATCGAAGGGGAAGGCTGCAAGGGAGGTTTGGGTTAGGCCTGCGAGGGTTATGAGGGCTTCGGTTTGGATCGTCGCTGGATAAATGGGTTAGAATGGAAGAGGTACATGTAAATGATGTACATGTAGATATACATGTGGGAGAGAAAACGAAGGGGGTAGAAAAGATGACAAAGAAAGGAACATCTTGTGAAACAATGTCAACTTCACTTCTACAGCATGATGTATATTTGAAATAATTGAAATACAAAACTCACGGGTTGCCGACGCCCAAAGCGTATCAACAAGACCCTCCACATCTGTAGCAAGTCCTTTGAAGCCATCATACCTACGTTCTGAAGCAGGTGTATTCGGTGCATCCATACCAATGTCAGATTTCATTTTGCGGTACGTGACTCTTTCGATTCGGTTGCTGATTTGGCCTCGGAGTTGAGTTTCTTCCTCGGAGCCAGAAGGGAGAGGGTGGCTTCGCTGCTGTGGAAGTAATAGAGTTGGAGTCCATCGTGGTGGTGGGGTTGAGTGGATGGTGATCGGAATTTCGGTGTTTTCCCTGTTTCTGGACCGGTTCAAGAGGGAGATCGGGACATCTTCGAACTCGACGTCAGAGTCCGAGTCGGTGTCTTGCTCGTTTCGGGTTGAGGCAGGGGACATTTTGGGGGTTGCTTTGTTTTCTTTTGGTATAGATCGAATAGGTTGGGTCCAATGATCAACACACTCGGTTCTGATAAGGGGTTGATAAAAAAAAAGATGGTTGAGAAATCCTCAAAGAGGTGCTGTGTGCCGGTGAGGTAGGGCTGTTTTCGCTGGATATATCTTGTGAAGCTTTTGCTTGAGGTCGTGCCTGGAGAATGCGATGTAGCCGAGAGTAGTATCACATGATACATTCGATTGTAGCCGTTAGTCTCTGATATTTTTCAAACTGTTCGATACTTTGGCAGAGCTATCAATCCCATCCATAGAAGACGCACTGTTTCTCCAGAGGTGGGATGTAACGCCAAGCGCTGGTCTGTGCGGAGCCGGAATTAAGACATCTACGGGTTGGCTATGGACAGTATGGACAATTTGAACTACATGTATGTATACATAGTTAGATTCTAAAATCTCGATCTCTGAGACAACTTAATTGTATCCGACCTATTTTGATCCACAATCAGCAGATGCCACACCAAGAAGAACCATCAATCCCAACAAGACATAAACTCCAGGTCAGAAGGCGAGAAGATATAGATAAGCTGGTGTTTGCAGTCATAGCATAACAGCGGGCAAAGCGCGTTTCGCTACTATGGCCCCAGCGTGTTCATCCTCGGAGCGATTATAACGAAAAGCAAAAGCAAAAGCAATAGCAACACTCACATGAACGTAGACCACCTCGAACCTTTTATCCCGTCATCGAAAAAAGACACCCAGAACGCCATGCTACCATGCACCAGATCACTCAGGCTATAATAAAAGTCAGTATCACCACTCTCAAAAACCAACCGAACAAATGAGAGAAAAAAAGAAAACCTACCCGAATCTTTCCCTTCCGAGCCTTAATCTCCGCCAACTTCTTCTTATCCTCATCAAAGCGCCTAAGCAACTGATTCTGCCTCTCCTTCCTTTTCTCCCTAGATTGGAACCGATAAAAGTCCTCAAGTCCCTCATTCTTCTTTTTCTGCTTCTCAACGAGCTCCCTCATCTCCTCCTCCCTCGCCACAGAATTCAACTTCGGTCCATGCGAAACAGTAACGAATCCATCCTCGTCCGGCACAGCAAGACGCTTGTGATCCTCGCGCTTGCGCGCCTCAGATACCTGTGTGAACGTAGTCATGAACTCATTCACCGCCCGAAGCAACGTGCCCCGATCGGGATACTGCATGCGTTCGTGCGCGACATACCGGTTCAGTCCGAGGACCGGAAGACGGTCTGTGGGCAGGCCCTCACCCCAGACGATGGTGGTGCCGCGCTTGGCGGCCTTGGCGGCGGCTTTCAGGCTGGATTCCATGCTGGGCTTGTCGGCGAAGATGACGACTGCGTGGGCGCCGCTCTTTTGCAATTTGCGGTCCCAGGTTGAGGGAAGGGTAACGTCTTCTAGGTGGCGTTCGAAGTCATCGGCGGTTACGCGCTTGCGCTTCCTTTTGGATTGGGTTAGGTTGGTTTCTGTGGTTGTTGCCGCTGCGCGCTTTTTGGTCTGCACATCTTCGAATTGGACTTTTTCTACGCGGCCTGCGGCGAGTTGCGTGCCGAAGAAGTAACGGAGGTGGGCTTCTGTTGTGTCGATTGGAACGTTGACGATGAAGAGGGAGCGGGTGGAATCTGGGTCTGGGATTCGGGGCTCGTGTGGTCGGAGGTAGAGGTAGTGTGTTGCGGGTTTGAGGAAGAGGGGTGTTGATGGGAGCTGCACGGGTAGGGTAGTGTACCCTTCTACCTGCACGGATTCAATTTTCATTTTGAATGGAGGTTTGATTGCTGGATTGTTGCGTTGATTGGGCTGAACTTTTTCTGCAGATTTGCTCTAGGCACAGAATTTTGCCGGGGTGTCAGAGCGGCGGTGCGGGCGGTGAGCTTGCTAGGTAGGGCTTCGATGACATCGACATGAACACAACTTGAATTCTTTGGCATTTTAACATATTATTTATTATTGAAATTGATTAATGGTTTAAGATAATCGCAGCTTCAAACCGAATACATCATGGAATTCGTGACCTCAGAGCACTTCCCTCAACATCGAAATATTGTCTCGACCACATCATCTTCAAGCCTTGTCAGGGTCATTGATCCCGCCATTGGTAATGATATAGATTGCTTCACGCTCAGCGCAGTCTTTACAGATGTTAGAAGAATGATAAAATCCGGAATATATCGAAGTACTCACCAGGAGAATCTTGAATCTTCGCAACTCTCTCATCACCACGACCCTTCCTCAGGAGCACACGAGTAGTGGAAGCGTGAGCAAGAACATGTCCACCAACGGGCTTGCGACCATCAGCTCCAGCAAAGAGAGAACTAGCACCAGGGTCACTCTGGACCTGGTTTGTCTACCACGAAGTGTGAGCCACTTCACCTCGAAACACATAAGATCGCACTCACCATCAAGACACAAACATTGAATTCTGCAAGTCAAACCAAATTAGCCCACAGTGAAACCCGCAAAAGTGTAGAAACCTATGTATAGAATCTCACCTTCCGCCATATGCGCCAGCTTCATCAAAAACTGATTCAACTTCTGCTGCCGATCCGCCAACTCCCCACGCCCACAATAATCAACCCGAAAACAGTTCATGATACTATCAATGACAAGCAACCGATACTCGCCACCGGCAAATGCCTGAGAAAGGGTATTCAGCAGCTCGAGCTGGTGCTCGCTGTTCAGCGCGCGCGCATAGGAAATATTCTCCTGCGCCGTATCTGGGTCGATCCCGAATCGTTCGGCGATTTGAGCAATGCGCTCAGGTCGGAATGTGCCCTCTGTGTCGATATAGGCGACTCTACCAGCTGCTCCGCCGGATTCTCTGGGTAGTTGAGCGACTACGGACATCGTGTGCGAGAGTTGTGTTTTGCCGCAGCGAAACTCTCCGAAGACTTCGCTGATGCTCATGCTTTGGAAGCCACTGGTACGGATTTAGATGGGGCTTGACTGCGGCTTTGAATAGGGGCTGGTGGTGGGAGGTACTGTACTCACCCGTTGAGGATTGAGTCGAATTGTTTGCTGCCAGTTGAGATACGGACGACTTTCTTGCGCTGGTGGTGGAGTTCCATTGCTGAGATGAAACCCGAGGCCGCTGGGAGGCATTTCTGGATTGCTTCCTTGACTTTTTCGACTTTGACCTCGCTAAATCCTTTGATTTTTAGGAGGGTTTTGCGGGTGGCGCCGTGGACGGACTGGATAAGTGGTTAGGTTTGTTGGATGGCATGGGCTTTGGCTATGCTTGAAGACAAGAGGGTTAGGGCAAAGGCACTGACAGCAACGGTGTAGAATCCATTGGCCTTTAGCTTAGTGATGTCGGCTGCACCAATGCCGTGGGCTTGGATACCGTCAATGTCCAGAATGAAGTTCTATATTGGTAGATTATTTACTGGTTAGATTGGCAGTTCTGGGACGTGGGCATGGGGGTAAGTGACACTGTACCTCATCATCGTCGAATTCATCACTTCCCACCGAGCCTGGCATCTTGATTGGATCAATTGGAGATGGTTAAGTGAAGATGAAAAATGTGGGAAAGTGTAGAGTGAACAATAGACGTGAAGGGAGACTTGGGGTGGTTAAGGTCACGGGTTTAGACTGCTACTAAGCACTGAACACACCCCATCTATATACTACAAGAACAGGATGATTGAGATATTTCTTTTTTTGAATTCTCGAAATACTCTCAGGACTCCTCCCATCTGGGAGTCCTCTTTCTCTCCCGTTGCAACGGTCCCCGAATCTAATTCCCCTCAGCTTCCAACATATCCTCTCCCTGCCACACTTCATCTCCTCGTTCTCTCCTTGGGCTCATCCGGGAAAACCGCAACCAAGAGTCGATCGAAAACCAAGAAAGATAATCCATGAGAATAGACAACAGACGCCAATCGTAAGACTTGAGAAAGTCAAGTCGTGACTTCGCGAAAAATAAAACCCAAAAAGAACTTTTTCTGTTTGTCCGTCGTATACATGATAGGGTGATAAAAAAAAGATTAAGAAAAAAAAATAACAATTCCACAAGGGGGGGGGGGGGGGGGGGGGGGTGAAAAAAGGGAAATCAAAAGCCGTTGTTTTTCAAGGTCCAAAACCAGACCCCGTTCCCCAAAACAGAGGGTTTGATTCAAATATGTGCAAAGGAAAAAAACGCGGAGAGAAAGGACCGATCGAGGTGTAGGGGAAGTGACCGAAAAGCAGAATCAAGGAAGAAAAGGAACTCCAGGCATTCCTCCAATGGTAGATGCACAATGGAGAGATAGAGCCGAACACACTTAAGCGACGGCAGTAGTAGGAGCCGCAGCAGGGACAGTGTTAGCCTCAGTGGCAGCCTCAGTGGCGACGACAGCAGGGGCAGCCGCCACGGCGGGGGCAGCGGCAACGGGGGCAGCCTCAGTGGCAGCAACGGGAGCAGCGGCACCCTCGTTAGTAGGGCAGTCGCGGGAGATGTGGCCAGCCTGGGCGCACTTGTAGCAGACCTTGCCGGCGGAGCTGAGGGGGCCACCGTTGGGAGCGGTGCAGTCACGCGAGATGTGGCCAAGCTTGCCACAGGCGTAGCACTTCATGGCCTGAGCTTGGCAGTCGCGGGCGAAGTGGTTAGGACCACCGCACTTGTAGCAGGTCGCGGCGCGGGGGTAGCCGCTGAATCCACCGCGGAATCCACCTTGGAAACCACCGCGAGCACCACCGGAACCGCGGCCAGCGGCGGGACCGGTAGGGGGAGCACCGGCTCTGGGAGCAGTGGGATTGGTGCAGCTGCGCTGGAGTGGGGTAAGTAACTGGCTCGAAGGCTCAAGACCTGGGCTTGGGAGTTGGAACTTACGGCAAGGTGACCGGGCTGGCTGCAGTTGTAGCAGCGGCCGTTGGCACCCCCATTCAGACGCAGGGTGGGGCAGTCAGCCTGGACGTGACCGAGACCCTGGCAGTTGTAGCATTGCTTGGCTGGATGGTATTAGCAATCTGATATGGCCGGAGGCAGATTGAGTGATCGCTTACTCTCGGTGGTACGGGGCAGAGGGCAGGCGCTCGACTCGTGGCCTGTTTGAAAAACCTTAGAAGCTTGTTTTGAATCATGTTGACTCATGATCGAACATACCGGGCTGCTTGCCTATGAGATGAGATACATTAGCAACCAGTAAGACAAAGACTTGACCTCTCGGGGATATATTCACGTACAGTTGTAGCAAAGACGCTCAGTGGAAGAGCAGACCTCTGCCGAGGAATCAGTTTTACCCCAGATATACGAAGCTTCCAGCTATACTAACCAGCATAGTGGCCAATGGTGCCACATTTGTAGCATGCGCGACGAGACAACATCATTCTGGCGGTAATCTATCCATCGTGAGTCAGCCCGATGCCGGGTTTATTTGGACAATTCCGTCGATAAGCAGCGTCTTCCCCTCCGTCGGAATTGTCGAACTGTGTGATGATGATGCGTCGCTTGGTCTTGTTTTGACTTCAATTCCCGGACATATTGTATCCAACGTTGTCCAAGTCCAGCAGAATCGCATCAATTGCGATCCCCAAAACTTCAGGCGAAAAGAGGGGAAGACGTAGATCGGCGGGGGAGAGCACGAGCTCGAACGGCGAAAGACAAAACCGTCATATAGTTCACTCACCCTCACAGTAACTCTCTTCAAACCCTTGTCAAAAGTCTATAATACCCCTTTGGTCAGCTTTTTGAGAACCCTTGGAGAAAAGTAGGCACGTTTCTGACAGCCTACTCGAAGAAAAAAAGTGGGACATCAGAGGGAACCACACAGAAAAAAAAAAAAAAAAAAGCAAAAAAATATCAGACAAAAAGAAGACTAAAAAGTAACTCACACTCTCAACAACTTCAAGAACCTCTCTCTCAACTCCAACTTCTTTTCCTTCAAAAAAAAAAACGAGAATGCACACAAAGAAGAGAGGAAAAGTGGAAAAAAGACAAACTCGTCAAACGGCTTTAGCTCCCGGGCTTTTCCGTATTGCGTAAGGCGTTTACTTTCAATACTAGCCCTGGAAGGGATGCTTGGATCTTCTAGTCTACAATTTTTTTTGTTATGAATTCTACAATCTATTCTATCAGTGATGGATTTGTGATTATGATGGGAAGACAAATACCGTATCCCTACATTCCTACAGATCAATTCTTCCCCAAAAGAAAGTCACAATGCAATTCATCTCTTCGTTCCAAATGAGATCTCCGCGAGATCCGACTGGTTAGATCCCATCTAATCTACTCTTCCCGCTCTAGGATGGCCGGTGCTTTAATTTCCCGTCCCTTGAGGAATTCCAGGTTTTCACCAGCCTGAGATGTAGGTTAGTTGAGTAGTCAAAAAGATAAGAGAAAGAGACATACGTAGCTGATCAGAGGAGAAACTTCAACACCAACCGCTTCGCCATCAGTAATAACAATACCACCAGCAGCCTCAACCCACCGCTGACCTTGGGCCATGATGTCTGCACGGCTGGTATCAGGGTCGTCCTCACCAGTGCCGCGAGCGTTCTTCAACGGGGAGAACTCGTCGTGACGGTGCACCTCAAGGGTGGCGAACTTCTCCAGGGGTGTCATGGGGAACACGTCGAAGACGAACTGCTCCAGCTTGATGCCGTTAGGCTTCTCGGGCTTGACAAGATTACCAGTTTCGGTATTGACACAGGCAATCTTCTTGCGCGCCACGTGGTGGGGCAGCTGGTGCGCCCAGTTCTCGATGGACTCGAGGAATTGGAAGGAGTAGTAGTGGTTGACAATGTTGGCGGCGCGGTACTTGAGGACGTCGGGCTGTTTGGGGTCCTTGGCCTCGGCGGTCTCCTTATCAATCTCCGAGTACTCGACCACGTCGGGCTTGCCGTTCTTCAACAAGATCAGGCCCACGGACTCGGTAGCGTTGCGCTTGCGCACCACCTTGGTTGCGATGTCAACGTTCTTGGAGGCTGAAAAGCCAATGAAGACCGGGTCGGCCACCTTGACGAGGCAGTTATCCACTCCGTAGAGGTGAATGTGCTCGATACCACGACGGCGCATGTCCTCCCGCACACCGGAGACCACGAGGGCCTGGTAGATGCCGCCATTTCCGTCAGGAGCCACAGCGGCCTACATATTTAGGGTCAACAAATCTCCCCTGACACGTTTTTGAGCTACACCCGCATGTTACATACCTTGCCCTTGGTCTCGAGCAGAATCTTGCCGTCGTTGGAGATACATGGAAGAACACCCTGCTCGAAGATCATAACATTGCTCTTGTCGAGACCAAAGTAGTTGTTCTTCTCGAAGAACTCCTCCGTGGGTTTGCGGGTAGGCCCACTGGTCATGATGTACCAGGGGATGACCACGTTCTGACCACCGATGAGAGACTGCAGCTTGAGGATACGCTGAGCCTGCAATTGGAATAGCGACTTCTCGCTCAACAGACCAATGTCGAAGCAGCCCTTGGGGGCAGAACTGCCGAGTCGGGTACCCTGTCCACCAGCCATCAAGACCACGGCCACCTTGTTCGCAGCCACCTCCTTTAGGCCGACTTCGTACCATCTCTGGATATCTGAGGGGTCAGAGTCGAGGATGGAGGCAGAGGCGACTTCGGGGAAGGGCTCGAGGGTCACGGCCCCCTGCTCGGCGGGTGGAGGGTTGAGAGCCTTGTCAGCCAGCTCGTTGATCCGAGCGGGGTCAAAGTTGGACAGCTGGTGGAAGAGCTGTGACTTCTCGACGGTGGTCAATTCCTCGACGAAAGCGAAGACATGTCCTTGTCCAGCATCTGTGTATTTTTTTTGTAGTGCCTGGAACTCCTCCACTGAGGGTTCACGAGGAACCTCTGGAGTGGTGCCCTGGAGCTTTCCAAGAACATTGGAGACAGTATCTTTGATTACGCCTGCCATTTTGGTGGATAATTTGGAGATGATCGAGAGACGAAAAGGGAGATGAATTGGGAGGAAGCAAAGGTAAGAGAGGAAGAAGAGTAATTAAAAATCAAAAACGTGGGGTGAAGCTCCAAGCTGATTAAGTACCTTGAGTTGCACCTCAAAATCCATGCCACCACACGGTGAAAATGCTCCAGTTGGCTAATCCATCTCGGACTACGAGCACCTAGTGGGCTCCTATTTATTTTTAGGGATCTGCAGAGGCGAATAATAACGAGCTGTCCATAAAAAGTGGCTAGCGCTGAGTGAGACCTGCCCACTGGAAGTTATGCCACTGGTCCAAGCGGGGCCTTGGCTTGTTGCTACGGTAAGGGGGCGAAGTGTGGATATGTTCAGAGCACGTCTTTAGTTTGGAGAATAGGGGATCTTTGAATACTATCGTCGTTCACGGTTCTCGTAACGGCCTCTTTCTCTCCGTGAATCTCCTCGTGAATCCCGTTGTGGGCTCCGGCTATAGGATCGACGGCGGTATCGATCCCGTCCATCTCGACGGGGGCTTCGACTCCCTCGATCTCGACGAACGCGAGTCCGATCTGACGGAGCGCCCCTTTTCTTATTTTTGTCGAACATCATCCGGTACCTAGCATCATCCTGATCGAGAGGCGCGTCGTCCAGCTCTCGGTACTGACGCTTCGCTTCAAGATCTGCAACACCACCAAATCCACCTCGCTCTCGGCGTTTGGTAACGGTAGAATTGCGCCAGCTTTCGGATAACTTGGATACCTGGGATGGATTAACATATAGGTCTCGGCAATCGTGATGAGAGGCTCAGGGGCTCTTACACTTTGTGAAAAATCCACATGTATTCGGTGGTCATCGATCAAGACACCCTGCATTTTGAAATAAGCCTGTTCACAGTCCTTCTGTTCTTCGAATTCAATAAAGGCATATTGTAGACTGTCACCGGTGCGCTTGTCCCGAATGACCTCACAAGACAAGATCGTCCCAAAGCGACTGAAAATAAGATTCAGATCCTCATCTAGCATTGGTTAGCATAATCTTACAGTTCCGTAGAGGAAGGCGACAAACCCTGTGTGACCGGATTGAGCTTGCAAACAAAAAGAATATTCTCTGGCGGCTTGACATCGGCGAATGGCAGATCTCCCACCATTTCCAATGTCAGCGCTTGCGCACGAGCCTCGCGCTCGCGACGTAGCTTATCCATAGCCTCTTCATCCATATCATCATCCAAGTCCTCATCGTCTGCGATTCTGACCGTGGCCAATTGGGCTTTGGAGGGCACCGGGCTTTCAGGCGGTTCAACCAGATTCGGCGGGTCATCGAAGGGGTCATCAAGGACAGTGGTGTGACGAATACGAATATCCTTCAGCGGTCGACCTCGGTCGTCAATAAAAGATTCATTGATTTTCTCCAGGACCTCGAAGCCCTCGACGACCTTGCCAAAAATCACGGCCTTGCCATCTAAATAATCTAGATTCTCTCCAAGTGTAATGATGAATTGACTGGCGGCTATCCGTTGATCGGGGTCATTCTTAGCCGGTACCGTCGCCATACTCACCGTGCCGCGTTCCAAGTGTTTCAACTTGCGCGACACCTGGAGAGGAAAGGTTCTTTTGGACGGTCCGTCCAGCAGACCCCAAACTGACGATCCACCATCACTTTCAGGTGCATCAGGGCCGAGCGGGTCGCCGGTCTGGAAGGTGAAATTCTTTTGGACGCTGTGGATGGGTGAGAAATTGTAGTACTTGAGCTTGCATAGCTTCAAGAAGCTAAAAGCACACCCAATAAGCTTAGTTTCAGATTTCAGCAGACTGTAAAAGCCAACGAATGGAGCCACTTACTTGTCACACGCCTTGGGTGCATCATCGACCAACAGGTCAATTACAATATCGCCCAGGGAGGTCTCTAAAAGCACGCTCATGGCGGGGAATCGGGTACGTGACACCGAATTAAGCGCTTGGTCGATAAAATTGGACACCCCCTAATTTTGATACTAAATTAGAGGTCGGTAGAGACAGACAGGTAGAGAGAGAAAGAGAGAGACAGAGACAGCTGAAAATGAAAGTCTGGGAGATGCGAAATGCACGAGAAGATCACCGGAGCTTCGACCAATCACCGCCCGCGGGGATCCCCAACCGGAGGGAACTGAGCCTCTGTGTTTCTGTTCTTTTATTTTTACTTCCTTTTCTTTTTTTTTTTTCTTCCATTCTCCCTATTTTTTTACACACCAGATTTCCCACGAATCTACCGATGGGTGCGTGCTGCGCAACAGCTCTAGGGCTCTCCGGATGATCGACCCGGGAGACTTGTGCAACGGCGTTTGTCAATCAAGCTGCATATCTTCCGAATGTCCCCGTTGGATATTATGGACAGAACCTTACGCTTTTGAGATCGACGTGCAGCGGATCTTATTTAGGGCCTTGATCGACCCTGGGATTCCAAGTTTGAGCTGTTTGTGTGCTTATATCCCTCATGCAGCAGCAGGCCCAGCCAAAAGAAGCATCATTTCTTGACAGAAGTTTGAGAGTGACTGTCACTGGATGCCAAATCCTGGGAGAGACCAAGCCACACCCTGTTGTACTGTTTCGCCTTCTATCTCTTTCCCCACTAAGATCATGGCAACGTCTCGCAGCTTTGACGGGGAGGTACACGGTCCCCCTTTGCTAGGACAGTACCATCTTCCCCCGTGAGCTGTTCCACAACAGAAACGTTGGGAAGGGGTAACGGCCGGCCTCCTGCAGCACGATTCAACGGGTTATCATCATCACATACTAGCTTTGTTTTTTTTTTTTTTTTGAAAAAGAGCCACACACGTGGAATGGGATATGATCAATCCTGAGCGAACCTTCCTCTCTTGCCTTCTCGATTCCAGCCGGTCATCAGCCAGGGGTTGCCTCCACCGTATCGTCTGCAACGAAAGCCAGTCTCAATCCCAACATGTGTTCCTGGCGAGTCAACTCAGAGTCAGCCGGCGTAGCCAGGGTTTGTTTCTCCTGACTCTTGAATCGCAATTCTCTCTTCCCCCCCCCCCCGGATGTCGTGCATAGTCAACCCTTGAACTGCCGTCACTTGTCTAAAGACCTGCTAGAGACTGCATAGGAGTCTAGATCTGTCTTTGAAACCCTGCCTCTGATTGCCTTCCCCACCGGATTTGGATTTTCCATGTCTCTCGTGTCCTGACACTGGATGTCTTTCGGTGCACGATGAGTTGGAAGGGGAATTATGATACTACCTAGGTAATCTTGGAGAACTCCTTCTTCTTTGGCCCATGTCAAACCGTAACCCCAAACCCACTTCTCTCCACATTAGCTCCCAGTAGCAATCTGTGAACCCTGGAAGTATCCCAGAAGTTCACGCATCCTAGTCGGCACTTCTAGATTCCCCCTTTCTAGTCTCTTAGCGTCGATCGATGATCAAGATCTGGTGGATGTCCCACAAGTGCTCCCACATACTGGCTGAGTACTATATCTCCCTTCCTCATTTAATGGACCTGATTTGCTTTTTCCCCCTTTCCAATTCGATCTAGTTACCAGAAGCGCTCATGAACACTAGGATCGACCCTCCCCAAGTCCTTCTTTGTAGATCGTTGATCCCTGGCTTTTTCTAGCGCGCTTGACTCGGGGAAGCCAAGTCGTGCGCTTGTCAAAATGACAGGTGCCATGAGAGAGTTTAGTCCTATATTTTCTTTTTCTCTTCTCTTTCTCTGTTGAGACATTTGAAGCAACCTGAGACAGGCGTTTGTTTCCCCCCTCCCCTATTTCTCTTCTCTTACCGTTTGCAAGATAGAGTATAATGTTCCAGGCCTCGAAGTTCCGACTATTTTGACCTGCAGATCTATTGAGCAAACATTTCCGGACCTCGGGTTATACTCCGCGGTGTCTCTGCAAACAGTACGGCAGTTGCCCGTTTTCTACCCCCAGTGCTGGATCTCTGAAAGGAAAAAAAGGAAGCCCTTCAAATTGGCTGAAACACTACCGGACTTTGTTCTCGTCTGTGTGACGTTACCTCGTGAAACCTCTTTTCAAAACGGACATCTTTCGGTATCCAACTGGCAACTGAGGGAATCCGGAACTTTGCAGATCAGTTTTTTTCCAATGGGGGAAAAAAAAGAAAAGACAAATACGAAACACTGAGAAGATAGGAAATAAGAAATTGAAAGAAAAAAAAAATAAAAAAAAAAAACCAGAAACCAGGTCCAGGGTACTTTTGGTCTATGTACTGTGTATGTCTTCTCTCTCTACTTGGATCTAAACACGCATATAGCGAAGAAGAATACACAGAGGAAAAATTAAAAAAGGGGGCAAAAATCACATCGATATATTTTAGATAATTTTATAAATATCCAAAAAAAAAAGGAAAGGCAATCACACCGATTGTTAGCAAAACATGGCTTAAAATCTAGCCCTATTTCCCAGAGGCATCTCTTTCGTTTTCTACTTACATTCCTCTTATGAACAGTGGCTTGAAGGCATTCACAGGAAACGTTACTTTTGGATCTTTTCTACGTTGCTGAATCGTGCAACAGGTGATTGCTCTCAACATGGATCACACATACGACAATATGTCTGGACTAGACCAAGCCCAACGTAACTCGACCATCTCGATGGCTCGATCAATGCGTGTGGCAAAGCAGGAGCGAAGTCTCGTTGTAGAGCGAGATGAAAAGCCACGGAAACAGAGGAAGCGAGCTCTAGTCGCAGTAAGGACTCTCTCCAGCTTGATTCTCCGGGGATTGCTAACATCTATCAGTGCAACCGGTGCCGGAAGAGGAAAATCAAGTGCAACGGGGATCTCAACACTGGTCTGGCTTGCTCCAGTTGCCGTAGTGTTGGAGCTACCGAATGCCAGTACATCAGAGTAAGCCCGAGTCCACAAGATCCACGGCGAAAGAGTCCCACTGACGTGGTTCGTTTTTCCTCTCCAGGTCAACTCTTTGGCCCCCGAAGACGCTGCCAGAGAAGCAGCGAGACTCTATGCAACCAAGAGTCAGGGAAGATCCATCCTCATGGGCTCCCCTCAAATGCGGGCTCCCTACCAGCGAGACGAGTATGAACTGGAGATCCAGTCCAACTTCTCACGGCATCCCGTCGGCATGGATCACTCCTATGATGACCAGTCAGCCAACTACCACGGCCAGACATCACCCGGGTATATGATGTCCAGCAATTTGGGAGCAGTGCTCGACTATGGCACCGCGTGGGGTAACCGCGCCTGGGATCTTACCGGCAGAACCACAAACGGCGAATTCTTCGAAGAACATAGCAACCTGAACCAAGCTGCATACAGCTTTGTCCTTCCCGGCCAAGGCATGTCCGCCGGAATGCCTCAGTCAACAGGAGCCATGACGACCTACACAGACGCCGTAGACCGCACCCTCCCAACACCCCCAACCTGTCGAAGCCAGCCCCAATCAAACATCACCCTCTCAACTCTCCCCGACGGCCTCTCGGGTATGACCCTAGCCGCTGATCCCAAGGGCTGGAACTCGCGGTACGCAACAATCCCAGATGGCCGCCCAGTCGTCATGCCCGCCGTCCCCAGCAATGGTCTCTACAACATTAGCCCCTCCTCACGCATCAAGTCCAACGACTTGGAAGACGGAACATCCGACCTTGTCTTCGGGTACATCCCCATGTCTACATCCGAAGACCCCTCCCCGCTCCCCGCAGCCTCGTCCTCATCATCCATGGCCTCCTCTGCTACCAACCCCCTTTACCCAGCTCTGGACCCGATAGAGAACACTCTCGTGGGCGAGTACCACACAGCAAATGCACGTCTAGGACGTACGTTTTTGCGCGATACCAACGCCGGGCAGCGTCTGCTCGCGCTGACTTCTGACTGCGCGCCCGATGTGTATTCGCATGCGGGCAATGAGCGCCGGAAGTCTAGGGGTGTTGTTGAGAGTGAGGTGCGCTGCTCGACGCCGACGCTTGTGAATGGGTTGCCCTACACGCGTGTTCGACATGTCGACTCGACGGTTGCTCTGCCGTATGGTTTTTTGGCTGATGGTTTGTCGGATTATGGGCGGTCGGTTGATCATCTCCATCGCTCGCCTGTTTCGCCTTTGGGTCATCAGGGGGCGTATTGAATTGACTTCAAGATGGCTTGGTGTCGCATGGAACATACCCTGTTCTCATTTCTCTTTCCTGGTCGGTCTCTTGCTTGGTTTCTTTTTTTCCCCACAGGATACACAAAAGAGATACCCACATCAAGGCTGTTTACATTTGCCTTTATTCTGCCTTTGTTCTGCCTTTGTTCTGCCTTTGTTCTGCCCATGTATTGTCTTTCTTATGTCAGTTTTGGTTTTTTAGGGGGGTTCGTCGCTTTGGTTAGTTGGTGTTTATTCTGTTCTGTTCTGATTGTATTGCTCGTTCATCCATGTCTGTCTGCTTATATTCATCCAAAAGAAATGACACCCAAGGGACGTTGATGCGGTGCCCATCCTGTCACATCCGTCCTAGATTACTCCCTCCTACCCCAGAGTGGCAGTGATTTAAATCTGTGTGGCTCTATGTCTGTTTCCAAAATCCTGCGTTTTTTTGGTTTTTTTTTTTCACGCCATCTGTCTTTAGTCTTTGGTGGAATGTCTTATTTCTCTCGTTCCGATAACTCTCTAGTCTACCTGTGAAATGTGATGTCTGTGTCTTAACCAGACAATGACTTGGGAGAACTTGTTCATTCTAGTCTTCCATCTTCTACCTATTCCTCAAAGCGTGGCGGATGTTTCTTAATTGCCTTGTACGGCCTAGCTAAGGAATATCTTTTAATGTGTCTAATCCATCTGCCCTTACTCGAGTATCTCAATTTTCCCTCAGCACTCAAGTGCAACCTCCCAATTCACGACCGCATCCTCCAAGACCACAATACATACAATAAAACAACATCCCCATCCATTCTCATACTGAAAATCAAGGACGAGGGCTAGCCATGTGCCTGCCCCTCCAGACCAGCACCAGGATCCTTCCAATTAACCAGAAAGTAGCACGCAAATCTACAGATCAGCGAACTCCTGACTTCCGCCCTGAACTCGGATGCAGTGATACGATGATCCAGTCGGCCATGCCGTATGCAACCTTGCTATGGATATGTCCGGGTACTTGACTGCTAGAAATCCCACGGTAGTAGAGATGTCTCTGACATTTAGTCAGACGACCAGTATCCCGAACAGCATACATCCACGTGGAATTGGGATTTGGTATTTTCTTGTAGAAACAGGGAATCTTGGGAACATTTTGAGGGAAAACGAATTTGTTCTTGTAAAATCTGCCCCATTGTACAAGCGATCCTTGCACCGCCCCCTCCCAGCTCGAGGTCTTTATTGGATGTGATAGTTTAGTCTCGGAAGTTGGTTCCTGCATGATCTGTTTTGGTTTGTAATTATTTTCCGATAGATGAGTGACTAGTTAAGGGAACAGTTTGCTTTCCGCTGGTTCAGCTATGCTGGCAGGTAGATTATTGTACAAGTAGGTAGACATTCCCGGGCTATCTCTTTTGCTTACTCTATAAATCTGGTTAAAGTGTTACCATTATTGAAAAATCCTTGCATTGAATCACAAGTGGTTTTTCTCGGGCAATGGTCAGCTGGAACGTTCAGCAGGTCTATAACACGAAGATTGACTCTGAATTAGGGCTTTGGCGCCTTGGCAACTTTTTCAACTTGCCTATGTAACCCAAGGCTTTTACACGATGTCCTTTTCCGAGATGAAGATGAATATCCCAGCAATGCAAAAACCATCGAATTGGCATGCTTTGCATCTACTTGGAATTTGTTTTCTGAAAATGGGGACCATTCGCTCACACAGTTAGGGTTTCCGTTGATGGACACTCCTTTCCCCCATGCCTTGCCACCACAGTTGGTCCCAATAGAATAGGATCCAGGCATTATGGACGCCTGCATTGGGACTCACAGGATCGTAGACCCTCATGACATGTACTTGTCGGCATGGACGTTCCACCCGTAGACACCACACCCCTTACCAACGCTCCACGTGAACGCACGGACTAAACGAACAATGACGTCCCGACTCTTCAAACTTCATGCTGTATTCAGCCGCCAAATCCCAAGTCTAGAGCTCCTTCAATTTCATCCAGAATTGAGGCGAGATGTAGCGCACTTTTTCCGAGGAAACATGCACGGAGTCTGGGAGAACGACAGTCATACAAACAACATTTAATTTTATACTCAGAACCACATCCGAGTCGGAAGAGTTAACAGTCGAGACGATGACAGTTGAATACCCTCATCCCGACCCTGGGCCATAAATCTCACCTCGACACTACCGTGTATCTTCCCAGAATACAGGGCCGGCTTCCTTTGGCTGGCCGTTGAAGACATCAGAGAAGACGAACTCGTCTCATTCCCTTTGCCCCCCCCCCCCTCAGTGCTGGAAATGTAAAATGCACGTGTGGATGAAAGAAGGGAGAATTGGGAGAAGAAATCTCAGTATTTGCAGGATCAGCATGCCCCTGTCTTTTCGGAAAGAATAGAACAGGTGGCGTGGAATGTTGCTGGGTACATGTCGGCTTGACGCACGGTTCTTGATTTTGTGTATTGAGATAGGGGGCATTGGTATTGACAAGAGGGCTAATTGTTACAGTGTTCCAAGTTGAACATGTGTTGTCGACTATGTACTCCGCATTTGAAGCATAGAACATGGGGGTATGGCGTGGTATGGACTGAGCCTAGACGACGCCGCAGAGGGTCTTTTGAGTCTACTGTCCCCGGATCCAACTACACCAGAGTCAGACAAAGCCCCGTACAAGTACAGCTACAAGACCGCCAGACCGAGTGAAGAGAAACAAGTAAAATGTAATTTCATCCCGGGCAAACAGCCGAAGCCCGGATTCTCATAACCCCAGCCGTCTTCACGAAGACTGATGATCCCCTCCCCAAAAAAAACATACACACAAAGAACCACAACACTGACGCCCTGTTTTTAGATTTCCATAGGGATCGCCAGGTCATTTTTTTTTCTCGGGAATCACCAGCTCCAACAAGCACAGGAAGAAAAAAGAGTATCCGTCCACGATCTTCACCATTCAACGGGCATCATTTTGGGTTTTAGTCTGATGTTCGCTGAAAAGGAAGATAAACCACTCCCCCCACACACGACCGACCGCACCTGGGTCCGGACAGACCATAACCAGGTGGGAAACTCCAGAGCCAAAGCCGTCACCGCCATAATCTTTCCCATCGCGCCATGCCGCATCATCGGTCCATGTTGAATCGTGCGAGTAGTTACAGATGAGGCGCTTAATCCTTGCTCTTCTTGGGGCCCTTGACCTTGGCGACACCGCGGAACTTCTTGGAACGGTTCTTCCGTTGCTTGCCTGTAGGGAGAAAGGGTTAGCTAAAAAAAGGGGGATCCAACATGGTGTTTGCGATTGAATATCGCCGTGTAGAGGAAGACATACGCTGCTGGCGGGAAGCCTTCTCGATCTTGCTGGCGGCACCGATACGGACGAGACGGTAGTGGGGCTCGAACTTCTTCAGGGCCTCGGAGGAGTCGTAGACCAGAGCGAAGCCGGTGCTCTTACCACCACCGTACTGTGTGCGGAAACCGAAGACGGAGACCTGGTCCTTGTTGGACTTGTACAGATCGGCCAGCTTCTCACGGAGCTCGTCCTTGGAGACGTTGGGGCGGTTGGGGTGGAGGACGTCCCTAGATATTCGCGAAAAGATGTCAGATCGGGGTTTTCTGGGTTTTCGATGCTTGTTTCTGTGTCTCTGTGTGTGTGTGTGTGTGTGCGAATTGCGTGTTCCGATTGTACTCCTTTTTCTCTTTCTTTTTGTGCTGGGTGGTTGTCGAATTTCCATGTGGCGCGCCTGCGATGCATTTCCCACACACAGATCCAAAACGAAGGGGAAAATCAAGGGGGTTCTTACACGACCATCTGCTTGCGGGCAAGCAGAGGGTTGCGGATGAACTTGCGAGTCCGCAGAGTGACGGGAGAGTCGGCCATTTTGGTGTGTGCGTTGGATGGAGGAAGTGTCGACGGGGTCTCTGAGGATGTCGAACTTTCAATTTTCGTGTGGTGTGGGCTCGGCTAGGGTGGACGCTAGCCTATTTGAGCTATCTGCCTCAGGCTGAATGACTAATGAATGTGGTGCCTGAGGCACAAGGTCCCGATCAACCCTTGCTTATCTCATTCCTGACTCATCCGCCCTCGCCCGGGCTCCAATGACATCTGCCGCATTGATTTCCTGTGATATCAATTTCATTACGATCTTCATTCAACAACCATGACCGATTCTGTTGATAAATTAGCGGCGCAATATTTCCAGCTGGTCGAGCTTCAGCACTTGGCTCTCCCACCAGGCCCTGTGCTGGTCCAGCCAGCCGTGCAAGCAGCCTTATACGAGCGCATGTTCAACGAAAAAGCTGTCTTCCCTATCCCACCAGACAGCTACCGAAGCCGAGTGCTGAAACAGATTCTCTCTCGCATCGAAAAATCTATTACAAACCCGGAGGAGGATGTATGCTTACCCACGTGTTCTGAATCCTTTTGTTTTACGTTTTGCATCTTGAAACTTCCCTATCTTTTCCTTTTCTATTCCCATGTACATCCACCTCACACCAATGCAAAATCAAATCCCACTTTTAATATTCCATGATTTTTCACCTATCTAACCTCTTCCCCGTCCTATGAACACAGGAGATCAACGATGATCTCATGGAAAGCTGGAGCCAACTAGTCTCACAACCAAGACCATCAGCCCTGCAGCAAGCGCAGCAGCTGTCGCTAGTCAAGTATACAACGCCAACTTTCCGTACGGGAACCTGCCCGCAGCGCACTGTCATCACTTCTGAATCCCGCGGCCTGATTCTGTCCGCTGGAACTACTGGAAATCGGACATGGGAGGCTGCTCTGCACCTCGGTTCGTTCCTGGCGTCTGCAGCGGGCGAGGCTCTTGTGCGTGGTAAGCGCGTTATTGAGTTGGGTGCTGGCACGGGCTTTCTGTCGCTTGTTTGTGCTCGCCATCTTGGTGTGCGCTCTGTTGTTGTTACTGATCGTGAGCCGGCCCTTATTGATAACATCCGTGATTGTGTCAGGCAGAATTTGCAGGGACTCGAGTCCATTCCTATTTATCCTGCCGTTTGGGAGTGGGGGACTCCGTTGGTGAGGGAGGGGGATCTCGCTGAGTTGGGTTCTGATGAGGGCGAGGAGGGGACTGGGCTGAGGTTTGATGTTGCCCTCGGTGCTGATCTGGTGGGTGTTCTTATGGACTGTTTGTTTGGTCTTCGTGCTCACATGTCTAGATTTATGATACCGACCTTGTTCCCTTACTCCTTTCTACTGTGCGGGATCTTTTTGAGAACTACCACATTGAAAAGTTTATCATTGCTGCGACTCTGCGCAATGAGGATACTTTCCGCACGTTCTTGAATGCTTGTGGTGAGTC
Source organism: Penicillium digitatum (assembly GCF_016767815.1). Classification (NCBI taxonomy): domain Eukaryota; kingdom Fungi; phylum Ascomycota; class Eurotiomycetes; order Eurotiales; family Aspergillaceae; genus Penicillium; species Penicillium digitatum. Next base: position 374,487 of record NC_089386.1, on the reverse strand, counting down.
TCGAATTCAACCCACAGCATTGATGATATATTCCACACAGCGCTAAACATCCATAGAAACCAACTCATTCGATGTTGAAACCCTCTCGTTCGAGTCTACACCATCAGAAGACCAGACGGGTTTCTTCCATTCCACCAGCATCCCAATCCGGACGTATCGGATTTCACGCACGAAATAAGCAGTCACTTGAACTGCGTTTACATCACGAGGTAACGAGTATGAGTAGAGAGTGTGATATCATGCAAATGATGCAAAAGTTAGTGATTACAAGAACCTTGTTCCTACTGTATATTTCCAGCTCTAAGGGAACTGTAGGCTACAATGTTCAACTCGATCATTTTGACGAGCAAAACTTCAATGGTATTGAGGTACTCGATGAACTCAAGTCCAAGCTCCAGGATTCCGGTGAAAAACAAAAGTAAATTGTGAAAGGACTAAAGAATGTAAATTGTATCATCTAGACAAGTTTGAAAGCCAGGGGTGAAAGTATGGGTATCATCGCAACTCGCGCCATTCCAAACAAGGAATCCAAGAAATGCAACAAAACGGTGAGAGCAGGAGGCAAAAGTAAAAAAACGGAATTCTAAACGCGAGACTGAAACGAATGTAAGCGCAAAAGAACAATGAGTGTGTAGATATTTACGTTGCGAGGAACTTAGCGATTATCATCAGCTAGACTCTCTCGCAACAAGTCTTCGTCTATGCTTTCGGCATGAATTGAGATCGGAGCAGGAGGCGGAGGCCGCAAGCCCATTATCGGACCCTTCTGGTTCACACCTGGGTATCTGAAGCGGGGAGCTAGCAGGTCAACGGGTTTGGGCGTAGATGTAGATGGAGAAGGTGACAATGCCTTAAACATCTTTGCCGAGTCCGTCGGATCTTGAGTGTCATTGTCGGATGGGATCGGGGCCTCGCGCCAGCGGCTTAGCACCCAGCCTCCCATACGGCGACCCAACGAAGTAGCCCTGCGAGGCCCAACGGTTGAGGTTGAGGTTGAGTCGATGCTGGAGCTGTCTGTAGATAGAATAGATACCGTGTCGGACTTGGTTTGATTTCCTGCAGCCATGGAAGCAAGCAATGACTGGGATGTATACTCTGAGCTCTTTGCACGATGGGCTGTGATAGCCGGGGCTGAGATTACCGGAGGTGTTGATAGTCGTTTGACACTGGGTGATAAGATGCGCCGAGGAATCCGCATGCCGGGATGCCAGTCGCCCATTCGCTTGTGGCGACTGGTAAGTGTATGGATGTCCATTCCAGCAATGGAGACAGAGAGCAAGCTATCATGAGAAGAAGATCTGCGTAAAGATGAAGGCTGTACTTGCGTAGAAAAAAGGTCGTCGGTGGGCGTTAGTGGCTCACCCATAGGCGAGAAGTATGCCGCCGATGTAGATGGTTCGGATTCCTCTGGAATATCTGGTTCTCTGGTGGCATTATCACCCGGGTTCGAGAAGTTTTGGCGGCTGTAGCAACCATCCTCAAATGCGGACAGGTCGTCAGGTGGATTGTGGGTTTCAAATCCACCCATTGACCGGTGTGGTGTGTCAAGACCCTTCAGGTTCCGTGCCTGCATCCAAGGCGAAGAGAAGACGGTGCTTTCCGGGCTGGTAGGCTGAGAGAAATCAGTGCCACGTTCAACACGATCAAAAATCGATGACGTCCGGAACGCGGACTGAGGAGAGCTTGCTACCGAGTCCGGAGCATGTGACTGTGAGGACCAGCAGCGGGATGATGAACGGGGTGGGATGGATACAGAGGGCTGCGAAATAATGGTTGACATCGAGGATCCAGATGACTGGGAGCGATGAAGGGCTCTTCGGGGGGACCGGGACCGCATCACAGAGTACATTGCTACTGGGCTCCCCAAAGCAGGGCGGCGCTTTTTCATGCGACGGTTGAGCGTGCCTTTCTCTTTCTTTGCAGTTGGAGCTGGATTTGGTGTGTGGAAATGATGATGGATGTGTAATTCCTGAGACACGCGTTGTTCTTCCTTCGCTCGTAGCTCCTCACTCAACGTGGCGGAAGATCTTGGCTGTACATTGTCCTCCTTATCCACGCCGGCGAGCGGCTGATGAGATATGACCTGTTCTCGTAGATTTTGAACTTCTTCATTCGAGCTCTGAAGCATGTCGCGTAGCTCCATGATCCCGACTTGCAGATTGGCGTTGTCTTGCAATATGTCCTTGACGAAGCGAGAGACCACGTTCGTACCACCTGCGTTGCGGTTGAGTTCAGAGGCGGCAGCGGCACCCTTGAGACGCCCTGCTGCATTGTCCAGCTCGCGCTCCACAGCTCTCTTGCGCTCCATGCGTTGAACGAGGTCTGTATGTCGATCCCTCTCCTCGCGTGCTTCTTTCTCAATGCGGTCGACTTGATCATGAAGGCCTCGCAAGGTGATTTCTGCTTGTCTCCACCGTTGAACGGCCGATTTCTCGTCTTCGCGAACTGATGCAAGGCTCTCCTGGAGCTTAGACTGCTCGGCCTCCATAAGAACTAGTTGCGCCTCAAGCTCTGCGGCACGCGATGCAGCCACCGTCAATCGTCGCAACTCCGACTCCGTCTGCTCCAACGCAATGGTTAGGGACTTAATTTGGTTGTCAGACTCGGCGACCGCTTGATTCAAACTGTCAAGTTGCTCCAATAAACTGCGATTCTCTTCAATGATACGCGCATTTTCTGCTTGAACTTGTTGCTTTTCGCGCTCAAGATCGTCAATGCTGTCGACCAACCGATGGCGGTCCTCTTCCGCTTCAGCCATGTAGCTTTCATGGCGGTGGAGCAAGGCCTGTAGAGCAAAAGTCAGTGACGATGCCTCACAACAAGCTACCGTAGCAGCATAGTCATGAAATGTAGCCATGACAGACGCCAACAGACGCCAACATAGTGCGAGAGAACGGGAGATAGTGATACAAGAGAGGCCATCTGGTTCTAAATGATGTGGGGTCTGCACAAGGTATGCAGAATGTGTAGTCCGAATTAGATAAATGAAAGGGGAAAAGTTAAAAAACAAGCAACAAGGTGAAAAGCGTTGTGAGAGGAATTTGATGTATCAAACAATAAAAATGCATAGCTCAGCCTGGTAACAGCTTGGCGTCTTGTCATACTCAACCAACGGCACATCATTTTTGAGGAGCTCTACAGAACACGTACCTGACCTAGTCTAGCAGCAGTCTCCAGATCTTTCTCCAAGCCCTCGAGAGCTATATTGTTATGCTCGAGTAAAGCACAATCTTTGCGGCCACAGCAGCAGTGCAGGGTGGTGGAAGCGCTTGAATGGGTAGGAATGCTGATGATCTCAGCGCTATGTGGAGGATCCATTAAGAATGTGGCCCCTAGGGGGAGCTGAGTGTGTGGAGAGGCCTTATCATCAGAAAACCTTGAAGCTTCGAGGTTTCGTAGACTATCACAGACTCCATTTGACTTTAACAGGCAGAGATCTCCTAATCCAGCTGTGATGAGATAAGCCTCCAGGTGTTCACGAGGCCTTACCGCTTTATATTGCCATGTTTCACCGCCTATGCACGTGTGGAATGAGTTGACGTCACAAAGAACCAAACAACAAGCATGTGCTATGTACATGCTCCGTACTAGACCTAGGTAAGCTGAAAAAAGGTATTCTAAATAATGTGCTCGAGGGAATGTACCTCCTCTTTTAAATAAAAGGCCAAAAGTTAGGAACAAGTCATACAAAAGCAATCCTAAAGGGACTCATCATTCTGGCTAAGAGATACGTAGAAGTTGATTTGACATAAAAGAAAATCTGGACAAAAGGAAGTGGAGACTCATGGAAGTAAAAGTAGATCAACACGAAACATCTGGGATGGGTAGTTTTACCCACAATAAAGGAACATCAGTGAAGAAAACCAAACAAAAAGGGATAGACAAGACCCTTACCCAGCGCCAATCAAAGCAGAATATCATCCCGAACATTAATGAACGCCCCAGCGCCGCCGTCTTCACTGATTTCGTTAACCAGCACTTCAGTTTGCTGGTAGAGCCTTTCCAGCGCCGCAGCAGATGATTTGCCCAGTGAGACTACACAGTGCTGTTAGCGTTGTTGCTTGCAAATAGAAATAGAAACAAGGAAGCTAAATAAATAGACCAAGCTACATACCAAGAATAGCCGAGTTCAACTCCTCGGCCACAGCAACCCGCCCCTCAGCATCGAGGTAATGGCCATGCACAGACCTCTTCGGATCAGGGTATGCCACCAGCGAGAAGATATCATCCAGCAGTTTCTTGTCGCCGCCGTTCTCGTCGGTGGGGTAGTCGGTACGGAGTTGTTGGCCGTATTGTACTGCCTCCGTCAGGAGCTGGTTGAACTGCACGACGACCTCGGGTTCTTCGGTGTCCATGCCGTCTGCGACCCAGCTGTCACCATCCCCGTCATCAAGCTCCATCTCCTGGCCGAAGACGGCGTGCTCGTGCTCATTGGACGATGTTGAACGACAGCGCTTCGCGGCGGTTGCCGCGGAGAGTTCGTTGGAACGCCGCATCATTTCAAGGAATTTACGGCAGCGCAGTTTGAAGTGGATTTGCGGGTGGTTTTCCAGGACGTTAGGATAATAGGCTTTGGTGTGCTTGAGGGCCTTGTCGATGTCGCCGTCCAGAATTGCGGAGCGGATTTCTATAGGCTGTCAGTGGGATCTTGGCGCGGGGAGGAATGTAGAGGGGTAGATTTACTGTTCCGGTTGATGGCTTCGCAGTCTTCCTCGACCTCATATTTCTTCAATGGCTCGTTGCGGCCGTTCTGCAGAGCCAGAGTTTCGGTGGCTACCTCTTGTGCGAATGCACGGGCTGTGTCCACGTAGCCGTCATGGGCTAAGAACTGCGCAACTAATTCTTGCAGAAGTGTCGACTCGTCCAACGGTGGTTGGAGACCGGCCGTGGATGTTTTATTGATCTCTGATTGCACGCTGTATCTCTCTTTCTGGTAGGAATTAGCTTGACAATCTCTAGGTATGCAAAGTAGACAGCACGCACCTTGATCATGCCGTCGATATCAAAAACGAAAGGTTCCTGTCCAAAGTTCGTTTTGAGATGTACTGGCGGTAGTTTTTTCATTCCGACAGATGGGAAAATGTTCGTATTGCGCAGATCGTTGAACGCAATTCCTGTCAAAATTAGCCTAATTTATCCTCATTACAATCTATATCAGAACCTACCCAAGAAAACCCCGTTCTTAGTGAAGAACGCAGATCCCGTGGAGAAATTCACACCACATCCGACTGTATCACCAGCACCAAAAGTTGGTCCATATGTTCGACCTTGTCCTGGACTCTCACCAAAGAACGACTTTCCATCATCGCCATGGTAAGCCCAGGATTCCGTCTCCCAACCGGGAAGCCTCTCGACGGACGCCTTGAGGCTAGAAAATCCAATGCCAATCATGCTAGACAGGAAAAGTCAGCCTCGACAATTAAGATCATTACTCTCTACCTGTAATCTGTTCACGTACCCCTCCTTCGGCTTCGACTCAATCTTCACCTCAAAGTAATAGATCCCGCATTGCGGCGGCATAGGGTGATCCGCGCGCAAGGCAGCAGCTTCATGGTCATGCTTGTGCATAGGACCAGTGTAGCGCACATCGAAGTTCTCATTTGACAATTCCAGACCGGAAAACTTATCTGCAGAGCTCCACTGACTGGGCAGCGGCATGAGTCGATCAGCCGGGGCAGACGGTTCTCTCTCTATGATCTCATATGTCATGCCGCGGTGCGACGGGGCAATGCGGGGCAATTGAACATTGCTGGAAGAGGCGGAGAGGGGAGGATTAGATGTTGCGGATGAGGGGTCTCGCTGTTGGGCAGCGATCTTAGCGCGGTGGGCAGTCTCGAGACGGGCGATGTAGCGGGAGTTGCGGAGGTAGGATGGGGTGATGAAGGCCGGGGTGTCGGTAAGGCCTAGGCCGTGCGGAAATTCGGCCGAGCGTAGAAACCCGGCATACTTGCGAGACCAGGGAGGAAGTGACTCTGTTGAACCTGTGTTTCTCCAGGCGGAGGTCATGTGCATGTCTGCGGCATCCACGCCGAACGGAGCCCGGTGGACTCGGCTATCGGGCGGGGGGTAAAAGATTGGGTGGGAATTGTTGAGGAGATGTGAGAAGGAACTGGAGATTAGTGGGGAAAATGCGTTGCCAGATACCACTGAGGCGTAGGAGGAGCGGCGTGGGATGGAGGATATGCTGGGGTATGAGGTCGGAGCTTGAGCTCCACCGGATGGGGGGAAGGGAGCATCGGCCATGATGTTCGCGGGTCGCCCCCCAAATGATGCCACGAAATCAAGGCAACCGTTTCTCCGTTCCTGTTTGTTCGCTTCGGGCTTTGGGGGTCCACAGTTCTGATTTCGTTTGGGGACTGGCGCTCCCAAGGTGAGGGATTCTAAAAGTGCGTGGTAGTAAGGACCAACCACAATCGTGGTACCTGTGGAGACAGCTACCTTATGCGTGGTAATCGAAGATACCGTATGGAGTGCGTGGCAATAAGCTCTTCTTGGGACACAAAAGTGCGTTAAAAAGTTCGAGACAAGTGCGAGCTAAGTGAAAAAACTCGTGGGAACAAGACGCTCACGGCAGAAAGGTGACGTTGCGTGACAGGTCTGAATGCAGCAAGCAGATCTTGCCAACTCGCGACCTTACTATTTTACCAAAAGAGAAATGCGAAGCCGTCAGATCCGAGGATCTAAAATTAACAAAGAGCTGTAGAGCCTAGTCATAGCGAAAATAGCTAGATCTCGAGAAAAACTCACGAATCGCCTTGATGCATAGATTGTGGACAAAAAGGAGTCCGGAGATTATACGGAGTTGAGATGGAAAGAGGGGAGAAATGTATAATGTCACGAGCTGATGTTGACTTGGACATTATTGCTCAGCTACTGTACTACTAGGAGTCGGGCAGACGAGGACTTTGTTCACATGTATACTTTGAGGTACTTGGCACCTAGGAAGATCCAAGTATATAGCCCTATACCGTTTGAGTTAAACAGAACTTGGGCGAAATTAACTGTGTTGTGCTCCCAGAGCAAAGATCCTCGAACAGAAGGTGAAAACATAGCCGGTAATCAGCAGAAAATGAAGAATGAAGAAGGAGAAGAAGGAGAAGAAGAAGGAGAAGAATGAGAAGAAGGCGAAGAAGAAGGGGGAAAAAGAAGAAAAAGAAAAGGGCTATAATACAGTACACACATACCGAGTGAAATAAGCCAGATCCCCAGCTAACAATCCCGTGCACATAAGAAAAAAATAAGCCCTTTAACAGAAAAGCCGTTAGCCATCAACACTTTCCTCCAACGCCGAAACCAAAACCCGAGATAAAACCCAAAGAAAGAAACAGAAAAGGCGCAAAATCTATAAGTACAGCACGAGAACCACATCCGAACTCGTCACGGTCATATTCAAGCTGTCATAGCAATGGCCGGCGACGAGGGCTCAACAATATGAGAAGCGGGGGTGACATCGCCATCTCCGGAGTGACTCTTCTCACTAGGAACAGCACTGCTGCCATTGGCCGTGTCAGTGCCGGGGGCATGGAGCATAGGCTTGGTGTCGCTATCGCCACTTTGCATTGCTGAAACCTTGCCATTGACCGAGTCGTCGGACTTGGATATGCCTGGTGTGCGCCAGGATGGGAGTTGCCACATAATGCCGGTGAAACTGCGTAGTTGTAGGGGTTTGCGCTCCCATTTACGACACGCGGCTCCGGTGCGGTCTAGCGCGCGCAGACCGGCATTAATGGCTCCCGTATTGGCTTTTGGTCCCAGGCGCTGTGCAGCTGGGATTTTTGTGGCGTCGCCTTCGTCACTAGGATAGTTCTCATATTAGATTTTTTTCTGTGGGGGGTTTTTTTTCTGGCATTGAGGTGCTGCATTGGAGGGTGTGTTGGGTTTGCTTACAGTCTGGGCTTTTTCTTGGGGCCAGGACGTCCCCGTGACTTTGCAGTAGGGTCGGTTTGTTCTTTTGTTCTTTTGTTGCCGGGCTTGGGACCCGGAACGCCCTTCCGACGTGGTGTATCGCCTGCAGTTGCCCCCGTAGCAGGTGTAGACATGGCGTCGGCGTCTGAACCATTGTCGGCAGAAGATGGACGGACTGGAGGGAGCTCGGTGGATGAGGCTGGTGAGAAGTTGTCGTTGGGTTTATTGTTGGGGGTATTATTTTGGCTGAGCTTGATCTTGGGGCTGGCGAACTGCTGGAGAGCATCTCCAGATAGCTTGAGAATCACCATCAAGGAGTTGGATGAATTCTTAGCTCCAGCGCGAGAGCGACCATTTGGAGTGGCGGCGGGCATGATAGATGATGGGGGGGTGGTGAGAGGGGATTGCGCGAGGGTACCGGAATTGGTTGGATGGTCGAGAGGGGAATTTCTGGTGACGGAAGTGTAGGCAATTCACCGTGACGTGGTGTGTATGTCTCTACCGCCCGTCTCTTATAGATGTAGAAGAAGTATGTGTAGTCGATCGCATAGTCCGGTGTGAGAATGATGGAAAGAGGGGAAGGGAAGGGGAAAGGGAAAGGGAAAAGGACAAGGAAGGGGCGAAGTAAAAAGGGATCGTGGGCCCTCTCATCGTAGAAAAACTCATTCAAGGTGAAGCACAGGGGATATGTGAAGGTGTGGACTTCGGCCTTGTACTGTCATTTTCAATTCTTACAACTTGGCCCAGCCGCTTCGGGACCAACGGGGAGAGCTTAATACCTGGACGTGACAATACAATACCACAGTACCGATATATGTACGGAGTACATCTTCGTTCATTTCATCTCTTTTATTCTCTTCTGATTATTAAAGACATTTACAGGTGGAATGCTGAGAGATTCAAGATCTTCAAGGCCATCTGGGTATTCTCGCCTCTTACTTAGACCGGAACTTGACATTCTAGCTCATCTCCAATGTGAGAAACAACCCAACCCTAACCCGTTGATGGATCTCATTCCACACCCGCTGTGTCCCGAAAATAACTCACTGACCGCATGATGTCTCGAGAGATGCGCTTTTTTTTTTCCCTCTTTTGGGTCTTTTACAATCAGAAGAACCTCACATCTCTTTGAGATCTAGTCCAAGTGGACCCATTCGCAACGGATCTGGTGAGGGTATCACGAGTCTTCTCACGAAGCCCCTACAAAGTACGGGTCGCCACTTCGGAAACTTGAACTTCGATTAGTCCACGGGTGAACCAAAAGAATTGCCAAATTACGCGACGCTGCCAAGGGATCGTCCAGACAAGGCACAAATACTTGTCGATTACAAAGAATTCATGGATACAGTATCTTGAGATAAAATATACACCTATCTAACCCTCTCGGGTCAAGTCTACACCTGAAATCCAATCAATTGCGCTTACTGTCACCCTCAGCTTTGCGTCGTTCAACTACTTGTGCCACGGCACGTTGCACCTCAGGACTGGACCGCACTCCGCCGAGGATGAGCCCTTCCTTCATACCCCGCCGGAGGGTTGATATACTTGCACGGTCACCACGGAAAGGTGCCAGACCCATCTGCAGCATCCGCGTCGCCTCCATATCCGTGCTGCGTGTCAACTGGATCAATTCTCTGATCTGCTGGACAGTCTGCGGTGATATCTTATCTTTGCCATTCCCATTTCCAGCAACTTTGGCGGTGGGCGGTGCGGCCTGCGAGATGAAGATGTGCAGCATGATGGAGGCGCGGCGTGCTAGCGTCAGGATCTGGAAGGGAAGGAGGTAGAATGAGTTCTTCGGGAGCCAAGCTTGTAGTGCGACGGGAAGGTATGCAGTGGGCATGAACACAGCCTGGGGATGCGTAATCAAGCCAAGTTCGAGGGTCAGCAATGCGGCGAACGTGTAGAAGCGCCACTAACAACAGAGTCAGCTTATGCAAGTGAATCTCTTCTCGTGATGATGTAATGTACTCACATAACGGCCCCAATTCGCCCACCACAGCCAGTTAAGTACAAGCATTGTGACAAGCCCGCCGATGTATTGCGGGACGATCGACTTGACCAACGAGGTCATCAAGAAGTCACGCATGGTTTTCTGCTCTCCCCATCCGAGCATATCTGTCCCGAACCGGTCGTACGCAAATCGCTTCACCGGGTCCACCAATGTTTCCTGCGCCTGTCGAAGGTACAGGAAGTAAGCATCGGATCCGCTGTCTAGCCCGACTTTGTCGGGGTGATACTGAGCTGCGAGCCGGCGGAATCGCGACTTGATTGCGCGTTCGTTGGCAAAAGGTGATACACCCAGGGCTTGGTAGTAATCGCCTGCAAGTTGTACCTGGTAAAAGGTCTCGTAGAGTGTATAGAGGAGGTAGCTTGTGATTACGAAGATGAAGATACGGCGACGATGACGCTCATATCGTGGAGTTTGAGGGAGTGGCTTGGGTTCGCCAGCACGGATAGTGATGCCATAGTAGACGGATTGCAGGAACGATGTGGCATACTGTTATTCATGTCAGCTTCCATTCCACGTGTTGTATAGCTCCGAAGCTCCGAATAGCTGCTCCACTCACATTGGGAAGAATAGCCCATCCGAAGAAAGGAAGAAGCGAGGCCATGGTGATTAAGAGATTTCACCTGAGTAATCCCAAAAATACCATATCAAAAATAACCAGAAATTTAAAAGATCAAGATAGAGATCCTAAGCATCATTTGGCGTTTACAACAGTAGACCCCCAAATAGCAGTTCCCCAACATGTCCCGAGGGGTTCATTCGCTCTGTCACCGCCCAGCCCCACCGCCTTCCCATCTCGTCATACCAAAAGTCAGATGAAAAAAAAGTTCTCGACGCCCAAAAGAAAAAAAAAAAGAAGCACTCCAATCCCTCCACATCGACACGACAAGCTCCGTGGAGCGCCCAAATTGCCTCCACGATGGCAATTGACGCAATGGAAATCGATAGCCTGCCGCTACGCACAGCGGACGCAGAGCGCAAGCGCAAGTCCAAGAAGGACGCATCCGCCGCATCACCATCCAAAAAGCGAAAGCAAACCTCTTCCTCAAAAGCAACTCCACAACAAGTCCAAGGCTCAAATCCCGAGTCTCCCTTCACCCTCACAACAGCAACCCTCTACCTGCCCCTGTCGCCCATCTCCATCTCGCCGACGCACGCGCTGGCCTCGCTGCTGGCCGAGCATCTCTCGCCACTGCTCCTGACCTACTTCCCACCACTGAAAGGTGTCGTCTTGGCCTACTCCAATGCCTCAATTTCCAGCAAGCCGCCGGCTAGTCCCCGCTCTTCTTTTGATCTGAATCCGCAGCCGCTCACGCTCGCTACAACAGCGGACGAGTACGGTGTCTTGTACGTCTACCTGACTGCCACATTCCTGGTGTTCCGGCCGAAGCGCGGACAGACCCTTGATGGATGGGTGAATGTGCAGTCGGAGGGATTCCTCGGCGCTGTCGTGTTCAATCTGTTCTCTGTCGGCGTTGAGCGCAAGCGTCTGCCCTCGAACTGGAAATGGGTTCCGCCTGGTGAGGAGGCTGAGACGCCGGCTGTGGCCTATGATGACTCAGGCTCTGACAAGGACATGGCGGATTTCGACGCTGAGAAGGAATGTTTCAGGCCTACTACACTTTCTGCGGAGGAGATCCCGATTGACGGCGAGGAGGATGAGTCTGCTCACACTGGGTATTTCCAATCTGTTTCCGGACACCGTGTGAATGGATCTGTGCGTTTCCGTGTTGTTGATGTGGATGTTATTCCCGGTTCTGAGCGGGATCGTGGGTTCCTCAGCATCGAGGGAACTATGCTTTCCGTTGAGGAGGAGGAGAAGCTTTTGGAGTCTGAGCGCCAGGGACAGTCTTTGCCTCCCTCGTTCTATTCATCGCATCAGAAGGTCTCTGGTTCTATCCCCGTGATGAGCGTCCCGGCGGCGTCGGCGGTGCAGGAGCTCTCGACTGTGGATGTGCACCTTGAGCCCAGTCCCAAGAAGGAGAAGAAGGAGAAGAAGGAAAAGAAGGAGAAGAAAGAGAAGAAGGAGAAGAAAGAGAAGAAGGAAAAGACTGAAAAGACTGAAAAGAAAGAAAAGAAGTCCAAGTCTTCCAAGTCGAAGACCAAGGACGAATAAATTCGCTCTGTGGACATGTCTGCATGAGCACCGATATCATACATCACTGTTGACTAAATCCTGGATGGGCGTTCCGGTTTGCTTGTTCTTATTTTCAGGGTCGACTTCGAATGTGTATATGGCAATTGAACATTTAAAGAAAACACTTCATTTCAAGCCATCTCTGACAGGTTATCCATAAAGATCTATATTTCAAATCCTCCATCATTTTCTTATATCCCATCAAATCTTGACCGCCAAAACATCCACACCACCAACGATCTCCCGCTTCCCAGGCATCTTCCCAACCCTCATCAACTCCGCAGACTTGGTCATAACCGGATCAACCCCCATAGTAGCAACCGCCACAACGGTCTCCCCAGCCGTATAAAAGGCAACAAACTTTGCCTCCCCCTTCTCCTGCAAAACAACATCATCATACCCGTTGACTGGATTTCCGCAGTACCTCAACTGCGCCCCAAGCGCCGACCAAAACACCGGAATAAACGCTTTGTGTTTCAACGACGACAACGGACCGCGCTGCGCATGTACGATTGCGCGTGCAGCCGCACGTCCCGCATTCTGCGCGACGTTCCAGTGCTCGATACGGACTGGCGAGCCGGCAGCATCAGCACCAGGGCCGTGGTAGGGGTATGTTGCTATATCACCGACTGCAAAGACAGAGTCTTGCAGTCCTGGGACGAGGAAGTGGGAAGTTGTTTTGATGGAGCCGTCTTTTTCGAGGGTAACGGATTTGTTCTCACGGAGGAAGTCTGTTGCTGGACGGACACCGACGCCTAGGATGACGACGTCGGCTGGGAGGGTTGTTCCGTCTTTTAGGTGAACTGCACCGACGCTGTGAGTGTTTGAAGGGGACGCTGTTGCGTGGCTCACGTTTGCCGAGAGGTTGAATTTGATGCCGGCCTTTTCTAGGTTTGATTGGAAGATTCGGCCGACTTGAGTGCCCATAACGCGCTCCATTGGGGAGGTTTCCATGCCTACTATTGTCACGTTGTGGGATTTTGAGAGTGCGTTGCCGACTTCCATGCCGATGAAGGAGCTGCCAATCACCACTACGTTTCTTTTTTCTTGGCCGGCGGCTGCTAGGATGGACTCCACGTCTTGGATTGTGCGGAGGGTAAAGATATTGTTCAGTTCGCCTTTGAAGCCCTGTAGCGGGAGTCTGCGGGGGACACCGCCTGTTGCTAGAACCAGTTTTGTGTAAGAAATGTTTCGGCCGGATCTGGTGGTGATGGATTTTTGTTCGAAGTCCACGGCTGTCACTTCATCTGTGATGGTTTCTATGGCGGCTTCGGTGTACCACTCTCGTGGCCGCCATTGGATCTTCGCTGGGTCTGTGATTAGGGCTTTAGATAGCTTGGTTCGATCTATGATTAGATCGGGCTCTTGGGAAATGATAGTAATTGATCCGGGGTATTTTAGCTCCCGGAGGGCTTGAATCAGGCCAAGAGTTCCACTTCCTCTGTTTGGTGTTAGCGTGGGGATCTGATAATCTAAAATGAGCGGGTATGTAGAAACATGTGTAGAGGGTGTATGAAATATGGAGGGTCGCCATAAAGCAACCGTGAAGTAACCGAGCATATAACTGGTCCATAGGGCACAGCATCCCTGAGATTTAAGAAAAAGGCGCAAAAAAAAAAAAAGTTATCGCCCGGGGGCGATCCGGCAACTCGAGATCAAGCAGCACTCGAGCTGAGGACGGGCTGGCTCCAAACAAGCGGTGCGCCAATCGTCGCCAACGACAACCGCTTGACCAAATGCCCGCCCATCCAGACACACCGGGCAGTGGGATATATCACGCGAAATGTGCACCATGATGAGGTTTAAAAAAAAAGTGCGACTTACCCTCCAACAACAACCAACCTCTCCTTCGGCTGTGACACGCTACATTTCACAACTGGATTGCGCTGTCCTGCTTTTACATCTTCTTCTTTGGCAATGATGTACACGCCACCTTCTCTTTCGAAGACTTCGAACTTGTTCAGCGCGTTGGGGGCTGGGGCATCCTCAACATCGCCAGTTGTGACGTTGTAGCAGGCTGTATGTGTTAGTAAGTAACTCTTTGTTCATTTCTTCTTCTTGATTGAAATCCAAACCAAGAAACTTACCTCCATGCCAGGGACATGTAAGCCTTCCATCTCCAGTCACGACGCCATTCTTCAGTGGCGCTCCATAATGCGTGCACCGCGGACTAAGGGCATGGACTATGCCGTCCAGCTTGACGAGGAGAACTTTCCCATCTTCAATTCCTTCTATTTCAGCCTCGATTTTGTCTAGAGAGTTGAGGGATGTGAAGGAGGAGATATCTTTGAGTTTGTATTCTTTGGACATTGTGGATAGGTGTGATAGATTGCGTTTTGATTGGATTGACTTGGAAGAAGATGAAAGTGCAGAAAGTGAAGAAAACGTAGTAAAAAGAGAAGAAGAAGTAGAAGAAGAAGAGGTCCAGAGTAAGCTGGTTATGCGGGGGGAGGGAATATGGCGTAATGTCAAGAGTAGACAGTTACACCGCCGGGAGACTTGGAGAGATGGCCACGTACTTAGACGGTGCATGGTCAGGATTCAAATGGAAAAAGAGGGAAAATTTGCTTAATCATGAAGTCAATTTCTTGATTCAATTGACTGCTCTACTTTGACTGAGATGTCAAGTTATATGCAACACCTCTGAAGTATACATCGTGACATCACTTCATGAATCCAACCAATCACTAGCAGGGGTTTATCATCTACAACATTCAAAAATCTTGTTTTAACTGTGAGCCCGAAATCAAATAACCGGAATTAAATGGACTGAGTAAGATTATAGACATCATAGCTCTGTATCCGTACATATACGCCATATAAATTTTGGCTTAGAGGCATGATGATGCTAACTAGTGGAAGGTCAATGAAGGGACTTGATCTGACAACTTGCACTAGATCTATGCCAAGGATATCTTGAAAGATGAAGTGAACCTGATTGTTCTGAGTCAAATGCTCAACTAGGGATCTCTATCAACTATAATATTATTACAACGTGGATGCTTAATAGTAGTATACGCGTGCCCGTCCTAAATGAATAGCAATTGAAGTTTCGAAATACCTACTCTAGCTGCCAAGATGATCCTTTCACAGCATTTTATATCAGCTTTCACGTTCGGCTAAGGGACCTTCGGGGTAGTTCATAACCTCAACAACATAGTCTCTATCGTCAACAAACGACAAAGACGTCTCAAGTGTATATAGCCCTAATTCGCAACTTTACCCAACATGAGTAGTCCCGTAATCGGGCAAATTCCTGGACAAATTATTCTGTACCACAGTCAAATTGGTGTACACAGCCATATGGAGCTCAAAGTTCGAAGGTGCAAATCTCTGTAAGTTTTTTTAGAGCCGCTACCTGTGTGATAATCCCAGACAACACCGTGGTGGGTATCAAAGAATAGGCAAGCAACTTCTCGAGAGGGGCGCTTTTGTCGTCGCCACGTTTGGCGAGCGGACCAGCAGCCCGCTGGTGCGCATAGCTAGCGGGTCTAGCTCGGCGGCGGCTATGTCCCTACCCATGACATGCTCGGTGTAATTGTGCCCCATGTCTCTGATATCCAGCATGTCGATGATGGTCCTGCATGATAAAGTGAGGGCATACTAAAAACGACGAAGTGTAGGGGGATAGTGCATGCCACAAATCAAGTTAATCAAGGGAGGTACAGAGATATGGATCCATCCAGTCCGGGGTTTCATCTATAGTAACCGGCATAGTCAAGGCTACCCCAACACCCGTCCGATAAACATCGAATAACAAACCCGCGATGGTGCAGTACGTATCTAACTGCAATGACTCAAACTCCATAAGCGGGCTGCCCGTTGGAAGGACAAATGTTATAGATTGGTCGGAGGAGTGCGGTTGCCTGCATAATTCCCCTCGAAGGCGACTTTCCAGAGCTGAAGGATACAGATGCTATGACATTACTGACAGTGTTCTTTCTTTTCATGACCTGCAAGAACATTCAGAATAATAGAACATTTGGTATTGAACCGAAATGAATTTATGTTCAGGAATAAAAAGAATGTGCAAGCCTAGACGCCATCGCTCTGCGCCTGTACATATACAGACAATATAAAAATGCCAACAATACATCCTCGTCTCTTCAACTTTCAATTAAAAAAACGTAACCCATAAACCGTATTTTAGAACTTTCGCGAGGAGCGCCTCTTCTTCTGACTGGAAGGACTAATACTAACTTCCACCATATGTTGGAGTCTTCCCGTAGAAGCTCGGGGTGGACGTCCAGACGAGCGAGGAATGTCCTTTTCACCTTGTGACTTCCCATACACTGCAAATTTGGAGCGCTGGGATGGATTTTGGTCGGAGGTGCTGGGTTCCGGAGATTCACGTGGGCTGAAAGTGAGGTCAATCACCTCGGATGCCTGGGAGGCGGGTATTTGGGAGGCGGGTTCGGATTCATGTACTAGCTGAGAGAGTTTGGAGCGAGTAGACGCGACGGGGGATTCTGTATCGAATGCCGAAGGGAGTGAGGCTTGCTTTTGAGACTGGGCATCCTGTTGGGCACTCATTGGTGGGTTGGGAGAGCGCGAATTGGATGCCCGTGGGGAGTCAAGCGGCGAGAAATTGAGGTCCAGGTAGGAGTTCTGCACACTGTCTTTTAACCGCTCAGGACTCTGATTGCCATTATTGACGTCGGCTTCGCTGTTGTCTTCGCTAGTGACAAGTGAATCGCCTAGCTCTGATGGCCCATTTCTTAATCTGTTCAAAAGATCTCTCCGTGATTCAGAAGAACTGTTGGGGGTCGCATTGTCCTTATCTCTCTTCGTATCTCTTTTCACAGAAAGAGACTTAGAATCAGATGCACCATAATTACCATTGTGGTCAATGGTGGACAAAAGTGAGCCAGACTGAGGACCGCTGTCCCCGGAATCGCCAGGCGGCGCGAGATCTTCGTTAACAACCTGCCGCTCATGCTCTTGATGCCCAGCCATGTCTTGGTCCTCAGAATGGACTGCGAAGGATTGATTTGCAGAAGCGTATGACAATACCGAAGGATCCTCACCTCGATTGAATTGAGCAGACGGTGTTTCTCCTCCAATGAGGGTCTGGCCTTCAAGCTCGCGGCTGAGCTTAACACCAGGGGTCATTTGCTGCCAGGATCGAGCGGAGTGGAATCCAGTGAAAGAGGGCGAAGGGATCGGAGGTGTAATGCTGCGCTCATCGGATCCTCTCTGGACTTGGATCTGTGGCACACCTCTGCCAGGAGTCTGTTGGATAGGTTCATCGGGCATACCCGGGGATTCAGGAAGGGATTCAAGACGGCTGACTTCATTTCCGATGGTGGCAAAGGTTGTGTCATCAAGATACATTTCGTCAGACAGGGCTTTTTGGGCATTCGGAGCGGATTCTTGAACTACAGAGACACTTGGGCATGTAAGCATGAGCCTTCAAGCATCGTTTATTTCACTAACATGCTACCTTCTCGGCTTTTGTTCTGGTCCTCAGAATCTGCACCCGACCGCGCTGCAGCTTGGAGAAGCTTCGGATCGCTGAGTTCCGCAAAGGCAAGCTCGCGATAGCCATCATCCTCTCCTTCGTCGTTGGCTAGGTCTGGTACTTCAAACTTGCTGAATTGACGGGGCTCGTCAAACTCGCTGGATGCGGAAGGTGCCTTTCGGTCTCGCTTGGCCAGTAGTACATTAATCACCCCATTGTCTTTGACAGAGCGTACCTCAGCTACGCGGTACTCAGACAGCTGAGGCTGCCAGTTCGTGGCTTTGGATAAGTCTAGCTGTCGGAATGCGATAATTGCGCCGACCCTCGCTTCGCTCTCAGTCAAATCAGGTACAGAACTCATGTCGGCGGGAGGCGGAGGGAGGTCATCGAAGGTGGCCCTTTCAGGTTCAGGAGCATCGTCATAGTTGATCTGATCTCCTTCAGCTTCGCCTGCATAACGGCCTTCATAGTAAGGAGCAGCTTCGCCTTCCCAGTGACCCCCATATTGCGGATCAGCCTCACCTTCGTAATGACTCACGTGATTGGCTTGGTCATCTCCGCCTTGATATTGCTCATCATGGCCGTAGTAAGTCCCAATTTCATCGTATTCCCCTTGCTCCTCATATTCTTCGTAAAACTGGACACGCTGCTTTCTCTTGCGCTTCTTGTTGGGGCCTTTGAGCTCACGGATCAATGCATTGGCTTCTTGATCCCAGCGTTGAACAAAAGGATAAGGAGGCGCGGTCATGTCAACTTGAGGATAGAGACACTCGACAGCACAGATAACAAGTTTGTTTTGCCAATCAACGTCGGATGCATCTTCTTCCTCTTGTATGTGGTCTGTCTCTTCTTGGGTGTCTCGCTTGGAAAATTTGTGTCGGGGCCCGCACGCACTAGCTTTAGCAGCGATCTTTCTCCGCGTTTCTTCTTCGTCTTCCTTGGTCTTCGGGGTTCGCATTCCCAGAGATCCAAAGAGCATGCGTCGTGAGCTAGCTATGTCCAGGGTACGTCGGTTCGAAGGTTCCTGTTCCGGCTGATCCTTGCCGGGCACTTCTTCTAAAATAGGGGTCTCCCCAACGGTAGATGTAGCAGGCGGGAGATTTCCTTTCTCTGATATTTCGCTTACATCAACACCATTACCCAACGCAAGAGCGCGGAGCAGTTTCTGGCGTCTGGCTTCGAACTCTTTCTGCTCCTGTTCCTTTTTCTCTCTCTTTTGTCTCTTGTTGGAAGATTCAGTAGACTCTTGCTCCGGTTCCACAGGTTGTTGGGGTTTTACCAATTGCTCGGGCTTAAGATTTTGTTCCGGAGTATACCAGCCTCCGTGGCGGTCCTCCCACTCCCGCAATGCATCAAAGCCTGCTTGTTGGGGGAGAGCACCTAGCTCCTTGAGCTTGGATAGACGGCGGCGTAGTTTCATGCGGTTGTTACTCTTTTTGGTGCGTATGGACCCTTCGCCAGGAGCACCCACTGAAACCAGCCGTTGCGCCTTTTCTACAGGTAGGCCAGCTTCCTCTTCGGAATCTGAGTCCGAGTCAGATGAGTCAGATTCTTCGGAGCTTGAAGATGAATCTGACTCAAGCGCCTCCCCTGCGGGCTTTACCTCACTTGTAGAGTTAACATCGTCAGATTTATCATTGCAATCTTCCTCAGAATCGCTGTCAGAAGAAGACGTAGATGAATCGGATAAATCAGAAGAATCAGAATCGGAAGTTTCGGCAGCACTATCCTTGATATGTAGGGCCTGCAGAACTTGCGCTGGTTTTGATAGGTCAGGCAAATTCTCATCCTCCTGGTCATCTCCCTTGTTGAACCTCACAGCCTTGGAGATCCTAGGAGGTGAGTCGTCTGCGCGAGAGCGCTTGCTGGAGAGAGACGAGGCAGCTGCAAGTGACCCCTTGGAAGTTGGCCGATTGACTATCGAGGTAGCACGTAGTGGGTGTCCACTAGCATTCCGAGTCTGATTCCTGATATCAACAAATTGAGAAGCTTCTTCGAAGTCATCTTTGAGCGCTTGGAGTTCGCTTTCCAATTCATCCTCCACAATTTCAGGCATGTCAGATACACTCGATTCACTGTCAGATTCCGCGGTGTGGTCAACAGGGTGACGAATAACCGTAGCCAGGGAGTCTTCATGCTCGGCGGGAATTATCGAAAGCTCCTTTCCGAGCCCGGTGTTTTGAGGTGGAAGCCACTCTCCATCACCTTCCTCGTCAGCGTGGGCTCCCTCGGCCACAAACTCTGGAGCGTGCCCCCAGCCAGAAAAGACGGTCCGCCGCTTCTTCCTTGGGGGTATGGTAATTGCAGGACGTGTGGAGGTAGTTCTTTTCAAGAACGGTGACCCGAAAGGCACCCCGTCGATTAGATGCTTACCTTCGGCAGTAATTTGGTGGCGACCACACAGTCTTCTGGTCCGGAGATCTGCTAGTTGAAGGGCGCGGATACTAAAACGCGACACGTTAGTCCACTGTACGATATGAAAATGTTGTCAAATGACATACACAACTTCGTCTCCATCTCGGAGTAAGCCGTCGACCTCCATAAAATGGAGACATTCCGAGCCAGCAACTTCGACAACATAATCTTCCAATCCCCACTGGCCACTGAATTCCGCGTCCAAGATACTAGGCTCCGTTTCCAGCGGCACAACTTCGTTCACATCCTCGAGGAGCTGTGCGACCGTGTACCCACCATTCGAGAAGGCGATGTTCGGGGCGCGAGACGATGCGACAGCCGCGGTTGATGCAGGGCGTTGAGTCCCATATTCGCCTAGCATCGAAGTAGACGAAGTCGTCGTCCAGAGAATGCGCGTGACTGGCAGGCCATGGCGCGAAATAACAAGGTGGAGACGCATGGTGGATGACTAGTCGCGAGCTAAATCATGGACGCGGTGAGCGGACTTTTTCGTGTTGCAATGGGGAGGTTTCGAGTCGAGTATTTGGAGGCAATTTTTGGATGCTGGGTAAATCCAGTTGGCCCAGAGCTGGTCTAACAGATTGGATTAAGATTGAAAGTGAGGATAGATGCCCGTAAGGTTGGACATATGCTCAAGTGGAAGAAGAAAGCGACTGATCAGACATCAACCCGCGTGGATGGTACGCTAACCGTTTTTTGGAATAGCGCATATCATGTTCCATCAACTTGGCTAAGACAGGTCCTGTATCCTGGCGTCGTGGTGTTTGGTTCAGCACGGGTCCTTGAATTTCTGCAATTGTTGCCAGGTGAAAAACACACTGTTTGGTAGTCAATGCATGAACGCTCAAAGGATCTACCCAGTTGGATGGAACGTAAGTGGTATCTGACCGCACAACTGGCGAATGCTCAACAAACCAGGTATTTCCATCAAGCACCTGTCGAAGGAAAATGCTTTCCTCATAAACGGTTAAAAAGCCGTATCTACAGCGAAGTTACAGCATACAATCAACCAGTTGGCCTAGAAGATGCCTGATTTTGATGTTAATTTGAAGGGCGCGTGTGATCTGGTGTGCTGCTACCCAAGGTACTTTGACCTCTCCCAGAACGCGCCAATGATGAGTATGTTGATTCTGTGGATCAAGGTTTGAAATCATGGCCATATCAGGAGACTTGGTATACTGTAATCCGCTAGCCTTAAAGTCTGCAAAGATCGTATTGAGCAACTGAACCTCAAAGACTGCCCCGAGGACTTGTCCTAAATTTTGCTCGATGTGACCATGTACGCCCGCTTCCTCGGCAACCAAAAACTTCTCAGCAGCCAGACTGCACGATATGAGGTCGATCTGAATTGTAGATCTTCTCCATGGTTGCCGCGTGTAGGTTTGTTCTACATCTCTGGCAAAGTTCGGCCACTGACGCAGTGGCCCTCGGAAAAGAATTGGGCTTCGAGTATTTGAACTTGTCCTCTTCTCACTAATTCTGAGAGGGGGGGAGGGGGGATTCGATGATATCACGGGGCGTCAGGGAGCGCGGCATCTTTGCTTTGGTGTGTTCTGCATCAAACGGTGGTAAATATACACAGATAACATCAACACCTCTGGACCCTAAATTCTTACTCACGGTTGCGTAAATAGGATAGTGGTTGTGTGGGATGAAGATGAGTTTGGGCTAAAGATTCTTAAGTGGTACTGTGTTGTTGATAGTGCTTACTTTTGTAGACTACCGTCGGGCTCTACCAGGCAACACACCAACTGCCCCCCTCTTCGAAGCGCCAAACTATCGTTACCAGCGTCTCTCTCCTACAACGCATCTTCTCACCTTCTAAGGTGATGTTTTAGATATCCAAGCTTCGCGGACCCCAAGTTCTCAGAGCCCGTCCCAATTGTTATCGGCGAATCCAATTTCGCGTCGTGGTCAATCGCACTTCAGTGTGCTTTTTTTGAGCTTCTCAGCAGCAAACAGTTCCAGCCCGCTTCCAAGAGTCTATCTCTTAACGAGTGGACTCGCAGTCTTGCCACCTTCCTCTTTACCTTCACTCTGCTATTCACCGTCTCCCACACCCTATATCAATGGCTCTTAACGCTCATATCGTATCAAAGCCTCCATAAAACCTTTGTGGTCCACACTTATAGCACCGTCTTCGAGAAATTCTATAAGTGAGTTGCCCTTAATTGCGATGGCGCCACCACTCGGTGACAGTTCGTGATCAAGTGGCGTACCGCATACACCAAATTCGCCAACGCGTGCGGTCATCAATCCCGGTATTCAGTAGTGGCTCAATGGCCTTCGTCCCTCTCACACTGACTCGTTTGAGCACATGCTTGATCGGCACCTTCTCGGGCTTCATTATTTTGGAGAATCGACGTCTCGCTAGCCAGTCTAGCTAAACACCCAACGATGTCCCTCAAGACGTAAATTTCTCCTACAGAAAACCCAGCAGTGCTCTTCACACACCACTTGCGTAAGACGGTACACACTTCAGAGCAATACCATCTCAATCCCGTAAATGGCAAAACGGCTAACGAAGTCAACCTCTAGGGTGTAGCGGGTTGTCCTTTCGGTGACGGAGTTGTCCTTTTAAACATTCCCTAACAATGTAGAGGATAACTGATAGCTTGGTATAAAAATGAAAGAGATCTATGGTCTCAACACTGTATGAAACTACCAATAGATAGGACATGAAAAAATACTCTGAGTCCTCTAACAAAAATGACAGAATACGCTCTTTTTCCAATCTATGCGGATAAAGCTAACTAAATTTATCATACAATCTATGGGGGCTATACTGTCATGACGGTCCATAGATTTTCCGGGTATTACACCCTGTTTTCAACCATATATTGCACCCATTGGTTTCGACATTAGGGCCTAATATCTATGTCGCTGCAATGACAAACGGATTTTCTGTTTGTCCCTATGATCTTTTGGCCTAGCGGGTTCATGGTCTTAAGTAATCCATCAGGAGTAGCGGCCTGGTTTGCCTACGGGATTACATAGCTAGTTAGTGAGACAGAAATAGGTTCATCTTTCCAGCCATCATCAGCTTGTACCACACGTGGGTTCTAGAGCCAAACGTAATTTGACAGTTGAAAGGACAAGAAAAAGAGAGTATTGGTTCTTCACAGCACTCATAGCAATCTGCATGACCAATACTCCTACCACATGCAGCCGTTCTCATCTTCCCTCCAATCCGCTTCGTTGCGTGAGATACCTGGCATAAGAGTACCGGGGTTCCGGTCTTGGAGGGCAAGTGCAAATTGATAAAAAAGAAGCGATCTCCCCACTCCTGCGGGTTGTCGGGACGATAAGCGAATTGAAACCCGGAGATGTGCCTATGGAGTGTTAGATAATGATCCCCTATTTTGGAATGATAGTTTAGGCATACATTTAACCAGAAGATTCGTCATAGATAATGTTAGATGGAGTAGCCATGAGTGGCATAGACCTGAATTGCAAAAAATTCCTGCTTAATGTTAGCTGGAAGTGACCACAAGAAGGCTTCGTAATCATATGCGAAAACCTGACGAAACTTGTTGCGGATAACTTCTCTCTCGCTAAAGGGTCCAAGCCAGAATTTGATAAGGTCAAAGGAATCGCCTGGAACTTTCTTCCGGACAATGTAGGTAACCAAGCCCCCAGGAACCATGTCGTCTTCCCGTTGCTTGCTTTCCTAATAGCCGAGTAGCCTAGGAACAACCTCACATCCGTGTACCATGAATGACTTCGGGGCGATCAGTTCACGGTTGCCTCGCCCCTCAACCGTCTGCCTAGCCCGGATTTCTGTCTTCGTGATTGTCGAGACCGGCGGGGCGACAAAGAAACTTTGCTGAGGTGGATGAGATGCCAATACCATCAGTGACATCTTTTTGAGTCAACCAGTCTGGATCCTCTTTCAGCTTTTCGACAATTCCCTAGGTCTGTGCAGGGAAGTGTAACGACTCTTCAGCAACAGCACCAAGCGTGATCTCAATCCCTTCGAGGTCAGTGAGGTATTCAAGGGGTGATGTCATGTTGGTTTGGCTATGTGAAGAGAAGAGGAATCTTAATGGCGATTTGTGACTGGTGCTAAGAGAGAGAGAGAGAGAGAGAGAGAGAGAGAGAGAGAGAGAGAAGTTGCAGAATCACAGGGCAAACAATCAATGTATTACTTGCCACTGCACATTACGACTACCTACATGATACGAGTAGTCCCGTCACTAGGTAAGCTCTTATATTTCTCAACTATTTCTTATCTTGTCCTTCGCACATTCTAATATGAACTATGAGGTGGCTGCATAATAATTGGCATTTCAATTCTTCTCTTTTTTCTATTAGTAGCCTAGTGTATTCTGGAGATAGGATAGAGTTAAGGACAAATTGATTTGTTGAATTGGGTAATTTTTCTCTTTTTTTTCTTCTCTCTGACCAGGCACTAACGTCCCCATAGACCTATGGTGTATTTCAAGAACAAGGGAAATTGTAAACACACTTTTCAACACTGAAATTTGATGGGGTATCAAGGTTTGAAGGTAGCAATAACGCAGATGATTTGATGGGCAATGCTGTGAGTGCTGGAATAAACACTGGTCAAGTGCCATGGAGCTCCAATTAATTTCAAACCCGGATACTGAGCGTGTAAGAGGGAAGAATGTGACCAAGTTAGTTAAATCAAACAACCTATTGAACCCATTAGCCTTTAGGATTCGGACTTCGTGGCACAGGCTTCCGATTAGGAACACCCAAGTTCATAGGACGAAGATTATTCCATGAAGGCTGGCGTTGCACAGTTTGGGGAGGGTTCAGCTGATCCCCCGCAACAGGCTCATACTGTGGCGGGCTTTCTTCATCAACGGTGTTTCGAGGAACTTTCATCATACTCGCTGGACGTCTCACGGGGGATGCGGGAGGCGATCCATATTGGGATTCCGGTGGTGTGGTAGGTAGCATGTCGAAGGACTCTGAGGAAGCACGATTGCCTCGGAGACGAGGCGCCGAGGATGAGGATCCTTCTGCATCCTCAAGCGCCTTGCCCGGTTGGGCTGCGGACTTTGAATCAGCTCCAGATTCTAGTGTGCGTTGTGATGAGGCTTCTGGTGGGTGATACTCGCGGCGCGGTCCGTCCACTGGACTCAGGTGGTCTCCCATTGTATCCTCGTAACTGGGTGGTGCATCGTCATATATATCTCCGGAGTTGACGGGTACAGGCTCGCCTGTTGGCCGTGGTGGCACGGGCGGTCGGCTGTTTCCCGCCTCTATTGGCAAGCTGGGCTGGGGTTTCATCTTAGAGGCAGATGACTGAAGTGATGCAGCGGCCATCGCATCCAGGAGGGCCTGCGGTGGGGCAATTCCCGAGAACACTCTGACTGGCAATCGCAGGGGCAGAACACTAAGCTGAGGCTATGACATGGTTAGCCAAGAGACAACTCTAGGGGTTGGTGATTCAACATACCTGGACTCCATAAGTTAAGCCCAGTCGAATTTCCAGCTCGTAAGATCTTTCAATATTACATGTCTCAAATGACGGTGCCACCGAGTTAGGTAAGGGAGACCGATTCCAAAGGTTTGGATCAATGGTCCAATCAGTGCCTACGGGGTCCTCTGGCCTGCCCAATGGGATGCTCAGATTGCTGCGGCTCATGATAAGCCATGAGTTAATTTCGGTGCGGTTAAGATCATGGGCCAAAATTTTCGTAAAGGATATTAGTTCCACCTGCAACATCTGGAGGAAGATTACGTCCGGTCCCTCGGTCAGCCTTTTAGCGATGAGACGGAGGGGGACAGGTTCGTTGCAAGTGAGAATAGACGGGTTCGGCAGTCGAGCATCCACAGACACCCGAGGAGGTTCTGCGTATGATATTCGGGGTGCAGAAGATCCCCGTGAGAAGATACTTTTTTTCTTGTGCGGTACATGCATCTTGGGGAATTGGTGTTGCCGCCTGGCGTAGGTTTCTTCATTGGGATTCCCGACTCTTGGTGGCTCAATTGGAAGGAAATTCAGAGGCACAATCTGAGAAATCAATTAGCGAGTGCAATGATAGCGTTTTATCCAAAGAGATCACTTACCGATCTGATGTTTTCTTTGTAGAACTGCGGCCGGATGACTGTGGCCTTGACGAAATATTTGATATCTGCTACGCCCGGAAACCCGCTTAAAGACGGTGGGAGGGTCTTTCGGACGTGTCGGTTGGTGTCTTTAGCTACCTCGACTTTTAACCCAGAAAAGTTTAGATTGGTGAGCATGCTGTTGGCGGTGCTGCACGAATTATTGAAGGGAAACTAGTAGAGCGTTAAAAGTGTTCCAACTGCAATATGATAGCCTCTTTACCTTGAATTCGAAAGGGTACTCATATGACCCTGCGGCAAAGGTATATGCAGGCGTAGGGGATCCCTTCTGCATCACACCCGGTGTCGGGAAGACGGTAGCAACCTTGTACAAGATCTATATTCGTTAGTTAACCAATCCTCCAGTCAGTATTTTGCCTCATCGATAGGTACGATAGACCATATCTTCTTACCTTATGAACCTCAAGCTCAGTTCGCTTTTTATCCGAGTGCGCATTTTGGGGATTCTTGGGACCGGATAGACGGGTGCGGCTCTCACACTCCAGTTTGACCTGGATTGCCCCAATGGCTGTTTCAGTCGGTAGCTGTAGCACAACCTTGCCCTTGAGGAAGTCCAAATTTGTATAATGGGTGTGGCGGCTGTCCAAGATGATGTTTGCGGACATGGCGGCGGGCGCCCTGGCCCTGGCGGGGCTCTCTCTTCGGTTGGTGTTTGAAAGGTCAAAGGGGGAAACGCGGTCGCTAGAAAAATTGCACGAAAGTTATCAAGCTCTCGGAACTTGCAAATATGGCAAGCTCAGTGCGAAAAAGATGCTGGGCCCGTAAGATGAGGGGAAATGCGGATTATATGAGAAGGATCTTGGAATGACGTTTTGGGCGTTTGCGGATCAACTGATTGCCAAGCAACATGCAACTGCCGCAGTCTCGCCGTGCTTATTCAGGGACTTTTGCATCAAAGGCTCGCGGTCTACAAGGTCAGATTTGGTATTTATGCTGCGCCTCAATATTACCACAGCCACACTTTAAAAAACAATTCCGCTATTTCCCGGACAAGTCTAACTGTGTCTGTACACTCTTTCATAGCTACATACTTCGATACCAGATATACTATCTTGAAATTTAATCATCTATTTCACCAATTGACAGATTTACTAGATTGATCTCACTATACAAAATAAATGTTTATAGGATGCAAGAATAGGAAGAAAACAACCAGGACTCCCAACTTCAGGCACCAGAATTTCCATATCAAATCAGGATCCAGCCACAACAGGGCTGAGGGGGAATTCAACTATATCCAGTTTCACTTCGTCAAAGTCCTTCTTTTGCCAACATGTCTAGTGAACAGGCGACTTATTAGTCCCAAATAACCCAATAGAACCGCAACACATACCTGCAATGTCCAAGTAAAGTGCAATTGCGTTAAACCTGCATTAAGATCAGCTTAATTCCCGAAATACAATATGCAATCAACTAACTTCCGTTTGTTGCCCGTGACTTCTCCGACTAGCCACTTGAGCCGGTTGGTCCAGTTGATCAGGTCTAGATGGCTCACGCCCATGAGGGTTCCTTTGTATCCTGCATCGCCTCCCCAGCGGCTACTAGACACGCTGACTAGGCCGTCATTGGGCCCTTCAATCTCCGCAAGTACTCGGTGTGAAAGCCGAAAAGCGGACCATACACCTGGCTCCACAGCTGCTCCATAGGAGAAATATCTGGAGAATGTTAGAAGGGCGTAAAGTGGAGAGAATACAGGGCACTTACCTAACATCATCCATATCTGGGGTAGTGGGGTTGAAGGTCTCCGTCATGTATTTTCGTGTTAGTTGCGAAAATGCACCCGTCTCGACATTTAGTCGATGAAGAGCATAATAGATCTGAGGTAGGCGATCGGCTGGATAGAAAATAATGTTATCTTTTGAGCTATGTCAGTAAGCAAGCAAACATTGACGAACCTCCAATTTGATCAAATATATAGTCCGCCACAGATGAGCCTGTCAGACAATTAGTAGAAAGGCAAATTAAAAGCTATGCTGCGCCAGACCTCGATGCGGAGACGCGATAGTAGTCAGTGACAAAATTTTGAACTTCTCCGGTCGTATGTGACTGATCATATATCGCGAATCAAGACCACTTTACAAGCCATTAATTAGCTTGCGCTGTATAGTATGGTCCTCTCGTTATGTCTCACCCCTAATAACAGGTAAGTATTAACTCTATCGCAATGATTAATGGGTCCTACCATGCTATGTCTATACAAAAACCTGTCAGAAGATGCTGATATATGGAATCAGCAAATGAAGGTGACATACGCAATGATATTAACATCTTTCCCTTTAGCCTCGGCCTCGATATTTCGAGCCAATTGTTCAGCCCGCGCCTCAATAGAGCCCGACGGGGGCACTGTCGCCGTGATAACTTCAATACCTCGCGCTACCAATACCTCTTTAATTCCGCGCCAGTACTGAACACCGGGGAGATATGGGCCAGCAAGGCGCAGTTCATCAAACCCGAGCAAGCCATGGGCGAGAACGACAGGGTATTTCGGTGCAGCTGCAGGTGAGTCAGCAGTTGACTGCACTATTCAAATCAAAAGTAGCATACCATATGTATCACGTATGATTGAGTACTCATCGACAATTACTTTGCCGTGGTCTTCTAATCGCGGTTCGAGACTTGGCCTGGGTCTGCACGGAGACCCGTGATACCACCTGTTGTTCGAGCGACATACAGTCTGTCCGTATGAGTACCAGGCCATTGAAGACCCTTTGAGTGTATTCTGCATAAGAATTGCATATTTCATTGTTGTGCTTCGCCCGCAGATAGGTTGTCAAATGAGATCCGGCACGGAATGACACAACAGGGAAACATTGTTGGTGCCTCAGGCCAACACAACGCATACATCAGTCTTCTTCCAGCGCATGGCCTATTTACGAGAAAAGAATTGTGACCTCTAATAGCTCTTCAGGCAGCGATGGACTATAAAAAAGCGCCTCTTTTGCGCGCAAAGAATTCAAAACAATCATCAATCATTCCAAGGTACATCGGCACATATTGAAGATGAATCCATGGCACATGCACAGAAAGATAACCAGGGGCGACCGCCGGGCCATTTATATCATTCAACGTGCATGTCAAGCCCTAACATGATAAACCCGTTCTTGATAAATCTATGCCCGATACATGTATGGAGTGGTAAACACACCCCTTACAATCAACAGTGCCACTAGCGCCCGGATAAGCACCAACAGTGACTCGTTTCACTAAGATCTATTCGAATTCCATCAGTACTGAAACCTGTTCAGTGGCTCAGACAGTCCATTGAATCATCCTGTGCCTCAGGTTACCATCCTTTGACATTGAGTAAGACGGATATCAGGGGGGTCTTGTCTGGCTTAGCGGGGTGGTGATGCATTTGAGGTTCACCGAAGCATAGCCCTCTACAACAAGCTCATAGTAAGTCCGGGGGAAACGGACGGATCACTCTGTTGTATACATCAACACTCACACTTGCCGCAGATCGAAAAGCCGAGATTCAAGCCAACCTCCAGTAACACCATGCAGGAGGCCGGCAGGTGTGTTCCAACAGAATTCATACAGGCTCGATCCACATCACATACACAGGGTTAAACCAAAGAAGAAATTCATATTGTCCGACAATTGGATATCGATGAACAGACACGCAAGCGCATTCACGCGTGGAAAGAAAAGATAGCCCAGAGTATCTACATTATGCCTTGATCTTCTCAGGCACCTCGGGCTTGACGTCGGTCGTCACACGAATGAGTTCTGCGACCACCTTGTCGCCCTGCTTCTTGCCAGCTTCCTTGATCTCCTGGAGCTTGACCTCGGCTTCCTTGTCGGCCTCCGCCTCGGATGCCTTGTATCCGCTTGAGTGCTATCGAGACCGGTTAACTTAGTACTGCGAGGACATCCTACTAGGGCAGCCGTGGAAAAGCTGTATCTCACCTCGCCCTCGAACTTCTTGTACTCCGCTTCCTTCTGGTTTCTGTATTCCTCGATCTCCTTCTGGGCCTCTGACTTAGCGTCTCTTATCCGCTGAGTACGGTCTGTATAGTTGCGAAATGGTTAGTTAAATGGGGCGAATGTCGACAGGTAATTTGTGTTGCATACACTCTCTGGCTAAATGTGTTGTGACGTATTAGTGTCTGTGATAGGCAGCGATGAGGGGTAAGCACAACATGGACTTACCTTTCTGCACAATCTTCTGAGCCTCTCTCTCGGCCTGACAGTTCGGTGGTTAGTATCTCCACACTGCGCTCAACATATAACCAAGACCTACATCGAGGAGAGTCTGAATGCCAGCGGAGTTCTGAGCCGACTAATGTCCACCGTTAGCAGCTGGCCACCAATTCCGAGATATGTTACTTACCATATTTGCTAGAGACCTCGCTTTAGAAATAGGGTACAGGGCAAATAAGGCTGGAAAGGGACGATTAAACGGCGAGTCTGGAGCTCTGAGCCCAGGTCGATCGGAGCCACACATCGCCCCAGAGCGGTGGGAGTTCTGCCATCAAACGCCGCCCGGTGAACGATGGACTGATACTGATGATGATCCCGCACTCGTTGTGATGACAGCCGGCAAGTTTAAACGTTATCTGTAACCATTGATTGCTGAACATCTGTGTCGAGCTGCGCTCTCACTTTTTCTGCTATGTCTCGCGCATCAAAGTTTACATTGGCAGTCACTGGCCTCGCCACCATGGGTACTGTCTGGTTTGTTCACTGGGCACAAGAGGCGGATAGAGCGGTATGTTACGACTTCGATCCTCTACATCTGGTATATGCTTATTTTTTGAATGTTAGGCCATGCATAGAGGTGTCGAACGTGATATGGAAAAGCAGCGTATTCGACTAGAGCGCCAGGCCGACTTTGAAATGCAAAAGACCCTCGAGCAGGAGTACCTCAAGCTCCAGACGGTACACAGCACCACGGACGACTCAAATACAACCAGTCAAAATACGGGGTAGTGATGCAGGTGTTTGGCTGTGGATGTCGTGCTGCGTTCTTTTGCGCGATCCAGTTTGCGATTTGATCTGGATGCGCTCTGGCCATACCAATGAACCTAACGGCGCCCAATTCGCCGATGCATGGGAACAAGGAGTTAAAGTTGCTTTGCATCTGTGACGTTGTACAAATATTTGAAAACATTTGGTGTAAAATATACCCTCATCTGTACCCAGTCCGGGCATTGCCTGGTCACATCTTATAGTGCATGCTGTAGTATCCAATTAATCTAAGTTAGTTTCTTATCCATAGCAGAGCTCAGGGTCGAATGAAAAATGAACTGTCGCAGCGAAAATTATCAGATGTGCTATAGTGATTTTTTGGTCTACAACATACGATGTACTGTGGGCCCATATAGTCTAGACGGTTGAAGGTCTTCATATAATCTATTAGATGCCGCCGTCAGCCGTAAAACCTTTGTTTGTGGATCCTGCAAAATTGATATTTATAATCAATCTACGCAGAAACCTCATCGAAGTACATCACCCTTGCGGTCTTCACACGCGGCAAATAGGCAGTGGGCCGTACCCGTACGCAACGTTGCTCATTTTCGTCGGTTTTAGATATATGAGGCTTTTCTTACAACCATTGAGCTAATGCATATGGATACATCAGGGTTATTGGACTCATCTGTTGCTATCTATTGGATGTGGTTGAGTTGACGAAAACGGTGTTCCCAATCCGGCAGTACGGGCCTCCAATCAAACACTATCAACTCTAAATCCAGCAATAGTCTCTTCTATCTCAAGAAACTATTATATCTCATCTTTTCGTCTACCATGAAAAGTCTGGCACCTCTGAGGTGACTCCTGCCATGATTCAACACCAAATGGCATTCAAACAACGGCCCTTGAACATCTTTCTGATAGTTCTATCGGTGATGTGTGTTTTTTGGGTCACCTACAAGTCTTACAAGGTCTTTCCTATTCCCCAATCAAATCTTGTCCCCAGTAACAAGCTGCAAAGAGTTGCCAAAGTGTCCATGCTGTACGGAGAGACGAACCATATGTACGAAAGAGCGCTGCAAAGCCATGAACGCCACGGAAAACGATGGGGATACCCCATGCATATCTTACGACAGGATATTTCAGTCGGATTTTGGAACAAACCGAGCTATCTGCTCTCCTTGGTGATCAATGAATTGACCAAGCCAGCCGGCGAGAGAATGGAATGGTTGATGTATGGCTTTCTTCTGTAAATTTACTTGAGAAGTACTGACTCTTGCAGGTGGGTAGATGCAGACTCAATTATACTGAACAACGAAATCCCCGTGGAGATCTTCCTTCCGCCATCAGATCTGAAAGATATCCACCTGGTGGCAACGCAAGACCAAAATGGCCTTAACACGGGAATTATGTTCCTCCATGTTCATCCTTGGATGATCAATTTCCTCACCGAAACAATGGGCTACCCTATATATCTCCCTCAAATTGACCTCGGTCGATCTGCCGATCAGGAGAGTATGAGACGTGTGCTCAATAAGACCACTGGGGGGATTAACGGAAAAGGTTACGCCGACGGAGTCTCCTACCTGCCACGACCATGGATCAACACATATGAATGGGACTGGGCCTATGAAGGCAAGAGAGGGGATCTGCTCGTGCATTTCCCGGGTCTTGAGGAGCGCCGATGGCCGCACATGGCCAAATGGCTGGATATTGTCGAGACGACTCCTCAAGGGTGGAACTTGCCTCTTGAGGAGACTGGATATCTCAACAAGACGGCAACGTACTGGTCGCAGATGCGAAATGCGAAGGAAACTATCAAGTCGGCGGAAAAGAAACTACAGTCTGGGGAGGCAGTGTCTGTAAACACTACCAAGGAGGCAGTCGGTGCACTCAAGAGCGCATTGCATGAGAAATCAGACAATATGGAGCTAGTACAGCAACGGCTCCAGGATCTTAATGCGTTGATTGAGATGGTATAGGCTTTGGTTGAAGATTCCCGTTGAATCTGAAAGGCATAATTAGTTCTGAGCTTGTTCAAAACGTTTCTGGATAAATGCTTTCAAAATCTAGATAGATAAAAGCCAATTATCTTACTGGTCACACTCCCGTTTGAGAAAATTTCAATACTGCATATCTCAGAGGTCTATATGCTACACACTGTTATCTCACTTTTGTCGGTCTCCGACATAAGACTGACTACATGCCTCTCGGTTCCCGGACTTCCGACAACATGGGTGTCCACAAGATTCAGGTAAATCCAATTCTTTAGTCTAGATGGATTGCGAATGCTCTCCTGACTACAAGACTCTTTTTCTAAAGTCACATGAAGAAAACAGACAGTCCCCCCGGGGCGGTCCTTGTTCAGAAGTATCACACTATGTTCTGCGAAGGGCTTGAATAACCTATTTGACTATTGGCCTTACGTTAGTTCTTCTTTTTGTTGCGCTTGAAGCCCCGAATGCCCTTTTACACATCCTGTAAGAGCCCAATATGGAGGTAAAGGGTGACTTGAACTACCGACAACTGACCACAGCTATCGCTAGAATTCTCTGTCTAGCTCTAATGAGCTGTCAATCCCAAATCCGTGACAAAACCAGGCGAAAGCATGCTCAATCCAAACGAGATACCAGGGCAACCAGCTCTGCTCTTGTACGGTCACAAATCCCCGACATGGAGTTACAGGAAACCCCATCAGGTTCAGAATATGCGGGCTCTGGTTACGAACCGCCGTCATCTCCTCTGCAATCAACCACGCCTAAGGCTCAGGCATATGTTGAAAGTGGCCGTGTGTCTTCACAGAACATCAACCATCTTCCAGATTTATGCTCGGACTCTGACCCAAGCGAGGCATTGTCTGAACCTAGACGAAAGCGAAACTTTAGCCAGGTCATATCACCTCTTCAGGAATCGTCGCGGTCGGGAGGTCCTCGTCGCAACCCAGGAGATCGATGCCGACAACACACGTCGCAGTTCTGTACCCAAAGGTGTTTGCTTGGGATTTAGCAGAATGAAGGACATCTTAGAAGACAATTTTCCGAATTTGGCTTTGCATACACGAGGCCAAAGTGACAAACACCAGATCACGGCACCCGATTTTCCTCGCCAGCGGAACTAGCATTTGGCATATAGATAATGTTCAAAATTGGACACCGCTCAACAAGTGCGACTCATATGGTGCATCCCTCAAGATCAAATGTGCCGCAAATGGCTACACAGTCTTCGGAAAGGGAACTACAACGCATCTCTGGCAGCAGCTTCATCGTGAAATGAAGGTGTATCGTGTTTAGTCGACTGGGCAAAAAGCAGCAAGAGATGAGCGCTCAAATGGAATGGCACGGGAAAGTAAGTATTCCTTCCATAACTACTTCATCAACATTATGTCATGTCAACCGACGCCTATTACGCCAAATCTACATATTAGAACTCCATTTTACATGCATACATCATCCCAATGCGCCATTCAAGGTTAGGACGCATACTTCCTCGCCGGATTACCGCCATCTTTACTTCGACTCTGATGGCCTGTGTGCTCCTCTGGGTCTACTCCTGCTTGAACAATGCATTGATTGATCAGCCATCCCAGTTCGAGCCCACCTAACGCAAAATTTTGAAATTGAACACTGACTCTGGTAAAGGAAAACCATCCGATGGACCGTCAAGAGCCCCTTATATTTCTCCACGGCCCACGAGCTCTACAATCCCTATATACACCCCATTTCTAAACCTATATTTAATGGCCGCACAGGGAAGGTTTTCTGGCTTGCGGAACCATTGAGGTTCACCGAACCATTAGGAAAAAAAATTCTAATTTTGGACGTCGACAGCCGCCATCTTGATGGCCCGAAGGGTGTTTTGAGCAAGGCTCCATTGAACGCGACCGAACTTCCCCCAGATACCAGTGGCAGACTCAATCACTTCATGTTCTGTATGTATTTAAGCTTCTACATGTTTCTACTGTGTGACTGATGAGCTTAGCAATGATCCATGGCTACGACTACCGATTAGTTCAAATCCCCAGGGCAGTCGGACGATCTGGGACATGGACCAAAGTAACTGCCATCAAGGAAGCGTTGAAACTCTACGAATACGTTGTATTCCTGGATGCAGATTCCATGATGCCCTATCCTAATCTACCCATGGAATGGCTATTCAACTACTGGGATATCACTCCGGAGACTCTAGTTGCCATGGCGCTCGATCCAGACGCACCCCACAACCGGGATTGGAACGGTCGCACATTTCTCAATACTGGGTTTATTATTGCCCAGCAAAGCTCTCGTACCCATGAACTCTTTGAGGCATGGGAGAATTGTCCCAACGAAACGCGCTATCCAAACTGCGGGAGGTGGAGTGGGGAGTGGCCACACGAGCAATCCGCATTTGGGAACTATGTTAGGTATGACTTTAACAGATCGGAAGATATTCGAGTCTTGTCTTGTGGAGAAGCAAATGGGTGCCCTGAGGTCGCAGCTACCGGATGTGTTGGGGAGCTGGTGAGGCACTATTGGGGCGACAAGAGCTCGCTTCCGGCTGGTGCGGGAGATGCAGTCTTGCAGTATTTAATGCCGCAGTTGCATGGGATTTTTAATCGCAATTCTCGGACTATGGTGGTGAATAGAACTGAGC
Organism: Penicillium digitatum; assembly: GCF_016767815.1. Taxonomy (NCBI): domain Eukaryota; kingdom Fungi; phylum Ascomycota; class Eurotiomycetes; order Eurotiales; family Aspergillaceae; genus Penicillium; species Penicillium digitatum. The sequence goes on along the minus strand of NC_089386.1, from coordinate 338,913 downwards.
GTATATTTACGTGAAAACTTTCTGCAAGTGATCGATGGATTGTGAGATTATCAACCATGAAAAACATTTTACATTTACATTCAATCACAGAGTATGTCATACAAGGGTCACAAATAAGTTGAGTACTTTTGGGGCATAAATTCGCGATAGGTTCTTGTGTACCTGTCATAAAAGTATTTCGAGACGACTTGAAGCTTGCCGAATAACATAGCACTAAAAGCATTAAATTGATGAAACTGCTCATAGGCCGATTTTCGTTTGATCTCGGGGATCACGAGGATCACCGCAAGAAATCACACAAGTCATTCCAATTTAGGCCGTTTCCTATATCAAATCTGCCCGGGACATATAACAAGGTCGGCTACTCTCGGAGGCCGGTAGCATTCCGGCCTCCGAACGCTAGGGAAGTTAAATTGGGGCTTATCGTCCAATCAAAAGGGGGAATCTGGTGATCAATGCTTGGCAGCGTATGAACTATAGAGCACACATCATGACTTGAGTTGACAATCTTGGTCTATAACCCGTAATATATCATCATCGAGTGGTCAATTTCTTCGTTATAAGCGCTTGAAACATTTAATTCAACATACACCATCACAAAAGTCCATGAAGTCCCTGGTAAACCAGTCAAACTGCCTTGAAGAACAAATGCTGTATCGGGACTAGCGCAACCTCGTGACCTTCCTCTGCCCTCTCTCACTGGGCAGTTCTATAGATCAAATAGATGTTGACATGTATGTCAAAATCTCCTATTTTGGCTAAATATACTCATGTAAAGTGCCTCCAATGCTATATAAGATAGATAGAATCAATTTACACCATGCAGTACCGGATATCACCGGGCCCACGCTATCTTTTACTCTCTTTCGTAATGTGGACTTGAGGCCGGAATTGTTACCGGCCTCAAAGTGTTATAAGAATGTGCTCCTCACCCGCCCAGAACCTCAAAGTTCCAATTCTGTTTTCATCTCCCAAGGTCCCCTGGGTTATTCCTTGCCTCTTTTTTTTTTACCGATTTTCCCTACTTTCGAGCCTCTTGACTTGGCCTTTGGCCCTCTCGTTTGCCTTTTGGCTTATACATCTACACTATTTCTTACACTAGCCCAACACACCCCACACATCACAGACTAATTTTCCATCATTTCCTTTGGTTCATATTGTACTATCATGACTCGAACCCAAGTGCCCTACCCTTCCCCTACTACCCTGAAGCGGTTCCCTCACATCCATGATGACCCTTCATCGATCTCCCACTCCTTAGACCCTTTCACCATCACTACCAAGACTGGCTTCTTGCCTTATGAGACTGCCCCTGCTGAGCTACCAGAAGCCTTCAGCGCCCTGCTGTCTCTGGTTAACCGCCTCCCTGTCGTCAGGCTCGATGGTAAGCCCGGTCTGTTAGCTACCTATGAGCTTGGCCCTGCTGTCAAGGCTGAGCTTACCGACCTGACTGACGAGGTTGAGAAGCTGGTCTTCGCGGATGGCTCGCATGATCGCTTTACTATTGCTGCGGTCTTCCGTGACTATACTTTCCTGGCCTCGTCTTACCTGCTCGAGCCTTGCTGGGAGCACTGGAATAAAGACCCGGAAGGTGGCTATGGACTTGGTCGTGATGTCCTGCCCCAGTCCGTTGCTCGTCCTATGTATCGCTGTGCTGAGATGTAAGTCTTCTCTTTTCTTATTCTTCCTGTCTTACTTCGCCATATTGTGGATCATATTCATACACGTCTTCGCAACAACACTATCACTAACAACCATCCCCAGCCTGGACCTACCACCTTTCATGTCATATGCGGCTTCATATGCTCTGTTCAACTACACCGTCGCTGACCCTGCCAAAGGTCTGAGCGAGTACTCAAACCTTCGTCTGATTCGCTCTTTCGAGAAAGGTCTCGACCCCAAGAGCTCCGAGGCAGGCTTCATCCTGACTCACGTCGACATGGTCAAAGAGACCGGCCCGCTTATTGGAGGTGTCTTGAAGGTCGTTGATTCCCTTGAGCAGCATGGCTCCCGACATGAAATCAACGACGGATTCCGAGAGATTCTGCAATCGATGGAGAAAATCGAAGCATCTATGGAAGGTATGCAGCCCCCCAAATCATGCCAATAGTCCCATCCTCCAGATCGTCCAAACTGACATCGAAATAGACATGTGGGGCAACTCCAAGCCATCAGAATATCTCTCCTTCCGCGTCTTCATCTTTGGCATCACCAACCAATCCATGTTCCCGAATGGTGTGATCTACGAAGGCTGCGAAAACAACAAGCCTCTTTACTTCCGCGGTGAGAGCGGTGCAAACGACAGCATTGTGAGCAATCCAATCAACCCAAACGCAAACCCAAATATAAGGACCGCACCCGAACTAACTGCATACCAGATTCCCCTCCTAGACCACCTTTGCGAGATCCCCATGCCAGAAACACCACTCACCAAAATCCTCCATGAATTCCGTGCCTACCGCCCCCTCCCACACCGCGAATTCCTCACCTACATCCGCGAAAAATCCGAAGAAATCGGCGTTCAGAAATACGCCATCCAAGACTCCGAGACCGCAGTCCTCTTCCTGCGCACGCTGAACCACATCCGCAGTTTCCGTTGGCGACACTGGTTGTTCGCACGTGAGTACATCATTCGTCGCACGCCGCATCCTACTGCTACTGGTGGTAGTCCCATTGTTACCGTGAGTACAAGTCCTCTTTCTCTGATTTTGATGTCAATGTGCTGATTGTTGGTTCCAGTGGCTTCCCAACCAGCTCTCCGCTGTTATGGAGCTTATGGTCAAAATCTATGATGACAATCTTGCGCCGAAGGATGGTGTGGCTGTTGCCAATGGCAATGAGGATCTTATTGCCTCGCATAGGAAACAGGTTGAGCCTATGATGGAGCTTGTGCGTGATCAAAAGGAGAAGTTGGCTAGAGAGGTTGAGCGGTGGTGTCAGGAACGGGGGGTTTAGGTAGCTAGTTTTGCCAAATTCTGGCTTTAATAATGCATTTCTTGGGATAGTAAGACCCTGTCATCTTCTATTCCCGTGTGTAAAACTGTCGGATTCCGAATTTCTCTTGTCTATTTGCCGATTCAAGCCAGCGTTTCACCCGCTAGAATCGGACTTTGTTTCTTTTCCTCAGTAAGAAATACCAATTGCCGGGCTGTACTTCTGTGGGGACAAGATCGGGAGAGTTCGACCTTTTGGATTGTATCAGCTGATGCTCATCCAGGGGTCTGCGCTAGCTGGTTTTGACCACATTTTCATTTCCAGAACGATCTATTCAATCGCGAGGCTACAATATGGTCAAAAAAAAATTCAATTCACGAACAAGGGAGTTCGAGATCAAGTTCGTATTCATATTCATATTCACTTGCCGTTCTCATGCAAATCCAGGTATCTTTGCGCATCTCTCATCATGGTGTTGTACAAGGTTGATGCCCGAGGCAGTTTTCTATAATCAAAAAGCCGAAGAGAAAAATCTTCCGAAATTTTGCAAAGACACTAAGTGATAATCTTGAGTCCCTGTTGTCGTCCATAGTCAATGGCATCACGAGACACATTGTCGCATCCTTTAATGATTAAGCCCTCGAGCTTTTCAACGACCGTTTCATCGTTCCGGGCATCCGCAAACATGCGAATGGTACAGCCGGTAATTCTTGTCTGCGACAGGTCAAGCATTTTCAGGTTTGGCAATACTGCCGACAGATTCCCGACGCCCAAATCATCCATGCCAGCCATGCATGCGACTCCCACATCGGTTAATTCTTTCAATTCTGGGTTCGCTCCATCGGGATCGTTAAGAAGATTAATGAAGTCTTCACTGTTGATGTTATGGCAAAGATTCACATGAAGGGTTCGAAGGGGAGCTTTGGAATGGATCAGGAATAGAGAGAGTGTGGAGTGGTTGACCCAGGGGGTATCATTGAATATCAGGGTCTTCAGGTTTGGGAGTTCATTCTCTCCCGGGGTGAACAGATTTCCACCAAGATGGGAAGTCTCGATGGATCCTGAAAAAAAGCGTAGGGTTTCAAGGCTAGTAGGAAGGATTGAATAGAAATTTTGTTGGACGGCCGCACCACGAAGATCTAGCATGCGGATTGGAGGGAGATGTTCCTCCTCTTGCACCGGATCAAATCGGTATGATTGTGATCGTGCAGGATCCCAGACCAGCCGCAACTCTGCTAGATTGGGATACACAGACTAGATTGTGTTAGCACAAGTCTTAGGTATCAGATCCACAGAAATCATACCGATCCCAACCCCGGGAGTACATCCGGGAAGCTCAACCCGTGAGCATTTTCTTGTGAAGATGCAATAGTTAGACTCTTCAGATTTGGTAGATGCTGAGGCCATGTCGACGTGGGTCGGGGGCCTCTAGTAGGATTATCCCAAACATGGAGAAAAGCAGCTTTCTCGAGTTTCGAGAGGCTCCTTAATATACTCCCAACACAGGCATGCGAAAGGCTGATGTCTGCTCCACAGACAAAACTCTTTAGGCGTCGAAAGTCTTTAATTTTCAGATAGAACTCTTTAGGCTGGTCATGAGGAACCATCAATTCCAGGTGCTCTAGTTGGGGACATCTGCTTAACATGTCAAGCACCTTAGGCGTAGTAGAGGGCACGAGATTTATAATGGTGGCACTGGTCAGCTGCGCTCGTGATCGATGGATGTAGTTTCGGACGGATGTCCAAGGTACACGAGATTTAGCACCGGTGAGGTCAACATGCATCCAGAGGCTGGCCAGACCGCCTAAAAATTGGTTCCATCCTTTGCAGACGCGTAGGATTGCCCTATATGCTGTAATGAGCTAGTGCGCTTCAGCGGCGAGGATGGATACCCTACACAATCTGCTTGAAGGAAAAGCGACGAAGCGTGAGTTCTGCGATCTCAAGTGGCAAGATCGTAAATGGATCGCGTCGGTTTCCTCCTGCTAGCCTATCTTGTAGTTTCTTGAGCAACTGCTCGAGGACCTGGAAATGGTTAGTAGCAGGAAAAAAAGATTGAATAACACTAGAATGTAAGGTAGGAAGGGGCACAAGAGAAATAACGACAGATATGCCACATTCAAGAGTAAATTGTAAACATCAAAAATCAGAAAATCAAAGAAAGAAAGACATACATTGCGGCCTGTGTGATCAGCTGGAAGTTTCTGGAGGGCATATTCGTAGATATCGCGGGCCTTGTCAAAGTTACCATCTAGACACAAGACCTTGGCCAAGCGCAGGAATCCCTTTGTTTAGAGTGAGCCATGAATCCACAACTGGAAAGAAGCGATGGGGTGAGTAGTTACACGGTCGTCGTTGGGTGCAAGCTTGACCATAGCTCTAGCATCAGCACGGGCCTGGCTGTATAGTTTCAGCCTGCAATATGTGGCGGCGCGATTATCCAAAATGCCAGTGTCTTCACTGTTTGCAGCCAAAGCCTAGATGAACAGATGAAAATGAGTCGCGATGGAATATACAAGATAGGAGAGCGTACCTGGGTGAAAGAGTCAATGGCGCCTTGAAGATTTCCAACTTTATAGGCATTTTGGCCTGCTCGTTGAAGAGCAGCGGCTTGCTCCATGTCGGCTTTCTTTTTAGGTGTTACTCCGCGTATTACACGCGTACCTGGCCTTGAAGCCATGTTGAAGAGGAGATGCAAAGGCAGTTGGTGCAAATAAAGTAGTGGGGTAGCAGCGAGAGATTTAATGCCACGCAAGGGACAAACAAGACATAGATGTTGGGTGATGGTTTATACCCACTCTTTATAATGCAAATTCCAACACGCTAGATTACCATCAGGATATCATTCAGTTGCTTCTGGCTAGCAAGGCTGGCTCCTTTGCATTTCGATAAATGGACATTTGTTGCGAAGAGCTCTTGATAGGTATCTTCTCGGAAAATACCCAAGCACTGACGCCTCGCGAAACAATTTCGCAATAAAACGGGCAGAATCTCTTATCTTTTCTCACCGCCTATAAACTGCACACTTGGCATGAAAGGGCCCCCGCACCTCCCGTGTTTACTTTCTTCCCCATTCGTCATTTGGGGTCATCTGTGACAATAGAAGTGATCGCTGCCATGGAGTCGCATAACCTGCAGGCAGCTTCGACCTATGTCAACAACATCTTATTGGCAAGGGGCTTGCTGAAAGGTGGTCGCGCAATCGATTTTGCCGACCCAGAAAATGAAGATGGAGGGATAGACGGCACAATGGCTCGCGTTATCAACTTGGTCAATGATTTAGTGTTGAGACGAGATGTGTGTTTGCTGCACTAGAATCTGACTCAACCAGCGACTGACAAATTCTAGCGCGAGTCCGAGCACCGTGAGAACTTATCCACGACGATTCGCACGCTGCAAGCCACCGAGGCGGAACAGACCACGGAGATCGTATGTTTACGCTACTCATGTCTCACAGCGCGCTAACCTTTATGGATTGTGCAGGGAAAACTAAAATTGAAAACGTCCGAACTGACCCGCTCGCTAGCTCTGGCAGAGGCCCAAGAGCGCACGTTTAAGTCCAACATGTCCCGTGCCGAAGCGAACATCCGAAGTTTGAAGGAACAAGTCCAGCGCATGAAGAGTACCGTCCAACAAGTTCGAGCGCAATGCGCCAATGATATTCGCAAGCGGGATCTGGAAATGCAAAAGCTTAAGTCGCACCTGGCTGAGAGACAACGAGGCAAGCGCGAGGGTCTGAGTGTGACTACTATCAACATCAATCCTGCGTGGGATCGATCTCGTCTTCTGGCCAGCGGTGGAGAGCGAGTACATGACCCTGGATATAGCTTGAAGCAGGAGACCACCAACTTCTTGACCGAGTTATGTCAGCATCTCAGTGATGAGAATGATACTCTAATTGAGCTTGCGCGAAGTACTGTTTATACTTTGAAGGATCTACAAGGCTTGACGCAGGCTGAGAATGGAAGTGGCGAAAATGAGCAATCGGGTATGGCTACGAGCGTAGGAGCTCAAAAGTCTTCTTCGGGGCCTGTTACTTCGCTTCCAACGTCGTGCGAAGAATTATCCGTTCAAATGGAAGCAGTGCTAGGGCATCTACGAACATTGCTTACCAACCCCTCATTCGTGCCTCTTGAGGAGGTTGAAGTGAGGGATGAGGAGATCAAACGACTTCGGGAAGGCTGGGTGAAGATGGAGTCCCGGTGGGAACAGGCAGTTAACATGATGGGTGGATGGCAGCGTCGTCTTGCAGATGGGGGAGATTCTGTTCAAGCGGATGAATTGAAGCGCGGCATGAATCTCGATCTCAGCACTAACTCAACCGAGGACATGAGCCTGCAAAGCTTGCCAGTTTCTAACCCCATCCCGACGATCCTGGAGGACCAAGATGAGGAGAACGATATTAGTGAATCGGAGGAGAAAGTACCAGACCTCGAGACGCTCAATCCTTCGAAGATGAGGTCCAAGGTTCGCAAAGTACCCGAACGGCCCGATCGCGTTCTGAGGGAACGCAATGAAAACCTCATGACAAAACGTCACCGGAAGGTCTCATTTACGCCAGGTTTACAGGGCTCACCCTGTATGGATACTACCGACGACGATACTCTCAAAATCAAAGCCTACAAAACCGAGACTGTGACCCGCAGGTCTACCCGGCGAAAGACTGTAACAAAGGAACCCCGTCAGGTATGCAACGAGAACGCTTTCCCAGGAGATTCCCCCGAGTTTTTCCAAGATGTGCCCAATGAGATCCGAGGACTAATTCGCCCTACAGCTAAAACCCATTGAATCACTAAGCGTGCACCAAAAACTGGCCGTTGTTGAAGACGAGGCCCGCGCCGCTCAAAATGAGCAAAAAGAGCGCGAGTCACGAAAGAGAAACCGACCCGAGAAGGCTTCCAGGCCAGCAAACCGGCGTCGGAGTACTCTCACCACTGATGAGCTTGACGATCTGATGGGCATGGCCCGGTGAAAGATCAATAAATTACCCCACTAGTCTGCACTGTACATACTTCGAGCGAGTGCATGTAAATATGTAGTCACTTTTGCAAAATTGCGTACGATGGACATGAAATCTTGTGTATTTTCTAATTTTAGTTTAAATGGACCTCGGTAACTTGCCTTCGACTTTTCCGCATCTTGTGCCGAGCTTGCTTCTTTCATGCATTTACCTTGTACTATTCGACCTCATAACTAACAACCTAATAACTAAATTTGAGGTCTCCAGTTCCACACACCTCAGGAACCTACCAAAAAGCTTCCAATTACTCATTCCATCCCTCAGCGCCACTTCTACTTCGGCACATCTCTACAGCATAACAGCCACCAACAAATGTCCCCTCATATGGAGCCAGGTACCTTCAAGGGCTGGGTCGCCCGCGACGCCAAAAGCCCCCAATCCTACACAACTTATACCCCGAAACCCTTCACACCCACCGACGTCGAAATCTCTATCTCCCACTGCGGTATTTGCGGCACCGACATCCACACCCTCCGTTCAGGCTGGGGACCAACCGACTACCCCTGCGTAGTCGGCCACGAGATAATCGGCATAGTAACACGTCTCGGCAGCGCCGTCAAATCCAAATCTAACCCCAATACAATCCACTTGGGTGACCACGTTGGCGTCGGCGCGCAGAGCGGCGCCTGTCTACGCGCAGACTACGAAGCCTACGCCGACGGCGAGGAATCCTACTGCACCCGCATGACAGGCACGTACAACAGACAGTATAGCGACAAGTCGAAATCGTATTGTGGATTTGCTGATCAATGGCGCGGGCCTGCACATTTCGTATTCCGGATTCCGGATGCTCTACCCTCGGCCGAGGCAGCGCCGCTGCTGTGTGCGGGTGTTACTGTGTTTGCGCCGATGAGAAAGTGCCGCGTTGGGCCCGGGAAGACAGTTGGGATTATTGGAGTTGAGGGGCTGGGTCATTTGGGGATTTTGTTTGCTAATGCGCTTGGAGCGGATCGGGTTGTTGCCATTTCGCGCTCGTCTGGGAAGAAGGCGGATGCTGTTGGGGGGCTTGGGGCGGATGGGTTTATCGCTACGGGCGAGGAGAAGGGGTGGGCGAAGAAAAACTCGCATTCGCTCGATGTTACTCTGTGTACGGTTTCGGCGCATGATATGCCGCTTGCGCAGTATTTGAGATTGCTTAAGCGGGATGGGACTTTTGTGCAGATTGGGGCACCGGAGGATGCGTTACCGCCGCTTATGGCTTGAAGTCTTATTCAGAAGGGTGTTAAGGTCACTGGTTCAAATATTGGTTCCCCGGGTGATATACAGGCTATGTTGGCTCTGGCTGCAGAGAAGAGGGTCTTGCCTTGGATTCAGAAGAGGGATATGGTGGATGTTAATCAGGCGCTAGTTGATATTCATGAGCGGAAAGCGAGATATCGGTATGTGCTGCAAAATGGAAGTGAGCAGGCGAGATTGTAGAGCCCAGATGTAATTTCCAGCCTCTCTACTTCGTAAATGTACGAGATGTGCACCGTACACTCAGCCAAACACATGGGTCTCCACTTAGATTAGATAAGAATTTTTAGACTCTCGTATTTCGTACTGGGCTCCCCAGCGGGTCTAGCGGGGTATCCATTTATCCATATCGGGAAAACATTACGAAGGTACCCGGTCCTCGCCAAGTAACCCCACCCCCTTCGGGTGTAGCGAAGGGGGTGGGGTTACTTGGCGAGGACCGGGTACGGGCATGTTGTATACAAATTCTCCTTTCCCTTTCCAAAGACTATTCGGTCCCTGTTTGAGATTTAGGTAGACGTTCTGAATTTGAGCATATATAAGAATGGAGAGAGTGGTCTATCGTTTTAGTTTTCCATGTCATTGATGCAATTCAATTTGGCCTTGCCTCTTAACTGCTCAATCTACACTCAAGATGTCTTCGCACCCCGGCTGGACCGCCTACGAATATTACCCCTCAATAGGCACAGCAGTGGTATTCATCATTTCATTTGCAATTGTCACTTTGATGCACACATTTCATATGTTCCGCACGAGAACATGGTTCGTCATCCCGCTCATGATTGGCGGATACTCTATTTACCACCTCATACCCAGATCCAAGCAAAATCCAGACTTCTCCAGAACTAATTCCCCCCTCAAAAACTCAGTCGAGCTAGTTGGGTATATCGGCCGCGTCATGTCATCCAAAGAATCGCCTAATTGGACCATCGGACCCTATGTTATGCAGAGCACATTACTTCTCATCGCGCCGCTATTCGCAGCCAGTATCCACATGGAATTGAGTCGGATTATCGTTATAGTCAAGGGGGAGCAGTTTGCTCTGATTCGGGTTGACTGGATGACGAAGATTCTCGTTACGGGTGATGTGTTGAGTTTCTTAATGCAGGCTTCTGGTATGTTTCTGTCCTTCTGCCTTTTCTTCGCGACTGGTGTAGATCACCTGGCTCTTTTGAAACTCAATGCTAATACCCCCACAGGTGCGGGAATCATGGGTATCGGCTCAAGCTCCACCGACCCATCATCCTCTATTAGCATGTCATCATCAGCGGCCTCATCGTGCAAATCGTGCTCTTCGGCTTCTTCCTGATTAGTGCGGTCGTTTCCCAGAAGCGCCTAGACTCTCATTCCGAATGTCTTGCGGTGGCTGACCAGTACCCATGGCGCAAGCACATGTGGGCGTTGCAGTCATCCATCATCCTTGTTCTCATTCGATCCATCATCCGTGTCGTGGAGTACTCCCAGGGCACGAATGGTTATCTCACGGAGCATGAGGTTTTAATATGTGTCTTCGATGGAATGTTGATGTTAACTCTGTTGGTAGTTTTCGCTATCATTCACCCTAGCGAGGTGAAGTATCTTCTTGGCAGAGGAAAAGTCGTAACCGCTATGGGTAGGCTGAAGGTCATGGAGTGCTCAAACGAGGCTTGGCGGATTAGGTTCAAGATTAGTTGTGATGATTTTTGAAAATTTTCAGGTGGAGATTCGAACTGTGTTTCTTTTGATTGATTATAGAATTTCTCCCGCTGTTTCAACGCTTTGAATTTGGGTATATGAATATGAATTTGAATGTACCAATGAAATGCTTCAGAACATCAAGTGTCAACCTGCTCCATATAGTTGATACCGAGAATCTCTTTCATTGCCCACTGGATCAGCGGCCTCCACTGGTCATCCAGTATTGCCCACACAGCCTTGGAGACCCTCACACACCACTCGTCAAAGCACCAGCGATGCTTCAAATATTGCAAGAGCACAACATAGTGCGCTAGCATCACTAGCGCCAAGGGGTCTCGTTCGCGTAGCAGCTCCATAAACCGAGGGTGCAAGCGGATTGCCCACCTCCCGGCAATCGTATTTGCCCTCATCCCGCTGTAACACCAACTGAGCATTTCCTCGAGATTCGAAATGGACCCTTCGTAGACCTGTATCTCATGATTCGGATCTCGCTCCCCGCAGATTTTGTTAGCCTCACGCAGTTGTGTGAGCATGGCAGTTGTATCCTCAGGTATCGTACCCCGAGCCTCCTCAACCTGCAAAATCGGACCAAAAGAACTGTCTCCTAAGAAACTCGTAAAATCTTGCGGCGCATGAATAACCTGTTGCACGCCGCGGGTCAAAACAAGAACCTGGTACAAATCATCGACGCAGTCCCATGGATCCTGCGCTTCCGGCGTATGTGGGAATGCAAACGTGTAGATAACCACAATTCCTGCAAAAGCCAACATCGCCTTGGCATTACTCTCCTTCACGTCCCCCAGTAGTTCCCGGAACAGCGCCAGTGCTTGATTCTGGTGCGCGACAGCGCGATTGAGATACGATGCGCGACGCGCTGGCTCAGGCCCTGTTCTAGCAAGATGCAGCGATGATAGGGCTAGGATGCCGTGCATAAGAAATGGGTGCGAGAGCGCCTCTTCAGGCACTATAGTGCGCCAGATTGGATCTGTGCGCTCATTGCGTGACAGTGTTTGGAATGTCGTGCTGCACCACTGTATCATCAGCTCCAGGTCGTTGAGGTTCAGCGCAGACCCGGCTGAGGTTACGGCATTTTCGCTCCCGAGTTGGGTTAGGATTCCGAGGGACTCTGCTGCCCCCGTTCCTATGGTTGAACTCGACGGTGAACAAAGTCCCGATGCTGGCTCGCCTGTCTGTCCACTATCGGGCCCTTCATTTGCCCACAGTAGTGAGGATGACGACCCGTACTCACATTCGGAATAGCGGTTGGCGCAGTTGGTGCAGGATGGCCGGGATTCGTCGCACTATGATGGGATGAGTGTGCTGCATTTTTTCTTCTACTCTCTTATTTCATACCTTCACTCGTCGCCTCTTGCATTCCACGCAGCCGTGGCGAGATTTCCGATGTGGTCGTCGGAGCGCCATATTCATGTAATATTTGGATCATAGTATAAAAGAAGGAAAAAATGCCGAGGCTCTTTTCATGTTTAGGGTTGTTTTACCTTTTTTTAAGGGCAGGCAACAGGATTCGATCTGGTCGGGGACCTCGGCCGGCAGTATAGGATTATGTAATAGAACCCTGTCGATCAAACCGAAAAAAAGGCTTATCTGAAACCATGTCCTATGCTATGCCTCACTTTTGGTCATTCGGAGGTCTCAATTGTATTTAACCGTAAAGTCAAAGTGGTCGATTTTGAAAAAAGTACGGAGTACTCCGTACGGAGTGCTCAAATCAATTTTCAGAACCTGGCAGCTACGTTAAGGGTTTCTAAGGGTACCCTATCATGGCTAAAATGACATTATCTAAATTGCACGTGTTCAAGGTAATCATGACTTCGTAGCTGTGTACTACGGAGTATAGCTAACGCCATTAATGACATTTCCAAGGCCTCGACCTACCAAACTGATCGTCCCCCACCTGCCGCGCCAGCACCAGCCCCCACCAAGCTTTGTTTCGCACGCCTCACTTTTTCGATCAAGGTAAATCCCGAGATGATTGTTATAAAGTGGAGCCGTGGTGCTAGAGGTGATATATCTAAGTTGCGAGCTAGTTTTAAAAAGATGCTGCGAGAAGAAAAGACTTCCATCACAGTCTAGCTGGTCTACATAGCGAGTTTGGGGTTTTGATATCAACCCTCAAGCGAGCAGTTTCATTCCTGATTGAAAATTTGCTTAGCCGATTGTCTAGCGATATGCGGAACTAAATTCGGCGCTTCGGAAAGCCTTCCTTGTGGAGGTATTCCCAATCCATCTTATTGACCCGCCCGACGTCCCCTCAATCCATCTGACAGTCGGACAGAAGTGTCCGAACTTACTCCATACATACTCCCCCGTAACGGGTCTACTAGAGTCGGGGCTACTCTGGAAAGTAAGATCTAGCTTTCCCGGTGCAAAGGAGGGGTTGGTGATGGGAAAGAGGTGTGTTTTGTTAGTTGTGCTAACATCATAGTTGTGGTAATAGGAGCTGTGATGCTGGGCACCTGAATTTAGTAAAGTTGAGAATGGTACCGTTGGAAATGAATCTGTCAATGTTTCCTGATAACTCGAGACCACTGATTTCATGGTATATCTGGATTCTCGGATCAATGAAAGGCGTAGCCTTATTTTGAACAAGAAATTTTGGCAAACATCTTTGCAGGCTCATCCCATAAAGTATGCTTTTCAATCCCCCAGGCAGCCAGATATACCAGATTTGGCCTCCGACTGCTGAGGCCTGCCTGATGGCCCCGGGGTATGCAGGGCAACGGACAAGTTGTGGTGAGCGATCGCCACGTGGTGGACTGTTTGGCCCGATCTTCAAGGTTTCTGTCTAGACCGCTCTGAGTCATCAACTTCACGTGACTCGCGTTCGGTAATAATCACATGATCTGAGCATCGTTGCCTGAGTGCCTGATAACTTTCGCCGTCGCGTCCAAGCGGAAAGTGAAGAGCAAGACAAACAAGCAAGCTTGGAGAAGAGGGAACTTCTCCGGCATACAATCCACCGCATCGACCTTCATCGCTGCTTGACGAATCAGTCTTTCTTGATTGAGATTGTCGTTTGTTCCATCTAACAGTTCTTAGAGCTGTTGCGACCTAAAACTTGCATCCTCTGATGCCGTCAAACCGTCTCTTCTCACTGTGATCAACCCCACACCGCGATGTCGTTCCAAGTGCCCTACGAGTCCAGTCCACCTGAGACCCCAGAGAAAGACAACTCTCGCAGCCTCTGGAGTAACTTGTCGACAACTCCTGCTGGCCCGCCGCCGTCGACTGCAGGCTCAATCATACCGCATTCTACATCAAATATCAATGGTGGCTCGCGCATCAATTCCCTTTCCAGAAATGACAACGCATATTCTACAAACCAGAACTCATTCTCGAGAAATGACTTCTCCAACTCCATCTTTACCAAATCCGGCAACATCAATACAAATGACAGCATCTTTGGCTCGTCCTTTGGATCGACGGATTATGCCATGCCCAAGAAAACCAAAGCTCCTTCTACAAAGCCCGCAGCAAACTCCAGTCTTCGTTTCGGTGTGCCGAATGGAGGCGGGTTTGGGGATTCGATGGGCTTCGGACACTCTAATGGGTTTGCCTCATCCCAAATGAGTGACTTCAATGAAGAGCCGGAAGACGGGATAGAACAGGCGGAGGAAGTTGAAGAGGAAATGGACCTGAGCACCCAGAATCAGACCAACACTTTCAACTTCTTAGACTCGGCTTTTGGAAACCCTTTCGCGTCCCAGCCCTCCATGGGTGCGCAGCGCAAACCGATCTATTCGAATCCAAGCGATTCCAAGCGACCGAAGCTTGATGAGCACTGGGCACATCAGTCTCCCATCCGCAAGACCAACTTGGCCCCCAAGAAGCCGTCTGCGATGCCATCTATTCTTCACAACCTTGCTGCCAGATCCCGTATTGCCATTGTTAAAGAGCCAAGTGAGCTAATCATCAAAACAGAGGATACCCTGGGGAAACTCTCCGATGAGTTTAAAGCCGCAGAATTCAAACATGTTGATTTCGATGCTGTATTGGCTCAAGTATCAAAAGAATTGGCGGAGAATTGGCAGGCTTGCGCCAATGAAAGTGGGCTCGACCGGCCTTACGGTGTCCACTCTGGCATCGGGCCCGGGGAGCAGGCTTCCAACCTCGCGAAAGCTACCTTCTTGGCTTCGCTGCTGCTGCAAATTCACCACCCTTCCCGGGAAGCACCCTCAACTGCCAACATCAACCCTATGCGCACCGGGGCCGCTGGTATGGTGAAAGCCACGAGACCCCCAGTTCCTAAGCCCCTGCCACAGGTTTTGCTTGGCTGGCTTAGGGAAAACCACACATCACAGACCAAGGAACTCCAGGCATTGAAATACGTGGAACCGAACCCTAGCGCATCCTCAAATTTCTGGGATATTACCATTGCATCTGTGCTGCGTGGTCGCTTGACTGATGCCGCAGATGTTCTCCGTTTGGCGGACTTCAACTACGCCCGATCAGCATTGGAGGATGGACTTTCACAACCGGGCTACCGCGGCGCACAGCTGCAAAATATCCAGCGTTGCGTCAACAAGGCTCTTCAAATTCTTGAATCATGCCCTGGAACCCAATCTGAAGATTGGGAGATCACCGGCCTTGATTGGTCTCAGTATAGGAAACGAGTGCTTTCGGCTGTCACTGATCTAGAGGAATTCGCCGAGGGACAGGAGCGCGATGAATCCGTTGTACCAGTTCCAGAGAATCGCTTTCAGGCTGTTAACTTCGGATTGTCCACTTTTAACTCAGACAAGAAGCCAATCTCATTCACTCAATCGGCTCGCATGGCAGAAAGCCGTGTTCCATGGTCAATTTACCAGAGCTTGAGATCTATCTATCGAATTATTCTGGGCGACCCATCTGCCATCAAGGGCAAATCTCAAGACTGGGTGGAGGCGACCATTGCATTGACAGTATGGTGGGATGGTGAGGATGACACCGATTCCAGTATGAATTTCGGCGCAACCTCATCCAGCGACAACTTCCAGGATTTCTTGCGCTCGCGCGGCCCAAAGAACCACATTCGCGCTGTTGATCGCAACATGCGTGGCGCATACCTCGACCGCCTCGAACTAGCCCTCGGCCATACTACTAGTGACCCGTCCGACAACGCGGATTTCCGACCCAATACGCTCAGCAGCGTGGAAGTTGGACTCGCATCTGTCTTCGAAGGCAACGTGCAGGGTGTATTGGAGTTAATACAGACATGGTCACTTTGCGTGGCTGCCGCTGTCGCAGAAGTTGCCAGCCTAGGAGGTTGGTTTGAGTCCGGTAGCAGCCAAAAGACGCTGCCTGGGCTGTCTGAGAATGATCTTATGGTTCTTTCGTACGGACAGGACAACAAGTCTCCGGCTCGCCAGTTGCATAAGGACGATATTCTTCGCAGCTACGCATTCGGGCTGTATGATCTTCCCGTCATTGAGAACGAGCACAGCTCCCGTGAAGGATGGGAGTTGGCTATTGAGGTATTGAGCCGCCTCGACGATGCAAGCCAGATGAAGAAGGCCGTGTCCGAGATCGTGGACAAACTTCCTTTGGAAAGCCCTGATCAATTGGACAAACTAGTGGTTCTCTGCTCGGAACTTGAGCTGGAGGAACAAGGCCGTCGAGTATCTGAGGTGAGTGGTAGAAAGGAATTGCGTTTGACTATCTGACCAAACGCTTATTGATTAACAGCGATTTGGCGACATGTTGACCTCGAAATCCGAAAACTTTGGTCTGGCCCTCGTCTGCTATGCTCGTGCCCAGAGCCGACGCAAGGTCAAGTCCGTTGTCGACCTTTTGATTTCTTACAGCTTGGTTCAATCACGCGCGTACCCTGCGACTGCCGACCTAGATGAACAATTGCACTCTCTGATGAAGGAACCCAAAGCATGCCTCTCGTCCATTGCTCAAGTCGACGAAGAAGCTGCTCGGATCCTTCAGTTCTATCTCAGTGGCTACGCGACGCTGCGCCGATTCTACGAGATTCGCGATGAGGAATTCGAACTCCAAAAGGGCCAGCGACCACGCTACAAGCCCTTGGCCCGGCGACGCGCCGCTGCGCAAGCTCTTGCGGCTGTCATTGGGAGTGCGGCGGATAACATTTACGGAGGTCTCTACGACCCAGATCGTGATTCCGCTGTGCAGGTGGATGGACTGCTGGCTCTTCTAGGTGAAGCCTGTGTGTTTGTGAACCGTGAGTCTCCCAAACTTCCGCCCGTCAACTCTCTTTCCTCATACTAATACCCAATCAGAACCCACCGCAGTCCTCTCCGTATCCCAACAGTTCACCATCCTGTCCGCAATCGAAGATCTGGAAACCGTCACCCCGCGTGTGTACGCACAGTGCGAGGAATGTTTCCGCTCTACCCTACTCGAATACCAATCCTCCATCCGCGGGGGATCAGATGGGCCCCCCTCCCCCCGCGCCCTATTGAAGAAATCCGTGTCCAATTTCTCCGCCTCCAGCTTCGCCTTCATCGGCAACGACATGCTCGAGTCAGCGCGCACACGCTCCAGCTCAGGATCCGGTCCTACCTCTGTAGGCAGTTCGGGCGTCCTGGTGCCCGCCCCAGGTGACAAGGTCGCCGATCGCGGATGGGATTGGCGGGCCGGTCTTCCCGAGACCGCCAAGGGCGAGGACATCCTCCAGATGCTCCGAATGGGATTGGCACGCGGGTTGAGTCACGGGGCAATGGGATCAATCTGAAATTACGGAGTTAGCGTACGAGGGCAGCTGAGTTTGGACAATGGGTGATTTTTTTTTTTTTAAAATCCGGGGCCTGAATTTAGCTTAGCACCCACTTGCACACACATCGACTTGTTCAAGACCCCGCCTTTTGTCTTTGTGACACTGTACGATATCAGACCTACTTTGCTACCTCATCCTTTGAGAGCCAGTGCCCAGCTTCCCTGCATATGTCGTAGTGCATCTTCAATGGAAATGCGTGTCCGTACCCAATTCCCATTCCTGACCCTCTGCTGGCCGAAATCGGTAAGCATCAGCGGAAGTGGGCTCGAGCCCTCAGCCCTACGGCCTCTGACGGTTAACCCACAAGGTACATTTGCCATTCAACGACAGTGATTAGCGTCAAGCTAAAAGGATAAAAAAAGCCCCCCCCCCCCGGTTGTTACGAATTACTACATCGGTATTCCGTACTCCGTGCTCCGTTCTCCGCACACAGACTCTGTTAGTCTTAGCGTCAGCTGAACGTGGGCGCCTAAAAATCCACCCCAACACCCTGTCACCGCTTGACTACATCTTTTAAGAGAAGAGACAAATTTAGTATGGGGGATGTCGTTGTCAAGACGCGGTCAAACAGCCCTATACCCCTTGAGCCGCAAGACTAGTTCTGGAAGTGACAGGGGCTGTGTTGGAGTCTCTGACTCAAAAACGATCCCCCAAGCCACTTGGGCTTGGTTGATTTACGTCATTCAGCCAATTATCTCTGTGATCTGATATTCCTCTAGTGAGAATTACATTTCCTCACGGTGCTGTGGCTGCACAGCCTGTGGCTCACCGACTCGTACTGGATTTCTCATTTGGTGGGCGTCTTCACTTGATTATGTATCACCCCCCCCCCCCCCCCCCCCTTCTGCCAAGCTCGACCCATGTCGACATCCAGTTTCTGTTGCCAGAGTGGAGTACTACTCAGACTTACTTTCAGCCATATTTGCCGATTGGGCGCGCCCGGCTTGATTTCGTGGTTTCTGCCTGGGGCTACAACTCATAGGGCTGACGGGAGATGGTTTGGATCGACAGGTTCTTTTTGTATATTATTTCAATTTTGGCAAAATAACGCCTTTTGGGAAGACATTCATTATCGACATAATCGTTCTATAATTGCGGTCCATAGATCGCCCAGTCCCTCTATATACCCCTTCTCATGTCGATTCGGGTCATTCTTTCGCAAGACAGCGTCTCTTCCTATCCTTGTCTGCTCTCGGTTCACTCCATCGACGGGTTCACTGCTTCGCTTTCGACCGAAAACATAAACCATACTTCTTCTATCCTCAACCAGCTGATTGCCAATCCTGAACCCATCCGAAATGTGCTACAAAGTCGTCGAACGCTACTCCGTCTGCAAATGTCTCTACTTCGAGCACTCGATTGACCCATGCTCTGCTTATGGACAACGCGGTCATGCAATACAGGAAAAGACTGTATTGGTTGGTTATACTTGTGACAAGCATTCAGGACGCGGGATGTGTGCAGTATCGCCGGGTGCGAGGTGCTGGCGTGATACCAGGCATGGGTCTTGGGATTTGATCGGAAATTACTAAGAGACGAATTCAAACTGTATAGGACGCCCCTCCTCTAAAAAAAAAAACATTAGTGTATTCTTCTCGGAAATGATAAAATCGGGTAAGTCGACATTCATTCTGGTTTTTTGGACGAGCTGCAGATTTAGCGGGTAAAACACTAACACGATTAGCCTAAAGGATAAAATTTTCAGTAAGCCTAATTTCTAAGAAAAAGTGAACATTGAATCAATTAGAGAGGGTGAGCAACGTGGAGAGGAGAAAGACGGTGGATTTTATCCAATAACTTCTTAGAGCCGTCTATAGATTCTCTCTCCAGGAGCTACTTATCTCCCGTTGGAGTTGTGGTCCTAGTTGCTCTCTGACTCACTCTTCACATTCTATTCTTCCAAGTCCTAGCCCGATATAAATAGATCGCT
The DNA here is from genome assembly GCF_016767815.1 of Penicillium digitatum. Lineage (NCBI taxonomy): Eukaryota > Fungi > Ascomycota > Eurotiomycetes > Eurotiales > Aspergillaceae > Penicillium > Penicillium digitatum. Next base: position 319,374 of record NC_089386.1, on the reverse strand, counting down.
AGCGAAGGGTAAGGAGCCCCAGTGCCAAAAAAAAAATCAACAAATAGGCCAGGCTGAAGGGGCTTCTGTTTAGCGTCCGTGAAATTCCATATTCTACAAGACTAACCTAGATGGCGTGCGAGGGAAGCTTGTGGGGAAGTCGGGTGCGGTGGGAGTAGCACGAGTGGGGCAGATGCTTCAAAAGCACGATTCGGTCGAGGGCGTTGATTGCTCTTGAAGCTGTGCAGCGTATTCGCGGTGGGATTGAACTGGGTGATTTCTCTACGTGTGAGGTACCAGGAACTATGAGGCTCGGTCTGAGTGCTCTCAACCATCTTTGGGGTCGATAGTTCGACGCTCAAGCTGCAAGTGCGCAGGAAAAAGAAAAACAATTCTATTATGTCAACTCCATATATAAATCAACCTGTAAACCTTCACCGATGCCTCTTTGACTGGCATCGAGACTCCCTGTCTAGGGTTCAGGGGTCCATGAACAAAAAGACCGTCCCACCTAGAATACAACCCACAAAAAGTAAGGTCAGGAGTCCAGCTCCTGCTCTATCTGACGTTGTTATGGGGGGCAATACGGCAACCATGGGTTTCCTAATGCCAGCATTCGGATCACTTGTGCCATTTCCTCCTGTTACTGTTGAGACTGGTCTGGAAGATGCGCCTAGAAATTTCAGCATAACGGCACTCATAATCTGACTCCCGCTGATTGCATTCTCCATTGAAGTTTGTCCGTCATATCCGCCGTACCAGCGGTTTCCGCAGATGTTTTCGTTGTTTCCCGTGCATGAATTTGCGGCACCCTCGGCGGAAATTTGGAGTTTGGGTAGGATCTTGTCCTTAAGGGCAGGGACGACCATTGCCATATCTGCAAGCCATGACACCGTAAGGCCTTTGAAAAGTGGGCCGTTCGCGTCTTTATAGCATTCACCCGACGCTTCGCATTCCCAGTCGGTGATCACGCCTCCGTGTTCGGGCAGGAAAAATGTAGCAAAGATCGCATCCACTAGGTTGTTTGCGATGTCAAGCCATTTAGTATCATTTGTCTAGCAGGCTGGTCATTAGCCTGTCCCAACCAAGATGTGAAATTTCTTAGGGAAGGGGCGGGGAGATGAAGGGACAGGACTCACATAGGCATACATGTACGCAGCACCTGACGCAAAGACACCATAGTTGTAAGTCCACCGGGTGTTGTCAGGAAGACTACAGCCATTGGGACCTCCAGTCCCCTCTCGGACACTATCTGCTACCGTCCAGAGGGTATCATTGACCAAATTCACAGAGGTAGACCAGTTCCAGACTCTCTCGGCCCACGTCGAATACCCCTTCTTTTGGGTAAACCAAGCGAGACGTGCGGCAAGCATGAAAAATCCACCGTTGGACACCGCGTTCTTCATGGTATAGCCACTTTGCCAGATTTCCTTCTGCCAGCGAATGCCACCTCCACAAACAGTCGTATCCCATCCTTTCCCATCCGAAGCTTTCTGATCGTTGAACACACCCTCGGCAAGGGTGAGCCAGGTGTTACCCGTTGGCCGATTCGGAAACTTGTATTCAGCTGCGGTGATCGCCGCGAGACCCCAGAACATTTGATCGTCATTTCCCTATCGACCGGTCAGAATGGCGAGGAACAGATCTTGAACAGAACACTTACTATACCGATTGCCCACGTAGGCATGAAGTCTCCTGTCGGACTTCCCTGATGTTGCATGCCGATACTGACTTCTTCGTTATATGTGGTGTCGTTCGTCGCATGCCAATGGTTGAGACATGCCAGAAACAAGGCCGCTCCCGTCCACCAAGATCTTGAGATAAAACCCGGGTTATCCGTTCCATTTTCTTTGTACCATGTCATCATGTTGTAGGCCGCTATGCTCCCCGCATCTTTGATCGATTCTACACGACGAAAAGGAACCTGGTCATTAGCAATTCAGCCATAAAGATAGGAGAATAATCCCCGCGATTCAATCTCTTACGCTGATCGTTAACATCCAGGTTAATCGCGTGGACATGACTGAGAAACGGTAACATGCGCAAGGCCGCTATGGCCATATGGCCAGCACCTTTCAACCTCATCCTCAAGATAACCAGCTGCCGAGAGTAGCCAAGGGATTCAAGCCGAGTTCAAAGAAAGGGACTTGGAAATCTGAATAAGCAAAATGTTTCAGCCTGGCCGAGGCGAAGCTTTAAGTCGAATTTTCATTGGAGTACCTCAAGCGGGACCCCTTAAATGGGTCCTACGCCTCTGCGTTTCGAATGATTCGTTAAAAATAGTTTGCGGATACAACTTGGGAAGTCCTCCTATCACGCAGTTGTCTGATCCCCGCCAAGTGTGACCCCACCAACGACTGTGCAGAGTTACCCGGCTGCTCCGGCTCCCCTGACTTGATTTTCATGATTTTCGTGATTTTCGTGATTTTCGTGATTTTCGTGATTTTCGTGATTTTCGTGATCTTCATCGGTCCTGTCCTTTTAGCTCGTAGCAAGTGTGCCCTAAGCAAGCGCCAAGCATGCAGGACTAAGCGCTTCAGAATCACCCTGGCCCACTCCAAGGCCGCGGACGAGGTGTTGATACCATCACATCCCTCTATTTTGAATACCCCTATAAGAATCGGGTCTTTGTTCACGGTCTCGATTCACCCTTATTGCGTGGGGGCACTGACCCTCTCAGCTCAACTGGGTTGGGCCAACATAGGGGACATGGAGAATACAAAAGGTGATCTGGTCAGAGCCCCCCAACTTGCACCCGGCAACCTTTGGCACATTGAATGATTCGGGTTCTGAAAGAGGGAATTAATTGGGACCATGAAATTCAGCAAGTAACTGCACATTCTAAATACATCGTCGCCATGTCATCTACAAGAGTCTTCCATCAAGACCAAAATGCGAGAGCGTCGCCTAGGCGTTGGATGCACAGGAGAAAGATGGGTGTGCACTCCGCGAATTGATCCGAATACTCGTTCCTGTAGCCCAAAGACCCATCCCACACTAATTCGTTAGCCTCAAATCATCAAGAATCCAAGACGATCAAACTTACAATCAGGCAGCACAGGGCAACAAGAAAGACGTTGAGTGCAGTTAGAGCCATCTTCCGCTTACTTGCCAGGTACTGTCCACGGTTCATCTTCAACCAAAAGAGACCCTCCAGACCGAACGAAAACCAGCTGCAGAATGCCGCCGCGATCATATTGAGCAGATCGTTGAACACGGGGATCGCGTTTGCGATCAACCACGCGGTAACCCACATGAGGAAAGTGATCAACACCCAAGTGCCATACGAACGGAAAGACCTTTCGCTCATCATATGGGTGCCGCGGAAGATCCGCACGTAAATGCACTTTGCACCGACGTGGCAAATGACCACTCCGGCAATGACGATCGTACCGATGGAGATGCCAAAGGAGATTTTCGAAATGAGTTCACTGGCGCTCAGCAGGGCGGGGCTGAGGACGTTCGGCCCAGCGTAGCGGTAGATTACCAGGGCCGTGACAAGATACAGGGTTGTGTCCGTTGCTTGGAAGGCGATCAGCGCTTTGGGGTAGTCATTTGGATTTGCCAGCTCCGACTGGAAGCTGAAGAATGACATATGGCCGGAATAAGCAAGGACGATGTTCAGAGTGGCGGAGAAGCCGTTCATCAGAGTTGGGTGGGTGATAGCGTATGCTCGGGGGTCCGGTGCTTCAATGCCAACAGCGATCATGGTGATCATTACGGCAGTGAAGATCGAGAGCGAGGCTAGGAGGTGTGTTAGTGTCAGGTTCAGCGGCAGAAAGGAATTCTGACATACAGATAATTCCTAGATATGACACTTCCTCCAGCCGTCTTGAGAGCGTCAGAACGAAACAGAGGACGGTTCCCACCAGGCAGAAAATAATGGTACAAGCACCATGGTCGGTAAGCGTGTTCATCATGATGGAGAATGTCAAGACATGAGCGCCCATCAAGAAAATAAAACAGATGACCTGGGCAACATTAACGATCTCGCGACCCCACGGACCAAACAAGATCTCTGCAGCGTCTGCCATGTTATGGACTTGGGGGTATCGCAATTTGAATTGGCCGACAACATATCCAGTGTAAGTTGTCAACGCTCCGAGGCCAATGATGATGATACAACCCCTGTCAGGATTAGCACGAGGCCAGAAGAACGTTTGGAGAAGCTCCATCAGACGTACGGGACCAGACCCAAGACTGCCATCGACGACGGGAGGGAGAGAACTCCTAAGGAGACGGACTGGGCAATCATCACTAGTGGCTGTTTAGCGGTCTTCCATGAGTGAACATTGTCGAAATTGGGGTATATGTACAAAATGCACAGTTCCTGGATCCAACCCGGATTAGCATTCTGCATTAACCATCCCATTACCCCCCCTGGAATTGTAGCCTTACCACCACTTCATTGTCCTGTACCGCACCCCACCAACATCTTCTCCAGCGAAGGGATCGTGTGGCTTCTCTAGATCCATGTCTTTCTCCAGATCCTTTTGCATGTTGGTATTATCCATGTTTTTCTCCATGTTGGTCTGGTTAAAGAGTCGGTTGCAAGTTGACGTTGACTCATTGAGTACCGATGGCCACGTTTAGAAAAATCTGTCATGGCCCCACTATGTCTTGGTACAGACATAGAGAACTACGAGACAGACAGAGTGAAGCAATGGTTGAAAGATGTAAATCAAGAAGCTGGGAATTTCTAGCCTCATCTTCGACGTATGACTTTAGAGATACAATTTTAATCAACCGATTGGATTCTTCATACGTGGCGGCGGGAAAGAGAGTCTCTTTTAGAGGCATTGGGTCCTGTGCCTGGAGATTGTCTGGCATCCCAATCAAAGATCTAAAAAAACACCCAAGATTCTTACTTCTTCCCCGCATTAGGTGGAGTGTATCTGGAACGAATAAGAATCTAATCTTTAATTTTACCTCGAAAAGGGTTTGTTGGCGTCTTCGCAGGGGAATGCTACAGCTCCGGTTCCGTTCCGGTTCCGGGCCCACTCTGTGTGTCTGAAGAAAATCTCTTTCGACCGCTAAATCGATTGGGAACAATGATTAAACAGGGAGTAGATCTCAGTGGAAGAATGTTCGTATGCTGCCATTACACAGAGGATGCTTCGATCTTCATCATCTTTCAATGTAGCGAGTGAAGTTTAACCCAAATTCCCGAGGCTAGCCGATCTCCCCGGAAGCGGATAAAGCCTTCCGTGTCCCGCCCGGCTTCCGAATATCGTCAAACAATGGCGTATCTCATACGACTTTTGCTGCGTCACTGTGTGTATTTTGTATTGTCAGCGAAGAACTGCCTAGTTAACTAAGCTCAATGATCATAAGGACGAACAGAACGTCTATTTTATCATTGTAGCGGCATGTACGGAGGAGTATATTAGGCCCTAACATATCCAAAACGACGTGGTCATGTGATACGGCTATGCTTTACTTGGGGGGATTACTAATGTGTGAATCCGGTATCACGTGATGGTAGCCATTTCCGTGCCTGTTATTGGCTCTCCGAGTGAATTGCGGTCACAGGTTCCAGTCGGGGATGGGTGTGTCTTGTGGTCGTCGGCGACCGGCGTCAGAACACAAGGATAAATTGGTCAAGATCCCAATTGAAACGATGGAATATAATAACCAACCTGGATTTCAAATTGTAATTGCGAAGAACATGTGTAGCAACGTAAGAGCTCAGGAACCTTCCAAGCAACGTGATATCCACTTTTAACCTTGTCCACTGTAATCACGTCATGGACCCGTGTTTCTCTACACGTTAATTTAACCGCACACTGCTCAAAAGTTTTACTATAGCGTCAGCTATACACTTTGGCAACGATGCTCGCTACTCACTGGCTACCAGCCGCCCGGCTGAACATCAACCAAGCGCGAAGGTTCTCCCTACTTTCTACCCATGCGTCATTCCCCGCGACATTGTATCGATACCAGCTAGAGCGCAAGGCCACACTATATGATGTGACCCAAGACGAGACCCGTCACAGGAAAGATGCCGTCAATGTATCCGCTGATGGGTTGGTTCACGCATCGATCTCGAAGTCAAGCCCCTGTCTGTAGACTCCTGTCTGGCTCTGATATAATCGAGTCTAACGAATATCTGCAAAAACTAGACTCTAATGGGCCAATCTTCATGCCGAATTCTCGTCTCATGCAGCAAATGCTGCGCTTTGATTTTGAACGGTACCAGGAAGAGATCGGCGACGGCAAATGTCCGATGGACCCCACGGTTATCTGCATTCCACGAGGTGTGATCGTTCCCATGTTTGATTGTCAGTTAAAAATAGACGCTTATGAGCTTAGGTACTCCCATCCCATCCGCGCTGGTACTATGGAGAGAAGGCGTCTCTCGATTCTCCCTGCAACCTTCAAGTCCGATGGAAATCGAAAGTAAGTTCAAGGAAAAGCAACGGGGGAGATTGGGCGGGTGTTGACGATTTACAGAGCTGAATGATGTGCTCAGCGAGTTCTATGAAAAATCCGCTAAAGTGATCGGCGCAGAGGAATGGATCGAGAACCATCCATACCGGGAGAGTGTTGCTGACGAAAACGAGAAAGGATGGATGGTTTAAATGCCCGAGGCCTTGCTCTGTCAAATGTAAATTACCCATGAAGGCGCCACGCCGCTTTTTGCATTGGCCTTTGGGGAGACCCGTACAAGGAAGTACGTGAACATATCATGCGCTCAAGCTTGGGTGCATGTAATTATGTCTCTCTTCATTTGAGGGCCAGTTCTGTGGTTACAGCAGAAATAAATTGTCAGGGGATGAAAGTACGCATTGCGAGCAGGCGAACAGATTCTACCACACACAGCCACCCTGTCAATCCGCCATATACCCGAGCAACAATTGTAGATGCGCACCTAATCCGAAGTCAAAGGGTTGATTATGTGGAAAGCATTTAGCACGATGTAAGAAGAAGTTCCCAAGTTCAGCGATGGCAACTGAGCCGTCATTCTGTTGAATCTACTCCAGATTCGCGGGGAAGGTGCCCTCAATGAACGCCAGTCATTACCCTCCGATGTTAGATCCCTCACCACCGTGCATTGAAATGGATTCCCGCTGAATATGATCAAGGAATTCTGTCTTTGCCTCTGACCACACCAAGAAACCAGTGTCTCCTCTGCAGAGACGCAACAGTCTCTCCGGATTGTAAGTAATCCAGTCCTGACGACTAATGATGCCGGCGGTGGGGGGTGTCAAAGCATGTAGCGAGGCACGACGTTGAGCAAGGAAGCTTCGATAGTTGTTGATATCGGTCTGGGATGACTTTAAAGTTAGCAAATGAACTACACGTGGAAGGTTCCAATGCGAAAGAAACATACATCTTGCTCTTTGCTTGTATCGTCCCAATCAATGCCGCTCAACATATGGTGGCGGCGATGGCTCATTTCATTTGGTGGCCTCACAAACAGCCAGGCGAGATGCCAAATTCCAGTATAAGTCTATGCAGCGAACCCCAAAATCACTAGCCCACTCCAGAATCGCGCAAAAGTCATAAACGTCCCCTAGCATTCCTATAGATGGCTTGTTTTCCTTGTTAGGATTGAAGGGCAAGGGGAAGGAGACTTACCGTCTTACAGGTAATTTTCCGCTCCTTACAACGCCCACGGGAAGAGTCCTTTCCGTCTTCAGTGGTAGCACAGTTGACTTGAAAGGGCTTGTTCTCTTGAGGATCATATTCCGCGATACTAATATGAAGGCAATTAAGATACCAGTTCCGAAAAGGTAATTCAACCAGGTTGTATTTGGATGGACCTTGGATGCTGAATAGAGACATTATAGACGCGCACGTAGGAAATGACAACAGAAACTTTCCACGCGATGCTGAATTTTTTTTTACCAGCCCATGAGAACGACGCTTTTGGGAAGGAGCGAACTCCAGCAACCAGCCCATTGCCCAGGTGCCACATTTGGATCAGATCAGACTTACCTAGATAGGTGGTTCATACGATGTTCAGAAATTCCACCTTAATTTGTAGTTCCCGTAGCTCACTGATCCAATTCCTGATTTACGGTTTTCGGGATTCAAAAATGGGACAAGTCCAAGTGTCCTCGTTCGTTTCGTAGGATTTGGTGGGCAATGCGCCCAAGTTTGGAGCCCCAATCTGAAAGTCATGGTTGATGCATCTACCATCCTCACTGTTTCTCTCGTCGCTACTCACTTTGCCATCTTCGTCCCTAAAGCGCCTAGGGGGTTGTGATTCCTTGCATTTGTGACGAAACTAACTATCTTCATCTGCCCCTTTCTCGATTGTGAAAATCAGAGAAAACTATGCCCTCTCAAGACTTGGGCCCCTCCGCTCAATGAAAAATGGATTGCCAGCCATGGGCCGAAGTTACTGGTGGCAAGGGTGTTCGGGCAAACCTTGGATAGATGGTTAGACGATCGAGCAGGACCCTGCAGCGCCCTAAGAGTTACTCGAATACCACAATGGTTTCTACTAGTTTATTTGAATCTGTACTAATGCGACAGGCTCTACATTGCCTGGCAAATATAGAAAATGACACACAGCAACCCTGAAAGACACCTAAACGAATCTATCTTGGATAGACTTGTATTACTTATGCTATATTCTACGGTGTTATAGAAATACACTTAAGATTTACATATGCCCACTGCTTACCCCTGAGCTTATTGTGAAGGAAGCCAAATCCCACTTTTTGTCTTATTCTATTAATCTATTTACAGCGTGCTGGTGGCGCTCTCTGTATATATCTAGAGCATCATTCATATAGGGGCTTAGAGTTTTTACCTCGCTATGAATAACAGCCATAGAAAAACACTGAAATATTTATTTCAAATTAACTTGGTCAAAATCAACACATCCGAAAATTTTTGTAGCACCAAATTCAGAAATAAAAATTGCAATCACATTTTGATTATGATGTGCAACTTTTTGTTACTACACATCAACTAGCATCATTGGTCTAGTGGTAGAATTCGTCGTTGCCATCGACGAGGCCCGTGTTCGATTCACGGATGATGCAAAATTACTTTTTTTTTGCGTTGCAACTTCAACATGGAAGTAGTCACTCCCTTTTGTTTTCAAGACGTACTTTGTTCTAATCAATTGTCATTCGCTTTTTTTTGGGGTTGAAAAAAAAGGTCTCCAGTCGAAATTGCATGCATCAGTTTCCCCCGGAAGCCCGCTGTCAACCAACAGGAATGCAGTAGCTCTCGGCCGCATTTATGCTGGTATTTCAAATTTCTTCCTTTCATGTGCGTAAAGACACCATCGTCGATTCCTACATTTTCACGATAGTGATCGGAGCACAACAGGTGGATTCGCTTGTGCTGGGATCTTTCCCAGTGGTTGCTCTATCATCTATTTTGCTTAATCCGAGTAGAACATTGGGCATCGTCACACATTCGAGTGCACCGTTCTTTAGACGCAGAAAGAGTGCAAACAGAGCAAACAGATCATCAGCATATCGGCATGTTTCCCCGCTGTGAGCTGATTGCGCAACTGAATAGAAAAAAAAAAATAAAAGAAAAGAAACCACAACCACCCGGTTATTGTCACCTAGAAAGCTGTCTTACTTGCCCTCCAACTTCTAGCGATCTACATCTTTCAATTGAAACATCACCGATAGACCAGAACTCCCGGTTAAACAACAAGATGGGCCACGACATGTCCCCACCACAGGGTGTCACATCTCTGCTGGACACAGATTTGTACAAGCTGACGATGCAATGCGCGGTCCTCAAATACTTCCCGGATGTTTGTGAGTAACCCCAACCGAGGAATGTGGGATCTGGAGCTGATCTGGGTGCAGATGTGACCTACGGCTACACGAATCGGACCCCGCACATGAAATTACAACGTGGGGCATACAAATGGCTTTTGGAGCAGATGGACAGTAAGGATATCGTTTTTTGGTCACAATAGCACAGCTAGTAACCTCTGTGAGTCTAGAGCTGGCTGTAATTCGCGTCACCGCCGAAGAGCGTGAATGGCTCCGCCAAAAGTGTCCTTACCTCAATGAGGAATACCTCGCTTTCCTAGAGACCTTCCACCTCAGACCTTCCGAGCATATCAAGATCAAGTTTGTTCCGGAACATGATACGGGCAGTGATAGTGACGAGGGCAATGTGGAGTACATTGTCGATGGTCTCTGGCTTGATACGATCTTGTATGAAATCCCATTACTGGCATTGACTAGCCAGGCATATTTCATGTTCACCGACAAAGATTGGGATTACGAAAATCAGGAGGAAAAGGCATATCAGAAAGGATGCACTTTACTCCAGAATGGCTGTGTGTTCTCCGAGTTCGGCTCGCGCCGTCGCCGCGACTACCACACCCAGGACCTGGTAATGAAGGGACTCTGCCGTGCGGCAGAGGAGGGAAAGAAGCAGGGCTGGCCGGGTATGATGGCGGGAACCAGCAATGTACACTTTGCTATGAAATACAATAAGGGTGCTGTCGGCACTGTGGCACACGAATGGTACATGACCATTGCAGCTATCACGGATGACTACCAGAAGGCCAATGAGTTGGCATTGAGTTACTGGCTTGGCTGTTTCGGAGAGGGAGTATGTGATTTTCAATCTCCCAGTATTCAGAAACGCCACGGACTAACTCGAGAAACACAGGTTCTTGGAATCGCTCTCACTGACACCTTTGGCACACCGGCTTTCCTGGATGCATTCAGCAAGCCTATTTCAGTACCAAATCAACAGGGTGACATTCAACCGAAAACGAGGACTTACGCTCAGAGCTACGCCGGCGTCCGCCAAGACTCAGGTGACCCAGCGTTCTTCGTCAAGATGGTCCGGGACTTCTATGATAGCCAAGGTATCACCGACTCCAAGACAGTGGTATTCTCAGATTCGCTGGATATTGAGCATTGCCTGGAGTACAAGGCAATTGCCGAAAAGGCAGGCTTTAACCCTACCTTTGGAGTGGGAACATTCTTTACCAGTAAGTTTTGAGGTTGATAATCCTACAGCGCAAAACCCAAACGCTAAGAGATTCCCAGACGATTTCATCAATAAATCAACCGGACAGAAATCTAAGCCCCTCAACATTGTTATCAAGATCGCCACCGCGAACGGCAGTCCCGCGGTCAAGCTTAGTGACAATTTGGGCAAAAATATGGGCGATTCAGCCAAGGTCCAGGAAGTCAAGAAGAAGTTGGGCTATGTCGAGCACGAGTGGGAAGAGGGTGACGAGAGTCACCGCTGGACGAAGCAGGCATAGACTGCTTTTCCTTGCCATAAAAGTTCCCACCGAATCCTAGAATAATTGCTAAACAGTTGCTGAACACGAGCCATGATCATTTGCATTAGAGAGGCTGTTTTCGATTTTTGCTAGAAATAACCTGCCAATTCGACAGTGGACATGAATACATGATATCCTTGGAGACGTCTCAACTCCATTCTTCGGCGACGAGTCTCTCCAGTGAAGTACAGCTGAGTCATGCGTACTCAACGCTTACAACACCTCCTCATCCTCATCCTCATCCTCATCCTCATCCTCATCCTCATCCTCATCCTCATCCTCATCCTCATCCTCATCCTCGTACTCTCCGTCCTCTTCCCCGTCGTCTTGAGACTCTTCGTCCTCTTCGTAGTCTCCGTCCTCCTCCCCGTCGTCTTGAGATTCTTCGCCCTCTTCGACGTGCTCCTCTTCAACATGATCTTCCTCTTCAACGCGCTCTTCTTCGACGCGCTCCTCATCTTCGAACACCTCACCTATCTGCCTCAACGCCTCATCAACAGCCTTCGTAGCAGCCTGAACCTCAGAAAGATCCGCCGAAATCTCAGCAGCACAGGCATATTCCCCTCGCCAGCACCTCTCCACGATATGACTAGCCACATAATCATTATTCGGAAACTCCTCATTGACAAAACGGGCATTGATGATCTTCTCATCATCAAAGCTATCCAACTCGGGAAAAACCTCATGACCAGCAATAAGATGATAGATGGCTGATCCGACGGCAAAGAGATCAGTCCGAAAGCTCGCAGAATAGAGATTCTCCCGTGGCATGTACGACTTGGCGCACTCGCGCGTCAATCCATCGAGCATGGTCATACCAGTCTCGCGCGAAATGACCAGACCCTGGAAGTCCGAGAGGACAATGTCGAAGTTCTCGTCGAGGAGGATGTTGTGCAGACAGATATCGCAGTGGATGACGCGCTTGGAGTGCACGAATGACAGGGTTTCGGTGATCTGCTTGCACCATTCCAGGCGACGTTCGAGCGTCTCGTACGGGTGGTTCTTGATGTAGTCGCGGAGCGTGCCGTTGGGATAGTACTTCAGGATGAGACCGTCTTCGGCCAGGCCCTTGGATTCGATGATCCGGGGGTGCGGGCCTATGATTTGCAGGATGCGGTTCTCCACTTTGATGCTCATTAGATAGCCAGGATCATTGAAGTCGGAGGCGTATTTCAGGACCATGCTGTCGTTGAGTTTGCCGACATGGCAGGAGCCGCGCGAGATCACTTCTTCTACACCCGGTGGGATGCGTTCATTTGGATCCGAGTAGCTACGTCTGCGGACTTGGCGGATAAGATGGCCTGTCATGCTGCGCTGTGGACGTGTTAGCTGGTCTTTGTTTGCGATTACGATGCATGCATGCATGTAGGTACTCACGTTCTGGTGAGGGATATTCATCGTGCATAGATTGCGTGTCGCATGAAACAATAACGATGGGTTAGTGCATGGACTATGTGGATGGGAAGAAGAGGATGAATTGGAATCGAGAGAAGAGGTAGGCAGGATCCTCCAAGCGCATCAAAAGACTAGCAAACGCTGTTAATGTTGAGCTCATACACAGAACGACCAAGCTGATCTACAGAGTTCCAGAGCGGGACCACAACATTCTATCTAAACGCGAGTGACTGGGGACTTTGACCATGTAGTTGTTCTTCTTGGGAAATATCCAACGGATTTGATAAAAGTGATGTGTTTGAGAGCTTCTGGGGTCTAGAAGAAAGAGGCTATCTAGAGGCTATCTAGTTCTGTGTCCAAAAACTAGTGGAGAATAGTAGATTCTGTAGAGACACTTGATTATCACAAGACGTTGCATTCGAATTTTGAATTTCGAGATAAAGGTCCGGTCTCAGTCACGACCCTCTATCCTCTTCGACTGAGGAATAGTGCCATTGACTTAGTCACGCGCCTTCTTAGCAGAACAAGAGAGAGAGACTGAGGAAGTTTCTACCAAATAGGTGGCTAAAATGCTCGCTGCGAGGGACATAGTGCTTCACGGTGACGAGCAAACTCGGAAAATGATTTTCTGCCCACAGCCAGAGGATCTTGATCATGAGAAGGTATTAACCTCAAAACAAGATACTGGTCTACATGTTAAGAAGGCGAGGAACCTACCTGAGCAACGTGCGTGCCGGGAAGAGAGTGGGTACGACGATGAGTCTTCACAAAGTTGTCAAAGCTCACGACAAGGTGTCCAACACTGTCCGCAACTTCCATGACTAGGTCAAAGGGCAATAGGGATTTTTCTCGACTCCCTCAGGAACCTTGGAAGAAGGCGAAGTCAGCACTAATCGTTACCACAAAATAGACAGGAACAATGATGAAAACATACAATTTCGCAGGATTTGTGCAGCTAGCTGCAGTACTTGCAGTTCATGCCGTTATGAGTCTGGGCATAGCACTGCACGACAGAGGGCTGAATCGTATTGAAACAATCAGATGGACTAGGATTCTGGCGAGGTCCTACAACACGATAGAAATATCGGGCTGTACACAGCACAGTCTGTGGTGACAAGCAGAGAGGCTGGTAGCTGATCCAAATCCATGATTGAAGCAGCTGATATCTGCGCAAAATGACGTTTTTCCAGGATCATTCGTCCGTTTTCGATGAGATCCACATTCATCAGCCTCAAACAGGTGGTAACTGTAGAACTAGCGAGTTAGTATCCGGATAACCTACTATAGAATCAAAAGTGAGCTCACTGTTTGTTGCGTCATCTTCACAAGTATGTATGGTCAGCAAGCAGAAGGCTGGCCCGTTTGAATGAAGTTCTCGAGAGAGCTCCGTGCATGAGTTTCCTCAATGAGAGAAGACTCGAGTAGTCAGATTGAAAATGAATTGTGGATATGAGCAGGGAAAAAAAACGCGAATCAGATGTGATGTTGTTTCATCGTTTCTATCACTTGCATTCACGTACTAGTCTGTGTCCGCCATAGTGTTCCTTCTCAACAGCACACAATGGGTATGAGAAGTTTCCCACCCGTTATCTGATAGTGGAGTGATGATCTACATAACAAAAGGGGAGCGAGACAGACATCGATTTGAGCGACCTTTCCATCTGTTTGCGTTGTATGCATTTCACCTGGCTGCTTCCACCTTTTCCTGTCATTTCGATCATGAAAAGACGTTGTTGGATGTCTGGTTTTGGGTCGAGGAAACCAGAAGTATCGCGATGCTAGCGCTCAGACAACCTTCCAGGTCTGACTTGGACTGGCCTGTTTTGACGATCGAGGTCGTTGGGTAGGTAGGTAGGTAGGTAGGTAGGTAGATATATTTAACGTCCGGCAGGGAGCAAGCGAAAGCTTGCTCCTGCGACCTCCCATGGGGTATTGGGACGTGCAGTGCTATGGTTTCTATAATACAAAGATCTTTCTCCACAGATTGCAGTTCATGCATTCGTAAATGCGAGGGCTGAGTAGCCAGTTGATGACAGCTGTCTCCGACATGTGAGCCGGCCATCATGGGGGTGAGGGTCCCGGGGGGTCCCGGGGGGTCCAGGTGTGTGGTGATTGGCGGGTGCCAAAAGACTTTGTTGAGGAAACAAATGAAGGAGTTACCTCGTGCAGACCCGCGAGTAGAAGCTTGTGAGCTCCAGTAGTTCAACAAACTGCTTGGGGTCCAGGCTGCGAAGGTAGGCGACTGCCTCTGTCCTGTCGGTTGGAGGTGTCGGGGGGCGTTTTGGCCAGTGTCGGAAAGACCTCTGGGTTTTGTGGCAGAGAGCGAGGTGCTCTGGTGACTTTAGGCGGCCGCATGAGCAGTCGAGTTTGGCGTCTTCGTGGTTGAACTTGCGGTGGTACCAGTCGAAGTCGCCATGCGACGAGCGGAGGGCAAGCCAGCGGTGGAGCGCTGGTCGTCGGAGTTCGAGTTCCGGCAGTGAATCAATCTCGTAGGTGTCTGACCAGCGTCGGTACCACTGGGAGAGTTTTTGAGAGACCGTGTCCCACCAGCGCAAGCGAGCCTCGTTCCGAAGTTCCCGGAAGATGGATCGGATCCCGCTAATCGTGGGTTCGGCTTCCATCCCTATAGCACTACCGCGTAGCGCGCCTTCACCGGCTAAGGTGTCAGCAGCTTCGTTCCCTTCGATCCCAGTGTGCCCAGGGGCCCATCGGAGACTGATATTGTGCTGTTCCATAGCCCGGTGGCAGGCTAAAAATGCCCATTGCGAGGAGTTCGAGGCATTCCCCCTAATACACCAGATAACGGATGTGCTATCAATACAGAGCCAGATTTTCGACCTAGGCGGAGCTACCGCGATTGCCCGTTCGAGCCCTCGCCAGGCTCCGATTGCTTCGGCGTCGAAAACATGAGAGCGTGAGTTGATAGCGCCAGCGCCAGTGTCGATTTGGGTGCCGTTTGCCATAAGTACGAAGCCATAGCCTACGTACTTGATGCCCTCCTGCCACTGCTCGGAGCCATCTGAGAAGACGCAGATATCTGTGGGTGGGAGTGATTCCTGCCAGACTTGGAAAGCTTTAGACGCGGTCGCCTTATCTATACCCCCTGTAGGATCTATTCTGCAGCCCGGTGAGTAGTGCGGGGGGGAGAGGGTCGGTCTTGGGACTTCCGGGAGGATGCTCCCAAGTCTCTGGATAATTGTCTTTGCCGGTTGGCGGGTGCCGGTGCCGCGGCCTCGGGTGATCATCGGGGGTCGAATGCGACGGACAAGGGTGTGACCTTTGTGGATGGTGTTAAGCCTTAGAGCGAACCGTAGTTTCGCCTCTTCAAGTGTGGCGTATCCAGACGGGATTCCCGCGTCCCTAAAGAGCGAGGGAGTTGGTGTGGTGCGCCATACAGGGAGGACGCCGCGGATGGCGAGTGCCAGGGTCGACTCGATGACATTGATATGCCAGCCAACACGGGCGCTGACGGTGCCCTTGCTAGCCTGTTTTGCGGGCCTATTCCGGCCGCCATACCAGGCCTCAGTTCCGAACGTTAGGGAGGGTATAACACAGGTGATGACTGCTTTGCGAAGTGAGCTCGCGGGCGGGCCGCAGGTCGTGCGGGCCAGATTGCGGATATGTTGTGCGACAGCGCGTGCCTTGCCCGCCCGGGCGAGAATGTGGCTTCTCCATGTGAGCTTTCTATCGAAAAAGACTCCCAGCCAGCGGAGAGTGGGTGTGTATCCTGGTTTCTTGGCCTGAACGGGGTCGATGGTGAGCCGGTCGTTGACTACAATTGAAGGGGACTCATCCCCTCGATGTCTAGTGATATGGATCATCTCTAGTTTCTCGGGGGCGAAGGCCACTTTATTATATTCTCCCCAGGCAAGAATGCTCTGAACGTCCTTAGCGAGGAGTCTGACATTCTGGGTGAGATCGTGGGAGGCTCGGTATAGAGCTAGGTCGTCGGCATACCCGAAACGGAGCGTTTGGTCCATATTGAGGAGTTCGGCTAGGTAGAGCATATATAGTACTGGTGATAATGGGGAGCCTTGGGGGGTTCCGCAGACCACATCGTACTCAGGGGTGGTTGAGCCTTCCAGCCGGACGCGGGCTTTGCGTCCGGTGAGAAAGCTGTCCACAAGAAGTAGCAGTTCTCGTGGCCAGCCCTGCTCGCCCATGCGCTTGAGAAGTCGTCTCCGGAGGAGGGCATCGAATGCACCCTGGACGTCCATCGTGACTAGGGTGACTTGCTTGTTCTGTGAGAGTGCCATTTCGGCATCGTGGGTGAAGGAGGCGACTAGGTCTGTGGCGGAAAGTTTGGGTAGAGCCCCCGCATGCTGGGGGCTGAGGACGCCGTGGGTGAGGGCAGTCCAGGCAATTCTTTTCGCGATGATTCGTTCTAGTCCCTTAGAGAGACAGGATAGGAGGGCGATCGGTCTCCAGGAGCGCACGGAGGACTTATCCTTCTTGCCGACCTTGGGTATCATAGCCACCTCCGCGACCTTCCAGGCCAGGGGGATGTGGCAGAGGGCGAGGCATCGGTTAAACAGAGAGAGGACTATGTCTTTGAGGTGTTCCCAGCAGGCTTTGAGTAGGCGCACAGTTATCCTATCTGAGCCAGGCGACGTGCTGGAGACGCCAATTGTGTTAGCCTCAACTTCTTCCATTGTGACAGATTGTAGCCATGGAAGGCTGGAGGTTGTGGTGATAGGGATAGGGTCCGTTGGTAGGTCGTCGTCTGGGCTAAAACGGCCAAGGACTGCGCGGCGTAGGGCCTCCGCCTTTTCCATGGTGTCCTCCACAGGGAGGCCATCGACGAGAAGGGGAGGGGCCTTAAGGTCGGTGCCCAATTTATGCCAGCTGATGATATTGTATAGGTCAGAGTCCGTTTTGATATTGTCAATGCGGTCCCTCCAGTAGGCCCTTTTCGAGGAGCGTACACAGGAGAGAAAAGCTCTTTTAGCGGTGTCAGCCTTATCTGGATCCGTGTGTCTTACGCCTAGCCACTGTTGGCGCTTGGCTTGGCATTCGGAGGTCCACCACGGGGTGGTGAAGGTATGAGTGCGGTTCAGGGACCCGGCTGTCTTTATAGCGTCCTGGAAAAGTGCTGTGAGAGTCGCCGCGAACTGGTCTAGTTGATCATGGGTCTCGATGCTGCTTGGGTCCGGTAGGGAGCGGATCCCAGTCCCGATGAGGGAAGACAGTTTTGGTAGCTTAGACTCGGGAACTCTATAGTTGTATTGTTCGAGGGGGACCCTGCCGCGACCCGGGATGCGAGTGACGAGGGACTCATGGTCAGACCCGGTGGCAAGGTCTTCCCTGACGACTGTCGAGGCGTAGGGTATGTTGGAGAAAGTGAGATCGAGGACGTGTCCCGCCTGGTGAGTGGGCACTCCTGGTTCTCCGATGAAATCAAGGCCGCTGTCGCTTGACCACTGTGCAATTTCGCCTCCGCGGTTAGCGTTAGCGACGCCGGGTTCGAAGGCTTCGTTCCTAGCGTTGAAATCCCCTCCGATTAGGGAGTTCTGTGGGGGGGCGAGGTTGGTTACATAGTCAATGACTTTGTCTGTGGTCGGTTGGCGGTAGATATTGAGTATGAGAAAGCCATTGACATTGACCCAGAGGAGGTCTCGGTCTTGGCTAGACCGGTGTTGTTGGGCATTGAGGCCGGAGTTTTTCCTCACGTAGGTAAGAACTCGTGGTCTCTCCGATTCGAAGGAGGTAGGGTCAGAGCTATCCCATTCGTCGGTCGGGGCGTAGCAATCGTATGCCGGGTGTCCCGTTTTCTTTGTTGGAGCAGAGACGTAGGGCTCCTGGATGCAGACCACATCGCATGCGGATTCGTAAGCAAGTTGGAGGGCGGTTGTGTGACACGCCGTCTGTCTTCGGACGTTGGCCCAGAAGACTAGGACCTCCCGTGGGACCGAGGGTCGTACGCGCCGCGCGCGTCTGAGTCTATTAGGGTGTCCTATCATTCAGACGAGGCGGGGCTGCTGTTGTCGACGTCCATCTCTTGTGTCGGGATAGAGACTTGGGAGCTAGGTGGGGACTCGTTGTTTCCCCTAAGCGACGTCCACGCGAAGTTGCCTTTAAAGGCTGCTTTCCTGGACGGCCTAGTGACAGTTTGGAAACCGTCCTCCCCGACCCGGGGGACTTTCCTCTTGCTGGTGTGTGCCGTAGGGGAGGTGTCGTCGTTTTGTGGTGGAGTAGGTGTAGAGTGGGCATCTCTATACCATCTGTCGCCGTATCGTCGGAATTTATCAACCTCAGCTCGGGAGGGGAAGCTAAGTGTTCCCTTCGCAGTGCGAGAAGGGCGGACTGGGCAGTCAGTGTGCCCTGAAGGTCGTGGGCCGTGACAGTTGGCGCATCTAACCGGGTTAGTGCAATTAGCCCCGGAGGGGCCGTTATGCTCGTTCGTTGGGGCTGCGCAGTTCGAGCAGCGGGGGGTACGATTGCACCGGGCTGCGTGACAGTAGTAGTCTTCCGCACGACCCAGTAAAACCCAGACCCAACCCAGACCCAACCCAGTCTGGGTTGGGTTTTGGGTCGAACCCTTCGACCCAGTAATGGGTCTGGGTCGGAGGGTTCGACCCAGTACTGGGTCTGGGGCCCCAAACTGGGTTACAAACTAAACAAACATGCTAAGGATTCTAAATGTATAACTTATGCATTTATTCGCGGTAATTTTGAGTATTTGCTTTACTTGATTATATCTAATTTTATTTGTAAAAAGGGTAAAAGAGATGCGTATAATTGAGGATTCTTTGTCAAGCAAGCTAATGGTATTCAAATAAATCATCTTCCCTGCTTTTACGTTTTCTCCCTGATGCTCGTGTCTGTGTACAGGTTGGTGGTAATGATGGCGAGCAAGGACGACCATATTCACTTGTAGGTAAGGGCCTCTCCTCCGGTATATCCTCTGGTCTATCCTCAATTACAACCTCAATTGCATCCCCTGGTTTATCTTCCAGTTCATCCTCCTGCTCCTCTGTATCACTAATTGGATCAACCTCAATCTCACTGAGCTTCTCTTCCCTCTCCTCTTTTGCCGCCTCAAGCTCATCCTGGGAGAAAAATTTCTCAAGAAGTGTTGCTTCCTGCTCCTCCATATCAAATTTCGTTGTACAAAGAAACATCATTAATGCCTCGACAGTCTCACTCTTCATTCTACCACGACGATAGTGACAAATATCTCGAGCGGTATTAAAGAGGCGTTCAACTCCTGCGCCAGTTGCTGGAAATGAGAGTGTATCTCGTGCAAGGGCAGCAATGGCCGGAAAGCGAGCCTGGTGCTCTTTCCAGAAAGTAAGCGGCCTAACAGAAACAGTATCTATATATATATATTAGTATTATTATCACACATACTCTTTGTATTTACTTACCGCTGTCAAGATATTGACTGATTTCATCAGTAATGGCTCGTGGTTGTATATCCCTTCCATCAAGCATCTCCTCTAGCCTTGAGCTTGGATGGGCTATCGTTAGAGAGCTTTGTAGATCACGACTGCTTATTCTAACTTGTGCTTGATATGGAACAAGGGCTTGTTCAAAAGCAAGTCGATAGGTATCTCGCCATTTCTGATCCCAATCACTGGAGAGGAAGAATTTGAATTTGTTCACCGGTGCAAGCATTGTACTGATTGCATAGATATTCCCTCGAAGATCATCAGCTTGGGAGTAATACTCATCAAGCTTAGACCGACCAGCTTCAAGGGCCTCTAGCATCTGTTTTTTCCATGGGACACGCTTTCGGCGTAGCTGTGCCTGTGATCGCTCAAGATGATCAAACAGTTTGTTGTAGATCTTAAACACATAGTGGGCAGTGACATCTCGAGTCTTTGATAGCTGTGTTGTATAATCAAAGAAGGGCTCGGTGATACAAAGAAGATAGTCGATCTGACGCCACTCTTGCTCGCTGAGTAGCATCTCCTCACAATCATACTCTGTACAGAATAAAGAGAAGATAGCACGTAGCCTCTTTGCCCGGCGAAGCATGAGGAACGTAGAATTCCATCGTGTCTTTACATCTTGGATTGGAACGATCTTGATATTAGTTGTCTGAAGATTGTAAAAGGTCTCTCTGCGCTGGGGACTTGCATTGACGTAAATCGCAAGATAACGGACTTTGTTCAGTGTGGAGGAGATCTGACTTTGCTTCGCATTTTCTTGGGCTAGCCTTGACTGCTTCTCTGTCCACCTTGTCTCGGCTGATTCATTTAATGGAACTGCCTTGATCCGAGCAAGAAGCTGATTGAGGCTGAGCTGGATAACGTGGGCAAGACATGGTATTCGGGTGATAATAGTATCATCTGACAAAGCCTGTTGGAGAGCAGTAGCTAATGTCTTGTTGTTTGATGCATTATCTGTTGTCAACCCGAATACTTTATCTTCAATGTTGTGCTCCACTAGGGTTTCTATAAGAACACTACGCAGGTAAGAGCCGGTATGTGTACCATGAAGCGGCTTAAACCCAAGTAGTACCTCACGATATACCCAATCACTGTCAATGAAATAGCCAGTAATAGCCATAAATGCCTGCGAGAATGGAGATGTCCAGCAGTCAAGCGCAATGGATATCTTTGAGCCAGAAGGCAGCGTACGAAGGATACGCTGCTGCCGGTCTTTGACTAGACTGCCCAATCGGCGACGGATGGTATCGGCAGATGGGATCACTGGAGGGGATGGGGCGGAACGAGCTTTATTGATGATGCGTTTGAATGATGGATGCTCGATCAGATGGAATGGGAGCCGGTTGAGAGTAAGAAATTGGAGGAGATCCTCCTCCCAATCTTCTTGTAAGAAGGGTATGCTTGCTGAAACTTCTCCCTAGAATAATAATAAATTAGTATAGTTACTTGATTTTATGATAGAAAATATACCTCTCGTTGTAGGAAGTTTGTAATCTCCGCTTTCTTCCCCTTTTCCGACCGTAAACAACCAGCCGTTTTCCGATGTTTCTGGATGGTTGATGTGCCATGATACTGCGCTTTGCCTGTGCTGTTCGGGCTTAGTGTATAAGGATGCTCTAGGATCTTCCCACAGCGCTTGCACATAACCTTTGGTGCGCCATCAATACCCTGAGCTACCTGATGGTAGCTATTCCAGATCTCTGTATGGCGGTTCGAATCCCATTTAAGCTTGCTTTTCCTCCCGTAGTCAGTCTCTAACCACCAGTCCACAAAATCGTTATGTGACATTGTATCGTATAGAATAAACCCTTTCCTACGGTCGGGTCCAACGCGTTTCAATAAAGGGGGGATTGGGAGGGGATCATCTGGTCTTCGGAAGTTTGAGTCGATTGTGTGTTGACTTGCGGATGGTGTGACTTGTCCAGTTGAAATATATGAGAGATCGTCAAGATCACCACCATAGAGCGACGATGCAAAGTCGGAAAGTTGGCTTTGAGACATAACATGAGAATGACATATAATATATACAAATGGATGTAAGGGGAGAAATTCTTTAACGTACAAAGGTAGAAATGCACTAAAGTTGTAGAAGTGTCTAGGAATATTGATATATCAAATATAGTAAATCATCCTACTCTTGTTGATTGGTCTATTATACTAAAATTATATGGGTCTAAAGAAATACCCCTGAGATAACCCAGTCAAGACCCAGTCAAGACCCAGTCATAACCCATTTAACCCAGTAAGAACCCAGTAAGAACCCATTTAACCCAGTAAGAACCCAGTAAACCCAGTAAAACCCCAGTCAAACCCCAATTCCCACCCCAGTTCCATTAATCCTTCTCAAAATATTTCTTCCTACCCTCCCTTCAAGTCGCATATACCAAGTAGATTAAGAGGTAGTAAGTAGTTTTGAATATAAAAGTTTACTAGATATCTATCCATAGTTATATAAGCTCTAGAATTAAACAGAAGAAGAGAAATAAATGAATTCAAAAATTATTTTACTCTGTAGATGAAAATATATATTATGTTGATGTGTGTTGAATATATATATCTGCAACTTGGGGTATACTTTGTATTTTAAATGGAATGCAATCCTACGCCTGAGAAAACCAGCAGCCAACACATACCACCTTTCCTTATGAAATAAAGCATTTGAAGAAGTAATTAATCTTGAACCAGATATATTACTTTGGAGAACGAGGTTATTTCTTAAAATTTCCTTTGCCTTGTTGGTAGAGAGTGTAGCATTTCGATGTAGAAACCATAACAGGGGAAAATGACAGTATGTTATTTAAATATTTATGCCATACTTTATGCAGAAACTGGGTCGAACTGGGGCTATACTGGGTTTTCTGGGGCCCCAGTCACTGGGTCTGGGTTGGGTCTGGGTTATGAGGTTTCGACCCAGACCCAGACTGGGTTGGGTTCTGGGTCGAGACCTTCGACCCAAACTGGGTCGTGCGGAAGTCTAGACAGTAGCTTTGGCAGCCAGGATTATGGTGTTGGATCTGCGGCTTCTTTAGAATGGCCCTGGCGACGCTGCTGCAGCTGAAGAGCGTGAATGGGGCAACTGGGCTGAGGAAAGAGATCACCCAGGTGATGTTGTGGTTGGTGGGGCTGGCTCCATGCCTCGAGGCACGGCAGCTGACTGGCTTAAGCTTCGTCTGCGCGAAGACCTCATCTTCAATCACAGAGCCGGTCTGGATAAGGGTGCCGTCCCAGGCTTGTATCGAGGGGGGTACTCCGGGGACCGCATAGTTGTACCATTTCTGGGGGACTTTAACGCTGTGGGCGTTTAGTGCGTCCTTGATGGCATTGAGCCCCTGTTCAGTGATGAGGCTAGGGCGGGCTAGGGGGCCGGGCGTGATCGCCCACCCTGTGGCAGTGCGGGTGATCTTAGGAATGTCGGTGTGAGGTGCGACTCCTTTGAGGGCACTCTCGAGTTGTTTTCGTATCGCATATGGTTCCTTGCGAGCAAGGCGGTCTTCCTGCTTTAGGACTACCAGGATGCGAGGGTCGTCTCTTTGTTGGGAGGTGAGGGTTGACCCACTCCGGGCCGACGTCGGGGCGGCCTTACTGGATATGGCTACCCGGTGGGTACCCTTTGCCTGAGATTCGATGTCAGGGTTTTTCGGGGTCTGGGCGATCCCCGCCCAGGTTGTGGGTTTTTTGGAGGTTGTCTCCGGGTCGCTTCGGGCCCTGATCGAGGCGAAGTCGTTGCCATCGGTGCTCGCAAAGTAGGTTGTAGAAATGAAATTCACCACCTGGGAGCTAATCTGGTGTGCGATGGGTCGCTTGTCGTCTTTGCAAGAGGCGACGAAGGTGTCAACCGTCTTGGCGAAGGTCTCAAAGACCTCCCTCAGGAGTTTGGCCTCTCGGGCCTTTGCGTCCAGCCGCTCGGTGATGGCAGCAGAGGCGGACACGGTTGTGGTTATGGCGCTGGCACCTTTTGGGAGAGGACCGGGGGGCAGCTGGCCCTTTGGTGCTTTCATCCGTTTTCCAGCGCGCGTGTTGAGGTTGGTAGGGGAGGGGGGGTCGGGGGGCCGAGTGTATTCGGCATTTCGCGCGTCCATGGGACAGTCGGGGGTGGATGGACCAGCCATGATGGGAGGGTCACCGGAAGGGTTGAGCGATTAGAATAGAGACAGTCTGGAAGTCTGGGAGCCTTTTCTCAAAGGTGCCCCTATTTCGCAGATGGTTGTAAAGGTGAGGTCGTTGGGAAAGCATTGAGCAGAGAGCTACCAAAAGATGAAGAGCTTGATTTCTCTCAGATTCTAGAGCTGCTTTAGGGTGGCACCACGCGCGGGGCTGCAAGACGTGTTGACTCCATTCCATGGACTGGCTCAAATTCATATCGGTTGCAGTGGTAATATGGGCGATTGCCCAGAAGGTTGTCTACCACTTATTGTAGCATGATGGGGTTCAGGAGGTCAGTGAAGTCCGTAGTAGGCTACTTGCCAGGTCTTTTTCAACTGCACTCGGGGCACGCAAGCAGGCCAGAAGACTGGCGAGGCGGTGTTCGCACAAATACTCCGAGGCGGGGACACGGAATGGGCGACGATGGCGAAGCATGGCAGGACCTGAGAAGGCACGGGTAACACACAAAGAGACAGACTTCACTGACTCCAAAGCAAGGCAAGTGCAGCGATGGGTCCGAGAGGGCCGCGCGGAGCTATATTGTAGTTGCCTAGGGACAAGCTAGTACCATACGGATTTTAGGCAAACCGGATAAAGTATCCAACTTTCGAACGGCTAGTTGGGATAACCTGGATGTCAGAGCCATTATCAGAAGCAATTTAATGAGTGAGGTTCCGCTGTCTGTAGCGGTGCGTGGGTCTGGGATGTGTAGAGGAGATAGTAATCGTGGGAATTGGTTAGTGTGGTGTTTGCAGTAGAACAAGATGGTCTGGGATGGTCTGGAGAGAGGATCACACGAATACTGGCTTTGACGAACGCCTTCAACAGGGTCTCTATGCAGGGTTGATATCAAGGGAAAAGCCAGCACTCAGTCAGGATTGTTCCGAAACAAGCCGTGAAGGTCGAAATTTTAGTTGGGAGCCATTGTATGGAGCTCGACAAGGAGAGTAACCGTTGTGAAGTCATTAGAATTCTGATAGGCCCGGCACTTCGGACACTCCCTCGTAATTCATTGTTGTATGCAAAAAAGGCTCTAAATCGCCAACCCCTGAGCGAAGAATGGCCATGATGGACCGCTTCGCGTTGGGAAAATGGGAAAATAACGCGAAATAGACGCAGTCATACACAGTGTCTCAGGATTACTGGGTCTGGTGATGATTTTCGCGGAACGAAATTACCTGGCACACCGTTTCCGAAGATTTCCCTTGCACCAAAAAATCGTGGCTCTTGGAGAATAATTCAGTTGGGCTTCTGAATCAGAGAATAAGAGACGGTGGCTCTCCCATCCAAGTTGCAATCGATGCAGTTTTACTGCTCCCTTATCCTACATAGGCCTGCACGCAGACACACGGCAGGTAGAAAAGACTCCCTTGTAGGCGGAAATCGTAGTCCTCATCCTAAAAGGCCGTTTGTACAATTCTTTGGTCAAATACAGCTCACATGCTGGCTTTCGTTGGATGCGGGACGGAATTTCGTTTTCAAATTGGCTGGACTGCTCTAGGGGGTTTTTTCCACGTCCACAGAAGTGGAGGCCACAAATGGGCCTGCGTCCAAACGACATAGCTGCTTCGCTCTTTTGAGGCGACGTCCTCTTCGAGTCAGAGATTGCTCAAGACGGGTGTGTGATGGCGACCACTAAGCGGAATCACCGTATGGAGGGCGCATATCGGTGAGAACTCGCGTGCAAAAGCCGGCAAAGTAGAAGCATAGCAGGCAAGCACAACGACAGACTCCATACGGGTCCAATAATCTAGAGGAGCAACTGCCCGGAAGCCAAGAATAGCTATCCAAGGAAGAAACGAGGCCTAGATCGAGGCAATGTCGAGAAAGAGAACGAGGAGTAGCTCTGTGCTTCTTGTAAACGATGGGTACGGTCACGGCAGCTGATTTGACAACGTCCCAGGCAATGCGTATATCAACAGCCAGGGTGCAGAAAATTAAGGTAACATCCCGAGCTATCCTCAATTCCTGTCAAACTGCATGGGCTTACTAAATTCGACCCCAGTTACCCGCTGGTTGCTGTGAACAAAGATGCCGTGGAAACTGGCCCAGGAGCGCCTTGAAAGCTCAGGTGAGTGAGAACACAAGGACATGGGCTGGATTGACCGCAAGTAAGAACCCCAAAATAGCCCCGAAGATTTCAAGGCTACAGAGGAGAAACCTTTGAAAGCGTCTTCAGCCTTAGAACGACCAGTGATTTGGTATTTTTTGGCCAGGAGCTTTCTCTTTTTGTTATAGCTCACCTTGTGTGCTGAAGACAGCATGGCTGCTAATTTCACCGCCACGTCCACACTCGTGCTAACTGCCTTGTTAATTGATGTGGGGATTTGTTAATTTTCTTGGGTTTGAGGGCCCGGTGTAGTTTCCGATAGAGATGAGATGCCGTCGATGGGGTTTACGTCTTTCCCGCTGACGTTGTGTTCCATAACATTTGGAAATCGGAAGACACATAGGTGCCGGGTACTTCGACATTGGCCAAAGACCGAGGTGCCAGAGAATATATGAAAAGAGATGCGTACACGTGGCAACGGGTGTTCAAGACCAGCAAGTTGACTTGTGGTTGTATTCAAATAGGTCTAGGGAACACGATGGGTGTTTCGTCAAGCACAGCGTGCATGGGATGCCGAGGTGTTGGTGGATTTTACTAGGTCTACAAAAGTGTACAGCAAGAAACAATTCGGTGCAGGGGTATGCTTTACTTACATGGCTTGTGGTACTCTTCATCGAAATGGATACAGTTGGATGAAGAGTTGACTCTAGGCTAGGTCTTGCTAGCCGTAGGTAGAGACCAAGAGGAGTCCAGAGAAGGAGGCGGTATTTGTTGTAGGGCTCTCAACATAAGTGCGCACCTTCCCTCCAGGGCTGCATCCAAAGGTGAAAAGAGCGAGTGGAGTTCCTCCTGTGCGGGCTAGTAAGATGATTACCAGAAGCCAATGTACCTTGATGGAAGAATCCCCTATAATAGATTAAGATGGGTAAAGAATGACGGACTTGAGATGGAGGATGATGGTTAGGGGATGATGGTGTGGAGGGAAGGGGGAGATAATCACATGAATCATGGTGGCCATGGGAATTGGATGTGTACAGATCTTTACGCTGCTGGTTAAAAGCCAGGCATCTGATTCACAAAAATGATAGCGTATTCACACTTCAAACTTGCTTTACTTGATTTCGGCCTTGCAGACCATTGCGCAGCCTAGTGTATCTAGACAAAGGTAGACCCATTCGTGTTTCATTCCATTTACTTCCATTTAAACCCAGCCAATAAACCTCTCTGTCTCTTGAATTGTCTCGTTAGTTTGTTTTTAAATATATCAAAAAACTAGAGCATGAATCGAGGCACGGCAATCATGTTTCAATTTGGTACATCTACTAGAACATGTCATCATCAGACTGGAACCCCAAGTCTCGATCCAGATCGCCAGTTATTTCGGACCTTGCGTCGTTCATTGACTGATGACGGGAATGAACGGAGCCAAAGTTATCTGTGTCCCTCAAAGTAAAATAGAATGAAGGGTCATAGTTTGGATCCCGATCTAGTGGAGGAGTTGTCTTTTCGGGGTTGCGAAAGGCTTCTGTGTTGCTATACTGGTTCAAATCGGTTTCTTGGAATAGCTCTTGTGCCCAGTCAATGGTGTCTTGGTCTTGGGGTGGTGGTGATAAATAAGGTTTATCTGGGTTGTGGGACTTCATTGGATTGGGAGTTTGGATGTCTGAAAAGGAGTCGATGTCGATGGAGAGATAATTGAAAAAGTTGTTGTCTATAATGCTGAGGTCGGAATAATGGTCGAAATCAATGGGCAATGTAGGTTGCGCAGGTTCAAATGTGGTTCCCATGCTGAAATTTGTTTGATGCATTATATGATCTTGCGTAGACGTAGTCCGTGTTGACCGCTTGGGAGCCTCAGTTACACTGACAAGTGAATGTGGTTGGGTGTGCGATATAGAGTTGGCATTGCTCAATTTCCTAGTCGCCAAAGATGTGGCAGGAGCGTCGAGGTTGTATTCCATGACTTGGAAAAATGTACTGGAGGCACCTGCCTGCATTTTAATGGCGGCCTCAATGTTGGCAAATTCTTGCCCGGCGGCTGGATAGATGTCCTTAAGACAGTGGAGGACTTGGATACAACGATGGAAATTGTCGACACTGCTTTCGCGGACAGCGGGGTCGTCAGACATGGTGTTGGTTAAATGCGCCACCGCGGCAGGTAGAATGACAGTCACCCCAGACTGTGGTAGGAACCTTGTGAGGTTAAGGTGGTTTAAGCCTTTAATAATATGTGTGATACCCGCAGCAGCATCGTTCATTTTAATACGGGCAGCATTGCGCCAGCCCGTCCCTTTTGAGGTACTCGCCCAAGGCCGGTGAAGGGCGCTACTAGTAGCATGGTAGAGCATACGTAGCATCGCACCATGAAGTAGTAGCACATCCTCGCCATCATGGAAATTCTTCCCAGACTTCGGGATGAATTGTGCATCTTTAGGAAGCGCGCTAAGCCACAAGTCAAGTTTCTGGCCGCATCGCGCAAACTCAGACTCGGAAGCCTGTCGAGGGACAAGTGTGACTGTAGTCCGGTCCGTAGCTCCAAATTGGCGCTGAGATGGTGTATATTGCGCGAATATAACCCTTCCAATACATTGACAGAGCTTCACCTTCTCAATAAACATGGTAGCAAGGCGTTTCTGATGAGAGACATCTTGGAGTTGGCGGCAATAGAACTTTGATACCACATGAGGAGAGAAAGGTTCAAAATCAAAATCATCCAGTTTGAGCATCGGGACATTGCTTGTTCCATCGTTTACCTGAAGCGGACGCCGCATGCCCATGGCGATCAGGCGATCCCTAGAGTACAGACACCACCAGAGTCGAGAACGGAGCCTTCGGCTCCGTATATTAATTTCACCCGATGAAGGGTCTTTGTTTAAACCGATCGAATGTGCTTGCGTGTTACAGACTCCAATCCAATCCCAAATATCTCGCTGAGGACTGTTCTCCGAATCAGCCCAGTAGGTCATCAATAGCAATGCTTGGAGAATCTCGATGCGATCCTCTTCGCAGTCGAGGAAATAGAGTAACTATTGGTTGCAAGTTAGTTGGATGAGATGGCGAGCACTCGAAGAAGAACAAACCCTTAATCGCGTAAAGAACGCATTACGCGCACTTTTCCGCGTCGAATACCCGGCATCCTGCAGATGCTTGAGGTCGACAAAGGCTGTACCAACAAACATGACTGCCTGAAAGAGTAAGATGCTAACATTTCCCTCTGGGTCATTTTCAGCGACACAGCGTAAGAACTCTTGCAAGTTCAGAACAGGCATAAAACTGTGCACCCATTTTATGTAGCAGCGAAGAAGCTCATCCCGCAACCCGCTCTCTGGAATTGAGAGTGCACCACGGAATCTCAAGAACTCCAAGTCCTCTGGGGCGATGCGAGCTGGTAAGGGTTTTAGAAATCGGGGCTCATCGCCCAGCATCGCCGTCAGTGGATCAAAGTACGGGTCAATCAAGTCTTGAACGGCAGACACCATATTTGATAGGGGCATCGAGTACTGTACACCGGAATTTCCACGTGTCCGTCCTATCCCGGCGGGTGCTGACTCGTGCAACCATGGGGAGTGCGGATCGTATCCATGAAGATGGTGGCGCTTGAGCGTAGGCTCCTGGGATTCTGCAAACTTGCGCTTAAGACCGGGAGTAGAAGACATGACTTCTCATGTAAAATGTGGCATAAGGAACTATCTGGGAACAGAAGTATGCAATTTTGTTTCCTTCAGAGATGGCAACGCCCACGCTAAGAAGGCGGTGTTCGGAACTGGGGAAAGGTGGGGCCGTCATGTGGGGTCTTGGCGCCTGGGGTGATCGTCCCCTTTCTGAATTTTGGTTTGTCATCTTCTTGTCCTGAGGCATTTAGAATTGGTAAGATCTAGTTGTCTAGATCTATAACGATGTGAATATAGACCACCATGACTTGTTTGTTATGACTTGTTTGAAATGAACATCACAAATGTGTTTAGACTGTGCGTAAAAAAGGATGAAATTTCCTCTGCCAGGGGCTTCCTATCTCAGCGCCGCTTTAACTAGGCTCACCGAGTAAATACTTGGTAAAGGTACGTAATAAACGCACGGCCACTAAGCACTTAGTCCATGCCACATGGAATATTTGGTACCCACTGTTAATTTATATTACATGTACTTTTTCATGGCCTTCACTCTCCCTCTCATGGGTTCATATTCACTTCTATCGTTCCCCATCTTCCTGTACCTGCTCTGTTGTGGGTAAAGAATCATAATTTGCCGAAAGAGACGAGATTGCTAAAGAGAGGCGCTACAAAGAACCAGAAAAGGGTCGCTAGATTTTTATTAACCCTCACATAACTAGATAAATATCTTATCTAAGAGACTTGTTGAAACATCCATAAGACCAAAATAGTATACGTAGCATGAGAATTATTTTTAGTCCTCTAGGAAGTGTCAAAGTCTATGTTCATCCACATGCACGGGTTCCTACTGAGAGTCAGCCGCAAGTGAGCCCAGGGCATAGTCAAGTGTGCTGCTGCATCCGAAGGTCATCCATCTCACTAGCCTAGATGACCACTGATAACATATGGTTCAAGCCTCGATTGGAAGTAGATAGTATCGCTGCTTGATTGGTGGCTGACGGCCTGGTCCTTGTTGGCCATCGGGATTTCTCCTGCCTATAGTCATTTTAATGCGGCGACGGCGAACCGCTAGCATCTAAAAGACATGCGCCAACACAATATCAATATGTCCCCACGACGAAAAAGCGTATCCGTGTATCTGTATCCCAATCCCTATTCTTTAACCGCACTGATACAATCACCTCGGCTGACTAACAATGCAACCTCACTCCGCAATGCCATCCAGCTGCGCCAATGTCTGCCCAACATGCTACGAGCCGGCAACCGGACTCCCCGGGATCACCTACGGAAACGCAGAGTGTCCCCAATGCATGAGCTTCATAACCAGCGCTATGATAGTGTTGACAGGGACGACATGCTAAGCAGGGTGGGTCAGAGCTGCAGCGGAAACAGTCGTGCCTGGTGTGCTTGTCGAGACTGCAAGGGAACAGATAGGTGTAGCCAACGACCAGAAAGAAGGTACTACCAGATCAGTGGTACTTGGTGTTGGAAATACTGGAAACAACCTCGAATACTGCAATTGTAGGCTTTTTGGTCGAAAGGGAATTTCCGACACAGTGGTATGTTGCTACTTGCAACCTTGGAATGTCTTGCCAAGATGGTCATCAAAAGTAACATCGTTGCGTGTTTCAAGGTTGGAATCTTTGCTAAAATATTTCGTCGTACTTTTCGTCTTAAAATAGCATCTCCATTAAGAGAGCATCTCCATAGATTTAATGCGCTAGGCAAAGAACTGTAACATCTGTCTCTGCTTGTTGCAGTCGCTGATCGCCACCTATCGAGCGTTTCCTTCTGATTCTTGATCTTCGCACATCCGAAGAACGCCGCAAAGGTAGATTCTATTGTTGCCAAGCGTGGTGTGATATGGTCAGTGATATCCTAGCGTCTTCTTAATCTTCAGACACTTAGTCATATTCATAATGGAACAAAAAGTGGATGATACCACAGCCGGACATCCAGCAAATGGCAAAATTCCTGATATTCATGAATCTCAAAACAGGACATAGCATGTCGGATAATACATGCTCTGCCAATTTAATATTGTACAAATTATCCAATCGAAGAACTACCGAGCGAAAGATGCCCACGCATCATCTTTTCCTTTGACCGACGCCGATATGCTTCCATAGTTTCAAAAGAGGGAGCCCGAATCGCATGGTATAGAGGGCATAATCATTTTACATACTGCACAAGTTAGATGATGTCCATACGGTTGATCTCGATGGAAAGGTATTGGGTTGGCTCGACTTACGGAGGAAGGAGGAACTCTCCGAAGCTGGAGTGGAGGAACGCGATGCCGGCCTAAAACAGATTTGTTCAGTTTCCTGAATGGAATTGAGATGTTGACATTGTTGATTAGCCAAAACGTACACCGAAAATCACGATGCTGCGGACAATGGTCCTGTTTTCGGGGTTGGTGGCCTCGTCGTAGAGGGTGCTGACGAAGCCCTTCTGTTGCCGAGAGCCAGAGGAAACGATGCGCTTGTTGGGGGCCATTTCGTAGGTGATATGAGGAACGAAGGTAGAGGACGTATGTTAATGTTGATGTTGGAGTGATGATTGCACGTCGAGAAATCTGCGGGTTCGAAACTCTTGGCGTCACTGCGCCTCTAGCTCCTGTTGGCAACCGTATTTATTTTGCCCGCGCAGTCAAGGACAATGCGACAGCGTCTTCTAGCCTTTCCCTGATATTAATGTTTTACTTACTGTTGCTTTGAAGATCTCCCTCAAAAAACAATCCCATTTTACATGCTATTTATACTATTGTCTCAGAGATTGGTTGTCTTCATACTGTCCACTCAACAGGCGTCTTAGCCGCAGTTACCATGACGAACGTCGATGAGCTCTTCAAAGTGAGTTCGAAGTACATTTACTGAATTGAAGGCATACCTGACGTATAAAGAAACCCCCCACCACAGGGAGCGCTAAGCGCAAGTTCGAGCCTGTCCAAGATCCAAGTACGCCCTTTCCCCGCAAATGCGCTGGCCGCAAATCCTGACGTACTCAACAGATGAGGTCTACAAATCAGCAAAATTAGATCTGAGTGGTGATGTAAGATCAAAGGGGAAAGCCCCAATGGTAGAGGACGAGATTGACGACAGTGAAGCTGGACCCGAGCTCCCTCCAGACTTCGAGGAGGACGTCCCAGACGACGAGGAAGGCCGCTTCTTTGGAGGTGGAATGGAGCACAAGACAGCTCAAGCAATGGAATACATTGACCAGCAAGAGGACGACGATGCTCCGGTATGGAATTCGTGGTACACGGGATACTTGTCCAGGTGCTAACAGCATGCTCATCTAGCCCGAGAAATTCGATTCTGCGTGGGTGCGCCGTTTCGCATTGAATTTCGAGAGGAAGATTTCCAAAAACGCTGAACTACGAGCAAAGTTTGAGAGCGATCCAAAAAAGTACGTGGATGCCGGAATAGCTATATTCATCAGCTGCTAATGATTCTGCAGATTCATGACTTCCGAGGCCGACTTGGATACTGAGATCAAAGGCTTATCCATCCTGTCGGAGCATTCTGAGCTGTACGAGGAGTTTGCGAAGATGGGATGCGTCGCTTCCTTGACTTCTCTCTTGTCCCATGAAAATGCGGATATTGCAATAGATGTCGTCCAGATAATCAGTGAATTAACAGACGAGGACGTTGAGGCAAAGCAGGAACATTGGGATGCTCTTGTTAGCGCAATGGTATGTTGTGGTATGGCACTATCAGTAACAAGTACTAACAAAGACTAACAGATGGATGCGGATCTCATCGAATTGTTGGCCCAAAATCTCTCCCGACTCGATGAAGGGTCTGAGACAGATCGAGCGGGAATATACTATGTGTTGGGTGAGTATTCTAATTGAATTAAATATGTCACGATTTGCTAATTCAATGCAGGTGTAATGGAAAACCTAGCCTCCCAGGCTTCACATGCGGAGAAAATTGGACAGGACGCTGCAATATTGCCTTGGATCTTGTCCCGTATTCAACGAAAAGAAGCGACTGTCAGCCAAAATAAACAGTATGCCGCAGAAATACTGGCAATCCTTTTACAGTCTACCATAAAGAATCGCACAAAGTTTATTGAGCTCGACGGCATCGATATCCTGCTGCAGCTGCTAAGTGCTTACCGCAAACGCGATCCTACCAAGGAATCTGACGAGGAAGAATACGTGGAGAATCTCTTTGATGCTTTGATATGTCTTGTCGAGGAAGACGCAGGGAAAGAAAAATTTGTCGAGGCCGAAGGAGTTGAGCTTGCGCTGATCATGCTCAAGGAAGGCAAGTTCAGTAAGCCACGTGCTTTGAGAGTTCTTGATCACGCCTTGGGTGGAGTGGGAGGCGGTCCGGCCTGCGAGAGGTTGGTGGAGGCAGCTGGCCTGAAGACAGTTTTCGGAATGTTCCTGAAGAAGGTCAGCTCAGTCTTTCACAGTCAGATTGTGTTGTGCTAATATCTATCTAGCAAGAGGGACAAACCATTGAACACTTCTTAGGAATCTTCGCCTCCCTTCTCCGTCTGTTGCCGGGTGGTTCTGCTACTCGCATCCGGACGTTGGCCAAGTTTATGGAGAAGGACTATGCGAGAATCGAGAAGCTCGTCAATCTCCGGCGCGAGTATGCCGCGCGCGTGTTACCTGTCGAGCAAGCCATTGAAAAAGAGCGCCAAACGTTTGACAAAAATGAGCAAGAACTTATGGCTGGCGAATGGCTGTCGAGGAGGTTGGATGCAGGTCTGTTCTCGTTACAGGTACGATTCCTTCTCTGCGCTGACAAGGCTATTTGCTAACCACTCCAGACGATCGATGTTATTCTGGCATGGCTCATTGCCGAAGATGATGGAGCGAAGGGGAAGATCGCTTCACTTCTTGCAGACCGTGATGAAGATTTATCCCTGGTCCGCGGCACCTTGCAAGGTAAGAAACCCACAGCTCTATGCTTGCTAGATGCTAACTTGAGTAGAACAAATCGAAGGTCTTGGAGAGGAAGAGCCGGGCCATAAGGACTTGAAGGAAATGCTGAGTACTCTTTTGCAGTTTGTTTGAACAACGATGGAGTTGTAATGCACCATAATATCAATGCTATCAACAAATCCCATCCACAGGGTCAACACCTCGGAGCCGACGTTGACAGAGATTCCATAGTTATATTGTAGGATGTAGCATGTCATTCTGATTGAAGATCTTGCTCTCAAACCCCTATATCCCACTACTTGTGTTATAAGAGATGTTTACATGCTGGGCACATTTCTAGAAGTTAGGATGGAAGTTGGAAAATGTAGAGCAAGGTTGTCGGGGAATGTGTGGAAATTGCGTTCTTCGACATGTACATTTCATGTGTGGGTAGACAGAACTCAAATTTTGCAACGCTCCTACGACCATCACGGCTTAGTTTAATTATTTGACCACAAACATGGTTTATACTACTTAAAGAATTCTCCGAGAGTCACATTTGCTCTCCCATCTCGCCACGCTTACTTGGGCGGGAAAGTCACGTGTACCCTCAAATGTCAGGGCGGTGAAGTAAAATCACGTGTAGTCCACTCCATCGGGACTAGCGCCTTACTGAGAAGCATCCAAACGTCTGGAGATCAGTCCCTTCATCGGAATAATATCGGGGAGCCTCTCATTCATCCGCCCGCCCCAGTTTGTCAGCCTTGCTATTTTGCATCTGTCTCTGACTTCTTGACTTCCTGATAACCCTACTTCCGGAAGTTGACAGGCGGGCGTTGCAGCGCGTTGGGCGATTCTTGCGGAGCTGCTCCCACGCCGACGCGCCTTGCGCTTTTCTTGTTTCCTATTACTCCTCATCTCCATAATTGGATCGATATCTAACTTCAGTTCGCCGCAACCATGGCCGACTACGACGAGACATATGAGGAGGACTTTTACGATGAGGCGGATGAGGGCATCACCTCCGAGGATTGCTGGACGGTGATCACGTCCTTCTTTGACTCGAAGGGTCTTGTCTCTCAGCAGTTGGACTCATTCGATGAATTCATCTCCTCGACCATGCAGGAGCTTGTGGAGGAGCAAGGCCAGGTGGTTCTCGACCAGACTCTACCCCCCTCCGAAGACGAAATCGAGCCGATTGTTGTGCGCCGTTACGAGCTCAAATTTGGCACTGTCATGCTTTCGCGCCCATCTGTTACTGAAGGCGATGGTGCAACCACGATCATGTTGCCCCAAGAAGCTCGTTTACGAAACCTTACTTACGCCTCCCCGCTCTACCTCGGTGTCACAAAGAAGATTATGGAAGGTCGTGAGAGGATGGGCAAGCCCAACGACGATGATGATAATGATGGGGAGACTGATCCGAAAACACAAGGCACCTACCTCGAGTGGGAAACGAAGCAGCTGCCCCAGGAGCAGATGAAGGAGGAAACAGTCTTCATTGGAAAGATGCCAATTATGCTGAAGTCTAAATACTGTATCCTTAAGGATCTGAACGATGCGTCACTTTACGCTTGGAACGAGTGCCCCTACGACTCTGGCGGTTATTTCGTCATCAACGGCAGTGAAAAGGTTTTAATCGCACAGGAGCGCAGTGCAGGCAACATCGTCCAGGTCTTCAAGAAGGCACCCCCCAGCCCGACACCCTACATTGCCGAAATTCGAAGTGCGGTCGAGAAGGGCTCGCGTATGCTTTCGTCGCTTACTTTGAAACTTTTCGCCAAGGGCGACAGCGCTAAAGGAGGGTTCGGCCCGACTATTCGTTCTACTCTTCCCTACGTCAAGGCCGATATTCCAATCGTCGTCGTTTTCCGTGCGCTGGGCGTCGTTTCCGATGAAGATATCCTCAACCACATTTGCTATGACCGCAACGATACCCCCATGTTGGAGATGTTGAAGCCGTGTATTGAGGAGGGCTTTGTCATTCAGGACCGTGAAGTTGCCCTAGATTTCATTGCCAAGCGTGGATCGTCACAGTCGAACCTGAACCACGATCGTCGTGTGCGCTACGCCCGGGATATTATGCAGAAGGAATTGTTGCCTCACATTTCGCAGAGCGAGGGCAGCGAAACCCGCAAAGCTTTCTTCCTTGGATATATGGTGCACCGACTTCTTCAGTGTGCTCTGGGTCGCCGCGATGTCGATGACCGAGATCACTTCGGAAAGAAGCGACTCGATTTGGCTGGTCCGCTCTTGGCCAGTCTTTTCCGGACTCTTTTCACCCGAGTCACAAAGGATCTCCAGCGTTACGTGCAGCGATGCGTTGAGACCAATCGCGAAATTTATCTCAACATTGGTATCAAGGCTAGCACTTTGACCGGTGGATTGAAGTATGCCCTTGCTACTGGTAACTGGGGCGAGCAGAAGAAGGCAGCTTCCGCCAAGGCTGGAGTGTCCCAGGTGCTGAGTCGTTACACATTCTCTTCCTCCTTGTCTCACTTGCGCCGAACGAACACCCCAATTGGCAGAGATGGAAAAATTGCCAAACCTCGCCAACTCCATAATACTCACTGGGGCCTGGTCTGCCCGGCTGAGACACCCGAAGGTCAAGCTTGTGGTCTCGTCAAGAACCTGGCATTGATGTGCTACATCACTGTTGGTACACCTGCCGAACCCATCGTGGACTTCATGATTCAGCGCAACATGGAAGTTCTCGAGGAGTTTGAACCCCAAGTGACGCCCAACGCAACAAAGGTGTTTGTTAACGGTGTCTGGGTGGGTATTCACCGGGACCCTTCCCATCTTGTTACCACGATGCAAAATCTGCGTCGACGAAACATGATCTCCCACGAAGTCAGTTTGATTCGTGACATTCGTGAACGAGAGTTCAAAATTTTCACCGATACTGGACGTGTCTGCCGGCCACTGTTCGTTATCGACAACGATCCCAAGAGTGAGAACTCGGGCGGATTGGTCCTCAACAAAGAACACATTCGGAAGCTCGAGGCCGACAAAGACTTGCCACCAGACTTGGGCCCAGAAGAACGTCGTGAACAATACTTCGGATGGGACGGTCTGGTGCGTTCTGGAGCAGTTGAGTATGTCGATGCCGAAGAAGAGGAAACCATCATGATTGTCATGACTCCCGAGGATCTCGAAATCTCCAGACAGCTTCAGGCCGGTTACGCTCTGCCCGAAGACGAAACCAGTGACCCCAACAAGCGTGTTCGGTCAATTCTCAGCCAGCGCGCCCACACCTGGACGCATTGCGAAATCCATCCTAGTATGATCTTGGGTGTCTGTGCTAGTATTATTCCTTTCCCGGATCACAACCAGTCGCCACGTAACACCTATCAGTCTGCCATGGGCAAACAAGCCATGGGTGTTTTCTTGACGAACTTCTCGCAGCGTATGGAGACTATGGCTAATATTCTCTACTACCCACAAAAGCCTTTGGCCACTACTCGGTCCATGGAGTTCCTGCGTTTCCGAGAGCTGCCCGCCGGTCAGAATGCTATTGTCGCTATTGCAACTTATTCTGGTTATAACCAGGAAGATTCCGTTATCATGAACCAGAGCAGTATCGATCGTGGTCTGTTCCGCAGTCTCTTCTACCGCACCTATGCGGATACCGAAAAGATGGTGGGACTGCAAGTTGTTGAGAGATTCGAAAAGCCTATGCGCATTGACACCCTTGGTATGCGTAAGGGTACTTATGATAAATTGGACGAGGACGGCATCGTTGCTCCCGGTGTGCGTGTCTCTGGAGAAGACATTATTATCGGCAAGACCGCTCCCCTGGCTGCTGATGCGGAGGAGCTTGGCCAGCGCACCAAGGCACACACAAAGATTGACGTATCAACGCCTCTGCGCAGCACCGAGAACGGTATCGTTGATCAGGTTCTCGTCTCCACTGGTAATGACGATCTGAAGTTCGTCAAGGTTCGCATGCGTACCACCAAGATTCCCCAGATTGGTGACAAGTTTGCCTCTCGTCACGGTCAGAAGGGTACCATTGGTATCACCTACCGACAGGAGGATATGCCCTTCACTCGGGAAGGTGTCGTTCCCGATCTGATCATTAACCCCCACGCCATTCCGTCCCGTATGACCATTGCCCATTTGATCGAATGCCAACTCAGCAAGGTTTCCGCTCTTCGTGGATTCGAGGGTGATGCTACTCCCTTCACCGATGTCACTGTCGACTCGGTCTCCCGTCTGCTGCGTGAGCACGGCTACCAGTCGCGTGGCTTCGAGGTCATGTTCAATGGCCACACTGGTCGCAAGATGGTGGCGCAGGTGTTCCTGGGTCCTACCTACTACCAGCGTCTGCGCCACATGGTGGACGACAAGATCCACGCCCGTGCTCGTGGTCCTACTCAGATTTTGACCCGCCAGCCTGTGGAGGGTCGTGCCCGTGATGGTGGTCTTCGTTTCGGAGAGATGGAGCGTGATTGTATGATCGCCCACGGTGCCAGTGCTTTCCTGAAGGAGCGTCTCTTTGACGTTTCTGATCCGTTCCGTGTTCATATTTGCGACGATTGCGGCCTGATGACACCTGTTGCGTAAGTATTTCCAATCCTTCTCTACTGTTTTTTTTCCCGTCGCACTGAAAACTAACCGTCTTTGTAGGAAATTGAAGAAAGGTCTATTTGAGTGCCGTCTTTGCAACAACAAGCACCGCATCTCGCAAGTCCATATCCCCTACGCTGCCAAGCTGTTGTTCCAAGAGCTGGCCTCCATGAACATTGCCGCTCGGATGTTCACCGATCGCTCTGGGGTGTCGGTGCGTTGATCGACGGTTCTTGCTATCTTCCCATTTGTATTTTAATGATCTTGCTGGAAAAATGCGCATCTGCTTGGCCTATTTTACGGCGTCTCGGAGGATCGTTGGCCATCGCATTACAATAACCGGCCCTACATACTTGAATTGAAACACTATACGTGTTGTTTTTCCCCCCAGGCCTAGATCTGTAATTCGAGTTGATGCTCAACATGCTCGGCATTCAGACTTGCCTACCCTTGAGACGTCTTGTCGCCTGTTGCCATCCACATCCGAGCCAACCTGGTTACTCTCCGACTCTCCAACATTGAATCCAAGAAAAGAAAAAAAAAAAATAATCAGAGGAGACCACTTGAAAAATAACCGAAATTTATCCCCCATGTAATAATCCGCGTTCACTCTTCATTCTAAAATATCCTGCGAGTAGACCCTAAGCCTTGTTCGGAGGGTGCTCATCATCGAAAGGGTGTTGAGGGTCGTATTCCGTGCCCTCATCTACTTCACAGGAATCTTCAATCTACATAAAAAAAAAAGGGGGGATGCAGGTCATATCTCATTATCCATTGGTATTTCAGAGTAAGACCTAAACCAAAGCATGGATAGATCCATGACACCCCGGGGATGTTCTTTGGTTAACGAG
This sequence comes from Penicillium digitatum, assembly GCF_016767815.1. Lineage (NCBI taxonomy): Eukaryota > Fungi > Ascomycota > Eurotiomycetes > Eurotiales > Aspergillaceae > Penicillium > Penicillium digitatum. Next base: position 279,261 of record NC_089386.1, on the reverse strand, counting down.
ATACCGTTTTTCATCTTGGTCAGGCCTCTAGATCCAGGAGGCTCAGGACAGATCTTGTCATCTTATGGCTTGTGCTGGTCAAATCGGAACCTAGACGGGCTCAAGATAAGCTTATCAGAGTCTTTGAGGCTGGGGTTGATGATCCAGAGTGAAGACTGCCCACATCGAAATACCGGGGTATTTGAATCGATGGCTTCTGCTTCGTTCTTCCCCTCATTTCCCCAAATTCCTCCTCTCCCCACACCGAAAATCTTCGTCCCCGCCCAACCGCAGCAAGAAACCAATCCATCCGCGGCCTGGGCTATTTTTTTTTTTTTGGGTTATTTTTTTTGGTCGTTTTCAAAAATCAAATAAAAACAAAAACAAACAAACAAATGCAACGTCCAAGTATCACCAGACCAAAAACAAGTCAAGCGAAAGACGAAATCAAGCAACCAATCTAGGAAGTTCCAGAACCCTGCCTTTTAGAATCCCCCATCTAGCGACGAACAACGATACCCTGACGACGAACAGCGTTGCGAGCACGGCAGTACTCGTCCTCACTCTCGTACTCAGATTCAGAGCAGCTATCATCAGAAGACTCGACGTATCCACAGCGGGCACCACCACAGTCAAGTTTGACGCGGTCACCCTTACGAGTGATACCGTAGCGTTCGCAGCGGCAGTGCACGGGGGGCTCACTCATAGACGAGAGTGAAGAAGGCGAAGTCGAGCCCGAGGATGACCGCGACGAAAGAGACGACCCCGCAGAGCTGGGCGGGCTATTCGGGTACGAACACTCGTCTGACATGCGGGAGCCGGCGAAGCGGTGGGTGAGGTCGTCGACGGTCGGGGCAAAGTCTGCTTCGCGGAGTTGACGGGAAGCATAGTGCTTTGTTGGCGTTGGGTGCTGGATGCGCGAGGGGGACAGGGCGCGGCCGGTGACGATGTTGCCGCGGCTGGTCTTGGGGGCGGCCTGTCGACTGCTGGGCTTGCCACCGGGCACATCGAGGATGTTGAGCTTGCGGCGCGTGGTGGGCTCGATGGTGTATTCGACGGCGGGATCGTGCGACACGTGGTACCCGTCCATCATGTAGTAGTACCAGTATCGGGCTCCGAGTTGGAGCATAGAGGTCTGGAAGCGGAACTTGCCGACCCAGGCGCCGGGCTTGTCTTCTCTGGAGAGGGGGATCTGGCGTTGGTAATTATCCCAGGAACCGACCAGGTGGACGGTTTTGACATTGGACGAGGTCCGGAGGGAGAACTTGAGTTGAACTGCGGCCATGATGAATCAAAGGGATCGAGAAATTGGAAGTTTAAGAAGGTGTCGTCGGAGCACAGGATCAAGAGCTTTGTGATCGTTTGAACAACTCCACACTACCGGAGTGTGATTGTCAAGATTGATTTGAAGATTGGACTCTGGATCTATAGGGAACCGGTCCGACGATAGAAAGAAGAAGATTTGAGCGAGATTATATTAAAGTTGAGGTTGTAGATATCTGAACAGCGAAAGCAAGTCGACCGGCGACAAGGGAAACTGTTTTGAAGTTGTAAAATTCGTCGAAATCCGTAGCAAGGCAGAATCTCAAAGAGCACAGCTCGTTTGAGGGTAAACAGAGTAGAAACGAATTAGAATAGTATAGATAAAGAAAGAGAAAAAAACGAAGAAAAAAAACAAAAGCCAATTGGTCCAAGCAACCAGTGCTCAGGATCATTCGAATTGGAGATGAAAAAAAAAAAAAAAAAAACAAACACTCGCTGAAGAAGAAAAAAAAAAAGAGAAGTCCGCCTTGAGGTGGCTATGAGGTTCTTTTAAGCAGGTCGATTCGATCAGCAGCAACGGAATTCCTGGAGTTGGGCGGGTAATTGACGATATTGGTTGGTTCGATGCAGGTTGCACTGTGATGTGCTGCCCTTATGGCTGTGGCCAATGACCAACTGGGATTTGACGCTTGCGCTCGGACCGAAGTCAAGAGTTTTCTGGACGTCCAAGAGGATTCGACATCTGAAGAAAACGTTCTCAGCCTCATTGAGTTGGTTGTAGAGGGGGTCTGTGTTGTCATGTCTCGACTGAGAGCCTTGAGATCAGACGGTCTCAACTCCCACCTGGGCTGGAAGTGAATGGAAACGTGGGAAGATAGATTTCATGCCAACCCAGAGAGAACCGGCAAGACCCGATTTCGCTCCGGTGGATGTACTCCCCGAGATGAAAATATCCGAATCAGAAACGTCACCAGTCCTTCCCGGTTGAAAACCTGCCGAGACTAAGACGCGGGATGAGATGCACTAGACCTAGTCAATCACAGGCTGCAGGCTGACAGGGATGGGGACAGATGTCGTGCCATATGGATGAAGTGCCGACCTCTCCTTTCCGATTGATCCTGCCGTTAATTTGCCTGGTCTGCCTTGATCCGATGATCGCTCTATTCTGAGAAGAAAAAGAAAAGCCTTCCATATGGGACTTGTGACCGGAAGGTGGAAATCCGTTGTCCCCCAATTGCCTGATTGCCTGATTGGCTCCGGTAACGAGGGGTGTGAGGCTGTTGGGCAGTGAGTCGCAGCATTGAAGCTGGAAAGAGTGATGGATCCATCTTGATCAGGGATAAATCTTTGGATCTGCTAAATTGTGTGGATAGGCGTCTTATTTTTGTGTCTCTTCTTGTCTTTCTAGCCAGCCTATCCATCTTGTAAGCGACGGCTTATAAGCTAATCGATGGGGGGTCTAATGACTGTGGTCGCGATGACTACATTAGTGACTTTGCTATGTGGATAGAGATACTAGTTACCATTTAATCCTTCTAACCTAGCCGTCTGTGTAATAATATCTATAGCGTCAGCCATCTACCGGGGAGTGGTCGAGAATAAAAGACGGTAGGCGTATGTTTGATTCCAATCTACCAAGGTTGGACAGGGACAAGATACTAGCCATCAGACTGTGAGGGAGGGCGCATCTTGGTATGTACTCCAAAATCAACTCGGTTATCCCCTGTTAAGATTCCTCTGTCTTTTCTATCCGACGAGCAATAATTGGAGAGTTTAGGCACAGGGTGAGTTTGACACCACCCCAACACCCAAAAAGCTAGCCCGGCCAGTCACCTGCTCTATATATATATACACCCTCTAGACGCCCACACTGATGATCAAGTTTCCCAATGTATATACCCAATAGCAAACGAACCACAAAACTGAAGTTCAGGACTCCAGAGTATAGTCTGAGTAAAATCTATTGATTGCTGGAATTGTCTTGAAGCATATGAGGTATTTATGTGTGAAGATTTCCTTTCCAACCCGACTTGAGATGAGCGGCTACTCATGTAATCCACAGAAATCCATTCGTGTAGAGCCGGACTCATGAGAAGGTAGACAAATCCCACATCCACAACGTATGTAATTGGCCATGGGGAAATGAAAAAGCATTGGAAGTGATGTGAAGTGAAGTGAAAGAGAATAGGCACAATCGAGCACGGCATTCGTTATAGGAAGGGCAGTTGCCTTGGGATTAAAAGCCCCCGTTTGCCGTCAAATAACCTTGTAGCTAATCCGAAGAAGGTACTTTAGTGGGATTCACGGAAGGTCGTGGAGAAAAAAAAAGGCCACAATGAAATCAATCGGACTCAAGGAGAAACTACAAGATTCTCAGAGAAGCTAGTGGAATTTGCACACAAAGAGGGTTCAATGTGCACATGCTATTTTTTTTTTCAATATTTTTTCAGAAGATACGGACTTTCATTAATTTCGTGGCCCCAGATCCGAGACTTTAGCTTGTGTCCGGCAACCTATTTCGGCCCAAGGATACTCCGAACTAATAGCGAAGTTTTTGTGTATGACAGGGAGTGTCTGGCAATCGATTCGTTGCAAGCCAACATTGCTATTTGAAAGAAAGAAGCTACCGAGTTCTCAGTCATACAAAACTAGCACTCTCAATTTGCCTGGCAAATGAGCAAATCAGGGAGTGCGGGATCTAGAACACCTGGTTGATTCATCAAGAACGGCCCTAGGTGAACTGAATTGACTCTAGGAATGCAAAAACTCTCCAACGAACAACATGTGCCGACCTGTGTTCATTCAAAGGGCCTTCGTCTCGGTGGTATGTTGATCTATGGTATTCTACAGACATATATGCCTGCCAAAGTTGATAATGTATCAAATGTCCAATAGCAGACTTAGAGCGTTATATTCGGCCCTTGACCTATGACTAGATTTCTATCTCGCTCTATCCTTCAGAGAGTCAATTGGTACCTAAACAGATAGAAGGAGGATGGTAAAATCTAGTGGATCGAAGTTAGTTTGACGAATTGCAACGTTGACCCTCGCCCTGCTGACAGATTCCTTCACCAAAAGCTATTAAGAGAGCCCGATCCCGCTCCCCCAATTTCCGGTTCCATTAAGGACTTCTTTCGTATCCAAAATCACCAGCCATTTTCTCTTCTACAGAATGAAGGCAGCTCTCTTCTTCCTTGTTTCTGTCAATGGAGCCATAGTGATGGCGACCCCGGTCATTGAATTGAAGACCAAAGCTCCCCTCTCGGCAAGTGGATGCTATCCATTGTAAGTTGACACATACAGACCATATCGAGCAAATTATTGACAGTTTTATAGTGCAGACCCTCATTGCGGTGTTGCTGGCACCTTCTGTCAGTGTACAAATGGTAAGAGCTATCAACTCGTGCGTACATTGACCAATTTGAGCGAAACACACTTAGATGGGCGATAGGTCATTTTTATCTCTTCAATCATGCTACCGGCAACTGTGACCCTCCGTGGGGCTATGTTGGTGACTCGGTCAGATCACTTCCAGGATATCACTGCAGGAACTAAACGGTTTTGCCAAGCCACAAGAGGTCTCTCAATCTCATAGTGGCAGTTGCTTGGTAATATGACGGGAAGTGTCAGCATGCCGCTATGGAATTAAACTACTTCACGTAGTAGGTATTGCTGTTCTGGATGACTTGGACCTTCCTATGGTAGGGGTCATAATCAGCAAGGGGGAGAACTCGAGATCGTGAGCTTGATAAAGTGGAAGGCATGAGTCTAACACGAAGGTCACAGGGCGATTAAAGATTTCCCACCCTACATCGGAATCCTCAGATTAGCAAAGTGTGGCTCACAATCATATGGAGATGGAGAATATTCGCTCATTTCAATCTTGTAAATTTCTGGCAACACATTATAGAGAGATTGATAGATGTAGAACTTGCCGCTTAATCCCCGTTGGGTTGTAAATAGAAATGTCCATAGTATAGTTTACCCCTTTTGCCGTCTTCTATCACCCTGCGGCGCACACTCAAACGCTAAAAGCGTAAATGTTAACTTGGGATTTTCTCGTGGGATATGAACCACTGGCAATGAAAACATCACTTTCTTTCCACACGAAGCCCCTAATAATAAGGTTTTGTGTTGAACGAAATATAGCGTACTTTCCACTAGACCATGACAAAAACCAAGGTTCCTGTTTATGGCCTAGGGAGGCCGTATTTGAGGTTTGACATTTTGTACCAAATTTTTCAGGTATTTATAGAAATCCTTGGCAGTTGAACAGCCTGCAGAAAGCCATAACCCAGCGTTATTTACACTAACAAAGATTAGTCCAGCTTTGATGAAAGTTCAGTCAAAGGATATCAGGCTTAAGTCCCTGTTTTTTCCTGGTGAACTTGTCTTGGATGTTGGAAATATTATACTAGACCACATCAAAAGCCATAGTCTCTGTTTGTGGCTTAGAGGGAGCCTACTTCTTGGGTTGACATTAGACACCAAATCCGCTCCAAAAGAGGCCAAAGAGGTGTTGCATTTCACAAATGAAGCTGAAAAATTTTCTTGCTTTATAAGAATAATTTACTGACATAAGATTTCCTAAATATAGTAGTGGTGCAAAAATCTAAGCTGGAAGAGACGTCTATACTTCGGACCTTTTCGGCGCCGATCTCATGATGAGTCACCAATGAGTCAGCACTCGTCCGACTGCAATCAACTTGGCCCCTAGGATGGGTGTCGAAATATCGACGCGAGCAACGGACAGGCGTTCATCAGTCATCCAAATTGAGTACAACAAGATCAACTTTCGATAAAGCTCTTACATCGATCCTGGTTGAGCTGCACATCCCTCTGTCAGCATCTCAATAGGAGCCACCTTCAACCCGCCTTGCGACCGAACTCAAAATGGCACACGGCGCAGAGGACTGCGCAACTGTCCTGGAGCAGTTTGTCCACGATGTGGCGAATCTTCCAGCCGAGATCAATCATCTCATGGAAGAAATTCAGGCCAAGGATAAGGTCATGCAGGAGTGCCGCGCTATAATCAACTCTCGCGACAGCAGCATCCAGAAATTCATCAAGCTGAACGGCAGTCTGACGCCAAACCCTAAGGAAGAGTCATACAGCAAGACCATCCTACAGAATATGGACAGATCCCACGAGTTGCAGAACGAGAAGATCCAGCTCAGCGAGAAGGCATGCGTCCTCCTTGATCGCCAGATCAAACGACTCGACGTGCGCATTCGCGATCTAGTCAACGAAGGTCTCCTCACCAACGACCCACCTCTCCCTTCGCTCTTCGACTCCAAAAACAAATATCGCAACCCACCCAAGATCTTCCTCCCTGACTCCACCCCATCCGACTCCCCTGCCTACTCAACACCCCTCAACCCGACTTCCGGGAATGCCAATCCTATCCTGGCTGCCGCGCAGCGCTTGAACCAATCTACAACTCCCCGCGCCACTGGATCTGCAGCCCAGCTTGGACAAATCACAGCACGCAGTTCCGCGCCGGCTACTCCAGCAGCAGCCGTCGTACACCTCCAGCAACGCCAACGCGAATCCTCTGCCGGAGCCGTGGACAGCAAGCGCCGCCGCTTGAACCCCTCCCTCAATACCCTCCCAGTAGCCTCGTCGAATCTGCGCCAGTCTTCCATGGGTCCTGGTACACCGAAGCCTGGTACACCGGCTGGCAGCCGTGCGGGCAGTGTCGGCCCCCGTGCTAGCATCGGCATCAAGAAGGCGTTGACCAAGAAGGTCGCACCGCACCAGCAAGTCAAGAAGCTGAAGACGGCGAGCGGGAAGCTGATTAAGCGCTCTTCCAGTGCCAGTGGCCGTATCAAGACTTCGAAGAAATCTCCCAATGGAGAAGGCGACGAGGATGATGACTCCATGCTCAGTAGTGCTGATACATCGGACTCCGACAAGAGTGATGGTGCTGCTGATGAGGATGTTGACGATGATGATGAAGATGAGGGTAATGAGGATTCGAAGGTCTATTGTACCTGCCGCACTGTTAGCCACGGGGACATGGTGGCTTGCGATAATGACGAGTGTCCGTATGAGTGGTTTCACTGGAAGTGTGTTGGATTGACACGCGAACCGGTTGGGACTTGGTATTGTGATGAGTGCAGGCGTACTCTAGGCAAGTGATTACCTCTTTTCTTCTTTTTCTAAGATCTGTATGACGGTTGATAGATACCCACGGCGTTTGAGGGACTTTAATGGTTATTAGGCTGGACTGCGCTGGACAAAGACATCCTTTAGTTTTACTGCAATATGAAAATATTAAAACAGAATCAATTTCCATAATTCTGCCTATTCTAGAGAAAAACTGACACTAATCCCCGGGGGAAATCAGATGGCAAAAGGTCCCCCTAGATATTCATTCCCAGCTATAGCCCAGCGTATGTCCAAGCCGTGCCCATCCAGCGCCCAATTTTCCCAGGGCCACCAGTGAGCCGGAGCCAAACCAAATCAAGTCGAAAACGCCATCGCTATGCACATATCCCCCTTCTTTTTTGTTTCTTCCATGCAAACTTGTTGGCACACAGGCGCACACAGTACGCCGAAAGTCAGAAATCAGATATTTGTGGAAAAGCCATTGCCGGCCCATCCACTCAGAACCCAAGGCCATTGCTCAGCCATGGATCGAAGTACTCGCAGGTCTCGGGGCTCACTGCGCCGCCTGGAGCGCAAAGCCGGAATACTGGGCACTGGCCGCAGGGAGCTTCGGTCATGCCGTTCTTCACGAGGTGCTTGCTTGCAGCGGAGAGATCCTCACCATCAACGGGCGGCTTGCGGGACTGGTTCGCTTTGACGGCCTCGGGGCTCTTGAGGGATCTGTACCACTCGCCGTTGCCTAATGCAACAAGCTTGTTGTCGAAGCAGAGCATTTCGAGGAGTTGCACGACACTCTCTTCGCCCAGCCGGACCGGTGTGATTCCACTTTCGTTGACAGCCGAGGTGATTTGCGCCACGGTCGGGTATCCGGCGTAGCCGTGGGGGTAGGGGAGGTAGGTTTTCTCATCGGACTTGACGTCCGCCTTGCCGGAGGCGGTTTTGATGCGCTTGTTCTTGCGGTCCGAGGCTGGGACTTCGTACCAGCTTTTCCGGCTGACGGTGTACTCGATATAGCCTGCAACGCTGTTGATAAAGTTGGCGTCCAGTACACCGTCTGTGAACCACGCTCCTCCAGTTACTTCTTCGCTCGGAGCAAGCCCAGCCAACATATACATCTTTCGGCTGGGGTATTTGACATTGTGGAGGGATTTGATGTAGTTTTTTCCTTCAAGGGCTTTCAGGCATCGGTCGAGGATTGACTTGTGCAGGTTCGTGCGGTTTCCGATGTGCCGCACCCAGATACCTGTTCGTTCTGTGGAGTGGATGACATTATAGACCATGGCCTCGTCCGGGGTGAGGTTGCGGAGCCTAAAGGGGAGCAGGGATTAGTTTTCTGGTTTACCGATTCAAGAATGCATGCATTTCCTACTTCTCAGCATCCTCGCGGTCTATGAGCTTCCATGTGAGCTTTCCATCTTTTTGGAGGAGTCGAAAGAGATTTTGATTGACGAGGCTCTGTGTGCATTCTAACAGTAGCGCAACGTCGTTCTTTGGGATCACTTTGAGATTGAGAAAGTCGTTCTGATAGAACAGGTGATCGGGCTCAAATTCATTAACGCATGCATCGTAAAGCTTGGAGGCAAGCTCGGCCACTTGAGACCCCGCGGAGGCCATTGTTGGAAATGCGACAGAGATATCAGGCAAAATCAAGGTTCATTTGAAGGGGCTCGTGGTTTTTCATGTTCAAGGGAGTGTGTCAAAGCCGGAAAGTAAGCTAGAGGACCATGGTGCGTCGGTGTCGGTAAATTTTAGTCACGAATGAATCACAAATGGTGTTTTTTTTGGCGACTTTTTCTCGGCGGGGACGGGGATGACCTAAAAGGGTTTAGCTTTGTGGAGCTCCAATGGCAGCGTTGATGCCTGAGGTATCTGTTGCCTGAGGCAGTGGATCGCAACGGAAATTTCGAGAAGCTCCGACCGACTGAGCTATTGACCTCAGCACTTTCAGCTCCTTGTGGTTCTTGTTTTGATCTGCATCTCTCCTTATTTGAGCAACTTACCATCTCACTACAATAATGGCTGACGCTTTGAAGGCAGAGGGCAACAAGGCCTTCTCTGCTAAGGACTATTCTACTGCTGTGTACGCGCTACCCCACCTTCAACAATTTGACACCGTCAAAGCAAAAACTGACAAAAACCAGTGAGAAGTTCTCTCAAGCCATTGCCATCGAGCCCGAAAACCATATCCTCTACTCCAACCGCTCCGCTGTCTACACCGCCCAGAACGAATATCAAAAAGCCCTTGAAGACGCCGAGAAGGCGATCGAGATCAAGCCCGATTGGTCTAAGGGCCATGTCCGCAAGGGTGCCGCGCACCGCGGTCTCGGAGATCTTTGTACGTTATTCTGGTTGCGCAAAAATTGTTGGAACAAGTTGCATTGTGAGAAGGTGCTAACTGACGCCAGTGGCTGCGCACGATGCCTACGACGAGGCCCTGAAGATCGAGCCTGGTAACGCACAGGCCAAGTCCGGTCTGGAGGCGACCCAGCGCGCCATCAACGCGGAGGCTACCGCAGATGGTGTCAGTGGAGACCCAACAGGAGGTCTTGGTGGCATGTTCAACGACCCGGCTCTATTCCAGAAGCTGGCCAACAACCCCAAGACCGCCTCCCTGCTGGGAGATGCTGAGTTCATGGCTAAGCTGCAGAAGATCCAACAGAACCCCAACAGTGTTGGAGAGGAGATCCGCGACCCGCGCTTCCTGCAGGTCATGAGTGTCCTTCTCGGTATTGATATGAACTTCGGTGGGGAGGGGGCCGAGCCTCCTACCCCTGCCGCTAAACCTACCACCTCGCAACCCAAGAAGGAGCCCACCCCGGAGCCCGAACCAATCGACGAGGAGGCGCTGGCGAAGAAGCAAGCCAAAGAGGCTGCCGATGCCGAGAAAAAGATTGGTAACGATTTCTACAAGAAGAAGCAGCTTGATGAGGCTATTGAGCACTACACCAAGGCCTGGGATCTGTACAAGGACATCACCTACCTTAACAACATTGGTGCTGCCAAGTTCGAGAAGGGCGATTATGAAGGCACAATCGAGACCTGCCAAAATGCCATCGAGGAGGGTCGCGAGTTGCGGGCCGACTTCAAGCTGATGGCCAAGGCCTATACCCGAATTGGTTCTTCACACGAGAAGCTCGGCGACCTCGCCAAAGCAATTGACTTTTACAACAAGTCGCTTATGGAACATCGCACCCCTGATACCCTGACCAAGCTCCGCAACGCTGAGAAGATCAAGATCACAACCGAGAAGAACGCCTACATTGACCCTGCCGAGGCTGAAAAGGCCCGCGAGCTCGGTCAGCAGAAGTTCCAGGAAGGTGACTGGCCTGGCGCCGTTGACGCCTTCACCGAGATGACGAAGCGTGCCCCCAATGACCCCCGTGGTTACTCCAACCGTGCCGCTGCCCTCATCAAGCTCATGGCATTCCCCGGTGCCGTGCAGGACTGCGACGAGGCCATCAAGCGCGATCCCAAGTTCATCCGCGCGTACATGCGCAAGGGTGCTGCCCTGATCGCCATGAAGGAATACAACCGTGCGCTGGATACCTTCACCGAGGCCTCTGACCACGACGACGGCAAGAACGCTCGCGAGATCGAGCAGCAGCAGCAGAAGTGCCTGGATGCCCAGTTCAGCGCTCGCGCTGGTGAGACTGAGGAGCAGACCATGGCTCGTATTCAAAATGACCCCGAGGTAAGATCCGCCCTGAACGAAGTGGTTTAAGCTTGAATTAAACTAATGTTTTCTCCAGATCATGGCCGTCCTCCAGGACCCCGTTATGCAGAGCATTCTCCAGCAGGCTAAAAGCGATCCCGCCGCCTTGCAGGAGCACATGAAGAACTCGCAGGTGCGGATGAAGATCCAGAAGCTGATGGCTGCTGGTGTTATCCGCATGGGGCGGTAAACGCTTTAAGGGTGTGGAGCATTCGAGAATTTGAATACGAATTGACACGATATATCTTTACCAGCATATTTTTTTTTAAGTTCCATCTTGCTAAAATTCCATTCTGCTTTCATGCACCAATCTTCCAATAGTACCCAACACTCTCAACTAGGAGCCCACAGTACCTGTCAAGATTGTGTCTTGGACTACTTGCAGCAAAATTGCAATGGTTACAATGCAACCCTCCAGACCAGTTTTCGCAACATTACGTCTCCTCTCAGTCAGAATTGCATTGTACAACACAAGTAGCGGACACCAGCCCTGAGACTGCTCTTGTCAAACCTCAGCTTTCGCTGGACGCGTGGAATTAATCCACCTGGGCAGAATTTAACCCGAGGCCAAAGTGAAAAAAGACGAAAAAGCGCCACGCAAGTGGATGAGTGGGGGGGATTTCCCAGCCAAAAAAAAAAGATCATCTTACTAAACTACTGCATCTACCCAATCATAACATCACCACCGGGGGGGGGGGGGGGGGGATTCAGTATCCTGGGTTTTCTTTTATCGCGTAGCACAAACCCACATTACGGACAACACACAGAGTTGGTGTGGAAATAACCTCCCAGAATGACCAAGTGCAAGGCCAGATGTGATGTGATGGATCGATTCATGCAGCTAAGCTTGTCTATCACTTTTCCGTATGGATGGTGCAAATGTACTTTTAATACGGAGTACCTGTGCAGTTTAACATATGCTCTTTAATTGTCGATGAGATTGACGTTACAAGGTATGGAGCACGTACGGAGTACTCTAGAGAGGTTCGGTACACTCAACCCGTTCTCTATAGAGCCACAGCACACCTTTTAAGATTTAGCCGATCTACCTAATCGGGCATAGGGCATGATGTGCAGTAGTGTGCGATGGGTTGGATACATGCCACGTGTTCGGAGTACATCTAGATTGTTCAGATTGGAAGGAATTGACTAAGTTGTCGACCATGATAACATACCATACGGAGTACAGAGTACAGGGTATAGAGTACAAAGTACAGATCACAGTCCACGGAGTATACCTGTAGGATTCACTCACCTCCACCCAGATCTTTTAGCTCGTAAATAGCGTGGTATGTAATTTGGTATTTTATTCAGATGGAAATAAATTTCATCTCCACCAGGGCTCTGAACCTTCAATTCAACCTACGGCAGGTCCCGAACATCAGGCCTATCAGCTGGCTGACGTACGATAGATTCGCAAATTTCGAAGAGACCGATTGGAATTCGACCACGGGGTAGTTCAATAGAATCCAAAATACAGGCTTCATACCTAGAGACTAAGATTCATGAGAGAAATTTAGACAGATCCCTACGCCACAGGAGAAAGTGGGTGTGAATCCCACAGGTATGGACTGTAGGCGCCGACATTCCCCTAGCAGATCTCGTTGCCTAGAGGGGTAGGGATTGTGACAACGATGGCCTCAAAAGGACGGAGGACTCCATTCCCAGAGACAACTTGGAAAGACATAATCTCCACAAAAGCAGTGAAGCCAAGAGATAATTTAGAACCATAAGAAGAGATCCCGTGGTAGAAGAGTGATCATATCTTGACTCCCCTGACCCTCTAGTGACCCTCTGTGGCGGTGCTGAAAGCTCGAAGCTCGGGTCAAATCTAATAGTCGGAGTTGACCCTATCACTCCCCTGATCCTTGACAGAGTTTGACGAGATTACAAGATTATTGAACAGGTGGTAGTAATGTAGTAGGATAGACCAAGTCAGAGAGAATCAGATATTGTAGACTTTCAGGTACATCCACCATCCAAAAAAGAATACACGAATTTGATCCAGCTCCGATGTACGTCACTGATCTTCGACCTCAACCTTTCCAATTGCTCCTTTTTTTAGTCTCTTTTGATTTCTATTTGAGGTCTTATGATAATAAACATTAATTAAAAGGGTAATTGACACAAAAGACTATAAAAGGTATGTAATGGTAATATTCAATGTATCGTAAGAATCCCAGCCACAGTTCCCCTTGACGCAAGCGGCTGGGCGACCTTAGCTGTGCTTTTGGTCCACTCCTCCCCTCTCTGGTTTATTTTTTTTTTCCCTATCTCTCTCTTTCTCTTTCTCTTTCTTCTTGTAGAGCTTTTAACCTTGGTCTACACCTTGGTATAAAACACACCAGGTCACTCCTCCTACGACCACCCCCCCCCACGCTGATCCCGGTACGTGAACTCAGAGACGTTTGCCAAAGTCAGCATTCTTCCCCTCCCCTCAATCTTCCCACCCATGGATCCAATCTGACCTCCTTCAGAACATCCCCGGCTCTCCCAATTCTTCTGATCTGAAAACGACACCCAACCGATATGGCGTCCGCCGACGCGGAGAAGACCGAGGTGAAGATGGAGGGTACTATCGAGGCCGCCCAGGAATTGCACAGGGACCCGCAGTCATACGTTAACCCGGATATCATCGAGAAAAAGGTTGTCAAGGAGGCTCAACAGGCTGGTGCTGCTGCATACCAATTTGATCCCGATGCCTCGCCCGAAGAAAAGGCCAGTGCTGCCAAGGAAGTGCGTGTCGCAAAATGTCCCGAGTTTCAGTCGACGCAATTACCCTGCTAACTACTGTGTCTTGCTGTTAGCGATTGCCGCCTGATTTTCACAATCCCCTTAGGGCCACAGGCGTTGCTGTAATCACGGATAAGGTGCGATTGACCGGGGTTCTCCATCCGATCGCGGTCCGCATGCTAACCCTACTTAGACCGATGGCAAAGCAGACTATGATCTCCCTCCACCGGAGTCTGCGAACGCCATTATGGCCGAGGAAGCCACTCGAGAAAGTCTTGGTAAGCCTCTCGACGAGGATCTTCGGTGGGCGCGCGACAGAACCGGTTGGGCCCCGAAGTTCGTCGACGAAGAGCTGGCGGCGACTTTGGCGAATGAAGGCACATTGCTGGATCACGAGACGTTCCTGGAGGGCAGAATTCCCGATCAATTCTTTGGCGACTGGTACCAAAATTCAGGGGTCATCATCTTCGCCTGCTTGGCCTCGTGGGTGGTCGCTATGCTAGGCGGTGGTTTGGGATGGGTTTTTATGGTCATGGCAGCATGCAGCACCTACTACCGTACCTCCATTCGACGAGTGCGCCGGAACTTCCGGGACGATATTAGTCGTGAAATGTCTAAGCAGCGCCTCGAGACCGACACCGAGAGTCTTGAGTGGATCAACAGCTTTCTCGTCAAGTTCTGGCCTATCTACGCTCCCGTTCTATGCGACACTATCATCAACACTGTTGACCAGGTCCTCAGTACTTCTACCCCCGCATTCTTGGATAGCTTGCGCCTCAAAACCTTCATCCTCGGTACAAAGCCCCCGCGCCTGGAGCATGTCAAGACCTACCCGAAGACCGACCCTGATACCGTTATCATGGACTGGAAGTTCAGCTTCACCCCGAACGACACTATGGATCTGACTGCGCGCCAGACAAAGGACAAGATCAACCCCAAGGTCGTGTTGGAGGTGCGTGTCGGCAAGGGTGTTGTGAGCAAGGGTCTCGACGTCATTGTCGAGGACATGGCTTGCTCGGGCTTGATGCGTGTCAAGGTCAAGCTTCAGATTCCCTTCCCCCACATCGAGCGTGTGGATGTCTGCTTCCTGGACAAGCCCGAGTTCGATTATGTCTGCAAACCCCTCGGTGGTGATCACCTTGGATTCGATATAAACTTTATTCCCGGTCTGGAGTCCTTCATCAAGGATCAGATTCACGCCAACTTGCAGCCCATGATGTATGATCCGAATGTGTTCCCAATTGAGATTGCTAAGATGCTTGCTGGAAACCCCGTTGACCAGGCTATTGGAGTGGTGGCGATTACCCTCCACGGTGCTCAGCAGCTCAAGAACCCCGACAAGTTCTCTGGCACACCCGATCCGTACGCCGTGGTGTCTTTGAACAACCGTAACGAGCTGGGCCGCACGAAGACTATCCACGATACGGACAGCCCTCGCTGGAACGAAACCATCTACGTGATTATTACCTCCTTCTCCGATGCCTTATCTATTGCTGCGTATGACTGGAACGAATACCGCAAGGATAAGGAAATGGGTGTTGCTAGTTTTGCATTGGACAAACTCGAGCAGGAACCCTCCCATGAAAATCTCTTTTTGGAAGTGCAAGCTAGTGGCCGCCACCGCGGTGCCATCCACGCTGATATCCGCTTCTTCCCTGTTCTCGAGGGACGAAAGAACGAGGCTGGCGAGGTTGAACCTGCCCCTGAAGTCAACACCGGTATCGCTCAGTTCACTGTAGAACAGGCCAAGGACCTCGACGGAAGCAAGAGTATGGTTGGCAAGCTGAACCCTTACGGTGTGCTCCTTCTCAATGGAAAGGAGATTCATACCACGAAAAAGCTCAAGCGCACCAACAACCCCATCTTCCAAAATGCCTCCAAGGAGTTCCTCGTCACAGACCGAAAGAATGCCCGTCTGGGTCTTATCCTCAAGGACGATCGCGACATCATGCAGGATCCCATTGTCGGCCGCTACCAGATCAAGATGAACGACATGCTGAAGATGATGGAACGTGGCCAGCAGTGGTTCCATCTTCACGGCGCCAAGGATGGACGTGTCAAGTTGACTCTCCAGTGGAAGCCTGTCGCGCTGGGAGGGATTGGCAGCGCTGGCTACGTTGATCCCATTGGTGTCATGCGCTTCCACTTCAAGCGTGCGTCTAACCTGCGTAACCTAGAAGCCATGGGCAAATCGGATCCCTATGCTCGCGTGCTGCTTTCCGGTGTGACTCGTGGTCGCACTGTCACGTTCCGCAACAACCTCAATCCCGAATGGGACGAGATTGTCTACGTGCCCATTCGGAGCGCAAGCGAGAAGCTGACCGTGGAGGTCATGGATGAGGAGACTATCAACAAGGACCGGACTCTTGGTTGGTGCGACCTCAATGCTTCCGATTTTGTTCGCGAGTCGACGAGTGGTGAATATGAAATCGATGACGAGAAGCAAGAGATCACCAGCAGTCTGAAGATTAGCGGCGGTGCTGCCAAGGGAGAAATACACTACACTGTTTCCTTCTTCCCATCTGTGCCAGTCGTCAACCCCGAGGATGAAGTGGAAGAGGAGGATGAATCCTCAGAGATCCCTGGCACTCCCGGTCCGGACTCCGCCGAACTCCCGAAGAAGGCTTTGCACGCGAAGTCTTCTAGCGTTGACTCGAAGGCATCCAAGGCTCTATCTAACGGCGCTGCACCCATCACCAACGGAACTACCAACGGCGAGCCGGCTCCTAACGGCCGCACCAGTCTGGAAACCACTACATCCCGCCCAATGACTGGGACCCAGTCTGAGACCGCGTCTGTTCATTCCGTCAAGTCCATTCCCCGCACTTTCATCAGTGCGGAGGATCTTTCGAAATATGGTATGATTTGCTTCGCGATGTTCACGGCAACGGTACAAAGCTAATCGACTACAGAATCCGGTTTCATTGTGTTCAAATTCCACGAGGGCCAGCTTGCCGTTCCCAATGTCCAACTGGAAGTTTTGATCGACGATTACATGTTCCCCGCATATGTCTCATCGAAGATCCACACCACGACCGCCAAGTTCAGTGACGTCGGCGAGGCATTTGTTCGTGAGCTCGAGTTCTCCAAGCTCACGTTGCGTCTAGTCAACAAGGACGATCCCAAAGACTCCAGCGAGGAGCACACAGTCGCCAAGCTGACTGGTGACACACTGCCCACCCTGATGCGTATGCTGTACACGCCCACCGAGTTCGTCCTCCGCTCCCCTTCCGGCGAGGTGAGCAAGGTCACCGTCAGCGCGCGGTACGTTCCGACGGAAATGAAACTCGACCCTACAGAGAGTATCAACAACATGGGTACCCTGCGCGTCGACGTCCACGATGCCACGGAGCTGCCCGCCGCCGACCGCAATGGATTCAGTGATCCATTCTGCAAGTTCCGCCTGGACGAGGAGACGGTGTTCAAGACAAAAGTTCAGAAGAAGACCCTGCACCCGGCCTGGAACGAGTACTTTGAAACTCCCATCAAATCCCGTATCGGCGCCAAATTCCATGTGGATGTGTACGATTGGGACTTTGGTGACAAGGCTGACTTCCTCGGTGCCACACCAATCGACCTGGAATCCCTGGAGCCCTTCCAAGCCAAGGAGGTCACCCTGCCCCTGGACGGCAAATCAGGTGCCATCCGCCTGAGCCTGCTCTTTAAACCCACCTATGTGATCCGCGCTCGCCAAGGCTCCTCCACCTTCTCCGGCACCTTCGCCGTCCCCGGCAAGATCGTCGGCGCCCCCGTCAAGGGTGTTGGTTTCGTCGGTGGCAATGTCGTCCGCGGCGCCTCCTTCCTAAAGCACGGCCTCATGTCGCGCATCCACAAGGACAAAGGCGACGACACCGCCTCCATCCTGAACAGCATTGAGGAACCTGACTCCGTCAGAAGCGACCGTCTCACCCCAGCCGCTTCCCTCGTCGATAGCTCTCCTCCCCCTGTCACTCCGCAGAAGGAACACAGCCGCAACCGCAGCACAACCTCGCAGTTCGGTGATCGCCTAAGCGTCTTCGGCGGTGGCAGCTCCAGTGAGAAGGGCTCCGCCAGCATCACCATTGTCTCCGCTGCCAACTTCCCCACCGACGCCAATCTCCGCGTCATCATCCGTCTTCAAGGTTCCAAGGGCGCCAAGGATGTCCACAAGACCAAGGTCCACAAGAATCCTTCTGGCACAGTCACCTTCGACGAGTCCTTCCGCGTCCCCAACACCTCTGCCGACGCCCAGTACCAGGTTCGCGTCGTTGGCCACGCCACCTTCGGCTCGGACGCTATCTTTGGCGAAGCGCCGTTCTTTGTTGATGACCAAGGTTCCGTTGCCGGCCAGGATAAGGCCATTACCGTTGGCGACGGTGTCGTTACTATTCGTTCCAGCTTTGCGTTTTCTGATGGTGCGTTGAGGCCTACTACATCGCACTCGACCTCCGGTACCCCCGAAGCCAATGATGGTCCGGGAAGTCCTGATTCGAGAAAGACGTCCCGTCGCAACTTCTTGAGTAAGAGGTCTGCTGGCGGGGTTTAAATCACCTCTTTAACTTTAATTACCCGCTTTGGAATTGTTTTGCCTATTCAGGCTGAAGAGTATATGAAAATATGAATTGCTTTCGCTTGTTACTAATCAGTTGTTGTTGTTGTTGTTGTTGTTGTTGTGCTTGCTGTGATATCCTGTTGTTGTTGTTTTTTTTTTTTTCCACCGCATCAATATGAATTCAATTGTTGAGATGGTTGCCGGATGCTTTGAGACATACCACATATGCGACGTAGCATGGAGAATTGAAAATAGCCGAGTACAACATAAAAATAGTCCAAAGCCAATAGTTCACGCCACACTAAAAAGCCGAAAACAAGGCTGAGTCTAAGACTTCCGACCCAATGTCTCACTTCGGAATTTTAAAGGGGCTCCCGACGAGGCTTCTCGAATTACGGAGTACTCCGTATACTGACAGTTAATCGTGCCAAGTCCACCCGGGCCCCAGCGGATGACCCGAATCCCAAATTGTAGAGGTAAGTCTCTTTTATGTGTGAATTACATACAAAAGATACTTGTACGTAAAACTGTCGGAACCGCGATTTTCTTCACCCTTCCAGACTCCAACAGGGCTTGAATCTAAGGAGGTATTAAGAGTGTAAATGGAGTCGTGATCACTTTGTCTCAATCTATCATATTAAATATACAGTGTTTTTCAAAGAAGCTCTTTACTCCATCCGGAGTCCACGTCTACATTGATTTTCTAGAACGAGTCTTAGCTTCTGTTCGTTTCGTTTCGTTTTCTTTTCTTTTCCTTTCTTTTCCTTTCTTTTCCTTTCTTTTCTTTTCTTTTCTTTTTTGCTTGAGCGAGTCTGAGGATTACAAAACCTACGGTTATACAATGATGTTGCGTGGAAGTCTCCTTAGCATTGAGTTGCCATAACAAAGATACTTCGTTTTGCAAATTGTGATCCGGTGAGCAGTGATTATCCGCTGGGGCCCACCAACACCGGGTAGGTGGTGGGCTTGGCACGATTAAATGGCATTCTCATCACATTCTCATGGCTTTATATTAAAAAATAAAATTGGTCTCGGGCCCTCCTCTTTCACCCGAATCCTGTTCTCCCGAAACTTGGTCTACACAGCCCGGAGAGGTCTGCGCTTTGATGCTTGGGCTTCTTAAAGAGCCCAGCAGGGACCTCGATTGTATCACATCTGTGCTACTGAGTGTGGAGATATATGTCAGTGTAGATGATGAGGTCGGGATAGGAGATCCAAGAGATGTGTACGGAGTACGGAGTACTCCGTACTCTGTATTCAGTTGCCGAATTATTTTTAGATCTCTTCTATGATATCCGTACTCCGTAAAGAGTACGGAGTGCATTAGCCTCATTTATTTAGGGAAGAGGCGTGGTGGGGTCGATAGTTTGCGTGTCCCACAGTTACCACTTTGACCGGTCTTTTCTTTTAGGATACAGTTAGTGAAGAATTAGAAGAGACACTCTGTGTAATAGCCTATGTGTTCGTTGTACTCCGTGGTGACAATAGGGGATATAGGTGGAAGAGCCAATTTCTCCCTGCATTTTTGTGCTTTCCAATGTATCAAGCTAGGTCCATTGTATATTTGAATCAGTACCCCGTACAAACAGCCTTGGCGAGTTCTGTTGTCTATTTGATCTAAAAGAGGTCAGGTGAACATTCTATGTATGTTGTACCTATTCTAAACGTCTTGCAATCTCACATTGACATACAACACAAGTCGGAACGAATCAGTTGAGTTTATTCCAAACCATTGAAACCTGAAACTGAAACAAGGCAAAAGGGGAGGGTAAGAGCTTGTATTTTTGGTGGGGTCTAATCCAATTTATAGGGACTAGCTCTGTTAAGGTGGAGAGGGAAAAGGGGTCTGGATTAGCAGTGGAATTGTGTACTCCGGGCATACAACATAGGGGTCTAAGAGCATAGCTCATGCTGAATGGTTCGAATGAGAATACTGTAGAACCACCACTTACTCTATCCAGGTTTCATCGTCCTCTGTCCTGCGGTGTTGGTACCCGAAGCTCCAGCCCGGCATGTCAAAGATGACTGACGACATCGGGATGCAAGGACCGAGATAAGAGAATGGACATAGCAATGGCAACGGCAGATGAACAGAGAATGCGGATTGGGAGATTTGATTATTTTCTTACACACTCCATCGTACTAGAAACGAAATCCTAAATGTCGATATGCCTAAATAGGTACAACAAATAACATGAAAAATCACGGGGTCTTTCTCCCCCACTCCTCCCTTTTTTCCCTTTCCCTTTCTTTTATAACTGGACCTTGCTCTCCTTCTTCCCCTCTTTACCTCTGTGCCCTTAGGAATTGATCTGTGAGTTCCCCTACCTATGACGGCAGCTTGACATCCAATGGAACCAAGTGGCAATAATGAACCCCTCTTTTTTGTCCCTTGGGTTATTCTGGAGAGCTCTTGAGCTGCTTAAATGGAGCCACGTTGCCTCTTTCACCCGGAATCTGTCACTGACCTGTTCACTTTCTTTGTAGCTAGTTCCCCATCTCATATCCACATCCCTATTACAACTCATAATGGGCTCCAAGGCTCTTCCCACCCACCTTCGGGCTCCCGAGAGCGAGGCCTTCGGTGGAAAGCACCATGGCAAGTCTCAGTCACACATGGTAAGTTCACTGGAGGCAGTGAATGCCTAAATCCTCAAATCGTGGAAGCTTCGTTCGGGCCCTTTTGGCCGTTCCTGCCTGTTTTGGGTTGTTTCGTTGCTGCTTTCCTGGATGCGTCTCAGGAGACAACTTCCTCCTCTTCTCCTCTTGTTGCCATCGCTACTGTTATCATCGTTGCTCTATTTGTCCTCTCACCCAATCTTCTTGTACTGTCGGAAACCCCCCATTCCCCCCCTTCCCTTTCAATTGTGTCTCTTCCTCTCGTTACAATGGCTACTTTGTTCCCCCCATTTGGTCCTGAGCTGACCCGTGAAACCTCCAACCAGGCATTCGAGAATGCCTCCACTAGCGTCGCCGCTTCACAAATGCGTAATGCCCTGAACGCCCTCGGCGACACCGTTGCCGACCCCAACGAGAAGAAGCGTTTCGAGGCTGAGATGGACAACTTTTTCGCCCTGTTCCGCCGTTTCCTGAACGACAAGGCCAAGGGCAACGCTGTCAACTGGGACAAGATCGCCCCTCCCCAGCCTTCCCAGGTTATTGGTTACGATGACCTCGGTGCTGATGCCTCCGTCGAGTTCCTGAACAAGCTCGCAGTGGTCAAGCTGAACGGTGGTCTCGGTACATCCATGGGTTGCGTTGGTCCCAAGTCTGTCATTGAGGTCCGTGAGGGCATGTCCTTCCTCGATCTCTCTGTGCGCCAGATCGAGCACTTGAACCGTAGCTTCAACGTCAACGTGCCCTTCGTCCTCATGAACTCCTTCAACACCGATCAGGACACCCAGTCCATCATCAAGAAGTACGAGGGCCACAACGTCGATATCATCACCTTCAACCAGTCGCGCTACCCCCGCATCATTAAGGACTCTCTCTTGCCCGCCCCCAAGAGCTTCGATTCCCCCCTCCAG
This sequence comes from Penicillium digitatum, assembly GCF_016767815.1. Classification (NCBI taxonomy): domain Eukaryota; kingdom Fungi; phylum Ascomycota; class Eurotiomycetes; order Eurotiales; family Aspergillaceae; genus Penicillium; species Penicillium digitatum. The sequence continues at coordinate 257,405 of NC_089386.1, read as the reverse complement.
GACTGGTACCCTCCCGGACACGGTGACGTCTTCGAGTCCTTGTACAACTCCGGCACTCTGGACAAGCTGATTGAGCGTGGTATCGAGTACATCTTCCTGTCCAACGCCGACAACCTCGGTGCCGTGGTGGACCTCCGCATCCTGCAGCACATGGCTGACTCTGGGGCTGAGTACATCATGGAGTTGACTGACAAGACCAAGGCTGACGTCAAGGGTGGTACCATTATTGATTCCGATGGTAAGGTCCGCCTGCTTGAGATCGCCCAGGTGCCCAAGGAGCACGTCAACGAGTTCAAGTCTATCAAGAAGTTCAAGTACTTCAACACCAACAACATCTGGCTGAATGTCCAGGCTATTAAGCGTGTCGTTGAGGAGAACGAGTTGGAGATGGAGATCATCCCTAACGAGAAGTCCATCCCCGCTGACAAGAAGGGTGAGGCCGATCAGGCTATCTACCAGCTTGAGACCGCTGTCGGTGCCGCCATCCGTCACTTCAAGAACGCCCACGGTGTTAACGTGCCCCGTCGTCGCTTCTTGCCCGTCAAGACCTGCTCCGACCTCATGGTCGTCAAGTCTGACCTGTACCGTCTCGAGCACGGCCAGCTGGTCATGGACCCCAACCGCTTCGGAGGTGTCCCCGTTATCAAGCTCGGTTCCGACTTCAAGAAGGTCTCCGACTTCCAGAAGCGCATTACCAGCATTCCTCGCATTGTCGAGCTGGACCACCTTACTATCACTGGACCTGTTAATCTCGGCCGCAACGTCACACTTAAGGGCACTGTTATCATTGTTGCCTCCGAGGGCAGCACCATTGACATTCCCCCTGGATCCGTGCTTGAGAACTGTGTTGTTCAGGGCAGCCTGAGAATCCTCGAGCACTAGATGTCTTCATGTGATTCTTCTGTCTTGTTAATTACCCGATCCGTTGCAGTGGTTGGTTTTTTCTCGTTTTAATTGGTACACCCGAGGCTATGGATCCCATGGAGTATGCAAAAGAAGTACTTGTATTACATTACAATAATCCAGCGTCTTTTTTCTTTCTTTCTTGTTGGGTTTTTAGTCTAGACCTGACTTTGATTCCCAAGTACTGTGACTGTTGCCCAGACCATTCTCAATGCATTACCATTTCAATTCGTTCAATACAGTATAGATTCGCATTGTGTAGTTAATGGAGTGTCGATTGATGGCCATGTCCCGGTTCGTTGCTCTGCTTTCCCTTCTTACTGTCCAACCGCAAAGGCGCCAAATTGCCTCATCAAGCTTCGATCTCACGAAATTCAGGTCAAAAGAGATGTAAAGAACACCGAATGCGCCATTGCCTTCAGGCAAAATATCCCCCCAAGATCATAGGCGGGGAATAAGTTCCCCATGATATCTTCGCAACGTCATTCGCGGCAAAACCACCCCTGCCCCTACTAAACCCCAGACCCCGGGCATCTCAAGTATGTCGCCCTACCAATATTCAAAGCAGGATATTCCTTGCAACAATATGCCTCCCTGATCTTGTACAGTTTAAATTTGGGGGTTCTTGTATATTGCTAACAGTACATATTTGACTGTACCTCTCGCTTTGTTACATATCCCTCTTTTTTCACATACAGTTCTTCACATATTCGGTCCAGTCTTGTCCATATATTGCCTTTAACATTTTTGCCTTTGAAAGAAACCGGAAACGCAGAAGCAGTCCATATTCCACCTGCTCATGTCGGAAGATGAGGGGGCATCAACGCCGTCTTGTACCAGGTCCCTCATCTACGGGGAATGACCCGGACCCGGACCCGGACTATCATGAACATGACGACAACAGTAGTCCACCCGCCGAGGAAGGGAAGAGTTCTGGGACGTGGAAGAAGAGGGTTTCGACAGCTTGTCTGGCTTGTAAGAAATCGAAGAGGAAGGTGAGATCAATATACCATCCGACACCTACCTCTACATCAGATCGACATCTCATCTACACCCATATGATAGCACCATCCTAACTAACTAACTAATCAAGTGCTCTGGCACATCCCCCTGTGCAAACTGCCAGACCTTCAAAAGAGTCTGCATCTTCGACGAATCCCTCGATCAACGCCGCCGCGTCGCCGCAAAAAGAACGGCAGATGAACTCTCCTACCACCGCGACCTCCTCTCAGACCTCTTCAAGCTTGTCCGTGAAGCAAACGAGTCAGACGCACTGCACCTCCTAACGATCATCCGACAGAATGCCCCCGCCGATGAAATCCGCGCGTACATAAACGAAGCACTTGCATCCCTCACATCGTCAACATCAACCTCTGCAGCGCACAAACAGGAAACCGTTGCTAAGCTTGAAGATATGCGTCGGCTCGTCAATGTCGAGGGTACGGGTCCGACGTTCAGAAGAAAAGTGATGGATATACATTATCTGTGTGACTCCGCGCCTTGTGAGGTCCCTGCGGCGCCGTGGACGAGGGTTACGGCTGATGCGGATCTCGTATCGCATCTTATTTCGTTGTACTTTGCGTGGGATTGGCCGTTTACGGCGGTTTTGGACAAAGAGGTTTTTGTTAGGCACATGAGGAGGGGCGTGCTTGGGTCGGAGTTTTGTAGCCCGTTTTTGGTTAATGCGGTGCTCAGTAATGCCTGTGTAAGTTTTCTCTCCTTCTGTTTCTGATCTTTTGGTTTGCTGGTCGGAGTTGTGCTCGTCTTGGTTCAATGGCTGACTGGTTTGTTTAGTACTTCTCTGAGTTCTCCGAGGCGTATGTTGTTCCTGGTGACATCTCTTCGAAAGGGTGCGATTTCCTTGCCGAGGCCGAGAAGTTGAGGGGCGAGGAGAATTCGCAGCCCAGTTTGGCAGGTTTACAGGGGACGTTGTTGATGTATGAACGGTTTGTATTGAAAGCTTATCTCCCAGCTTGAGGCTGTTCTAACACAGAAAGATATGCACTGTCCCGTGAAGACGATCTGGGCTATATCATGCTGCACCAGGCTATCCGAATGGGCGAGGCACTGGGTCTGGTCGGCAGCACAGGACCCCAAATGGCGTCTGGGAAATTATCCCAGGACATGGACATCTCATGCAAGCGTACAGCCTGGGGTCTGTTCAACGTTGACACGTAAGTGAATTCGGCTAACACTCCCCCTTCGAACCGACATTGACATTGATACCCCCACAGAGTGGTACACACATCCTTCCTCCGGCCAAGTCTCATCGATCACGTCAACATGGCCCGGATTGACATCAACCAGTCCGAAGACCAATCCCTCTGGCAACCATATCCAACCCACCGCGACCCGCGCCCGTCATTCTTCAGTCAGTACTTTGATGAAGCATGCAACCTGTCGACGATTGCGCGCGATATCTCACGCAGCATGTTCGCAGACCACAGGAGCAACATTGCCCTCGGTCCTATCCACCACCAAAGCCGCGAGGATCTGTATGACCGTATTTGTCGCTGGCACGAGCTTCTTCCGGAGGACTTTGATGTCCGGTATAGACCAGCTCCGCATATCATCTTACTCAAGTGAGTAGAAAGCGTACCAGAATCCCGTCTTTCTTAGCGTCTCCATGCGAAAGCAAAAACACGATGCTCATCTTGAAACAGAATGCGCTACAACGCCCTCATCATAAACCTGTTCAGTTGCATCCCCAACGACAAAGTCCCCCTCATTCCTTTCGAGCCCCAAACACCTGAAAGCCCACCGCGTCACACTCCCGAGACGAAATCTAACGCGCGGGAAGTAACGCAGAGCGCTGCGCGCGACATCGCAGCCTTAACGCGTCTTCACCGACGCGAGTTCGGGGTTAGTCGTGCGCACCAGTTTGCGATGTATGCGATCAACCTTGCGCTATTTACAATGCTTGAACAAGACTCGTTCGACGTGCTAGATGAGGATTTCCTCTCTCTTGCAAGTGCATTCTCTGTCATCGCGAGTCGGTCTGCGCTGGGGAGGAACCTGTTTCATATTTTCCGGCAGTCGGTTCGGGCGAAAGCACAGGGGTATCGGATTCGAGAGGCGAGTTCTGTGCCTGATGAGTTGAAGGATTTGTTTGATGAGGCTTCGAAGGAGAGGGGGTGTAGTCGGTTTGATGAGTATGCCGATGGTCTTGAGAAGCTGAATCAGAAGGATAAGTATCATGGGATTGGAGAGAAGAAGGGGAAGGGGAAGGGGAAGGGGTTGCAGGACTATCCGGGACTTGGACTTTCGGATATGTTAGATCGGTATGAGAGTCTTAGTCTGGGGAAGGATGATGTTTTGGTGGAGAGGTATCGGCCTGTTGGAAGATGAGGGGAAAGGATGGAGATAATACAATGTATACTGCCATGGTCATTGTCGTCATCTCTTTCCAATCTCCGTCATATTTTAACAAGTCCAATTCGCCGGGATGAAGTGGCGACAAGGTTGTATGGATCAGCTCCACAGATATAGATCGTTCAGATGTATCCAGGATACTGAAGGTGACAGATGGAGACTTCAGCCGAATGAGACAGTTCCTGGCCATTGACAACAACTTTGGGGATCATCTCTGGAAGTTGATGTGTTTTACAGTTGGGAGGGGAGATGTGCTCTGACGTCAAATCGTCAGTTCGTCGACCCACCAAGTGGCGATGGCAATGCAATGTCCACGGCAATATTTCTAAAAGTGTCAAAACCAACCCACTGAAAAAGAGATCTCCAATCCTTGTTTTTCTTTTTCTTTTTTGGCGATGGGCTTGTCCAACCTTTTGGTAACTTCCCCTCCATCATCCTCTATAATTTCTTCCATGTCGATGATTTCGAACGCAAGATGGATAATTCAGAAAACCAAGATGACACGACTGTCGATGACTACGACTGGACGCCATTCAATGCTGCCTCTGTACCTCAACAGCAGTTTGCCACGCCTATCCCGTTCTCGCCAATCCTGCCTCCCGCCCAAGCTTTCTCACCGTATGTGTCCGCTCCGTCAACATCCACAGGGAGTACTGCGCCCAAGGTAGCAATACCTCGCCTAGCAAACCCCGACACTTTGCACGGGCGCCGACGGTCAGCCCGGGCCTGTGAGCCATGTCGCCAGCGAAAAATCAAATGTGATGGTGTCCGGCCGTTGTGCGGACAATGTGCATACCACCATCACTCTTGCTCCTACGAGGACGTCAAACGAGTGCGCGACCAGAAGCGACTGGGCTCCCTAGTCAAGCGAGTGGATAAATACGAAGCTCTTCTTCGAGAGCTCGAAGCCGAGGTGGATCCTCCGACCGCTCGAAGGATCAAACGAGCGCTCAAGGTAAGTCCAGTCAATGTCAGATGAAGTTCGGGTCTCACTCGAGACTCGGATCTTATGATTTGAGTCCCGAGTTCAGACTCTGACTGTCATTTGGCAAATGAAGTCCAAAAATGGGAAAACCGCTAGAAACGCTAGAAATCATGTCGACTCCGATAATTCCTCTACATCGATGGGCTCACTAGACGCTATCGACCAGGTTGACGAAGACCTCAATCGGAACGAGGAGACCCGAGCTGCGGGCTTCTTTGGGAAAAATTCGGAGGTCAATTGGATACGCAAGCTGGAGAGCGGCGTGGGGATGAAGAGTCCACAGGAAAACTGGCCAACTGCTTTCCATACTGAGAGTCATCGTGATTCGGCGGCTATGCAAAAGCAGCAACAGGCATTGGAAAAGCAAATTCCGACTTCGATGATGGATTATCATCTTGATAGCCTGGAAATTCCGTTGATTGAACCCTGCGACCCATTGGCTGTGCCCCCACGGAAATTAGCAGACCGATACTTCGATGCTTACCTGACCAACGTTCATCCGACATTCAGCGCAATTCGAAAGATGACCTTCATCTCCCAGTATCAGACATGTTTCAATAATGCATCGACGCCACCCCGGAAATGGCTGGCCATTCTGAACATGATTTTTGCTATTGGTTGTCGGTACTGTCGACTCATAGATAACCCTCAAAGCACCCGCGAGGAAGACCTGCTCTACCTGACCCGGGCGCGCCATCTTGGTCTACATGGTAATGTGCTATTCGAGCACACCGATCTCCAGCAGATTCAACTCGAACTTCTCGTGGCAGTTTACCTGCTTTGTATAGGACAGGTTAATCGGTAGGTCCCCTGTCTCCATTCCCCGAGCATCATCCTGATTTCTCCATCCACGCAGAGCATCTAAATTCTCCAATATGGCTCTCCGCTCAGCCCTATCCCTTGGCATCAACCTCCGTCTCACAGATGACCGCACCAAAGACGCTGCCAAAGAAACCCGCGGTCGTCTCTGGTGGTCTATCTACTCCCTCGAGCACCTTATCACCTCCATGACCGGCCGCGCCTCTTGCGTCGGCGAAGGTCTCTGCTCCGTGCCCGCACCCCTCCCCTACGACGAAGAAACCTTTGACCAACCCGACGCTAAGCGCCTGCTCCAAGATCCCGTTCTCCGTGAAGCCCAACTCCGCCCAACCATCTTCGAAGCCCCCCGCCAACACCACTCCCCCGCATGGGTAACCATCTGCCCACCTTGTCCATCCCTCTTCTTCTACTTCCTCTTCGACCTAACTCTCATAACCCACGCCCTCATGAACAAAGTTTACAGCATCGAAGGCCTCCGCAAAGGCTCCAGCCAAGTAGAATACCACGTCCAAAAATTCAGCCTCCAAATGGACCGCTGGCTCTCCAAACTTCCCCTTTGCTACCAATTCACCCTACCAAACGCTACCTCCTGGCATCTACACCATCTTCCACGAGACGACCTCGCCGCCCCCTTCGTCCGTGAACGTGTCTGTCTAGCAATGAACTACTACTCCGCCCGCATCACTCTCTGCAGACCCTGTCTCAGCCACATCCACCAGTCCCTGCGCCACGCCTCACCCGTTGGCGAACCAACCGCACGCGGAACACTCCGGTCCGAAATGGCTACCCATTGTCTACAAGCTTCCTGCGCGCTTATCTCCGTTCTCCCCGAAGATCCGAACATGACCTGGCTGGCCCGCGCCGCACCCTGGTGGAGTATTCTCCATTTCCTCATGCAGGCGACGACGGCTCTCCTGCTAGGTTTATCGTACTGCTCTGGCCAGAATGCGTCGACCAGCCCGGACGGCGCAAATCCACTCCTATCGCATGCTACTGCCCCGTCCATCCCGCAGGGGGGCTACCCCCCGCTGCTGGAGACGGGGTTAGGTACGGCTATTGCGGCGGCGAAGAAGGCGCTTTTTTGGCTTCATACGACTGCTTCGGTGGATCCGGCGGCGCGGAGGGCGTTTCTGCTCTGTGATGGGATTGTCAGGAAGATTGCGCTTGGGCTGGGGATTGATTTGAGTGAGTGGCCTGATAGGAGTTGTTTTGAAGGGTTGAGGGAGGAGAGGTCGATGAGATCCAGTGGAAATTGGAATGGGAGTTGCGGGGATGGTAGCGGGAGTAATGGGCTTGATAGTGGGAGTGGGATGGAGGCCTTTGAAGAGTTGGTTGATTTTGAAGGTGGTGTGTGTTAGGGTTAAGTCGAGCATGCTTCCCCCTCTTATAGCTGTTCGCTCCGATGAGAACATGACTGATCAACGAATGCCTACGTCTGTGAGGACATCACATTGCAGTATTGTGGCATGTGACGCTCCATTACCACCAGTCTGCCTGTGGTGTACATGTAGTATACAGTGACGAGCCTTTTCCCAGGCCGTACCTCTTATTCATATCCCCGAATTCCTTTGGCAGAGATGGCCTATTCTGTCTCGTTCACTGTAAACCCAACGTTGCGTGTGCCTCGTGAACGATGTCAATGAACGTGTGGCCATGAAGACAGAAGGAGGGCAACTACCTCGCAGCTTCTTACCGCCACGACAGTTGACCGCCTAACTCGCCGCTGGATTACTTCCTTGCAACGTGGGACCAGCCATACTGTACTCTTTGAGTCTGTATCAAAGACCTCGTTGCCCCACTCGTTACCCCATTATGGAAGAGATATAAGAAATGTTTATGACACCTCTGATAACTAGACTGATCAAATTGATACCAAAGCTCATACCACACAGTACACAAAGAAAAAAGAAAAAAAAAAAAAAAGAGACATGGGCCTAGGGGGGAGTCGAACCCCCGGTCTCCGTGTTCCTGTTCGTATACGTACAAGCACGGCGCGTTAACCACTGCGCCACTGGGCCAATTACTGCTATTACTCGAGCGGCTAAAAGATAACACCACTCCAATGACAAGCTGTATAGTCGTTCTATCATAGCTCTCTACATCTGGCCTCGGCATGATCATTGATCTGACCCCGTGCGAACATCCACTTGGTAAGCCTAAGCTGGAGAACCCTCATAAAAGGGCAGTATCGATAGGAAAGCCCCGCCGGAAAGGGAAGACAGGAGAACCCGGAATAAATCAAGTTAGGAACTTTTGCGGTTAGCTAAAATTAGGCAAGCAGAATGCTTGCCTTGTGGCTACAACAGTAGGGAGGGTGAATTCGGAGCCAGACACGTATGTATAAACTAACACGGATCAGCTGTATTACTTGCGCTAGTGTGGAATGGAGTATAGCGACACGGTGTGTGTCATACATCGTCCTACATGTATGCTAGAAACCCTGTGCGTGTTTGTGTTGGGCGATTGGTTGAGGGGTGAAGGGTTGATGCTCTGAGCGTTTAGACTTGGCCACGAGAGTCAAGTAAAAGAGCAAGGCTATGAGTTGCCAGTAAAACCGATGACCACTTTGGAGCTAGAAAGTTAGTCAGTCAACAATGTTTCCCGGGAAATGAAGACATAGACTAGAAATTGCCATCTTTGGAATTCATGTTGCTATGGCCCCATCAACAGGAAACGAAGCATGGGTACAATCGAAGAGTGGGGGTGTTAGACCGCTGTGATAGAACGAGAGCGACGAGACATACTTACACTGCCATAGACGAAAGGGTCCTACCGCAATAGAATTTCAAAGTTGGTTCGTGAGATGAAATCCAATTCAATCCCACCAACTGTGAACAGCGCAAAAATATAAAGCCACTCGTAGAAAGGTGCTAGAGGGTCCTCTTTTCCTAGTAAACATCTGTGGAAATTCTATGGGCCCGTTGCCATTTTCGTGCTCTGTTCAATGGACAGGAGCTAGAAGAAGTATAAACTAAGAAGGGGAGGAGCATGATAACTGGAGTTATGTGGAGTTGAAATTACCACATAAATATCAAAAGTGATTAAACCCAGTTTTGCAACAAAAGAAAGAAGTCTTACAGTTATTGTCGTACTCTGGGTTCATATCGATGTATATAGGCACTTCAGTGTAGTAGCGTATCACTTCTACCGGATTTGATCAACATCACTACCTCCTAAAACTATGTTACACTCAGACTGGATAGTAAATCAACAATTGAATTGGCAAGAGCTGATCCAACTTGTTTTAGCGGGCCCCTTCTACGGGTCAAGGACTACCTAACAACTACAGAACATCGCACGATGAAGCCTATTTTACATTTGAACAGTATTGATACAGATTGCACAATACAACAGAAAAGTGGCACGTAGATCGACCGCTTTCAAAGTGAATCGGAGTCCACCGTGGAAGAATCTAGGTCGGAATTTCAGTGGTGTGCATGTGTCAACAATCTACAAAATCGACAAGCTGAACTCTTTAAATACCCCTTTCGTTGTTAAACCTATTTATCTACTTGGCCCGGAGACATGTCGTGGACGCTACACAACTGGAATTCTATGAGACTTCTCTTTCCATTCAGCATTCTTTTATCACGGTGCTCTCGGTCACAAATTTGGAACATGGGTTATCTATTGCACTCGTCGATATCTCGTTTACTCTTTCGGAATCTCATCTTGACGAAGGTAATCGGTGTGTGCATGCTTACGTAGGGAAAGATCTGATGTGAATAGAGTGTGAACGACTGTACGCCACCTGAGCATGCAGAGCGAGGTGAAACAAGGCTAGTGGTGCACAACTGACAATCTGAGATTGGGACCGAGTATGTACTAAATTGAGAACATTAGATATGTAAGAAAAAAAAAAAGAAAGGAACACAGGCTAAGTAAACGATGGAGAGAAACAAGAAATGCCAATGACACAAAAGCGCGCAACGCCATAATAGGCCCACGAAAAGACTTCATACGAGATTTCCTGGACGTAAAACGTTCGACAAAACACACGTGACAGAGCCCAGGAATGATATGATATAGACACCGATGTTCTTTAGAATGAAGATTTCAAAATATACTGGTCAGAAGAGAACCTTCGGTCAATGAATGTGGCATTAATTGGATGAAAAACCATGTCCCTAACAATCTTCAGCACTAGGTTGGTTGCGGCTGCATCTGGACTTGGAAGGTATGCTGATGTTCATGCTGTGGTGCGGGTGGGGGAGGGGCCTGGCTCCGTTGTGGAATCGGAGGTCTGCGCTGTTGTCCTGGCATCCCGTGGACAGGGGACTCGGACGACATCGGGTGCTGCATCTGTTGTTGCATCGGTGATTGAAGATATGGCTGATGAGGAAGGGGCCGCGGCGGGTGGACAGGAGAATGGTGATGCATTTGCATGTGAGGCATGGAGAGTGGCTGGCCAGGCTGCTGGGCTAGTGATTGACTATGTGGCATATGAGAGCCAGGTTGCGAGGACATGTGTTGATTCTGTTGCTGGTGCATATGCTGGACTTGTGGCTGCCCAAGATGTTGATTTGCCTGGGCCTGTGATGCTTGATTCTGCTGGAAAATGTGGAGGTTCTGCTGTTGCGGCAGAGACTGGCCTTGAAGCATCTGCGGTGGGGTCGGGCCGGGCCGTTTATGCGCTTCTTCATCGATCGAAGAGGTTGCACGGTTCAAGACCGTCGTTGTATCTGTGCCCTCGCCCAATTGGGGGTTGGCCTCTGCTTGCGTCTGTTCTCCACTGGCGGCGGCGGCGGCGGCGGCGGCGGCTGCAGCAGCCACATCAGCCTTGCGAGGTCTCCCGCGCGGTCGGCCGGTGCCAGGTGCCTTTGGTTTGGCCGAAGCTGGCTTTCTTGGTTTGGGCGGCGGCAAAGGTTGACCCGTTGCAGCTGCCCACGCAATTTGATCAGCCTTACGAGGACGTCCACGTTTTCGTTTCAAAGGAGTCCCGTCCGGTCCCAGGATAGGCGTCCCCTTAGTTATCATGTTTGCGACGGAGCCGGGAGCAGTTGGCGTCATATTCGCAGTGAATGAAGCCTGGCCTGGCTGAGGTACTCCTGGAATAGACTCGCCATTTTGGGCAGCCTGTGCGGCCTGCGCAGCAAGCCTGGCGGCAACTTCCTCCTTCCTAGGTCTTCCCCGACGACGCTTCGCAGGCGGAGTGGCAATCTGGTCACCCCCAACTGCGGTTACGGCAGGGATCTGGCCCTGTCCATTGGCCTGGGTGGGGATGGCGCTAGGAATGGCCATGGGGGCATTTAGTTGAGGCAGAGCATGGGGCTGGGCCTGGGTTTGAACAGGCTGAGGTTGAGCCGGAGCAGCCTTTTTAGGTTTGGCTTTCTTCTTCAGTGCAGGACTTGACTCGTCAGTCTTCATCACCGGGCTTTCCGTGACCGTAGGTACAACCGGCGCAGGTGGCTGGGATGAGGGTACGCCACCCGAATGCGGTCCCTGGTAATGCTGGAATTGAGCCTGGTGCGGAGATTGCTGAAATTGCGTCTGTTGCGGCTGAGAGAATTGCGTTTGGTGTGGGGCATACTGATGTTGCGATTGAGCCTGATGTTGTTGATATTGAGATGGGTGGAACGGAGACTGGGTGTGTTGGGAAAAGGGTGACTGTTGTTGATATGGGTTGTGTGCTTGGGTTTGGTGCTGCAATTTTTGCAACCTCTGCTGCTCCAATTGCTGCTTTTGGTGCTCAAGCCGCTGCTGCTCCACCCGTTGCTGATGCTGTTTCTGTTGCTCGAGCCTCTGTTGCTCTAAGCGTTGCTGCTGCTGCTCCAGCATCTTTTGCTCATCTAACTTCTGCTGTTCCAACTCCTTCTGTTGCTCGAGCCTCTGTTGTTCTAAGCGTTGCTGCTGTTCTAAACGCTGCTGCTGTTCTAAACGCTGCTGCTGGATTTGTTTTTGCTGCTCCATCCTTTGCTGCTGGAACTGCTGCTGCTGGATCTGGTGTTGCAACTGTTGGTGTGTCTGCTGAGGTGACTGCGGTTGTGACTGCGGCTGAGTCTGTCGCTGTTGATTGATGGCGAACATAGAGGTGCTAGCCATAGACGGACTGGCCGAGGTGTGGCCATCCCTCTGTTGCATGCCTGCATGGGGTAGTCTATTCAAGACCTGCTGTGGCGAAGGGACATTCATGGGATGACCATGGGTGACACCAGCTGCGCCCGGCTGCGGCCGGAGGTGAGCCATCGGATTAAATCCACGCTGTAGGTTCTGCAGCCCCATAGGATCTGGGCCGCGAGACATCAGATCCGGGGAGCTCTGGGCCGCAAACTGCCCCGGAAATTGGCCAAAGCTACTGCTGGTAGGGTACCCACCTAATGATCCCGATGTCGGGGTCATCTTGCGCATGTCGGGAGATTGCGATGCAGTAAAGTTCTGCTGGGCTTGCCCCCGAAAAATTGGCTTGTTGCCTGGGAATGGACTGCCATGCTGTGGGAGCGTCGGCCCAGCACCTAGCAAAGGCGACTGGGCATGCTGACGTTGAGGCTGTGGACCCAATGGATGCTGGGGTTGGACAGCTTGATGTTGCTGTTGTTGAGGCTGCTGCGATTGTTGAGGGTGGTATGGGTGACCACCGTAGTTCATCATTTTGACTTGATTTTAGAAATGCGCTGGCCCTTGGCCGTAAGCGGCAGAGAATGGAGTGATCCTTTTCAACCACGAAGCATGCAAGGGCGTGAACAGTCAAAATGATCGCGAGCTAGCTTGAAAATGGAAATGTAAAATACAGAAGGGCTGTTTTAACCAATACTGTCACTGATGTCGCGCCAGCGCCGCTGATAATTCTATACGGAGAATCGCCACCCAAGTCGCGCCGAGGCCGCGTGTTTGTTGTTCCCTGGCGGCCTGAGGCAACAAGGCAACAAAGCAACCCACTGATTCCCAAGTGGGATTAGCGGCTACGGAGACCGAGGTGAGTCGGTCAGCGCAGTTTGAGAAAACGAGTCGACGGTCGCTCAAAGGGATTCAGGGGAGGGAACCAGCTGGAAGGGATCCAGAGAGGCAGCGAAGGTGATCCAAATCTATTTGCTAAAGTCCTTAACGGATGACAGGGCCCAGCAGAAGTAGATTGGAGATAAAGTGGATGACGCTGGGCTGGAATCCTCGATGGCGAGGAAAAAAAACATTAAAAAAATAAAAAATAAAATAAAAAAAAGAAATTGGGAAAAAACGAAATTTTCAGATTCTCCTCTCCGCATCACGTGATCCTCCAGCCCAGAGCATACGCAAGTCTACGGAGTACTATAAGACACTCTACCCATCTAAGTAACAGAGTTCTATTCATTTACCATCTGAATTTCTGCGGTGCTGACGGTATGGATTTCTACATTTTCATATCACTCCCCAACTCGTAAAGATTCTCCCTTACAAACCTGGTCATCTGCTTATCTTCCGCAATCCTTGCAAAGTATAGAATCACACCACTCACAAGCACTACACAAATTACGTGCGACCTAAAAATTATACAGACATCATGCTGTTTTCCCCAAAATCCTTGTCCTCCACTACCCGAAGATCTACCAAACAAGGCGAAAAAAAGCTTGAAAAGAAAACAGCCCCTTACAAAGTGCCAATATAGACGATGACCCACAATGCGACCACAAATAGGGGGCAGATCTGCAAAGAGTTAGCCGAGCACTATATTGTAGATCAAGGAGATTTGAGATCTTATCCTTCAGGGAATGCTCAAAATTTTTGATTCAAAGTCATTAATTTTTTTTTGCGACTCTAAACAAAAGTAATCGACTGTGGATGTGGCCTGTGCCCTTTACGGTTCAACACTTTGATAATCTGGCCCGAGATGATACAAGGGACGCTACACGTAAGATCACACTCCAATTGTATTTTTTTCTTCTTGCTTTATGATCAGGCTTATCACTCCACGATATGCAAGGCAAAATATACAATAGTGGCGAAAAACTATAACCAGAGATGTGGGCAAATCAATCAATAACATCGGGACTAAAATCTATGCTGGCAACAACTGAAACATGTAAGAGAGGCCTGGTGTATATAATGGAGATTTGAAGCAGTTTCTGGGCGAACTAAAACCCTGCCTGCTGTGCTGTGAGATATTCTTCCCACACTTTCTTAATGTCGTTTTGATAAATAAAATCCTTGTCTCCATAGAGGAAAGAGTCAATCTTGGCTTGCAAAAGGACATCAAAATCTTTCTCTTCTGCTTGGAGCCTTCGCGCCTTATCGCGGATTTCGTCTAGATGCTGATACCTGTGAAGGGTCGGAAAAGCATGGTCAGACACAATCCATTTGGCTCACAGTCTCAGGTCCAGACTCACATCTTAGTATAGTACGGAGACCGAATCTGGTCAAAGATTTTGAGAGCATCCCGTGCAGGACGAGAGAAAAGCTGCGTAAGTTCAAGTGCGCGGGCGAGGATCCAACCATCCTCCATGGCAAATGTCGCTCCAGAGCCAAACGCGCCTGGAACGCCGTTAGCGCTGGACCTGATAATAAGCCTAAATTGATACCACTTGGACTTACCAGAAAGAGGGTGGCTGGAATCTCCGATGAGGGCGACTTTATCCCAGTAGGTAATCTTATCCAGACGAGGACCAGCGAATGTCGCAAACTCCCTCCACTCCCCTTCAGTCACCGCGCTTATTGCGTCTCTTAGTCTTTGATCATATTTCTTTTCCACATGTTAGCAATTCGTCCCCTCTCTCAATTCTCCAAAGCTATGTCATACCTCAACACGCGACCCCACTTTCTCGTTGGTTGCAGGGATGCCCCAAAAGACCGTCTTCCCGGAGACCTCAGGCTCACGATAGGAGCGAACAGTGATTTCAAACAGCGGATCTTTGATCTCTTCCTTATCATCTACATCGGAGAGATATACATGGCCGGCTTCACCCCACCACCATGACGTTGTAGTCGTGATATCTGGGATATGAGCCAGATGAGATTTCGGAACAAGAACACGGAACGCACTGTTGCCCGTGAAGTGAAGCTGGTGTTCAGGCAACAAGGTCTTACGGACAACCTATTTCACGAATCTGCATCAGTTACAAATACTTATTCTCGCACAGGAGGGTTGACGAACAGAGTGTAGTCCATCCGCTCCGACGACAATGTCTGCGATCGCCTCTGTTTGATCCTGGAAAACCAAACGAACTCCCCGACTTGTAAGATTCTCCAAAGAAACAACCTTCTTATCAAATTGAATCAAGCCCTCGGGCACTCTCGACAAGAGAGCTGACTGCAGTCGGGTCCTGCGAGCACGGATTGCTCCGCGGGAATCTGCAGCCGAATTTTCTGGATGTTCAGTGACGTTCAAAACCTTGCCTGTATAGGCATTTCTTCGAGAGTACAAGGTCAACGATTGCGTCGGTTGGTACTGTGGCTTAAAAGGACTGCTTACCTTTGGTGTGTGTTAGATTTGGAGCCACCCTTGACTCCCTCGCTAGCTCCAAGTAAATCCAGAACTCTCCACGCATTCGTGCTCAAGCTGATGCCGGCACCGGCTTCTCGGGGCTCTGTGTTTTTCTCGTACAGAGTCACCTTCAGAAACGGTAGTTCCGAGAGAGCAATCGCCGTTCCTAATCCTCCGGGTCCGCCACCAACAATAGCAACAGATGTCAATGCCTGTCCGACCATAATTGCAAAACAGTTCCAGGTGTGAAAGTGTGAGTCTTCGAAGTCTGTCTTGCTTGTAAATCCCAAGTATTGCACCTTGTGGCCGGGAGTGGTGGGTAGATAACTACATCGCACGCCATTCTGAGCTTTGAATGTGCCATGCGCCACTAGTCTCCTACCCACCAATCCCACCACAATAAGCCAAGGAGTCAGTCGATTCAGATCACAAAACCCCGCGTGTAGACAGTCATGATTTCTGGCCTGTTGGTCGTTGATCGGGTTTATCTCCTGCCAGATAAGCCAGCAAACCAGGAGACCCGCTGTAAAGCGAGCTTTTGGTGAGTCAGGGGATTAACTTTGAAAAAAAATGTCATTTAGAAGAAGCCAATTGATCCCCTCCACTTGTTGGTTTCAAATTCTCTTCGGAGTGCAATTCTGATTGTGCCCCAGAGCAAGGCGCACCACCGGGGCCGGAATCGGATTTATGACTAACAACGGTGCCCGATGGCCACTCATAGTCCTTGTAAATTCATCGATATTATGAGGAGCGTGCTTCTAACTTTCGAGCGGAAAGAAGCGTTATTCTCGGCGTGTGCCCACGATAGCATGGTCGCTTTCCGTACAGTTTAGAGGCTATTAGTAGCGGCTGGTTGGTGGCTTCGGTGGAAGTACACGGCCGTTCTATAAGCACCGGAAGGAATTTATCGCAATCAGCTTAGTGTGTTAGAACATCAATCAAGACATATGAGAAAATTTTCACCAATAGATATTGAACCTGGATCTGAATGATGCTGTAGGCAGACTCGATAGGAGTGCGATATATCTAAATCTCTTCAAGGTTGAAGTCTAGGTTTTGTGTTATTAGAACCTATCATGGATGTCTGGTGAAGAGATAGTTGCTTCGTATAGATAATTGTAGAGCGCGATCATGTATAAGACTGCATGATTGGGATAGACCGTAACGAGGAGGAGCCGATTCAGATAACCTTAGATTGACAACAAGGTGGTAGTATTTGCCTGCTGAGCCATTCACGCTGAGATTGCTCGACCTTCTATGCTGATTTGGGACTAAGTTAACAAATGTTTCAATTCTCTCTGCGTGCGAAGTGATAACGGGCGCCATGAATATTCGAACTAGGGCTCATGTCACCCAGTAGGCAGAACCTATTGTGCATAGCCGACATTGAAAGTGAGGTGTGATTTGTCAGAAAAGTGTGGCTTTGGAGGGAAGACTCGCGAGATTATCTTGGATCAACTGATATTCGGTTGCCAATAATACACTTTTCCTGACATCTTTTTTAATAGCTCTTTATTGATTTAATTATCAGGAAAAATTCTAGGATTCACTATATAGTTTGGTCATTGTAGGTCTGCTGCCTAGGTATCTGATTCCGATCCCGATCTTAAAAAGAGTCACGTTCATGAACAAGTAAGCCACATACAGGTGGTGTCTATCTTAAAGGTTTGTTCCACACGAAAGGAGAGATAGAGCAAGAAACTAAAGAGAAGATAAGGAGCAAGAAAGACCTGCTTTCTCCTTCAACAAGGGCCTAAACCACAAGTTTAGCCTCAAGAAGGAACCAAATAAATTTTGAACAAAGGCCTTCAAAGGAGAAAAAAATTCAAAATGCTCAGTAAATGCACGTAAGGAAAACGAAGTTGGTTAAAAGAGCCATATAGTCGATTCAATTCACACAACCTACCACAGAAAGGAGACCAATGTAGCTGTACTACCACGCAAAGCCCGACCACAAAATCTCTCTCCGAGCTAAAGTCCCAAAGTTTTGTATTCCAAGATATTTGCTTTGTCTAAATCCTTCCCTGGCGTCCAAGGTAGTCATTTTGGGCAGCTGATTAACCGTCAAGTAGAGTTGTGGTGTAAGATAACATTCCGATACCTTTTTTTTCCTTCGCGGTGTTATAGATAGAAAAATATAACATGTGGCGCCAGGGATGTGAACAATCAATAGTATGGAGTAGACAACCTAGGCTTACCACTCTACCATGTTATATGCGGCGGCGGCGGCTAGAATCATGAATCAGCCTATCCATAGCATTTCGAGCGTTTGGATCTTCATAAATCCATTCAGCTGAACGATAATAATTACTGGCGATGATTAGACCCTTGCTTTGCTGTCATCTCGGGATGGCGGAAGGGGGGGGGGGGTTGAGATATGCAAGTTCAGATTCCTGAGCACTTCGTTTGTAAAACCTTGAATTAGGCGTATTTAACATGCCTGCACCCCATTTATCTCAAGTTCCAACACAGCCCTTCGTTGAGCAGCCAATCACTGAACAGCCATGTATGTGCTGGAATGATGATAGCTCAAGTGTAACATAAGAAGTCAATTAAAACAACTCTGCTATTGTCAACGGAACCACGAGACCAAGAAAGGTCAACGGGTGGGTGCGTAAGTATCACATAGTGATATTTAAGAGGAATGTAAGTGCACCATCGGCATCGACCACGTAGTACACCGCGTCTTAGGGGACGGGATATAAGAGTGCGTGATGTAGAAGCATAATCTGTCTTTAAAAAAGACAACCCCCCCCTCTTGTCGTCAACAACACCCACTGGTCTTCAAATCACTACTTCAGTCTGCTACCTAATATGCCAGAGTCCCAAGCCAATCCCACCGGCTCCGATGAGCCCAGCAAAGTCCCGTTTGGAAAATGGGACTCGTTTTCTTGGGAGGAATTTCCGGAATGGGAGGGTACCAAAGCCATCATATTCCGCTCACTGGATGGCAGGTGCGTTGCTGGCGCTTTCCGCGAGTCTGCAACAGCCACTATGACATACCCCTGTGACGAATTTAGTTATGTGACAGCGGGGTGGATCAAGGCGCATGTTCATGGTGGAGAAACATTCACCCTCAAAGTTGGAGACTGTGTCTACTTTACCAAGGGTCAGATGGTGGACTTTGAGTGCAGCGAGGACTATGCAAATGTATCTGTGTTCTTCGGAACTGAGCCTATTACTCTCGTTTGAGCTTAGTGCTGGGCCAATCACCAGGGGAACAGAGAAGTGATTTGAGTGGGAGTGTGTATTAGCGGCGAATGGAATCGGAACCGATGAAGTGTATTTCTATTCCTTTTGGCCGTTGCCGCTTTGTGCTATCCTTCAACTAAAGCCTGGTGATGGTTCCCTTGGCCCTTGCAGTTTTGAATAGTGGAATATAGGACGATTGAAGTCTAGGTTGACAAATCCTACTTAACGTATTATCTGCGAATAGTTGATTACGAGCAAAATTCTTACTGAGGATCTTGAGATTCAGAAGATGCGATTGAGTCTCCAAGAGTTGAAGAGATAATGATGTACTTGACTATGGACAAACCGTGTCGGACAGTCCTGTCTCATTTTTGTACAGTATGCAATCATCTAGCCTCAGGCCAACAACACAAAATCATGCCATGTGAGCATGCAAGTACCTAAATATCTACAAGCATTAAACGGATTGTGAAGATGTTAATAATCCCATGAGAGATTGCAAACCATCAGAAGTCTTGTCATGGCAGCCTTTGCCAGATGGGACAAGATCCTTCCGACAAGCTGATAGGTTTGTGCCGGCTTTATACCTTACGTATATGACTGATAACTCCAACTTTCATCTAGTTAATTAAGCACGTAAATCTATCTATACCATCTTATTCACTGCCCACACGGATGAGGTGGGGCCGTTTAATGCAGTTCATGAGTTTTGTGACTGGCATACATATCTCTATCGCAAACGTATGCCTTATCCACACTTTGTCCCAATACAACCCTTTGGCATGACCTGTCCAATGATAGTACTTGCAAGTTCACTCAAAGTGACCTTCACTGGAGCAATATTATCATTACGTCCTACAAACCACATCGCATCCTGGCGACCTTTGACTAGGAACAGTCTAGGTGGCTGCCTAGATACTAGGAGGCCTACCAGAAGCAGTGGACTTTCAGTGACAAAGAATGGCCGGATCATCTACCATTGATTTTTCACAAGTACGATAGTACTATGGAAGTATGGCAGTAGTATAATGGTGTCTTTGGGATGTTAAATATGAGTGAACCACACAAACTCGAGTTCTTTCTTCGGCATGCACGCCTGGAAGATTGAAAGGAAGTCCAGCAAATCTTTAGATACAGTCTCGTTACAGATTCGAGCTCTCCAGACAGCTTCTCGAAGTCATCACCCTAATAAAATTTGCTCATCAAACCAGGGGTCATCCAAAGCTTGTTTTGCTGACGCTCTTGCTGACAGTTCAAACCGCAATAGCTTTCCAATGATTCGCCCTAGGCTTACGATATCCTCTCTGGTGAGGTCAAGACTCTGCGGACTACCGAAGTACAATTCTTCTAGCCATTCCTGCAAAGTGGGCGCAGGGTTGTCTGTGAGTTCGTCGTTATCTCCGTTCATCTTGTCCCATATCTCATGCCATCTGTTAGGCAGGTCATCACTTGCCATCTCTTGCATCTGACCAACAAGGAGTGTAGGCGTTATCATGAAGGTGTCAAAAGTTGGTTGGCCAACGAAAACTTCAAAGAGCTATCACACCTATCAGATAACTATGTTATGGGGTTTAACGTCGAAATTCTTCACCTACCATGCATCCTTAGCTCCATAAATCAACACGATCGTCAATTTGATCTTGAAAGATAACCTTAGGTGCGACAGGTAGAGGTGTTTGTAGGGTTCGAGGAACTTGAGAATGTGAAAATGACTCGCCGAAGTCGAGTATCTTGATCGACTGGGCTGAGTTCTATATATGCTTCCGATGCGAGGTAGGCCTTACGATGTACTTAGGTAAACCAGGATCTAGGTCTTTCCCGTCACTCCTTTGGATCTAGCCAATTTCTGGTTTTCCTAGAGTCTCGGTGAATTTCTCTTTAGTCACCTTGTCTATCCGAGGTATAGTGAAGGCCAAATTGCGGGTATGTAGATCTGCATTATGTTAGAATAGTTCAAACCAATCCTAATAGAATGGCCTACCTCTATGTGCTATCTCTTGTTGGTGCAAGCTATTGATTCCGACTAGGCTTTGCTTGGCAATGACTTTGGCAAGCTTTCTAGGGAGTCTCCTACCGGAAAAGTGTGTATCAATTGTGTCTGGAATGTTAGATCCCATAAGTTTATATACCAGGCAATTATAAGATCCATTTGGGCCCTTGAGGTTAAAAGTGTCAAAAAGGCGCACCGAATGTTCGAGATAAGGGTGACGAGATGCCAATTTGTTCAGATTTGGAAGCTCGTGTCTCCCCACCATGGCTTTCTGCAACACAAATTTTAACAGTAATATACGTATCATTCCTGCAGAGAGTCTTTTCCGTTAGCTAGAACTACTATGAGTCTCCCAATTTTGTACAACCTTTGATCTCTCGCCGCCCACACCGTCGAGTAACCTCCCCATCCTAGCTTATGTAGCATCTTGTACCTTCCGAACTTTAAGCATTACCCCAAATTAACGGGGTGGTAGCCGCCTTGGCGGTAGTGATGAAGTGGTTCTGCATCAAGGGGGGAAAAGTAACTGGGCTGGTGAATCTGACTCTTGTCTGGGTGGGTAGATATGGATTTGGAGAAAAGGCGAAGTCGTGAGACCCTCTTCAAGTGGACAGTACGTCTCGATAGTAACCAAGCAACTGCCATATAGGTTTGTCAAACAACATCAAGAGGCCTAGATTGCCATGGGATGTAAACAAAAGCCAATCACATGATCTTCACAAGCGGTAAATCATGAACCAGCACATGACAGATGTCATTTACCCAGGCATCCCCCCTGTCTGCTATTTTGATCTCCATGCCATACCACGTTCAAGAGTAGTCAACCCTGTTGACAGTTAGCTAAAACTCTCAACACTCGACCGAGCAGTCCGATTTGCTCTTGCCAAGACTACGACTAAGACAGTTGGCATTTTTGCCGGTTTTGATGACTTCGCTGTCTTGGCATTGTTGGTTAGGACTTTGATGATAAGTACTCTGGGATGCCTGAAGCCTTTGAAGGTCGGGAAGGCGCGGCCTTTTTTTTTACCATTATACTATTGAGGTTCAACTGGGGTGTTACGCTGTTGTTCGGGCGCTTCAGGGCAAGAAGTGCACTGTCTGCAGCACTGGGTCGTGTGTGATCTTTTGACTCTCCGAAACAAAACCAATTGTATAGCCTCCCTTGGAAAATATTTGTCCTGGGTGATACGTCAACTACGGAAGGAGTTGGTGATTTTTGTCAATGCCGATTCAATTGAAAGTTTTACCTCACTGGGGCGAATACTTTTAGGTGACCTCATAATTCTTGGGCGGCAGTTGATCAAATCTAGCTTCAAGCTAGTGTATGTGTTTATTTCTGTTTCTCTCCCTCTACCTCTGCATTTGCAATCGCACCGGGAGAAGCTGGCATGAGTGCACCTGGAGGTGGCTGGTTCTTTCCTTTGAACTCATCGCACATTTTCTCGAAGGTCACCCACTCCACTCCCTCGTGGCTGTTAATATATTCAATAAGTCTGCATCCAGGACATTAACAACACAATCATCTCTGATAGTATGAATTTGAACATACCTTTCGTGCATGAGTAACACATGAGGCCGACCAGAAACATCAGGATGAATTGTCATAGGGAAAACAAACTCATCGTACTCTCGATAGAAATAGTCAAAGTGATCCTGTATTAAGCAATCGTGTCAGTTCAATCTCCTCGTACTCTTGTACACAATTAAAAATACTCACCTTCCAAATATCCTCAACATCCCGCGGATTTACCCATCCATGACTATTCGCTGAATTCTTGATAAACATCATCGGTGGCAAATCATCAATATACCAACTACCTGGAATCTCCACAAGACCCGTTGAATTACCCTTGATCAGAGGCTTCATCCAAGTCTCGGCCTTTTGCTTGTAGTCAATCTTTGTCCACGTATCTCCAGTCCGCAGCCAGTACATTTGGCAATCCTCATGGGACATGGAATGATCATATTCAATCCCATAAGCGAGCAAGAGCTCAACCATTTCTGCACTGGCCTCCCACCACGGCGCGACAATTCCGCGCGGTGGCTTTCCGCAAAAGTCCGTCAACATCTTGTATGTCTTGTCGAGGATATCGCGTTGTTGCTCAGTGGACAAGTCGCAGGGATTCTCGTGCGAGTAGCCGTGTAACCCGATCTCATGGCCGGCATCCCTGACCATTGCGCATTCTTCAGGGAAGGTGTCCAGCGTGTGTCCTGGGATGAACCATGTTGCTTTGATGTTGTACTTTTCGAATAGTTTTAGCACGCGGGGTGTGCCGACGTGTCCTGCCCAGAGACCTTTGGGCGATTGTGTTAGTGTGCTAACAGTCATTTCTGAGAAACATCTGGCCCACCTCGACTGATGTCGTTTACGCTGTCCTCTCCTCCGTATGAGCCTAGCCAGCCGGCTACTGCGTCAATGTCAACACCGTAACCGACAAGAACGCGCTTTTTGCCCATGATGATTGTGATTCGAGGTGTTTCTGGTGACGGGGAAGCTTGAAGTCTAGTCTAAGAGAAAACAAAATTCTTTCATTTGAAATGGATTGGAACTAAGTGTAGGAGGGGTACTGTTGACCTAAATATAGTCCCCCTCTATGGGTACCCCCAACAATGTACCGCGACAGACAAAGGTGGGGGGATCCCTAAACAAGTTGGATGGCAGATTCTGGAAATGGAGATAGGAAAGCTCCTGTTAGTAAAAGATATAAACATTTGTCCTAGTCATGACTGAACCTAATTGCCCCTATTCGAGGCAGTTTCTTTTAGCTCGTGGTTTTGTTACTGTCTGGATGATTCATTCATATTTTGCAGTCTTGCTGAGTGGAATAGAGCACATTAAACACAGGAGCTACAGCTGGGAACTAAATAAAGATCTGTTATGGATACTCCAATAGGGAGTTGCAAACGAAGGAAGAGTTGGGAGAGAGCCGTGCTTTCTGGCCTTGGTACTTCAGGCATAAAAGTTGGCCCAAGGCTAGAACAGATGTTTACGAAAGTAGTCGCAATGGGTGAGACATCAATGGTTTTAGTGATAAATGAGCCTACTGTATAAAATCATGGCTTTTGTGTATTTCCAAGCTAACTCTCCACAATTGGGCAGTCATTCCAGTCCTTCAGAGTTTCCCTTTCATCAAACCCAAACGTCTGTCTGCCAGATACGAAGATCCTCCATAGATTTGTTGTTGCAAAATCGCCGTGTTAATCTAGGAGTTGAGTGTCAGGAAAGTAGCACACCAAAGAACAGCAAGGGGTACATGCATGTTGAAGGCCAAGGTCGTCAACTGCCTCCGCACCAAGGAGGCGCATGCACGTTTTCATCTCTTCTGACAGAATTAGGGAGTGGACATTCTTAGATTAGCAACGGCATCATAATCGATGTTTTGAAGGAGAACCAACTTTTCAATGTTCGTTCAACACCCTCGACTCCACCAGCAGCGAGACCCCAGAGAGCCGGTCTTCCTACCCCAACAGCTTTCGCCCCAAGACATAGCGCCTTGACGGCATCTGTACCGCGACGAATGCCACCATCTACCCAAATCTCAACCTTGTCAAACACATCCGGGCAATATTTTCGAAGTTCAAGGAGAGTGTGTACTGCAGGAGGGGCTGTGTCAAGCGATCTCCCACCATGGTTGGACAGAACAATCCCCTGCATCAAAGGCGCATAATGAGCGGCCAGAACTGCATCTTCGTGTGTCTGTATTCCCTTGAGGACAATTGGCTTGGTTGTTTGCCGAGATAACCAGTGAAGAGTATCCGCCCAAGTGAGCGATGGACCCGTCCCAGCAAAGAGCTGGGTGCTGACACTTGCTGTTTTATTGGCTTGAATGTGGATCCGCTCATCGTCCTCTCGCTTACCTGACACTGGTGCGTCGAGTGTTAACACGATAAACTTGATTTGAGCCAGCCGATTAACACGTGCCAACATGCTTTCACTCAACGGCCTATCCAACTGGACATAAAGCTGCCATCCAAATATCTGTGTTGACGGCGCGTTGGCGACAATCTCCTCCGGAGAGAGTGAGGAGTTATTTGCAATGATTTGGAGGCCCCCGAATGATCGACAACCTTCCGCAATGCCCTTTTCTCCTGCGGGGTGTCTTAAACGCGCCATTGCAGTTGGAATGACGAAGATCGGTAAACCAACGCTGTGGCCTAGAAGGCTGGTTTCCAATTTGCACGTGCGGCAGTCGACAAACACCCGTGGTCGAAACAGGATTGAACGGTAAGCTAGTGTGTTGAGGTGCTTTGATATCTAGTCATCGGCAGCGGAAACATAGTAGCCCCATGCCTTTTTGCTAAGGATTTTTGCGGCGGCCGATTCTATCTCATCTAGGTTCAGCCATGTGCTCGGTGGTGCTTGGATGATCGTTTCGGCAGCAGAATCTGGGATTCGACGCTCTCGTGGCTCGACCGTGCCCAGGAATGACCGCTCGATATTTTCCAGGGTTTCGTGAGGATGGATCATGTCGAACTCCTTGGTGGCATCCCGTCCTCCCCAGCGTAGGATTGCCTGTGATCCGCCAGGATGACTTCCAAGGATGCCTGTAACCTCCTAGAAGTTAACTACTTATGATTTCTGTATATAAATAGCTGTGCTATCAATTACCACAGAAAAATTTGGCCTAGGAAAGGATCAGAGCCCTTATCTTACAATTCAGATATGAGCACCCCCAATTTTGACCAGTTTGCACATTGCAGTGGATAATTTGAATCCTTCCATAAGAAATTTCGTAGTTTAATGATTTCGTTTATTTAAAGATCCGCATGCTTTCGAACATCTCGATTGGGTGATCAACTTGACGGGGCACTTGGGATATACGAGCGTAGAGGATTTGTTGCCCAGTAAGACCGTGTCACTTCGGATTTAATGGGAAAATGCATTGATAACTTAATCTGACCACAAGCAAGTCATTTGTCGAATAACTAGCTTTCTCACTGAGACCCTATGGAGGTATACCAAAATGCTATACATCATCTAGGCCTCTCTGTCACTCACTCAATCACAGCGCATCGTGTCCATGGGTCTCGAAGGGCAATCCTACACACAACACGCCAACAACAATCCACAATGCCGCACTAGCATAGATTGGCGCAGTTGTAAAACCAGTCTGGGATGAGATAATACTAGCAACGAGTCCTCCAAATCGAAGCAGGGCAGCCGCTGTTCCAGAGCCAGTGCCACGATGAGGAGCCGGGAATGATTCTGGAGTGAACGCGTACATGATAGCGTACTCTGTAGGATCAATAAGCTATGAAATTAATCATTGGACGTGATCTAATCTCACCGAAATTAGCCAGAAGGCTGGTAACGCAGGAAAATGCCAAGTCGGCCGATGAAGTATTGACACCGACGTATGCGAATAGGAATACGCCTGTGACAACAGCTGAAATTCCCATCATCCATCTTCTGCCCATGCGGGTGTTTACCGATACTGCGGCGGACAGGGGTCCAACTATTCCAACAGCCGATGTGATGCAGTAGTTTCGATATGTTAGAGAGAGAGAAGATTTTTCTGTGAATTTGGTTGCCAGGTAGGAGGGCAAGAAGGCAAAGAACAGCGGGTAGGCAATTCCTGAATGTGAGGGTAAGTAGGGATATAATAGTAATTTTTTTAAAAACAACACCCCCTGACTCACCCACTGTCAACCAGATAGCCCAGATAATCAATGTCTGTCTTCCAAGTTTTCGAGTTGCGAATAGCGCGCTGTAGTGCTTCCCTCGGAAGGCTTGAAGGTTCTCCGTCACGATGTCTTTTTTCGACATTTGGTTGGACTCTCTTTCTTCGCCAAGTATGTTTCCAAAGCGAGCATCGATTGCATGAAGCAATTCAAGCGTCAGGGGTTCTGGTTTTCCATTTTGTTTGGCAATGTAATTTATGGCGTTGACCGCGTCCTGGTCTCTTCCTTGGGAGAGGAGATATCTGGGGGTTTCAGGGAGTTTGAAAACAAAAATGCGAACGAAGGTAAAGATAAGGGCTAAAACACCTAGAGTGATGAGGGTATATCTCCTAGTGATTGAGTATTAGCGATGAAATATGTTGTGAATCTTGTGACTCTTACCATCCCATGTTCTGGCTTCGGGGGCAGGTCTCTGGGGTGGCATCGGTTGCACAACTGAAGTGTGCTAAGAAAGCCCAAGAAACCAGGGAAACAACTAGTTGGCTCAGATTCCACCATGCTGAGAGAGCCGTGAGAAGATACTGATGACTGGGAGGATTTGGGTCAGCAACGATCACCATCAATGTCGCCAACTACCTGTTTTCTCACCTTCCTGGCACAAATTCTAGGAATATCATAGAATCAACAGGCACATTTTCACCAGCAGCAGTTCCAATTACAGCCCATAGTGCACTGAATGCGATGAAATTCATCGATCCAGCGGCGGCACATAGGAAGATGCCAGCAATGAGCAGCGTAGAATTGAATGCTGGCTTGCGTCCGATGAGATCGCTAGACAGACCCCAAAATGAGGCACCCAGAATGAGCCCAATGTAGTAGGCAACTGAACTGTAGCTGACTTGCACAATTCCGGAAAACTCTTGCTTGATAGGGGGTTGAACACTGCCTATGCCTTGCGAGGCAAACTATTTGAAATCGATGTCAGGAAAAGGGAGTGTCAGAAGAATAGGAGAGCATTTGCAGACATTGTCGACTATCCATCCAAAACCTGTAACAACGAAGAGTTTCCATTGAAACCTAGTA
Organism: Penicillium digitatum; assembly: GCF_016767815.1. Taxonomy (NCBI): domain Eukaryota; kingdom Fungi; phylum Ascomycota; class Eurotiomycetes; order Eurotiales; family Aspergillaceae; genus Penicillium; species Penicillium digitatum. The sequence goes on along the minus strand of NC_089386.1, from coordinate 230,048 downwards.
GTGTCAATATCTCCATTCCTTAAAGCTGTTGGATCTGAGAGGTGTCAATACCAGCCCATGCCAATCTCCTCCATGCATTTTCCAACTAGCTCAGACTTCAAGCGGTATGCCTTGGTAGTCGAGGATCCGTAAAAAATTTCAAGCTCATAATCATCAATAGTCGTCAATTTAGCAACTTCATAGTCCGGACTGCTGCTCTCCCCTGGCTGGCTCTGCTTTTTTTCAACTTGAATTTCGTCCATCTTACAATTGGTAGTTTGGCGAGAAATTGCTTACTCTCATTTCAGGCAGATCAGTGCCACTTGTTCTTCTCTTTTAGGGCTACTATGTACCTCCTAATCTGATAATCCTGCCTGATAGTCCGCATACTCCATCTTGATACGGCGACCAAGAGTGGAGAGAACGCGATGTGCTATCCCACTCTTGGGATAGATGCCTTGGACATGTGATATCACAACAGCTTATACCGGGCCAATACTTATCTTACTTTGTGGCGTTACTGCACTTGTTGCTTGTCGACCAATTAAGCCACCCATCCAGGGATGGTTGTTGAGTCATCTTACCTGTCGTGTGCTATACGGAGTAGGAAATTCTAACTTTGCATAGAGAAAATTCTTGATCTCTTGCGCAGTTTCAATTTCGTTGGCACGGATCGTTAAATTCAATATCTCTATAAATTGGAAAAAGAGTTACACTAAGCACCGACCACAGCAACAGCCGGGGTTACAGGCGCCCTCGTTACATCCAAATTCCTCTTGAATGCCTCAGCGCGGCCGTAGCTCTCTTTGTAAGACGCCGTTACCATGTCTTGCACAGTAATTGGACTGTACTTGGCAGGTTCACCCTCTTCACGGCAGTTAGGCAAGCACTCGCAGACATAATCCGGATTTCCACTAAAGAAGAACGGAATCGAGTATCTCTCTCGACCGGATTTGTTAATCACACGATGGGTGTTGGATTTGTATTTGTCGTTTGCCATGCGCATGAAGAGGTTACCCAAGTTCACCACATAAGCTCCGGGAACTGGTTTGACCTATCGATCTCTGTCAGAATGAAGATTAAGAGATTGTTATACTTGGAACTTACATCCAGCCATTGTCCCGATGGTGCATCCAGCACTTGTAGGCCATCGACCTCGTCCTGCAGAAGGAGAGTGATGCATCCGAAATCGGTATGCGCTCCGATGCCGCGGTTCAATTTCTCGTCGGTGTCTTGCGGCTGTGCCGGATAGTGCAGGTAGCGCATTGTCGCGACCGCTCCGTCTGTGAGAGGGTCAAAGAAGGATGATTCTACTCCTAGCGTCTGAGCCAGTACTCCCAAAACATCCTTTGCAAGATCGAAGACTGCGTGATAGTATTCCATGGTTGTTTGTTCGAATTCGTCCCGGTTGGGAACGGTAGGTGGCCATTGGTTGGGGCCGCTGTTCAACTTCTTCTCCAAATAGTAGGGGTGGTCTGTAGGGATTTCCTCGCCAATGTATAGGCCTTCTTTCAGCTCTGGTCCGGTGCCCACTTCCAGCATTTGCGATCGGAGGAGTTCATAGCCTCGGTTGAACGAATTGAGATCTATTCAGTTAGTAGAAATCATGATAGCTGGATAAGACTCTTACTCTTGTCAATTTTTAGTTTTTCTTCCAGAGGGAGATCGAAGAAGCGCCTGGAACAATCCATTACGCGGCGCTGTAACCCCAAGGGGACGCGGTGGCCAGTTATCTGGAAGAATCCGTTGTAGTGGCAGCATTCGCGCACCTCTTCGATCAGCTTGGATTTCGCGTCGCTATCCTTCTCATAGAATGGAGCGAAATCCAAGACAGGCGGAGCTGCGGGGGGAGACATTGTGTAGACTAAACCGATGGATTGTGCTTGCGTTCGCCTAATAAGATCGCGTTGCGTTCAAGATCTTTGCTCGCAATTAAAACTGAGCTACCCCCAAGACTGTTCAACCTCGCAAGGAAGTCCGAAATTTCAATTCCAGCTAATCCAACCAATCCAGCTCTAGCTGGAGCTCCAGCATGCATTTGCGATGAAGGATGGGGGTAAGGACAAGGATGCACCCAAAAATGGGGGCAACAGTTTAATTACCTGCGATAAGGCCGCGCGGGGAAGATGTGGGGTGAACAAAGAAAAAAAACTGCAAATTATCTCCTATCTGGAAAAAGATCAAGCAAGATACGCCAGTTGGCTATTTGGAAATGGCTGGCTTTGCTGTTGTTCTGTGTATATAACCGTGAGCGTTTGGGACTGGAATGTTTTGCGAGGGAGAAGATATTGCTCAGTATAAGAACCCGCCCGACTACTTTGCGGTATCTATTGGAAAACCAGCAGTTCAATCATCTATTAGGATTTCTGAATTGAAATCATCCGAAATGGCCAAGGTGCCCAACCCTGAAGTAAACATCGTCGAAAGCACGGTGTACACAGATCCGGAGGCCGAGAGGTCCTATCTTAGAAAAATAGATTTCATAGTGCTTCCAACGTTATGCTTGGTAAATATTTAACAAGATACAGTCAGCTATTGGAAATTATTGCTAACTTTGTGGCTTGTGTCATCGTATAGATGTACTTCTTTGACTGCATGGATCGGGCAAGTACTTAGACAATGACATTATCTTCGCAAAATGTGTTAACAATCAATCCAGAGCAATTTGGCAAATGCAAAGACGGATGGTCTGGACAAGGACTTGAATCTGAAGGGGAATGACTATTCTCTATTGATTCTGCTCTTCTACATCCCGTTTGGGTTGTTCGATTTGCCGTGGAATCTTCTGATCAAGAGATATTCAGGCAGACTTATGCTGTCTATTAGTGAGACCCATCAACTATTCTACTCTCTCGGTGGGACTTATTGACATTGATTAAATAGTGTCCATTGTGTGGGGAGTTCTAGCCCTCTGCCAATGTGCCGCTAAGGATTTCGGCTCTCTACTTGCGATTCGCATCATCTTGGGTGTTTTTGAAGCGGGGTTCTTCGCCGGAGCTACATTTTACCTCACATTGTTCTATACCCGCGGAGAAATGGGATTCCGCCTAGCTATTATGCAGTCATTTGCAGTTCTGGCGTCTGCCTTTAGCGGACTTATCTCCTTTGGGGCTTTCCAAATCAACAACCCTGCTGTGAAAGGCTGGCAGTGGTTGTTCATTATTGAGGGATCGATGACACTACTCATCGGAGCTGTGGCATTTTTCCTACTGCCCGATGGGGTGCGAAGTGCTTGGTTTTTATCTGGTAGAGAGAGGGCAGTAGCGACAGCACGTCTGCTTCGGGATACCTCATTGGAGGTTAATACACCTTTTGATCTCAAGTCTGCCTTTGAGTCATGGAGCGACTGGAAGTTCCCAGTGTGGTGTCTGATAACGTTCACATACCCTGTTGCCTATGCCACGGCAATGAATTTCTTCCCATTGGTGGGTTTTGATGAGCGTCGCGGCCTCGATAGCTGGCTAACGATGGCAGATTGTTCAACGATTGGGATACTCCGTGATCAAGACTAATCTCTGGACGGTGGCGCCAAATCTTGTCGGGGCAGTATTCCTGCTGTGTGTGGCCAAGTCATCCGACTATTTCCGCGAACGAACACTCCACATTGTATTTTCTTTGACCGTTTCCTTGGTCGGAATGATTATATTGATTGCGATTGACGTTCAAAGGAACAAGGGGGTAGCGTACTTTGCTTGTTTCCTGATGGCAGCAGGATCATATATTCCATCGTGTCTCGTCCACGCATGGCACAATAATAACAACGTACACGAGAATTCGCGAGCTGCCAATACGGGGTTTTTTGTCGGACTAGGCAATTTCGCTGGAGTGTTGAGCGCGGCCACATTCCGAACTCAATATGCTCCAAAGTAAGGAACTCTGCTGTCCCACGAAGACCCACCGCTAACTGAATAGGTATCTGCCTACTCTGATTGCAACTTGTTGTTGCAATGCAGTTTGCATTGTCCTTGTTCTTGGGTTGGGAAGCTGGATGCGCATAGAAAATCACCGGCGAGATAGCAAACAGGGAGTAAGATTGAGAGAGGATCAGACTGATACTAGTCAGTTGAAGGAGGGTGAAAAGAGTCCAGAGTGGAGGTATTTCCCTTGATATCCTGATTAGCCAGATAAATCGGATTCTTCGGCTCCTACATCGTTTGGAGGCTTGGGGGAACGGAAGCATATTGACAGCAGTCTATAATCGCCAGTGTACCAAGTACCCAGATTAATTCATCAACTGGCATAGAGTATAAAGACTAGGAATACACATTCAGCGAAGAAAGTAATCACTAGATAGTTAATTGCATCATCTAGCATCTTTGCTCAAGTAACTCTCCACAAAATTTACTTGTACGTCGTACCATCGCATCATCGTAGCTATGATCTTCTTGACCCTTAATATTGTATAGCTGGGGAGGACCAAGAAGGTAAATAGAGTACAAGTAGAGTCTCCACTACTTTAGATCAATCTTGGTAAGAAAGATCAAGCGTGCTTTTCACAATTTTTGATCATTTGATGTGTAAACCCTTTTTCAGACGGTCTTTACGCTCCTAAATACATTTTGTGGAACTAATCCTCGTACCAGATTTTTGAGAAATGATCCGTGTTAGATCTGATATGTAAATCATTTAGTTAATCCTTAGAGTTAAAGAGAATCGCAGTAACGACAAGAATTTCATGTAATTCGTTTCCACACCGACCTACTATATCCATGGATTAAATAGTGTGGATCAATTCTATCGTTTGAGAGAGAATTCATGTACTTGATCTACACCCCTAGTATCAAATTAGAGTACCAAGTTCTGGCGATAAATTCTAGCATTTAGAATCCGAGTATCGAGAATTCGACTGAAGTTCTACAAGTTCTACAGATCCTTAGCACGATGTTCATGCAACGAATTTGCACAAAAAAATACGTAGACCTCAAGTAGCACTGCTGGCAAAACATTTACTGACACACTGGCGGCAGTCGACTTTCGTAAACTGCACTATTGCTGGTCTAGTTTGAGCATTCAACCATTACAATTACAGAATCACACCATGTCCCCTGCGACATTCGGAGAACACCCCCAACTCCCGCTATGGCCCCCGCCTTGGTGAGCCAATTCCAGAGCTCTTAGTGGCTAAAATATCCAGTGGCACTAAATCCTCCCGATAAGAGCTTTGCCCATCTCGTTGAAATCATACCAATCAGCCATTAACTTGATCGCGTCCCCGCATTCTTATCAGTAGACCTCGGGGTTGGTTCCGAGTAAATCACCGTCAAAGACATTGAAGTAGGCAGCCAGACCTACTTTCGCACATGGGCAACTGGACCATGAAAACTCCGGAAAAACACCCCTGCCTACACCCAGGCTGTAGCAAGAGCTTCACGCGTGCGGAGCACCTACGTCGCCATGCGCTCAACCACGAGCAGGCACAAAATGGGCATACCTGCGAGCGTTGTTCTGTTCACTTTCAACGCTCAGATTTGTTAGGTGGGATATGCTGGTTCTAATCTATGAAAAGATACTGATAGGTGCAGCGCGACATATGGAGCGACACGAGAAACGGGATCTCGAAGCTGGAGGACCCGGACAGGGGACGTTGAAGACGCGAAAGAGGACTAGAAGAGCTGAGGATGGTTCGATTATTGTGCGTCCTTCACAGCGAGAGTTGAGAACAGCCGCTGCAGCGAAATCTTCGATCTCGGTCAATGGTTCCAGTCAGATACCGGACTTACGAGATGAGGAAGAGTACTTTGATGATGGTGTCCCATTGTCCCCACCTGGCTCAGGCACTGGTCCAACGTCAATCTCAATGGATGATACAGATCCTTTCCTGGCCTCGTTGGTTCCAGCTGGTTCTTTTGAGCAGCATTTTGAGCCAATGGCTGGACAATTTGATGCAGCAGATGGGTCTTTTGGTGTGGAGTTGGACGGGATTGGCGATTACTTTGGAATGGACACCGGTATGGATGACACGACGTGTTCACTAATCATTCATTTGCTAATTTCAGTAGCGACGGATTTCAATCTTCCATTTGCAGCCATATCCAATTACAACTGGCTCTTCGACGTTTCCTCGCTGGACGATGCTTTTCATCAATTCAATCTCCCTCTCGGATTCGATGCAGTCCCGATTTTAGAAAGACTCGATTCCCATCCCACAGAATTAATAGATAAATACGATGGCCCATCGGCCTTGCTCATGGCATCAATCATGGATAGAGGCGAAGCATTAGGGGAAACTAACTCCTCTGCATTACCCAGTTTCCCAGACCTGGACTGGATGTCTGGTGCGACGACACTAGATCCGAATCCTCCAACGAATCTACCGAGAATATCCGAGGAGGCGAGAAGGCAGATTCTGGCAATCGTGTCACAGGCACATCCAACAAGCATCGATGGACATCCCACGGTACTGGATTCGCCGCTTCTGACACTCCCTGCTCTCCAGGCTTATTGCGACATGTTCTTCGGTCGTTTCAACACGGCATACCCTCTGATCCACCAGTGTACCTTCAACCCGAATAAGGCGCCCCCGGTGTTCCTCGCCTCGATTCTATTCATGGGTGCAACATACAGCACGCGCGAGGCCCACCAACTGGCAGTGGAAGTCCACGATGTTCTGCGAAGCCAGCTGCTCTGTCATTCGGATTTCTCACCGCAAGCTGACCTGTGGGTCTTACAGACCATGCTTCTGATCGATTGTTTTGGCAAGATGAGAGCAGGCCCCAAACAACGCGAGCGCGCGCAGCTATTTCACTGCGTCTTGATCAAAATGATCAGGCGCAGCAACTGCTGTGGCATACGCGACTTGTCGGGCGTGAATCAATCAGGGGATCTGGATCAAATGTGGCGACGGGCTATGGAGGAAGAGCAACGTAAGAGGGTCGCTATACATTGCTTCATGTGGGATACACAGCATGCCGTGCTATTCTCGCAGTCACTGTGTATGTCTGCGTTTGAGATTAGATCTGCCTTGCCCTGTGGTTCTGCAGCCTGGGATGCATCCTCTGCACGAGAGTGGTCACAGCACGCCTTTCGGGAAGAGAACCGACCATTCCTTACGGTTTTGAAAGGATACATCACGCCGGCAGCTGTTGCGCGACCGCGAGATCTGAATGTCTTTTCCCGGATCGTTGTGCTGCACGGGTTGATGTCTGTATCTGCGGATTTGAAACGTCGCGATCAAACAACCCTACGGTCGGAGACCCCCGAGCGTGTCGGGGCTTGGACGCCGCGCATGGGTCGGTCCTATGATTTGTGGAAAGTAGACTTCGATGCCGATTGTCTTGCTATAAAACTCGCTCGGACTGCCAGTCCTCGACAGTTTACAGGGCTCAAGATCTCCGGGTATGCTCTTTACCATGCAGCGTATCTCGCGTTGAATATCGAGGTCCTCGATTTGCAGATTGTCGCCGGGGCCAGTCAGATCCTTGGACGTACCGTCACTGAAGCTGATCAGGCACGGTCGCTGCGGAATATCACCAGATGGCTACAGGAGGAATCCGGGCCAGCCTGTACAACTGCACAACAAGCGGCATCGTTACTCCAAGACGCGGTGTTGAGTCTTCATGACTGGGATCAGGCAGATTCCTTCCATTTCCCCTGGTGTTTGTATCTTTGCACACTGGCCTGTTGGGTTTTCCATCGTGGACCGAATCTCACCTCTGATGAGAACCGGATCAACACCGATCTATCTTCATTGATCGTGATGTTAACCAATTCTCCCAGCTTACCCGAGCTAGCGGTTTTATCGGGCAAATACTGTCCTCGCCCTTTGGCAGCGGCAATGGCTAAACAACTAGCGACAGTCCGATGGGCCGTTGTTCACGATGCTATGAAAGTTTTGATGAGGTTGTCATCATAGGTTTTGCATTTGATAGTCAACATCTAGTTTTATCTTATCCGACACGTTGATCGGAGCAAACGCGGTCTATCTATGTCTGTATCTATTTACCATAGAAAGTGTAATCCGTATATCCCTTCTCAACAGGATCGGCACCATAAAATGTCGTGCGATCGTAAGGAGTCAGAGGCAAACCCTCCTTCAACCGACGGGGCAGATCAGGGTTCGAGATGAAATAACGACCAAATACAACCGCATCCGCTCCACCAGTTGCAAGCTTAGGGCCCGCATTCTCAGCGTTAAAGCTTCCAGCAGCCAGCAGAGAGATTCCTGATTTCTTCAAAATCGGCCGGAAAACATCCAGTGACGGTTTATCCGAAGGCAGGGACTCAATCTTGGCTGCTTCATCCATAACTTCGTCGAAACGGGGCTCGACCATGTGCACGTAAGCAGGGCGTGATTCCTCGGACAGTCCAGCGATCTGCGAACACAGCGAAAGCCAATTTTCGTTGGGGTTTGAATCCCGTGTATCCTGGAAATAATTGTATGGTGACAGGCGGATGCCGACGCGGTTGGCTCCGATCTCGGCGCTGACGGCTTTCAGGACTTCGAGGATGATGCGAGAACGCTTTTCAATGCTGCCGCCGTATTCGTCGGTGCGGGTATTGACGTTGTCGTGGAGGAATTGGTCAAGGAGATAGCCATTGGCACCTGGTTTATTAGCCACAGCACATAAAAAAAAAAGGAAAAGGAATCAATCTTACCGTGAACCTCTACTCCATCAAATCCTGCATCGCGGGCTCGCTTTGCTGCTGCCGCAAACTCTTTCACTGTATCTTGGATTTCCTCAACAGTCATAGCACGGGGTGGCGACGCTGCGTATTCAGATCCATCAAGTGCATTTCCGGCGAGCGGAATCTCACTGGCTCCAAGAACCTCCTTTCCTTCAATCAGGGAAGAAACCGTGGCACGGCCAACATGCCACAATTGACAGTATATATAACCCCCTTTAGTGTGCACGGCATCGGTAACCTTCTTCCAGCCAGCAATCTGGGAAGACGTAAAGATTCCAGGGACTCCTGGGTATCCAGCGGCCTGTGGCTGTTAGTTTCATAACCCAATCAAACTCCTCGGTCGGAAGAAAATCCACAAACATGTCTACTAATTGGAGTAGCCTCGGTCAACATCAACCCCCCCTCCGAAGCTCGCTGCGAATAGTACTCGACATTGAGCTCACTGGGAACATACACACCCTCAGACTCCTTGCCCGCTCTCATGCGCGTCAATGGTGCCAAAATAACGCGGTGCTTGAGAGTCAGGGCGCCCAGACGGACGGACTCGAACAAAGGATCAGTGATTGCGATTGAACCCATTTGCAAGGATATATGGGTTTTGTGATTCGCCCATTTTGGCTTTTGCTAGGGAGATACATATATATATTGGAGGGGCAGTTTTGCGCCATTCTTGGAGTTTCCAATCTTGAAGTTTCCATTCTTGGATTCTGCGGTGAAGGTGGGATCGTTGATTTGCTCGAATAGTGGGATGAGGCTTGATGGTTGAGGGTGGGCAATCTAGAAAGCAGATTAGCCCCCCCCCCCACTATTAAGCTCCCCCCCCCACCTTGGAGCATTCGTCTCCACTTCCCTTTTGAGATGAATATCCTGTCGATTGTGAGTACAAGATTTAATCAATAATTGTGCACTCTTTATTGTATAGGTGTGGTAGTATTTGTGTTGAGAATGCAGTATACTGTCAAACCTCAAAATACGGCCTCCCTAGGCCATAAACAGGAACCTTGGTTTTTGTTATGGTCTAGTGGAAAAGTACGCTGTATTTCGTTCAACATATACAACTAAAAGACTAAATCGTCAATATCTTAACCTCACTCTCGAAGTAAATTTCTCAGCGTTCAAGGTGTTCACGTTGTTTAATGAATCAGGCAGAAAATATTTTGAATAGGAACGATGCGATGGCTCTTATTAGAACTGCTAAAACATCCAATTCGTCCAAATAGGATCAACAGTCAGATTATTAAGAAGGCATGATTCTAGTGAGTTGCCATGTCAGAGGTATGGAATGGATATGAGTATTTTGAAAACACATATCCAATGAAATAATCTAATAAATTCACACCATGAAAGAGAAATAATCCTGCACCCACGGCCCTATGACACCCACTTGTTCGACATCCCAAGTGTCAATAGCCCCAACATATCCGTCAGGCCTCACAACAACGATCCCAATCTTCCCCCGGTTCAAACCTCCAAACCACTTCTCTGTACAGCTTGGCCCTCCAAGATTGTCGAGATACAAAGTCCAGCGACTAGTCTGTAGTATCTCCGGTAGATCAGCAATCTCAAACTCAGGCCGAGCAGACCGCGTAACCATCGCAAAAGTAAAAACATTGGAGACACCCGTGTAGCGTTGAGTCTGGATAAATCCATCTGTGGTACAATCTCCCCTTGGTTGTTTCCCATATGACTGATAGGCTCTCACACTGATATCAGCAAGAAGAGATTGCAACTGTTGGCAAACATTGTCCAGTGCTGTCCCCGAGTGGCGAACATCAGGCAAGAAAAGATAGATCTTGAATTGACCCAGCAAAGGAATATCCAACTCAATGTTTACCGGATTAGCGTCGATATAGCGAGTTACTTTAGCTGGGAGTTGAAGCATTCCAGGTTGAAGACGCGATGTGGTGGCTGGCAGTTGCGTCAACATTCCTGGAGCATATTCGGCTCCAATACCAGATATGAATCGAATATTGTCGTCGAAGTTCTTAACCAGTTCTTCATCGCCTGCTGCAAACGCTTTGCAGTGCTCTACATCGAAATTGATCAGGTCGTATGCTATCTTTTGCCGTTCGTCTTCGTAGGTCTTGAGTAAGGATGGTTTTGCCAGTCCTCGGACCAAGAGATTGAGCTTCCAGGCGAGATTGAAGCTGTCGTGCATACTTGTGTTGGCACCCTGAGCTGCAAGAGCCGAATGACAGTGGCCGGCCTATGATCTGTTAGGATGAGTGTCACATATCCCATACGGGCTGAAATCAATCAAACATACATCACCTGCAATAAAGATCTGTGCGTCCGAGTCCATAAAGCGTTTCGCAACCCGTTGGCCCACAACATATGTTCCGAACCATTCCACAGTGTTCCACTCTAGCTTGAATGGATGCATTGCCTCCCTGGCGCAGCTCATGACATAGTCAGCTGTAGCCTTTGTCTTTTCAACCCGCTCCCCGTCAGTCGAGCTTAACTCGACGTATAATCGAGTCATGCCTCTCTCGCGCGGAATCCACAAGATCGAGCCAGCAAAATGAGACCGTACCGCAACTTTACTCCATAGATCAGGGAAATCCGTATCGATCACACCTATTTAGTCAGCTGCAGTTTCTCCTCATAGAGTGGGGGAAACCGACCATCTAGCACTCCCCACGCCGCGTTTGTTAATTCTCCCTCGAGCTCAGCATCCGGGATAAACGATCGAACCTTCGATCGAGCTCCGTCGCATCCAACCAGATATTGCGCTCTGATCTTGTGAGGCGTATTCGTAGTAACATCCTCATACACAATATCTAGTTGGCTCGTTCCATCCACCCGCGAACATGACACGAATTTGCTATTGCGCGTGACGAACACACCCCGTGCCTCCATATCATCAATCATGACCTCTTCCACCATCCCCTGATGAGCTAACAAAATGTATGGATCGGAGGCACCGACGTGCTCGGGGTAGTGGGGTTTGCGATCTGTGCGCTTAAGGGACTCCTTGGCTGTTGATTCCTGGCACTTCGTTAGTCAGACCCAGTAGCAACACTTGAATCGAAGCATACCCAGAAGGAAATATCGTAGACTCGAGCTCCATTCTTCAGCAATGGATCTGCAAGCCCAAGTTGTCTGAAGGTCTCGATGGTCTTGGGTTGCATTCCATCGGCCTTGCCCGTGGATGTCTTGTCGGGACGATCATCTAGAATCACCACGGCGATTCCAAAGCGAACGAGATTACACCTTCAAAGCTTTTAGGATTCCCTCAATTGAAGAAGAGGATTTGACATACGCTAGCATCAACCCCGAGGGTCCCGCGCCCACCACCACAACAGTAGTGGAAGCATCGACAGGGCCAATTCTGTAGCCTTCGTGGTCTGCACTCGGTGACATGATGAAATTCAGTTTCTGGATTGACCCATGTTCCTTGATTCGTTTCTATCTTCTCTATTTATTCAAATCAACGTTGCGGGGGGGAAACCCCCACTCTTCATTATAGGTGTTATCACCATCGTGTCACCCCACCGTCCACGACAATGTCCGACCCGGTTATGTACGAACTTGCGTCGCTTGCGAGGAATACACACGCCCCCATGATATCTTCTGGTTCGGCAATGCGGCCATTCATGGCTTCGGATTTCCATCCGTCGAGGAGATGGGGGAACTAGCAATTAGCGCATGCTCCAGGTACTTCTTCGCCTGGATGGGGACTCACTGAGGCCGTCATTTCTGTTCGCACGAATCCCGGAGAAATGGAATTGACTCGAATACCCTGGCATATAGAATGAGTCTCCTCGGTTCAGAATAAATTGCGATAAACTTACGTATTCGGCCACCTCTTTCGCGATCGCCGGACACATTGATCTGACTGCTCCCTTTGTGCCACAATAAGCCGAGCATAGCTGGCTGCGTACAGCAATATGGCTCGCCATACTGGCAACCAACACGATGCTGCCGTGCTTTGTCTTGTTCGCAATCATTTGCTTGGCTGCGAGCTGGGCAGTAAAGTAAAGTCCGAGTACGTTGATAGACAGTAGATCCTGGTGATCTTTGTAGGTAAACTCTAAGAATGGAAGGTGGCGATTAATACCAGCGCATGGAACGCAGATATCCAGGGCATTGTTGAAATCTTTCTGGAAGCTGGCGAAGCCTTCTTGCAAAGATTCCTGAGATGAGACGTCGACTCTGCTGTTGTTAACTATGGTCCCTTCAAATGTACAATCGACCCACTTGTAATACGCGGTTCGGACACCATAATCCTTCTCAATAGCATGGAATCCTTCCTCTGGTGAAGCAACATCAAATACTGCTACATCAGCGCCTTCTTCGGCGAGTCCCCGCGCAAAGGCTAGCCCGCAGCCCCGAGCACCACCCGTCACCAGTGCCGTGCGCCCTTTCAGAGAAAACTTTCTCAGTTAGCTGGGATCATTGAGTCAAAAGTAGCAAGACTTACTTTTGACATTTCGTAGTGTAGATCAATACGGTATTCTTGCTGTGTAGCGATGCTCTTTCCCCTCAGACATTCCTGCCTTTTAAGCTATCGGATGGCGGCATAACTGGCCTAAGCTAACCCCCATCTTTGTCCAACGTTGGAGGATAGTCGAGTAATGACGAAGGGTCCATATCTGATGTGCCTATCTATCATAAGTAGTCCTGTCTCACAGTACACCGGACGGTATTCAACAATTGAAATACACCCATCACAATATCACAATGGCACCCCAGATTCCCATCAAAGAGCGAGAAATCCGCTCTCCGTCATGTCAACTCAATATCCTCATTGTCGGCGCAGGCCTTGCAGGTCTCGGGTCTGCGATCAGTTGTGCGCTCGCTGGGCATCAAGTCCAGATCCTCGAGGCAACACGGGAAATCAAAGAGGTCGGTGCAGGTATCCAGATCCTGCCCAACAGCTCGCGTGTACTTCAGCATTGGGGTCTCGCAAAGGCCTTGACACCACACATGACCATCCCTCGGGTTTGCAATTTCCTTGGATGGAAGGGAAATCCTATTTCGTCGTTGGACTTTCACGCATCGGAGAGTGACTATCCTGGCACTTGGTATCGTGACTTCCATCGCGCGGACTTGCAACAATGTTTGGTTGAGAGGGCGCTCGAGTTGGGAGTTAATATCATCTGCAATGCGCGTGTGGCGGATGTCACTGTGAGCAAAGATGGTACCACAGCTACTGCTACTGCAGTGGATGGGAGACTATGGACTGGAGATCTTGTTGTTGGAGCTGATGGGGTGTTTGGAAAATTGACGGAGGGATTGCTGGGTCGAGTCGACCCACCGGTCAAGACTGGCGATCTCGCATACCGTTTGCTGTTATCGACAGAGGAAATGAAGAAGGATCCTGATCTTGCAGAAATGGTAACAGATCCCCAGGTCAACTACTGGCTGGGTCCGGATGCTCATGCAGGTACGTACTTATTTTCATGATTCGGTTTCCACTACTAATTCTATAGTGAACTATGTGCTTCGTGGCGGGGAGTTATTCAATATGGTGCTTTTGGTCCCAGACGATATTCCAGAAGAGTCTTTGGCATCAACGATCGAAGGGAATGTGGAAGAGATGTGCGCGTTGTTCAAAGACTGGGACCCTCGGTATCTTCTGCATCTCCATAGAAGGTTACATCGGTAGCTGACTGTAATAGGATCCCCAAACTCTTGAAGCTCTGCGAGTCAGTCCAGAAATGGCGTCTTTGCATTCGCTTTGGAGATTTTGACTGGATTCATCCCTCGGGCGCGTTTGTAATGTTGGGCGATGCAGTCCACGCTACATTGCCATATTTGGCCTCTGGGTAGGATTGCCTTGTTTCTACCAGTCGAAATTATCTAAAGTCCGCAGTGCGGGAATGTCCTTTGAGGATGGAGCAGTTCTAGGCGAATGCCTCTCCAGACTCCCGAGCCGCCCCAGCATCTCCAAAAGCTCGGCCGAGTTCCTGGCAGCCAAGCAACATGCCCTTACCGTCTTCCAGGAATGTCGTAAGCAACGAACAAAGATGATTGTCGAGCGAGGAAATATCCAGCAATATCTCTACCACCTCCATGATGGTGCCGAGCAGCAGGAACGAGATCGAAAGATGCAGATGGTCCCTACGCCCGAGGGAGAAGCGTTGGCTTGGCGGGACCCAGGTTTAGCACCCAAATTGTTGGGATATAATCATATCACAGACGTAAGTACCCGCTTCTCCAGCTCTGGACTTAACTGATTATTGCTAGGTCAATCGTCGGTGGGGTAAATCAATTAGAACTAGCGTTGTTGAGTCGAGACTGTAATTTGATATTCCCAATTCTCCACATCACTAAACGAGATGTAGCGGTGCATTGAACAACAGGCGTTGTAATATTCAGGCCGAGGTAGCTATGTGAATAGGATGAAGAACAAGGAGAGGGAAGAGACGGGAAAGGTTCTATGTTGAACAGGGGGCAGCGGCCCCATGGCTTTTGTTATGTCCGTGTCTTCTCCCCTACGTTTCACTGGTAGACACCAACCTACCTAGAATTCTCAACATAGCCAGCTTGACACGCAATTTGAATAATTTGAGAACAAGGAAGACAATATCAGAACACTACAAAGTGACCAGAAGGAGCACGCCACTGGTTCGTTCCACATCGGTACAAATCTTCACGATGGCTCCCAGTCAGACCCAAGCCCAGAAACAGCCAACTGCTGCCCAACTCGCTCAAATTGATGATTTCTATATCCCAGCAGATGAGGAGGATTGGAATGATTTAGTTTCCCGCAAAACAGGTTTGAGATGGAAAACAATCCACACCATCCCAGCTGACTGGGTTACGTCCGCCTCGGAGGCCACCGAGGCCCAATATGCGATGATCCGCTCGTACTCGCCCCCAATGTCCCGTGCCACGTCTTTCAAGGAAAAATCCCACCGATTTGGGTTCACCAATCAAGCCTTAGACGCAGCTGCAGACGTCCTCGCTGCCTCGGCGGAATGGTCCCGATACCTACGTCTTCTCGACACCCAGGATTCAATTGACGATATCTGGGAGACCAGCGATAAATGGCCAGGGTCTTTCTCCACCGTGAGAAGATTACAGGAACAAACAATGACGGTCTGCGGTGTTCGTGACGATGAGCAAATGGGCCAGCTCCCAGATGCCGAGGATGAAGCAACACCGAATGCCGCTGCCATCATCCTTCTTCAAAATATCTCTCACTTAACCTACTCTAAGCTAGAGTGGATCCTAAACCGTGTGCACTTTGTGAGTCAATTCAACCAGGCCAAGGTCAACGCGTTTACGGATGGTGCGTTACGGTCTAAGAGAACAATGGATATCTTCGCCATCGTAGAAGTAAAGAAGAGAGTCTTCTGGATAAAAACCGAAACCATCCTCATGCAAGAGGCCTGTGAAGTCGCGGGGTGGTTGATGAGCTGCCATGGGCAGATGGCCCACTTCAACGGGCAGTAAGTCAGTTATTAGATATTCGATCTCTTATCAGTGGCTTTCAAAAAATTTGACTAACTAGTTGCACTTGTCTTCTAGCTTCCTATTGATTTCACAAGACCGGCATGAGCTCTTCATCACCTTTGTGCCCTTCGAGGAGTAGTTATGAAGACTACTTGAGCAATGGAAGAGATACTGACGCGTTCCTCGTCATGAGAACATTCGGCCCCTTCCACACAGGATCAGCTAAGGATATGCATGAGTTCGGTAGGATTGTTCTCGCAGCCATCTCCATTGTCAAGCCAGTAGCCTGAACTCACTGGCCTTGCTCATTGTCTACTTTACGAAGTGCAAACCAACTGTTGGAATTACTTTCTTCAGTCTCTATCTTCATCTTATAGATGGTGCCAGGGCCTTTTGGCGGATGAAATCAATTTCGAATAAACTTTTATTGATCTTTCAACTAGAGGCTAAGGTCGGTTATAGAATAGCTAGCTGTCTTTGGATCTTGCCATGTGACTTAGGACCCGAAGTAGCTGCTTAATCAACCCCCTGGCACCGTGGCAGAAGAAAAAAAAGGGCCCCTTGGGAAATTCGATTACCTGGTAACTCCCTCCGACTGTTCTAACTCTGTGTCTGCCCTGGCTCGTGGGCGTATTTTCCGGAACATTCTCTGGAGGGCTCCTCCTTTCGCCGCGTCCATCTTCTCTACTTTCGATAAAGTCTACTTGTGGTCAGCGTGCTTGCCAAGTCTATCAAATATGTAGCTCAAACCGACCGTTGATGTATCCATAGGAACTGTGGGTCCTCTAGGATCTCCGACCAGGTCACCAGCCATAAATCCAAGCAGAATGTCCATATTCTTGTTAGCGACTTCGTTGGTCGAGAAATCTAGAAGCTGGGTTTTCTTGACGACTAGTTCTTGCTGGTTGGAATGAGCTTCGAGCACTCGAGCCTGCATTCGTCCGAAAATCGTGATGGCCATGACCTAGATTTTTCAAAAAGAGATGTTATCTTTCAAGAAGAATAAACAGGTCCTTAATCCATACTTACAGGAATAGTGTTATATTCCAAACATTCCTCTCCCTCGAGACGTGTAATCATAGCTGCGGCAAGGATCATCACTTCTGCGCGGAATAGCTCCTCGCCGGGTTCATCTTCAATCAAAATGACGATTAAAGTATGCGGTTTTCCTGCAGGATATAGAAGTTTCTTTGGCACAAAGGCAGATACCGGCAACCATCGCATCGAGCACCAGATAGCCGAGTAAAATCTCTCGGCGAAAATAGATGGTATTATGGACCCACTATAAAAGCATTCGTTAGTATACCAAGAGTTTTGTAAAGCCTGTCGGTTAGATCTCTTGCCTCTTTACCCATTTCGATATTTGCCTAAGGTTAGGTGGCACTCTGTCATCTCCTTTGGGGTAGAACTCTCGGCGGAATTGGAAAAACATCCGCTCCAACCCCAGATAGACAAACCAAACCTGGGAATGAAAGCTCTGAACTAGTGGATCATCTTTGGCGCTCTCCCATCCGTCAGTGATTTCCTTGAATTCTTCCTCGCATTCGACGTCGGTAATACGAACGGGGGCCACCCACGTTACCCCTCGAGGCTCAAAGAAAATCGGAGCTGAGGGATCGGAGTTTGAGGGCTGGAGGTGTTTCCCATCATCATCTAGCTCAAGCAATTGACAATCAATGCCAAGAGATTTGTAGGAGGCCGGGTCAATTTGGGCGGAGCTGTAGATTTCGACTCGCTTGTAAATCACATCGATAGCGGTAATGACTTTACTGCGGGCCTGTAAGTAGGTAGCGGCCCATTGGCGCTCACGACGCCTTAGCGTGGAGAAGCTAGCAGGCATTCTGATTAGACGGCGGTATAGTGAAAGCAAAATGTTAAAATCGATATTGGTTGCAGAGTTGAAAATTCGTGCGATTGATTACGAGTGTGATAGACAATGGACAATGAACAGTGACCAGGCGAAGTGTAATACACGCTGACTCAATACCCAGATAAGGCATGTGGTGCCTAAGTTCCCCCCCCCCCCCTTCCTCCTTTGTAAAGACATGCCTTTATCTGTGTGTATGTGGTGAATCTGATTCCTCTCACACTCTCCTAATCGTCTTCCATCTTTAAAGTGCCGAAAATGGGGTACAAAAGATAGGAAATACTCATCCATGGAACTACATCAAAGATTATATGCTGGCCACGAGACTTTTTAGGCAGAAATATCTGTAAGGACTTCTAAAGACGACTTCTAAAAAGACTCAAATGAATATCAGAAAGACTATCAAGGCCACATGGACCGACAACTTATAAACTATTCAACGGTGCTCGGAACCACATCCGAGTTCTTGTTTTAGGTCTCCTTTGATGTTAACTGTGTTCATCATTTTCTTTTAACTCAGTATAAATTGTATATCACAGAAACATGTTCTGCTATCTAAAATTTGGTATTCAGTCATTCAACCGGCATCAACAAGATCATCTTTAGGCAAGAGTAAGAATCTTTTGCAGATCTCTACCGTCCGCCTGTAGGCGTATCTTAACATCTACATTTATATTGGAGTACTCAAACTCCATTAAATCATACCACCTAAGCTTCAATCGTCAATTAATTGAAGTGGGACGGTGAAGTTTTCCGGTTTCTTCTCCAATGACAAGGCCTCTATGAAGAAACTAGATCTCATCTTATAAACGAAATTTTTAACAACGGGAGCATTCTATGATCGAGTCGCGCATATCATGACATCAAAAATCGATTACGTGACGCAATAAGCTATTTGACTACAACATCACATATGCGTAATGCGCTCTAACCTTCTTGGCATCGCATTATCACCACCTTTGGGCAATCCCTTGTCTTTAACTTACCCGAAGTATCTATGAAGATTCATTAAGCTGCAGAAGTATGGGATCGGAACTTCACCCCATTCTGGGGTTTCCGGTGTCAGCGCAAACCGTCTCCGTTTCCTTGATTGATTGGTACATTCATTCCCTCGGTTTTTCTTGAATTTCAATTTTTAGGCATGCGAAGTACGCTAATTCTCTACAGTGGTGCTCGTCTAGATCTTCCAGCAGAACTTTTCTTATCTCCAAATATACAAGGCCACGAGCGCCTTCGAATCCCGTCGTATTCATTTTTCATAAACCACCCATCGAAAGGCAGAGTGTTATTTGATCTGTCTCTGCGAAAGGACTTTCAGAATCTCGCCCCGGTGACGGTGAATCGTATAAACAACCCAAGGCTGGAATGGAAAGTGTCAGTGCCCCAGGATGTACCCGATACACTGATCGCAAACGGAATTGAACTACACGAGATAAAGTCGATATTTTGGTCGACTCAACACTTTGATCATATTGGGGATACATCCAAATTTCCGAGCAGTACAGAATTAGTTGTCGGACCGGGATTCACCAAAGCATATACCCCCGGGTATCCAGATAACCCGGATTCACCAGTGAAATCGGCTGATTTGAAGGGGCGCCGAGTGATTGAACTGGATTTCGACAGTTATCAAGAGCCTATCTCTATCGGACGTTTCAAAGCGTTTGACTGGTTTGAAGATGGAAGTTTTTATTTGCTCGATGTACCAGGTCGTTCGGTTGGTCATCTCTGTGGCTTTGCTCGCGTGAAACCGGATTCTTTCATCTTGATGGGCGGGGTGAGTGTTGATTGATACGATCAATAACATCGACGCTAACAGACGTCAGGATTGCGCCCATCATCCCGGAGAATTTCGGCCTTCGAAGATTGCTCCTATTCCTAAAGATCTTACTCCTTTACATGTCGCGGTACATTCGAAACAAACATCTGTTTGCCCCGGGAACATTGCTAAAAAAATCAATACAAAGTCAGATATCGAACGGTCACCGATCTACAAGGCTGCTGCAATGTTTACTTACGACGTCGATAAATCCCAGTGGAGCGTGGAAGGCGTCCAAGAACTTGATGCCCGTGAAAATGTGCTCGTGATCATAGCACATGATGGTGGGATGTTGTCTGTACTCCAACAGGCAAAAGGGAAAGGAACATCTTACCTTTTTCCAAAAGGAGAATTGACCGAATGGCAAGATAATGAACTCAAGGAGGCTGTTAAGTGGCTTTTCCTGTCCGATCTAGCAGTTACTTATTGATCATAACAAGGATCCTCTGCATTCCTCGGGTGTTTTGCGAAATCATCTCAGCACAAATTGCACACAGATCATTTAAGCAAAATTCACGGTACTTACAGAACAACCTAGAATGCGATCTAAAGATCCCATTGGACCAGCTCTATTTTTTTTTTTTTTTTAATTGCAAAATTTGTGGTTTATCACTAGCTTTGAGGACTCCATTTCAGATCGATTGGAACATCTTCTTTCGCTAACATATTATTTATCTCACCCTCCCGTTTCTGTCAAATCTCCTTATTTCCAGTACACCAGTCGTCTGAATATTGATCACAACAAATAACGGGCTATGTCTCTCTGAATTACAGCCGAGGAACATCTCTCTTACTACGAGATCCTTGTTTAGCATAGAAGTTTCAAAAAGGTCCATTCGTAGAAGCGATGTTGCGAATACATCCTGCAAACAATCCTTCAGCTTTAACAGAAACCTCTAGTCTTAAAATCCCGGACTGTTTCTCTAGTTCAGCGTCAAGATTAAGATTTGAGGCAAGCAACGACTCGTTCACCGAGGAGACCATGACAACTTCATTCAAGCGCCTCGATAGTCTCTCCCTGATCTGAAAGAGAGTCTGGTCCTCTTTCTTGGGAGCTGGAGAATAATGAAAAATACTCTTGTGCATTCTACCAGACTACAGGTAAAATGTAGTCAGGCTCAAACAGAGGCGCCTCATCTCATCATCTTCCTTGTTGTAATTTCCCCTCTTCTCATGAGCTGGCCATCAACATTTTAGCAGACAAAAACGTGTTCATGCCCGTCAGAAGTACAACCTGGAAATCAGATGATTGTACTGATGCCGGTCAAAATCTGACCTACACATGGTCGACCTGTGAATACATTATTGCGATGCGGTAGATCGTTAGGAACTATGGAGCAGCGTTATCGGATCAAAGCTGTAGACCCCCATCTTTGATATTTTGGAGTCAGCGTAGGAAAAAAAAGTCCAACTTAGTACGATCAAATCAAATAGAATCTTATCTTCCCCCATATGTGCATCCCCACTCCCCCATTTTCAATCCCCTCACGATATGCAAGACTGCCACGCTATATAGACGGGAGGGCCATAGTTTCTCCCATCCCCAATTTGATCCCAAATACGTACTGTTATCCATTCAAAATGTGGCGAATTTTCGGCTCAGGAACCATAGCAAAAGAAGACTCTCCACGTAGTCTACCAGCATCATGGTATCGCTCAGAAGCAATGTACCAATTGGAGAGACGGGCAATCTTCTCCAAGCGATGGATGCTGCTCACCCACTCCAGCCGCTTCACGAAAGCAGGAGACTACCTCTCTTTCACAGTCGCTAATTTCTCCTTTTTCCTCATTCAGGACCGAGATGGCACAATCAACAGCTTCCATAACATCTGCCGCCACCGCGCATTCCCTGTTGTCCAATCCCCTTCCGGCACAGCGCCCATATTGAGCTGCAAGTACCATGGATGGTCATATGGACTGAAGGGCAATCTTGCCAAAGCTCCACGATTCGAGACAGTACCTAATTTTGATAAAACCCAGCACTCGCTATACCCAATCCATGTACATGTCGACAAGGCTGGCTTTGTGTGGGTCAATCTGCAGGCTGGTGAGACTGATGTGAAATGGGAAGATGATTATGGAAAGGTCGATGAGGAGCCTAGGATGCAGGACTTTGATTTTGCCGCCGAGTACAAGTTCGATCATTACTGGGAAATGGAATTGGATGCTAATTGGAAGAGCATCATCGACAATTACAATGAGTGCTACCATTGCGCTACTTCTCATCCACTGATCAAACGCATTTCGGATTTGCCCAAATATCGGGTTGAGCCCAAGGCCCGGTATATGGAGCATCATATCTTCAATAAGGAGGGATCCGATAGCCAGTTCCGACGGGCCATCACGTACTTCTACCCAACGACTTCTGTCACAGTGACGTGAGTAGTATATTCCTCTTTTGAGCTGGCCGTTGGCTGAGCGGACTAAACCTAGTGACAAATTCTTTTATATCCAGCGCATGGTTCCTGTATCGGCCACTTCGAGCAGGATCGAAAATGAGATTTATCGTCACCGGGATGCCACTGATGGAGAATTCGAGAATATCAACGCATTTTACAGGCAAGTCCTCGACGAGGATAAGGAGCTTTGTGTTGGAACCCAGGAGAACCTGGGTGCTAAAGTTTTTACGAATGGCGAACTGCACCCTGACAAAGAGAAGGTAGTGCTCACTATGGTCAACCTGTAAGAAGTTACTAAAGTAGAAATTAGGGGCCGATACACTTCCAAAGCAGCGTCAGAAAAATGGTGATAGAACATCGACAAAATGAAGAAAAGCAAGGAGGATCTGAGATTTGGCCGGCCACCCCGAATGCTCGGTTGTCGAACAATTCAGCAGATGAGAGCTTCTGTTCACAGTTGGAGGCGTCTACTTGTATCGCCAAACCGGAGCTGGCTTGGTAGCCTCAGGATTGTTGCTATACTTTCGTACATGTTGATTGAATTAAAAAGCAGAAATTGGAACTGGGGCCTCTGACATCCCGGTCGATTACCTACTAATACATTGGTTTCGGTTTTCTCAGTCCAGGACGAGATTTATGAGAAAGATCATGACAGGAGCGGGATTACCCTACGCATGTATGGTAACTAAAATGATCTCCAAGTTTTTGCACTGAAAAGTTGTGAGATGGCTGCTTGCTTGTCTATCCCAAATGACATCTTATTTTGGAAAGAAATTTCACATGCCACAGCGTGAAATAACTTCATTGGTTTTTCTGTTCTCCTGCTCCCATCAGTCGATTTTCCATTTTAATCGCTTCCAATATCCGTGGACTTCAATTTCCATGTGCCGCTGGTGGGACGTTCAAGTAGGACATGGACCGCGTGGAGTCCGTATACAAAAGCGTGACTCTTTTATCCCCTTC
This sequence comes from Penicillium digitatum, assembly GCF_016767815.1. Taxonomy (NCBI): domain Eukaryota; kingdom Fungi; phylum Ascomycota; class Eurotiomycetes; order Eurotiales; family Aspergillaceae; genus Penicillium; species Penicillium digitatum. The sequence goes on along the minus strand of NC_089386.1, from coordinate 206,992 downwards.
GCATCTCTTGAAAAAGACTTCACAACGCCGCTGAGAATTCTGGTACAATTCAATCTTACCAGCTTGGCTATAAGCATGTGTATTCAAAAATCTCCAACACATCGTAAGAAATGAAGAGAGGCAAGGCGGCCTGCATCATGAATTCGCTGACCAATGACAACACCCAAAATAATCAATCATCTATTGACTCAACTCTAGCGGGTTGTCCCCGGTCTGCTTCTGCCCCCCAAGACTAGTAACACCACTCTGCACGCCCTTTCCGGCGCTCTTCGTTGTGTTTCCGACCCCTTCCGTCGCCCCCGACACAGTCTGTCCAAGGCCTGATGTTGCGTTGCCTACGGTTGAGCCGAGACCGCCGACTGTGCTGCCTAGTGTGTTCGTTACGCCACCGACTGTCTTGCCCAAGGTATCGCCAAGACCGCCGAGGAGTCCGGCTATAGATATTTGGTTAGCTGGGATTGGGATTGGGAGTGGGCTTGGGTGTGTTCATGGGCAACGTACGGTTCTGTTCATTGGACATGGTGTGGTTAAATGTGGTTTGAATTGTAGGAAGTTGAGGAATGGATAAAATCAATGTGTTGACGGTCGTGCATGGCCGAGTCGCAGGCATCGCTGTCTTGATTTATATCAACGCCAAGCCCTAAAACCAGTTACATAGCCATGATATAATTCGTGCAACATCCACTACTTTCGGGCAGCCACCGATCGAGCTCTATCTCTTGGCTGTATCCATCTGACGTATAGCTCTACCCCATGTCCCCCGCAAGTGGATAATGGGATGTCATTAATGGTTGAAATTGTCCAGTCGCTCGTAGAGGGTGGCTGAGAGACTTTTTTCTAGGAAGTCTCTTAGATAAAATCTCTGTGGCGAATGATGGATGACTGGTGAGGGCTCGTTGTTGTGTCGTTTCCAATTGGGAGAGTCCAGGGGAATGACGTCATTTAGTATTCGATGTTTCGATCAAGTGGACCTGACCAGGAGATATTTACTGTAAATGGTAGCAGATTGATTGTTTGCAAGGGTAACTTGGTTCCGATCACATAGGCTAGTTACGATTCAGAAGCATAAGGTCCCAGGGCCATCAACACTTCTTGTAGAGACCAGACTAGTGTCTGTGTCTGAAGTCTTGTGGGCGTAACGAGGAACAGCAAATCCCATCGACATATTTACAAACTCGCCTTTCCACGAGATTCATAAGGCATGAACAGCACAAGAATACCCGCTGCGATGAACAGTGCTCCGCTAACATAAACAGGTACAGCGGTCGTGAGGTCAGCAAACATGGCAATAATGGGAGCCATGATACCAAAGATCCGGTTCGCAGACGCAGTTAAGGCGTTGCCCGTACCCCGATCCTTGGTAAGGAAGATCTCAGGCGTGTATGCGTACAATACGGCGTACATGAGGCTGCTCATGAAATTAAAGGCGCAGTTCCAACCTAGCAGAGCATTTGAGGTGGTAGCTGTTGTCGATGCAAGAAGAAAGGCCCCAGTTATAGCTGTCGAGCTACTGAGAGCTCCCTTCCGACCAAAGCCCGGTAATTCAACCAGCACTCCGCCTAGGAGACAGCCTGGTATGCCCATCACGGCAATAATCAACGAGTTTCGATACGTGATGTATGTCGACCCATCACCAAATTCAGCGCCTCGGGTCTCCTGGATATATGGAAGAAATGCATTGTATAATGGAAACCCGAGACCAATGAATGCCCAGACGACGAGGATCAATGTTGTAGCCCATGCTCGCTTGGGAGTGTCGAAAAGAGCGCGGATATGATCAAACCGCACGGTCTCTAGACGTTGGCGGACAACATTTGCCGCAGTGAAATGTTGTATCTCGCCCTGGTCGAAGGCGTCGAGCTCGGTTCTCGTCAAATCGGAGGTTTCCCCATTTCTTCTGGCAACTTCATGGACGACCTCCACAGCCTGCTCATTCCTCCCCTTCCCCATGAGGTACTTGGGCGACTCGTAAATCGTGAAAAACACCAACCGACCGACGAACATGATCATCGCGATGCCACCCATCGTGATCATGAACCATCGCCATCCCATATTATCGGCTTTTGTACACCCTTCTGCCGAACCACAAGTCCTGTCTCCAAGCAGTGGCCAACCGATCAGATTGGCCACCACCTGTGCTAAAGCCCAGTCAATCGACAAGATAGTCAATAGGTACTGATGTGATCCAGGTAGGAACTCGAGAAAGATGGCCGAATCGACTGGCAGATTCCCACCAACGCCGACAGACCACAAAGCTGCAAACACACAAATGGCTGCGAAATTGGGTGATCCGGCCGCGATCAGACCAAACACAGCTGTGATTCCAATCGTCAAGTTGAACGCCCATCTGCGACCGAAAAAATCGCATCCAAATCCCCAAAACACAGCACCGACTAGCAGTCCGATGTTTTGTGCAAGTGTCAACAACGGCGCTTTCGAGGGATGAAACTCGTTCGAGACTGCCGGGAGAATCAGGGAGGTAACGATTGGCCATAGGTTGTCGCTCGCCCAGCCAAATCCAATTACCACGAAGAGCTGCCACTGGTATCGGCCCATGCCGATAATCTGAATCGCGTTGTTGAGAATCTCGGCTTTGGCCCTGTAGTTCGCATCGGGACTTTCATCTCGGGGGAGAGTTGGGCGCTCGGTCGCCGTTGGCTCGAGGCCAGGCGATTTGGTCACTTCTGGCATGTCGTTTTGAGAACAGAAGATAGGAAAGAGGAATGAGGTAAGGGCATGGTGGGGGCGCGAGCGCTTATACCCTGCCAGTCTGCATTCTCGCTCTAACCCTGATCAGGTTGAAAACTCCATGCATCTAATCGTAGCCCATGCAGTAGCTTGTACATTAACTTTGGAGAATTCCGTTCTTTTCCCCCAACTTCGATTGGTTTCTTTGATGGCGTGATAGATGGGCGCATTTGTGTCAGAGGGGTTTTCCAATGTGCATTTTCCCATGTCAGAAAAGGACGGTCTGTGGCAATGGCACCTTGCAGGGGTCTTGTCCGTGTCACGTGGAAGGCTGCGAAGCATTTTGTTAAACCGAAGCTTGAGGTTTCTGTGGAACGAAATACAGCGTACTTTTCCACTAGATTGGAAGGACATGCTGCTCTTGGGACTATCAATTTTGAGGAGAATCTCGGCACTTGACATGATCACTCACATTCTGCCTTTTGTAATCCCAAGAACTGGAGTCGGAACCATTGCAGTCTCGACATGGTAATTATCCCAGTGCCGGGTACCAGCCACGAACCTCTAATATATCGTTGATCTCACGGAGATCAGATAGAGGGTTATGTCGCTCCCGGCCATCTTCACTCTGGGGCTTCTTCATCCATGTTGCCTTCCAACAGCCCTCCCAGATAGCTCTGCATCCAAAGAGCTCCCAGACGTAGATTTGTGCGTCTTTTCCGTGGATGGGAGCTTTTTCTGTCATATATAGCGTGAGAACTTCACTCCTGATTGATTGTTAAGGGAAGGAGGTCGATTTACCCAAATAACTTGAGCCCAGATGCTCTGTCCATGACTTTCCTCGTAGAGCTGCTCCATTACGACTACCAAAGCGAGTCCCGGTATGGGAAATCAATGCTAGGTCGAACGCTGTTGGCAAAAATTCCATCACCCTTGAAAAAGAGTGCGTTGTAGCCAGGTCGGATTGTTGGAATTGAGAATATCGAACATTGCAGGGACAGCGTATTCAACCCTCGGTGATCCACCATTTGAATCCTTGCAAGGATGCACTAGTGGCACCCGCCTATCTAGGGCGTACTCACACATTTATTGGATCAACGTCGATGAAAAAAAAATCATTGAGTCCACCCCTACCGTACCAAATAAAGGGGTCGTTGTTTCCCGTAGTCTTCAGAGTTTTCTAGTAGTGCTTTCAATCATTGATTCGAAATTTTACCCCTCTGCTATCTTCTATAATCGTCATTAGCCAATAACACTATATAGCGGGATAATTGCTGTGATAGTTTCTAAGGCAGCCCCCTCGACACCGTGATCCGACATGAACATGACAAATCTGCTGTCAAGCTCCCCCATTGACTGGAGATGATCGAGTAAGCGGCCAACATTGTCGAAAATTTTGATTGACCAGAGAACCAATATAGGATGAGGTTAAGATTCAAGGAAAGTCTACAAAACATCAACCCAAAGTGACAGTAACCTACAATGTTCGAACTCGGTATGGAGCTGAATTCCACAAAAAAAGCTCGCAAATTGGTCGATGTCTGTTGTACTATTTTACATTGCTCTCATATTTCCGATGGGAGGTCGGTCCAAACACCATTCCACTCCCATCGCCAGCACACTTCGAATTTACATTCTAGTACCTGGTTCCACTCTCGGTACCGCCATGGCACGAGCTCCTGTGACTTACCAGTATTTTTTGACTTTTTTGGCTTTCTTGGCTGTTTCGCGGGGTGGGGCGGAGCACGGGAGATCCACGTGTCTCATTTACCCGTCTTTGTCAAAGACCCCTTTTAGCCTGACAGAAATTCTCAGCATTATAGTGTAGCTTTTCTTAGGGTTTCAATCATAAATGATAAGGTGTTCAGTTGGCGGTCCGATACGAATCAACTGGATTTGATCTGGAAAACCGAATGTTAAAGTACCGCTCTGACTTCGAAAGGTGTTATTGAAAGTGTTATTGTCATAGTGTGGATGGTTGACACACACCTGTCAGGGCTTAGGGCTTTTGGCGGGGACTATATCTACCCCGCACAACATGGCTCAACACCCCAACCACGTGAGCTGTAGAGTTCAAGGCTCAAATAGGTATACATGCTGTGCATACACATGGGAATTCATCCCTTCAGAGTTTTATTTACCAAAATGGGATCATCCAATCAAAGATACAAAGCCTGCCCGTAGGTGGATAGCCCCGGGAAACACCGATGACATGGTTCGGACATACCGTGTGCTGAATTTGCACATTTTTCTGCAAGGTACTCCCCAGTCTATTCCTATTGGTCGCCCAAGACATTTTTGCCACCGATTCTGGGTGCCTGCTATTTCAGGCCAAATGCCGGAATTTTCCGGAGGTTCTGTGAAGGTTGCTCACAGGTAACACCCCCAGTATATTCCAAAATGATGGCTTAGGGATGTGATTTGCTGAGCATCGACCGTGTGAAGATCAATATTTGAAATAGGTAGATACCATTCTTCGGTCTGTTTGTGGCTGCTCCAATGAGACAGCCACTAACACACCGTGTTCCACATTGTTCAACTGGTCACCCTCCCTCCTAGAATCTTCTAATAAAATTACCAAACAATCTTATATTGCTCTCTTGCATTCATGGTCTCTACGCATTGCCTGAGGAGTCTTCAGTGGTCTAGGTCTTCTTCAAAGCGAGAAGGATTGTTGTCATTCTGCCCCCAAAATACTTGGAGGCCTCATATATAGTCTGTATATACATTTATAATACCATAATTACACGCGTGCTGATATGCAGATTCACATAAATTTCAAAAACATTCAGTTGGAGCCACTCGTAGTGGCAGATGCAAGTCTAGACCGAGCACGCAGTGCAGGGCCATACTTGAACAAAACAAATGGAATCAACGTCAAGACTGTCGCGACCAATGCCAGCAACAATCCAGCGTACTGACTACCCATGTTGTGGAAGAATTGGGACGCAAACAGAGGTGACACGGCACCAAGGGTGTTTCGCATGAAACCCTGACCGGCAATGGCAGAGGAAGAGTGTTCTCCGTAGCAATCGGCCGTGTAACTGTAGCAGGACTCGAAGATGAAGTAGATACCGAGGGTGATGAGGGTCAGTCCAACGACGGGACCCATCCAGTGGATGCCCTTGTACTGGGTAAAACTGTAGATGAACAAGCCGACGGGCAACCAGACGGCTCCGCAAAGGGCACCGTACAACCGAGCTTCTGGTGCGACGGGAATGTTCGGGTCGGAGGAGAGGGACTTGTATTTGCGAATTTGGAAGAAGTTAAGACCGAAGCCGAGTGTAGTTCCGAGGCAGAGTGCGATGTAGGGAAGACCTGCCACTCCCTCGCCCCAGCCGCGCTTTTCCTGGAAGGTGATCGGGATCACAGAAAGGAAGAGGAAGGCCAGGAACCAGGCGAAACTGATCCAGAGACCGAAGGCGAAGACGACGGGCTCGGTGAAAAGCATCTTCACGGCCTTGACAGAGGAGTTGTGCAACATTTGCTTGATTCCAGGGGCTTCAAGGTCGTTGCTGGTCACGAACCGCTCATCGCCGGTAGCACCGCGAATGACCTTCGCACGCTTGGCAAGGCAGACACTGCCGCGAGTCTCAGGGAGGCAAAGGGTGATGACGATACCAAGGGGAATGTTGGCCAACCCTTGGATACCCTCGAGCCAGCGCCAGCCGAGAGCCTGATCAATGAAGCCGGCGTAGATGGGAGCACCGACTGTACCGAGGATGGCGATGAAGGCGAAGCAAGCCATGGGGATGGCACGGTGCTCTGGTGTGTACATATCTCCAAAAGTACCGCCGACAAGAATTGTGCCAACACAACCAAACAGACCGAGCAGGGCACGGCAGACAAGGATGGTGGCAATGTTCTTGCCTAGGGCGAGACCAATGAACATAAGACAGAAGCAGACGTAGGCACCGATGTAGATGACTCGTCGACCAGCCAGCTCACAGAACGGAGCCAGGAAAAGGGGGGCAATTGCACAAGTGAAGTTGAAGGTGAATAGACCAAGCTTTCCGATCAACTCCGTTGTTCCGAGATCCTTTGCCATGCGTCCAATTCCAGAACTGTATGCTGTTGTTGCGAGACCGATGAAAAGTGTCATGAGGCAAAGCTGGGTACTGATGAAGGCCTTGCGGCCAGAACTCCAATTGAAGGGGTTCTCCTTGTCCCCATCCACAAACTCAAGCACGATTAATTCTTGGCCATTGTGATGTACAGGCTTTGTGGCTGTGAGGGGAAGATCGACGTCGATCTCTTGCAACAGGCTGCTATCGTAGTGCTGGGTCTGCTCTTCTGAAAGTTCGTTCCGGTATTTTCCTCCAACGATAAGACCTTTCGTCGTGTGTGTCTCGTGAGTTGGAGCAGTGTCAAGGGAGAGAACATTCTCGTTATGGGAAGCCGATACAGGCTGAGAATTCTTGGAGGGTTTCATGTTGTTCATTGTATGGAGGGTGAATGGAAGGAAACGTGTCCAGGAGGGAATAGACGGGGTTGGGTCCTCTCTATTATATTTAAGACTTCGTGCTCAAAAGTCGCCCGATGTGCGTCATGCTCCGGACTCCAGAATTTTCTGAGAACCGGGGCTGCGGGATTATACGGAGGGGTGGGGAAGGGTGATTCTGGGTAATGTGATCGATTATGCTGGAAGCACAAAGCCCGAGGAAGAATCTGGTGATCAATGAATGACTTGGAATTCCAAGTAAGTGGATACAACGAAAACTACGTGGAACCCCTCGTGTCTAAGACCTTTCCTCTTCCTAGGTTGCAGACACGAACTGTTAAGATCACTGGAAGAAAGCTTGCACCAACAAATTTTTCTCCAATTCTCCCTTGTGTTGTCTGTATCCTATTCGTCTTTGTTAATTCTGTTCTTCAACATCAGGTGGTACGATTTGACCACGTTTAGATTCCTACAACAACACGCGACGCCGAGACCATGGAATTCGTGTTTCGGACAGGTGCCGGTTTAAATTTTTCACATATCGCCGACGAGTGTCCGAACAACCTCCCGAGCCGAATTGATGTGATTGGCCAGCTGTCCCACATCTCCAAGTTAGGGTCGGCATGCCGTATTTAATTCGGATGAAGTTCCCGAGTGGAGGAGTGTGGAGGAGCAACGCGTGGGAGTTCAGCAAAGACCCATTCAGTGTCAATTCACAAATTGGGAAATGATATCAGACACCTTTACCTCGCCATTCAACTTTTCAGTGAAGTTCTAACTGTTCACTTTTTCAAAATTAAGCTTCGGAGTGACCCACTCGGGACCTGTTCCTCTTCCCAAGATATTTCCCGGTGAGTCCGATTGCAGTAGATTGCCCGAGATTTGCCACCAAATCGATGCCGAGACTATGATTGGCTGGGTTATCCTCGGCTATCCACATCCATTTCTTCGACCATGTCCAATAAAAGCCTGTGCCTGGATGTCCTGACCGTCCCCAATGGGTTCATATCCCACCTCTTTTCGAAATTTGTGAGCCCGCTTATCTTTTTCCCCTTAGATTTAGATGTGTGCCATGGGGAGACGAAAATGTTTCTGCAATAAACTTCATATTGTCTCCACTGACTTAGTTGTCAACCGGCTGATCCGGCCATAGTGTCGGGGCGCGCTCTGTCTCACGTCATGATACGTATTTTGCACTAGACGAGTAACCTTTGTGCACTGTTTTTTACCATAGTCCCCTGTTACTCGTTCCATCTTGGCATAAATCAGAGGAGTAAACCGGCTACAGCGTTCTATCACCGAGGCAATTACCTTTTCACCTCCGCATTGATGTGTTGTAGGCATTGCAGCGAGGATCTATTTTCCCTTTCCGTTTAAAACCCTGTCTTCCGTCATGGAGCAAGTAGTGTGAAAGGCCTTCTCAACGATTGTATTTATTGTAGCTTCAAATTTCCTGGGGTTCAAGACGTGCTGTAACTCCAGACGAGCTAAACTACTTCGATACATCTCTGTGCAACATAAGGGTCGCACGACGAGTCAAGGGGGGAATAGAACCACGTTTTCGGCGTCGTTCCGAGCACATATAGATTGTAGAATCAATTATTGGCGACCTGTTTGAACTGGATTAGGAGTACGGAGTAGCACTTTAAAATCTAGACAGTGGCATAGAGACAGGATGATGGAGGGAGTGGATAAAGCACATACAACAGGGATTAGCCCACCTCCACGGTGGATCTGCTAGCGTCAAGGTTTTTGTCCGTCTTTAATGCATGTTATTACAACATCATACAAACTATTAAAATACCGTGATCTATGAAATGATCCTTATTTGACTACCAAGCCCAGATACATCAAACTAGGTGGTGTTTAGTAAGATGCTAATCTTTGGAGAGATGGGTCGGGGAGACTTTAACAAGTTGAATGCACAAAGCTGCGATTCATCAGGAAGTGGCCAACACCATGTTGTCGTGCATCGTTGAAAACTAGGTATTGAAATTCTCGGAAAATCTACGGACCGCCAGTTGATGGATCCTCAAACGCGTTTGAGATTAGTCAGATTATCCAGTGAAATGTCGGTCCGAGTTATCTTAGAGTTGTGCATGTTCATTGATCGTACCATCCCTTGCTGTACACCTGGATTTTTGTCAGAAAGTAACATGATTATCATTTTGACCGCTTCAAAGTGGGTGGGCTAATCCAACAACTTTGGTACAACTGTCTATACCCGTGGGATCCACTCACTTTTTCCTGTGGCGCAGGGATCTGCCTGATTGTCCCTAAATCAATTTTCGTCTCTAGTATCGAACCTGCATTTGGTATTGTGTCGAAGTTGCCAAATTCCTCGAATTCGTCTTCTAGTTATTACAGTTGCCTGGATTTGCTAATTCATTGAATTCTAGTCAGATTACAGGCCATTTTATGCTCGGGGGGCCCTGCTATCTGTTAAATTAAGGGTTTAGATCCCTTTTGTTTAAAATTCGAGGTTTTTTTGGAATCTGTATAAAATACTGAATTATATTCTACGCTATTTCTGAGCTAAAAAAATCTAGGTGGAGGTGGGTGAGTCCCACAAGCATGCTCCATAGATTGTTGTACGGAGTAGTTTTTTGTGTCGATCAGGGGACTACAACATACTCTGTACGGAGTAGACCTAGAGATGTTGCCGAAAGGCCGGTATGGTTGGAGTCAAATGACCTGCAAAACGTTACACAATGCGTGATAACGCCGACTACGTGATTCAACGCTCGGTGGGGTGAGGCAACGGGCGGTCGTTCATTGACCGCGTCGATCGAATAATTCTGCAGCCGTTTTGGAGGAAGACATGAATTGATTGAAAAATTACTAGACTTTTCAGCCGTTGTAGTGCAGATGTTGTCTGTCGCCTTGGCATCCACAACGAGGTTCATGTTGCCACTTGTTTGTGTTGCATCACAACTGCTTCCCGATTCAGTGGCGTACCAGCTACGGGCGCGATCAATTTTCAAGTCATGTACTCCATTCTCGATTGTCTGACCCTCTATCACTTCGACTTGGATCTTCTCTCTCATGTCACGATATCCATCGTGAAGAAAAGGTCGGTGGCCATGGACGGTCACATAGGGAGGTGGAGTGCTCTGAGCAAGGAATTCGCGGTGATGTGCTGATAGTTGCTGCCCGGGCCCGTGACATATATTACAGATTTTCAGCAGCCAGACAGAATTTGGGAAAGTAGGATGTTGTAGAATAACCTGACGGCACATTGATTCAATGAATCCAGGCAAGTAGGAGTCAAAAAATGTTTCGATTGATCTACACTGAATGTTTATGTTGTAGATGGGTTTACCTTTAAATGAGTGGATCAGGTGCCAATAATTTGAGGCGCCTTTCACGGCCGATGCAGAATTTGATTCGCGTAGAATTCCTTATTTTGTTTATTAGAGATGCTGACATATTCTCTGGGATGAAACATCTGCATAATTCGATGCATCATCCTACCATTCTCAGACATAGAAGCGCCCTTGGTGAAGAATGCCGACGAGTCTTTCAGAGCCACACGTGTTTCATCAAATCCGTAAGTGGCAGCGGGTTCCAGCTTGTCACTGTAATTTAGGACAATACAAATCTGTGATCAGTGGTGTTGGGGCTCCGTCTGCATTGATGGTTCCACCAATATATCACCTGCAGCGTCGAGTTAGCTTCAAACGGGCAAAATCCACGGTCCTCGGCAACCAAGTACCAGAACAAGCCCACGCAATGGCGCGTGCGGAATCTATGGGAGAATTTCCTCTGGCTGCTGTGGACATGTGTGAAGTGAGTTTTATATTCCATATGGAGTAGAATGGTTCAAGTTTTTTTCGAACTAACGGGGCAATCAGTTCTAATTATAATTTGGCAGTCAGCGGCAGTTCGACAGCAAGTTCCATAATTATCCGATCGTTGCTTCTAGCTGTTAAGAATTGAAAAGCCAGATCTCTCACTATCGAGGAGTGCTTCGGTCACTTTCATTGAATTACCGTCCATAGATGGTAATGCCCCCAAAATGACAGTTTCAAGTATACCAACTCCAAGTTTACCACCCACAGCTTGGAGTTCCAAAACTGGCCAGGAGCTGGTGACAGACTGCGAACCATTGCCACAGAGAATTATAGTATGTGTGTGGAGTGCTTCTTAGCCAAGGTCACAGCATATGAATATTTAATCTGAATTTTGGTTTTGTTAACATGTTCGTGGATATTGTGTTGAAGTGCGTATCTTTCAACCAATCAGCATGTTAGCTCAGGGGAAGAGCGCCGGGCTCATAACCCGGAGGACCCTGGATCGAAACCAGGACATGCTATCTATTTCTTTTTTGTCACTTTTGAATTTTGATGTCTTCAAATGTTCCTCTCATATATAAAACACAGTTCAATGGTTCTTAGAGTTTCAAATTGTCCTAAAAGACGAATTAATTGAAGTTTCTGCATTTTCATCGCCTTGGGTGAACCAGAAAGCGCAACCATCGTTTTGATCACCTTGCAAATAGCTCAGGGGCGGCAACTTGTCCGGTCTGTGTGGGTTGCCCAAGGACATCATGACTTCATTGACTTTCGGATATAGCCACTTGCAAGGTTCTTTTAATCAACTCGAAGCCCTATTTCGTCTCGTTCCTTCCCCGTTGCATCATACTGATGTAAGTTTAACCCATGGGGGTTGAGCTTATGCTGTAGAGCCGTATAAATATATCACCAACCATCCCCCAGTGGATCGTCATAGTCAAGCTCTTGAGATCAATTTGGGTTCCTACTCCCCCCCCTCAAAGATGGCACAAACTAGTTCCCAACACCACCTTCACGGGTAAGGCATTCATCCGACCTCAACCACCCCCCCCCCCCATTCCACTCACATTCTCAAGTGTCGGCAACTGGATGCCAGCAGACCACAACGCCCACAAAGAATGGTTAGGAGGAATAATCCAACAAGTCGAAGACGATTCTGAGAAACCCCTTCACCCAGTCCTGGAGGAATTTAAAGAACTCATCGAATCCAATACACGCATCTACATGCTCCTGAGTTCAATGTTCAAGGAAGTCCCACGGAACAAGCGATACGGCCACGACCCAACAGGCAATCCCGAAATTCGCGATTATTCCCACTTCCTGCATGTCATCAACCACCTCCTCACTACTGCCCCTTCCTGGACCGACAAGGCACACCGTGTTGGGCTCGTCGGTTTACCTATTAATGCCGTCCTAGATTGGCCGATGGGTACACCTAGTGGGTATGCGGCTTTCCTAGATCCCGAGATCAATGCGATGATCAAGAAGATCTTGAACGTGTGGGCCGAGTTCCTGCGATCGCCCAAATCTGCTGACGTGTTGAACGAGACTGCCCACGGATGGTTTGGTAAAACTGGTCATCGGGATCTCACAGCTGTTGCAAAGATTGGTCATCTGGCCGAGACAGATTTGCGATTTCACGATCTGTTCGAGTGTGACCCATCTGCGCCAAATCATGGATTCAAGTCGTGGGATGACTTCTTCACCCGCACCTTGAAAGACGGGATACGTCCCGTGGAGGAACCGGAGGATGGAAAGGTTATCGCGAACGCGTGTGAGGCGAAACCGTATCGGCTCGCGCGCCATGTTCATGCCCGTGACAAGTTCTGGATCAAGAGTCAGCCATACTCTGTGCTTGATATGCTGGGTCATGATGCGTTTGCGCCGCTGTTTGTGGGCGGCACTATTTACCAGGCATTTCTTAGTGCCTTGAGCTATCACCGTTGGCATTCACCTGTTAGTGGGAAGGTTGTCAAGGCGTATGTTGTTGACGGTACTTACTATTCGGAACCGCTGTTTGAGGGGGTTGGGAACCCGGAGATCGAGCAGAAAGATGTTGATATGGCCGGTCAGGTTACTTCGCAGGGATATATTACGTCAACGGCCACGCGGGCACTGATTTTCATTGAAGCCGATGAGCCAGGCATTGGTTTAGTGGCATTTGTTGGAGTTGGCATGGCCGAAGTTTCGACCTGTGATATTACTGTCAAAGAAGGGGATAGACTGAAGAAAGGAGACGAACTTGGTATGTTCCATTTTGGTGGTTCGACACATTGTCTTCTTTTCCGGAAGGGGGTCTATGTGTCTGGGTTCCCAGAGCCCGGGATGGCAGAGAACAAGCCTGTCCGAAGCAAACTGGCGGTTGTGTCATGAGGAACGAAATGTACATTCTTGAATCGCCGATCTTGAGAATATCAATGTAAGCTTTTGGAAATTTTCCAAAAGTCTTTTGTATTCAGGTCACACGTCTTTCTTCACAATGTGTGGTGGCATATATTCATGGCATCCGGTGCATACGATTGATCCCGAGCTAGTCCTCAAATGATGGCTTTGAAAATGCTTAGACAACCTATTCCAGGACCGATCGCGTGTCGGTTCTCTTTGATTTTCGATGAATACACAATCCTGAGACACGTTTTCCCATCCGAATCTCATTTAAAAAGTACTCTCTTGGTTGACTCTTAACGAAAAGTGTGGTATGGTTGACTCCTACAAAAAGGGCCATTGATGAAGAACAGACACGACCTGTTCTCCCTAGACGGAGAATAAAATTATGTAGTGCTCCGTATGTTGTAGATACGCAAGATGTGTGTATTTCTGGGGTGGCCCACTCGCTTGTGAATTATGACAACGTATAGAACGTCCTATGGAGATGCATAAATAAACTCTTAAATCTCCAACTAAAATGACAAAATCCGCGGTCCGTGTGTTTTTCCGGGGTTTCATCCTCCGTTTTCAAAGTATTGTAACATGGGGTTCGGTAAATTACGTCACCTAGTGGTCTAAGTTGAGCGCAGGATGATATGCCATTAACCCCGTTAGGACAGAAACGTCTGTTTGTCATTGCAGCGGCATCTACTCCATATCTTAGGCCCTAATATTCGTTAGGGACCACACTGGTACTTCGAAAGACCACGTGATCAGTCACGATCATCGTCGCTCTTACCATTCCGACCATCTTGGGGAATTTTTCAAATAGTCAACTTATCTGGTCACTCACGACGAGTTCCCCAGTGCGAAAAAGTAGAGGAAAATGGCAGCACACCATGTTCCGTTCCATTCGCCCTGATATCTGCTGGGCAAATCCCCGCGATCTTGTCTTGGGTAGAAGAAGTTGCAAGGAGCGTGCCCAAACCCCCGCCTAAGACTGAAACTCTAGAGGGGCAACTTTTCAACTCCAGCATTTCAGCACAAACACAAAAGGTCGGTGTCTGATGCCGAGAATTCGATATCGCAATCGGATCTTACCAAGAGACACCACCGAACTGCTTCCGAAACAGCATCAACGGTTTCCGTCTGTCTACCTGACGATATCATCTCTCTAGCCCCATCAAGTTCCACAGCTAGTCGGGGTGAGCGATCATGTTCATCAAGCCCATCACGCGTGAAAGCTGAATTAGCGGTCGCTGAATTAGCGGTCGCTACCGGGTTGTCTACATACACGAATCTGCTGATCCGAAAAGCCTCGCTGCGAGCCAATTACTAGCCGCTTTCACTCAAGATTTTGAGTTTGCTGCTAATGCCGATGTGGGTCAGAAAATCTCGGATGCCTCATGCCAATGTGTCACCGAACTACGCAGTGAAGGTTCTTGGGTGATTAAGGTAGCACTGTCGCCAGTGGAGGGCGCTGTTGCAGAACTGCCGTTAGAATGTTGGAGCATGTATGTTCCACGAAGACAACGTATTCCCCTACTTTGTACTTAATTCCCGCAGCCAAAAAGAGTCGGTTGACCCCCAGTACCAACCTCGCTATACAGCCCGAGATTCATATCACCGCAAAATTGATTTGGTTGTCGGGCTTCCCGTGAACGCTTGGGAAATTCAATATGAAAAGGCAGGGCTCCATCCTCCCGTGAAATCTTTTAGCCATACGACCCATCCACACACTGGGAAACGTGTTCTAGGCCCTGGTATTGAGGTTAAAGCTGCGGATAGGAATTCGGTAGAAGCGTAGGTCTAGCTTAGGGTATGGATGACAGGACGCTGATGTGGGCTTTTACACAGCGTAGGAGTTTACAAGACCTACCTCCACTTATTGGTTGTACTGCTGTTGGAGAGGACTGGAAATTCTACATAGCAGTCGGAGCTGAAGAGTCTGGTACCTTAAAAGAAGTAGTAAGTGTATGTTCTTGTTACTTGGTCATTATGGCTAAATCCTTCTCCTGCAGCGTCTTTGGGGTCCTATATCTGACCTAGATGGCCACATCACAAGTGTAAAACATATCACGTCTCTTTTGAGAACCCTTCGTCGAGTCATGGAGTACACAATCGGGCACTACAAGGATGGGATTTTCGAAGCCATGACCTCTAGGTAAAGGTTAGTAACTGCAAAATCGATTGTACTTTCACTTTTGTACCAGCAACGAAACTTCACTTGAATCCCTACCGCTTCAACGTGCTTCATAGCTGGTCAAGGCCGAGGAAGACGACTGTGACTAAATCCGGAACCTCCGTGAAGTATAACGCAACTAAGCGCGGGTCCACCCCCAAATTCTAGAAAGGTATCTAAATTATCCATCAAACTCAGCCCTTTCATAAAATTTTCTTGAGATGAGGCCCAAGTCGGTCTTGCTCGCAATTTCTCTCCTCAGCTAGGACTTGGCCAAGGGGCGCCACCCCCATGTTGCACTCCGTGGCGTCCTTCGTAGTTCTGCACTACAACCTTGGCCCTCAGAGGAATGGCACATCAGCCGTTTTAGCACCTATTCCCTCAAGCCATGCTGGTGCACAGCAAAATACACTACCATCGGCGAGAAGCTTTTTCCTGGTCTTAGAGGCAAAACGGCAGTCAAACTGAAACCAATTGTGAGCTGGACTACCTCCTATATACAAAAAGCTAGGAGCCGATAGTGACCTGTGGTTGTCGACCGAACAGGACGCTTACAAGAATGGCTTTGCTCTTTCGACCTCCCATCGCAAGGTTAAACAGAAACAATGTAGAGAGAGGTTATCAGCCTTCTGTACCTAAAACCCCGTCCTTCAAAACCATTCTCGATCAAGTAACGAGGGAAACAACAAAGCTGAGCGTGATATACAATGAGCATAACATAACCAGATATCGAGAGGTGCGATCCTTCCGCTTCCTCGGCGAGCTCTTTGCTAGTCCCCCCCAGTCGATTACGTGCGCTTTGCTCCACCGCAAGCTTGCACAGGTCTGAAAATCATCGATGCGACTAGCATGGGAGATTTGTGTATCCAATCTCCTTCCGTCCTTAGCGTTGTGCCCATCGGTGAAACGTCCAAGGACTGCCTCCCGATGATATGCAGAACATCGCGCTTCGCCCCGTAGCTGTTTATCTGTCCGGAGGTGCATTCACGAAAGGCACTGCGGCTGTGATAGATTAGAACGGGGGAAAACTTTCCAACCGCCGTGACGTGATCGTCGCCACATGAAACTATCGGCTCAGAGCATTGGGATTCCCTCGCGCTCTTTGCTCAAAATCAATTGCCCCAGAAATAGGACAGACATCAAATCGCTCCATTGGACAACTTTATGCCGATAGAGATAAGATTGCGCAACTATTACAGCTAACTTTCATCACTCCTGGAGATTGGTCATCATGCGATGTACCCTGATCTATGTTCGCGATGTAGTCTCAACCATCACGGGATCTACACGTTGTGCCATGAGGTTTACTTTGTGTGCTATGGTTTATTTTGAGCTTGAAATTTAATGTTCATTGCAAGTGGGAGTGTCATTAGTGAGAAAGATGTAAAATTGATCAGCAGAAACAATCACCAAATTTCAAGGGCTCCCAAAAACGAGAGTGGAATACTAGATCTGTCGTGATAGAGATGAGATGCCAAACGCAAGGGTTGGAGACATGATGAAACATAGGGGGTAGAGCCAAAAGAAGGTAGATGCTCATATGCTCTAAAAGATGAGAAAACATGGCAAAGAGATTCGTTCAATGTGTCAACGTGTATCAGTCGTTGGAATTATTCGTAAATTGGGACTCTCCGCGAGGGGAAGTATTCATCATCCTCAGGCACAGTCGCTGGGGTATATCGCTTTGAAGCCGAGGTTCGAGGGCTCGCCCATCCGGTCGTGTGGGGGTGGAATCCGGCACTGCTGTATGATCGCTGCCGCTCAGACCCGCTTACTCCACTACTCGGTCGACTATTACCTGTGCTGCCACCACTGTAGCTTCCTCTTCTCTTGTCATCTGTGGCGTAAGAAGATCCTAGATGTCTCGGTACCGCTCTTGGTGGTGGTGGAGGAGGAGTTGGTGACCGGTAGGATGGTGGATCTGGAGCAGCAGGGGCAGCAGCCGGGTCGCCAAATTTGAATTCGCGGAATTTGACACCTGCTGCGCATGGTCGAGATCGGTCTTTTGGATTTTCGGTTAGGTAATCTCTCGGATCCCTATTTCTCGGATGATCCCTTGGGTGCACCTTTGGCGAAGGCTCAGAATGAGATTTGCTAGATCGGGACGGATGGCTTTCGTGCCCGCGGCGCTGTCGGCTCGGACTTGTGGGCGAAAGATCTCGGAATGGTCGGCGGGTGTAGGCTTCGTGGGAGTGGCGTCTAGCACTACTATTGGAAGGTGGTGATAGATGACGTCGATCTTGGCACCTATTCGGGGTTGCACGACCCTTGCGGTGGCGTACAGACTCATCTGAAGACACATCAGAGACAGAAGGGACCTCACCTGTCCCTGGGCTTAGTGGATGACTGTGCCGGCTCCCTTGGTCTCGTCCACTTGAACGTGCCGAACGCTCTCCCCATGGGGGAGGGGACGGAACTCTCGGGGTTGAAAAGCCCGGTCGACTTGCTCCAGGTCTACGTGTAGAAAATGCGGGGTATTCCCCACTGTAATTTCGGCGGTGATGGCGATGGTCGCTGGGCCGATCGGGCTCCACATGACTGCGACGCTTTGACGTCGCCCGACGTGGATGGGAGAAATAGTCATCTTCATCGGGCAAAGGATCCTTTCCACTAAAATGGTAATGAAATGTCCCAAAGTCTGGCGGCGAAGCATGCTTCGTGTGTCTTTTTAAATAGTCACGCTCCAATCGCCGACTCACTCCTTCATGCCATTCCAGCATCTCTGGGTCGGGCTCAGAAGGAAACGCGTCTCGAGGAATAGTCTTTGGAAAGATTTCCCCATTGACATCTGCAATATTCCAAAGATTGACCGCATTTTGTAAGTACACCGAGTGTTCATCTGGGCCCATCAACAGTTGAATCGTCTGCCATCGCACGAAGCCATTCGGTAGCAGTGAGGGAATCGATGGGGGCTCGTAGGGATTGACTGAGGGCTGAAGGCTGTGGAAACAACCTAGTGACTGGTAGATAAATGACAGAGCTTGTCCCTTGGTCTCAAGGAATAAAGGGTCGTAGTTGCCGCCGACTTTGCGGTAAAAGGTAGCAATTCTCTCGGGTGTGATATCGGTGGTGATGTTGGTATCAAAGGTACACTTTGGATAAGTTAGTATGGTTTCCATTTCAGAGGGTCTAGAGCATACCATCAACTGGGCGATCCCCAAACATAGCTGTTCGAGCAGTGGGGCTGGGCTCTTGTCTGAATTGATCAATGTACCCCAGTGAATATCCGCAGAAGCCATGAATGTGGGGTATAATGTATTGAGAAGTGCATGCAAGATGCATCGAAGCATCTCATCTCACGGGATTTGAGGTTGGGCGCATGTGAAGAGAGAGGTGACAGTAGCGAAGAGAGTGAAGAGAGCGGTCAGGCACACATGGGACCCACTGCGGGGAAACCAAAGAACTGCGAACTATGAAAGTTGATCTGATATAGATCAGATCGATAGATGAACAATGATAAGATTTAAGTTACAACAGGATGATTTTATGCCTCATATCTAGATAATTCAGACAAAAACAAGATACAAGTGACTTGATGTCATCCATACCCATTGTTGCATGACTGTGAAGCCTCAATATGGCGCTGTATAACCTAATCACCAATTACCTCTCAATCAAGGGGAACTTATCTAGGCAACAAATATCTGCTCGATGCCTATACTCGGCCGATAATGGCAGTGAAAAAGGTACTGTTTTGAATTCCTCTTCCAATGGTGCAATCATACCTCTGAGGCTGAATTACTCATGGCCAGTATAGAGTTGGAGAATACCACAGGTCAGGTCATTGACCGTGTGTATAGCCGAAAGTGATTCCCCGAGTCTTTCTTGCAGCGGGGGCAAAAGTTGCTCATTTCTCTCAAGGAGTGAGGCACATTTGAAGGCATGTCAATGTAGATGTCCGCGTCGAAAATTAGAATCGGCAAGCCTACCTTCAAGCCATTAATTCGGTTGAATACATATATCGCTCGCCATGGTCTAGTTCGATGCTCGCGCTGAACCGGGTCTGGGCACTTGCTTTGTGGGATACTGCGATTCAGACTCACAGTTAAGCCCAGACGCATAGCACTGCCGACTAGCAGAAATGCCGAATGACTTCGGTCTAAGAGAAAAAAAAAAAAACAGGGACTGTTATCGTTATTTCATGAGCTACAAGCAATGATGGCTAAATACCTTACCAAAAGTAAAAGGGGCTCATTATGTCCCAGGCTTGGTCGTTCCGGTAATATGGGTATATGGTCATCATCGTCATCGCATTGACGTAATAAGCCACGCCGAGGATGTTAAATTGAACGCTCGGGGTTGAGAGCGCTGAATATGCTTCTCCAAGCGCGGAGATAGTAAAGAATTCACATGCCTATACGAAATCAGCGAAGCTCGCATCGCGATAGGCCTCCTCGAGCTGGTCAATAATGGACTTCGTCTGATTTCTGACAGCTCCATCGATGCTCGGGATATTTGAGAAGTACTTCATACTTCAATATGCAGATGTGGCGTTGAGGAGATACAGGTTCTAGAAACCCCAAAGGAGGAAGATGAGGGTAGACAGCCACCATTCACATTAAGAGTAGTGGAACTAGCCAAAGAGAGACAGCATGTATTACACATTACCTGGTCATTGAGGACACCAGATACACTTAACCAACCACCACACCATTCCATCGAACATCCTTTTTGCTATTTATCTGTAACCCTAGTCAACCAGTATGCCTACCAAATCCCCCACATTCACGTTGCGCTCCCACCGATGCGCTGCAGAAAACCAAAAAGTCCGCAGCCAACTGATTAGCGCTATTTGTGAAGTTTAAAACCAGGTCGAAATTCACAGCACCACTCAGATTAAGCCCTCCTCCCACGAGGTTCTTGGCATTGATTGTCGATTACTTGAGCTAGATGATGTTGGAAACCATCTTGATCCCCCAAACTCTGATCCTTCCGCCCCGATTTTCTTTGAACCTCAAGGTGGTTCGTGGGTCCGCCCTTTAATTCCCAATACCGAACACGGAAGACGACTAAGGTCAATCACCAAAAGCTGGGAGAGCATTCGAGAAAATCCATTGGTTCAGGACCTTCAAGCCCAAGCATCGTATGTTCTTTCATGCTTGGAGTGGATGCTCTTCCAGTTCCCTCGACAGTACTACACCCCCGGTGATAGTAGAGTTCCGCCTAAGCTCTCGCAATTATTGAAATGGCTAGAATGGTAAGAGACCTATGGCCTCTACAATATAACACTGATACTAATGTACGCGTTTTCGTGGTGATATTGTGCGGTCCGTTTTTGCTAGAAGGTTCTACACAGCTATTTGGGGATCCATTCGATGGTCACCAGGCAATGTGCTTGTGCCAAGGACACTCCTTTGTCCGTCAGGAGTACCCCCGTACATTATGATTACCATTGTAATTGGAGAGGAGCCTAGCGAAGAGCTGTTCCGGGAAGAGGTTGTGACCCTCACCGCAGCGATGATCACTCGACTAGAAGGCGAGGCATTTCTAGACTGCATTACTTTTCCCGTGAGTATAGCCTTAATACACTTATATCCTCCATGCTAATATCAATCTATTATAACATAGGCCATGGCGATCACAATCTTCGGTCAGATGAAAGCCCGAGTGATTGAAGCGAATTTCAGTTACCAAGGTCTGAAGATCAAGAAGAGCCAGCTTTATGATTTCTCCATAAACGAAAATGCACACAAGAGTATGGCTATTCTGCTGGGATTCATGTGTGCCGACCTAGTCGGGGATCCTAGGTGCGATGGGGCAGAGCGGCCAAAGGCCAAATGCCTAATTTGATAGGGTGGGAGTGATCCGAAGTGAGAGCAATCTGAACGATTATGCAGCCTCAAGGTAAATCGAAAGACAAATGCTGTCGAGAAAAGGTAGGGTCCAAGTCTGCTATCATATCATCTAAAGAAGGAGTGTTCCATGTCGGTGAAATTGAAGTTAAAGGATCGACGAAAGACACCGGCGTCTCAAAATGTTCATTCAGACCTTGGAAAGGTTCCGGTGCATCATCTCGTTCCTCATAGCTGCTCATTCCGCAATCTTGGATCCAATTCAGTAATTATTCTTGACATACGCCGCAAAGAATGCTTCATACCAGAATTAACCTCAGAGCCCTGCCCAATGGAATCACAAAGCCTGTGAAATTGCCTCGTCAATTGTGCTCGTGACTTCGCGACAAATTCGACCGCTGTCGCTTCATTGGAACCAAGAACGTAATTCATTTCTTCTCTTGCTCTGTCACTATCCCAATCCAGACGACCTTCAATTGCCTGGCCTATGGCACTAGAGGCACTACACCAGCTGTCTTCAGTGAGGTCCTTTTTGGTCGAATTCCACTCGTGTGCTGTTCTTTTGGCCGTGTGAAACTGTGGCTCTGGCTGCTCCAAGACCCTGTCATAATTATTCGTACCATAACTCTCATTTTTCTCTTCGAGGTGTCTGGATAACCTGTTGTCCAGTCCGATCTGTGACAGACTGAGAAAGTTTGAGGAAAATGTCATTGGCCATCGGAGAATGTGCGGGAGACATATAACCAAATCACCCGGCTGTACCGCAATATCATGGGCTTTACCAAATACTTTATATCCATCCCCATATTTCATTCCTAGCGGGCTCTGCAACCATGAGTTGAATTTCCGATGGAACACTGGGACTAGTCGGATCTTTTGCGCAGTCTCACAGGTCGGCAATATGATAGTACTCTGGATGTCGCTTGTACCTTCTCCTTGCATTAGGGACTTAGTATGATCGATTGAAATACTGAGTCCTACATCGTCACATTGGGGAACAGTGCTTCGTTGGTACTGTGGTGGACGATAGATGAGTTTTCGATTTTGGTCCGGTCTGCATGCGGCTAGCACAGCATAATACGCCGGGTCACGTTGTACCACTTGAGATATCATCCTGTAGCATTGCTGGATGGCAACTCGATTGATAGCCGGGTTTGTATCTTCTTTAGTACCGCTTCTATCAAGGTATGTCTGGACCCGCTCAAACACACCAAGCTCTTCCATGTAGGAAAAAAACCCGGGGATATGGATATATCCATCCCTTTGCCAACGCCACCACGCATCCGCAGACCCAGTATAGCGACATAACAGCTCCGTATTTGAACAAAGGTTTGGGGTAGAGGTAGAAATATGGTCGCCTATCAGAAACGTCAAGTTAGCAGATTTATGGCACCGACTGAACATCTCATACATCAGTCAGTTGTACAGGAGAAACTGGCCGTACTCATGGAAAGGTAGGAACCCTGGGAGCAGCAGAAAGCCTCCAATTTTTGAATAATATCCGCTCTACTTCTATCAAGTGGGCCTTCTGTGGGAATTAAGCGGGCCAAACGCATCAGATGCTCGGAGCAAAAGCTACCCCATGATATTTTGTATGCCCAGATCACCAATGCCAGTAGAAGCTTCGTATCGAATCTCGCTTGGGGGGTAGTGATTAGTGCGATCAGTGGCAAGCATACAGGAATACATCCGCACCACTGCCATTCATTTGAATCTTTGTGGAGTTGTAGCCTTTGTGTCGGTGAGACTCCCGACGGTGACTGGCTTTGCGATGGTGTATCGTGAAGGGAAGAAAGTGTCGATTGGTTGGTAGAAGGCGAACAGTCAGACTCGGTGGCATGATCGGTACCTGTGTTTTGAGCTGAGCTTGAGGAGATTCGGGGTGATCTTGCTTGAAACATTGTTAGCTGTATTCTTAGGGGGTCCAACTAGAGTCTTTCACAACTTACATCCCCGTTTTGCTAAGCGTGTCTGTGGTATCCCTAAGCTTTCCAGTGCCCGTTGAACGTCACTTGCCACGAGTCGATTTCTAGTGCGTCCGCGTTCTGGTCTGTTCTTCATGCTTTTTTCAAGCAGCAAGAGTGACTCTGAATGATTTCTGTGCTTGCTCAAACATGCTGTCAGTGAGAGCAAGTGTTTGCTCCAAGCTAAGGGGCGAGTTTCAATCGGAAGAGCTTCGTCGAATGGAACTCTCCAGTAGCGAAAGATTGTTTGGATACTTGATCTTTTCGCTAGCTCCGATTTCTTATGTCGCTGCACGATCGGTCGTACAGTTTCCGTGTATCCAATGGCCTTCCGGTAGTCGCTGAGGCTCTCGTACCTCGTAGACCAAAGGTCTTTCTGACAGATCCAGTGCCAAGCGGCACTGATGGATGAAGCAACACGCTCATCAATTTCGGAAGTTTTGGTCAACAAGTCGGTCAACACATCCAAGTGTTGGTGCTCGGGCTTCCCATGCAATAGAGTCGCGATAAACTCTTCAGAGGAGCATTCCATATCACTCGAGAGACTTTGCACCACATGATCCATGTTGAAATATTGACTTCGATCTTTATAGGACTTGATAATTGAAGTTTAAAACCTTTCATCTGTCCCTCTTGCCATTCTTTGAAGACATTGTGTCACTTTATATACCTATCCCTTAACTTGAATTTGAGGTATTATCTTTCTAAACTACTATGATTGGGCTATCTAGATGCAGGACACTTCTTTGAGTTGCTACACACGTCATGTAGTGGTGAACGGCGGTCGCCGGCTACAAGAAAGTGCTATTGATAGTACATCCGGAACTGTGATGACATGTGATTACCTCTAGATCGAGGGGGTTGAAAGGTAGCACCGGAGATAAGCTAAGAGATGGTAATACCTAGTTGTAGTTTTTAACAGCCTAAATATCTCGGCACGGGAGACCCGAAATCTTGCATGTTCTAGACGAGTCGAGAGAACGGCATTGCGGGAGGACAAGTTTGTTGACTAAACTGTTTTAGACCTACCCTGACTCAATCCTTGTAATGGAAATAGATGTCAGATCAGTCGAGGCCATAGATTTATAGATTATTCCCCAATGAGCAAGGCCCTGGCCCCGTCATTCCTACTGGATTTGAGTCTAGATGCTTCCATCCTACTGACATGAATTCCATTTTCTATTCTATGCTACTCTTTTTAGTTGGAAGCGTCTGTGATGGAGTGCATTTTGATACATGATAACTTGGTGTTAGAAGAAGAAGAAGAAGAAGAAGAAGAAGAAGAAGAAGAAGAAGAAGAAAAACGAAGCGTTAACTCCTTTGAACTGCTATCTTCCGCCCCTCCATCCTTTTGTTCTTCGACAAATAGATGCCGCCTAAGAGCTAAAAAGATGAATTCTTTTTTGAAAACCTTAAGAGGGACCAATCAGAAGCATGTATTAGCCTATGTCGAAGTGATTGAATTCTACGCAACACCTTGTTACGCCACGTTTATTCCACGTATTTCCCTTGGCGGGGATCCCTATGATAATTCCGAGCTTCCTGCCTTTAAAAAATCATATGCCACCCGGACGCAGTCTTGTGTGTTTCGCCAAGGAGTTGACCCAATGATGGTGGATTGGTCTATATGCCACTGCACACAGAACGGGAAAGCTATTTACCTATACGGAGTATCTGCATCGGGTCTAGTCTCCAAGGCTATACAACTTCGTTATTCAATTTACAAGTTCCTTGTCTGTTCATAAACGAACTGTAGGCAGTATCTTCTAGCTCATCTGCATGTGTAGAGGTTAGGTAGAGAGAGCTTTCTGAATATTAAAGAATATACAACTTATGCTGACAGAAAGGTCGAGCATCAGATCATATCAAATCTCGGGTGAAGACCTTTTAGCTGCACTAAACAGTACTTTTCTTCTAGCTTGACTCGGCAATTGCTTTGCCGCCTCTTCTTTTAGACACATAGACCGGGCTTGCTTTTATTTATATTTATTTATATTTGGCAAACGTACGGAGCAAACACAATCCAGAAACTTATACCACAACGAATAGACATTTTATGAATTGAGGCCTCAATCGGCCCTTGAAGCCCTTTTTGAATACCTAAGTACTTTTGATATGCAAGTACCCTCAAACCTTGCAAAAGTGATCCAATACCGTTCAAGATTGTCGTCCCCGGGGAGCTTTCCATTCACAGCCTTTCACATAACCAATGCGCTAATCACCAAATCCAGCAAAAACACGTCCAAAAAAAATTCACATTATGGTCACTAGAAGTGGTGTAGATAATCTACATCATCAACTCTACGCTGAGGTAACAAAATGGGAAGGCAAGAGGGTGGAAGAAAAATCAGGAAGCAACACATCCTATGCAAATCCTCTGAACAAAAAACTCGTATTCCTGCACCCTTGTACCAAGAAAAAACTGCTATAATGAATTGCTACCAGAGACTTAGGGTTCTCTTAAAGTGATAGAGATGATGTATAGGCTACAAAGGAAGATGTAGATGTAACTGGAAAATCTCTAAATGCGTGGAGAGAAAGAGAAACTATCTATAGGCACTTACTAGACTAAGTACTAGGAGCAAACGGGGAAGTCACAGAGCTTCTAACTAATACCCCTCATG
Source organism: Penicillium digitatum (assembly GCF_016767815.1). NCBI lineage: Eukaryota > Fungi > Ascomycota > Eurotiomycetes > Eurotiales > Aspergillaceae > Penicillium > Penicillium digitatum. The sequence goes on along the minus strand of NC_089386.1, from coordinate 181,140 downwards.
ACTAGTATATAGTCGTCCGATATAGTAAAAGTCCCTTCTTCTCTATTAAACCAAGTGTATAATATGAAATTTAAACCCCCTCATTTTTTTAAATAACCAAAACCATAATTTAAACCTATAGGTTACTTTGATAGGCCGTGTACAACTTCATAGTAGATCATCTAGATACCCTCTCTCAGGAACGAAATTCGACTGGAAGTCCTAAGAAGAAGGGGACTCCAATCTTCATTACATCGGCTGAGGCTTGCATGTTATTGCCTGCCCATAGACGAGATTCGCTCACTTTTGATTTGTATTTGGTCTCTCTGGGTTGTGCCCTTAAGAAAACTTCGTCCGTTGCGTACATGGAAAAGCTCTGGTAGACCGTCCATATCAGTGTCTATTCAAGTCAACATTTGTATTGCATGAAGAGATAACACAACAGCGATAGAGTGTTACAGATCATGGCCCATTTGTGATATGATTTTGTTCGGGCAATGCTGTCGAACATTCTGCGATGCAACGTCTAGAAATCACTCAGTTGGCCGAGCGAAACAGCTTCGGAAATTGATTTCAGATACAACCCCATATTCGAGTTCCACCACAAGGTCCTCTTCGTTTAAGATTGAACTTCAACCCTGTTGCAGCGAATCAAAGTCCACATTCCTAAACCCCTATCGACCACTCTCACTGCTTTAATCTCGGCGATCAACAATTCCATCGTTCACATTTTGAGTTTTCAACATTCCGTGATCGACATGCCATGCTTGAACTGCAATTCACCCCCAATAATAAACAGTACTAGCACTCCATTCCCACATCGGAGTTTCTATCTGCCTTGATTTCTTGGCCATCACCTAGCCTCGGGCATGTTTTACACGAATCAGCAACTGGCAGGCTGCCGATCCTGGTTTGATTGGTATTCTAGCCCTAGGGGAAGCATGTTCAGGTGTCAACAGTCAGAATTCCACACGCAAGACCTGATCCCTAAGGACTATCTATGGAGAGGATAAGTGCAGCTGATACCTCTAGCCCAACTACTTCCTGTTGACGATTTTCTACTGCTAGCCGGTGAATTGCTGTTCATTTTCAACCCCCTACTTCTATTGAACACATCTCCTTCATGAATTGGACATAAACTTGAATTTAGATCATACGATTCATTCCTGCATCATACATTGGTGATTGGCCTTTCCCCAGTTAGTCCCGCGGCTATCCCTAGTGACATCCAATTGACCATAAACACCACCACATCCACCTCCGCTCAATCACACAACGTACAATCATGGCTCTTGTGCGAGACCCATATTTCTGGAAACGGTTCTCAACTGCGGTCCACCAGGACGAAGAGTCCAGAGCAGTTGGCAAAGGAGTACACTCAAAACAAGATGAGTAAGACGCTTCCCATTTGCAAGGCTACGATATTTCTGGTGAACCTCAGCTCACCTCTCTAGGGTATCATGGCTTGACCGCGAACGACGAAAGAGCAAGCGTTCCATCATCTGGGGCTTCGTCATTTTCTGTGGCGTAGTGCTCATTATCATTGTCTGTGTGGTTCTATGGTGGCTTGCCAAGAACAACTGGCTCAAACCCCGGCCGGGTACCACTTGATAGCTTGTTTTGGCTAGTGGAAGGAGTTGATTTGAAAGTTTAGCGTTGATTTGGAGTTCGCATGGCATTGGAGATATACCCGCCACGCTTGCACACGGCATTTGGCAAATTTTATAGATGGTCTTTTTACGTAGAACCCAGTAGAGCAATTTAAAGCATCCCTCTATGTCTATCTCATGGAGATCGTCGATCTAAAAATCTCCCCTTTCACATGCTTCACTTGCCGTATCAGACACGGCGTATCTGAGGCTGTAGCTTCTCATCTCTTCTTCGGACAAATCGTCGTCTTTTGGTTGCCTTCAAGGATTTGGTTCAACGTCCTGACTTTTCCACAAAAGCAGACATCAGGTCGAATGTGAAGTAGGCCTATAATATGTCATAAAAAAAATCAATACACACGTAGCTTGTACTATCAAAGGATGTATCCACGGCTAATCTCGGGGCTATCCGGCCCTCTCGCTCTCTCCACTTCTCCATTTCCCCGCATTGAATAAGACCCCCGATTCCCCCCCCCCTTCTCTTCTGGAACACACACCGCCAATATGTTGCCTCCCTTCGATTACCTTACCTACCGTCGCATACGGTGAGTTTTTAGTTCGTTAAAATTCTTGGATTCTGATCTGGAACTAATGTCTACAGCAACCAAAAACGAGCCGAACGAGAACTCCGGTTTACGGGTCTTCCACACCACTATCATCTCCGCATTGCTGACCAGGACCGAAAGATTATCAATCGGCCCATCGAGGAACTTGTTCACGAGGTCCAAGTCTCAGCTGTATCTCCACTTGATGTCCTTCGCACCTATGGAAAGGTAGCCAAAAGGGCCCAGGAGCGGACTAACTGTATTACCGAGCTGATGCTGCCCGAGGCCGAGGCTTGGCTGGAGTCGGAGATCAACCTGAAGGGTCCATTGGCTGGTATTCCGGTTTCTTTAAAGGATTCTATTCACGTCAAGGGATTCGATGCAAGTGTGGGGTACGCAGCTCTGGCTGGAAAGCCTATTTTGGAAGATGGGCCTATGGTGCAGCTCTTGAAAGATGCCGGTAAGATCCTGATTCTGAAGAGGCAATTTTGTTACCCGCTGGATTGAGTACTGACTTTCCTAGGGGCTGTTCCGTACGCTAAAACTGCTCTCCCAATCACTCTACTCTCTTTTGAGTCAGACAACGGCCTCTGGGGTCAATGCCGCAATCCACATGTCCCAGCATACTCGCCGGGTGGCTCAACCGGTGGAGAGGCAGCGTTGCTGGCGCAGGGTGGCCGTATTGGTATTGGATCCGATGTGGCTGGCTCGGTGCGGGTTCCCGCCGCCTGGAGTGGTATTTATTCTCTCCGCTGCAGTACTGGCCGCTGGCCCAAGGGCGGCGTGAATACCAGCATGCCCGGTCAGGAGGGTATTCCCAGTGTATTTAGTCCTATGGCCCGCACCTTGGATGATTTGACATACTTCACTCGTGCCATAATTCTCATGGAGCCTTGGAAATACGACCACACTGTGCACCCCATTGCCTGGCGCAGTGAGATCGAGTCCGAGGCTCAAAACAAGCCTCTTCGCGTCGGAGTGATGACCTCGGATGGTACGTATGATCTATGTCACCCCGATCCCGTAATTCAGCCACTCATAGATCTCCAGGCGTCGTTCCCCCAACCCCAGCTATTGAGCGTGCCATCGCAACAACAGTAGCCGCCCTCACCGAAGCAGGCCACACAGTCTCAGAAATCACCACCCCACCCAATGCAGACCCCTTAACCGGCCTGCACCTTGCCTCGCAACTCCTCAACTCAGATGGCTGCCACCACTTCAACGCCAACCTCAAGAGCTTTGAACCCTCCGACCCAGGCGCCATCCAACTCTCCCGCATCGCTCACCTCCCCGCTCCGCTCCGCTACCTTTACTACCTCTACGTGCGCTATGTCCGCCGCGACGTGGTCTCCGCCACTCTCATCCGCGACTTCGGTCCCAAGTCATCCGCTCAGCTGTGGACCCTAACCGCCCAGCGCGAAGCTTTTCGCGCCGTCTGGCACAAGTGGTGGGATGCCGAGCCCCAGCAATTCGATTTCATCTTGTGTCCTGTCAACGCTACCCCGGCTCTCCCGCATAAGGCCATGCACGACGCCGTCTCCTCGTGTGGCTACACTTTTCTCTGGAACCTGCTCGACTACTCCGCCGGTGTTATCCCCGTTGGACATGTAGACCCTATCCGCGACGCCCTCGCCGCACCGTACAAAACCGCCCTTAAGCGTCTGGGCTGTAACCACGGCATTGCTCGCGGTGCGTGGAAACACTATGACTCGGCCAAGATGGCTGGTCTCCCCACTGCCGTGCAGGTCGTCGGTCGCCGCTGGCAGGAAGAGCATGTTCTCAGGTACATGGCTGCTGTGGAGAAGGCACTTGACCAATACACCGATCCACAGACCGGTGAGAGCTGTCGGTATACCCTCTTGGAAATTGATTAAGTAGGCCTAGCCCGCACTGCGATGATTCGACGGGTAGTTCTTCCGGACTAGGACTGGTATCTTGTTCCTGGATGATCCGTTCGTACATGCATTTCTGTAGCTCGATTGTACATGGCATGGTTGCATATGCTTATCTATTGAACTTTTATTGGATTCCTAGCTGCGCCGTGGCCAAGATCATGAAACCGTTCGAGTTGTCCCAAATGATTTCCTTCCCTATCGTATCTTCTGCAGGTCTAACTTCTTCAGTCGCGCGCTGACTGCGGTGTAACAGGGCTATGCGTGTTAGTGTGCGCGGGGGGGGGGGGGGGGGGGGGGGGGGGGGGGGCGCTACTTGTTGAGGTCATGTCTGTGGGGATTATGCTCTTGGGTTTCTTCTGCGTTGATCTGCACGAGAAAACCATGTCTTTTTTACACATCCAGTCTGGACTTGACAGCTTTTGCATTTGAAATTCCCACTCATCCAATCGTCTATCTGCCCCCCTCCAACACACACACGTCTCATCATTTCCCCTTCATTACCAACATTATTAGATGTGATCATCTCTAATCCAAATTGATATCTTGAAAAATCAATGCCAGTGGACCTATCATTCTTTGTCTTTTAGTCAAGGCAAACCCTGCCAAGATATTGTCAGCGCTAACCCTACCCCCCTGTACACATCATGGATTCATCATGTTCGACTTTCGAAACCAGCGCTAGTGAACTGTGCATTGTCTAGACTCACCCACCAGCCTTCAAGCTTTCTGTTCGGTACTAATTGTTCATGATTCCCACTCATCTTGGTGTTGCAGGGATGAGAGATTTTCGGCGCCATCTGCGCAATTTCGGACTTCGGAGTCAATCGGGGTTTAATTGGTGTCGTGAGCTGCAGATTGGCAGACCCTAAGCAAGGTCCTTGTCTTTCGTCTTCGAAGTCTACAGGTGGAAAAAATCGCTGAAGAACTTCGTGCACTAGTCGGGATGTCGACATCGTTATTGTTGGCGGTGGAGTTCGGTCGACGGGGCTAACTCGATGTCCGTGTAGATGACTTGAACATCGCCAAGTATACTGAGTTGGGATACAGCTTTTGTCTCATATTTCGCTTAGCGCGCATGAAAAAAAAAAAAACTCCCCCCAGCTCCATCACAAAGGAAATCGAGGTTGACAGACTCGGGTGAAGTAGCTGCATAAAAGAGCCCCCTAACGGTAATTATTCCAAATGAATCCAGTTTGTACCAACGGAGTCCATCAAACACACTTAATAGTGTTTCCAAGTAACTAGACATCTAGATAAAATTATAACCTCCAGTCGCCATCCTACTCAGATTGGCCACTTGTGAACAATTAAACTCATGATCGACGGGGTCCACCGACAAGAGCCACTTTTCTTGGTTCTTATTATGGACCCTGTCAGAGAAGCTTAAAGGCCGTGGTTAATATTCCCGTCAAGCTTCGACAGACAGGTGGAAATGTATAGCCGGCCAGTCTTCGCACCCTCATACCACTGCCAAGGACAGGGGGTTTCACATCCGGGAGTCTGGTAGAATTTTGACGGGGACTGACAGGAACGTCAGACAGTATTATCGCGCGCAAGATATTGTTTGTGAGGTATTAGTCCGGCATTCTGGATTATTTCTCCTCGGACTAGCCATCTGTGTCCAAGATACTGGGATTCCTGGGGAACGAGGGGGATATTACTCGGTCTAGGCCATGCAAGATTATGGAAAGGAGCAGCCCCCCGTTTGGCAATTTTACTATTCCGTATATGCTAGGATGGTCGAGTTGGATTTCAACGGCTAGACGGAGTTCTTTTCCTAATACTTTAGAATAGGACCATAGTAGACGTTTTTGAACTTTTTGAGAGGTGTCTGCTCTTTTTAGATCGAATGTTGTGGTAAAAAAACTCCGTGCAATGTACGGAGTACTTCGTACGTTGATGTACATAAGGGCTAGTGCAGACACGACTGGATCATCAGAAATGCACGGAATAGTGATACGTAGATATGAACGAAGTATGTTGTAGAGTCAACTCATCGAGTGAAAGTACAATACAAGAAGAATCAGAATCAAATAATCGACCAAAGAACGAAAAAAAAAGGAGCATAAAAAAAAAAAGTACAAAAAAAAGATCAGCGGGTCACGAGCTCCCAAGCTTCCCTCTTTGCTTCATCTTTCCCCACTCCAACACCTTCAGAGCTGTCAAATTCAAGATGACAGAAATGGGATAGTCCATACGAAGTGTAGGGCTTGTCAAAATCATCTTCAATTTCCTGTTTAGAACTGTATCTTTCAAACCTCTCCCCCTTCTGAAGATCATGCAGCATCTAGCTATCACATACTTCATCTCTCACCGCTTACCAAGCCGGTGATGTGATCTGAAATGGCGTCGAGAAAGAAACAACCGTCCTCCAAGAAGGATGGCATCCATTTCGTCAATGCTAGACCTACCTCCGAGACTGAACGATTGAAAGCCCAGCGTCTGGTGCGTGCTCATGTCGGACGCTGGATTTCAGATCAAACAAAGGACCGATCCGCTGGCCACTCTAACCCACGCGCCCGACCCGTCCGCAGCGCCGTGCCCCCCTTACCCACCATTGATCACGCCGGTCTCGGCCCCTCTTTTACCATCGTTTCGCGCCCCTCAAGCTCCCATCGTGAGGGAAACCACGGTCAAAGCTTCACCTTTACGCACGTCTCCCGCCCCAACCAGACTGACTACCGAGACTCGCCGTTTCCACCGTCGCAGGCCAGCGATAGCAGCGATAGCAGTAGCAGCGACGATGCGAGTACTGTGACAACATTCTCCTCGAAGGCCCTTGCGGTCATCCGGTTCAATGATCGTTCTTCCCCGGAACGGCTGGAACGCAACCTCTCTGGGGTCTTCGACCCGTTCGCCACATACCCCGCCCCGAGGAACTTCGAGCCAGATATGATCAATCTATCCGAGCGCTATCTCACTGGTGTTGTGTGGCCGGGACTCGCTCCGCGGCCACAGAGTACTAGAGCCGCGGCTAGCAAATGGTTCGATCTATCCATGGCGGACCCGGCTTTGTTTACAGCGTTCATGTTTGGTTCGCTGTGTCACCTTCGTGTCCAATGGCAGAATAATTGGGTGCCGGGGACAGTATTTGGTCAAAGAGAACGTCGCGCGCTGCAGCTGTGTGAAATGGAATCGATCAAACTGATCAACCAGGCTGTTCGCGATCCCGATCGCGTGGTCAGCGATGCTGTTCTCCTCAGTGTCATTTGCATGGCTCATCATCAGGCAGAGGAGAAATCGGCACAACAGCACCGCAGAACACCGTTTAATCCGCCGTTCCCGCGACTACAATGGATAGATGTCTACGGGTGTCTGCCACCGAACATGATCCATGTCAAAGGATTGTTGCAATTGATCAAAATGCGAGGCGGCTTGGCAAATATCCACACAGAGGGCCTAGCCGCGACGATTTCCTTGTATGTCTCGGTTGATTTCTTGTTTCATCTTGACCGTACTGACCCTTCACAGCTCGGATATCATGAGCTGCAGTATCCTCTCCGTCCACCCATGTTTTGATTTCTGGCCCCTCGCCGATTGCCGAAGGGGCTTGTCCGTCCAAGAGCTGCTCGGCTTCGGCCCATCAGATGTTGCCCAGGGATTCGGCCATTTGCAGGAAATTGGCGTCACCCGTCAAATGGCAGAAGCTTTCCAAGCGGTGCACACTTACATCGGCATCATCAAAGCGAGCCCGACTTCCACACACGATGTCTCTTTGCTTGTCGACCAGCGCAACCTAACCCAACATACTCTCCTCTGTCTCTCTCCGGCCTCAGAGCTGCTCTTCGCCCATCCCACGCACGCAGCCACCTACGAAGCCTGCCGCCTAGCGGCATTGGTCTTCGGGGTGGGTGTTCTCTTCCCAATCCCTGCACAAAACACCCCCCTCAATCGTCTAGCGCGCCTTATCCAATCGGTCCTCCTTCAACCCTCCTCCGCAGACCTGTGGACTTCCCCAGCCGCGCGGCTCCCTCTTATCTGGGTCTTGGCCCTCGGCGGTATCGCAGCGAACGATACCCGCGAGCGCACCTGGTTCGCCACTGCTCTGGGAGATATAACCCGCGGGACTGGATTGATGTCATGGGAAAGCATCAAATCCGTTCTCGCATCCATGTTATGGTACGACGTTGCCTGCGATTCTGCCGCGGAGGCCCTCTGGCAAGAGAACGCTAGCAGGTATACCTATGCCATCCAGTGAGCAGCTCCGATTCCAGCATTGTGAAAATTCTCCAAATCCCTAGAAGCGCGAATCACTCGCTTCCTCTCCGGGTCTGCTGTCAGCTGCAATGACGCAGTTCATCCTCCCTGTCGCCTCCCTACCATTGTCTCTACCATCTCATTCTCACTACTGTTGTCATCCTCTGAAATGGACAAATGGTGAAAATTGGGCTTTCTTTCCCTGGGATACTTACTATGACAATCACCAGTGACATGCTGAAATTTGATGATGGGGCATACGTAGATATGCCCGTCAATGTATTCGGCCATACTGGATATCGGATTTGTATAAAATTGTCCAAGACCCGCCGTGTTGTGAACACCGAACAGTATCACCTGGTTCCCCCCACACGGGGCGTTACTCTTTTTTCCTTTCCTGGATTATTATGGATATAGTGAAAAAAAAATTGAGATCTAGATTTGGATTTTGAAATTACCCGACCAAGGCTGTGGCTTTTTTTTTTTTTACGCCTGGATGTCGCCTTTGGATGTTTGGGATGCATCCGTACATAGCATGTCTCTTTTTTGGTTGGAACTAATAAGAAGAAGAAAAAAAACCACAACCTTTCGAGGTTCTATTCTAAAGATTTATAGGATTGGATATTTGATGTTGATGACAGTTACTAGTCTTTCCCCTCTCTTCGCACACTAGACATACATACCGACATCCAATCGCGGTTACACTTATGTTCATGTTCATTCTTGTATACTTGGTGAGAAGAAATATCACAGCTAACTAGACTCTCCTACATCAACTAAACCCAGAACCTCAAGCCCCATACCCTCTCCCGCGTTCTTCATTTCTCAACAAGGGCTCCCTCTCCCTCGCATCCGAACTCTGACCAGGGTGATCACCCTTACCCCTCCTCTTTACCTCCAAAAGACCCGTCTGATAAGCAACAAACCCAACAAGCCAACCCCCAACCCCAGCAACCAACACCGTAAGCCCAATATTAACAGGAACAGGATTCCCCCTCCAAACCCTCAACGTAAGCGCATCAAGTCCCGCCTGCGCAAAATTCCCAACACCCGCAAGACAAATGATAAGCCCGTACACTTTCCCAAACGTCGCAAATCCAAACACTTTGGCCGCGTAGTCTGATACAGTGGTGTAATAGAACGGTCGGTATAACACGAAGAGAATGATATTTCCATATGCCGCGGTCGGATGGGGTATACAACCCAGCACACCAATGGTAGTTGCCAGCACCACCAGGATAAATAACACAGTGCGTGTCTGGAAGATGTCGAGGAACGTGCCGATCAACGGGACGGAAACGAGTCCGCCGATTGGTAGGAGAATGTCGAAGGCGGAGTTGATTTGTGCGGCTGTCTCGGCGGAGAGCAGGTAGGTGTATTGTGAGCGCAGCGTTGCGACGAAGTAGTTGATTCGTAGCATCATTAGAACTGTGAAGGTTGTTATCAGTGTAAACCATGGTGTGCGTAGTTGGTACAGTGCGCTGTGGCCGTGAAGAACGCCCCAGATCCCGCCTGGTGTCGGATTGGGGGTTGTTGATTGTTGTTGTTGTTCTTGCGTGTGGGAGTGAGGGGTTGTAGTCCCGTGGGTTCCTCTAGTAGTGGTATCGATGTCGAGTGGTGCGTCGATGTTGGTGTGGAAGACGGCGTCGTTGATGGTATTTCCGGATAACACAGATGCTGTCCCATTGTCTAGCAGATTTTGGATATTGCTGACGATGTTTTGGCGATGGAGTCGACGGTTTAAACGCTGGCGCTCGCTCTCGCTGCGGTCGTTGGACTCGTCTATACGATCGTGCATCTCATCTGCGACCTGCGCTTCGGCTTGTTGCACGAGCTCACCTGCGGTTTTGTACGATGTTGTTGGCATTATGAAGATCTGTACTGCGATGATGAACATTGGCACGATGAGGTACACCGCGAAGAAATTGTCGATTGATACGAGGTCTCCGGTGTGGTCGCTTAACAGCCTGAAAATCAGGAATACAGCACTCGAGGCATCGAAAGCCCCTGTCAGCATTGATAGGATCAGGCCGGATCGGGTGGGGAAAGCATTTGAGAGATGGAAAGATGGAATGAACACAAATGGTCCACCCAGTGCGAGAAAGAAGTAACCTGGGATGTATCCATCGAATGGAAGCGTGCTGGCTGTCCCAAAGAGCACTGCTCCAATGGCGAGACAGAGACTGCCGATAATTCCACTGACTCGTGGTCCATACGTGTCTAGGATGGTTCCTACGGGCAGGGCTGAGACATTGGTTACTACAGCGGCGATGGTAAACATCAGGTTCAATCTGTTACGTGTAAGTATATAAGCTCTGAAATCAGGGTATTAAACATACCGGATCTCCTGTCCATAACAGACATCGACATCTTCCTTCAGCTCCGCTTCGGAGCAGAGGTTGCGATATACTTTCTCTCGAATCAGGATGGGCTTGAGAGCCGCAAAGCCGAAAACGACTCCAGCAGCTAGGAAACAGTATACAACTGCCGTCCAAACCTGGGCTTTGACAAGTTAGCATGTCCCTGTATAATTAAAAGAAGTATAAAAAGCGAGAGTTCTATTCACCTACCAATCCTTCTAACAGTGCTTACTTCATAGGCACCCGTGGTATCCACCCAAGGCGACCGAGCAACGGTCGTCCCTGGATCCGGGTGCACAGTCCGCTCTGCAGATCCCAGCCTCTGCGCTGAACATGCACCCGCACGTCCGTCACGGGTACTCGTCGGTGAGAGTCCAAGGAACGAGGGCCCGAGAAACGAGAATCGATCTTCATGTGGCTCCTCCGGGCTCTCATTCCAACCTGGCCCCGAATACGGGTTGAAATTCAATATGCCGTATGTGGAGGGAAATGAAGATGCCACGGATCCTTCGGGCAGATCTTGGTAGGAGTCCGGATCCGAATCCTCCGATTCTGGGTTGCTGAGAAAGGCTGCGGGGTTGCGCTCCCATCCTTCCAGGAAGGAGATACGATTTAGGGACATGATAATAGCATTCTCATTCAGTGATGGGGTACTGAGATTCACAATAATACTCAACCGAGTAAGTTTGTAATTTGAAGCTCTCTAGGAGCTACCAGGCCAGCAAGGAGCTCCCACGACAAGAACCTTGGAAGTTGGGAAGAGCTCGAGATGTAGGGATGCCTTCTATTCAAGGCGTCCAAGGCATCAATCTCAGGCATCACTATAAAACAAGTCCTTTCCTCTCTCTTCTCTCCCCACAACTCATCCTCCTTTCCCTTCGCTCCAACCATGGATAGATACTTCACTGATCAAATGAATCTATTGGGGCTGTCTTGTTCTCCGGAGCACTTGGCCTAAATAGGCAGCTGATAACGAATTGTACCCCACATATCCAGATGCAAATCACTTGGTTTTAACCTCCTAGTACGGAAGTACACTTCGGGGAAGTAACCTCAAGGTCGACAGGCTAGTCCAGAGTACTTTCTTCCACACAACGGATTTAAGCATTTCTTTTCTTGTCTTTTTCTTTTTTTTTTAAAAAAAACAAACCCCAAATCTCACGACAAAAGCTGACCCACAAAGCCAGGCAATCCAATCCAGACACAGTGTTACCGGTATCATCGAGCGAATAATAACCAAGTCCCTGTTCAAGAGACCTCTCTCACCTGGTTGGACCACCTTGTTTTTTTTGTTTTTTTTTCTTCCGGGTTCCTGAATCAGGCCCGGTGAGACCCAATCGGCAACGGAAAAAAAAAAGGTCAATCACTTCCATGTTAATTTCGTTCCTGATTTCACTCCGAAGCTTGTCGAACGCCTTTTCACGTCTATTTTAAGTTGACAAATGGACGGTTTCCAATTTCTGGAGTCTTTGGATGGAGTCCCGGTCCGTTTTTCAGATGGGCCACTGTCCAGGGGTAGACACTCCTTTACGCCGTGAGTGAAGACTATAGCAAAAGAGGAAAAGAGGAAAGAGAAAACACAGGAAACACAGAAAACACAGGAAAAAGGGGTCTCGGCCATACGACTTGGCATCGGCCGACTCCCATGCCGAGAACCCGATAAAAGCCGCAGTCTCCATGACATGTCCCAAGATCTTTTCTGGTTAGGTAAAAGATCAGAAATCGATTCAATCTTAGTCCAATAGGTGGAGTCGTGTCAATTCGACCCAGTTGAAACTCAGCCTAGACTTCATGGAAGGTCCCTTTAGGACGTGTTGAGTGAATGGTTTCCAGGTTGAGCTATATTTCTGAGACTTCAGCGAATTTCTACCTTAAAATCCCCCCTCCGCTATTCTACATTTCAATCACAGTTAGCGCTACTCTCAAACTAATCTCCAAATCTCCAAATCCAAATGGAGTAGCCGCTGGATATACCCCCCTCCTCCCCTCCCCCCCCCCCCCCCCCCCAAAAAAAAGAGAGAATTGCAATCCGTTGTTCTGGCAATTTACTCCCCATCCCCGGTTCCGGTCTTCAACGAATATCATGAGTTGAAGCACACTGGACTTTTCTTCTTTATCCATCTACGCCTGTCATTCTAAATATGCTTTCGAGGAGGTTTCGTTTGCGACTGTACTTTTGACTGCGTAATGAGGGGGTGGTCAGTTCTTTTAAAGTCCATATCTTCGACCTCGACTAATCCACCTTTTCAGCCTCACATGTCGTCTGCGCCATCTGAAATGTATGGATTCTACCATCTCTACCGTCCATGTTAACCGAAATCAGGTGATAAATCTGGCTCGAAATGTCTTCGCTGTCAACGCTCTGGCCGCGAATGTGTACCTGCCCCCGGAAAATCTGAGGAGGTCTCTTTCCGACACGGCCAGAATCCATCGCTGCGTGGAAAGGGGCCCCCGAGATATGGCGAGAGTGATCTTGCTTTTCCGGACGACCAGGTCTGGGTGGAGACGTCTTCCAACTGTACGTGGATTAGGCTCGTGTTGATTGTGGATCGATATACTAATTTCGTATAGTCGACTTCAAGGATGAAACAGATCAGACGGCAGCTGAATACTATGTGATACCGGTGACTAGGCAGGTGTCAACTTCGAGGTCATCGTCTGCACATTCGACCCCTCCATCAACGATGGATTCTTCGTTGGCAACTCCCAACCTCATTCCTGCTTATACTGCAGGATCTCAACTGGGCTCCAGATCGGGTTCGATCAATTCCCCATGTGCACCTAACACGCCCATTGGCCAGTCCAAGCTATCAAATGTTACCGAAGCCTTTCTGTTGCGGCATTTTCAAAAATACCTCGCGCCGTGGGTAAGTTGACCCTTTTTTACCCAATTCCCCATTATGAAACTAAGACAACCCAGCTTGACGCATTTAACCCCGAACGACATTTCTCTACAGACGTCATTGAGCGCGCAACTCACTCTCCCTTATTACTGTATGCATGTCTAGCAGTCTCTGCATGTCACCTATCCCGAACAACAAATTCTATTGCCGACAACGTCGCGCACGGATACCATGAGCGCTGTATCTCCATCATGCTCTCGGTCCTCGATAAGCCCGAGTTCGAAATCGGAATCGACATCCTTCTCTCCTCAACGGTCATTCTACGGTTTTTCGAATCAATCTCCTGTGCGTGGACCACCATCTTCCACGCAAAATTACTTCGTCTGGCTAATATCCACCAAACAGCCCATAGTCCCCCAAATGACCAACAACACCATCTCCTAGCCGGTTCAGTGTATATCAGCTCCCACGTGGACTCTGCTATCTCGGGCGGACTGGCATCGGCTTCCTTCTGGGCCTACGTCATTCAAGATATTCAATTCGCGCTCACCTACCAGAAATGCCTGCGGCTAACATTCGCCCCATTCGATGACCGCCTGCGACGATGGTGGGCTGCCAAACCTGCCCTCAACGATGGAGACTGGACAAACCGGGCGATATGGTTATTGGCTGAGACTATCGATTTCTGTTTTAATATCTCGGGCCGAAGTTACGACGGTAGACTCGGAAGCCCGGGGGAGACTGCGCTCCGGCATCGAATTCGTGATTGGGAGCTGAGCCGACCTGATACGTTTATGCCGTTGCATGTTTCGCCGCCGGATCCTGGGAGTGGGAAGCCTTTCCCTGTTGCTTGGTATACGAGTTTGTGGCATGGTATGTGATAGATCTCGGCGGTGGATGATCTGCTAATTCCGGGTCCAGCTACTGCGATTCAACACATCTGTCTCACCAAATCGCTGATGCTCATTCGTGAACTCGAGTTTTATGATCGGAGCATGTTGAATTTCGAGCAGCCTGTCAAACTAAGGGTCCGCTCCTTTTCTCCAACCCTCTCTGTTCCATGCTGACTCTGACAGAACGATCTCGCCGAAACGCTGAATTTCATGTTCGGAATCGCCATATCTGCCGATGACGATCCTTCACTGCGTATCACAGCTTGCCATGCACTTTTTGCTTGTGGGTTTCGCTCGAATCTGAGACTTGAGAGTTTACTAATAAGGCTATAGGCGGTTCATGGGTGGAAGATCATGTCGTACAGGGTTTGCTGATTGATCTTCTTCGTCGAACGGAAAGGGAAAATGGCTGGCCGTGGGAATATGTGCACAATCAAGTTGTGCAAGCGTGGAGGTCGACGTAGTCTTACACCCAGTGGATTTACAGATATCAGATCGACCAATTAGAATGGCTCTTCGTGGGCGCCGATCGTGCTGTGAGGCCCAGGCAGGTCCACATCTGATCATACTACATGGAGTATTTCTTCCGCAGGCGACAATCACACAAGCTGTACTCCTAATTACGTTTCGTGCTTACTTTTTGCTTGATCTCTCGAGCAGACTATGCTAGATGATACTACAGCACTCTTTGTTTTACCTCAGTAACTATGTAGGGGCTAGGATAGCCTGGATTAAAAAAAAAAGGACTGGGTCTAGTCCTGAACTAACGGTGTAGAGGCAATCCTGATGTACAGTGGAAGTAAAGCAAAAGGTTCGTGCCTTTTTTTGGGCTATACGAATAGCGAAGCTATACTCGACTGCGGATATTCTGAGATAACCAATCTCTCCACTCCTGGTCATTCAAGATAGATCTTACACGGGCCTCCAGCCACTCTGTATTTCCCCAAAATCCCCACGAAGCCTGGAATCTACACCAGTCAACCAAAGCCGTCTCCCAGTGTCGTTTAAACGCTTCCCATTTGAATAGCTCCGATTCATCAGATTCCTCCTTCGGGAGGAGACTCATCCGATACCGCTCTAGCAGTCCCCTCTCACCATTACACATCGACAGCTGCTCGGGCAAAATCCCATTGCCATCCACCAGCATATGCAGCGGAACCGAGCAGGTAAACAATTTAGCAAGGTCGCAGACTCCGAGACCTAGTCCGACGTACTGGAAATCAAAGAACGCCACACTGTCTCCACTAGTCGTCGTGAAGAGATTCTCTGACTTGACATCGCCATGGAGATATGACTCAATCGCCCGTCCACAGGGCGTTAGAAATACTGCAACCATCTCCGCCACCGATCGGGAGCTCCCGTCCGAAAGCTTACACAGAGCATCTGACCACTCCGAATCCGTGTCCTGCGCAAGAGATGCGTACTCTGTCCCCCGTGTCGCGAGGTACGTATATCCTCCATTCAGCCACAGCCCACCCCCAACACCTTTGCCCGATTTCTGTCGTCTACGGCTTTCTTCAAGCGGCGGTAGAACATACCCTTCAAGACTAGCTGGCAACAGTCCTCTTGAGCGACTATGAAAGCCAGCCAGCCAGTCTAGCGCCGCACGCACCTGTGTGCCATTCAGAGCCCCCCTCTTCTCGCCAGCGACAGGGAACCCGGGACGCAAATCGACCATGATGGTAGCCATAATACCTTTCAGCTCCGACGGGCCTTCCGCGTCGTCCATGTCGCGTGTCGAGGCAACGCATTTGGCTATGGCTATGTCGTCCCCCAGCTGCGGAACTACCTCGCTATAGAAGTACTGCTCTACCTCGTAGCTGAGCATTTTTCGTAGATGACCCTCATCTACGGTGGTGTTTTTGCGGGGCGGTGAGATGAGCTTCAGGATGAGCGGATATGTCGTTCCCGCAACGCCTGGTTCTACCCCACACAGCTTACTGAGATGCTCGGCGGCTTGGGAAGTTGTGGCTCTCGCTGTGAGGGCGCAGATTTGGCCGTACCCGGCCCACAGGGTCTGCAGCCTGGTGCATGAGACGAGGTCGAGGGAGTGCCATGAGAGCATGATGCTGGCGATGCGGTTGGGGTCATATGAGGTCATCTTGACTGGAGACAAGTCAAATTAATGACTACAGATCTCGGTTATTGGGGGGGGGGGGGGGGGGGGTTTCTCGTTGATATTGTGATTTTCGACCTGAGATGTATGTTGTATGTGGATTAAGCTCAGACAGCGGAGCTGCGGAGAATAAAATTATCCGGGCACAGATTCCAGTGAGATGTTGATCGAAGTGAAGGGATTGATTGACCTGTGACATTGGACCAGGGAAGGTATGTGTTGGTCCATGTTGAGAAGGCATATAGGACGTGACAATATAAAACTTCCACTCCTCTTCTCTTCCTCCTCTCGGTCTTCTTCACCATCGCTCCGTAACACCCGTGAGACAGCAGCGATGGGGGAGGGTCCCGTAGCACATGGGTGCCTTATGCTTGAAGACATCAACATCACCAAGTTGTTGAGGCCCATGCAGTTCTGTAATCAAATCAAACGGAGCTTTCTCGTGCGAAGGGGTTGATGAGTGACTGAGCTTTGGGGGTTCCATAGTCATTTGAAGAGTCCCACGGAACACGTCGGGGATGCTGTTCATCGTAGAGATAGTCACCTCTGTCCTTAGTATGTCACCAGAGTGATCGGATTATATTATCTCGTTGAATGAACTAAGCAGATTACAAGGAAACAAGAATTCCTCGATCTTCTCATAGCCTCTCGTTTCTCCTAGTTGTCAGCGGATCTTCGCTTTCCATTTATCTATGTTGTGAAGAGCATTTGCGGCAGAGAGGTCCTTGCGCTTTCGGGCGTGGTCGGGCTTAAATAAAACGTCTGCTGGGTTGCAATGGGTTCGAGAGGTGATCACATATCATTGTACCATGTGTCTTCATACCCTCCATCTTTTTGCCTGGTGGATTTGCTCTGAATCCACTCGAAAGAAATGACATCTTCCGCTGGTTCCCCGTACGATCAGTGCCAGAGGTCATAGGGCAGATCCAAGCATCCCGTAATCAATGCAGGGACGTGGCAAATTTCCCTCTCGAAATCTCTCGAAATCGGGAAGCAATCCTCGAAAAGGCGGGGAAGATGGGCAAAGATTGCGAGGTGAGTGAGATTGGATACAAATTCACAACTGAAACGGGTATAAGATAGGAGGAGAAAATACAACACCCAACCAAACCACAATCCAGACTAAAACAGTCCGAAGTTCCCATCAAAAGAAAGCGGGAACGCAACCAGTCCTCCATCCATCATATTTCCCAATGTATACCAAGGATCCCCAAGATTCGGGTCCATGCCTACCTCAGGTGCCATTCCCATCGGAGGAGCGAGCTGCATACCAGCCACAGTGGACATGTCCGGGTATCCCTGAGTCTGCGCACTCGGTGGTATGTCTGGGTAGTTCTGTGTGAGGTCGGTATGTGGATAGGGTAGGTAATACCCCCTCGTCTCGATCGGGTTCGAGTCTGAACTCGGGAGAGTGGTTGAGTATGATGCCCCAGATGACCAGCTGGTTTGGGGTAGGTCTGGCCCGAAACTAGATGAACTTGGTGTTGCCATTCGGTTGACTGTTGAGTTTGGACTGTGGTTTGAGGAACGAGGTTGTCCAGGTATTGCGTGTTGAGAGTCGGGATTCTTCGCTCGGTGCGCTGGGTCGCCCATGGCTACTTCGCTGAGGAAATGGAGGGGCGTCATGCCTTGTGCCACATGCGTTCTTGGATTGGAAGGCGTCACGGTCGGCGTATCATGACTCCGATGTGTCTGCCGGTGCTCGGTGGGATTCTGATCGCGTGAAAAGGCCTCTTTCAATTCCCGGCCCTGATCTCCCTGGTCACGCTTTTTGATAAACCAATTGCGCAACAGAACCATAACGTTTCCAAATTTCGCTGCTCCTCGGCCGCCATCACGCGCGGCGGCGGCACGGTAATGTGCGATGACTTTGTCCAGATAATAATCGAGTTTGAGACTTTCCACCTCGAGAATCTGCCTGATTCGACTGTCCGGCGACATAAACAATGTGTATATTTTGATCAAACTGACCACGGGGTATGTTGTCCGCGCTAATGTCGTTGTAGGCAAGGAAATGAGTCGGTCAACCTCAATGGCGCAAATGAGGTCCAGACTCTCATGAATGCAGCGGATGGCCGTGGTCAACGCCTCGATGACCGCCGCAATTGACGACTTGTGCAAATTGTCGTGAGCTGGAGAGGTGTTGCCAGTGTTGTAGTCTACGCTCATTGCAGGTTCATGGACGAAAAGATTCAAGACATGCTCGGTGTGAATCATTGGACCTAGGAGAATGTCAGTACGAGGTTAAAGACTATCCTCAAGATCGGCGCTTACCAAGGTAAAGATCCCGCGGGACCTCTTCTCTCCACTGTGCCAATCGACCCTCAAACAACTTGATATTATACCACGCCTTACTGTCTGCGAAGGTGGCAATGATTCCAGGATCTTCCGCACAGAAACGACGTCCAGCATCCTCCATCAGCAGTCCCAGCTTTGCCCACCATTTCAATCCCCGGTCGGAGGGAAGGGCATCCGGGTGGGTGTCTAGAATCTCAAGGCACTCGTCCATGTATGGCTGCCAGGTGACCAAGTGTGCTCTCCTCAAAGCCGCCGACATCCTGCCAAAGGTAAGTTGCCGATTCCCACGCCAGGATAACCCATAAAACTCACTGGACAGGTAAGTAATAACAAGCAACCCACGTCCGCCTTGCCTCCGGTCCATCTGGATCAAATGCTGGTCCCGTCGGCTTTTTCATGATCAGCTCACGGATCATATTGAAGCCCCGTCTACTTCCGGAAGTGGGACGGTTCAATCCAAGTTCCATTGCCATAACCGCAGCCATGTGGGTCAAAGAATAAAACTTGATCTCGTCGAAGTTATCTGGTGGTAGATACCAGATAGAACAGACAACTATAGTCTGGACCAGCTCAAGCGACTTGTGGCCTTTGACAACAACATGCTCGGCGATAAGACGATACGTCTCATTCACAAGGATCGGCTGCGCGTCGGGATTAAAGGGACCAACGGCAACGGCGATGATCGCAAGGAACAAGTATGGTTTATTGCGCCGAACCTCGCCCATCGTAGTCCCCGGCGGGAAAACAACAAACGGCATTTCTGGTGCCATTTGGTTAATGTACCTCTCAAAAGCCGCGCTAGCAGTATTGTAATCTATAATACCCCTATCGATCATATCAGAAAACTCATCCCCAGCCTCAGGTCTTGGCAGCGGTGGCGGCGCAGAATCACCACTGACAGGTCTGCGCCAATGCTTCGACGGATGGCTAGGAATCTGCTCTGCAGATGGACTACCCGGTCGCGAATACCGCGGCGCCAGCAATCCGCTAGACGAATCCTTGACTTCGCCGGTATGCTGTCGCTTGCTCCCCGCGATCTTCGACTCCCCGCCTATCCACCCCCGATCAGCCAGCTGTTCATCCCGCTGCCCAGGCTGCGACAGTTGCTGTCTCGCTCCACCAGAGAACAGCGCACTAGTCGAATTCGACGCCTGTAGAGTCGCTGTCAAAGCATCGATCTTCCGCTCCAACTCCGCTACCCGGCTGTCAGTCTTTTTCTGACGCTTGCGCGTCGGCGCTGTCACAACACACGTCCGCCGCGCTTTGGCGCACCGCTTGCATGACCCTTCCGGGTGCGCCGGATCTGGGTCGCAGCGCACTTTCAACTGTCGGCAGGGCTCACACGCCCGCGACCGTTTGGCTTCGCCTGGGACGTTATGCAGCTCTGGGTATTGATTGTTGTCTGGACCCATCTCGAATGGTGGGCGTATGTCCCCATGCCCGAGCCCATGGCTGTGTCCATCACTATCTATACTCTGGCCTTGATAGGTGTGGGTGGGTGAATGGGAGGGTGGCTCTGGGTATTCCGGGCCTGTGCCCATTGTTGGCCGGGTCGGCGCGTAAAAGGGCCGTTGAGGACCCCCGTCTCGCATGCGTTGCAGCTGCGGGTCGATTTCCATGCAGCGCGGGGTTCAAACGTCGATTCGAGGACTAGATCACTGTTACACATTAGCATCGCTCCCCAGTAAGTGTGCACACTGGTTTTGCCATTGTTTCATTGTCGTGATCGCTCACGGCTCGCATGGCTTTGCGACGGGAGATGCACACGGAGAACGGTAATCACAAACACCGATCACCGATGCGGATGATCAACATGCCTCAGCGGGGTGGGTTCTGTCAAGCAAGGGGAATGAACACATGTATAATCATTGCTTACCTCTCTCTCTCTCAGAATGCCCCTCAGTCCTGTTTTAATTGCTCGTCGGTTTTAGGCCGGAAGTGAAGCGAAGTGCTTTTGAAAATCGAGTTTCATCTAACGTGTCCAGTGCCACGTGACCAAAATCCAGCCAGGCCACGAATGGACACCTCGGCAGATGATCTACTTTACACCTGATTGATTTTAAATTCAGAGTAAGTGAGATTCGTTTATCATTATGTAAAGATCAAGTCAGACGCTGAGCGAGGATACCAAAAACAAAATTCCCAGACACAGTGAATCAAAAAGTAGAAAAAGCAAAAAGTCAAGTTGAGCAAACAAAAAGATCTTTTAAAATTCACGCTAAATAGACGTGCACATTATTAGGAAAGCTTGTGAACAGGGCACTCCATCTTTCTCTCAAACCAATCGACAATGCAGTGCTTGTGGAACTTGCACAGGCACTCAAGCCGGGCCAGAATCTGCCCAACCTCATAGTCCTCCATGCAGATCGTGCACTCCGCTGCCTGGCCATCTTCACCTAGGCAGTCCTTCTCCGTGGCCACGAATTGAAGCATGTGGGTTGCTGGTGGAAGGTGCGGCAGTGGAGGACCCAGTTGTACGGATGATGTTCGTGATGGGGGAGTCGGTCTCAGATAGCCCTCAATGCATGCCCGGGTGTGAGCTTGACGCGCCTCAAGCGGCCGGTCGGGACTCAGTGGAAGGAATTGGCGTCTGCATACGGGGCAGAAATCACTCTCATCTAGGGATGGCCCGCACGGCAGGTTGCCCTCGCGGCTACAGAAAGAACGGCATGGCCGCACGATGCCGGTGGCAGAAGGAACTTGACGAGGTTGCGAGTTCAGTTCGCTCAATAAGTGTGGGCGGTCATTTGCACCCACAGTTCGTCGTTCCTGACGACCTTGAGGATTTTGGCTCGAACCCTGTGTGTTTCCGTGTCAGTCCAGGTTTTTTTTTTTTAAAAAAAAAAAGTGCTAGGGGAGAACTAACTGATGAGGCATGGTACGCGTTGGCCATTGTGGATGAGAGAGAATGAGTGGATTGGTGGCTGTGTGCCCGCACGGTGCTGTAGCCAGGGGGATTCGGATTTGGATCTGGCACACAAGGATTGCAAAGTCGTACTTCTTCGCCTCCACCGAGAGCAGGATTGACTGTCGTTGTTTCTGTCGCTGTTGCTGGCGTTGATGACAGAATAGGGTCATCGCCTGTGAGATCGACGACTGGTGGAGGACGGGAAGACATTGGCGGAGAATTGGAGAGGATACCAACAAACTCAGGAGGGCGGACAATGTACTCTCTGGGAATCGTGATCCGATGTGGGGAACATGATGCACAAACGACTCTCCCACACTTTCGACAGTGGTGCTTTCTGTGCCAGAAGCTGAAGACTATCCCACAGATAGGACATTCTGACACATCTGAATCTGCCTGCCATTTAGGGAGAGCCATATCCATAAATGGCGAAGATATATTATTAGGAAGAGGGGTGATGGAGCGGGATTGATTAATCCAGGGTGTTGGATTCTCCCGTCGAGAGAGACCCGGCAGCTGTTCGCCAGAAGTAGACGAATGAGGCGTCCCTGGGGGAGAGGAAGATATTGCAATTGCTGTTGCAAACGAAGAGCCAGGTGCTGCGGGAATGGAGGTCCTGGCGCGGGATGAAGGCAGTACCATTGAAACAGATCTATGCGGCAAGGTACTCCTGGAAGATCCCCCATTGTCTCGGGCCGGGCCAGCCGTGCCTCCAGACTGTCTCCAATGCAACCTCGCATCCTCGCCAGTACTGGTCAACCGCCTTTTACGTTCTGACCCGGCACGAATAGGAAAGGCTCTGACCCTGGAGCTACCTCCTTCATATCCGCTGTAGCTTCCAGATTGGATTGTGCCATGTCCCTCCGGTCTTTCGATTGGTCTGGTGCTTGCCTGCATCCTCGGCGGGGGGCTTGACTGAATCGGGCTAGACGACGCCGTGCTTGATCCAGACATATTTATTCTTGGGTCAAATGGTATTGACCGTCTGTACTATTCTGTTCAACACAGGCAACGAGATCGATCTCGGCCGTTGGGATGAGAGTCTTCATGAACTAGGTGGCGATGGTGAGGGGAATGGACGGCGGGGAAGTCGAAGAAATCGGCGTAGAAGATGGAGAGTCCTATCATACAGTCTTGGGCTCAGCCTCAATGACGTTGACGCTTTTTGCCGAAGATCGCATCAAGGAATGACAAAATGATGCTTATCATGGAGCCAAGGCTGTTGGGGTCAGATTTAGGAGATGGATGAGGCTGAGAGTCTCGTGACTATGCTCTCGGATGCCAGCACCGCAATAGCGATACCAGGGACAGATGAAAAGAGGAAAAGATTAAAACCAGTAGAGTAACTATTGACTCACAGAGAAAATAGAGGAAACATTGCAGATGATTGCATGCTTGGTCCAGATACAACTGTTATCGTGGGGACGGGCGGTGAGGGCGGTGGCGATTGACAGAATCGGCCCGATCTGCCTGTGTCATCGGCCTCGGCTATTTCTTGTTGATGCCCTCTACTCGAAGTCTCAGTGTTTTGACCTGGGCCTCATATTTCAAATGAAATACTCAATCAACTCTACTACAGTAATCTCAGAGAAACTCACTGCGTCTACATTTCGATATCAATGGCTAAGGAGGTTTTGTTTTTCATAAGCATAGCCGCAGGACCCTTGCATAAAATTGTCACAAAGACAGCGAAGCCCTGCGTGACGATGCAAAGAAACATTGCTTGTCTACATGTGCATGTGGTATTCAATATTTGTATCCATCTCTCAAGACTTAACGAAGACTTGACATCACCACTAAGACAGAGCACTGATGAACAACACTCAATAATTAATTATGGCCTTGGAACTATTGTATCCTGAGATTAATACAAGAAGAGCGAAAGGAGACAGGAACAGAAAGATGCAAAGCCTCCAAAATTAAAACAGCATGTGGCCTGAATTTAGCGACAGCCAGAAAGATTACAAAAAAAGCCAAATAGCTCACTCCCCATCAAGTGTACCTCGGAATCAGAGATAGAACGCCGTCGCAGCAATTTTATGTAGACACACAAAGCAAGAATTAGACGGACAGACAGCAAGGAAATTCGTGATGGTTGCATCAATTCGCCAGTATTTCGGAGAGGAGACGTGGTGATGATATCGATAGAGGGAAATGGGAAATAGGTGGGGGGAATCCATAGTTTGTGAGAGAGACAAGAGACAGAGACAGAGACAGAGACAGAGACAGAGACAGAGACAGAGAGAGAGGTAGATATTGAAGAAGAGGAATGTACTGGTTCAAAATAGATGTGGCTGCCTTTTTTTGTCTTTCTAGAATTCGTGCCTGCCCAGCGCAGTTTCATCAACAAGTTCTGCTGAGCTGCCTGTAAACGACATCTCATCGGGGCTTGCCTCGTGGATGTGGTCGTGTGCCCGGTATTGAGGAACATAGCCCATACTCGAGGGCCGTCCAGCTCGAGGCCCCGTTTGCTTGCTCGAGGAGTTTGACCTTGACCTTGAAGTAGAGGTCATAGACAGACCTCGTTCACGAGATGGCGAGCTACTCCCACTGAAAGGTAAGCGCGCGGTGGTGGAGCCTTCTGGCTGGAGATGGTGCTCGGAGCGCTGGCCTACCTCAGAGTTGTGCGACTGGGTTTCGGTCAGAACTGAAAGACCAACCCCAGTCAAATCTGCGTCTTGTTCACCAGGTGCCTTTGTATGGTGAGAACCCGTTCGACTCGGCAACTCGATGCCACCACCAATTGAAGTTTTAAGTGGCGGTAGTGCTGGCGGGCGTGTCTCACTTGACCGCTCGGGATCCTGGTCATTATCTGAATCCTGATAGGGAACATGGCTAGTAGAAACATTTCGAGAATGGCCGGCAGATGGCGTGCCTGTATCATCCTGATCCTGATCATTATAGTCTCCTCCTCGCGGGAATAGACCTGGAGGAGGCGCACGAGCACTTCGAACCACCTCAAATCCTTTGGCATTATCCTTGGTTTTCCTTTGGAGCAAGCCTCGGAACCAGCCCGTCGCAGAGGAGACTGGGCCTGTGGGGTCAGCTGGGCCAGTTTTTAACTTTCGGGTGCCGCTGTGAGAGAGCGGTGGACCTCGAACACCGTAGTAGAAATCAACCTCACGAACAGCATAATCCTTCGGCTTGCGTGGGGTATCGAGCTCCATATCATCCTTTGGTGCTGCTAGATATGCTGGGACAGGTGTGGCCCGGCCAGACATGGTGCCATCTCCTAGGTCGTCTTCGGTTTTGACTGCTCGGCGGCTTGCTCTTGATTTCAAGAAGCCCTTTGACGGACTCTTCCCCTTCTCGAGAGCAGCACTTTCCGGGGGGGTTCTTCGCCCCGGGCGGGGTGGTCGATAATAGGGATCGCGGGGGTTCTTTCCCATCATCGTACCACTACTGGGTGAGCTAAAGAAGCCGGCACCTTGATAGGCAGTCGAGGTAGGCGTGGGGAATCCTCCACTGGGAGCACAACTGTGCGTGCCCCCTTGCGATCCGGGATAATCATAAACAGCGCTGGCTCTGCCATCACTAGCTGTGGCACGGTTCAGAAGCAGACCGGAGCTCCCAGAGAGACTGTGGGGACGCGATCCATCAAATTGAGACGACATACGGTCATCGCTGTGGCCAAGCATAGCAGCGTCCGACCCCATGCTCTGGCGAGTAAGATCACGCCGCGGAGTGCGCCTGGACAGCTGACGCATACCAAGTACCTTGGTCAAGCCACCACGAGTGGTACCGCCTGCACCAGCCAATCTTGCCAGGACCTCGATCAATGTTTGCATCGCATTGAGGAAGAACCCAAAGATTAGAACCATGGCATGTAGCACAAGGATCAAATATCCGATCCAGCCTCGCGCCGCATCCGAAACCGTCAATGATGGCATAAATATGACGCTCAAGATTACAGTCAAGAAACGCACAATCGAGAAGAGGCAGTGGTACAGGTTCATGTGAGTCGGTCCTGAGAAAGGTCGGAAAGCCAGCAGGGTTAGTATGGAAACAACTTCGCAAATGGCCAGCATTACCACCTGAGCAATGCCAGATGGCTGCAGAGCACCAATGGCTATCCCGCGAGCGATGTTCAAGATTATCGGCACGACACCGAAGGCTGCTGCATCATCACAGTATGTATTATATAGTGGCCCATACAATAGCACCGTAGGAAGATCATCAAAGAGGTGAGACTTGGGTCGTGTGGTAAGAATCACTCGAATAACCCAAATGGAGAAGCAAGCGAGAATGATAAGCACGACGGCTGCCAAGGCAACACTGTAAGCGGTCGATTGACGAGCAATAACCAGCTGGAAGAAGGAAAGGGAGATAATCGGCAAGAGAAGGAAATTGAAGACAATGCGAATGAGGTTACCTAGGGTAAACGGCATGTTTCTGGCACGAAGATCTTGATCGGTATTGTTTGCCAACTCACGATACAGCCATCGAAGTGCGAATGCAATCTGGAATAGCACTGTCACACACGCCAAAATTATAAGCACCCATATCATCATCCCAGGCCAGATATCCTGGGACGAGGCCATACCAACCAGATGGTTCATTCGATCGAGGCCATAAGTTCCGTTGATAGCATATAAGCCATCAACAACGGGATCGCGGCCCATTCCAGAGCTCACGAAACTCTGGTTGAACATGAGAGTAGACCATGCTCCCTGACTTACAGCAGGCTGGAAGAAACCTGGGTAATCCAAAGAAAGCGAACCCGTCAAGACTGCGAACTGGAGGTATTGCAGGCAATCTGCAAACCCAGGAGTGACGAGCCGGAGAACGTCCTCATCACGGCCATAATTGCTCGTCCACCGAAATAGATCAGTTGTGCCCCAAGGGCTATACATGGCGGCGATGATGGTCGCAATCCCCACAAGTATCAAAATTACAAGAGGCACATAGGTGATGGCACTTTTGAGAGGCGTTCCTAGGTCCGGCGTAGCGCTCAATGAAATACAGGCGAGCTGAGCCGCGGATGCATCTCCAGAGCGAACCGATAATAACGGTGTGATGGTCCCGAAACGGTAGGTTGAAAGCATATTATGTTCAACGGTGAACGCTCGTAATGTTTCCAAGTCACTCCTGCACGGGAAGAATGAGTCAGTTTAAAGGCACAAAGACCTATCTGTTTCAGTAACAACTTACAGGTTGTAGTTGAAGACTGGGCCTAATGGGAGAGTACCTTGCGTGACCGAGTCACGGAAACGAGAGGCATTGTGGAAGGGTGTGAAGCTGAGTACATTGAGATCCGTCATCAGCGTGCTGTACTTGTTGTTGGTGCGGCTCACATCCTGAATCTTCCCATCGGTCCAATTGGGATTTGTCCAGACGGAGGAATCCGGTGCGGGGTAGTGTGCGGTTCGAGACACGGTTCCTGACACATTCCCATATACCGTGATGGTGAGCGGATGTAGAGGGTTGGTAAGGTTGAATTTGACGGACACGTTGGTAGGGACGAATTGAAGTTGTAGAGGGTCGGACTCGAGGATAGTTTTTGATATACAGTTTTCAAAGTCCAATAGAACAGCAGCGGCTGGCGCCGCAAAAGTTATTAAGCAAACCAGTGCAATCCACCACGCGGGGCTCCATGGTTGTGCTCGGCGATTCGAAGTGTCGCGCCATGGCCGACCTTGCAAGATGTGCAATCCACTACGTCGCGGCCACCTCGTTCCATTCTGTCGAGATGATGAATTTTCATCCAGCTCAATCTCCGTCGAGCTGTACATGTCTATTTCGGGCATCCGGGATGACCTCCTCGGGGAGGTCAACCCCCGGCGTAAATAATCGAATCCACGTTGTGTTGGCAATGGGTCAGCGTCGGGGTCTCGTCCACCGTCCGCACCCCTTCTCAGGGTCGATAGCCACTCGAGATTGATAGGTATCTCACTGCAGAGAATGAAGCAAGGGTACTGAAGTCTCGTGCGATGGGTTTGGGAGGGAGGGGAAGGGGGGGGGGGGGGTGTGGTTCGAAGTTAGATCGGTACCTGGAGGTATGTTAATCTGTGCGTTGTAAGTCGGCCGCTAAGTCATCAAACACGGCATATTCCGGAGGACGATCAAAAGTCCAAGTTAAAGCAAAACAAAAGGAAGGGAAAAAGTGGCTAAATTTTGGCAGGTTGGTTTGTTGCTGCGCCTTGTTTGGTCTGGCCCTGAGTTTGACGGCTGACTAATCGACCATCCTAATAATAGGCTATACTCTATTTCACTCATTTAAAAATAATTACGACCTTGAGCTAAATACGGACAAACGAGATGATAAATCAGTCTTTTTTAGGACATTCAATTCCATCGTAATTGCACCCACTATGCCGGTTAAAGCCGACTCCCCCCGGGAAATAAACAACCAACTGAGACCCTGAGTCTCTCGACTTGATTTTACTACTCTCCTTGTGCCAAACTCATGGACCGAGATATTGTGTTCGATGAGTGGAAGACGTGTCTTTCTATATTAAGATCCTATCATCTTTATGTGTTGTAAAAGCACTCCCCCCTCATGTGTCATGGCCGACTCTAAATAATCGACCAAGGCGGAATGGAATGTCTCAGTTGCTGAATGGTGACCCCGTTATACCCGAAGCTCAAGGCTTTTATCCTTGCCGATCAGTTTCCGGCAAGACCTGGCGTCGGCTATGCCGTAGAAGTATGAGTTTGGGAGGTTACTATATGGTGATCTTGTCCCGGGTGGTGAATAGGTTGTAACTTGCCACATTGCTTTATAACGGGATGAGCCTGGTCGATTTCATCGAACAAATCGGACAGCATCAGATGAGTGGCAAGCTCAGAACGACGTTGCAGATGATGGGAAGCCTTTCAGGGTCTAGTACCCTGCATTAGCTGCCTATCTCCACTGGTGGTTTCGGCCCTGGGGGTTTCTAGTGAGACAAGTGCGGTGGCACTACTGCTCATATGTTTGATATACAATTTAGGTGCCGGGACGGAAGATCGAATCGGTTGGTCAGATCCCGGTTACCCCATGGTGTTAAATGTTCATCTCGAGATGGTTAAGACATGCATGTACAACATAGTTCTGGAAATTTGGAAGCATACCGAGTCAATAAACAACCAATTTATAGGGCTATACAACATACGATGTTTCACTCCCTACTCCGTACATAAGCGACATGAAAAATTGCTAATCAAAATTTTAACGCCACATGGAGTTCTCATTTAATAGTCTCATTTTCATCCCAAAACGTTACCTAAACTAACCTAGCCCCGTTATTTAAAAGCCGCTTGCCAAATCTACGGAGTGTGGAGCACACTGTCTCTCTATCCCTCCAAACAAACTGTGCCAACTCAACCAACAGTCCTTGGTCACTCTCTTGAATCTTCGGCATTGCCGTGAAGAATCCAGCATGAGGTCCAATCATTGAATCTAGATCTATCATTGTTCCTAGCTGGCGTTAACAGCTATTACTCCAATGCTCGACAAGACTGCTGTGTACTAGCACATGCCCTTGCAGTTTTCAACATTGATTGTCTCCGTGTGTCTCCCCTACTCGGAGGGGGGGGTTGGGGTTCGATGGTGAATATTTAGCTTCGAGATCACTCGATCGAGCATTAAAGGTATTAAGCTAGCCGCCCCGAAGCTAGTTTTGATAGTCTCCGATTTAAAGGCTTTGATTAGTGTGTAACGGACAAAGATCCTCACAGCACATGGAAAGGGATCAACTGATCAATGACGCATTAGACTGACCACAGGATCGGACCGAGCGGGGTTCGTTATATTTCACAGATAAACCAAGTGCGCTGCTATATAATTGGTCCTAGGCATATTAGAGCGAGAGCTCTGATTTTATGGTTTTTTGGCCGAGCGGAAGAATGTTTGTGAGGCATATCCTTCAAACTTTTTTTTAACCTAAACCTACGGCTTTTTCCACTTTAGAGAGTTTAATACGTACTATTAAATGGACTTAAGAAAGTTAATAATACAAGTCTCCCCTATTTCGTCATTTTCTATGGCATTTAGCACCTGTCTAGCACCCTAAGTGTGTCAGGGTGCGGGCTGGCAGGACGGTATGATAGGAGATGTGTCAGGGTGCGGGCTGGCAGGACGGTATGATAGGAGATGACTGGCAGGGACAGGTCGTAACAGATCAGATTCACATTGACAGGCAGGTACAGGCAGGGGCAGGCTAATATACAAGACGTAGCTCGAAGAGCTACAACAGGATCTAGAACTGAAGTTCAAGATAAACAGGTCGGAGATCACGTGTCGTGATCTTCCTTTTACTAAGCATTACGGTTCACACCGTGACAAAGTGAGCTCAATTATAGTGTTAAAGTGTCACGGTGCGAACCGTGATGCTTAGTTAGAGGAAGATCACGGCACGTGATCTCCGACCTGTTTATCTGAACTTCAGTTCTAGATCCTGTTGTAGCTCTTCGAGCTACGTCTTGTATAATAGCCTGCCCCTGCCTGTACCTGTCAAGTGGAATCTGATCTGTTATGACCTGTTCCTACCAGTCATCACCTATCATACCGTCCTGCCAGCCCGCACCCTGACAGAACAGGTCATAACACAACTATCGCTAAACTACTATACATGTCATAGCACATACAATTCTGTGACTCATTGGAGCCCATACACAAGACCTTGGCGCATTTGTCATTCTCAGCATGCAGTGTCGCAGCGGATGCTCGTGGATTAGTAATGCGGTTAGCAGACTGGCTTGAAGGCGTTTCTCCAAGTGTTCAACATCCTATCTTCGGCAGTTGAAGCGCGTCCACCGTGGGTAGCACGAGGTGGTTGGTGGGTTAGGCTAGAGTGAGAGGAGAGTGAAAGGGGTGATTTATGCTCGTCGGCATGGTTAGGTGGCCTCGAGTCGGCCTGTCGCGATGGCGAATCGTATTGAGGCCCGTACTGCCTCTAAGTTTGGCGTCCACTTTTGATCGTCGGAAGGGGACTTCCCTCCCAGGTAAAAGGACAGATTTCCTCGGTGAGTGTCGGTACATTGTAGCATCTCCATCCGGTGTGCGGTCCACTTCCGACATCGAAAGAGGAAGTGCTCCACGGTTTCCTTAGTTTGTCCGCACGCACACTGGTCCGTGTCGGCCACGTTGATTCGAAAGAGGTATCCGTTCAGTCTTGCCATGCCAGTCCGAAGTTGGGCTAGCACAGTCGCTTCTTTCCACGATAAGCGGTCATACAGCAGTCGCGTGTGTTTACCTGGAAGTGCGGCATCTACTCGTTTGGCGTGCTTTCCGACGTCCGCCGGTAAGGTATTCCGGGGGACTGTTTGAGACCGTGCGAGATTTAGTGTGGTCGATTTCATCCTCGGGGCGTGTTCTTGTAGGAGGGCATCTTCTTGTGTCGAGGTTCTTGCCTGTTCTCTAGCCAAACCTAGCAGCTTGTTGTCTTCACTGGCAGGAACCCAGCGCAATTGAACATGGTTTCCGTTTCTCTGCAACTTTTTAATCAACTTGTATATCCGACACACGAACTCCTGGCCAGATTGTTGTCGGGGGTTCCTGAGTGTGAGAACCGCCGCTTTGTTGCTTGTGAGCAGCGTGATCGTGTAGTCTTTCAGTCCTGTCGCCGTGTTCAACACATGTGCCATGGCTGCCAGTTCTGCAGAGAATGGATTCTGCTCTGCTCTTGCAGCCAAGGTGATGGATAGCGCTTTGTGTTTGAGCTTTCGATTTCGAGGTGGTCGTTTCTCGATGGCCACTCCAAACACCACCAGCTCGTTCCGTGCAGAGCTGCTGACCGCGACCTGCATGCACCCGCCCGCTTCGGCCGGGGACGCATGCTGCCCATCAAGGTCGGTCTGCACGCGTTCCGCCCAAGGGGATAGCGTGAAAGGGTTGATCGTTTCTAATGTCTCCATGTCGATGTGCTTGAGCGTATCAGCCACGTGATATAGTGGTGAGCGGTGGTATCGTCTGAACTTTCTGATCTGATCTGTACACCGGCGAAGAGGATTGGTTTCCGGCAAGGTGTGGATGTCTGTCCAAATTTTCACGGCTCGTTTCCAAAAATCGATGTTGTGCCGTAGCCATGTGAGCCTCCACCTCTGCGACACTAGTCGCGACCGTGAGAAATGTCCCCACGATGGCTTGCGCGCCTACTCTTTGGACTCGGTTGATCGGCCCCATGGCTTTATCCTTGCACGCGTGCATCCAGACATTGGAGGCGTAGTCCACGACTGGTGCTACCGTCGATGCGAATAGTTGTCGCGCGGTTGCTGGGGACAGGCCTCGGAGTCGCCGAAGCTCCATCGCTGCTTCGAGACCCTTGGACGCTGCTCTCGCGATATGCTCCTTGTACTTGAGCCTCGTGTCCATCAAGACACCCAGGATCTTAACGAGGTCTTTGGGTACCACCGTCTGCCCCTTGATCGTGAATGGCGAATGGTCCGATTTACGCATCTTGGGAGCAAAGTGTATGATGGCCGTCTTGTCGGCCTCGAATGTCGCTCCGCTTCTCTTTTCCCAATTGAGCGCCTCGTTGACAATGGTTTCAATTCCTTCCCGGTTACTCTGCGCGGTGGGCCCAGTCACCCATGCGGTAAAATCATCCACAAAAGCGACTGCTCCTCCTTGACTGTCGATCTGTCTTTGCACGAGGTCTGCGTTGAAGAACAGAAATAGAATCGGAGACAGGGGCGAGCCCTGCGGCAGTCCAGCTTGCGGCAGGCTTTGAGTCTCAGATAATTGCCCATTGATCAGCATATTCGCCGTTCGTTCCGAGCAGAAGGCCTCGACCCAACGAAGCAACACCTCTGGCATGCCTCGGGCTTTCATCCTCTGGATCAGTCGTTCTTTGCATACTCCGTTGTAGGCTCCCTTGACGTCGAAGCTGATCAAGCCCAGCACTCGTCGGCCACGCCATGCCGCATAGATCTGCTCCTGCAGGAACAGCAAGGCTTGCTCTGCGGAACGCTGCTTCCGGGCCCCAAAATGGCTCGTCGGGAGCAGCCCATGCGTCTCCACCGCGTGTGAGATTCTTTCTGCAACCACTGATTCCAATACCTTTCCGAGTGTCGCAAGGAGTGAGATGGGCCTCCATGCCTTTGCAATGGTGTAGTCACCTTTATTCGGCTTCTTGAGCGGTGCACTTCCGGAAATTGGTGTCACCACCGGCACTGTTTCAGTTTTTCTCCGCTCGTAATGCCAAGATGTGTTACTCCATATTGAGGAAGTTATCGGAATATTGATATTCCATATTTCCGAATACAAGATCTTACCGAAGATAAGTTACGTACCTACGTCTCGTAAGCGTATGAGCGATTCATAAGAGACTAGAACGTTCTTTTAAATACAAACCATGTCAAACAAAACCTGGCGCAATGGATCTTACATACTTGGCTACCTGTCATCTTCCTTGTACCAAGTGGCAATCTTAAGCGCTTATTCCGAACCAAACTGCACGGATTGGATCTTTGGGATCTGCATTCCTTACGTGCTTACAGCATATATACTCATGATTCTGCAGCTGATCACTGTACTAAGCTTGTCAGACACCAATTCGTTTTGCTCGATGCAATGGTACCACGAGTAGGCTCCTCAGTGGCGTTTACTGCCTTAGGGTGATGACTTACACTCCTTCTGGTTGTGAAGATACCTACCGACCTGAACTACCCGATTTTTGGGAACGGACTACCTCGTATGCTCCCACCCCCGGCTAATTGGACCATCAATGCACCCCACCCATATTCTGCCCCTCGCCCGGTCCCGAGGAAAGTTCATCTCACCTGCAGCCATCACAATCCAACAAACTACTGCCAGTCGTTGAACAAAATAGAGGAACATGGGATGGACAATTTCTAACTGTGTTCACTACCAAATCGAGTGGAAGGTTACTCTGAATAACCGGGCTGTGAAAAAGGACACCGAACAAGGCCCGGCTCTGCCACCTAGTTGTTACTGGCAGAAGATAAAAGAGGAAGCTGCGGATCGTTTACGTCGGGAAATCGCCTCTGACCGACGTGTAAGACTAGACGATACGTCTGTTGTCGTATCTGTAAATGATAGTTCCCAACGAGATCTTACCAAGAATTTTGAGGGCACTAGTATTGATTGGACAATAGTGGAAAAGCAGCTGCTATCGTGGGCCCATCTATACCGCCTTGGCAAGCAGCTTCTACTCCAGATATTAATTAACTATGTAGAGGATAATTCGTCCAAAGTCGACAAAAGAGGAAAATCATCCGTCACCAAAAGGATGCTCGGTGTACGAGACGCTGAGATTGACGTCGAACAGGCTTCCGGTCAGCAATCAATTTGGCGAGATGTTTACAGAATTATGCGATGTCCTGGACCTCTATGCCGCCACGAAGGACATTACTCTGGGCAGGACCCGGACGGAAAGAAGCATTATAAACTACGATCGAACCACCTGAAGAGTCTCGTCAAGTATGTGCAACAAGGGGGGGTTATGGAGACTCATGATGACATCCCTGAAAGTCTTCGCGAACAGCTTTATGCCGAGGAGAATCAGCGTCTCGAAAGACAGAAGAAGAGCTCGAATAACCCTGCAAGCGGATTGACATGTCCTCCGATCCACCTTCACGTCCTCCCAAGTTTCAGTTCCCACCGGTTCTGAACTTACGAACCCAGCTTCTCAGCAAACTGCATCACTTGATATCCCTGGGCTCCTTGATAAAGCGGTCGAGGAGTATGCTATCTGGCATCAGTTGCGAGTGGTCAGTGAGCCCTTCAAGGAGAATATCCAAAAAGCCCGCGATGTGGCCCTTGAAAATTGCCTCGATCTTAAGCAGATCCACCAAGATCAAGATCCTGGATTTTTTGTGAAGCACGGCGTGAAAGCGGGGGCAGCGCGACGTTTTGTTAGCGACATTAGCGATTGGGTGAAGCAACACATGGGACACGAACAGTCATGAAGAGCTTTCGTAATTTGGTCAGACTTTATACAGTGAATAGAGAACATCCATCCCAGACATCCATATTTGGTTTTATTCACCAATCATCGAAAAATAGTGAAGCAAGAGTCGTATATCTGGCAGTAATAGAAGCAAAAAAGAATCATGTAAATGTTCCAGACGTTATCCAAACTGGAACAGTTATGAAGCTAAAAGAGGGTGCCGTGCGTGCGTTGAATAGGGTACACCCATAGAACTACTCTCCCGTGACTTCAAGGGGAATGATGACATTTCACACAAACTGAGTGATGTCAGTGAAGTGATTGATGGAAGCCAAATATCAAGGAATCTTAGCAATTAATCAATGAGTACCATCACTAATAATGCCTGGATTTACGAGCTATTCTCCTCAATGAGACGAATTCCGTTTTCGTTGATATTATTTTGTTCGACCTCTTCATCAGTGTCATACCATCCACCGAGCTCTGGGCACCAATGTGATCCTTCTTCGATATCAGAGAAGAGTTTGCTTTCTATGAAACCACTCAGCCGAACATGTTTGGTTGTATACTATGAGCGAGAGATCAACGTCGCATACCAATGTCAATCTCGAACCTGGAAATTAGGCTGAGACAAAGAAACCTCTGAATGGTGCTCATAGATAGTGCTTAGTTACCGACCAGCCACACAAGCCTGCATATCAAAGACTGTCCGTTTTTTTACCACCAGCCACCTCGACACTGGTTCCTCGTCATAGACTGCATCGGCATCTCCTCTTGCCTTCAAGCATTGCCTACCACATGCTCCAGGTTGTCCCCTATGCACCAAAATTCCCCTAGGGCATACATACACCTTTTTAGTTCCCCATCCAGGGTAGTACTTCACGCTTGTATCCGTGGACAGTGTTGTACGACATGGGGTTCCTTCATCTTCTTCGATAGAACACTCTACAGATAGCGCATGGAGATACTGTTTGTTCTCAAGCCAATCTTGGAGTCGAGCAATTTGGAAATATTTTGCCTCTTCAAGAAGGGCTAGATACAGCGCGTGGTCGTGTCCTTTGCCGATATCATAAAATATCGGAAGCACCCTACGCCGAAGATAACGTAGGATATGTTCAAATAGAGTCGGATCTGCATCAAGGAAGTAGGAACCGTCGGCACGGGCATCGTCCCACCGTCCGGACAACAGGGAGGCAAAGAAGTTGCTCTCAGGTACTAGTGTTTGAAGAGTAGTGACAAATCGGCGCTCCCCCACCTGCAGAGTTATCTGCCTGGCTTGGGTGGGAGGTGAATTTTGGCCCGTGCCTTCATCGTCGGGCATATTGTAGAAAGTTATTGAGGCTTAATTCAACAATTGATAAGCAAAGTGTTAGAGATACTAGAGATCTACGATGAATGTAGATGTAACTGGAAATCTCTTGATGCGTTGAGAGAGAGAGAAACTATCTACATGCTATGACTGAGACTAAGTACTGGGAGCAAACAGTGGTGGTCACGTGGCCTTCCAACACAAAGACTGTAACAACTGTAATGGTCGTTCCATCATTGCTTAAATAGTGAGATGACCAACTACGAAAGATAAATCACCTGAGACGAACGGCCAAAAGAGCAATGCCATCATCATGATGTAATACACAAACTGACGCAATGAGTACTGTATAACGTAACGGCGTGTAAATAACCCTTGAGGGTCTTTTGTAAAATGCGTGACTGGCCCGAATCACCCATAAAATGAAAAGTGGAAGCTCTCAGGAAGCGACATGTATAGATCCTTAGTTGGTATCTGTTGAACGAAATACAGCGTACTTTTCCACTAGACCATAACAAAAACCAAGGTTCCTGTTTATGGCCTAGGGAGGCCGTATTTTGAGGTTTGACAGTATCTAAGTTTCTGCCGTCCGAACTATATCGGCTTTTTATTAATCCGCAACCGAGGCTCTTGACAGCTCAATCTCCCACCCAAGTCGTATAAAGAGGCACGATAGTCACTTCGCAATACGCAATTTCATTTCTTTAACAGAAAGATGTACTTTCGAATAATCGTTGAGTTGTTCAGTCTGACGTTTGTTTTGATGATGCTTCCATGTATCGCTAGTTAGTATAACTCAGGTCCTAGTTGGTGTGGAGAGGAGCTTAATAAATAGGGGCAGATGGCCGAGTTTTCGTTTCAAGTGATCACCTCTCAATTAAATTTGGTGAATTTGTGATAGACCGAATTAAAAACGCTAGTGTATCTCTATCACTTTCTAGATGGGCGTGGCCTATGGGGACTTGATGTTACGCGCTTGGACAGCTGTCTCTACTTCTTGACGTGTTGGGAGGGGCTGACCTGTGCACGGACCACATCTCAGATTGAGGCACGGTACAAGGCGAGTGCGACTTTGGAGCCTATCCTGACAGGCTACAGTCGCAGCCGTTATTGCCTTCCATATGGAAATACTGGTTTCAACCCCGAGTAAGTTCTATGCCACTATATACCGTGAAAGCAAGACACTAGAAATTTACACCACGCCAATCCAGCAAAAAGGTCGATTTGTTCGACTGGCCTCTCATAGATAATCATCTTCGATCTCGCATTTCACTCATCTTTTCCCCTGTTATAGCTCTTCAATACCGAGACCAGCGTTTCGAAAATGGCCCCTTGCACTTTTTTCCCTTACTCCCACCTTGCCAACACACCATTCAAGGAAGCTATCAAACCCTTGGTCTGGATCGTCTGCGTAAGACTGCCAGTGCCGCCGAATGAGCGCCTTTAACTCCGCAAAAAACTCTTCAATCGGGTTCAGGTCCGGCGAGTACGGTGGTAAACACACTAATTCGACCCCCTTATCAAGACAAGACACATCTGCTCAATCCTCTCGGAATGATGAAAGAATGCATTATCCATGATGAGAACCGACTTAGGCTCAGGAGATCTCCCACAATTTTCTAAAAGTTCCCCGATAGAATCTTCAAAAACTAAGGCATCTGTCGAGCCTTGAAAGGTACGGGAGAGTAGAATTCCATCTTGTGTATATGCAGGGAGAATCTGATACCGTTGATCGCGATGAAAGCTCGATGCTTGGACAGGTGTGGTACCAAAAGGAGACCAGCCAGTTCGTCTGAATCCTATTCGCTTATCACATCCAGATTCATCAACGTAGACGAGATGGCACGAGCGAAATTCGGATACGTTGATAAACGCGCTATACTTATCACAGTTACTCTTCCCCTGAACCCCTGTCTTGGCAGTAATTCAATACATTTGTACAAATGACAAGATAAAAATAGCTTCTGTATTAACGTTGAATAGTCTGGGTTGTTGCTAGAGCGTTTCTACTGTAATCCGACCGATATGTGGTACGGTGACTCCTCAAAACTGAGGGCTTCTCTTTCGAGGCAGTCGAAGAACCGGCATGTCACGTAACTTTTGATTCTCATAATGCTCCTCCACACTTGAAACAAATGGACATCGGAAATGCTTTGGCTAATTATCGGCGGCTGAATTGATTTGAGGGATTTTTAAGCCACAGGTCGTAGCGTAGTAGTCTGTACTGTGAAATTCCACTTCATGGAGATGATTACAAAAAACCTCAAATAAACAGAAAAAAGCAGAAAAAAAATGTAAACCGCGTGAATAGACAAGCGCAGGTGCAACAACAACAACAAAAAAAAAAATCTTCCCGCATTCGCGCTGGGGGATAGGAAAACCCAGTGGGGAAAAACCTATGCCCAGAAGAACTACACACAAAATACCCGAAACGGAGATGTTGAATCAGCCTCGCTGTTGTGGAAATCCGGAGGATCCCCAACCACTAAATACCACTCAGTATACCTGAGCTCATAGTACAGCGCGTTTCGCAATGTCCAACGCCTCTCTCAACCGTGCAGCCATGGATACCAAGTCGTTTCGCCGGCTTGCTGTGGAGAAGTTCTCTCCCGCAAGATCCGTCAGCATATCATCATCAAAGCCGCCGACGAGATCTGGTGAAAACATTTCACTGGGCCTTCCTCCCCTACTATATATCTTTCAGAAACCTGAACGATGACGTTGTCCATGAAGCGCTTCATAGCCACCTTGTAGTATGCTTTCAAGATATCGTGTATGTCAAAAACGGCTTGTTGATCGTTGCTCAAGTGAACACCTTTCAATACTATTTTCATATCGAAACCAAAGCCGTCTTGGAGCCCGAGACCTTCAAGTCTGGCTATGACTCTTTCCTGGCGGATCGAGGATAAAGTGTCAGCGAAATAGTGGTTCACGGTCTGAAGGATTCCTCCTCGTTCGTCATTCACTATCATCAGCAGCTGGTCGTGAGCTTGGCGGTATGTCTCCTCTCCGGGTTGAGATAGAACCCCTTCTATTTTCTCTCGCACATCGTTGTCGGTGATGATTTTTGCAAAAACCTGTTGGTTTAAGGAGTGCACTGCAGAGGCAGTTTTTTTCGAGATAAACTATCGCAATTTTCTCCCACGGACTGGATTGTTGTCGAAACATATTCTGGAGCACAACAGGGTTGACAGTGCCAGGTAGTTCAGAGCCGCGCGATTCAAGGTAGTAACGTCGTATCCAGTCGTAAATATTTTCCAAGTCACCTGCTGGTCTGCTGAATTCCGGATCGTTTTCATCTTGAATTGTACGAAAAACTTTGGCATGACCCCCTGTAGCCATTGATGTAGCAAAATCATCTGCATGCTGCCGCAGGTGCATACGAAGCTTGAGCGGGCTTTGTGCTTCCAAGTCGACACTATAGTTCCCAGTCAATGCTCTATCAACTTCGTTTCGATAAGTAGATGCTAGACGTGTCAAGAACCTTATCTGTTCGGCAGGGGTTTGGCGAGAAGGTCCGAGAATCTCCAGCTCTTTTTGCGTGTCCAGAGAAAGCTTTTCGATATCTGCCACAACCGCAGGAAATCCAGAGCGAATGTGATCGTATTAAAAGGTGGCCCAGAAAGGATTTCAAGGCATTGATACCGACTCGATCTTTCTTGAGTTCCGCCCAGGGATGCACCATTGAGAAAAACTCTTTCTCCTTTCAATGTCGGCCCTCGATAGTTACACCCTCTTGAATTTCCTTTGTGGAGCGGTTTCTTACAGCGAACCATCCGTGAGTGAGACGCTCAACCTCATTTTTAGCGATGCGCAAAACCTGAGGCGTTTTCAGCATGGCGTTCACCTCAACATAATCAGACACTTACACCAGCTTCATCTCTTGCCTGCAGCGCATCACATTTGGTGACAATTCCAACAATACGTTTACCTGCTGGGTCAGCGGCACGTGCCATTGAAAACCTAGTACAAGTGAGCACCTTCCTTACACTTCCTGGTTGGCAAGATTATTACGTGCATCCATAACTGCGCTAACGATATGTAAGCCCTACAATTCTTCAACGACCCTCTGACAGGGATTCACTTACAGGATGATGGTACGCTTGTCAGTCATATAATCCTCGATTAATTTCCGGATAATGGCACGGTCCTCTTCGGTTTGAGTCGGGAAGTTGGTCCTGGATGTGATCTGAGTGGTCAAGGGTACTCCAAGTTCTCATCGAGTAGAATTGCCATTTGCTTGTCGCAGGCCGAAACTGGCTGCCTTCCTGCAGTCCTTCCCTTTCTGCCGGTCGTACCGCACGTGAATGCTGACTGATTGGTTGGCTCTCGGTGGCCCATCGGTGTGCCTTGTGGGTCACTACTGGTTGGTGACGGAGAGGTCCGTAACAAACGGGGACTTCAGCTGACTTTATGCCCGGGTGCTTACTGGATTAGCTCTGTGCTGCAGGTTCCAACGTTATGAAGCCAGCTATCTTGCGTTGCCTAAAGAGAATGGCTTAAATTCAATAAGACATCCTCAGATGACGTTGTCTCCCCCAGGAACCATCAGTCTCCGGGAGCCTGATACTAGCTCCTAGAAACCGGATGGATGCTCCTAGGAACAACACGGGTAGTCCCAGGAGCCCCTAAGCTCCCGGGAACCTATAGGTGGGGCCCTAGGAGCGAAGGGCCGGTAAATGACCATTTAGATTATGCAAGACAATGCCTATGTTCGAGTTCGGCAATCAATTATCCATGACGGGGAAATCTACAAAGCCGTGACTACACCCCATCTACGGAACTATTTTTTTATTGCTCTACATCGCTATCTCCAGCCGCGGAAAGCAAATCTCTTATCGAATAAGCGACTGCCTTTTCGTTCCTTTCCGAAATAGAACTGACCACCAACAATCATGATCTGATAGTCGTTAGTTCCAAGAAGCTATGCTTATTCACCAAGGCTTATAGAGACTAATAATGACCTACACGCCACTAAGTTACACGCCACTATCCTAGACTTGCCGACCGAGATTTTTTGGGTGATAGCCAACACCCTACGGGGACTTGAAATTTCTGCTCTTGCTCGAATCAGCCGAATAATCTAATAAATGAAGAGAGAGGGTTCTTGGGTACAAGGAAGCGAATGTTAAACATGAGAAAGAGAGGGCGAACGGAATGGAGGGGCAAAAGGGCAATCTGCTAAGGACTACATCTCTTCGGAAATCTGGCGACCGATGCTGACGTGGATCAGGGAGATGGCATTGTGAAAGACGAGTCTGTTCTGGCGAAGGCTTTGAAAGTGCGCAGTGCTAGTGGTAGAAACGCTTATTATCATGCAATATGCAATCTCTCATTAAAAAAAACAGACTGTATGCAACCGATTCTCTCAGAGAACACGTTAACGCTTTACATCGCCTGACTCTGTTCGCAAAAATCGTGTCTTTGCTCGTGATCGCTTTGGAGCTGGCCGACATTTCAATGTAGAGCGATGAAAGTCGATAATCAATGCCCGCCTGAGCTCTTCATTCCAAAGGATATTGTCGCGCCGAAAATCTTCGTGGAAGATTCCTAAAGCTTCGATTTCCTTATTCGATTTGTTAATATGTTTGAGAAGCCCCGGCGTCAGCTCCATCGTTGCTGTGCTTTCGCCCCCCCAGCCCATAACGAGCATGTGACGAATCTCTCCAGCCCCATGAAGAAAATAAATTTTTTTCAAGTCGATTGTACCAAGGAAAACAGGCACAGCGGATGCTTGAGCCTTCCGCAGGACTTGATATACCTGCGCCTCGCGGGAGACTTCTTTCCAATGACCCGACGTGGTCCCTTTCCCAACGACAACATAGCCATATTTATCACAAATGAGTTTAAATGGCGCGCCGTATGCCCCGCAATTTCCAAGGGGCGTACATCGATCAATGTTTTCATCCAGTTGTGCTTTGAGTAACCCCACTAAATCCTCCGAGGTGATGGAATGTTTCATGACATCTTGGCCCCGACGATGGAGCTTCATGTTTGGGCAACTGTCGTCTAGGATACCTCCAGTCTGCAACCCGAATAAGCATCGTTGGGTGCAAAATTGTGCATCATGGCGTTTGGAATGGCTGCCTTTGTCTTTCGCAGCCTCGATTTGACGAGCCGCTCGTTGCGCAGAAGGGGAAGATCTGACCTGGCTGAAGCTTCGTTTACGTCCCGTCGCTTGATTCGAGTCGGAGCCTGACGAGTCTGGCGACTGCGTCCGGTGGCGCACATCCGAGGGCGCACAGCTGGCTTGAGACCTCGTGGGCATACGGCGACCCGCTGTCGGAGATTCCAGTGGAGGCGACGATGGTTGGTAGTCCGAACTCGATTCTGGACTCACATACTCTGAGTTGGTACTGTCGGAGTGCGGAGCGATTTGCTGCAAGACTTCCTTGGGAATCTGAGAACGAGCGTGGTCGAAGCTCGTTGTCCACAAATGGAGCCGCGACCGTACAGTATTTCTCCATTCCTGGTCACGAACAGGGGAATGGAACGCCATCAAATACAGACACAGAACCCTAGCGATAGACGTCTTCGGCTCTTGGGGACTCTGTTCGCTGTTAGGATCACAGAAAAAGTAGTACAATGTGCTAGGATCGTCGTATGGAACGCGGAGAAGGACACGAGCGACCCCATTCGTTACATAAGAGTACTCGAGTCCCTCCTGGATCATCACGTGGTATTGCTGGACAATGGCGGAGCAGACGAGCCGCTCTGCATTGTATTTCAATTTTTCTGCGTGATCCGTAGTGATTTTATTTGCTCTAACCATGCATTTCCATAGATCCATTTCCCTAAGCCCCACGCGAAGGGCTTCGACAGAAAGCTTGTGGGGCGGCTTGTATTCGACCGTAGTGAGGAGGGTGTCAGTGTTGCCGTTGACTCGGTGGATACAGGACTGATCAGGTCGGGGGTTGTGTATGCCTGATGGTTGGTTTGCATTTGCTTCGCTACCGCCTTGTGGATTGAAAAAGTTGGTGTGATGGTCGAACCGAATTCCGTCTCCAAGTCCGAACTCGTCTCGGGCAGCGTCGATTTTGCATAGCTCTGCAATGATATCACGGACGTGATCTTCCACGGCGATTTGCTCGTAGTTCTCGAGATCTTGTTCACTACTGATTGGGCGGAGACCGAATCGTCTAGCATTCTCCTTAAGCACATTCAAGGGGGTAAACAATTGTGCTCGGGCTTCCTCGGTTGGCTGGAGGTAGTTACACACAGAGCTATATATCTTTTGCTGTCGAGATGAACAATCGGTCCATAGTGCTAGTCGTGTCGGACAGAATTTTCCGGTGGGAAGAGGTATGTTCCCTGTAGTCGAGCGAGATAGTGTTTCGACTCTCAATGGTGGGGCAAGTAAGCTATGGCAGAAGCGTAGGAGTTCTGCAAATGTCGTTTGTCGATTACGCTCTTCAGCCTGCTTCCGTCTCTCTTCAGCCTGCTTCCGTCTCTCTTCAGCCTGCTTCCGTCTCTCTTCAGCCTGCTTCCATCTCTCTTCAGCCTGCTTCCGTCTCTCTTCAGCCTGCTTCCATCTCTCTTCTTCCTGCAAAAAGAGTTTCTTATAATCGGTGGGGCTGTTATTGGCCATTGGGTCGTCGAAAGGAAGAGAGGGATTAGGAATACCTATCCAGGTGCGACCGGCGCTAGCTGGCTTATCAGTTGATCCGTATTTCGGCAAAGATATTATCCGAGATCCGTTGCTGCTATGATTGGTTGTCGGAAGCTCAAGACAGGCTGAAATCTGAGGTGGGAGAAGGGACAATAGTTCTAGGCCTATGGCATGCAATCTAGAACCGATGTTTTGTATTATGTCCGTGTCGCAACCACGGCCCGGGGAAATTGTCAGAGTTCGAGTATAGTGGGTTTTTGGTCGCTGACAAATGTTGTGCCTTTTTGGCCGGCTGGTGCTGAGGCCAGGAGCAGATGTAAAGCGGTCAGTTCTATTTCAGAAAGGAACGAAAGGCAGTCGCTTGTTCGATAAGAGATTTGCTTTCCGCGGCTGGAGATAGCGATGTAGAGCAATAATTAATTGTTCAGTAGATGGGGTGTAGTCACCACTTTTAAGATTTCCCCGTCATGGATAATTAATTGCCGAACTCGAACATAACCGTGCCAAGCGCCCAACCACCCATCCTGGGTAGTTGGTGCGCCCCACCAAACACAAAATTTCCAATTTATCATCACTTTTGTACCTATTTTTCACCACACCACGATGTCAGACCGAACCAAAAAAATGGAAACCCAAATCCAGCTTGCAGTCAAAGCCTTCTCCCAGGCTAACAAGCCTAACATCGCCCAGCTAGCGCGGGAATTTGACGTACCATACCATCGGCTTAAGCCCTAAGCCCTAAGCCCTTCGATATCTCCTTTATAATAGAGTGCTTAATCTTGCTGGCCGTTCTTTAATATTCGTAGCATTTCGCACTTTGCAATAGAAACCCCGAGGGTTGAAATTGAATACCCTATAAATAGTTAGTGTATAAACTATCAAAATACGCAGGGGACTCACAAGGTCCTTTATCAAAGTCTAGACTTGGATCAGGATTATATCCTCGATCACAAGAAGGTCCAATACAGAAAGATCGATCAAGTTCATCATCAAGGGGCTTGTTTAGTTACTCTATATCCGTTCGAAGATACAGTCCTCCATAAGCAGGGAAATGAATAGCTGATAATTGAGCCTCGATCTGGGTCAAGTTTCTAATTAACTGTAGCTAATCAAATTCGGCCATACTACCCTAAACTTAAAGTGGTGGAACACAAGCGGCTTTCTCTAATGATGATATATTCTGCATCGATGGCATTCGAGTTATTCGAAGACCAGGTAAGAACACGAGGGATGGGGATACTAGTGTGTTTTCTAACTATTTTATAGGATATTAGCCACTAGAAGTAGAATTATACCAATACAACGTACAGTATTCGAGAGCGCCGACTTCACCAGCTATCGTTAAGGTAGGCGGGCCGGCAATATGACAAGGAATTTTCGCTATCACTTCGGATCCATTTTCCTCTCTCATCAAGAAAGCCTTGCTGAAACCTCCTTTCATTTAGTCAATAGCTGTGACCGGACTAAACTTTCCGCCGACTGTTGCA
This sequence comes from Penicillium digitatum, assembly GCF_016767815.1. Lineage (NCBI taxonomy): Eukaryota > Fungi > Ascomycota > Eurotiomycetes > Eurotiales > Aspergillaceae > Penicillium > Penicillium digitatum. The sequence continues at coordinate 136,219 of NC_089386.1, read as the reverse complement.
GTAGTATTGCAAAGCTCATCCACATCGAATCGGACATACATTCTGTTTAGCTGGTATTCTTCGTTGGCAAGAAAATGGCCATTGGTGTAAGCGAAAAGCTCCTCCTATGTAATGGATGCACCTATTTGAACAATCAGAAACTGAAAGTAGCTGCCTTTGCACTAAACCCCTTTCCCTTCTTACCTCGACATGTTATCGATAAAGACGATCTAGATCTACTATATCGATGTGTAGTAAAATTTCTGAGCGCTCTTAGCATTTTGAGAGGAAGTGTTCAACACACACGTAAAAGAAAGAGGTAGGTAGGTAGGTAGGTAGATTTAATGAACGCCCGGCAGGGAGCAAGCTTTCGCTTGCTCCCGCGACCTCCCATGGGGTATTGGGACGTGCAATACTATGGTTTCTATTATACAAAGATCCTTCTCCACAGATTGCAGTTCATGCATTCGTAAATGCGAGGGCTGAGTAGCCAGTTGGTGACGGCTGTCTCCGATGTGTGAGCCGGCCATCATGGGGGTGAGGGTCCCGGGGGGTCCAGGTGTGTGATTGGCGGGTGCCAAGAGACTTTGTTGAGGATACAAATGAGTGAGTTACCTCGTGCAGACCCGCGAGCAGAAGCTTGTGAGCTCCAGTAGTTCAACAAACTGCTTGGGGTCCAGGCTGCGAAGGTAGGCGACTGCCTCTATCCCGTCGGTTGGAGATGTCGGGGGGCGTTTTGGCCAATGTCGGAAAGACCTCTGGGTTTTGTGGCAGAGAGCGAGGTGCTCTGGTGACTTTCGGCGGCCGCATGAGCAGTCGAGTTTGGCGTCTTCGTGGTTGAACTTGCGGTGGTACCAGTCGAAGTCGCCATGCGACGAGCGGAGGGCAAGCCAGCGGTGGAGCGCTGGTCGTCGGAGTTCGAGTTCCGGCAGTGAATCAATCTCGTAGGTGTCTGACCAGCGTCGGTACCACTGGGAAAAGAAAGAGGTGATCGAAGGAATGCCGGTAGAGAACTTGTAAGGGTCCACCCCGGGTCCACGCCTACACCTCTAAGATCATACAATCGTGCCAAGCGCCCAACACACCTTATTATTGCACCTGGTATTCTGACAAACACTTCGCAGTCAAGATTGGGTATTCAATCCCGCCTTTGAAAGCTGAGAACATAAAGTGTGTTGCAGCCGATAGCAAGGTTCCTATGCCAAAGGTTTACGCTAACTTTATCGACCCAGAGACCCAGAAAAGATATATCGTTGTGGATTTTGTCCCTAGCATAGACTTGCAAAAGTTACTGCCGTCGCTCACCCCAATCGAGAAGACAACGATCAGTAAGAGGATCAAATAGGCGATCAATGAACTGCGAATATTGCTATCACCTGACTACTTTGGGAACTTGAATGGGACGCCTTATATCGACGGTGTTCTTTCAACTCCTGACAATAACCCAGTGATTTCTAGGCCATTCAAGGATCAGAAGCAGATGAATCAAGGAATACTAGAGAGACTGGGCCAAACGCAGTCACCGCACTACATTCGATTGTTGAAAGAAATGATTAGCTGCACCCTCAAGAACCTTCGAATTATTTTCACTCATGGAGACCTGCAATCAAAGAACATAATTGTGGAGCGAAGCGGGGTCTCCGGTGATAGAGACGCAGACTTCAAAGCAACACTCATCGATTGGAATCTATCAGGATGGGACCCCGAGTTTTAGGATTTTTGTAATTCAGCGTTGTATTGCCAGATGAAACCGGATTGGCTCGAGCTCATCCCGGACACATTTGACCAATACCCGATAGAATACCTAACGATGCAAGTGATCTACTCATCGATCTTTAACTAATGGTAGATTGGGAAAACTTCATTCATTCTCTGCATTTGCAATTTCTTAGCACTCAGGATCAACCCCACGACTTTTTTTTTGAATGTCACAAATCAGAGATGAGAAATCGAATAGAATGAAGCTCTCATTCATACGGTAGGAATGACGTATTTGATGCGGGGACAGGAGGAAAGAAGAAAGGCAACGGAATCGAGCTCAGACTGTTGCAACTCAGATTCGTGACATGTTGGAAGATAAGTTCAGGTGGAGAAAGAACATATTTTTCAAGGGCCGAAGAATCAGCACTCGAGCTTTCGGTTTCATTCTTTCAGAGGTTGTACCGTGACAAGTGGGGTTACCGGAATTACATCATTCTACCGCTTCAAGGTGCCCTTTTCAAATGCCAATTTCTGAACATCTCCTAACCAGTCTCCACACCGATAAAGGGGTGTACCAGGATACAATTGCTTGCCCCCGAGCGTCAACTGGGCCCGAGGCGCCTCGACTGCTCTGCAGCACTCCGTCTCGAATCTGGCCAAATCTGCCTGTTCAATGGATCCACTCAATCTCTTTGTGGCTGGGACAGAAGACGCCGACAACTCAGGGTTAAAGGAACCTCTTGGGTCTTATTTCATACCCTGGAGCAAATTTCCAGTGAGATGATAGAGACATCCTCCTTCAGACATTCGTGGGGCGGTGGGGTTAATTTCAATGTAAATGGCCTCATGGCTAGGCGCACCAAGGTCTTTGGCCGTGTATACACTGAAAGACCTATTTGAAGATGTTTAAGATGTTGTGGTACTAAGAACGGCTGTCGAGGTCTTGCTGATGAGAGCTGCTACACCCGTACAAGTCTCTTTACTTACATGTTGAACAGAAACACGAAAGACCTCATCATGAATAGTTGGGTATTGCATGTGTCGGCGTGCATGGAAGGTACCGTGCGCCAAAATGCACGTTTGACACTGATTGGAGTGTATATCAGAGGTGTACATGTTAAGCTTTCACGCGCAGGTTGCAATGCACGGCGAGACGCCCATCACGAAGCCGCTGAGCCCTGCCGGATGATTCGAATTTATGCAATATCTTGAAACCTGCCATTTAGAAGGTGAATTGGGGCACGGCCCCCCACGACCTGTGTTTCCCGTAAGATCTTCGGCAGCCGATTGGGACCGGATTTGAGAATGCTTATGAAGACATCTATATGATTTTACCGCTAGAGTTTCCTCCTTTAGTAGCATCCGGCAAAATGCTTTGTCACGGGATGGTCAATTGACCATCCCCCGACCGCCTTGCCCATATGTATTGCCATTAGCTAGCTCATAGGAATAGCATCCTTTTTTTTAGCATCTCCCATAACATGCATTCTGTCGAAACCCATGGTGCAATCCATGGTTGAAAACAGGGTGGAGTACCCGGAAAATCCATAGACCGCCATGTTGGTGTGGCCTACCCAAATTGTATGTCATGTTTAGTCAGCGTTGTCCGCGTAGATTGAAAAAGAGCGGATTTCCCCTTTGCGGTGATATCACTTCAGGCAGAATTGTGAGACGGGTAGGGGTGGATGCTCCTGGGAGTTCTCTGAGTTCCCCCCCCTAGCTCAAGTACATGATAGGCTGAGAAAATTTCCTGCGAGCCTTATTTCTAGAATTATAATGCAACACAGGCTCCTGGGAGCGTGTGGTGGTCAATCAATCTCATTCAACAATGGCGAAAACAAATTGACAGTATACGCTCGGACAGGCCTTCTCATTTGTACACTCATTGGAAAGAAGAAGTATTAAACTGATCTATCTCGTTGCTGTACTGATCATAAAATCCCTCGGTTTATTTTGTTACAGGATAATATTGTAGACCTCTCAAGTCGATTCGCACACTCGCCATCATCCTACCAGAGGTTTAATCCCGAAGGGTCATTGTGGGGCAAATTAATGAAATGATCCTGGGAGCAAAGCTGGAAGTGGGAGGTCGACAGGTCTAGAGCGAACGGTCGCATGGACGACGCAACTTCTTTTTTTTTGATAGGACAATGGGGGTGATTTAGAGAAAAGCCGCACGTGATGTGACTAGCATGGATAAGAGCCAGAAATATAGCGGTGGTAAGCAAAGGACATTCAACTCGCAGCCAGCTTGTGGACATCCCATAGATCGATGAGGATAATAAATTACAACATGGAGACTGAAGCTAAATCGAAATCTTGCATGTCACTCTATGTATGTTATGTGGCAACGGGAGGACCAAAGGGGGAAGCTGACCAACGAACATCTGACCAAAAGCCAAATTGAGGAAGACACATTTTAAGCCAAGCCTCCTGTCTGGAAAGAGGCTAGGAGAATTACGAAATAGGGCATATTAACAAATGAGCCACATCATCCAAGTCCCCATTAACTAGATTAGTCTCAAATTTTGGGCGCTAAGAAGCCCCTAGATGAGATTAAGGTGAGATAGATTAGGAAACAATCGACCCTTTTTTTTTTTTTTAAACAGTGTTCACTGTAGAGTGGGGAAGAGGCACAACGACGCAGCATGGCAGGTAGGGAAACCCAATATCAAATTATCCATGTCATAGTGGTGTGATTTGGGAATATCTTTGATCTTCAAAGCTCCAAAAAACTCGTCAGCAGTGGATCCTACGTTCTGATTGGGCCTAGTGGGGTTTCATTATGAGACGAGAGCGGTGTCTAAGCTGATTGGATATATTTAGCCCTGGGTGGCTTGAAAGGCGTTCTTTGGGTGTTTGAGGAATGTGGGATTGCATAGATTTATAGATATGGAACTGGATCACATGTCCATGTTCAACACCTTGTAACCACCTAAACGGATCTTAACCTTCCTATTTATATACATATTAGCCTTTTTAACCCGGTTAATATTTGTTAATATTTGTTATGTGCTAGATCCACTCAATCCCCGACTCCGCTGCGGCAACTGGTACCTGCGGAGTATCGCCAGGCCTACTTCTCCCCCCCTGGTACTTTCTGTTCTTCTTACCATCTGTCTCAGGCTGCTGGTCCAGCTTACAATACCAATTTAATCCACGGAGTCCGAAGTAGTTGCTTTTTTTTCGACTTTAAAATTTGGGGCTAATCTTGTTTCTGAGATAGTCTTTGGAAGCACGGGCGCTACGATTAGCCACCCCTCCTTCCTCTTGACACTTGACACTTGACACTTCGGACTATTTTGAGACACACGAATCCTTTTGGCACTTCACACTTAACCTTCAACTTTCCTTCTCATTCTCCCTGCTCTCCCCTCTCCCCTTCTCCGATATTCGACCTTAATCCTGATCAGGCCTAAAGCCCCTGTCGATCCTTCAACACAGGGAGAGGGGATATTTTACGAGGACTAGAATAGTATCCTTGATGTGCGTGTGATTGAGTGCGATGTGAACTGCGTCTACTCGCCATCTTTCCTGTCATGTCTGCCGATGACCCATTCTCCTTTCTGCCCGCGGAGCAGGCCAAACCCGCGAAAAAGACCCATTGGAAATCGAAACTGTTCTCCAAAGATAAGAACAAAACTGCGTCGCAGCAAAATCAAGAAATCGCAGACTTTCTGAGCTCTCGCCCCGCAGAATCAACTCCAGCTCCTCCACCTAATGACCCCAGATGCCTTCCTCCGCAAAACATTGACGCTCACCGCTTTCCCTCCTCACAAGACGTCTCCGGATATCCTCCCCCCAAGTCAGTAACTGCGCCGGCTCCAGCATCTGCGCCAGTCTTGCCTCGCGAGGACTATGCACCGTTCAGTCTCTCAGACCAATTTACTGCCGTGTCCGCTCCCACTCCTTCTGCTCAGCGCAGTGGTCGCAAAGGCAAAGGGCTACGCGTAGGGTTCAGCCCTCAACCTCCAGAAGTGATTGGTGAAGGAGGCGATGAGTCCGAATCGCCAACAGTTGAGATCTCGCGGGGTCGAGCACGGTCGGAAAGCAGGGGAATCCAGTCTGGCAACACCCCTGGGTCACCCTCGGACCCTTCACGATCGCATCTGCCAAATCTCCGACTTAATACATCGTTGGGCGATGGCGATGCGCGATCCCGTCAGGCAGCTTGTTCGCCTCTGCGTGATACATCGGATTGGAAACCACCGCTGATGCGCAATCCTCAGGATGCAGAATTCCTGAGGACGTTGCCTAGCGGCAACGGCTCTCGATTGTCATTCCGTGGCGATGCCGAGGCGATTGCGTTCGCAGAACGTGTCCGCGACAAGATGCAAGCGGAAGAAGGTCGTGCATTGCATCATCACTATGAGGAGGAGATAATGTCTCCTGGAGCTGAAGACGATGATATCTCACCTCCACCCAGCCCCCCCAGCCCTACCAGCCCGGAACCGCCCATCAAAGCCTACAACGCTGAATCTACCCACGAAACAGCCCCAACCGCGGGGCTTCCGCACGCGCCGTCTATTTCTATGTCGATGAAGTCTATTGTCGATTCGATTCGGAGCCCCTCAAGCCCCTCTACACATCGCGCACCCCCCAAGCTCAGTCCCATTGATCCACGAATGCCCACGAATCTTATCCCAAGTAGCCCCGGCAAGCTCTCACCAACACAGACCAAACCGCCACCCCAGGCACTGCCTGCATCAGAACGAACATCACCTCCTAGTCGCGAAGGCAACGAGCCGCCACACAGTGCCCAACCCCCCAAGTTCTCTCTTCGAAACATTGCCAACCAAGTTGGTGATACCGCATTTTCTGAATTCAAAAAGTACAACGCACGATACGAGAATTCTATAAAACTCGCAGCAGAGGAAGTCAAGCCATTGGTAGAAACATCGCTAGCAGAATGGATTCGGGCTGCGGTCTGGTGGTTTTTGCGAGGAAAGACACGATTGGAAGCGTATGCTCGTTCCCGTTCGACATCGCCACCCACTCACGCCAAGCAAGCCGTGATCGATCTTGGAAAGGCATTATGGATAAATGAGAATGTTGTGCCCAGCCATCACGAACTCTCTCAATACGGTGCCTTGGGCGTTGACGCCCTAGTGGCCGTTGTAAGTACGACCGGCGATAAGGAGTTGGCTGATCTTCTGGGTATTCATCAAACCCTCACCAATCACCTCCGATCGCTATCCATGTCCATCAAACGAAACAACATCCTCGCAGTGGTTGCCTCAGACGAAGACTCTCCCATCCAGGTGGATACTTGCGTTTGGCTGCGTTACCCTTTCTATGCGCCCGATGTCTCAGCAGTCTTATCTGGTGCGGCAACGAGATCAATGCTGGTAGATAACGCGGGCAAGACTCCAAGTTTGGTCCACATGATGCCTTTGGGTGACACAAGTCGATACTTCAGCTATGGTAGCATGTTCGTACAAGTTTGCGTCAGCTCCAGTGATGATGATGGACAGCAGCAATATGCCATGCCTTGCGCATTGACCATCGTCCGCGAACGAGCGGATTGGTACGTGTTTGCGGCAATTACTAGCCAAAGTCAACTTATCAACATTTTGATTCAGTCCGATCGCAAGCAGGGGCCGACTTGGGAGGATGTGGATTGGCAAGTACGGTCCAATTCTATGCAAGTGAAACTCCCCCGAGGATTCGAGTTGGATGTCACGTTCAAGGAAGATGATTTCAAGACTCTTTGGAATATCGTCAAGTACACCCAGAAATCGGAGAACAGTCTTCATCCGGAGGCAGGTGAGACTGTAGTATTTGAGAATACACTCAAGGTTTTCCAATATATGGATCCCGGCACACCAAAAGCGTTCCCTTCCGAACCCACGGAAAGATGTCGAGTCCGTTTGTTCGAGCGATCTGTCACTGTGACAGAAGGCACTGGTGCTCGCAATGCGCATCGCGGATTCCGACTAGCTGTTCTGACTAGTCCGAAGGTGAAGACTTTGAGTAGCATTCGCCATATCTTCGGTAACGGCTCACCGATAGTGTTCGGTCTCTTACGAGGAGAGGACGGTTCTCCTGCTCTTCTCCTTAAAGTGACCGAGGACGGCCGTACGAGATCTTTGTTGATGACTTTCCATGAGGTGGCCGAGCGTACGAAAATCCATTCCGTGCTGCTCGGTATAATTCCACGAGAGGGAGAGACCAAGTCGCCCGAATTCGCTCTCAAGTCATACTGCATTGAGCAGCCCGAAGATCCTTTCACTGGCCAGCCCACAGTCAAACACCTTCAGTTCCCCGCCGGAAGTGTTTCCGTTATCGACCAGGAGCATGCTTACGTCGAACATGGTTATGGACCGACAATTCTATCGGAACATTTGAGGGCCTTTGTAGCTACTGAATGGGGCTCTGTCACAGATCGTATCAACTTAGGTGGGGCTTCTCTCTTTCCTTTTTGGCTTGAGACGCGTTGTTAACTGTTTGTAGGGCCTGGTGAATTGAAGATTGGCTTGGATGTTCAGAGCACGACGAGCATGAGCTTGTTCCGCCCTGCGCAGCAGGATCTGACTCTGTCGCTTGCGGATAACCTCATTCGCCCTGAGCTGGCAGGGCAATTAACTAGCTTCCTCGAGAAGGTTGCCACGAAGCCTATGGTTCGCCGGCTGGAATTCCCCACCATCCAAGGCAAGTCTGCTTCTCGCCATTTTCTTTGGCTTTGCTAATCCTCTTGTAGATCTTCATGCCTTCGAGGCAGCTGTTACTGGCTTCCAGGTACTGTATGACGGGTGAGTCTATCATATCTAGCCATCTAATCAAGAACTTGCTAACTTAACTAGCATGGCGACATCGTTTACCATCTCCCGCCGGCGGAGTATGGTTCCTATTTACAAGAAATGGGAAGCTGCCCTGGCACGAGTCCAGGTCGTTCGACAAGAGAAAGTCGTTCAAATGCTTGTTTTCTTCGGGGACTTCCAGCACGGCACATGTATGAACTTTGTTCTTAAGGGCACCGATATCATGGAGTCCTTCATCCGGTCCGGCAAGTTCGGCATTCGTATGGTAGATGCCAAGTTTGCACTTCCTAAGAAGGACGATGATCCAGCTTCTAACTTTGTGTGCCTCGACATGCCCGAATATCCCATCGAGCACGACGATCTCACCATTACGTTCGACACAGAGGCTTGTGGGTTATATCTCTCTGGCTTGTGCTGCGCTCTCGCTAACTTCTCTTCGGTAGCACGTGCAAGCTTCAAGGCAGCTCTTCCTGGATCAGTGCGAGAACCATCTCGCATGGGCTCCATTCGCCGATAGATTCATTTGTTCTCCATCTCCTGTCATCCTCCCCGTGATTTCTCAACACGTGACGTAGCTCATGACGTGATTTCCCCATCTTCCCCTCCTCCCGAGATCGGATTCCGCATCTTCGGGTGTACTGTAACTTGCTTGACGGGCCCTTTCTGTGCATACATTTCAAGAACGAAACTTAGCATTTTTTTTTATTATGTCTCACTCAAGCGAAGCTATTGGCGCCTCCACGCGCTCCCTGCATGCTGATGATGCCTTGAACCTCGTTACTGATGTCGCTCCTCCTATGCATCTCTCTACTACATTTCGTTATTCCCATGATCCAACTCAGCTAGTACCGGCTGCCGATGCCACCCCTGTATGCATCTTGAATCGCTTTGTATGTCTCCTCGCCTAACACATAGCCAATGTAGGCCGACTATGATCCAACCTCCCATATCTACTCACGCATGTCCGCACCGAATCCTACCCGCTTCGAGACAATTCTCTCCTCCCTCCTACACGGTCAAGTTATCAGCTATTCCTCTGGCCTTTCAGCCCTGCACGGCGCCCTGACCCTCCTTAACCCTCGCCGCATCTCCGTCGGCGATGGCTACCACGGCTGTCACGGCGTCATCGCCCTCTTCACCCGTTTAACAGGCCTGCAAAAGCTTCCCCTCGACTGCTCACCCGACCAGCTCGAACAAGGAGACGTCATCCTTCTCGAAACACCCGTCAACCCCCAAGGCACTGCCTTTGACATTGCCTCCTACGCCGCCAAAGCCCACGCCCGCGGCGCATACCTTATCGTCGACAGCACCTTCGCCCCACCAGGCCTTCAGGAGCCATTCCAGTTCGGCGCAGACATCATCATGCACTCAGGTACCAAGTACTTCGGTGGCCACAGCGATATGCTGTGCGGTGTCCTCGCCACGAACCGCGACGACTGGGCCGCTCAGCTAAAATCCGACCGTCTGTTCATTGGAACCGTCATGGGTAGCATGGAGGGTTGGCTCGGCGTCCGCAGTCTGCGCACATTGGAGATCCGTGTGCAGCGCCAGAGCGAGAATGCGGCCCATCTCATTTCTTGGCTTGACGCTGCCCTGCATGCGCCGCACCCCACGCCTAATAGCGATGAGGCGGCTGTGCAGGCTGTTCTCGGTGAGGTCTTACATGCTAGTCTGCAGAAGGTTGAGGGTGACTGGTTGCAAAAGCAGATGCCTCATGGATTTGGGCCTGTTTTCTCCATCGTCATGAAGGAGATGCGCTTCGCTCGTGAGTTGCCGAGTAAATTGCATTTCTTCCAACATGCTACTAGTCTGGGCGGTGTTGAGACGCTGATTGAGTGGAGGACTATGACTGATGCGACGGTTGATCGGAAGTTATTGCGGATTAGTATTGGGTTGGAGAACTGGGAGGATTTGAAGGCCGACATGGCGAGGGCATTCCATGAGCTTGCGAAGTAGATGGTTTCAAGTACAACATAGGGTAGACTAGATCGAATGCCTAGCGGGACACTGGTCAGGACTTTGATCCCACTCGAATCTCCTCCAAGACAACCTTTGGTCATTTCCCCCGCCGGGGGCAATTCTATTGGTCATCCAATCTGCTCTTATCGGCACTTCCAGGGCTTCAATCACAACCTCTCCCACTGCCCTTTCCGCTCTCTTCCTCAGTTTTGCCCAACATGTCGGAAACATTCACAATTCACTACTTCGCAACAGCATCCCAATACACATCCAAAAATACCGAATCGCTTCCCGCACCCTTGAAATTATCCGCTCTGTTTGGCGAACTCGAGCAGCGATACCCTGGCATTGTCCACAAGGTTCTGTCCACTTGTGGTGTCAGTCTGAATGGGGAGTATGTTGATGTCCAGGAGGATGAGGAGGTTCTCATCCAGGCTGGGGGAGAGGTGGCTGTTATCCCGCCTGTGAGTTCGGGGTAGAGGTCAAAGGTTTTCCGTTGAAAACTTCTGTGCATGTTGGATGTGCTTCATTTATGTGGACGTGTCTGGTTTTATCTCAATGGGTTATTCATGCATGCGTGGCGAGAATCCTCGTCAAGAAAGACATCACGACGCCATTGATCCATCTCGTCCATCCCATGCCTCCCCTAGCTCCCGAGATACGCTTCTCCAATCCGCCAGCCTCAGACACCACCTGATCTTTTCCCTTTTTCTTTCTACACTCTTCACCGTAAGAGCCTTCCTGTTCTGTAGCCACAGGTAGACATTGCAAATAAGAGAGAAGAAACAGAGAATGCTCTCAACCCAATCCGAAAGTCAGCAAAAGCCCACAAATCCCAAAAAAAACCAGAAGCAGCACTCACCAAAGCCCAATACTCAAACCCCAGATTGCCTTCATCTCAATCCAAATCGCCTTGGAAGCCCTAATCCAGGAACTATCATCTATCTTCCCACTGACACTAGCAAGGTAACTCGGAAAGCCTCGACACCATAGCATACGACGTAGCATCCGTATCGCCCAGTTCTGCCAGCGGCGTACCTCTCAAGTAGGAGAGCGATTTGCCGACCTTGACCCTACGTACAGCTCTCCGATGATTTCAAGCAACGTGTGCGAACAGCTTACAAGGAAGACCCTAAATGGAGCCTTGTCCTCAACGAGCTCCAAAGGGTGACACAGGACCCCGACCCTATCAAGCCACGTCTACCCTACGAAACCGACGACGGCTTGCTGTATTCAACGCAGGCCGACGGCGACCGGTGGCTGTGTATTCCTGAGGCGATCAAAGATGATATCTTCGAAATGGCACACGGTGACGGACACCTCGGTTTCCATCGCGCCTGGCAGAAGATGCGAGGCTTTGTCATACACAAGGGAGCAAAAAAGCTCCGGGTGTATATCGACCAGTGTGACGAGTGCAAAAAAAACGCAGTACATCTTCACAAACCATACGGATCACTTCAGCCGATTCTCGCGCCACCGATCCCGTTTCATACGCTGACAATTGACTTTGTTACCGGCCTGCCACGCACGAAGAAGGGTTTCGATGCGGTGGCAATCTACACATGTAAATCCACAAAGCGTATCGGCTCGACGCCCGGAAAGAAGACCTGGAGCGGTGAAGAATGGGCTATCGCGGTCCTCCGTGACCTCCAGAAGGGCGACTGGGGGATCCCCGTGGTGTGGATCTCCGACCGGGACAAGCGCTTTGTTCAAGGCTTCTGGAAGGGTATATTTACTGCCCTACGCACTAAGCTCCTATATACGGCGGCGTATAACCCACAGGCGGACGGCCAATCGGAACGTTCGAACCAAACAGGCGAAATCTGGCTACGCCACTGGCAGAATATCCACCAAGAAGCGGATTGGGACGAAGGTCTCGCGCCAATGCAAGCCTCACTGAATGCCTCAGTCAATGTATCCACTGGCGACTCACCACATAAACTTATGTTCGGTGTCGATCTACGTATGCCATGGAATCTCCTCCGTCAGGCTTTCGTCGGATCTCCCCAAGCGAGCCGACAGGACGCTGACGAATGTGCCAAGTACGCGGCTATGGTGATGAAGAAGCAATACGATAGCCGTCACAAGCCTATCTTTTTCCAGAAGAATGACTTCGTATACTTACGTCTTGCGCAAGGGACTGAGCCAGGTTATGTATGGCCATCGCGCAACATCACAAGGAAACTTACCCAGCGACATATCAAGTGCCGTGTCATTGAACGCGTCGGACGCCTGGCATATCGCTTGCAGATGCCGCCAGAGCTTGCTGGAGCTCACCCAGTGGTATCATTACAACACCTAGAACGTGCCCCTCAAGAAGGCGATCTCTCTTCAGCTGAACCTCCCTCCACGTTCGACCCACGCTTTCCAGAAGACACAGATCGTGCAGACGTAGACGCGGTCCTGGATATGCGACACAGAGGCCGCGGACGGGGTCGACGAAAGCAGTACCTAGTCCGGTGGTCCGGAGTGGGGAATGAACACCTGGAGTGGCTGGATGAGGATAACCTGGTGGGAGCAGAAGAAAAGGTCCTAGAATACCTCCAAGACGTCCTGCATCATACGCAGGAGTTCACAAATTAATCATACATCTGAAGCGGGCTTGTTTATATTAGCGTTCATATTTGATATACCCTTTGCTGATGCCCGCTCCTTGTTTGTTTGTTTTATTACTCTCATGTGTTTCTCTTGCTACTTCTTCTTCCATTCACATCTCTCAGTTCTTCATCAGAACTATCACTGTTTCATCAATTTTTTTTATCCAGAGCTACCCTCAACAAGACCAACCCATTAACCAGCCAATGCCTCCCCAAACACCTCAGAAGCCAACCCTGGCTCAAACCCCCCCAAGCTCGGCAAGGGGATCTCATCGAGGTCGCCCACGTCAGACACGAGGACGTGGACGCGCCCGCAGTCTCGCTACCACGGACTCTGACGGGGACGCGACAACTGATGCTGGTGATGAATCCAGGCTAGTTGAGGATCACAGCGGTTCGCTTACAGATGATGTGGCTGATGACAATGACCTGGGCCTACTTGCTGCGGTACTTAGCCCACCGGATGGTGGTTGAACCACAGACGCCCCTTTCCCCGCACGACCAGCTTGCAATGGACTTTCAGTGAGCCATCTGTCGCAGACAACGATCAGCAGGAAGGGTAACTGTGAGGGATGGATGATGACATACGTATTATTAAGCAGCGTACTTATCCTACGCAACAACTCTATAGTAATAAGATCATCTTTACCACAACCAGCTTAATTCCATAACAGTAACTGCAGACCGGATGGGAGCTCATAGCTCTTTACGACAGACAACACAGACGGGAAGAATAGTGACCATAAAATTATCACCAACAAAAGGGCATTGAGGAAATCTACTCTGGCGCTTGGAGAAAAACGCTATCTGGCCCCGAGTCGCTCTCAGTCACTCGTTCCCGGAGTGTCTGCAACGCTGAAACAGGTGCCTACTTTGGATCTACCTCTGGACTAAGATAGCAATGCATTTAGGCTTAATAACCAGCAAGGGTGTTTGTGGTTCGGAGCCACGAGGAAATTGAGCAACGGCAAGCTCATGCGACAATAGAGATCACGGACGGATCCCAGACACATCTACTTTCCAGCACTGTTTCATTCGAGTAGTCTACGAAAATCAACGGATCAAGCACTCGTAAAGATAGTTAACTATGATCAAGGCTACTATCAGCCACTAGTCCCTCAATCTCCAGCCTCCACTGGTCCGCTTCTGGAAGAACCCTTGGGGATCATACGCTTTACAGGTCTTCAGAGCAAGCGCCTTGGACTCGGGGCTAAGACGACCCCAGTAGTCCTGGCGGTAGTATGCGTCATTCATAAACAATGGCCGATGCACGTCTGGAAGAAGGCCCTGGTCGACGTTCTTGTGGACCAGGTGATCCAGTCCTTGGTAAAGTTCAATGGTGGCTGCGTCAATCTTGCCGTCGTCGACGGCTAGACCGTAGGAGAAGTCAAGCTCAAGGATAATATACGGTTGATCCGAGGGAATATCGAGGAGGTCCTGGGAGGTTGTGAGTGATGTGATCCCGTTTCTCATTTTCGTAGGGAAGGGAAGTCTTACTCCTCCATGGTCCTTGGCCTTCTGGGAGAACGTCGTGGGCATGGGCTGGAAGGCAATTGAGCCTAGGACACCGGCCACTTCGAGGACGGACTCAGTCACGTTGCGGAAATGGTCATAGTACTCCTGGAGTGGGGCCATGCCCACGGTTCTGTTGGGAAGAGGCGTGGTCTCGGTGGCGATGTTGTAGCGTTGCCCCCTAACAGCTAGTTAGACAGCGATCCAATGCCCGAGGCTTGCTCGTCTTACTTGAGAATAAAAAAGTCGTTGTGCTTGAGAAGGTCGTAGTAGCTGTCAAAAGTCTTGGCCGTTGAGGTGTGTTCAATCGCAGTGAACTCGTCGAAGACTCCAGAGGGGGGCTCGGGGCCGTCGTAGAAGAGGAACATAATACAGAGGTCCAGCAAGAGACCGCGCTCGAATGTCACGATAATCGCGGCCTTGTCATCGGGATACTCATCGGTGAAATTGCGCACCGCCGTAAGAATCTCGGGGGCTTTGTCGGCCGTGAAAAGATAGTTGCCACCCCAGACCTTGTGGTCTTGAGGATGCGTCTGTAGGGTGTATGCAGTGACGACTCCGAAGTTATTCCCGCCCCCCTTTAAGCTTTTGAAGAGGTCTGCCGAGTATTAGCGTCTCGACGATTACCTTGGCATGATATCAGTCACCTGGGTTTTCATTTTCAGATGCGTGGACAATGGTCCCATTGGCCAGGACAACTTCGTAGTCCAAGACATTGTTCGCAGCCCAGCCATATTGGGTACTCAGAAAACTCATACCACCTACACAGTATCAGAGGTGAGCTCGACGCCGATTCCTGAACCACATACCGCCGAGCATATATCCACCAACTCCAACTCCTCCCATTCGTCCTCCAACGATAGTCCGACCAGTTCCTGCGAGGCCTTTCTGGGCCTCTTCCCATGAAAGCCCAGGACCGACAATAGCAGTGTGATCCTCGGGGTTATAGTCAACCTGATCCAAATTCTTAGTCGAAATCAGCAATCCATCTTGGATACTCGCAAATCCATTGTTGGGGTTATGTCCTCCACTCTTGATGGCACTGCTTCGGGTTAGTCGATATCATTGCTGATGGGAAAGAGAGAACAAACAAGAGAGTATCCACATTGTGCAAGTTCTTGACAACCTGGGCCATCTCCGCTGCACTGGATGGAGCTGCAATGCACGTTGGCTTGAGATCGCCGCATGCCGTGGACCAATACTCGGTCAGATCATAATTGTAAACCAATGAGATACGATTTTCAATGTCAATGCCACCGGCCTCGAGTGTCGCGCAGATGTCTGCCATTGCCTGTGGGACAAGAGCCAGTGACAGTGCCAGAGCGCGCCATCCGTTGCTGGAGACCATGTTATCAACCGAAAGAAGAGAAAGATGTCTATTTACTAATGCCACGATCGATTAAGGACAGGAATTTGGCCTCACGAAGGGACTGGAAATGGGCCAAGAGTCGGAAGATATGCCCTGACCGATGTAAATCCTCGAGATCAGTTCTAACGCGCGGGCCCGTAGACTCCTTTAACATAGCCTTTCGATAGGTTCGGATTAGGAAACTCCATTATCGGAGGATATTCTTCAAGCCATTGATCGCACTCTTCTTGGATAGTGGGTCCGGCAGGATCGGAAGCCATGCCACCAGACCTAAGAGAAACATCCCTTGCAGACGCACTGTTCAGGGACTCCATTGCATACAGACCAGGGTCGGTATACACAATTCTCGATGGGGCAGGTACTCCTGCTGATCGACTCCAGCAGAGCTCACAGATCGAACACTTGTTTGGGGCGAGTTTGTGATCATGCTCGGTGATACATTTGGCTCGAAAATGGATACTGCGCACTCTGCAGATGGAGTGAGTGAAGTACACGGCATCAGACCGGGAAAAAAACAAAATCTCGAATGCTCTATGCATGCCCATGTTGACAGGTTGTCCGAATTCTCAGCCCCAGTGATCTACCGATCACTTGATTTTCGTGTGCCCAGGCAATCGCTAATTCTGGACGAACGGGGCTTGGCTAGTTTGAAGTTATGAGTACCAACCCAATAAGGTGCAGATAGGACAAAGTACAAAGGAATCCGTCCGGAGTACATAGTTGACGTTCACAGAAATCAAGAAAGCTAGTCCAACCAAGTGAGACAAAATAAAAGAGATCAGCAAGTGGAAGTTCTCCCGGCTTGAACCGGAAAACTTGGAGAATTGCCCCTGACATGAGATCCCGAGAAATCCTGATGCTGTACGAAGTACGGAGTACTCCATACAGGTCTCGCTCAAAACCAATTGGGAATTGATACCCGCGATCCGTCTAATGTTTTTGGTGGGCTTTTCGTGTGGGTGTCAACAATCTTATTTGATTCAGAGGGATGCTTCGCTCCGGGAGCTGATGTGAATCCATTCCAACCCGCCACCGAAAGTCAGGAATACACGATGACGAATCCGTTTCCCGCAAATTACGACCATCAATCCTTTCGGCTAGACGGAGGATTTTACAAATCGCGGGAGTTTAGATCGACACCCTCAAGAAATGGTCTGAGAGCAGGAAAAGGAGGTGTCAGGGCCAGTGGTGAATATTGCTGGGAATAACCCATTTTCAGAAACAAACGCTTTTGAAGGTTGATGTTTCTTAGGATGACCATACCTGGTATCACTTGAAGAGACCATGCATCAACCAAGGATCAAATAGAAGATCTTTTGCAGAGGCTCTTTCTTCCGGTAGCCAACATAACATTCGTCGGAGAAAACGCAGGAAGTCGTCCTTTTCATCACCTGTGAGCCTTTCCTCTAATCTGTGAAGATTGTCATCCGAGATTGGAGCGGTACCTTTCCAATTACCTGATAGGGATGTCAACAATAGTCAGTAGTCAAATTACAGGAAAAGAGGCCCAGACGAACCATGTTTATCCCATAATAAGAAGCTCCGTTCGCTCCGAAGAAGGAACTCAACGGGTGGGCTTCCTAGGGCCGCCTGCATTTCGGCAAGATGATCTCCATCATCCAATTCGCGTGCGGGATTCCGAGCCCCGAAAAGGTGGCGACGCTCAAACAGATCCCAAATCTTAGGACGATTAGTGTCAACACGGGTTCAAGTAAACTTCAAGAAAGATTTGGAAAGTCATCTTGCCACCATCCCAACATTCCAGATATCGACCCTGCTATCCCATCTCATGTTTAAGATAACTTCCGGGGCCCGATAGATATCTGGCATAATTTCGCCCTGTTGCTGGTCGGTGCCTAGTCGAGCCTCACCTAAATCACAGAGAACGGGCGTCCCAGAAGAGATGGGGAGTGAACGTGAGACATAAATGGTACGAGCATCGAGGATCTTTCGCGGCACAGACGCTTCAAATTCGGCCTGTTTGAATTTGGATCGGATCGAGTCGTCTTTAGTGCCAAGGAGAATATTGTTTGGTTGGAGATCTATCCATGTCATTAGTCACTAACCCCTAATCTTTAGTACCGTTATTGGGCATTATTGCGCAAAATGATACCTACCAGTATGTATAACTCGTGCCTCCATGTGAAGGAAGTCTAGAACTGCAAGGATATTGCGTATCGTAGTTCTTACCATAGTACTACTCACCACCCCATCCGGGAGTAACCGGGTGAGCTGGCCGAGGCTGATACCAAGCGGTAGATATACTAGACAACTGTGACTACTAAGTCCGTTGGGACTCTGGGCCTGAAAAATCTCAATCAATGGTCGCAGGCACGGCTGACCCGCATGACTGGATTGTATCGTTTGTAGGTGGTTATAAATCTCGACCACTCGAGTCACTGTTTTTGAAGCCATGTAAATCTTCAATGCTATGTAACGGTGGTTTGTAGCTAGTTAGCTTAAGTCTATAACGAAATGGTTGCTCTTACAGTAAGTCACGGCAGAGCCACACTGTCGCGCTAGATCCATGGCCTAACTTGCCCACCACTTGGTATAGGTGATTGAAAACCTCACCGATATGCACAGGGTAAAATGCTTTGGGTTTGTAGTTTGGAATTGACTCCTCTTCAAATTTTAAAGAAGGATCGATCGCATCCCACCCTGAAGAAGGGAAGACGCGCGGTTCCGAGGGAGAGCGAAGATCAGCCATACATAGTACGCTCGCTTAGGCCGATTCGTGAAGGGGCAGCTTTTCTCAGCTAAAAT
The DNA here is from genome assembly GCF_016767815.1 of Penicillium digitatum. NCBI lineage: Eukaryota > Fungi > Ascomycota > Eurotiomycetes > Eurotiales > Aspergillaceae > Penicillium > Penicillium digitatum. The sequence continues at coordinate 117,575 of NC_089386.1, read as the reverse complement.
GACAATACTGAGTTAGGACACACTGTTAGGCTGTTAAGCAATTGTCGTTTCAACATTTTGCGTGGCTGAACGGGAAAGCAAGGGCGATCAAGTGGTTTTGAATGTAGATCGGAGTAACTGTGCAGCCGAAGTTTGTCACATGTTCACGTTTCTGCTCTCAATATCTCAAGATCAGAGGCTTTGAATCTTATGTCAACGCCAAATGCTGCGATACAGGATATGTCTTTGGGCTGTGAAACTAGATGCAAAGCGCCTACGTAGCAGGAGGCTCACCGAGCGCTATTGGCGATGTTTCCCCGGTTGTTCGCATGAGACAGATCACTGAGCATAATCTAGAAAGTCCATATCGTGGACTTGATATTCTGTCAACACAAAGCAAATGCCCGTGTTCTTCCTTAAGGGGGATCACTCAGTCGGGGTGATCATCCTTCTTGCTACACTTCTTTCGGCCCATGCCCTTAGAAAGCTTCTTGATTGGCAAGAGGCGAAAATCAGTCCTACTGAATGAACGTCCCTTTGTGCTCAATTTACCGGATGGTGTAATAGACAAACTGCGTCAAAAATGTAAAAAATACACCTCTATCGAAATTGCAAAGCTCGCCAATTGACTTGAAATGGAGCAACACAAGCTACGAGTTTGAGCAATGATAATAAAATACGAGTCTGTTTAACCTTAAATGTCTAGAGATGATTGAGATCGCTCTATTTCAATTCCACTGTTCAGCTTTTTTTGTTTTGTCAAGGGAGAACAATATCAGAAAGATGTTTGAAGGCGAAAAAGCTGGAACAATCAGCATATATTACAGAAGAACAATTTCTGGAGCTGGGAACAAAAAAACTCTCGAAGGATAAGTTAGAACTTGTCCAGTCGGTAGCCTTCTCTCCAGATGATGGCCTCACGGTCAAATGATGTAACCACCAAGATCTCGATGGAAATCTCGGAAAGCAAACTGCTCACGAACTTGAAGCATGTGAAATTATTTGTAAAAATCCTCATCCTAACATTGCGGCCTATAACGGCTTTAAGGAGAATCATAGTCGAGTCTTTGGGTTATGCTTCAAGCACAGTTCTCCCCTTGTGAACATTCCATGTTCTATACTTCTATGCTGCGATGTGATTGGGCGAAATTATCTCCGAAATCACGGGACAGTCTTCCATACCGCCCTTGGCGGTATGGCAACTGCTGGCAGAATCTACTCTGTTTTCGAACCAACAGCGCATTCTTTCTGCTCAAGCGCTGGCAATGGCACTTACAAGAATAAGGGCTTTGCAGAAGCGGGCTGGTGCAATTTTTTCACCTGTCCACTGTAAATGGCGACAGAACCGCGCAGGATGTTCGTCAACTTTGTCCGCAGCTCACTTTCCGGTGTTGTCTGGGGGGCGACGCTTTTTGACTACCACGAGAACATTGGAGTCAGCTGGAGCTGTCCGAGCCGACAGTGAGGTATGTTGCAAGGGAAAACAGGCTTCAATTTCAGCTAACATTTGTTTTATCTCAGCAGAAAACTTCCAAGCAAGATGAGCCCCCAAGAGTTCCCATCGATGGCAATATCCTCCTTCGGTCCCAATTTGAATTGCATGGAGACATTCGAACGTATCTGCGGAAATGGCAGGATACAAATCCTAACAATATGGACCCAGTACGCCGATCCGACTCCAAGAACCGGCCATTGGAATTACCAGGTAAATCGATTGGCACAATGCCCAACGGTCGCGACACGATCGATGCTTGGGGTGACCCGAACAGGTACCAAGAGGCTATGGATAAAGATGAATTCGAAGGTGAACATCTCGAGCAGGGTGACTTGATCGCCCGGTTGAACGCAGATGGAGTGTTCAATTATGGAATCTACGTGCGGTCTGTTCACAAACAGAAGCAGTTCTACAATGGCAATGGAAACTGGCGCATTTGCTCCAACGCGGAGCTCGACTACGTTATCAAAGGATTTGCACCTACTGAACTTGTTGAGCCTCTCACGCCATGGTTCCCGGATGGCGAGGCTGTCGCAAGCCAAGACATTCAGCTGACCCCCGAGGGAGGTCTTCCGAGGCCGCTTGGTGCTCCTCTTCTGAGGATGATGGGTAATTTCAAGAGTCACATCTTGAAATTCTATAGAGAAAACTCCCAGATACTGGATAATCTTCATGATACGGTGGCAGACGATACCGAAGTTCTCCACTTGAGCCTTGAAAACTTGACAACAACTGCACTTGGCATTGACGAATCTGAACTGACCAGCGTCAACTTGTTTGCTGTTCATCAAGCTGTTCGCCGGCACCCTTTCCTCATAGAAAAAGATGGTAGCTCCTTGTTCAGTCGGATGTATATTGTGCAGCCAAAACGGATCGCCAACATTGTCAAACAAGTCATTGACTGGACTCATGAACACCAAGAACAATGTGTTCGAGCCACAATGCGCAAAGATACCCCAGGGTTTAAAGACCACCCAATGCACCGATTTATCACTAAAGCACAGCGGTTGATTCGCCTTAGCAGAAGGCTCCGCTCTCCGACTATTATGTCCAGCGTGGGTCCATCCTCTAACAGGTATTCGCCTGGTCAGGATGGAAACCCATTGGTATTCCGTGAACTCTCCACCGAGAAGTTCAGTGCAGATGACCAAATGATCATTGAATATTTGCAGCTGTACTCGGTTCCTGCCATTGTCATGCCGTCAGGCACCTTGAGATCCACAGCAACACATATCATGCGTGCCACGGGTATGTACAATACTCTTGGTCTGAGTGAGGCTTCAACACGTCTTTTATTGCAAGAGATCGGCATCATAGCGCCTTGGGAGAACCTTCTACCTCTTGACCAGTATCTGATGCTTCCTGGGCATGGCATTTCCCTCGCAAAGGACATGGAGTTGGAAGAGATTGATGAATCTTGCTCTAAACTTACTGCTGATCAGCTGCAGGATTCTATGCGACACCTGAGAAAAGATTGGGGAGATATGCCAGTCTACTGTGTGGACGATGTGACGGCGCAAGAAATTGATGACGGCATATCGCTGGAGCCCATCCCAGGATCTCGTAATACATTCTGGGTGCATGTCCACGTCGCGAACCCAACAGCCTTCATTAAGCATGACAACCCCATCATCCAGTATGCAGCCTCACGACTCTTCACCACCTACATCCCGGAACGCACTTATCCCATGCTTCCCAAAGCTCTCACGGAGCCCCACTTCAGTTTGGCAGCTGGTCGGCCAGTACTCACGTTTAGTGCGAAGATGAATCTTCGAGGGGAGATTTTGGATAGTGAGATCAAAAACGGGACAATTCACAATGTCATCAATCTCACTCACAAAACACTGCGCGACTTTTTTGACCCCGATTCCGAAGAACAGTTGGAATCCTTCACCGTAGGAGGCAACTTCACCGAACCACCAATGCCACACGGCAAAAGAATCCAAGAAAGCCTGCGGCCCGAGGATAAAGATCGATTCCACATCATGCGTCAACTTATGCTCGCGTTCCGCCAAACCCGCAGACGGAATGGCGCCATGGACCTCACCCCTCTTAGCCCAGAGCTTTCGGTCTCAGTCCAGTCTGGCGATGCCCCGATGCCGCCATACGATTTACAATCCATAACTGGACGCCACTATCTCGGTGACCCAGTCATCCGGCTCAATGTGCACTCACATAATCCATACGACGTTCGTGATCAATCGCGGGACAATTTGATCTCCCTGATCATGAATTTAGCCGGGCACGTCTCTGGGCAGTTCTGTGCCGCACGCAATATCCCCGTTGTCTACGACGGCACCTGGTACGACCCGGAGTACGGACGCGTAACCAACAAAAACTTGGCCCATTTCGGCGGTGAGGGCTTCTATGAGCTCAGCGCACCGTTGGCCTACTCTTCCTCAACCCCAACCAAGCACGAAACCCTTGGCTTGGATACGTACGTCAAGAGCACCAGTCCGCTGCGCAGATATACAGATGTTATTGCGCATTACCAGATTGAGGCAACACTGCGGTTCGAGCATGAACACGGCCGTCAGTTTGACGCTCTTGTTGATAGTCCTGATCCTGCAGAATTCGATCTGGTTGAGACGGATCCAACAGCGGCAGATCCAGCAGAGGCAGCCACTGAAATCACCACCAATGACACATACACCCCTCCCACCTCTCCCCTCCCCTTCTCCAAATCCGACATTGACGCCCACCTCATCTACTCCCAGCCCCTGCGCACACGTCTCAGAAATCTTGACAGATACTCCAGACAGCACTGGGCCTGTATGCTCCTCTTCCGTGCATTCTATTTCTCTGAGTGCAATCTCCCCGTCACCTTCCCGTGTCTGCTACGCACCCCACGCACCAAGCCTAGACATCTGGACGAGGAGTATTCCGGCGTCATCACCAGTCTTGGCGTGAACTGCTCGGTCACCATCCCCCAGGATTTCCCAGATAAAGATAAGCTGGATATCTTCTGCATGGTTGAAGCCCATATCACTGCTATCGATATGGCGACTCTACAGGTGACTATGGAGGCGACTGGGTTTGTGAAGCCATTTGAGAGGAAGGGTGAATGGGCTTGAGATTGAGTAACTCCTTGTACAATACTGTATTATCAACATCGCCAATCATCAAATCATTGAAGGATTTTTCGCCTAGGAGAACATCCCTATGAAGCGTTCGCAGACATTCTGAGATCAAGGGTCTAACACCCCGGCACCCCGTAGATTATCCTCCAAGGTCGTCACCCCATTTTGCTTCTCCTGCATAGAGGCATCCTTTTTCGGCAGGTAAGTATACAAAACTTCGAATACCAGAGCCATCAATGTCGCGAAGCTGCCATGCAATTAGCCCATGGACTCAATGTACTCAGAATAATGTCGCTTACAATGCAATGAATCCGAATGCCTCGGCCGTATACTTCCGGCTACACACCTCCTCTCCGTTCCAGAGGTGGACGTTGCAGCTGACGTTGTTAAAATTCAGAGCCAGGAAGATGAATGACGTGAGCCAGCTAGATGAGCGATGAGCATTGACTACCATTGACGTATTGTTATACTTACAGGTAAGATAGTGCTGCATCAGCCACCAGTAGAGGGAGAACGTGCCATCTGCGACGTCTGTTGACACAGCTGGTGCTTAGTGCTGTGCCGTAGACAATTGGAGTCAGGACCGCCTGTAAGGATTTAGAATTTCTACACGTTGAGAGATTAAGATCTGGCAAGAGACATGTACCACCACCAAGGAGAAAATCACTGTAAGGGTTTTAGTGTCGCGGACTGCCCAGGCTGTGATGGCGAGGACGATCAATGAACTGATGCATTGGATGATATGGGTGATGATTGAGATTGAACCACAGGGGTGTTTGAAGAAGCCCATGTTGCATGAGATTTGAATTCATCGATTTCTTGCAACCAGCATTTGACTTATTCGAGGTTCTCTTCCAAGGAGTTGTGGGGTTTTCTTTCGTTTCCCCCCAAATGGATGAGATCACCACATGTGGCCAAAGTCCATGACTGGTCTTTTATTGGCAACAGCAATTCTCACGTCCCATGGGTATTTATGGATTAATAATTATAAACTAGACTTGGCCTAGAAGTCGATTGGACGTTCCTCCACACCTGGCCGAGCATACTTTTCACCCTGCGGAACATGTCTCTTGGTACGAACAGATGGCAGGAGATCAATGACAAACGAAAAAACAAAGAATGCGAATATAAGGGCGGCAACTGCGTGGGTTAGCTTTCCTCTCGCACAGTCACCCAGGGTTGGAACGTACCCCATTCACAGACGGCTGCGGCGTTCTTTTTATTTCCAGCTTTCACACATACGGCAAATGTAATCCCGACCGCGAGTTCGCAGACGACGAAAAGAGCTTTAATGGCGAAGCTGACTATCAAGATCCGGGCTTGTGGATGGTAGAATCGACCGATCTGGATGTATTCCAGACACACCAGGAGGGCGCAGACCACATAGCTCGCTATGAACATCCCCAAAAACCCGTCGTGGAGGTTATGGTGATGCTTGGTGTCGAAGATGGACAGAAGAATGAGACCTAAAGCCCCAGTGATCGAGAAAAAGATCGATCCAACCGCACAAGTCTTGTCGAACCTCCCTTTGTTTCGGGCTAGTTGCCCGGCATGGCGAAGCCAACGCTCAGAGAGGAGACCGAGATCCATGAATACGACGGTTACTACACTGCCTGTGATGAACAGCGGTTTGAGTCCCTCGGCTCCGATATGGGAAATGTAACTGGTTGTTCCCTTGATTCAGTCTATGTTGGCCGATGGCAGATCAGTTCAGACTCACGGAATGGTGAGCCCATTGCTCATGGTGGAATATATTGGCTTTCCATCCGCCGCCCAGGTGGACAGCATGGCTACTAGTGTGGCTCCAAGACTGTCAGTCAAGCAAGCCCCCATCCCTCGTGTGTTGACCCTCACCTATCCACATGCACCCGGATATCACGGGGAAGACCCAGAACGAGAGAATCCACATGGTGGCTTTGTTGTGCGACCAGTGGGGTCGGATTCTTCAGACCAAAAGAACGTGTTGGTTGGGAGAGGCTTGTCTTTATGATTGGTTGCCAGGGGGGGAGACTCCTTTCAACGTGTTCAATCTAAATATCGCTCCAAATCATGAATGTGAAAAGCCAGGCGTTGCAAACAAGGGAGAAATGGCTGGTCTACCACGCCTGGCAGCAAACCGAGTAATGCAACCCCACAGATCTGAATTACCGAATTCAGATATTCCATGTAACTTCATCGCAGACAGCTTCCATCTCGGACGCACCCCGAACCGGATAAACCGGATGCTGACATCAGCACTTCGTTGGCCTCGGGGAGTTTGTTTCAACCCCATTTTCCACTGACCGGAGGGCGGTCGCGTGATCAAGGTGCAGAACTTGGAAGAAATCTATCTCTTCTAGATGATTTCCAACTGAGAAGTCTTGTGTACATGTGATGATGAGAATTTTGGTCATCGCCGCATGAGCTAGCCCGTCAATTTCCATGGCGGCGGCAAGTGCACTCCTGAACTAGAGGGTGATGTGATACTTGCATCGGGAAACCGAACCCTCTGAAGGGTACGGACTCAAGTCGAGATTTATGTTGAGTCTAGTTGCTTGTTCAGTGAAGAAGTCCTTGGGCTTGGCGTCGGGACATGGTGCTTCTTGAAAGACCCTGCGACGAGAAGCGCTGAAAATGCGTCCAGGGAATTGCGGAGTTCAACGGGGATAAGTGACCTAGAAGAGAGAGGGTTGAGCTGTCTTTAGCTTTGTACTGTACTGATTGGAGCTTCCAGTGCTGATGATCTCGCTTGGAGCCTGTCTCGATGCGGACCCGATTCAAGTTTTGGCGGGAATGCCAACTCCACCGTTCGTCGGTCGAAAATAGAGTAGCCTTATAGCCTTGTACGACCGAAATTGGGTAACCAAGTCCAAGGCCTCCTATTGGTCTTACCAATGATTGCGGCTCTTCAAATCGGTCTTCGGAACTTGTTCTTCACAGGGCCTAGTGCCAAGGCACCAAGTGAGTCCAAAGGACCATGCAACATGATTCAGATTGTACGACTGTTACAAAACAAAAAAAAAGAGCTGGGGATGTGTACACTTCCCTCTTTGCCTGTCACTGTCTTGGTTGAAGTGAAGAGAGCATGTATCTCAGTCATGTGATTGCGAAGTATATCTTTTGGCTTCGATGACGTAGACCCCAACAACTGTCTGCGGTGACTGCAGAACGAAAGACATGCAGTGTAGATTTGTTTTCGAGTGCAAGTTATTTAGTAATTGCACTGATCTGAAGTAATCAGTCATGTTCATTTCAACTTCAATGCCCTACCACAAGTCCCGAGTACAACGTTGCGTACAACAAAGCTGAGAAAACGGTGTAAGAAGATTAATTTTAGCCACCAAGATCTCATTCCAGTATATGCTGGTTGGCTATGGAATGAACTAAGACGTAGTCAGTACAACTTCCAGATGTACATAGTTGGCACATGTCTCTTGGCAGGGCTTGAGCCATGACGCAATTGTTTTGGATTTTGATCGACGTAGATCAAGGATGATGGTCAGGTTTCAATGGTTTCGATGGTTTCTAACTTAGCTTCTTTTATGACCATACCCTGTTCTAAGTGGCTGACTCTGTGGATTGTAAATCGCAGATCGTGGCACCTAAAAGGCGTATGCTATACTTCGTGTTTGTACACCATCGGGTGGAATACGCGAACGTCATGAATGTCAATGTTTGCTGGAGTCCTGTCAAAGGACAAAGGAGGTATAAATACCCCTCTTCCCCCTGGGGAAATCAATCTTTATCTTTCCTCCACATCCCACACTTACTTGATATCAACTTCACCTTTCATCAAACCCACCAAGACCAAGACCAACATGCAGTTTGTACGCAAGGCCGAAGAGGCCTTGACTGGCAAGAAGACTGAGTCGCACGAGTCGACCAAGTCCTCCAACCATGGACCTCACTCGTCCAACTTGGCTAACAAGCTTGACCCTCGTGTCGACAGTGATAAAGGTATGTCATTTCACCCTCATCTCACATCCCTCCTCCTTCACAAGAGTAAATGATACTGATTGTCTCAGATCACCGTGCTGCCGACATTGATGGGACTAGCGCTAGTGTTGGAGTAACCCACGACACCGCCACCGCTACTGGCACTCACGGCACTACCCACGGCACTACCCACGGCAACACTGGTGTGACCGGCACTCATGGCACCACTGGTAGTACCAACACTGGTCCTCATAGCTCCAACCTCGCCAACAAGGCTGACCCCCGTGTGGATTCTGACCGTGACCCCCGTGCTGCTCACACCGATGTGACTGGCGCTGGTCTTGGCTCGCCCTATGCGCCAATCACCACTACAGGCACTCACAGCTCGGCCCTAGGCTCTGGCACTACCCACGGCACATCTGGTGCGACAGCTACCGGTGCTGGTCTCGGATCCACCCACGGCACCACTGGCAGCACCAACGCTGGTCCTCACAGCTCCAACATCGCCAACAAGCTGGACCCCCGCGTTGACTCGGACCGCGACAACCGTGCTCGCCACGAGGGTCTCACTGGTGCTGGAACCGGTGCTAGTCTTGGAACATCTCACGCCACTATTGCTCCAGGCACTCACGGCTCGACCCTGGGTTCTGGCACTACCCATGGCACTACCCACGGCACCACCAGCAACACCCATGTCGGCCCCCACAGCTCCCACATCGCTAACAAGGCCGATCCCCGTGTTGACTCTGACCATGACCACCGTACTCGCCATGAAGGTCTCCCCGGTGCTAGCACCGGCACCGGTATTGGATCTACTCATGCTACTCACGGCACCACCGCCCCTGGCACCCACAGCTCGACTCTGAGTTCTCGAACTGGTCCTACCCACGGCGCTCCCACTGCCACCCCCGGCAGCAGCAGCACCAATGCTGGACCCCATAGCTCCAACATCGCCAACAAGCTCGACCCTCGCGTTGACTCGGACCGTGACAGCCGTGTCCAGCACTCTGGTCTCGCTAGTACTGGTCCTGGTACTACTACCCACGGTACCCACTCTCACGGTGCTACTGTTGCTCCCACTGGCTCGGCAATTGGTGGCTCCGGCCTTGCTGCTGGGCACCACGATACTCTTGCTGGTAGTAGCTACAATACCCCTGCCACTGGAACAGCTCCTGGTACCACTGGTCCCCATGATTCGAGCATCGCCAACAAGCTTGATCCCCGTGTCGACTCGGATGCTGCCCGTGCTCATAATGAAGGTCTTCACCGTCAGATCTAGGGACTTTGAGAACTTGATCTCGGTTTTCTTTTTTTGGGGGGGGGGGAGGGAAGGACCAGAGAGAAAGGGCTTTGACACAATGCCACGAATTTGAAATTAATAGCTAGCAATTTTGCTTTTTCAATACTACAAATGAGTCAACAGTTTAATGATCTTTGCTGTGTAGCGTTGTACATATTTTCCCAAGTCAAGAGTATTAAGCCCGCAAATCTCCATCACTCGCCTCAACTCTGAGATTCTGGCATATCTTCAATATTGTACAGTATGGTTGTTTCAATTTTCAAACACCAAAGACCTCTTTCACAAGGGCCTTCTTATTAACCTTCCCCATAGCATTCCTCGGAATAGCGTCTAAGACCTTCATCTCCTGCGGGATCTTAAAAGAAGCAAGAGAGCCCTTCAGCGCGCGTCGCATATCCATCGGGCTCCAAGATCGGCCATTACGACCTGAAGCAGCCGCATCAGGAGACAGAACAACCACAGCAGCAATCTTCTGACCCCACTGTTCAGATGGGAGGCCAACGACTGCAGCTTCGGTGACTTGAGGACTAGAGCCCCATCGTCAGTACAGATGTTCCACGTGAATGTCCAACAGAAAAGAAACAACTTACAGTGAAAGCAACTCCCTCTCAACCTCCAAGGCGCTGACCTTCTCAGCCCCAGTCTTAATGATATCAACACTCTTCCGCCCCTGGATGAAATACATCGGTCCCTGAGCCCAAGCTCCGCTCGTTCCACGACCGGCTCCATCAACGATCCTCCGAGTCGCGACATCGCCTGTGCAGAACCACGCTCTGCCTCCATCATCGCTCGGGACAAAACTCTCGCGTGTGGCTTTCTCGTTTCCCCAGTAATGACCGAAGATCGTTTCGCCGCGGAGCTGGATCTCGCCTTCGCGTTCTCGGCCATTGGAAGTCTTTTCTTCGACTGGGATAATAGCACCCGTCTCGAGATCGGCGAGTCGGGCTTCGACACCGGGGAGCGGCCAGCCGACACTGCCGTCCACGCGGTCTGCGCCATCGAGGCCGCAGCTAATCGCCATCCCGACTTCGGTCATGCCGAAGCGTTCGAGCAGGACGTTGCCATTGCTGAGGTTTGTCCAGGCGGTTTTTGTGGGCGTTGGGAGGGCGGCGGAGCCGGAGATATTCAGGCGGAGGTTTCGTGGAGATAGTCCTTCTTTGGCGGCTGCTTGGAGCTCTGGGGTTAGTTTGGGGAAGGTAGCCATGAGACGGTTGTAGATTGTTGGGACGGCAGTGAGGAATGTGATGGCGGATTCTGAAGTGTTGGATGGGAGGAAGGGTGCTGCGAGTCGTTTCCAGACTTTATCCGGGTTGAAGGGGTACATGAACTCGATTGAGGAGCCTGCTACGATTGGTGCCACGATTGCGTTTACCACGCCGTGGATGTGATGGAGGGGGAGTAAATGAAGCAGTCGGTCGTTTGGTGTGTACTTCCATGCTTCTAGTAGAGAAGACGCTTGCGCGGCCAGTGCCGATTGAGGGATGAGAACACCTTTCTATTTCGAGTTAGCAGTAGCTCCTGATGTGCAGGGAACCAGATGAGCCCACCGGTCGATTTGTGGTTCCAGATGTATATAACATCATCCCACCGGAAGAAGGCTGCTTCAGATCATACAGGGTTACGCCCTCGCGGCTCGATGCGCCGCCCTCTGTGAGCTGATTGCGGATAGCAAATAGAGGCCCATGCTCTAATCCTTCTCGCACGATTTCCATCCCTTTATCGGCATACCTCTCGGTTGTCAGCAGCATCTTAGCCTGTGAGTTATCCAGTATGTATTTCAGCTCTGCAGTCGGGAAAGACGGCGAGAGTGGGAGCGCAATGGCATCACTAGCAAAGATCGCCAGCAGAGTCACTATGTATCTATTAGTATTCCAGACTTATCCTTGGGTTCAAGACAACAGTACCTACGTAGTCATAGCTGTTCTCCGCGAGGAAGGCAATCCGCTCGCCAGCCAATTGGCCCTGCGCTGTCGTAGCTTTCTGTTCCAGGTCGTCCTTGGCGCGGACGACATCGGCAATTAGACTACCGTATGTGAATGATCGGGACGAGGCGCTATGCACAACAGCCAAACTATCAGGGGCATGGTTCTGGAGTGCGCGGAAGATATGTGTGTTGGGGAGAGTCGACAAGAGTCTCGCGCCGAGAGACGTTCGCCGCGGAGTGAGGCAATTGCGCGCATTGGAACGCGAAAGCAGCGAGAGGAAACTGCCAGACATCTTTGAATTTCAGATAAATTTTTTTTTAGGTTTTCATCTCACAGCATATACCACATTCAAAAAGAGAAGCAATTGAGGTGTCGAGCAGAAGATCGGTTGATGTCATCAGAGTGAAGTTCCGAAATCAAAAACATCCGATTGGCTTCATTTGCGGACGTTTCTCTCCTCTTCGCTTTTTCCTTTGATCGCTTCTTGTCTTTTTTTCTTCTAAATGCTTCCTCGCAGCCTTCCAAATCTCCTCCCTCGCCGTCTCTTCTCTGTTTCTGCTAGGATGGCCTCCGGTACGCCATTGGAGGATGTCATGCGCGATAAGGCGAGCCACGATTCCATGTTGTTGACTGCCATTGCTCATACCTCTCCCCTCTTTCTATAGATCGTTCACGCCTTCACACCTTCGAAACTCGAGATCCGGAATGACTCTCACCTTCATGCGCACCACGCTGCAATGGAAGGGTCGGTGTCGAAGGAGACGCATTTCCAGTTCGTCCCCCCACCAATGAACAGACACGGTGTACTAGCGAGCATCTAATCTCTCGCAGTGTGACAATCGTCTCTGATTCCTTCGAATCGAAGATGCAACCCGCTCGGCATCGCATGGTCTACGCATTGTTCAAGGAAGAGATGGCTCGTGAGGGTGGACTACACGCACTGCAGTTGAAGACGAAGACACCTGCAGAGGACCAGCGCGAGAAGGAAATGAAGAAGAAGGCATAGAGAACGGATTGTAAGGGCGCTCAGGTGCTCGTTATTCTGAAATGAGTCTTGTCAAGTCAGATACCCCCAGACGATGACTCGAAATGCACCACATCATACTGCACAAGGCGCCTGCGGTTCCGATACTCAGCTACAGTGGTATATATCAGATTCGTGAGTGAAGGGATCAATTATTAGACAGTATTACATAGGTTCTAGCGCCAAACAAGGGGCCGAGGAAAGCAACAATCTAGTATATACATCCATGCGCCGCGACATCACGAGCCAAGAAGTGACAATCATCAAGGGCCATCGCATGTTAGGCGAGCAGCTGTACCAAAACACGCAGGTACAGCGAGTGGGCAAAGACACAAAGAAAACAGGAGTTGGTAGACATTGCTTTTACACAAGGAAATGCGAAAGGGTGGTATAACGAGGGGACAAAGACAAATGGGAAAATGCGGAGATGCGTCAATCCCCGGGAAAGGTCGTACATAGAGGAGGAAGGAAGGAGATGTAGTGCAACAAACAGATCAGTTCTTGTTCTTGTTGCTGCTGGTGACACCGACGGCCACGCCGACGACAATACCAATAATGATAACTGGATAACTAGATTAGCGAATCGGCCTCATAATGTTGGGTAGGCAAGTAAATACTCACGGATGACAAGCAATGCATACCACTTCCAGCGCCTAGCGTTCTTGGCACTCTCGATAGCGCTGTCAAGCTTGGTGTTGGCCTGCTCGACGTTGCGGTGTGTCTCTTCGGCTCCCTGTTGAATTTGTTGGACTGCAGGCTCCTGCTGTTGCACCAGCTCTGCGACCTCATTGTACAGGTGGCTCAGTTCGATCAAATCCTGCTCGATCTTGCGGATGGCGGCGGAACGCTGCAGAGTAGCCTGACGGGCATCGTTGGCCTGGCGAGTGCGAGTACCGGGAACCTATTCCTCAAATATTAGCCATAGACCACCAAGGAAGATTTGACTCGGGCAAGACATACAACAAAGCTCTGCTCCTGTCCCATGAGAACATTCTGCACACCCTGTTCTAACTCCTCGGGAGTAGCGTCGGGGTTGGCAATCTCGAATCTGCGGCGCACTTGCTCTTCCAGACGCTTCTGGAAGTCGCTCTGTGTGCGCTGGTATTGCTCAATCTCACGACGCAGGTTGCGGCTAACGTTCTCGACCTGGCCCTGCACACGCGAGTCGCCAGATCCGGGAGTCTCCTTGATGCGCTTGAACTGATCGCGCAGGTAGCGCAGCGCAGTATTGATCTCATCTTCAATGTAGTCGAGTGCTTGGCGCGAGGACTGGTCTTCCTTGCCGGTGCTCGAGTCCAAAAGAGCTTTTTGGGCAGCGATCAATTGTGTCTCGCGCTTCTTGGTCAGCTCGTTGATGCCCTCGTTTAACTCCTTGCACTTGTTCAAAATCGCAGTTGGACCGCCAGATGAGGCTTGGTTGACGTTGGACATCTCTGTCGGGGAATTAGAGTCGATGCAAGGTTGCGCGGTTATCGGGTCAGCATACCATAGCCACCATTTCCCTGCTCCGCGGCACCAGCCTGGTTATAACCAGCACCGTATCCATAGCCCTGCTGTTGTTCCTCGTCCTGATAGGGATTGTTCTGCTGTTGACTTCCGTATGGGTTGTACTGGCCGTAGCCGCCTGCGTTAGAATCCCCTAAGCTCTGGTACTAGGGGAAGTCGCGTCAGAAAGCACATTCAGGTAATCAAAGAGGTTGCCATTGATTCACTCACACTCATGATGTGCAGATTCTCAAGTTCTCAAAGCCGTGAAACAAGACTATGATAGAAGGGGGGGAGGGATGAAGGAGGGAAGGGTGAGACGGGAGAAGTGGAGGATACGGCAGAAGCGCTGGCGGTGTCAGAGCAGCAAAGCCAATAAGGTCCGGGTGTTAGTCGCGCTGAAAAGCAAAATTTAGCATTAATTTCGTTGGAATTAAATGAGCTTGGGGTTTGATGGGGTTTCGTGGGTTTCATAAGTTTCATGGGTCTTCAAATTTACGATTTTCTTAGGGGTCCCCTTTTTTAATAATTTCCTACAGAGTGGACAGTGCACCGTTGTTCCTACATTAGTACGAAGTACGGATACAACCTTGCGATTTGATGGAGTCCGCTAAGATTGACCATTCAGTGTGGCTGAGTCTGTTCTATTTAAGACACAGTTAGATCGTGATTGGCCCAAAGTGGATCGGCATGGTGGGATCTATTTTCCAAGGGACGGAGTACTGGGTACTTGGCTTTCTTAGGAAGAACCCACCTTTAAAGAAGTAGCCAGTACTTAACCAAGGGTCTGTGGCAACGCGAGTCTGCACGTCATGATTATAATGGACGATGAAAGACATATGTAACTATTTCAATAGGAACATATTCCAGTCCCATCCAATGCTGCCAGGGAGGCAAGTCGGAAATAGTATGCGTAGGGGAATCTCCAAGAGCTGAAGACTGAAAAAAACGATGAAACTTGGCCAATCAGGACGTTTGAAAGGGTCCATGAGCCTCATGTTAGGCATCAACGATGTACATGTTCAGGACGTAGGTAGAACGGTAATCCGGATGCCTTTTTGGAGATTCTTCTTAGAATGTTAAGAGAAGTCTCACTGCCCGATCTAGCCTAATGATGCAACAACATAGTCACAAGGGCTTCAGAGTCTAGTGGGATAAGTCGAACTGTTTCTCCTTCCTTTTCTAGGTGGGCTGCCACAGACCACGCGACAAGCCCGCCAAACGAGAAGCCACATTCATTGGAGGGACCTCGAGGCTGCTTGCGACGAATCAGTGCTGCGTGATCTCTCACCATGGCACTTATGCACGAGTACGCACTGGGTTGGTCGATCTGGATGTTGTCCACTCCAATCACTTCATATAAGCGCAAGTGCTGGGCTAAGCTGCGATATTGAATAGACACCCTCGTCACGGCAAAAAGAAGCAAAAGCTGAATGCGCTTGGAACCTTGGTTGTATAGCGGAGTGATGTTTGGGAATGAAATTAATGATTCTGTTAGGGCAGCCTCCAATCTGTCGTCGGGAAGTAGGCTTGAAGTGACCACTTCTTCTGCGATATATGCCGCAGAAGTTTGATCAGTAGACACATCTTTAGCTAGCAGGAGAAGGCGCCGGTAGTCAACTTTGTTGCTCGCAGTTAGAGGTAAACAGGAAAGCCCTACGATACGCTGCGGAATGAAATCTGCGGAAAGATTCCGCTGGGCTTGGACTGCCAATCGAGAAGAGACAGGTGACAACGAGACCACCCGCACCTTTGCATCCCTTGAGGTTTGATTTGAGTAGAATACCACTTATGCCGTCTTACCGGTTGATTGAGTATGCAGCACAGTGGCTACTTGGGTTTCAGAGGTAGATGAAACGTTCTATTTCATCCAACTCCACTCGACGTCCGTTGATTTTGACTTGACGATCCTGTCGCGAGAAGAAAAGAAGGTCTCCCAAATCTGACCACATCCCTAAATCGCCTAGAAACAGAAAAATGTTAGTACAAGTGTGTCAGACCATTGTGGTTGATCAAAATCAATTGGGAAATGGTTCATTCCAAATACATACCGGTTCTATACATCAACCCTTGACGAAATGGATTTTGGCGGAATGCTGTGGCTGTCAGATCGGGGCGACCGAAATATCCACAAGACAATTGACGGCCAGCGACCCATATCATTCCACGAGCACCTATTGAGGCGAGGCGCAAATTCTCATCTAAAATGTACACAGACATGCCAATTGCTGGTCTCCCGATGAAACCGAAGGTGTAACACTGATTGTGATGATGGCATGATTTTTGAGCAGCATGGAAAAGCGAGACATTGCCTCTACGTGAGATGTCATGACCAATGTTGCCCCTGCAAAGATGCAACCAAATATGTCACTTTGGGACATGTCAAATCTTGACCGGGCAAACAAGAAAATTCGATCCTAAGGAGTGTAGTTCAGTGCGTGTGCCATCATGACTCCGAATCCAACTACCTGGCGATGAGGCATGGCTACTCCTTTGGGCCTCTAGTGGTGCCGTTAGTGAATAGAAATAGTTGCAAGATCGTCCAATCCTGCCGTTGACGGTGGTAGAGGTGGTGATGCTGTTGGAATAGTGAGCTCTCCAAAATGGTCGGCGCTGGTAAATAACCCGTTGCGCAGCTGACCACAAAGTTCCATGCTGGTGATGATTGCGGATGGTTGAATCTCCGCAAATAGCCGTTCCAGGCGGTTCCTGGGGCTCTCGAGGTCCAATGGGACGTATGAACAATCCATTCGGTGTGCTGAAAAGATTGAAGCCACCAGTGAAATTGATTCATCGAGATAGAGACATATTTGCGTTGTACGCTGAACCACAGCAGTGGCAGGACGTGCTGCGGTCATCTCAGCGTGACTTTTCAATTGTTCGTAGGTCAGGCTTTGGGTGGACTGGCGATCGTGGTATTCGAGAGCAATCTTCCGGGGAACTGTTGCGACTATGCGACGGAGAAGCTGCCATGATGTACATTCATGGTCTACTGGAAAAGATGACCCCTGGCTGAAATGTTTGAGGGCTTGCCACTGGTTTTCGCTCAAGAGCTGGAGAGATGACAATGGTTGGTTAATATCAAAGCTTCCACTTTCGTCTAGTGTAGTGATAACTTGAATAGATTCACCATAGACCGCCAACAGTCTCTCAAGGTGTGCGTCGGTGTCCTTTCGACCATGAGCGCGAATCTTTATCAGCAGAGTTCCTTCCATAAGATTTCTTGTTAGAATGCCCCGGCATGATTTTCGACTGGCGTGGATGCTTGTTCTTCATTTTCAGGTTGCCGAGGTGACAGCGAGCCTGAAGCTTCAAGCTTGTTTTGGTTGCCGCAAATATACTCCATCGTGTTTGTAAATTACTCAGTTAGATCTCGAAGAGCATTTTGATCAACAACACGGTCGTGCGATACTTAAAACCGACGCGGGGTGGGCGAGAAACAACTTCAACGTGGACGATGAGATCGTAATGACTTCCACGCGAAAGAGCGTCTATAGGTCTACATTCAATCCTTTGACCTTTGATTTCTGTCGGTAGACCGCTTCAGTCATGGAATGCGAACTGAACACTCAGCTTTGCTGGTCTTTTGGGGCTACTGGAACTCTGGAAATGAGCCAAAGTATCCTCTAACGGCTGTTCGTGGCTCACTCATTCCCAGTATTCCCGAGCTGACTTGCGCACCCGTTCTTAGCGACACCAGGTCTGATCGACCTTTCACCCGCGTGTATGCAGCGGGAGGCCCAGTTGAATCAAGGTACCAGGAAGCCCTTACTCTCGCCATGGCGGGAATTGGTGTTCGAGACTCCCTCGAAACTTGGGTGACTCTCTGTGTCGAACTTATCTCAGTCTTCCTCCTCGGAAGTACCTGTCTTCTTTCCACCACGGGTTTTACTAAGCATCGTACAAGCTGGTCTTATATTGAGCTCAGTGATGACAATTTCAACACATCTAGACACTTTCCTCTGGGCACTGATCAATCTAGAGGTAGAGATGATCTCACTCGAGCGTCTCGCCCATTATCTTCATGGTATTGATCAGGAGGCTGATCCATCCTTACGTGCAACACTTCATACAATCTGGCCTTCTGAGGGGAATTTGTTTTCCGATGTCACAGTTACTTATGCTCAAAGAGACACACCTTCGCTACAAGGTTTTTAGTCTAGACGTGCTTTCAGGAGCAAAAATTAGTATTCAAGGTCGAACTAGTAAGTTCACCCAGAGCGTAAAAGCAAATCGACCATCATTGCGGCGCTGATGGACCTCACCCCTATTACCAAAGGGCAAATCAGCATAGACGCCATCGATCTGAGTACCATTCCTCGGTCCGTACGGCGGCTTAGCACTCATGGATTGGCCCAAGATCCAATCTTCTTTAATGGCACGATGAGAGAAAACCTCGACCCAACGTCGGAGTCATGGCCGGGGTCCGTCAAAATACTAGCATTCCCATCCCCGCCATCATTCGCTATGATGAGACCGATAAGAACATTATCGGTCATGAATTCTCGCTGCTCGAAAAGGCTCCCGGGAAGAGTATTGATCAGATTTACCATACGCTGTCCGTAGAGGTCCGCACTAAAATGGTCCACCAAATGACGGACTATCTGATCGAGCTTCATGCGCACCCCTGGGATGGTTACGTCGGGGGATTGACACCCACGAACGGAGAGGTCACTCCCGGCCCTCCAATTGATGAGAACTTTGGGCAATTGCCCGATCTAGAGAAGTATTGGGCAGGATCCGAGTCTTTGGAGTCCTTGAACCCGATTCCATCTCAAGGGTTCGCTGGCTTTGTCGCCTTCACCGTCGGGTGTCTCGATCACTACATCTACCTGTGCATCCTTCTTGCGTGGTTTCATCTTCTACGCCCTCTTCCGTCACCTGAATGCAAAGGAAGACGACATGAACGCCCTTGATGTAGCTAAATAAGAGATACCAACTCGTAACAATGTGTGATCGGATAAAGGGACACTAAAACTAGGTACAAAAGTGCTGGTGAGCCTGGAACAGATTAATTTGAATATTTTCATTTATCTTTATGAGTTATATATACTACAGGTAAATTAAAGCATCACATCATGCCACGTCTCATGAGCTGCACAGCAGTTATAGAACACAGAGGGTCCTGCTCTGATGCAAGCAATTGGGGAATTAAAAAAAAAGGACAATCCCAGTGTAGAGAAACTTGCAAAGCCAATGCAAAAAGAACAACAAAAACAAAGGATGACACAAATACCAGTGACAATGCTTATTCGGGCTTGGACTGGCGCGGTTCCGTACCGAGCGGAGCTTCTGGCTCGTTGTCCTCGACATCAAGGGCGTTCATGTCGTCTTCCTTTGCATTCAGGTGACGGAAGAGGGCGTAGAAGATGAAACCACACAAGAAGGATGCACAGGCAAGACCGGCGAACATCCACATGATGGCGGGATCAAAGGCGGCGGGGGTGAGGGCTTCGGCGAGAGCAGATCCAAACGCGTTCGTGAGGAGGAACATCGACTGCACGAAGGACTTCATGCTGGGTGGCGCCTTGGTGTAGGCGTACTCGAGACCGGAGACGGAGGCGAAAATCTCAGACAAACCGATGAAGACATAGGCCGGGGTTTGAATGGCGATGTGCACCCTGTTGCCTTGGGCTGAGCCATCGACCTCGGAGGCCGCGCACAGAGGGTGGCCGTAGCAGGGGCCGGCGGAGTAGATCAGGTGTTGCACGATGGCGGCGTACATCATGGCAAGCGAGGCGACGATGAAGCCAAGGGAGATACGGGTGATGGGGGGGAAGGGGATCTTCATGCGGCGCATCAGGGGGTAGATACAGGATTCAAGAATGGGAATGAAGACGATGATGGAGATGGGATCAAAGTTCTGCATTAGATCGTTGGGAATGCCGTGGCCTTCCATCTGGCCGGCTTGGGTTACGAAGTTGCCGGAGAATTGTCCATAGACGACCCAGTAGATCGGATAGAAGGCAAAGACGCGGCACGCGACCAGGGCACGCTTCAGCTCATCGATAAAGTGGTCGTCCCAGTCGACAGCCGACACACCATTGTGCTCGTTCTGCCAGGAGGGCTTGGGAGCATCCGTGTTGCGATTCTTGATCATAATCCAAAGGGCGCGGAAAGCGTTGGTGATGATGGAGCCCTGGGGTGGGCGAACGACGTAGTACTTGCGGCCGAGAACAATCACCACGGTACCGACCATGAACATGCAGAGACAAAGAAGGTAGGCGGGCCAAAAGTCGATGTACAATTCCATGTAAGGAGTGGCGAGAAGGGATAGCGAACCGAGGTTGATGCATCCGTAAAAGATCATGTAGATACGCTGGATGGTCAGGGCCGGGTCGATTACCACGCGTTCGCCCTTTTTGGTGGTGGTGATAGCCATCTTTTTCCGCTTGTACTGATCCGCAATCAAAGGAGCCACGTTACTCTTGATACCACCGGTACCAAGGCCAATGATCAATATGGCGACAACGAAGCCACCAAGACCCGCACCGTGATCCAGGGCAGAGGGGATGGAGGTGCAGACGAGGATGAGCAGACCAACCATATAGACCATACAGAACAGCACAATAGTCTTGTACTTGCCGAGATATTGATCGGCGACGATGGCACCGAGGATAGGGGTAACATAACACCAGAACTGGAAAAAGGTCGTAAGACCGGTGGCACCTTGGTGATCCATACCGAGCGCGCCACGTCCCTCGCTACCATCCCGAGGTCGCTGGACGTAGTTCTGGAACAGACCGGACATGCCGTAGTAGGTGAAACGCTCGCACAGCTCGACGACAGCCACCAGCCAGGCGGAGAGGGGCAGGTTCTCTGCGACATGGCGCAAGGAAGTCTTCTCCAAGATGGTGGGTTCGCCGCCATCCGGGGTGATCTGATTCTCCTTCTCCAAATCGGCATCCATAGCCTTTTCATTCAAGACGACGTGCTGGGTGACCTCCTCGCTATCGTAGGATGGAGCTCTAAAGCTAGTATTAGCTGCGCTCTGGGCTTTTCCAGACAAAATGATACTTACGCAGTAGTATCAATCTCACGGTCTGTGGACGCCATGGCTATAAGACCAGATGGTGCCTTCTCTGTCAAGAGGGCAAGAAAAACTAACAATCAGAGTAGAGAAATAGGCCAAAAAAGAAAGGGTGTGAATAATGCTATATATGCAATTTTTCCTTCCTCAACAACCTCTGCTGAGCGGGACCGGAGCACTGTCGAGCAAATTAAAAAAAAATTAAAAAAAGAAGGAATTAAAAAAAAAAATTTCAACATGCACGCCATCCCCCATGCCCCTGTACCACTAAGGTTCATCTGAGAAGGTCGAACATAGGCCATTGTGCGCGGGTCGACCGTGGATGCGATCGGCAGTAGTTATCGTCCTACTGCGAATGGCTGAACTAGAGGAAAATGACCCACGAATGCAACCAGACGGCACGAAGAGGCGAATAGCCAAGCAAAAACGCCAAGAACGGAGTGGACTTGTATCAGGTTTGGGTCAATTAGAGCAGCGAATAAACAGGTCTTGCATCTTGGCATCTGGGGATTTCTGGAAGGGCCAGTCCGAGTCCACTTCGTGTTGTCAAATCACATTGAGATTTCCAGTCGGAGATTGCCGGTGAGGTGGAAAATTTCCCAGAGAGCGTTTCCGGTGGAATTCGCCACGAGGGCAAATTCACATTGTATGTTTTTTTTTTTCCTCCCATGCCGGAGTCAAGTCGATGCTCCGCCCTTGTGTAGTTGGAATATATTCGGTTAATCTTCTTGACCGAGATCTCACATCATATGTTGGCGCGTTGGCCACCTTGAACGTCTTCGGGTGAGGCAGGGGTTGGACCGGGGCAACAAATCCGGTTTCAGTCATTGCATGTTTGAGCAGGGGATCCCTTGAAGGTCAATGATCATCACCATTCACCATATGATTGTTCACATTCCCCAGCATTTCTCGTCAAATGTAACGTTGGGGCCGTTTTCCCGTCGCGTGTGTCTCAAAACTTGACGCTACCCGCTGACCCCAGCACCATTTGGCAATATCCAATACCATTCACTGTCATCTAACAGCGATGACCTGAGAGGAACCATTTTCAGTCCAATCGTGGTCTGGTCAGGTCTGATCTTGGTTCTGGGGTATTTATTCTCTCGTAAAAAAAGTGTCAAGGAGAGGAGATGGGAGGTGGATCTGATGTGTGCTCGATGCCAAGACCAAAAAAGATAAGGAGAGGTTTCTGTTAGTCTTGCTCATTAGTGTGTAGATGTGTATCTCTGGACATCAAATGTCATCTCCTAATCAAAGAGGTCAATTTTAGGTGGGAAAGTGAAAAAAAGAAAAGATCAAAAGATCACTCTGTAGTAGAGGGACACCGCTCATATATCCAAGAGAGTCATCCACGCCCTTCGAGCTCCGACTTCGCTTGTGGAGGACTTCAGGTCCACCAACAGGAGAGCTTGTCACCAACATTCACCCTCAAATGGCGTAAGCTTCCAAGCCTTGAGCTCCGCCAAGTGACCAACGCTTTTTTTTGAAAGAGTTCCTCCAAGACTGCTTCAAGATGTTGGCATGTCAGTCCCGACATCGGCGCCTGACTTGTAAAATCAGGTCCCCGGGTTCGATTGTCTTCATCTCAATCCAAGTCCGATATGATCCGGCTGCGACTTTCCGATTGAACTACTCAGTAACCAGAACCACTCTCTGTATGGAGTGGTTGAGCCAATATGAGATTATCAACATTCCGGAAGACATGCTGCGATGTCGGCCCCCAATCAAGATTACAAGGAGACGGAGTACGGAGTAGAGATTCTGATATTGCGGCACAAGGCGCCACTCGGAGCAGCGCGGTAAATCTCCGTAACTTGTCGCTATGGATCGTATCCGAGCTATATCCTATTGCTAACCGAGGAAAATCCCGTGGCTGGACTTCGTACAGAGAACGGAGCATTTGCTATAAGAATGGCCATCCATGAACTGCCTTGAAGAAATACGGACGTATCTTGAGGTGTTGTTTCTAGGTATTCTGACCATGGGATTTTTGTCCCAGTTGAGATTTGGAAGAAGTATCAGTCCCGATCAGAGATTTTATGAAAGCAGCTTGCTTACGTTTGTAGATAACTGTGTCCGATTGGCTAACCCACAGACAACTTTTGACTACTCCGGCAATTGGATGCCTTTTGTCTCTCTAACCAGTCTTGCATGTGCATTCGATAGGATCAATTTAACACTGCCAGGTCTGGGGTTTCGCCAGAATGAAATTCAGTGTTGCCCTTGAACAGCCGACTGTATTAGGACATCTCTGTGGGCGTGAGCTCAACCCCCTGATCTTTGAAGATCGATATCCAATTCTCAGATATAAAAGCAAAACCTAGGAGCAACCCTTCCATTCCCTTCCAACGAGGACAACTTACAAGCTCTGTTTGCCCCGAGGGCCTTCCTGGATATTTAGCCACGAGGTCACGTCCCAAGCAGTCCAGCTGCTTTCTCACCTTTATCATTATGAAAAATGTGGGAAGAGTAAGCGTGGTCTCAACGGTTGGAGGTGGTACATGTGCCTGTGACTCCTTTCACCAATCATACCTTCAGTTACCAAACACCCAACGACCCTAAGGCTGTTGGCGGTTAGCGATGGATTATAAGTGGCTAGTAACAAGTGTACCGAGTGGGAAGACGTTGGAGGGGTTAGATCACATATGTGTACCCGTGATTCTAATCACCAACCCCCTTAGCGTATCGTTTTTGGTGGTCAACGACAGACTACTAGAACCAAGAGCCGGGCATGATGTGATGTTTGGCGGTTAGGTCACATTTGACTACGTGTACACGGAGATCCTATCAGCAGCATCCCGCAAGGGTATTTGCGGTCATCAGTGTATGACAGGCGGCTAATTTTGGTTGCTGAGCGTAATGTGAGACTCGAAATGCCACAAGCTCTGTCATGGTTTCCAAATCGAGATCCGAAGCGTGATGGAAGTTGCTATGGCTAGCTATGCTTTGGAATCCCAAAGGAGGGCTCGATATATCTAGCACACCATTATCTAACCGTTCTGTTTCTCGTGCATCGTGGCTTGAACAAACTTCCTCACGAGTTTCGATTGTCTAACTAGCATCAATCTCGAGCTTGTGTACCTCAACTTGGATCACTGTCTATAATCCTGTGATCAGCATGGCCGAAATTGCACCGGCCACAATAGGAAACGATGTCAACACCCGACATGTCAATAGAACCGAGAGCCCTAATAATTGCTTCTATGGTTGGTATGTCTACTAGTCAAGTATATGTGGCCATACACTCCAGGAAGCCGGTCCGCTGCGGATCCAAGATCACGCCGTCTGGGAAAAGTGGTTTCTGCCGTTCCCCAGCCCTCAAGAACATCCGGGTCAGTGAGGATCAATATCAAGTGCAGATACTGTTGACACTAAGTATATATATCAGTCAGTGGTGTACAGTGCTGCTTACGGAATACATACTGAAGCTATCATCTGAGGCCACTTTTACCCTTCAAAGATCCTGATCGGAGAGTGATGATATCCTTTGATGATGTATTGAAGGTATGATGGCCGAATATCCCACAAGAGCGCCGCAGGTAGCGAAATAATGGGAGACCTGTTGGGGGCTGGAGTTCGCTGTTCGGGCCAAACTAGGTTGGGGGAAACTGAGTGCGTACATCGAGTGTGTTTCTATTTGATGAGCATTTGGCGGAGGGATTAGGGGTTGCGAGAACCGAAAATGGATGGAGTAGGCGAAGAGAAAGCCTTCCAACTCGCTAAGCTGATCAGACGAGATCAGAATCAAACACCGATGAGACAGGGTTTAGACAATTAAGCGGCCGAACTACACCAACGGATGTACCGAGACCTCCCAGCATAAGCACCATCCAAAACGAGCAGCTCTGCTCGGGTACTTGATGTCGCCAAAACCGACTTAACACACCAACGCCAAAAGTTGAATGCATCCGTGAACAGGTCATATTTGTATAGAATAATGTAAGGGGAAAATGCCATCATACTGGCACGACCTCGACCTCAACCACGGCATAAGCCCCGTAAGATGTGTTTGGTAGAGTAAGATACAAGGCGCAAGCAATCAGGTCGTCCCTGCAGAACTATGCAGCAAGGCGGGCATAAAGGAAAGGGACCTCGGTCCCTATGTGAATCACCCCCAGTTTCCAGCACCGCACATCGAGCCGAGTCAATTCACCTCAATTCGTGTGTCGTCCGTAATCGTGAAATCTGCGCATTGCCATCCGCCCCCTGTATTTCGTTTTTCATCCTCGTCTGCGTATCGCCGTCTCAACCTACTACCCTTAAACAGTGTACTTGGCCTTCGCACGCGTGCTACCACTGTGTGCACTGTCGGTGTGGCCGGAGAACTCCACCACATCCGCCAAGTTGAGCCGCAGCACGTCCTTGAAACGCTGACCAATTGCCTCGAGAATCTCCTTGCCCTGCGCCTGTGTGCGGGTGTGCTTATCGCCCTGGATGCTCTTACCGACTGTGCGTGTCCATAGACCGACACGATAGAAGCCCTTGCGCACATTCACAACCACTCCCATCACTTCGTTGTCGTCGTCGTTCTCGAGGGTCTCGCCGATCGCGGCCAGCTGCGCGTGCAGCCAGAGTTCGTCGATGGGGACAGAGCGCTTGTCCTTGAACTGGTATGACCACTTTCCACCGTGCTTGTTTTGGGGGTCCTCCCACTCAGGTCGTACGCCCTTCTTGAAGAGGTGGTAATCGGCCTTGAGGCCAAGTTCGGAGGTCGGCGTGATGTTGTTCTGATAGCGATCGAGGTTAGTGTGATGGTCGGTCGGGGGAGATTTCAGATTAAACATACATAGATTCCCCAGAATTCTTCAACGGAGCTGAAGGTAACCACCTCCTTAAGCAGATCGTTCCAGTTGTCGCCCTAATTTCCATTGGTAAGAATGTTGATGTCGGTATCTCAAAATGGTGTCTCCTACCTTGCCACTGGGGGGCTTGGTGAACCAAAGAGTCCATTCGTGCATAAGAGGGTGCTTCACGTTGAAGTCATCGGGGTTGTGGAAGACAGTGACGGCGTCACCAGTCTGAGTCTCAGTGACAGGAACAGAGTTCTCATCGGCAACAGCCGGAGTACCGTTTTCTGCGACGGTAGCCATGATAAATGGATATGGAGGGGGAGGGGGACGATCGAGTTGGGAAAGTCGGAGGGGCGAGAATTTCAGGGAAAGCGCAAATCGGGGCTTTTCGCACAAAGAAGGTAAAAGGAATCCGAGACTGGATCGAGTTAGCAGTAATAGTCTGCTCCAGGCAGTGTGAGATGAGAATGGAGGTGGGCGACAATCGACTGCAAAGAGTGGAAGTTTTGAAGTTCGAGCCACAAAAACTTGCCTTGCCTCTTTGGGTTCTTCCGTAACATAATCAATATCTCCTGCCCAGGTGCTAACTAACTAGATGTGTGTCCGATCTTCACTTTGCTCTTATTTCTACTTCGTATCTCATTTGATACATTTATTCTAATTTTCAATTGGAATATCTAGATTCGGGTTTTAAACCATCCAGAATCTACGAAGCTGAAAATTTCAGAAAAAAATCTTCCCGAGCACAATGCCTGAGGACCAAACAATCCGACAACCAAAAAACCATATATAATCAGGAAAGCCGATAATGAAAACTTTTGGGGTATCTCAATTTGCGCCTTGGAATTCTAGTTACTCGCTGCTGTTCATCAAGCTAAGGAGGCAGTTCCAGCCTGTTATGTTGTTAGTGACTGAAGGAGTATAACCAGCAACACTTGGAAGCAAAGTACTCACCCAAACTAATAACATTGACGAACAGCAAGCGCAACTCTACCGGGACAAATGTAAAGTTGACACCCTGTACAAATGGCCAGACCATCAGGTTGGCCTTATAAGCTGGAACAAAGGCATTTTTCCACCTTTCAACGGGATCAACGCCTTCCAGGATAGCCATTGCTGATACGAAACAGGTGAGCTGGACCGGGGCAAAGAAGACTTGATCGGCGGCGACACGGGCAGCAGTTGTGGACGCAGTGCTCTTGAGGACGACATGACGCTGGAGGATGCCAAACCAGGCAGTGGCAGCGGGACCGAAGACGGCTAAAAGGAAAAGATGCTGATCAGCAGTATACAAGAGGCCAGAGAAGTGAAAACACACCTCCACCGTATAGAGCCATTCGCCCAGTGCGGGCAAAGTCGTGCTTTTGGAGACCTTTCCGGTCTACAGCTTGCTGTGCTAGAACATCACCACTGCCGAATAGAAACTGTTGTAAAGAGGATCAGGAGCTGGACCCGGGGAAGGGGAAAAGAGAGATTTGTACGGCACTGGTGATGCTTGCGGTGAGGATGGGCCTCTTTGCCAAGTTGGATTGGTACCTGGTTGAAGAGTGTTTTGAGCTTCGATTCAAGGAGATGAGTAGCAAACAAGATTTACCAGCGTAACATAACTGCAATTTAATGGTTATGAAAGATGCAACAAGCAGAGAAGAATGCAAAGAGTGAACGAAAAGCAGAGGAGCAGAGGAGAGGTGCCGAAAAACAATTGAACTGGGGGGAAACTGGGGGGAACAATCTTGAAATTGCGGAGTCGAGATTGTCCTGTAGCGTTGCCCAAACAGGAAGTGCATCCGCCTGGAGCAGATTTTAGAATGACGTAGGGGGGGAAATGACAACATTACGAGGACTCAGCTTCGCATAGAAACCGATGATACTGTTTAATTCTGCTATATCTCAAGAATTTGAAATTACTACAACATCAATTTGTTCCCGTTTTCACAGCCTTAATGCTCCTCTGAACAGCGACGATCAGTCGATATACTTCTGGGCCCCGTCAGGTGACACCGCCCTGGAAACCTTAAGTGCACGTACCACCATCCCGATTGGGATATTAGGGCTTAGGGTCTTCACTAGGGCTGCCCGCTCGCTTAGCCCACCCGCGCAAATTTCGGGCAAACAGTGCTCAGCGCCGTGAACCTCGACGACCAACTCAATCCCGACAACCCTCCCCGTCGCTTTCCATAACAACATCAATATGGCTGACGCTGCTCCCCGTGGACGTGGTGGTTTCGGTTCGCGCGGCGACCGTGGTGGTGAGCGTGGACGTGGCCGTGGTGGCCGTCGCGGCCGTCGTGGCCCCAAGCAGGAGGAGAAGGAGTGGCAGCCCGTCACCAAGCTCGGCCGTCTCGTCAAGGCCGGCAAGATCACCTCCATGGAGCAGATCTACCTCCACTCTCTGCCCGTCAAGGAGTACCAGATTGTCGACTTCTTCCTGCCCAAGCTCAAGGATGAGGTTATGAAGGTACGAAACGGCACACTCATTTTGAAATTGGTGGATTCAGCGGGATTCGACCGGAATGCGACAATTCTACGCAATTGCGCAGTGGAAGCTCGAGCGGAACAACGAACACATCGAAACCAGACTATAAGACTAACGTCACTTTCAACCCACAGATCAAGCCCGTCCAGAAGCAGACCCGTGCCGGTCAGCGTACCCGTTTCAAGGCCATCGTCCTCATCGGTGACTCCGAGGGCCACATCGGTCTCGGAATCAAGACCTCCAAGGAAGTCGCCACCGCCATCCGTGCCGCTATCACCATCGCTAAGCTCGCCGTTCTCCCCGTCCGTCGCGGTTACTGGGGTACCAACCTTGGTGAGCCCCACTCTCTGCCCGTCAAGCAGAGTGGAAAGTGCGGTTCCGTCTCCGTCCGTGTAAGTTTCGTCTCGTGGCTTATCTCTGTTCTTGGTCCTTTTTTGGGGCTACTCATCTGCAGAGATGGTTTCTAATGGATGATAGCTCATTCCCGCCCCCCGCGGTACCGGCCTTGTCGCTTCCCCCGCTGTCAAGCGTCTGCTTCAGCTCGCCGGTGTCCAGGACGCTTACACCTCCTCTTCCGGCTCCACCAAGACCCTCGAGAACACCCTCAAGGCCACCTTCGTCGCTGTCGTCAACACCTACGGTTTCCTTACTCCCAACTTGTGGGCTGAGAACAAGCTCATCCGCAGCCCTCTGGAGGAGTTCGGTGATGTCCTTCGCCAGGGCAAGAAGTACTAGGTTACGGATGATGCATGATTTTTGTTCGACAATTCCAATGGGTTTCTTTTAAAACTTCTCCCTCTGTGTTTGGCGATTAAAAGATGGTTCGTGTGTGCGAGAGGCATCTCCGCACTACTCTGGATGTATTTATCACGGGGAGGGACACAAAATAGCGAAGTCCACGGGCCATTTGCCAGCCACACGGTTCTTTGCGCCGTAGTTTTATGCAGTAGGGTAGTAAGGGATTTCAAGTGGCAGGCATTCATTTTGCAACGTGCCAATCCATTGTACAAGCTCACTTTTTCGAAATGCACCCTACGACATGGAAATGACAGGTGTATGGATGGGTCACCCAAGCAGCTCAATGTGCAAACAAATTCTAGTCCAGTGTCTCCAGACTGTCATGTCTGGAATGGGCTATGGGATGCCACCATACGTATGTATCCCTGAAGCAACCTTGGGGAGAGACAGCTCATACCCCAGGTGTCTTAGAAGCCCAGCAGGGATGTTTGATGTACCCACATTGGGGCACACGAGCTGTCAAATTTAAGCAGGAATATATCTACAATAACGATCCAAGCAAAGCTTTCTCTCTTTGTTAAGCTCCTGTGGACGTTTGGAAAGACACTTGGAAAGATGACCAACAAGAAATCTAAAACATGGCATGAATGGGATTACAGTGATCTCTTTTATTTTTATATATACATCACGTGCATATACACTAAGCGGGTCGCCGGATTGGGTCTCCTTGTGCTTCAGCTCAATCAAGTCTCTTAGCCTCATTTCTAGATGTGGATTTTTGAGGGCAGCGTTCCCAAATGGACCCAAGTAAAGCAATCTCCCACAGCACAAGTCTTCCATTAAAGAGTTCGGATTACATATCCTAGACTTGTCACTCCGGGTCAGAATACATCATCAATGGTTCGGGCAAAGAACGCACTCTGTTGATGCAGGTTTGATCGCTGCATCGCGTATCTCATTTGTCGGGAAGAGTTCAAGAAAGGGCTCACCAAACAGACGAATTCTAGACGCCATCAATTATCAAGTCAATGGCTGATTAGTGCCAGACCTACCTTCCTTCAGCACTGTCCTTCATATTCCCTGTCAACGTTGTCGGTCTGAGTTGGACCTCCCTCCTGACCCAGTTAAGGCCCGCTCCTTCAATAGGCTCCTTCAGAGCCTGCTGCGATGGGAACCACCACGGCGGTGCCTCTAGTGCCTGCTAAAGCGGAATAACTTGTGTGACCAAACAGCTGGTTATTGCAGAATGCACCTCGGCCATATTTCCTAGCGCACCGGCTCATCGATCAGAAAACCAGCCGGCTTGAGCGCCTCAAAATAGCCCTTGATGAAATTGGAGTTGGTTTCAGGTTCACTCAGAATCCAATGCAAGGCAGCATTCGAAACGACCTTGTCAGACCTCCCGGTTATGCAGTCGGACTCTTGGTCAAGTAGTTGGCTATTGACTTCAGGCGACTCAATGTGTGGATAGGTCTTCTTTTAGGTGAGCCGTCGATTTCCACAATCCGTTTGACATAGGGACCCAGAGCCTATATGGAGGATTTCATCGATCTTGTTATCTAGGCCTGAAGATTATCATTTACAGACCTACCAGTAGGCTTGGGGTCTAGCTGGACAAGAAGCGTTTCAGTTGAAGTTACAACGAATGGGGCCACCTTTTCGCTGCAAAGGTTGTCTTACCAGATGTCTTTCTGCTCTTGCTGCTGTACTATGTTATCCGTCTTTTTTAGTCTGATCGAACACACCCAAGTTCTAGTAGGTTTAGAAGGTCATATCAGATGAAGTCTGTAGCCCCGACATCGGAGTCTTAGATCAACTGCCCAGGGGAGGTTCTGGGGGTGGACCTCCGTCGCGGGCCGTCACTAGCCAAAACCTAAACGGACAAGCAGATCGACGGGTCCTACCTCAAGGATTTGAAGTATTAGACCATTCCACCTTTGGAGGAACCAATGTCGGTTTGGCTATGTACGGTAGTCTTTGGGCAGCGACATCAGGCTAACTAGTACTGTTGCTAGTACTGTTTCTGGTACATAGAACGTTGTTTTTGGTTAGCATGTGCTAAAGAGATGAAGCGAAAGGCTTCTACATTCTACATAGCTCTGACGAATTGAAAGGCATATCTGACCATTCTACCGATATGATCGAAGAAATCAGTCCTTGTTCGTACAGTTGAACAATAGTCGATCATGATCCCCTTCGGTATTAAACTAGCTTACACTCTGACTTGATACAAAAAAAAGGTATTTGTCTTCATCACCGGCTTGGTGACAGTCATGAATAGCAAGCTCAAATCAGCTTTTCCTAACGATGCCGTCGATTCCATCGCGGCTGACTATAATTGGAAGAATGAGCAACTGCTCGTAATACCGTTAACTACCTTCTTGATCGGCTATATTCTCGGGCCTGTTATTTTTGGTCCATTATCAGAGACATACGGCAGGCGGCTGGTGATGATATGGACATTCTTGGGATATACAATCTTCACTCTCGCCTGTGCTATTGCGCTGAAGATTATGGCTATTGTTTATCCTCAGGCTATTTTTCAATATCTCTGCTTCTTCGTCACCTGTTGTCATAGGTGGATTGTATGCCGATGTATTTTCTGACCCGAAGACAAGGGGAAGAACGATGACTGGATTTGTGGCTATAGACCATCTTATGATCATCTTATGATTCTGGAGGTTGAAACACTTGAAAAGTTTGCTACACTAGGCCCTCAAATGAGACCGCTAATCTCTGGTCATGTCTTTAAGACTTTCGGCGCATATTTAGGGCGCTGATCAACTATCTCGCCAACGCGTATGGGTCCTATGCGAGTGCGTTGGCCGTTGCGAGCTGTACAAGAAGTGTATCCGGTGCGTTGCTGCCGCTTACTATGTCGCCGATGATTACGCGACTGGGAATACATTTATCATCTCGGGTGAAATGGTGTTTAAAGTCAGTATCAATCTATTAGATGCCAGTTTAACTTTTGTTATCCTATCTGGTGGCTACAAAGCTGACTAGAGAATGCGGTATTCACCCACTTGAATACTACCATGAGGATGTCCTAGTCTGCATCGTATCCGTACCCTTCTGCAAATCTATGGCAGAAGGCAGGGTGCTGTTTAGATTTTTTCCCATCGTGGTCGACGGATTGGGGCCAGTAGAGCTGGTCTACAAATTCTTCGTTCATCATATGTTCCATCCTAAGCGCGGAGATTCAAGAAAGCGAGCCTTGCCAGCTCATTCAGAATCAAGGCTCGTAGAGAGTCAGGATTATTTCGACGACACCAAAAGAAATACTAGAGCGAGCGCGCAGGATTGAACCGGAGCCTTCGATCAAAATCTCGGCGGATACTACTTGCGAGAATGGTACCTTCGCCGAGTACACGTTAACGCGACGAGAGCACGCCTGAAGAGAACTGGTGAGAAGTATCTTTTCCTCCTCCTCCTTCTCGTTCCCTCATTCATCTCTCACACACCTACCATCCTTTTAGCGATTGCTTTCATCCAGAATTTATTATTCTCTATCTTAAATCAACATGGAAAACCGCTATGAGCGTTCGATGCGTGAACAGTGGGAGACCAGCCTCATGGGAGCGCCGTTCTGGGACCGTGTGACAAGAGATGCCCAGGAGCTTGCTGCAAGTGAGGGACAAGGTATGTTTTTACATGTGCTGCATCTTGGTTCCATTGAATGCCTCAAGTGAAAGCGTGTGCCCGTTGATGTGCGCTTTGTGCTAATGATCTCATCTCCATTTAGCCCTAACTAGTGAACTGCCACAACAAGGCCCCACCCAGTCGCCTTCTAAGAAACCTGTTCAGACTGCAGTCACAAGTTCTCCCAAGAAGAGTTCAAAGAAGACTAGTCACTTCCAACTCTCTCAGCTTGCTTCTTTCAATAGTCTCCGGCTCCGAAACACCATTGACACCTCCCCCGCAGGGACCGATACTACAACCTCACCTGAGAAGAGTCCCGCAAAGAGTGAGAAGAGTTCAAAGAAGAATAGCCTACGTCTTCCAAGTCTATCTTCCTTCAAGAATCTGAGTCTCAAGCGCCGAGATCCCATCATCGCATCAACTGGGGGCATTGTTGAACTACTTCAGGAGACTCGTCCTTCAATCCTGTCTCCCTCTACTTTCCTCCGGCCTGAATCTCCTCTTCCTCCCATCCCCAAAGCCCCTCGTCCTGTTTTTCGGTCTCTCTACAGAGGAAACTCTGCAGCCGACTTGGACATTGCACTAACCAGGCCTCCTGGGGGCTCTCAACCCCTCCCCATAATTTCTCCTAGCCGACCCAGCATTGTCAGTTTTCAAGAGTGGCTTGAGAGAGAAAGTGATCCTCGCCCTGAAACTGAAAAGGTGACCGCTCCTCACCTAGCTTACCGTTCCCGCATTAGCTTGATGGCTCACCTCAACGATGGTGATACCTGGGATACTATCTCTCGCACCCGTTCAGTCCTAGAACTGAACATGTTTTTTGATGCCCGCAAGGTGTCCTCCCGCAAGAGCCTTGTTGATCTCAATGATGACCAGAGTATTAATAAAACTACCATAACTGACGATGTCATCATGGTTGACAAGTCCACCATGACCGAGCCTGACCTCGACTCTTCCAACACCCCCCACACCACCATGGTCGACAAGGCCACCATGACAGACTTCGAAATCGAGAGCTCTGTCACAGAGAAGGCCACCACGGCCGAGATTGAGACTCTGGGTTCTGCCGCCGAAAGTTGGCCTGCTGACAAGGGCCCTGTCGAGATTGATCTCAGCACGGAGTGTGCTACCAAAGAGCTGACTACCGGTGACCACCTGATCACCGAGGCCGCCGACAACAACGGAGCCCACCACTCCGCCAAGAAGCAAGAGGGGGAGATCAGAATCTTCATTCTCACCCTGGAGCAGGTGCGGCCCTTGCTCGAGTTTCGCAGCCTGCGTGTGCTGAGGCTAGTTGGTATGATGAAATCATACCAGCCCATCATCTGGCAGGCGGTGTGGTTGAACCCCCAGCTCACCACCCTCGAGCTGGAGATGGCAGTCGGCTTGGACATCAACAAGCCCGAGGGTCCAAGTGGCTGGGAGCCTATCAAGAAGGGGTGGGTAATGAATGTGAAGTCGCGTGCCGCCCCCGTTTACTAGTCAGTTTTACCGAACTCAGAGTTATGTGAAAGCGAGAGATGTGACATTTGCTAACCTGACTGAACTGTAGTGGCCAAGGTGACGGTGAGATCTCGAGCAAAATCGGGTACGGTGAGTACCTTGACAAGTACTGCATCGAGAAGGGAAAGATGCTGGCCCTCTGCACCCGGTGCCCCGTTCCTCCCTACTTGCCGGTCAAGCACCTCACCTTGACCGGCTTCGCCGTGGATGGGGACTCGTTCGGGATGTGGTTCCGGAACCTCGAGGAGGTTCACTTCAAGAAGGACTGCATCGACTGCGGTTTCTGGTTGTCTCGCGCCCAGCGAGACGTTCGAGTTCGCCACTCGAACGAGTTCGGAGTGGCCCGGGGCGAGGATGGGCCCTCCGGGGCTTGCTCCACCGAGGAGCTCGGCGAGGAGGAACTTGCTGACCTCACCGCTGCGGTGAGAGGCCTGGGGGCCTCGAAGATGTGAACGGACGGTGTCTGTGTTCATCGATGGCGGCACACTCACCAGAGCCTTCCCCAGGGAGTTCTGGGGAGTGTGGCGCCCGGAAAATATTATTATCTGTTTGTGTACGAGTAGAAGAGAAAGAAAACGCCCCCCCCCCCCTCCCCCCAAAAGTTTTTTTTTAAAAAAAAACACCGATGATTGAGTCATTTTTGCTTCTTATGTAGAGTACGGAATAAATGGAATACGTGTAAAGTAGTAGAGCAAAATCGAAACATCAACATCATCATGCCCATATCTCACAACTCACACTAAAGCTGAAATGAAATTAAGAGAGAGGTGAAAGTGACCCGCAAGTGAGAGATCCGGTAGTCAACTTAAAAAAGAAGAGAAAACAAATTTGCCATCACCTCAAATCCAATCTGAATGTTAATGAATACTTACGCACCCTCTTCGTCAGAAATGCGAATAGCTCCCTCGTTGCCGACACCATGGGACCAGAATCCCTCCATGTAGAGAGCACTGCAGTTATTAGCATATCATTCCATCCAAATGTTCGGTTTGAAACTAACATTCCAGACGCGCTCTCATGAGCCAACAAAAGCCAGTATCCAAGAACGCCTTGCGTAAAAACATCCTGTATAGCGAAGAGGATGGTCTCAGTGTCAACGCTCACCCTCAGCGCAAGAGCACCCGCCGCAAGGGAACTACTCAACATTAGCATTCCTATTGGGTTGACTTAATGATGCACTTGTGTCGATGTATAACTCACATGGGGAATAGAGCTAGCATTGCAATAGCAGAACCAGAAATAGACCCGAAGAACCGTTTTGTCTGAGCATCCTTGCCCTTTGCCGCTCGCTGCGCGTGGAAGCCTATATGGTGAATCACGACCAAGTAGGAAATACACGTGAGGGTCAGCCAGACCCAGCGCTCGCGGCCGTGGCCTGCAAATATGCCGAATAGAGCAGTTACCAGCATCATCAGGTGGGCGACAATGGCGATGAGCAGGTTTGCGCCTGGCAGGCCGGATAGAAGAGCGAAGTTGATGAAGAGCAGGGGCGTCGTTAATGCCCAGTTTACATAGCGCAACCATAAGACCTGGCGGATGTAGTCTGTGTGAGTGTCTGGGACATGTTTATGGGACTCGTAAACTCTGGCGTGTTTGGTTGTTATGCCTTGGCCTGTTGAAAGGGCCAGGTAGACAATGAAGGAGATGGTGGTTATAATGGAGGTTAAAATATGGAAGATTCGTTTAGGCTGAGTAGATTTTAGATATCGATATTAGAGAAGATAGGGGCATAGAAAGAGAGTAGTACTCACAAGAGGAGCACGAGCAGCCAGAGCATAGAACACTAGCGAGGAGATGCCCATCAACACAGTGACAACCCTACAAATGTTAGAACCATTAAGCAACTAAACATTGAGAATATCTACGTACCATAAAGTCCTCTTGCCCACATCATGAAGTTCCTGGTAAACCTCCGATCCCGGAATGACAGTGGGAATGGGCGCCACTGAAGACGTGGTGGCCGGGGCCGTTAGAGTAGCAAACTGATCAAATGGCGGTTGAATCATGGTGAATTGGAGAATATGAGTAAAGGCTGAACATCCGTGAGAAGAAAAGCAAGACTATATGGGCATGACGATTGTTACATCAAAACAGGATTGAGGGGGATGATTGGGACAACCGTCATTGACTGAGTACTGTCGTCATAGCCAATTAAAACATTCAACGACATAGTACGGAGTACATTGGACTAAATAGACTAAATACAAAAAGATGTTATACATGGATGATTTCCTTTCAGCTTGGCTTATTTTAGGAATGTTTGGTGATGATCGGTTGCACTGCAGCTGCAGAATGGGCCATGTCCTATCAGGGGATGATCGATATAATACATGAGATGTAAGTAGACAGATTTGTCCCGTGCTCTAGGCGTTTGCCTTATGTATCACTGCATCACACCGGTCGCAGATTGCATTTTCAATCGCCACCGGCTCCGGAATGGCGTACCGCCAGCACCGTGGACACTTGGAGGCCTGTGGCGCGTACACATACACCTTGCCCGGTTGGCCACCTAGTTCAAATATCTCCTCATATTGCCATTCAGCATTGTTAATCTCGGCTGGAAGTGCTTCACTGGGGGATCCTAGGGTGATGGAAGACACAATGAAGAGATCAGGTAGCTCCGACAGATACTGCTGGAATAATTCAGAGTTGCTAGGGAGCACAAGGTGGACAAAGGATTGCAGGGAGGAGCCAAGTTGCTTTTTGCTACGGGCCTGCTCCTGCAAGGTCTTGATGGCGGAGTGGACCACGGTCAGCTCCTGGTAGGTGGTGTCCAGGGCTATATCCTGCCACTCCGGAGCTGGGGCGGAAACGATACGCCGCAGGGGGTGCTCAGATTGGGTGCGGATGGACTCGGGAGTATGTTCCCAAGTTTCTTCCACAAGCACAGGTGTGATGGGACCCAATGCCTCTTGAAGATGATTGTAAATGTAGAACAAGGTTGTTTGTGCGGCCCGGCGACTCGTGCTATCTTCACCGAGGGTGTAGAGTCGGTCCTTGATCGCCTCCATGTAGAAAGCAGAAAACTCGAGGTTGGCCCACCGGTTCATCGTGCTCACACCCTTGTAGAACTCGAAGTTGTCACATGCCTTCTGCGACGCGAGTACCATGTCCGAAAGGTGTTTGAGTGCAATTCGATCGACCAGCTGCAGCCGTCCGTATGGGACAATGTTTCCTGGATGGAAATCGGCAAGGGCACCCAGCAACAACTTGAAGGTGACACGAAACTTGTGGAGACTGGTGTTGACAGTCTGAAGTACCTGTTTTCCAATCACCACGTCGCGCGTGTAGTCGCTGCTCGCCGCCCACATGCGAAGCGCATCGGGACCAAGAGCGTCGTACACGGGTTCTTGGTTCTCCGGTTGCTTCTTTCCTTTGCTTTTGCGGGGTTTAAGAGGAGGCAGCAGAGTTCCATCCATGATGGTCTGCGGGTACATCACGTTGCCAATCGACTTGCTCATTTTCCGCCCATGTTCATCCAGGGTGAAACCGTGGGTGATGAGATTCTTGAATGGCGCACCAGGCGTCGTGGATTGACCCGAGCCGTGCTGGTGTGAGATGTATGTGAGAAGCCCAGACTGAAACCAACCACGGTGTTGATCGGTACCTTCGAGATACACGTCCGCTGGATGACTCCGACCTTCCATAGGAACATCGATTTCTGCCCAGCTAGTCCCACTGTCAAACCAAACGTCCATAGTATCCGTTCCACGTCGATACCCCGCTCCAGCCTCGTCCCGCAAGGACGGAGGAATCCATGCAGCATCGTCCGCACTGTCAGTCCACCAAGCATCGATTCCCCGCTCTTCAATTGTGGCCATGATGTGTGAAACACTATCTTTAGTCAAGACGGCCTCTCCAGTGGTCCTGTGATAGATTGCAGGAATTGGAACGCCCCACGCGCGTTGACGCGAGATACACCATTCACTCCGATTCTTCACAAAGTTCTCGAGTCGGTGCTTTCCAGTCTCGGGGACGAACCGGACATCTTCTAATGCTCGAAGAGCACTGGTGCGGATATCGGCCACATCGGCAAACCACTGCTCGGTTGCCCGAACAATGATCGGGAGCTTTGAGCGCCAGTCGTAAGGGTACTTGTGCTCGTACTTATGTTGGGCAAGCAACTGACCACATGATTCCACCCATTCCAACACTGCGGTGTTACCTTCTCCCAAGACAGGCTTTCCGGCTAAACGTGTAGGATCGAGAGGCATGGCTTTGTCTGTGAATTGGCCCTCATCGTTGACGGGAGCGAACACAGGAATGCCACGTGCAAGACATGCTTCGTAGTCGTCCATTCCATGACCAGGCGCGCAGTGAACCATGCCAGAGCCAGAATCAGCAGTCACAAAGTCCGCAGCGAAGATTGGCTGTGGCTGAGCTTCGGGTCCTTTGAAAAGAGGTCGATACGTAGTTTGCTCTGCTAGCTCGGATCCCAAAATAGACGGCACAATGACAGAGAGATCTTCTTTCAGCATACTCTGGAGGTACTCAAACCGCGCTTGAGCGATAAGAAGATGGCCATGTTTTTCCGACAAGACAATAGTGTATTCCAACGACTCGCTGACTGCAATGGCAGCATTGGCAGGCAGCGTCCAGGGAGTAGTGGTCCAAATCACAGCACTCACATCCTTTCCACGGAGAAGAGGATTCTCAGAGAGATGTGTGGGGATGTCGACAAGAGGGAACCTAACCAGGGCAGCGGTCGAAATATGATCATCCTTATATTCCAGCTCTGCTTCCGCAAGAGCGGTGCTCGTTGAAGGCGACCAGTAAACCGGCTTGAACTTTCGGTAGATGAGGCCTCGGTCCACCATACCCCGGAAGATACCCAACTGTCGCATCTCGAATTGTTTATCCATGGTCTTCCAGTGATTCTCCCAGTCGGCCATGACCGCGCAGCCACGGAACACTTTCATCTGCTCCTTCACGGTTTGTCTTGCCAGTTTCCGCGCGGAAGTACGAATTACAGCGGCGCTGACTGATCCGCTTGCGAGATCCTCGTTTCGCAGGCCTTGGAGCGCTTTGAGCTCGATCGGCAGTCCATGGCAGTCCCATCCCGGCACGTACCGCACCCTCTTCCCGCGACCCAATTGTATACGACAAATGATATCCTTCAAGATCTTGTTGAGCGCATGTCCGACATGGAGGTCACCGTTCGCATATGGTGGACCATCGTGCAAGACGAATGGTTGATCGGCGGGCCTTTCGCGGCGTTGCCAGGCGTAGAGATCATCGGTGCATCGTTTCAGGTATTTCG
Source organism: Penicillium digitatum (assembly GCF_016767815.1). Classification (NCBI taxonomy): domain Eukaryota; kingdom Fungi; phylum Ascomycota; class Eurotiomycetes; order Eurotiales; family Aspergillaceae; genus Penicillium; species Penicillium digitatum. The sequence goes on along the minus strand of NC_089386.1, from coordinate 77,933 downwards.
TCCGATCGACAGGCGATACACGTGGAGGGAATGAGGATTTAGGAAGTTTCAACGTCGAGGTCCATGAGCGGGGTATTGACCGCGCCAGTTCGGGCATTGTCCAGCATATCCCAGAGAATGCTAAATGGGAGGTTAAGAAGAGAAGAGTCTTGGCGTTTTCCAAGATATGGCTTCTGCCCAAAGGGGTTTAGACTCCGCCCTGGTCTATAACCCTGATCTCCTACATTCCTACACAGTCAGACCGTATGGTCGATTCGATTCTTTCGTCAAGAGGTTCACGGTAGTTTTCAAGTAATCAAGAGGGTCGTGAATTTCAGCCTCGTCCCTGCGGGAGTAAAAGTTTGCAAGTGCCTGTTCCCTGCAGTATCCGACAAGGTATGGTACGATCAATGAATATTCACAACTGCAACAAAAATGACTTGAACAGAAACTTCACTGAACATCCGACTACCCTCAAGATGTCCTTTAATAAGGGATCTACTAAAATAGTGGTATACTTATTCTCGAGAGTTTCAAGACCCTATTTTCGACCTTGTGTTGCAACACAGAATTCGACATCATCCTCAACTTCTTTGGGGTCATTATTTCTCCCGAATACTTCATGTCTCTGTTTCTCAATCTTCCATCTGAGCTTGGGATGCTCATTATTGGGCATGTGCTCGACGCCCCACTCAGCCCGCCTCGGGCTCCTTTTGAATCAGATGGAATCACACGATGACCTTAAATACCAGGCATAGGTTAACAGAGGTGGCAATGCTTGCTATAACCAGCAGAGCAAGCCCAGCTCTTCAAACAGTCTGTCTCTTCTCCTCAGGAATCACCAAACTTTGACCAGGACTCGAGTGATCCTCGGACGCAAGTCGACTACATTCTTTTTATCTCAGTGTCAAGGATGACTTGCAAATCTTTCCGACATGACTGTCAGTTCATTGTCCCACAACTTACTTATTGACTCTCCGTGTGAGTGTGAGTCTTTTTGGCCACATTATTGAGAAGTGCATTATCCGTAGCCAACTCGGCTATGGTGGCCGGCTAGGCTTCCGCTGGTTCTTCTACGCGGCACTAGAACGGTTTTTCCGCTAAGGTCCTCCAGGAGAAACTCCCCCCCCCCCCCCCCCCCCCCCCCCCCCCAAAATGGAAGAGGGGTCTTCAAACTATCCCCAAAAATCGAAGGAATTCGAGGACCGGAGTGTCCTAATAGTTACACTTATTCACGACTTCCAGTCTGTGGAACTAGAACTTCCCTTCCCACCAGAAGATATCACAAACAAACAAGTCGAGACAGCATTAGGGTCTGGATTGGGGAGACTCGAGTGAGATGATGATGATGATGATGATGAATTCATTGACCCGATTTAGCTCGCTTTACATACATGCTGCTATGCGGGGGTTGCGTCCCAGAGCCCGCTCCCGACGATAAATGGTGGCGCATTCCCAGTATGCAGATCCACCCTGTGAGCAGGACTCGATTTCTCGAGGTCCTGCCACCTGAAAAGTAAGGCCACAAACCGGCCGGCGTAATGCAAACAAGACAAAAGAAATAACGTAAAGAAAGTCAATCCATTACTCGAGTGAGATCTCCGGAGACATTTTCATCATATAAATCGCGCCCGGAGTAGCTCTGTCGATACCTGGAGGTCTGGATAAGCGATCTTCTTCTTATAAATTATCAGACTTCCGAGTGAGGACTGCCTCTCCATGAGCGTGTTGGCGTGTTGGGACCATCCGGACGCTTGTATATACAACTCTATTGTGAATCTGATACTGTAGCTTGGTTTGCTCGCTTACATTTTCTTACCGATCCAGGATCTAAATCGGATCATTTGCGCACGAATGGCAGACATTCTGTGGTTCGGAAACAGATGAAAAAGATATTGCTGAGAAAAAATGTGCGTATTACTTGCTACATCTGTGAGCGGATAATCTGGTGAGATATTCACGTTGTGAATTTAGTACCTCTCACTACTTGTGATGGCTTGACTGCCAAAATCTTAGCTAAAATCTCCACTCGAGAAGCCGTCTTGGACATAGCAGGCTGCTAAACTTGCCTTAATCCACGATCTCATCGTCGAGTTTCCCAGCTAGTCTAACACTTACAGGTGATTGTACCGTTACTTGACTACAACAAGATCAGGCTCGGAGAAGCAGTTGAGTCGGGATAGTTTTAGCAATTGGAAAAGATAGGGGAAAGTCAAGGAACCCAAAATGCCGGAAGCAAGTCGTCTATGGCATGATAAAGACCTGCAATTCTTTGATCGCACCGAGTACACTACGGGCTCTAACCAGCCATGCTGACTCTTATCTACAAGCTGTGTTAGGGCTAATGGGCTTCTATGTTGATCGAGTGAAGCATTGCATCTTGGATACCTTTATTGCTACCATCGGCTATATACACCCTGCTTCCATTGAGGGGAAAGTAGAGACATAACATCACTTCAAGATAAATTGAAGGATGGAACGGGCCGAGGGCCCGAATGCTTCACCTCACCAGCTAATTTGAGCTTTTCGATTCGATATGAAAGGATGTCGTCCCCCGGGTTCCCTACCGGATATCCTTCGGGTTAGCGGGGCCGGGACAGGGATCAGTTGCATCGACAACATTGTTGGATAACGTAATTCCCAAGCGAGCTGGCCACCCCAACCAGCCTATTAATTTTAAACGCATTTATTTCAACCAAAACTCCATCAGATTCAATCAGCTAAATTCTAGGTCTATCTGGACATGCATCTCTTCTATGGCCCTGATTTCCACATGCACCGCATTTCGGTAATGCCCTTGTTCTTGGTAATAAAGGTGCTTCCCTGTGCGCGCGGACCTGGGGGCGGGGAGGTTCAATCACTTCCTCTGGTTGCACAATTAAAGCAGTAGCTTCCTGAACTGATAAGCCCTCTGTAGCAGGTATCTGCTTTCGAGATCGAGTTTTTTTCTGCTTCTTTTTCTCGTTTTCCGATCGTAGATCGTGAACTTCTTTCTCAAGAATCGCTGCTGGTTGCATCGTCATTTGGCAAGCTTTCAAAACCTGGTTTATCGCTGAATTGAGTGGACTTGGCGGGCTTCGGGATCTTTGACGAAGTAATGCTTTGATTGAGGATGCTTGTTTCAATAATTGAATGTGATTTGGTGGTGTTTTTGGCTCCCATTCACTACCTCGACTAGAAAGTCGATATTGACCATTTGTCCGTGAATAAGTCGATGGAATGAATAGTTTTTCAAGCCATCGAAGGCCAATTTCATCAGAGGTCCATCCATTAGGACTGACTTCAAAGCGCCAATCATTTGGAATATTGTCGAACCAAGATTCAATGAATACTTTGCCTTTGAAAATAATGCATGGTAGTGCCCAACCTGAAGCATTTGTACATTCAATTGCAGTCACCCATTCGCGATTTCCAGGTTGTAAAAGTGATCGCCGACCGTAGTATTCAGATCTCGTAATGACTTTAGCAGTTGCGGTTAATCCCATTGCAAAACCAGTCTCATCGAAGATATCAATGTCATCGTTGTCAATGCCGTATTGAAGAATCGTTTTTTGAACAAGTGTAAACTATTCACTAATGATTTTTGGATCTTCACATTTAGCACGTTCGTAATTGTAACGTCTGGAGAGTCTCGAGGATAGATTGGGATGTCGTTTAATGTAATTAATGACCCAATTCTTGCCGACTGTAGATGATGGGTTGATTCCGCGATGCGAAAGTAGAACATTCGCCATTTCTTGCACCATTGAAGGTCGTGGAGCTGGACCACGAGCGTCCATAGAGAATATCCATTTTTCAAGTGATTCCTCTTCAGTCTCACTTAATTTACGAGAGTTGGCGCGAGAAATCGCGCGGTGTTGTATACCATTCAGGCGGGTAGAAAGGGTGGATCTTGGGACGTTAAAACGGCGCGCCACTTCACGAATTGAAGAGATTTCTTGATTCTTAAAGGCCTGGATAGCTAGTAAGATGCTACCCTCCTGCTCCATTGAATTTCGAGAGGATTGAGTACGAATTGGTGGCATGGTGGGTGGTTGAAGACCACGTAGTGATCACACCGATGGCAAGCAGGCAAATCACGCCTGGAACAATCCCCAGTGAATTGAAGGCAGTCGGAATAGAGAGAATCCCCAATCCAATCTGAGAATTTAACATCAGAATCACAGTTCCTAGAAAGCCAACCTAAAGAGAGGTCAGCCTGGTGTGAGAGTGGTTGTGCAATTTCAACTCGTTAATATGCACATTGCGGTAGTTTGGTCCTTCTTCTGTGATTTCTCCAAACACAACATCATGAGTGGTATTTTGCGTGGGCTTTATAGCAGGATCATCTTTGGTTTCGTCTGTCGGCTTGACTCTTGGTGGTTCATAAACGTCCATACTCAAGGTTGATACAGAGTAGAAGTAGAAGTCCTTTCGGGAGGATTCACATTCCCTTTAATAATCCGCAAGAAAGTATCAATGTGCATTATTGACACCAATGAGAGCGAATGCGGATTCTATTATTCGTTTCAATTCTATGCAGATCCACATACGCCCCCATAACCCCCTCATATCTCTGATGAGCTTCGTGTTTTCATCCAGGATTGGGGATCGAAGTCTGATTCGGGACGTAATCCGAACCATTATCTACATCAACGTATGCTTAGGGTCATCATATTTGATTTATTTCCTGCTTACTATTTCTTTCGAAGTATGAATCGTCTTGGAGAATAGCTGGTCAAAGTATCTACTTTTAATCTAGGAGCCTACATCCCAAAGGATTGGGATTGGGACTGGGATTGGCCAGACTGAGGGCAATTTTCTCCCCCGGCTAGCACACCGACACGATGTGGCAACAGTTTGGAGAAGCCACTTGAAATTTGACCGTTGTGACCTTGCGTGGCCTTTTGTTCATCATGTCTCATCTAATATCCGATGGCAGTCGGGACCTTCGAGGCTACTCCGTGGATCAAATAGACCGTTTCAGCAGACGCAGCAAACTCAAGAACCGGTGCAAGAAAACCTGCTTAGTTCCAACTTTGATGTTTCTCTTCTATGAAGCAATATCCCTATCTAACTCATTTACGAGTCGATCGTAAAATCCCAGCTTTTCAACACTAGTGCCACGAGGATTGGCTGGCTATCGCTTTGATCTGCTTTGGGAGGTTCTGATGCCGAGCATTTATTCTGGTGGAATCGGACCCTTCTGTATGATGTGTATGATGTGTGTGATTGTCTCGTTCTGGAAGGTTCTTGATCAGTCGAGCAGCAGATGATATGATTAAGGATGAAAACATGTGTGCCATCCTTGAGAACGCAGGAGAGTATCAGACACAAGTTGCGAAGTGATCAATGGATTGTAGGTATCACACCTGATTTATGATTACACCATATCTTTGAACAATACCCAAGCAGAATGATATCAAATGAAAAAAACAAAAACAAAAGAGAATCGAGAAAGAAAAAGAAAAACTCATCAAGACCAAAACATTGACCGACAGGGACCTATCGTCCAAGGATGTTATAGATCCTAGTGGACGACGTACACGAAACAAATTCTCCAGATCGATGAATGTGTGACGAACCCGATCCACAGACACATTTGGCAGCCTGTTGAGAGGTAGGCTATCCAAGCAAAAGTGAAGGATGTGATGAAGAAAGATGAGTAGACGAATGGTTTGTAGTATGGGATTGCATAGCAAATCTTCTGTGGTTTTCGGGGCCCTGGGGGGAGTAGGGTGTCTGACATGAATAATTTTGGGAATAGAGGGATCAAAGTGACGATCAGCACAGTGGTCAAATTCGGCTTCTTAACTCACTATCTCCTATACTAATTGCCAAGTTCCACAATTCACATTTACAAAATACTGTGTGTTGAGCGGCTACAGTCTGACATGGACATAGCCAGGAAGATCGTGATTCATCATGCATTGAAATATAGTTGAAAAAACTTGCTGCGTACAATAGTCTCAAATCAGTACACTGTCAGACAACTTACGGCGCCATTCTTGAGAACTTCAAATAAAAGTCCCGGAAACCCGAAAAGCTCGGTGTTGCCTAATCCTCCATCTTGACCATCAGCGCCACTCCGAGGACCTTTGGCCGTGCTCTCCTCCCAGCCCCCAAGGAACTCAACACTGCTCTCAGGGCTGTCTCCCCAGCCACGGTTCAGCACCATTGGCCGTTGTAGAGCACGTTCCTCGGCGGGGCTGGCGTAAGATCCCTTCCAAGTAGTGCGCAGCCGCTCCGAGACTTCATCGTAGGGCGACTCTGACGTCAAACTGTCACCAGACTCATCCAATGAAATTTGCCAGCGACTTCGGCGATGACGATTAAATGGATAGGATCCTGGGACATTCCCATGAAGAATAATCTTTGTCACTGTCAGCTGAGAAGATGGTGGCTGCGGCGAGGGATCCGGAAGGCCTGAGGCAGGGAAAGCCGGTCCAGGCGTTGTTGGATACGAGATGAAGGCATCAAACCCATGGTGGAAGTAATTCATAAAGTATTCCGCGGGCAGTGAAGCGGGGTCTCCAAGATTGAAGGTCGCCACCTCTTCGTCTGAATCATCAGTTACGCTGTTAGTAGAGGAGTGATCGCCGTCCGCAATCTCGATTCCTCTGCCTGGAGAGGGACTCAGGTGTAGATCACCACCCCCAGTTGCACGATGAATCGAGATTCGTCGGTCGTTCTTACGGTAGATGGCGTCAGGTGGACCGAAGTCTGCAATCAAGTCCTGGGGAGTCGTCTCTCCCAGTGTTATGTATAAGGGAGAGCACGTCCTGCGAATCACTTCAAGTTTCCCAGCACCCAGGACGTGCCACTCCTCAATTTCATCCGCCAATGATTCTCGTGATTTGCCAATCAAAGCCGACGAGCGTGGGTACTGTGCCTGTTGTGTGAACAACTTGGCTCGGACCTCAGGCCATGATGATCCTTGGAATATTGACATAGATGTAGCTGAAAGGGCAGCCGAGGACGATAACAATGCTACAAAATCACACTGGTCGGACCAGGCAGAGTGCTGAAGAGGAAATGAGAATGCAACCCCGGGATACGAGAGCACATAGGTGCCATATGGCGATTGCGGATCTGCCGGTGGTACGTATTCTCCTGGGTATGAGGGACCAAACAAGCGATTGTAAACGTGCCGGAAGCTGGGACCATGCGAGGATAAGGGTTGTTCGGCTGACTTTACACCTTTGAGGACCTCCTGGTTTTTGTAAACCAGATTCACTCGAGAGAACTCGAGAACTTCGATCAAACGGAGCCTCTGATCAGGACCGTCAAATCGAAGGCGCAGGCCATTTGAAGGTAGCTGCAACACCACTGGCTTGCGAAGAGGATCTGCGGGAGAGTAGGCGAGGTCGATGGCGGGATAGGTCTGAGGGTAGGACTTGACACGGGTGAGGACATTGTGGAGTGAAGCGCCCAGGGCTTTCAATGTCATGTATTAGCGAGAGTCGCTGGAAATACCGTCAGACACATACTGATAAAACCGAGTCCTTTGCCAGGGAATATTTGCGGCTGCGTCGGAGAAGTAGAAGAAGTCATAGTGGTCGGTTCTCATAGACCGGCGACTAGGGAAGGACTACAGTCCATGCAATGATCGATCTGTGCTTATTAGTTAAAGAGGTGGGAGCTCTAGAAATATAGGGGAACCTTGGAAGTCAACACGTTGTGAGGGGGTAGGGGTAGCGATAAGAGGGCGATGACGATGGCACAGCCGACCGAGTCATGTGAGAGGGGAAGTATCTTGATTATGTAAGGTTTGTTTATGTTTTCCAGTTTGAGATGAAGTTCCACTGACATGCACAACCCTGAAAGACTCCGACACAGTTGATGAAAGGATCAAAACGACTTTCAACCTAACCCTCGGATATTGCTACTAAGCACATCATCTTCGAGTGTCGCATTGTCAACATGGCTGGCCCACCAAGGCCCCCGTCCACCCTCCCCAGCACGAGGAGGTCGGGTTTGCGCCAACCAGTTCGACGAGCGGGTTCAGCAGTCCCAGAACGTCATGCACCACCTGGAGTGTCTACACCCTCAGTGAGGTCAACTGCTATGAGTGCACCCCGTGTGGCGAGAAGTCCCGAAAAGGCGGGCTCCGCGAACAAAAGGAAAGAGAAAGATTTTGAACGAGAAATCAACGAGGACACAAGCATTCATGTGGTGGTCCGCTGTCGTGGCCGCAGCGATCGCGAGATCAAAGACAACAACGGCGTTGTCTTGTCAACACCGGAAGGTGTGAAAGGCAAGACCCTCGATCTCTCGATGGGACCCAATGCGGTTTCAAACAAGACATATGCTTTCGATAAGGTCTTCTCCCCGGCCGCCGATCAAACCACTGTCTACGATGATGTGGTTGTACCGGTCCTCGACGAGGTTAGTATGGTCATGGCGTATGACATATAAAGAGCGCGCTAATTCCCTACAGATGTTGGCAGGTTACAATTGCACTATCTTCGCATACGGACAGACTGGAACGGGAAAGACATATACCATGTCAGGAGACATGACAGACACATTAGGAATCCTGTCCGACGATGCAGGAATTATTCCACGTACCCTCTACGCTTTGTTTAACAAGCTCGAGGACACAGAAAGTACAGTGAAATGCTCCTTTATCGAACTTTACAACGAGGAACTCCGAGATCTCCTTTCATATGATGATAGTACCAAGCTCAAGATATTCGAAAATGAGAAGAAGGGAGGACACAGCACAATGGTTCAGGGCATGGAGGAGACTTACATCGACTCGGCGTCCACCGGAATCAGACTACTTCAGACAGGCAGCCACAAACGCCAAGTAGCAGCCACGAAATGCAACGACCTGAGTTCCCGAAGTCATACAATTTTCACCATCACCGTTCTCACAAAGCGCACGACCGAATCTGGCGAAGACTACGTTAGCTCGGGCAAGTTGAATCTAGTTGATCTCGCAGGTAGCGAAAACATCGGACGGAGCGGTGCAGAGAATAAACGGGCAACGGAGGCAGGCCTTATCAACAAGAGTCTACTCACACTTGGGAGAGTGATCAACGCTCTGGTAGATAAGAGCTCGCACATTCCTTACCGAGAGTCAAAACTCACAAGACTGCTACAAGATTCACTTGGAGGACGAACAAAGACATGTATCATCGCCACTGTTTCGCCTGCCCGCAACAACCTAGAGGAGACAATCTCTACCCTGGATTATGCCTTCCGAGCCAAGAACATTCGCAACAAACCTCAGATTAATTCTATCATTTCTAAAACCAAGCTCCTGCGTGATATCGGTATGGAAATTGAGAAGCTCAAGAGCGAGCTCATTGCCACCCGACATCGCAATGGAGTCTATATGACGCCTGATGCATACGAAGAAATGACGATGGAAAGTGAATCGCGGCGAATCGTCAACGAAGAACAGCGTGCCAAGATCGAGTCGATGGAGGCAAGCCTTCGCCACAAGGTCCAAGAGCTACTTTCTATCACGGGCAACTTCAACTCATTAAAGAATGACAATGAGGACACTCTGTCCAAGCTCAAAGAAACACGTGATGTTCTCAACGAAACAGAAAAGTTTTGGAAGGACACCCAGGAGAAGTTGGACGAAGAGAAGATTGTGCGGAAAGCCCATCAAAACACGGAAAAGCAGCTTCGTCACATCGGTGCCGGCCTAGTGACCACTTTGAACGGTACCATTCAAGACGTGAATGGACTGCATGCGAAATTGGATCGCAAAGACAACCTAGAGGCCGATAATCGGCAAACCTGGCAAATATCAACCGGCAAGGTATCGCATGTCACAGAACGGGTGGATGCTCGCATGCAGATCTTCCTATCGCAGCATGCGAATCTGCTAGAGGAGATGTCTGGCAAAATACACCATTTTGTAGACCATGAATTGGACACTGTGCAGCTTGCCCGCTCCCACCTTACGGATCTTGATGCCTCATTTGACAAGGCAGAGGCAGAGGCCAAGAACAACACCTCCACTGCCCACGACGAGATGAATGAAGTTCTCGAGGAGATCAAGGTCCTGAGAGAAGAAGTCAAGTCTAAAGTTGGTGAAGGCCTGAATGGCTTGTCAGCTGCTGCTGCTCGGATCTCCGAAGAGGTTATTGGGGAGTTCTCGGAGTTCCACTCCCAACTTCATTCGTCATACAGCACCTTAGGCAAGGACTTCAAGAACATGTTTGAGGACATGGCAAAGCACCTTGATGAACAGAAATCCGAAGTCCACAAACTACGTCTCCAGCTGCAAGCAGCTAATCGCCAGACGATAGAGGCCAGTAGAAAAGCTTCATCCAATCTAGCACAGTTTCTGGAAGAGGAACATGCGAGTGCACAAGCCGAGCGTGAGACTCTAATGTCTCATATTCGGGGACTTCTTGAGGACTCAAGTAATAAACAGAACAACCGCCTTAAGAGCAAATTTGATACCCTACGCACCGGCATATCGGCATCAGGCGACTCTCTTGAGCAAGCAACTGCGCAGCACGACAGACACGTTGATGAATGGATTTTCAAGGAGGAACAGTTTGCGAAAGACATCACTTCATCCAAAGATGAAATTAAAACCAGAATGCAGAATGATTGGGAGGTAAGACTAACTGACACCATTTGGTTTGCGAAAGGAAACTAACGATAGTAGACTTTCGACCAGCGTAATGCCTCAATTCATCGCGCAACGGAGTCTGTGCATCAAGAGACTGTGCGCATTGTTGATGCTCAAATGAGCGACATGGGTACACAAATGAAGGCTTTGGATGACTTTGTTGCGAAAGCACGATTCCAAAATGGCCGTTTCCATGAATCACACCTAGATAGTTTAAACGCCATGGCTAAGAATGCCCGAGAGTCCCGCTCAAACATCTATGGGCAACTCAATGGGTTTACTGGACGTGTCAAGCAACTGCAGGAGGATGTCGATTTCCATACTGAGAACATGGAACAAACTACTGCACCTTTGCATGCTGAAGTCCGCCAACCACTTTTGAATTTGCGGTCCAACATCCAGAGCCACCCCCTGAAAGAGTATGTCCCAACAGGTATTACACCTCAGAAGCGACGATATGAATACCCTTTGGAAATGCCCCAAACGGAAGCTCATGACGGCCTTCGCACTCGACACCGGACATCCAAGCAGTTTACTGCTCTGCCATTCAGTGAGGAGGAGCAACAGGACTCCCCTGCTCGCGATTCACCCCAGGCTTCACCGCCCAAGAAATTCGTGTATTATGATACTCCGGAAGAGGAAGGCCATTCTCTTCCACCATCCACAGTCCCACCTCCCAATACTGGCCTTAGAGAAGTCGACTTAAACGTCGCCAAACTGGTTGTGTCTGATGGCGACGACGTACTACCTCCTACCAAGCGGGAAACCCCCGCGATGGTCACATCCGCGGACCTGGACGAGACGCCAGAAAAGGAAGAGCCTGAGCCTTCCCGCAAACGGCGACGCTCTAACTCAAACATCAATACGGAGTCCAAACTCCCCAAAACCATGCTCTCAAAAAGGATGACTGGCTTGAAGGAGGGGCGCGAAAATTTGCCCCCTTCAGCCATCGCCAGTGGCCGAAGGTTCAGAAACCGCACGTCTGATTAGATGGGTTTCATGTTTTTTTTTTCCTATTTGGTTTGCTCTTTTTTCTTGCAATTTTTGATACCCGATAGTCGCTCGGCTTTCCACTCTGGGTTGGAGTTTTTGGCTGAGAAAACATGGTTGGTTTGGGTTATCCTCCTGTATCTCTTCTTTTGTCTGAGCGCCATGGAAAGACATTTCTGCTTGGCGTTTCTGGCTTGACTACATTGATATCCCTATAGGGATGATAGATCTTAATACCATACTTGACCTCCGAGTTGGATTTATTCGTCTTATATTCAAAGTATATTCATGAGGTTCATCGGGCACTAGCCTGGTCGTAGACTTGATGCAAACGCCGATGCTTTCTCCTCGATGTGCCAAAAGCAGCGTTAATTAATAATCAAGAATGTTTCACCCCAACTTCTGCAGCATAGGCCGCACCATCCCCGTCGCCCTGAAAAGTCTCTTCAGCTGTCTCTGGGGAGAAGAAATTGGGCATAGTTTCTTCCTCGTCGTTTTCTCCCTTCGATGAGTCCGCAGCCTCTGCAGCATCGATAACAACCTGCAACTCGCTCATCCGCTTTGCAAATTGATCCATCATCTCCTCAAGCGTACTACCCTTCTCCATGCCACCCACCTTAATTGGCAGCCCATCTGTGCCACGAATTTTCAGCATCAACCCATGTCCTGGTAGTTCGCCAGGATTACTGTTCTCGAAAGTGGGCGCCGACACAACTTCCGTGTGGAGGACCTGCCATGTTGATGAGAAACTCTGCGCTGCGGTAACGCGATACTGCGGGTGTAGCTGCCCTTGATACTGTGGGACTGGGGAAATGTTCGCCGGCGACGATGATATGGACTTCGTTCCACTCTCGCCTTTGCCTGGTGCTTGCTTTTCGGTTATCCGGCTGATTTGCGCTGCCCCAGGTGTATGTGGTGAGGGCTCTACATCGAGAATGACATAGTTATCCCGAACTCCTGCAATAGTCGGTGGAAGTAGGGTGGTCTTGGCTAGGTCTGGAGTGGAGAGGTCTTTGATCTCGTCCTGGAGATTGGGAGCTTGGGTCTGCGCGATCTGGTCTTTCTTGGAATTGGAGAGAGCTTCTTGCTGCACAGCCAAGCTACGTAGGGCTGCCTCTGTCACTATATCGGTGTCATCGTCGGAGAATATGTAATGAACCGTTGGGTGGTGGCAGTCTGAGGTATGAGCATCTTCGATCAAAGTGAAGAACGGCTGGAATGCGGGGTGGGAGAGAGGTTGTTCTTGGCCTTCCTCGTGGTGGTCTTGAGCTTCACCCACAGTAGCGTCTTGGCAAGATGAATCAATTGTTCCTGGGAGTTGATGAGTTTCTTCGGTTGCTGGGCGGCCCCCAGGCATTTGCCCTCTTGAGTGTCGATCACTTGGTCGCGAAGAGGCGGTGCCAGGCCGAGAGGGTGTTTCTTTATGTAGTGACTGACGGGATATGGAAGATGCCAAGGGAGGATGGCCGAGAGAGTTGCTCAGAGACATCTCCATAAGCCGAGGTTACATCATTCTGAAGAAGAGCTTGGGATAAGGGATGAGATGAGGTTCTATCTCGCGTGCGGAGAGCTTCTTATCGATAGCCCCACGTGACGATCAGATCAAAAGTGGCAGCGAACGGTGTAGTTGAGCTCGGATCAAGTGACTTGGATGTTGGGACAGGTTTTAATCCTTGAGGTGTTACTGTTGTTCTTAATACTTCAAGATGATAGTTTGGTATTTGATAGATTGCTAAGGTATAAAGTATGTTGACCTATCTGTTGCCCGATCTGCAATTATATACATCTGACATGACATCGAACATTCTGTATGTGTTCGTGCTGAGGCAACTATGACCACTATGGTAAACATCAAGCAAGTTAAACCAATCAAGTATGAATAATGGCCCTCCTAGTAGGAATAGCCTTAATTTGTAAAAGTAAAGTATTAGAGTGTGATCCAATCTCGTGTCGATCGATTGATCAAAGTCGCTCCAACCGCCATGTTAATTTGATGCTCAGTCGAGACAGAAGTTCCACCGACTATTCCAATCAAGCCCAATAAAAACAAAAAAGGGTATCTCAAATTAGACTAACAACACCTCAATAACTGCCATTGAGAAGAAAAAAAAGGAGGCCATTATTCATTATCCTTCCATTCGAATTCTGGAGACAGGTTAGCTCGATATCATCTGGACATCACAAAGAAAACATACTTTGTCGGCACATTGGACATAGTCCCTTGGAAGACTCCAGGTCAATCCAGGTCATCAAGCAATGCTATTTGAGAATTGTTGATCAGTCCAGTCCTAGCCTGAGAGGTTCACTTCGCGGCCTTACCATATGAAACGCGTGGTTACATCTTCCTTGCACTATAAAAGTCATCATAGTTAGTATTAAGCAGGGAGCTGGGAGTCGAAAGGTCACTCACCAAGCGCGCAATCGTCGCCGGGGAATTTGCAGGTTGGACAAGTGCCATCGAACTGAACACGACAGATACCACATACTTCATCCTCAGGAATATCCCAGTGCCAAGTAGCGACGGCATTCCATTCTTTAATGGCGACCTTCATTGTGGAGTGGATAGTGGAGAGGCAAGCTGAAGAGGTGAAGAGAGGGAAATCCATCGGTCAACAGCCGTTTATCCCTTATCGGCCTTATCACATGTTCTCCGCACCTCCACATATGCCGCCATAACACGCAATAGTACTCCTCTTATTGCTCTTCCCTGATTTTCCGCATCCTCTTACTCGTTGGTCTGACTTGCATTTTGCATAATTCCCCAAGGCTTTGCTATCTAGTTATGTAAATTGGTCTTTAAAAGCCTCCTTTCCTCTCCACCATGGCTTTTGCAGCCAGATATTTTGCTCCTGCTCGTCTCTTCCGCCCCAACATGTCCATCTCCACAGGGCTTCAAACTCAGCGCAATGTCTCTTTTTCTTCGTACTTAGTGACACCAAAGCAGCTGGATGAAGCACTCAAGAAGAACCCCCCGACGAAAATATCAACTTCCCCGCGTGTGATTCCCCTCTGTGCAGCATGGTTCATGCCGAACGACCCAGAGAGCCGTACGGGAATTGACTCGTTCCGCAACTCACGCATTCCCCAGGCCAGATTCTTTGACCTTGACGCTATTAAAGATCAAGATTCACCCTATCCACACATGCTTCCCACGTGCGAGACCTTTGCCGATGCTATGAGCGAGTTGGGGATTCGTCGCGACGACTCGGTGGTGGTCTACGACACTGCCGATTTGGGCATATTCAGTGCGCCCCGTGTAGGCTGGACACTCCGCGTCTTCGGGCATCCCAATGTGCACGTACTCAACAATTATCGTTTGTGGGTCAAAGAAGGCCTTCCGACTGAGAGTGGGGAACCAGCGGTGGTGGAGAAGTCCAAGTACCCTGTTCCGACATACGACTCGCGACTCGTGATCTCCTTCCGGGAGATGAAGGAGTTAGCATTTGACTATGGCAAAGAAGGTGCAGAGGAAATAGAGATCCTAGATGCACGCTCCTATGGTCGCTGGGCTGGAACCGATCCAGAGCCGCGCCCTGGCCTGTCATCGGGCCACGTTCCTGGCTCCAAGAACTTGCCCTTCCATGAACTGCTAGACCCTGAAACAAAAGCGTACCTGCCTGTTAAAGATCTACGAAAGATTTTTGAGGATCACAAGGTGGATCCAAATCAAACAATCATCAGCTCGTGCGGTACTGGTGTGACTGCCTCCATCATTGAGACAGCCCTGAGTGAGGCGGAATATGGGGACCCAAACCTGCGTCGGGTATATGACGGCAGCTGGACGTAAGTATAGAAAGTTCCTTGAAATTCAAACGTTGCTACTAGTACTAATATGAAAACCAGTGAGTGGGCGCAACGAGTCAAGGAATCGGATGGCCTCATCAAGAAGGTGAAGTCATAAGCTGGAATGATGGCTCTGGAACTCTTTTCTACACGAACATGATATTTTTTTACCTCTATTTCTTTCTCTCTTCCCTTAGGCTGTATCCTTCTTCGATACATAGAAACCCTCACTTATCTGTTTAGTCGGCCTTGTTCCTGAAGCAAGCTTAGTCAGCATTTTTTCCATCTCTGCCCATCGCATCATTTCTCAAGGTGTGTGTTCTTTGGCCCCAAGCAGACTGTATTGTTACAAAGATGCTACAGATGGAAACACCCTGTCAACTGGATTCTCATCGTGAGTGAAAATAACACTGGCTCCATTAACCAGTATCCCACTGCTCCCTCCCCCTCCCCCCACATTTCCAGGTCCCTCCATCATCAAACCTCCTTCCTCAGCCCTAGGCCCGTGCTGACCGGCTCCGATTCAGTCGCGGTTGTCTACACTTCCAGTCTTCCGATATAGGGCGGACGCTGCCCTGCATCTTTCATTCACTACGAACACGCGAATACACTCCTTAAAATTATCTGCCATGTCGGCCGGACGCAAGGTCTTCCGATGTGCCGTGGACGAGACGGCCCTATCTACCAATATTAGCGAAATCAAGAAATGGACCACTAATGGTGCTATCGATCTCGTGGTTCCTCTCTACAGTGAGTATCAGGAAATTGAAGAGACCATGATTGTCTCACTGCAGGACTTGCCGATCTAACCATCCTCCGATTAGCACTTGAACGACTCCATGCACTGAAACGAGCCGGATCGCAGGTCGCTATCAACGCCCGTGAAGCAGTCCGCTTCCTTGACCGGGTCACATCCGGCAAAGATCATATTGCTGCCGACCGAGTTCTCCTCCAGGGCCCCATGGAGCAGTACGAGCGTTGGGAGGAGGCCGAGAAATTCTTCCTACCGGAATTCGAAGAAGAGCCCGAAGTGATTGACGAGGCCCTTGCCAATGATGAGTCAGCGGTTGAACCCAGCGCCGATGATACTTTGACCAAGAACGATTCGGATGATCTATCGCAGATGCTCTTGTCCAAGCTGAACTTCAAGAAGGACCCGGAGGCTGTATCGATCACCTCTGCCGGCACTCCCAGTGGGCCTGGATCGCGCACGTCCTCTCGCAGCTCCCACACTAGCCCTGAGTGTGCCCAGCGTGAGTCTAGAAATGGAATAGCCAAGAATGATAAGACCAAGAGCAAGGCTGCTAGCCACCGGCGCACCACCTCTGGATCCGTCATCCCGACCGCACCACCCGCTCTGCGCCCATTGCTGAGCGCCCTGCTCTGGCGGTTGCATACCGGGCCCGATGCCGAAAACTCTGCTAAGTCCTGCATTCTTATCTCCAATGACCGTGCGACCCAGCTATGGGCTCAGAAGTTTGGCATTGGTGTCAAGAACATTCTGCAGCTACGCACCGCTATCCAGTACGAGGAGCGCGAGTACAAGAACCGCTGCAAATACGTCGAGAAAACTCAGACTCAGCCCGCCGAGCCGAAGACCTTGTTGTCTTACGAGGAAGAAAGTGACGAGGATGAGCTAGTGTTTGTCCCCCGCGGTCGTGGAAAAGGAACTCCCCGAGGTGGCTCGCGTGGTGGTGGTCTGCGAAAGGTTGCACCACCTCCCGCTGAGCCCACTGCTATCGTGGATGTTCCTACCAAGCCCATCGACCCGGACTCTTTCAGCCGGTCTCTGAGCGGTGCAACCAAGACACCCCCTGTGGACTTAAGCAACCAACAGGGTGCTGCCGGTGCTACTGGTGGCTCCCGTGGTAAGGCTGGAGCCTCTCGCCGCTCGTCCAATGGTCGCCGTGGTGGATCTTCGCGCGGTGCACGAGGCAATGGTCGTGGCCGTGGTAAGCTCTGGGTCCCTTGATCAGCACGAGCAGAACGGTCTACTCCACGTCATCTCTTGATAATAGTAGACTGGAGTGTTTTGTGAACCAATGCATCCACATCCGGACAGGGGTGTCTCTTTTCTCTTTGGTGGAATGCAACAACCCCCCCAATGCGGGGATCTGGATCTGGATCTGTGTTGCCGTGATTGCCCGCAGAGTGTGTTTTCCCTCTTTCCCCGGCATAATCCATCCCAAAATCCCGGCATATTCGGATCTCGGACACGAAAGGACATGAATCCCATGGTGGATTCAACCCGCGGCTGTGATGCGCTGCTTGGATATGTCTACTTCGGAAACCCTGTGCCCACCCCCCCTTTTTCCCCCCTATTAACCCTTTCCCTAGGAGATGGAGATGGGAGGTCGTCAAAATGCGGAGACGTTGAGACGGTTGCTTTTTTTTTCTTTGCGCTGGGAGATGGTAGAATAGTGGATTGTAATTTTTTTTTTTGGTTTTATGATCTACTAGCAATCCAGTTCCAGATTTTTCCAAGTGAATTTATGATTTTAATTCTGTATGGTTGTGTGGTTGCGCAGTTGTCCCCAAGTATGATGTAGATGTATAGACCGCCGCTTTCCCCGCGTGACTGTCCCACGGAACATCACTTGACTTTCGCCTTCTCCAGGACTAAAAAGGATTTCCTTCCTCTACTGATTTCACCTCCAGACTACAATTCGACCACCATTATTTTTTTTTACAATGTCTTCCATCGAACAATCTCTTCCTCCGACCCACGAGCGTCGCAACTCGTTGGAGAAACACCTCCAAACCCGCCCGGAAATGCAAGACCTTAAGAATCGCCACATCCTGCTGGACACCAATGTAGCCCCGTGGGTGTTCCTGGGAATACTCCAAAGTTTCTTGAGATATGATTGCTAAAACAACGACAGAGCTCTTCAATCTGCCCGCCAGGAGCTCGACCGCCAGCGTGCTACAGACAGTCTGAAGAAGAACCTGGAGAAGAGGCCAGAGAAGGACGAGCTAGTTGAGCGTTTGTTTCCCTTTCTTTTTTCCTTTTCATTCTGATTATCCCAATTGTCGATTCCTACTTTCTCTTGTACCTGATACTGGTACCTGGATTTCCTCTCAGCACAATTGTTGTATACTAACAATCTGCCAAGGTAACATTCTCCCCGCAACCTCCGCTGCCCCAGCGCTGCAGGCCCACGCCCGTGAACTCGAGAAGCATATGCTGGCCGATAACCTCGAGCATAAAATTCAGAATCGGCCACAGCCTGAAGAGTTGATTTCGCAGGGTATTCTCTCCGAGGATGAGAACCCACGCTCGCCCGTATAATTTTGGCCTATTGAGTCAACGTTGCCACAGCTTTGGCTCTTGGTGCTATGAAATATGGGCGATACTATCGTTTTACGAGGGCGTTCTTCTTCAATTCTTCCATTTGGAAATGCTTCATCCTTTTCTTTACACCCAAATTCGAAATATTTCTGCAACGGGCTTTTCTGTCTTCACCGAACTTATGATGTCACTGTGACGCACATGTATAGCAATGTCAAATGGGATGTGCAAATTTCCAACAAATGGAGAAGTGAGCCACGCATGGGGAATCTTTTGGGGGACATAGGGGCCTAAGGACAGAGACTGACTTGATCGTCAAATTAAACATAGCTCCTGCCATGGGGGAAAGCCATGCAAAGTCCACCGAACCATACCAAACCACATCGATGTACAGCTGTCTTTCGAATGCCATTGATCATTTTTGGATACCTCATGATATGTAGACTCTTAATAGGATGCCACCTCCACCGAGCCCGACATATCAGGCGTCCACCCACTCGGCCTCTCACTTCCCCGAACGACAATTCCATACGCTGCTCGCTCAACCTTCTCCACACTGTTCTGCATCACGTCCAACTTCTTCGCCATATCTCGGAACATGTAATGCCGCTGTGGCACACTGAGCGCCTCGAAACCTGCGCGCATAGCACGCAGATCAACCACGATGCCGCCCTGCGACGATGCGACCGCTGATTTTTCGATGTCGGTTCCTGTGTTCTTAATTGCCTGGGTAGCAGTTGCGTTTCCAGAGCTCAGTGATAAAACCGCGAAGCGCATCATCTCTCCTGTAAGATCGTAGAGGCCCATTAGGTAGTCTTCTTCTGAAACGAGGATTTGCGGTGGGACGCGGGCGGAGCACTCGGCGTGGGTGATTAGCGTTTGCGTGCGCAGGTAGTGGTCGAAGGAGATGGCTTCGATAAATTCTTGAATTCCGGCACTTATTTGGCGCTGGTATCGCCAGCCATTGATGCCTAGTTGCTCGGGGATGATACCTTCGAACAGTGCATGGATTTGGTCGAAGCGGGTTTGGTTTTCTTGGGCGATTTTGGGTGGGAGGGGTTGGTTTGTTGCGCGGACTCGTTGAAGGGCGAAGATACTAAAAGAATCTCATTTAGTGATACTCTTCTTTAGCTGAAGCTGGAGGTATGTACATCTTCTTGCTCAGGGCGGTAATATCGCGGCTTTTCTTGATGATACGCTCGCGGCGGTCATGGTGCTCGTCCAGCTCATCGCGAAAGTTTTCAAAGATTGACAGGATTGAAGGTGCTGCCTCTGCCTCTGCCTCTGCCATACTTTCGTCGTGAGGATTGAGCTCGAGTGGCTGGCCTTCCCAGTCGCGTTTGGTACCCATTGGCAAAAAGTTGGAGTTGGGAGGTTGTCAAGTTCAGATCTCCCGATAAGATTGTGAGATGATCTTCTAGCTGTCAAGGGTCAAGGTTGTCGACTTCATCGAACATTTTTGTATCTATGGATATTTTGCAAAAATCTATGTCCGGTATGAGTGCTTTTGCTCATTGAAATAGTTGGATTTACTGCTATCATATGTACTGGCCACTCATTCAACGACTTCGCAAGATGCTTGTCCCAAGTACCGGTATTTCAGAGGCTCACTTCCAAGGCCAGTAACTATGACTGTTTGCTCATCACCAGGGACAATGTCAATAGCATTGTCCTCAAGTTGTACACCTTCTTGCTCCTCGAAAACCAGACACTTGACTGGCTTGCGGACACTGATCACTACCACGGTCTCACCAGATTTCTTTGTCTGCTTCTTGACCTCCACCTGTCGCTCAGACAGATTGAGATACTTCAATGGTTGTGGCCAGTCGACATCCCGTGCCATAACCTGGTTGTCCACCCACAACCGGGCGGCAAGGACATGTGGTTCTGGCTCGGCGACGTGGTCGAGAACACCGTCGGTAATGACATCGGTGGTACCATTAGCAGCAATAGTGATGTCTTCGCGCACGATCGGAGGCCGAATATCGCGGCCTGTGTTGACAGATAGGAATCGCAGCTCGACACTGCCTTGGACAGTCTCTGGTTGATTGCTGGCGATCCAAAGCTCATACTTGCTGGTCTTGGGTGGCTGGGCATGCGCCACGCTCCAGTCGTGGTGCTCGCGTCGGACACCGATGGCGATGGGGCTCAAGACTCGCTTCACAGCATAGTATGCTGGCTTCGGCTTGAGGAAGTAGTCCACGATGGCCCACGAGATTGTCGGCCAGCAGTCATTCAGCTGCCAAAGTAAGGCGCCACCGCAGTGTCTCTCGTCGCCCCATTGCCGGCGCCAGCCTCGATAGCCAAACATCATGGTTTCTGCTTGTACAACTTGAGTGAGATAGATATAGGTCTGGACATGTTAGCCTGTATCGAATGGTCATCGTGGTGGTAGTCACACCTCGAGGTCTGTGGCAGTCCGTAGATTCTCTACGAGGTACGTCGCCAGTCTTCTTTCATGCCCATCGGCCTTGTTATGAAAGTCGATAACATGGGATTGAGGGAACATGTCCTCCGGGTGCTCGACAAAGTGCTCAATGGTAGAGATGTGGGGGAACGCCTCCATTCCAAATTCGCTATTGAATCGGCCGCCTAAAGTGTCGAAGATTTGGTACTTCTCTTGTGTTCCATGCCACACTATACTGGTGATAAGTGTAAGAATTCCAATTCTGTTGGGGAATGCTTACCGTTCCACTGGTGCATATCGCCAACAGTGGGATCTGACGAGATTTTGCCATCTCCCCATGGGCTTCCAGGGTGATAGAATGTGCCAGGTGAATACTCGGCCACTATTTCTGGGAGCAGCTTCTCATAAATGTACCGTGCCGGGAAATCTGTTTTCAACCAGCTCTCGGGATCTTTATCCTCGTAGTTGTAAGTCAAGCCTTCCGACTCTGCAACCTGATAATCCTCGTTGTTGCCCGCATAAAGCACAATCGAAGGATGATGGCGCATACGCTCCAAATTGTAGATTGTCTCTTGACGCAGAGACTCGAGCATTTCGGGCCATGTCGGATAATTGCCACATCCAAACATGAAGTCTTGCCAGACCAGCACGCCCAATTCGTCGCAGGCCTCATAGAAGGAGTCGTCTTCATAGATACCACCACCCCAGACACTTTTTTTTTTAAATCGTTTATCGTTAGCTAAATGCACATAAATAATAGACCAAAAAGAAACCAAAACGTACCGAGTCATCACTTGTCTGCCAGCGACCATAAGCTCAATCCACTTGCGGTATCGCTCAGCACTTACAGCAGGGAGGAGGCTGTCTGCTGGAATCCAACACGAACCGCCGCAGAAAATATCCATCCCATTAATTCGGAAGAAAAAGGACTTGCCATGTTTATCCGGCTGTTGAACTGTTTCAGCGGTCCGGATACCAAACTTTTTAGATGACTGATCGACCTGTTCCCCATTGCGAAGTAGCGACACCGAAACATCGTACAGCGTCTGCTCACCATATCCATGGGGCCACCATAGAGCCGGCTTGTTGACCGGGAATGTTACTTGGGCGGTCTTCGCAGACACTGGGATAACCTTGCTTGCAATCTTGTTCCCTTTTAAGCCTAAGCTAAACTGGGCCGTATATTCCCCATCACAGACACTCTCCACATTGATAACAGCCGTCACCTCAGCAGTCTGATGGTCTACCGAGAGCTGAGTTTGGGGCCACAGATTGGCCACGCGGGCCTGATAGATCTCAAACCGCACGGCACGCCAGATGCCGGCGGTCATCAACACGGGACCCCAGTCCCAGCCCCAGTGGTACTGGGCTTTTCGCACAGCCATGCGCGATGGATCGCCGTTGAAACCGACCCATTTATGTGTGGTATCCTGGTATCGGAGCTTGCGTGCCTTGATGAGTGCACAGTCGAACTCAATCTCGAGCGAGTGTTCGCCCTCTGCTTCTAATGCTTTAGTTACATCCACCCGGTGACCCAGGAACATGTTATCACTCTCCAAGATCACCTGTCCGTCCAGCTTGACCTTGGCAAATGTATCAAGACCGTCGAAGACCAGCACAATTGAAGAACCGGCGGGGGCGGATGGCTTCTCCACCACCTTTCGGTAGACCCATGACTTTTCGTTGACCCAGCGGGCATCCAATTCTTTGAACCCGATATAAGGATCATCGAGCCTATTGGGTGAACTTTGTTGGATTTGAGACATTTCGGTTGAAGAAAAACAGCTCACCTATCGTTAGCAATGAGATCCTGTTGTACCACGGATGGAACCGTAGCTACAGGCAACCATTCGTCTGTATCCCAATCCTTGAAGGACCAGCCATAAGACAGAGAGTGGACGAGCTTAGCCATTCTGAAATTGGCAAGACGAAGATAGCCTTGTCCCCGGATTTATACACAGACTCCTTATCGATAAGCCCGGAGAGCCCCTTTCCCTTTTGGGAAAGAGGAAACTGGCCGTGTCAGAAAGGGACTAGTGCAACACGTGATTCTGTATGTTTGCAAGTGGTGCTCTTCAAATACAGTGTAAGAATGAAAATTTGCAATTCTTTATTACAAGGTCTCCCCACCATTCAGAGTCGGCTGCGAACCCTCTGGGGTCCATGCCATTTTTGATACCTGGCTTCCTCTTCCTTTTCTACTATCATGAACTTGGTGATTCACTGGACTCACCTGTACTCCACCCATCATCTACTTTTCCCTGGCGCCAGCAGCCTCTGTCGGGTATCGATGGTCTAGGGACTTAAATCAGTCTTACACTGGTTGCACTAGTTGCCGTTATTCCGCATGAGTGGTCACAAGTGTTGAACGAAATACAGCGTGCTTTCCACTAGACCATGACAAAAACCAAGGTTCCTGTTAATGGCCCAGGGAGGCCGTATTTGAGGTTTGACAACAAGTTCCAACTGGGCCAATGGCCGTTGAACGTCGGTCGAACACCAGACGGGCATTCTGCATCCTTCGGCGCCCTTTTATCTCACAGGCTTTGCATATTCCGATAATCTCCCTAAAGATGAGTGAATAGAGCTAGGAGCTCTGTAGAGACGTGCATTAAATTTGCCAGTCGAAGTCTGTCTTTCTAGACCTCTTCCCCCTGGAGAATCAGAGAAATTCAACCTTTTCTAGCTGCCCTATGTCCCTATCTCGGCCCCTTGACTTGAAAGAGACCTTGGCGCGAAAATATCTCGGTCCCGGACCCCCAGTGGCAAGGTGCACCGTGGCAAGGTGCTCCATGGGCACACTGCCCCTCCTGATACATGGGGTAAGCACAAGTGGACATAAGCACCAGCCCCCTGATTTGTGAAAATCCCTCATTCTAGGCGCCAGGCGTCGGGCTTAGAGCGATTACGGTATGCTCCGTACGGAGGACACGGAGGACAGTCATAGAAATGAAACGGTTTAATCCTCTTGACTGGTAAAACAGGTTGGAATATCCGGTCCAAGGGGAACCTTAGTGGTACTGGACTACGCAGCACTGGAACTAATCCCCCCATGCAACGGGCATGCACTGCTAGTTCTCTTCCCCATATGATCGTCTGGTCCTGCAGGGCTCATGATTTTTTCAAAGTGAGTCTGGGGAAATTGCCCCTCACTTTGGAGAATCCATGCCACACTACTCCGTATGGGGCGCCAAGTACCCTGTGATGCAGGTTCTGTGGCGTGTGAACACCTGGAAGCGAAACAGGAAATTTCCCGTGAATGACAGACATCTGCACCCCTGTTCATGCGTGACAATTCTCGGCTGAAATGGTCGCTCGAAACTCGAAACCCTTGGCCACATGAAGTCCCTTGTTGGTCTTGTATGCCGAGGGTTACTGAAGGGGTATCTTCACGTCAAACCGGAGGCTGATGGGCTTTTTTCTCTTCTTTCTTTTCCCCTTAATGGACCCGAGAGAGAGATTTCGGTTTCCCATTTCCAACGAATCGTCCAGAGATCACTAGCCTACAATAGTCCCTAATGTATTCGACCAATCATTGTGACCTGACTGTGTTTGAACAGGAAAAGAAAGACTTGCACAAGTCCAAATCCATCACCAAAATGCGGGGGGGGGGGGGGGGGGGGGGGGGGAGGGAGGGGATTAAGCGGATCAGCCTACTTTTTTTTTGGTTTTAGTCTGCTTTTTCTTTTTAATCTACTTTTGTTCTGTCCCCCAAGACGGATGACTTGCCACTTTTCAGCAATGTGAAGGATCAACCGTCTCACTATTTATTAGAAAAATCACTATTCTACACATCCATGTCGCTCACTCAGTGACCGCAAGGTGGCTGTGAATTTTGTAATCACATCAATAATGTTCCATACATTCGAGGGGTTTGAGAACCCTACGGCTGCAACTTCTGCCCGCAACCGGTCTACTAGTGAGAGACGTGAATCCATTAGTCGCCGTGTGACAACTTTGCGTGCTTGTACATCTTGTCGCCATCGCAAGATCAAGTGTGATGGCGAGAAGCCATGTGAAGCCTGTCGGTGGTATAAGAAGTCAGACCAGTGCCACTATTCAGACCCGCGGCCGTCGCGGAGGTGAGACCTTCGATCATTTTCTTCAGACGACCATCTAACCAGTTGATTTTATACAGACATGTTGAAAAGCTATCTACAACTCTAGAAGAGTATCGAAGTATCCTGAGAAAGTTGTTCCCAAACTTCTCGCCTGAGTTGCTGGCAAATTTGCCGCGGGAGAAACTCCTTGAGCTCACCACCGTTCCATCGAGCTCTCACTTGCAAACATTATCACATCATGCCACTTCACCATCTACATCGGCTTCCGTGGACGCTCACGTATCACCGTTGTCAAATGACGACGACAACCTCGAGGCTCTGCAAACTATGCCTGAGGAAATCCCGGATAGCCGTAATACCAACTCCTCGGATCTAGTAGAGAGCGTCTCGGATGATGTTAATGGGCTATCGCTATCGGCTCGCCAGCCTTCATCTTACCTTGGAGTATCATCTATCCAGGCCGTGATCAAGGTCATTGTCTGGCTGGATCCAGGCTGTGCCTCATACTTTTCGCGAACTCCTGTAAATGAACCGGAGAACCCGACAGGATGGCCACATCATGGGCCTATTACACCCCCACAACCCCTCATTCCACCCTCAGAGATGCAAATGCTTGATGCATACTTCCTCTACTTCCAAGCCTTCGCTCCTATGATCGATGAGCGCTCCTTCCGCGAGGCCTACTGCACCGGTCGTCGCAGAGATGACCATTGGCTTGCTCTGCTGAACATTGTTCTCGCTCTCGGTTGCATTGCGGCTACAGGACCCGATGATGTGACACACCAAACATACTTCCTGCGGTGCAAGGGTCACCTAACTCTGACTTCCTTGGGAAGTTCCCAGATTGAGACTATCCAGGCGCTGGGCCTGATGGGCGGTTGGTACTGCCACTATATTAGCCAGCCGAATCTGGCATACTCCCTTATGGGCGCTGCGCTGCGTATGGCGGCTGCCTTGGGACTCCATAAAGAGTTTACCGAGACTCGTCAAATACCGAGTGCAGCGAAGCTAGCATCCATGGATCTCAAGCGTCGCGTCTGGTGGTCATTGTTCTGCATGGATACCTGGGCTGGCATGACCCTGGGCCGTCCTAGTTTGGGTCGGATAGGCTCAAATATTACAGTCAAACCTCCCCTTTGCCGAGACAAGGTAGGTCTTTTTTCTCCCCAGAAAGAATGATAACTTAAAAACTGAGATTCAAATAGGGGAACGTCCTCGAGATCCTCCCCTTGGTGGAAAATGTTCGCTTCGCCAAGATCGCAACCCAAGTTCAAGAGTCCCTCGCCGCAGCACCGCTTGTTAAACATCAAGAAATGGCCCACGCAGATGCACAGCTCCTCGAGTGGTGGGACAATCTCCCCTCCGTCCTGAAAGACCATGAGCCTTGCTCTGAGTCAATAAACACGGTCCGTACAGTCATGCGCTGGCGGTACTATAACCAGCGGATCCTCCTGTACCGCCCAACACTGCTCAGCTACGCCATGCGCCGCGTACCTTATATCGCACTGCGATCCGAGGAGCGCACCGCGATCGAAAAATGTCGTGAGTTTGCAGAGGAATCAATTCAGAATATTGCTGCTACGGCGCAGCTAAACCAGCTATGCGGATGGAATGCTGTCTGGTGGACCTTCCAGGCTTCTCTGGTTCCCTTGGTGGGACTGTTCCTCAAGGATACAACGGTAAATGACCCCCGCGCTTCCATTGAGTCCTGTCAGGCGCAAGTGGAAATGGCCATGATGACCCTGGCCCGTATGCAGTCCTTTGGCCATACGGCGAAGCGATCTCTGGATGCTATCTCGCGTATTTACGAGGCTAGCAAGCGGGGGCAGGACCTACCTGATCCTGATTCGTCCGCGAGTATTCTGAGTGCCTCTTATCCCGCTGGTCGGGATATGTCACTCAGGCTCCCGGCGCCCGGACTGAGTCAGGGTAACATGGCAATGAGCGAGAATGGATTCCTCGACCCTCTCGCTGCTACACCCTTCACGGATGATTCAGGGGGCCAGCATCTCTGGGAGTATTTGAGCTGGAGTGACAACAGCTTGTGGCCAGGGGTTGTCACTGATACCGATGAGAGGAACGATGTGACTTTGTTGACCCCCGATTTTGAGAAAGGCCCAAAATTTGGAGAACAACCTGCGTATTTTGATCCCATGCCGGATCCTGGTTATTTTATAAATGGTGGAATTTATTACTGAGAGCTTGTTCCCTTCTCCTCTCTATTCTATTCTTTTGATTTACTTAGAAAGTTTTCGATCCAGCATGTTAGCATAGGGCATATGTGGGAAATGAATGTATGACAGACTTGACTTTTTATTTTCGTCTCAACGCTTCAAGTATATCAATATACTGTAGAATTTCTCAAATTTTTTTCCCCATTATTTTAATGATATGGCTGACACCAACATGGGGGTCCTACTCCATCACATTTTCTTGAATGCTTCGAAGCTGTTGCGCTGATCAGTACAAATTACATGGATCTACCTCATTCGCCTCAACGGTTGGTCAACCCCCAAGCAAGCCATTTGAGAAAACTGAACTCAGACAGAACAAGTGTCATGGAGATTTCGTTAAATTTAATTCAAATCAGACATTCAAAGTGCAGCATAATACCGAGCCAGCGAATCTATCATAGCGTCTCGTCGCTTGGGATCTTCATCCTCAAAAATCTTTTGAACGTGTCTGTTGTGTTTCAGACTTGCAACCTGGCTATACAAGTCACCGTATCCAACTGGGCCGTCCAATTGCACGGGGCCTCTCTTGCGTTTTTCGTCGCGTTCTGACATTGTTTCACTCGAGCCCAGGTGAGCGAGCGAGTTCCTGAGAACATCACCAATGCTCACATTTGCTACTAGGGGGAGTGATGCAAGAGCCTTTGTATAGTACGGGATCAGAGTGCCATTGGATACAATTGATCTGGTGACAGCTGTCAGGCTCAGTGCGCCTCTTCTGATGGCGGGACCCTGTGAGCTGAGAACTTCGGTGAGGTTGCCGATCATTGTGCCGATATCGATCACACCTGTCAACGGGAATGTATTGTTGCCTGGTCTGAGAGTGACGCCTTTGACCGTTGCTTTGCCGATGACCAGGTCTGTATGGCCGCTTTTGAGGTCGAGTGTGATGGTGCCAACTTCAAAGCTGAGGACGGAGGGGTTTGGAAGTGTAATATTGGCAACGAGGTTGGATCCATCATCCTCTGCTGGTAAGAGGAATGTGCTATTTGCAACGGAGAAGCCTGCAAACCTGTTTAAGGCTACAGAGATTAGCCATGGAAGTCGACAATAGTGACGTACTCACCTGGCATTGTCACATCTTTATCCAATACAAAGTGGTTTTTCAGGACTCCGAGATATCCAGTGGTCGCTCCATAGAGCGATAATGCTGTTTCCTTTTGGAGAACGGCTTGACTCACAAAGGTTTCCCAGGAAGTCACATTGAGGATGGGTGTCAACTGGTCCATGACGCCGAGTGAATAATTCCCCTTGATAGTTTGTCCGGGGATCTTGATTCCTGCATATGCATTTTTGTAGCCAGCGGAGCGCACAAAGGTATAGAAGACGACTGGATCGAGTCGAACGCCCAGTGCAAGCTTCAAGTTTACTTTAGCTTCTAGTGTCATCCGCACTGTTTCTGCTGTTGGGTGCATCACTTCGGCATTGACAATTCGCAGATCCGATTTGTTGACGACTAGCTGAGCGATAGCAGGAATCGCGACCAGAAAGCTTTTTCAGTAGAGTCAGTTTGATGATCATCAGGAGAATAAGTAAAAGAGCACTCTGGCGTACAAAACTGGTAAGAAAATCGACAAGAAAATCACATTGGCGATGAGGTACAGACACCAGAATCTCCTGAAATGCCGGCGAAGTTTGTTCTTTTTCGAGATCGAGCTCATTGAGGAGCTGACCTTCTCGAGCTTTGCCGTCTCATCGGTCCCTGGACTGAGAAGCCCTCGATTGACCCCGATAATATACTTTCCTATGCGTAGCGCCATGCTGAAGTTTCTGTAATGGAGAGAAGAACACCTCAAGAGATCTACCTTTATATTTAATAAACGCTCATGAAATTATCATATGTCTATCAGAAGATACCATGGACCTGGGAGATAATTGGGTGGACGATATAGGTTCGCTTCTTTTGCGGGGGATCGCCCCCTTATGCTATTGTAAAATGATAGGTCTTGGAAAAAATTTATAGTCCATATCTAACGAAATGGGTGGCCACGGTTAGAACTAGACATGTTTAAATTAGGGTGTCATACTGCATTTGGTATAAAATCAGACCACATCATCTGACGGCATCTAACCTATCAGATTAAGTAGTCCCAACTTGGCCAGTCAAATTTCAAAAGCGGACGATGAATTCTAACCCAAGTGATTCAAGTAATACAGGTCCGAGGTGTCATAATGTGCCTCACTGGGCAGGGAGTATGCTAAGCCTCACATGCCTTCAATCTCAATCTAAGTGCCCTGGGGTGGGTGGTAGCTATCAGCTTGCTTAGTGTAAATAAACTTGCTTCTAGATCTCCGATCATCACAGCTGGTGATATTCATGCAATCTTAGATACGGGGATATCATCAGCACAAAAAGCGATCTCAAAAGTATCACCAACCTCAGCGTTTGTCGAGATTTCCTCAGACGTCTTGTTTCTGTCATTACAATAATAAGATGGATAGCTACAATTGAAAAGCGTTAGTGTAGTGATATTTGTCAGATGTCGGATAGTTGAAACATCAAGACCAGGAACTGGGGTATAAACGTGCAACTCCGGACTAGAAGCATGAAATTCCCTCGGGCTCTCTGCGTTTCTACGTGAAACCTTCTGTGGGCATTTCGGTCAACCAACTTGAAAGAAAAAAGGTACTTTAAGTCTGGTCTCAGGGTCTCACTGGACTTGTCCAGAACCTACTCTCAATGGCGCAGCATTAACGTCGACATCAGCCAAAGACGTCAAAGCATCTGATATGACTGGCTTGAACTTATCTTCAAAGTCTTTGGATAGTTAAGGATAGACATTTGGCACTTACTCGGGTTGAATTTTTAGTGTATAGAATACGAAGCATTGCAGGGACGTTATAAATCCCCGCAATTCCTTGGCCACTTTCCCCGTCTTTTGGCAGCTCCAACGTGGACCAGTAAATACTACTTGTTTTAGTGAGGTGAAGACCTCAGGTAGAGCTATTCAGTTTGATTATATGCATAGTACATGTGCATACTATGTACGCCTTCTATCTGCTTGAATACCGGGCCTCAGTGTTTAAATCAGGGACCAGTGTACAACTGTGGGGGGACACTATGAAATCAACAGAAAACATACAATTTCCAACTTTCAATTCCAAAGAAGGCATAAGAATTGACAAGCCGGTCTTAAGGGGGCTGTAATGCCTCTAATTGTATGTACTTTGTTCATCGCCTGAAGGTATACTTCCCGTCCCGATTAGGCAATATCGCACTGGACACGGACCATGCTGAGTCAGCGCGACATCAGGCCTCCAGGGCTAGTGGTGGCATCAACATCTTCCACGAAACATCCGATTTACCTGGCACGAATCATATGGAATAAAAATCCAGTGATTGAATTCACGTTCACAGTCATTACAGGGTTCAACGCCAAAAATTTTAGTTGGATGTATAGCTCCTTGCTTCCTCCCACGACATCCGCTAAGGGGTTCATCAAGACGCCCAATTATGCGAGCTAGCCGAAACAGACAATCTAGCAACCTTTGATTTTCTTCGTTTGGTTGTTATTGAAGTACAAAAAAGAAAGACCTAAAGTCCAAGGTAAGAGAATGGCTCTCTTCAACTCGTCAGCGCGAGTCTTCCTCGCCGCAATCGTTCTTCGCCTCATCCTCCTCGTCTATGGAGGCTGGCAGGACGCGCATTCCGCTGTGAAATACACCGATATTGATTACATGGTGTTCACTGATGCTGCCCGTTACGTTGCAAATGGCGAGTCGCCCTATGCTCGCGATACTTACCGCTACACGCCACTCTTGGCATGGATGCTTCTCCCGACTGCATGGGAGGCTGCCACGCCTTGGTCAGCATTGACTTTCACCTTCGGAAAGGCGCTTTTTGCACTGTCTGATGTACTTGCTGGATGGCTTGTTGTCAAGCTACTTGTCCAATGCTATCGCTTTCCTGTCGAGCGCGCGCTGCGATATGTGGCCGCTGTTTGGCTGTGGAACCCCATGGTTGCCAATATCAGCACCCGTGGTAGTTCCGAGGGAATGCTCGGCGTGCTTGTTGCGGCGCTTCTATGGGCAACTTTGACAAAGAAGCCTACCCTTGCTGGGGTTATACTGGGTTTTGCTGTACATTTCAAAATTTATCCGTTCATCTATGGTGTCTCCATTCTCTGGTGGTGGGATGCTGAGCGCGATGGGTCTTTAATGGCTTGCCCAAGTCTGCTGTCAAAGGTATTCGGGTTCATTACGCCGTCCCGGGTGAAATTCACTGTCGCAGCACTGGCCAGTTTCGTGGCATTGAATCTCGTCATGTACCTCCAGTACGGCCACCCATTCCTACACCACACATTCTTCCACCACCTTACTCGCATCGATCACCGCCACAATTTCTCCCCATATAGTACACTGCTATATCTGTCTGCTGCCGGTGGAGCGGAAACTCGCTTTGAGGCGCTGGCCTTCCTCCCGCAGTTAACCCTTGTGGTTGTTGCTTTGCCTCTTGTTCTAGCAAAGAAGAACCTGGCTACTGCGATGCTCGCGCAAACCTTTACATTTGTAACTTTCAACAAAGTCTGTACTAGTCAGGTATGTGATTTCGTCCGAAATTGGTCATACTGGCAGCTAACCTGTCTAGTATTTCCTCTGGTACCTCATCCTGCTTCCGTTTTACCTACCCTTCTCCTCGCTTGTTCGCAAGCCCACTCTTGGCATATCAGCAGCCATGCTATGGATTGCTGGACAGGTATGTATTATTTACTGACCATCCGATGTCACAATGTTCAGACTACAGCTCTGACATACTATATAGGCCCTTTGGCTGCACCAAGGGTACAACCTCGAATTCCTAGGGCTGCCATCCTTTGTGCCTGGGCTGTTCCTCGCAGGGCTCTTCTTCTTCGCCGTGAATGTCTGGATTTTGGGCATCATCGTTCGGGATGGTGGGGACGATGCTGGTGAGATCACAAATGCACCAAAATGAGAGGGGAACTACATTTATCTAATGGAGATGTGTTCACAGTGACGGGTCTGAGATAAATGCAACCAAGATTGACCAGGATGACATTGAACCATGTACATTAAATACAACCCAATCCAGCAGACATTTTATGGGTCAGTATGACCGAGAAAACCAAGCCAACCGGCAAAACCACAAGAGAACGATTCTCCGATTCCCCCCCCGATTCAGTACTCTTATCCACGAGTGGCGTTGAAAGAGGATAGTGCTTTTGCACTCAAAAAGCAGGCTGCCCTCTCGAAGACGGCTAGTCGAGAGCGGAAAAGCCGGGCGACAAGAAAAGTGGCATTGAGCGCAGTTTTTGTTTCCCTTCTCTGGATCGAAGAAGTTTGCAGCCCATCAGACGATTGCATACTCTGACACTTTAAGAGAAAGAAGAAGGAGAAAAAACAAAGAAGCGAGAGAAAGAGTATGCCAGAACGGCAAGTGGCAGCCAATATGTGCTTGAATATGACAGCCACCGGCGTGATGTCACAAAAGGGCAAGTGTGGAATGCTGAACAAGAAACTCGTTGAGATGTCAGAAACGATGAAAGGGTATTAGTGAACTACGAAAGTACAAGGCGAAAAAAGGTCAGAATACCCAAAAGGGGACCAAAGCAAGCTGTGAGCCTAGTGAGAGTTGGAGCTGTCCGCAAGAAGACTGTACGTGTTCACTTGGATGCCCAGGGGGCGAGCCCGGGGCATCAAGGCGCCCACAATTTGATGGTCACTGTACTCCGCGGCTAGTCCATCTGTAAGCGCGATAAATGAGGCCGATGGTCGGTTTCTGCGCAAAGATTCCAGAATGTCTTCACTCCACAGGCCTGTGCACTTATTATTATCAAGCTGGAAATAAGGGTTCAGAGGTGGACATCTTGAGTCAAGATCGATGAAACGGATCCGCAAATACTCCAGGGCAGGGAGTACAGATAGACACTCGATTGCCTTGACCACCATTGCCTCGAACGCACGAATAAACGCAAGGCTCGTAATTTTGCTTATCCCCAGGCTCATCTGCGACCAGTGATGCGATTTGTCCGCCTTCTGACAGCACGCCTTGACTACAAGGTCCAAGTACCTGAGCGGAGAACAAGAATTGAATGCTGTAGCCCCTTGCTTTAGTGTCTCAAAGAAGTACCAGCATACACGACCGGTGTAGGCAAAAGATTCCAAGTGCGCGGCTCTCTCGCCAAGCAGGCTGCAGATGGGAGGAAGTGAGCTTCGAGGTCCAGAAAGCCCAGTCAGCAAAGTATTTTTGGTGTCAAATCCCTCCAGGCTGAGATTGATGTGTCGGATTGTAGCTGGAGGGCGAGTGAAGATGTTGATCATGATGAAGTACGCATTCAGATGGGGTTGAGCCCAAGCACACTGCCATTCACTCAAAGCTGGCAATGCCCGCGAAATATTGTGCCAGTCGTCTAGTTGTCGCATCAGGTTCCAGGCGCCACGCATTATAAATGTCTGTATGTGTTCAAGAACAGGTAGACGCCGTGGAATGAGAGCTTGCAGACTGTACATGCCACGACTGTGGCGGAAGTGTCGGATCATAGGCGGGTTTTTGCAGTGGCCACCCTCCAGGGTGAGAACTCGGGCAGTAGGGAAAAATCGTCGAATCAGCTCAAAAATTTCCTCCAAGGAAGCATTGTTCGTCACGCGGTGATAATAAAACATGTCATTTCCCTGATGATCATGGTTCAATTGCATCGATACAACGCGCCCAGCGGCTGCCTGAGCAGTATGTTGCTCCGCATTCAAGCGAGAAATGTCAGGCTGAAGAGCCCGATCTCCCCAGATAGGCATCCAAATCTCAATGTGGCAGACGTAAGTAATCAAATGCTGGTTTCTCTTGAACCACCGCACACAGCTGGCCAATTCTTCTCTGCTGCCCTTGATTCTGACTATGCAAAAAGTCAGTTGTCCGTACAATCGTTTTAAAATTTTAGATTCCCAGTCAGAAAAAGCTTACTATGGCGGTAGATTCGGCTTTGAACAAGTCCAGTCCATACCCGGCAAGTCAAGGCCAGGTTGGAAAGGGCCTTCCGCCGTGGATGATGCAGGGCCTTACTCCAGTTCTGGGCAGAAGTTTTACCATATGATGAATGATTACCAGCAGAGGCTCTTTTGCCAAAGACATGATCCAGAATAATCTCATGGATCTCAACTGGGAGGTCCATGAATTGATTTCCCAACTGGGCTGGGGCTGACATAGTCAATGCGGGGACTGTTGCGGGGAGTTGAGATTGGCCCTCACTGGCAGGGATAGGACTGGAGGTGTGGTTTTCAAAGAAATGCCGGCAAAGAAATTTTGCACCGGGGCTGCAGTCTGATTTCCCTACGATTGCAGGAAATACAACGGGTGCAGTGGCTATTGAATTGACCGACACTGACCAGAGAGGAGAAATTGCGGAAATGCTGAGGAGCGGTAGAGATAGAGATAGGAGATGATCAGGGGAGTTAGAGGTCATTAGTGCGACTTGCTCTACTTCAGAAGAGAAACTGCAGCCTGGTGGCTAGAGGTTGGCATATGTCAGTGAGCAAACAGGTCTTGCCGGCGCCATGCATATACGGCAGTACTCACCTTACAACTGTGTTTGGGTGGTGATATCAAAGCAGCATTGGCCCGATATTTGGTCTCAATACAGGCGGTAGATTCCAGTGGATCAAATTCACGAGGAAAGGGAATAAGTTACAGAAATGGAGGGGTTCGCCCAGCAAGCTGTTGGGGAGCCTAGGGAGGCGGATTAGATGGGATTGGCAGGGTGAGAGACGAACCCGGCCGTAAGCGAAGAGAGGAGAAGAAGATGAAATGGAACAGATCATCTAATAGAGAAGAAAATAGATGAAAAGTACAAAGATATAGGTAGGATGTGGCGATGTATTGGGGGAGGTTGAATGTAAAGAGGAGAGACGTTGCGCGACACGGACCCTTTCAACTGTAGGAATACTTTCTATTCTGACTTTAGAGAACGAGAACGAACGCAGATAAAGATTTAAAACATGAATGATTCAAATAGATCGTATGTTACATTATACATGTATTGATTTGCAACATTATCGTCTCAAACACGATGTGCGGCCGTGAGAGCACCCTTGGCTCTACAGTCATGCCGTAGAAACTTGACAGAGATGATCTCTACCTAGTCATTGTAATTCAGCTCTGAAAAACTTTACCCATAGAAAAACATAAGGCACACATCAGCAAATGAAGGGAAGGGTATCGATGCAGAATAGACGCTACAAAACCGTTGCAAAGAAAAATAAGGCGGAAGCTAACGCTTGCGCCTGAAACGGAAACGAAGGCCATCATCACTATCTGAATCGCGCTCCTCGCGGGTTCTCTTCGGGCGCCTAGCTGGAGTTGGGTCTGGAGTCGGCTCAGGAGAGGTGCGTGCAGTCGTTGACAGCTCGGAGCATGATGGGGCAAGCTCACCACGACGATCCTCGGAGCCCGGATCCGCAAGCTCGATTCGAGAGTTCGTCTCGGTGGTATTGCCGCCCCAGTAGTGATCGCCGATTCCATAGTCTTTGCGGGTTACTTCTTCTAGGGGAACGATCACCGTCTGGATGCGAGCTCGACCACGCGGCTCGCCTTTTCGCCGGAATTTCTTGAAGTTCTTGCGCCCGTTCCATTGGTCGTCCCATCGATTCGAGCTGCCAACCTCGCGGGCCGGTGCATTCCGGGCGGGAATCTCCATTTCTTCCACAATGGCCAGGTTCTTCAATTGGTCCACATCCACATCACCCATGTCGCTTGCATGGGTGTCTTCCTCGGCCTTGCGTTGTTGCTCTTCATCTTCTCGGTGTCTTCGCGCGGCCTCGAGCACGTCGAGTTTAGGTCGCTTGCGTTTCGGGGCCTCCGTTTCGGTGACTACGGCTTCACCCTGTGGGTAGTGGCGAGTCATCTCTGCACGACGACGCTTCATTGCACGGGCGCCCGGGAGAAGATCAGCGACCGTATCCTCCTCAGGATCTTCCTTTACTGTATCAAGGGACTGGGGTGCTTGGGACGGTGATTGCGTTTCGATGTCCATGGTCTGGGTGGAGTTGATATTGATGTTTTCTCCTTCAGGCGCATAGACTGGGACAGATTCCATGTCGAATCCGTCATCGAAGGCTTTCATTTTACTGACGTATGCACGCACACGGGGGATCTTGGACCGAGCTGCTGAGGGCTGACTAGTCTTAGGATCAGGGGGCGATCCCGATTCGGACACGACGGGCACGACAGAAATTGCTCGTTGGCTGGTTTGCACAGCCTCGACTGCTGGTGTAGATGCGAAGATCTGACTAGAGCCCTCCTCCGCGGGCAAGGCACGACAGAGGGGCGATGCATCATTTCCCAGGATGGCGTCAAGGAATTCTCGTTGCTCTATCACGCGTTGGTCCGTCATCAGGGCAACTTCATTACCGACGTCAATAGACCACTGTTCGAGGTCTCCTTTTGATCGAAAGCGAACAAGAACGACGCCACCGGAACCGTGCCGCTCACCTCCCACGCCCTTCCCCCCTGCTGCCTTTTTCATGAACCGAACGATGTCTGGGGCAGTTGTGACCCCATCTTCAACCTGGTAGAAAAGCGTCTTTCCTTGGCCATTGTTTATTGGACCTTGCAGATTCTCAAACTGGGCTGGATCACCGAAGATAAACGTATATCCCTCGAAGACATTAAGACGTGCGGAGTTCGGAGCGAAAGCAGCGGCGGGGCGCTGAGTTGGCTCTTTTCCAGGAGGAGGGAGATGTTGATTTGGATCGGGCCACGCCAATTTAAAGTCGATTTCGAGAGGACAGAGTGACTCGTCGTTCTCAAGATCAGCGGGAGTAGCCGCGTAGACGAGTGCATCGATGTATGAATCATCTACAATATACTTCCCGTTGACGAGCGCCTGAAGACCCTTGGCTGTATTTCGTTTACGCTGTACCACATGTGTTGTGTGATCGACAATGTAGTCCATGATGGTCTTAATGTCGAGGTCCTCTAGACGTGAGCGAACATGGGCTAGAGGATCCTCACCTCGAACCTGCTTGGAGGAGGCTGACAAAGTTAGAATCACGGGTTCCCATTTGATACTATCGAAATCATCAGCTGGAATTCAAATCAATCATAAACAGAGATACACACCGGAGCGTATGCCGGTATTTCGCGAGCTGGATGACATGCTCATCCCTCTTGTCCAACTTGCATTCTCCATGGATTCTCCTTTCATCAACGACCGTTCCTTTCTTCGAGTCCAAATCGGTTATAGTAATAGTGGATCGTGCTCGTGGTGATAACTGGGCCCGAATTAGCCAGAGAATGTATGTTTTCGCGGGGGAATCAACCGTACCCCATCTCTCGAATTCACCGGTGAGATTTCAATGGTCATATGCTTGCGGGATATCGAAGTATGATTGACAGCATGGCGGACTATTCGATAAGAGGTCAGGTAAAAGGTGTGATCATCAAACTGAATGAGGCCATACCTCCATCTCGATGGAATCGACCGAATAAATACTTCTTTCCAGGGCGCAGCCACACACGCTTCCCTATGAGGATTTAGCGATCGATCGATCCCTTTAGATTTAAAACCCCACCTTCCAGAAAATCACCGGTCGAATCGAGAATCCACATGACGATGAGTCCGCCGGGGTTTATTGTTCAGCGTTAGGCTACGTAGCTGAGAGGCGCGCTCAAATTGAACACGAATCCACGTGACTACGCGTCAAATTAAATGCCGCGCTCTCTCCTCTGAAGGATCCTCCATCAGTCATCGATGGGACACTGGAAAAGAATGGAGTCATCAGAGAAGAGTCCTGCCTGTGGTCCACTGCCTGAACCGGCTCCTAGTGAGGATTCTGGCACTCTGAAATATCAGCTACTCGGTCCGTCTTTAACCAAAGCGGGCCAAGACTCAGTAGATCAGCTAAAGGTGCGCTTGATGAGATTGTATCTTTGTTCAGCTAAAGCTGAGCTCGAGCTTCCAGGTATCGGAGATTATCTACAATGCCTCCAAGGGCTCTAAATTCTTTAATCACGAGCAAGATCGGGATCGAAATCTTACTCTGAAAATCGAACGCATTTTAAAAGAAAAGGCACGGCTAGAACGTCTTGACTTGAGCAGTGATCTACGATGTGCCGATGAATATCTCACCGAGCTAGAGTTGAGTCGAGATCTTTCTCAATATGTCATTCATGTGGATTGTGACGCATTCTTTGCCGCTGTTGAGGAGCTTGGCCGGCCCGAGTTGAAGACAGTGCCTATGGCGGTGGGTAGAGGAGTCCTGACAACCTGCAATTATGTGGCGAGGAAGTTTGGCGTTAGAAGTGGTATGGCTTCGTTTGTCGCGAAAAAGCTCTGCCCGCAGCTGGTTCTTTTGCCACCGAACTACGACAAATACACCACAAAGGCTAAGGAAATTCGCGCTATCATAGCCGAATATGACCCTCTTTTTGAAAGTGCGAGTATAGACGAAGCCTATTTGAATATCACAGCTTACTGCGACGAAAACCACCGAGAGCCTGATGAGGTTGTTCAGCGACTGCGGGCAGAGATATTGGAAACAACTGAGGTGTCTGTTTCAGCCGGAATTGGTGCTAATGCAAAGATCGCAAAGATTGCTTCCAACCTCAACAAGCCTAACGGGCAATTTCAAGTTCCCAATGAGCGAGAGGCAATCATGGACTTCATGTGTGACCTGCCGGTCCGCAAAGTCAATGGAATTGGCCGAGCATTCGAGCGCGAGCTGAAATCAATAGGCATCGAAAAATGTGGTGACATCTTCCATCATCGTGCTTTTTTAACCAAGTTATTCGGAGAGAAGGCTTTCCAATTCCTGGCCCAGTGCTATCTCGGTCTTGGGCGGACCAAAATTGAACCTGTCGAGACCCAGGTCCGAAAAAGTGTCAGTACAGAGACCACGTTTCATGACATTGGAGACAAGGAGGAACTGCGAGCCAAATTATGGTGGGCTGCGCAGGAGCTTGCAAAGGATCTGGCGCGGACTCAGTTCAAAGGTCGCACGCTTGCCTTGAAAGTCAAACTGCATACTTTCGAAGTACTCACGCGTCAGACAGCTCCATCTCGTGCCGTCTCCCTGGCAAAAGACTTGTACTCCTTCGCTTTGCCCATGCTTGCC
Source organism: Penicillium digitatum (assembly GCF_016767815.1). Classification (NCBI taxonomy): domain Eukaryota; kingdom Fungi; phylum Ascomycota; class Eurotiomycetes; order Eurotiales; family Aspergillaceae; genus Penicillium; species Penicillium digitatum. The sequence goes on along the minus strand of NC_089386.1, from coordinate 38,548 downwards.
AAGCTTGAGAAGGATATTCCGAACCTAAAGCTACGGCTTCTGGGTCTTCGGTGCTCGAATTTGGTCAGCACTCAGAAGGTTGGGATCAACTTTTTCGGCATAGCGACACAACCAAAACCTGCTCCCGAGTCTCCTTCTGAGCCCACTCCTATGTTGGCCTCTGGTGTAAATATAGATCACGAGATTTGTGCAGAGGAGGCTTTCGAGGCAGCGGCTCGCCAAGAAATCCAGGATGAGATGAACGATCTAGAGCGGCTGAGTCAAGAAACGCCCAATCTTTCTATCGTTCGTGAGCCAGAGACCTCTGCGGCCCCAGAAGTGATTGAAGTACCCCCGATGTGGGATTGTCCCATTTGTACATGGCCACAGGTCGCAGATGATCGCTCATTCAACGAGCATGTGGACTTCTGTCTCTCTCGGCAGACGATTCTGGAAGTGGCGCAGCACACCTCGGAAGAGACATCCTTGATACCCCACAGTTCCAAAAAAAGGAAGACGCCGTCACTGGCTAGTGTTCCTGAAATAGACCCAAAACAAAAGCGGCTTTTTTTTCAATGACTCTTTTCCCCAGATGTCTTCGTCCATCAACCTGGACGGGGTTGAAACTCAACGAAAATTCGGTGTCAAAAATGCCAGTCATTCCAACAGAATAGTCCTGAGCTCCTTCTCTCCACCGACCCAATCTTAATGCGGCATGAAGCGATTATTGTTTTATTGCAGGCTCACCGATTTTCAAGTCTCCACTTGACAACCGCCAGATTCGGGATAGAAGCGGGACATCTAGGGAGAAGGAAACAGGGGTTTCTTTACCTTTGGGCGTGTTGGCAATTACAAGTCAATCGAGAGCCTTATAGAACCATTTCTCGCGGACAAGAGAGGTCTCACAAGTTTTCTAAGATCAGAATCTCAATTTTTTCGACGCCCTTGCTCGTCGAAGCAAGGAATTCCACGTTGCGGTGAAGCGGTGCCCTAAACCCAATCGGGTAGCATTGTTTTCGTCACTCGACTTTCTCCTCGACTTTCTTGACTTTCCCTTCCATCAGCCCACAAATTCCCTGTTACAACGAAAACCACTCGGGAGATTCTTTTAATTGGCCGGTGCCACCATGCTCATGTAGTGTGGCACCTCGCAATGCCATGATTTGCACCCCCCGCAACTATGACCTACGATAAACAAAATACTGGCAGTCTCGCCAAACCATTTACACCCACCCTCAGCGCTACATTTCATCGGAGTAACAAGGCTCCGCTCACCCCAAAACTTGCAAGTCCAAATCCAGGTCCAGGTTCAGGTCCAGGACTTCCGCGCCGCCTGGCACATTCCGACCACCCCTATTCCACCCCCTCCAAAGACGACTCCCCCGCGGTCCCGACCTTTCTAAGCGCCAATATCACTCCACGATCTGGCCCTCGAACAACCCGGCGAGATGGCGCATTTTACTCCCCCACAAATATCTCACATGCCCCGTCTCCCTCTCCACATGCACCTTACTCCCAGTCAACAATCGGTTACGGCCGTCGAGACCGCAGTCCGGCTCGCGGGATCAAGCCGGAACAATCCCGAAGTATGAGGGCGAAGACCTTGACGGCAGAGAATCAGCCTTTATCACGTCCCGATTCCTTCTCGGATATGACATCGGGAACTCCGCTGTTCTTCTATGCGTCCGATGCACGATCATCTCATCCTTCTGAGCCGCCAGATGCCCCTCGCCCTAGGGCCCAGGGAAAAATATCCCCAGCCTCCAGCTTCATATATGCAAACGGAGACCAAGAGCGAAATTCACCAGGGGAACAGTCGAATGGTACATCCACTTCTGCCAAACGTCGATCGAGCGGTATTTCACGCCCTCTCCCCGCCAGCAAACCAACATCTTCCTGCTCACGCCTGAGTTCTCCTGGTCTTTCAGATGTGGCTTCACACCCGCCGGACGATCTCAGGTTGCCATATATCGTCAGCGCCGAGAATGGACTAGGAATTCCCCCCCGTTTTGGCTCACCATCGTCCAGTTTAATCGACGAGAAACCCAGACTGCAACCGATCCGACATACCAAGTCCTCAAGTGTCGACTCAGGTCTCCATGGCAATTATTCACAAGAAAGCTTGCGAGCAAGTCCATTCATCCTATCCGGGAGCTATGTTGCTGAAGGAACAGCGTCCGTGATGTCTGAACAGATCATCACCCTTCGCCCTCGGATCTTAAGCAATGTATCCACCACCTCAACTGATACTTACCCTTCGGCACCGCTCAGTCCCGGAAAATCCGACGGTCCGAGCGAGGCAGCTCTCAATGCGCGTACCGAGCGCAAGATCATGGACTTGGAAATCAGTAACTCTTCACTACTAGCCATCAATCGTACCCTGGAGCGTGAAATGCGGCAACAGAAAGCAGAGCTTCGGCGGTTCCGGCGACTGAGCCGATCGGGGCGGATTTCAATGGCACCTTCCACCCGTTCCTCCGGAGCGGCACTATCAGTAACTAGTGAACTGGATGAAGGTGGAAGCGAGATCCCCAACCAGTCACAAGATGATATGTCCGACATCAGCGACGAGGATTCAACAGCGGACGAAAGCATCTCGAGTCCAGGCTCGCTGGTCGAGCATGATTCCAAGCACCGTGTCAGTGATGAAAAACACGTCATGCTCGACTTGGCGCGACATCAGGAGGTGTTGGTGGACAGCCAGAGAATGAACCGAAGCCTCAAGCGCTGTCTCGGATGGACCGAAGAACTCATAAAGGAAGGACAGAGAGCCCTTGAGTACAATGTCCACGTTCAAGACGTTGAGCTGGGTGGCCGAGTTCTAGCGCCTGAAGAGTTGGGTGAAGTTGCTGAGAGTGGCCGTGGTCTTTTGAGCTCTTCAACCGACTATAACGCCGTCTTTTCTCCCGTGGAAGCTTATGAATTGTCATCTGTTGAATCGCCATCTATTGGAACACTATCTCCTACACCCTCTATATCTGCTGATCCGAGTACATGATGCCACTTCTTACCTTCGTCTCCCGGTGGGACGATCCGGTTTTTTTTTTCTTTTTTTTTTTCTTTTTTCTGCTTGTTCATACATTCACACAATACCCCTTTTTGATGCCTTTCATTTTAAATTCGCCCCTTTATTTCTTTACGCCCCTTTATTTCTTTATTGATACAGGCCATTTTTTCACTCGTTTGGGCTTAGCGACTTGCATTATGCGACTCTGGGCTGCTTTTATTTATATGATTGCGTTTGCCATTCATTTCCACCAGACAGGGTAGGGTGGTCAATAATAGACCTCCACACCTGATCAGCTTGTCCATCTCGGACGCTTTTTCTTGGCTAATTTGAAAGATACCCGATTTTCGAATTTTGTCTCGTGTTTGTCCACTGTCTCACTGTGCACCAATTCACTTGAACGCTTGACGATGCCAGATTTCTGTTTAAGCTGGCTTAATGTTGTGTTCTTCATTTTTCTTGATTATACAGAAACGAAAGACCAGAATCTCCTATGGGTACTATCACAGTCTGCAACTTCATATCGTGGTCAACATGATCAACAGAATTCACCGCAATAGTCCAACATCAGGGAAATGGACACTGTCCTGTCCACTGCTGACGCAGTGTCTCCTTAAACCCCTCTGATTCTATGTCTCTTTTGCCTTCCAAATACTTGGTTCCTAGATCACAGGTGTGAGATCTGTCTGGGTAACACCTTTTGCCGTTATTACCAGGCAAAGGTTGCCCGAGCGCCCACTCGAATTGTTCTACGAACCAAATTGGATCAATGGCGAACGGGTTTAGTGTGCGTGGAACCAAAATAGCATGATTCATTCATCTCTTGTGTCTTTCATCTGTTTCGTCTATGTGCTCGGGCGTCATGAAAAAAGCAACCTTGATCCACTTCACGCCCTTTGTAACGGCCTGCTTTCAGAAATTTCTAGTCGCTAATTACATGATATTGACCAAGTCATTTGATTCTGGGGTGGCAGACGGGAGAGGGAAGAAATGTCACACAGGTCTACATCCTAGCATTCCATCATATACCCCACCAGAGCAGGCCATCTAGATACGGCAGGAGATTACCGCTGAAATCTAACAGAAGATGTACATATCTCAAGATAACCCAGATCAGAGCCGGGTGCATTTTGTCCCGCTATGAGCAAGCTGCCCATCACCATTCAAGGCTTTCTCGGTTGCCCATTGCCTACTTGACTGGTGATATTGTAGTCACCATAACAAGCCTCCTGGTACATGGCCTGCTTGTTGAGATCAGGCAGAGCGCGAAGGAATCGGTCGACCTTACAGAACCCATTCACAGACCCATCGCAGACCTTGAGACCATCCAGAGGCACGGGCGCATTGTTCAACACAAATCGGATGTAGTCAGTAGTGTTAGGCTCCAATGACAGATCGGGGTTCGTGTACTTCTGCACCTGGAGATTCTTGAATGAAACCTTCTTGGGGCAGGTCCAAACTTCCGAGAAGAGACGTGCGCCAAAGGGAGTCATCTGGTTCAGGTTGAAGTTGCGGGGCGGGGCGTGTGGCACCGAGACAGGCAGGCCATGAGGGCCGTACTTGAAGTATTCTAGACCCAAGGCAGCCAGTACGGACACGATGATATCGTCGTGGGACATGTCCATGTATAGTGGCTGGTCGAGTGGGAAAGTCTTGGTGTTGTCATCGTACGTGTAGTTGATGCTGCTGTCACTACTCGTGATGAGCTTGGATTGGAGGCGCGCTGCTAGCTCCTGAACATATCCAATTCCCTGGGCGCGACCACTGGGGGAGCCGAAACCGTAGTCACCGTAGAATTGGAGATCAATGTAGTATTCAAAGTCGCGCCATTCCTGCTCGGTGAAGAGTGCACAGAACGAGGACTGGCCAAAAGTCGCATACTCATAGGGGCACATATTGAGCATCGCCAGGATATCGGCGGTATCGAGCTTGAAATCCTCGGGAAGGAGGGCCGCAAGGCGCTTCCGGGCGCTTTTCACAACAGCCGAGGCGAACACCTGAGCAGCATTGTCACCCGGTTCCATACCATTCGGACAGGACTCGGTCGACGACAGGGTGTTGTTGAAATTTTGAACCTCGGGGATAATAGTTAGACTGTATTCCGAGTAGGAGCTGTTGGCTCCTGTGTTTCCAAAGAAGCCACTCAGCCACCAGCGAGCACTCTCCAAAATCCGGGGGTACGAAGTGGTGCGGAAAGTCGGCTTTGGGCGCGCGGTACCATTGGGATACACGTTCAACGATGCATCCCAGGCCGCATCACTAATTTTTGCGCGATAGAGCAATCGGCCGTACTGACTCCAGAATCGCGCACCGGCAGTGGCCTCGGTAGCGGCGCCAATTGGGAGTAAAGTGTCCAAACCAAGCAAATACTCCCAACCATTCAAGAACGCCAGGGATCCAGATCCGATCTTCTTGTTTGGATGTTTCCTGGTATAGTTGACTAGTTTCTGGGCGAAGTTCTCCATGCCTTCCCCATCGAGAATCCATTGTGTCGGATACCGCTCGGCATGGCGGTGTAGAACATGCACCTGCGACAATTCACACTCCAACGGAAACCCTTTGGAGACATTGAACCCTAGTGCATCGGTATAGGGACTGAGGTTAGCCCAGCTTGTTTTCATATCAAACCCCGACGGATATGAGAGACCGGTGGGGCCGGCTGCGGCCGCGGAGCTTGTAGCCATGGCGGCAATGCTGCCTGCAAAGGCCAATAGGACCATGGCAGATGAGTGTAGTGAAGCCATTTTGAATTTGGTGGGGGGGGGGAGGTGTGTTTTTTCCCCCTATGTTGTATGAATGCGACAAAGTAGCGAAAACAATTCGAGGAATCGATGACTTGTTAAAAGACTTGTTATCTGCCCTGTGGGGAGTGGAAACGAGGATCGACCAAATCTCTTTCCTTATATGGAATCGCGTAGGCTCCTCTCTGCTGTTCTATCTGGCACGATGTAATCTTATGACAGTCCTGAGATGTTGAAGATTAACCTCATTGAGTTGCGGTGATCCCGAGATTTCGATAGCCAACGTGTGGGGGAAATGCTTGGCGAGTCCAAGCGGGAATATCAACGTCGGAGAAAAGACGAGATTATCGTTGACAGCGTGTCAAAGTTGACTTTGCATTTCAACTCGACGAAAATTGGGAACGAAGGCCGAGGGAACGTATGACCTCTCATAACTGTCACTGTGGTCCTTGACGAATGTTAGGGCCTAAGATATGTACACCGCTGCAAAAGACAAACATACGTTCTGATGGTCCTTTTGATCTTTGGGCCTAGCGATCTACATCCTTTGCCTTTTACCAATCGAGGTTCCTCAGGGAGTCTCGAGACAACCCACACGCGGTACAAGAAACGGACCTGACGTTCAAATTATATCCAGGTTATTCTGTGTTGCCATTGTCTTACTCACCATTCTTGACCTGCCAGGTGTTTTGATTTTCTGACTGGGCTGGGTATCAGCCTCCCTGGAAGGAGAATGAAGTTGGTGTACACCAGGTTGGTGCTAGCCCACTCACCGTGCAGGTCCGCCTGAGACTAGTCCTGCATAACCGCGGTCCGAGATCTCACGGTGGTGATGGTCGTGGCCTTCGTAAGGAAGGCGAATGATTATCCTCGGGAATCGATTACAGGTTCTGCGTGTTTTCGACGTTATACCACTTGCAGCACTGATGCGATGTCATGTCAACGTTTATTTCAATGTGATTTTGAAGAGCATCTATGTCCATATAACCCGCATCAAACCGCTGCCGGGCTGTTGCGACTGATCAAATAGCATCAGAGATACTTAGTCCAATCTATCGCTCGAAAAACCTGCGTGTCGCAACCCGTAACCATCCAGTCGCCATGAAAAAGCAGAATCGTCAAGCCCGATAAAGAAGGTGAGAAGGTGAAAAGCAAACCCAACATGTATGTCCAGGATATAATAAACCGGCTATCAAGAAAGGCCCGGTTCAAGATGGAACCCAACCAAGAAAAATGAGAAAGGAAACATGAGATGGAGAAGGAGGCAATCAAGCAGTGGTCTCTTCCACCGGCTCTTTTCCGCTGTGGGTCTCATCATAGTCGTGCTTGGACTTCTTCTTTTTCTTGTCCTTCTCATCCTTGCCCTTTTTGCTCATTGCCTCGGCCATAAGTTGCTCGAAGGCCATGTAATCACCCTCTTCCTCGGGGTCGCGTGCGGCCTAAAACTCAGTGGTTAGCATGGGATCGTGTATGGAGAAGACGCGTTTGTACCTTCGCGTAGATATTGCCAGCAATCACTAGCGCATGCGCCCGCTCAATGCGTTTCTCAAGTCGGGTCCGTTTGTCGCTCAGAATCTGGTCACAGACATCACGCAGGACACTCTGGATCTCGAACTTGCTGCCACGCCACGCTGCAGCAAGAATCTTGCCAGTGACTCTCTTTTCATATTCAGCTTTCTTCTCGTCGGTCCAGTCTTCACCACCGCGTTCCTCCATCTTGGCCATCTCCTCCATAGTCATCTGTGCATCAATAGCAGTGGAGATGGTGGTCCATGTCTCCTTTGCAAGGGTGCCCTTGTCCTTCAAGCGTGAGAAGAAGCCAGAGATACCTAAGAACTTCTGTGACTTGAGGAAGGATGTACCCTTCTGGACGTAGGTTTGACCGACAGCGTGGAGAATTTCCAGACCGAAAGATTCCATCTTCAAGTTCTCGACCTCAAGTCGGATTTTCTCTTCGAAGGCTTGTGACACATCCTTCCCTTTGTCTGTCTCAGTCCAAACGCTCAAACGATCGATTAGCTTGTTTGCTAGTGTGTTGACACGGTCTTCCCGGGCCTTTCTGCGTTCATCCTCGAATGCGGTAAGGCGTTCCTGCTGCTCCTTGGACAGACCCTTCTTCTTCTCCTTCTTGCGCAGCTCCTTCTCCTCCTGAGACAGACCGGCTGCCTCCATGCGGGCCTCTTCTTCGGATTTGTCCATAAGAGCTTGTTGTCCGAAGTTCCGTCGGGGAGTGCTAGTACCAGAGCTCTGGTCAGAGGTCGGCTTCTCGGAGGGGCCAGCAGCTGTAGCTGCAGGTGTGGCTCCTGCCGCGGCCTCGTGGGTTTCGTGAGGAGAAGCCGAATCACCAGCTGCAGTCTTCACCTCCTCATCGTGGATGTTGAGTTTCTCTTCTGCAGACTGGGCCAGTTGTTCCTCCTCCATTTCCTGCATCGTGATGTCCATAGTTGCGGTAAGGTCTTTCATAAGGGAAATTTCGCCGATAAGATCAACAAAGGCCTCGCCGCCAAAGATCATGCTGAAGAATTCGGACGGGTCCTCTGTACAAGACAAATCAGAAACTTTGTGCGGGACAGCAGCAGGCATGTGATTGACCTACCGAAACCACCACCAGGCACAGACTCCTCCTTGCCAAACTTGTCGTAACGCTTCCGGAGATCTTCGTTGCTCAAGACTTGGTACGCTTCACCGATCTATGGTAGAAGAATATCAGCCTCATGCTATGTGCATGATTTCTGTGGCTGCGCAATCATACCGCCTGGAAGCGTTCGTGCGCCGTTTCATCTCCAGGGTTTTTATCTGTGGAACCAGGTGAGAAAGATATTCAAAGAAATATTGGATCAGAGGTGGTAATACCCGGGTGGGTGACAATAGCCAGCTTCCGGTAGGCCTTCTTGATTTCTAGTTCGGTCGCCGTAGGTGGCACACCTAGGGCATCGTAGTAGGCAGTATCGGCAACCATCGCAGCGACCGAGCCTAATTCGAGAACAAAGGGGGTTAAGAGAAGATACGAGTTCAAGAGTCAAAGGCCCGAAGGGAAAAAACAGAAACCTGTGTTGTTCAGGCAGAACCTCACGATATTTTTCGGAAGTTGGCGCTGATATCATGTGGGGGTTGTATGCATAGTTTGTTGTAATCACATGACACATATTTCTTCACCTGATCTGCTCTGGCCTTTTCCCCTTTTCCCACTCCCGTCCGTTCCCCCAGGTTCTGTTTCTTTTGTTGTTTGTCAGTATTCGGCTTCGGTTTCTTTTCTTCGGGGCCCTGTTTTCTTCTTTCTTCACTTGTTGAAGATTGGGCTACTTTGCCTTGTAACAATTCCTCGAATTTTCGGCTTTTGCGCCTCTCCTCCACCCATAATGGGTCTCATCGGCAATGCCATTTACTACTCCTTTCACCCCATGCAGTTGAGGTCAATCATCCAATGGTATGTTCTGGAGTTCGCGAAATCCATCATGGGCTTGTAAAGCTCATCACCAACGTCGTATAGGAAAGTCTGGCACAACCCGCCCCATGAGCGCGACGAGAAGAACGAGACCGAGAACCAGAAGATCTGTTTAAAGTTTTTGGATAAAACCAGCCGGAGCTTCAGTGCTGTCATCAAGGAATTACATCCCGAACTGTTGATTCCTATCTGCATCTTCTATTTGGCCCTCCGTGGGCTGGATACCATTGAGGATGACACTTCCATCCCTCTGCCCACCAAGGAGCCTCTCCTCCGGAACTTCAAAGATTTCCTCACGCAGGATGGCTGGAATTTCACGGGGAATCGGCCGGAGGAGAAGGACCGTGAGCTGCTGGTTCGGTTCAACCACGTCATCACGGAGTTCATGAACATGAAGCCTGAATATCAGGCTATCGTCAAGGACATCACTGAAAAGATGGGTAATGGCATGGCTGACTATGCCGTGAAGGCAGAGAATGACGATGCCAGCGTTAAAACCAAGGAGGAGTATGATCTGTACTGCTACTATGTCGCTGGATTGGTTGGCGAAGGCCTCACTCGCCTCTTTGTTGAGGCCGGGTTTGGTAACCCGGCTCTGTTGAAACGCCCCAAGTTGCACAAATCCATGGGTCTTTTCCTCCAGAAGACCAATATCATCCGTGACATCCGGGAGGACTTTGATGACAACCGACGATTCTGGCCCCAGGAAATTTGGTCTAAGCACGTTGACAACTTTGAGGATCTCTTCAAGCCAGAGCACCTTGACGCAGCCCTTAACTGCAGCTCGGAGATGGTCTTGAACGCGCTGGAGCACGCCGAGGAGTGTCTGTTCTACCTGGCTGGTATGCGAGAGCAGAGTGTTTTCAACTTCTGTGCAATCCCACAGTCCATGGCCATCGCTACAATGGAGTTGTGTTTCCGCAACCCCGAAATCTTCAAGCGCAATATCAAGATCACCAAGGGAGATGCATGCGATCTCATGCACAAGTCCACACAAAACTTGTCAGTCCTGTGCGACAGCTTCCGCCAGTACACGCGAAAAATTCACAAGAAGAATACTCCCAAGGATCCCAATTTCCTGAAGATCAGCATTGTCTGCGGACAGATCGAGAAGTTCATCGAGACCATCTTCCCGACGCAATCTGCCGAGGCTGCCAACCGTAAGGTCTCCGGTGAGCTCACTGCCGCCGAGCTACAGAAAAAGAAAGAAAACGACGACAACAAGAATGATGTCTACTTCATAATGGCTCTTATGGGCGTTGTCGTTATTATTATAGCTAGTCTGATGGTCTTCGTCGCCTGGATGATGGGCGCCCGGTTCGACCTTGCCTTCAAGGAAATTATGTCCGGCCACTTCCGGCCGCCTGTTAAGAACCAGCTTGAACACCAGGAGCTTTGATTGTCTTATTATTCTCACATCCACGGCGTTACGACCTTTACTGTCTGATATTTTCGATTCCCCCTCCCGGCGACACATTGTCTTACTATTTTCTTGCCCGACCCGGGTGCCCCCGATGTGTATTGATAATGACATGAATTCTTCTTCTTTCTTCGCCTGGCGCACCTACCAACCTTCACATTTACAACCAACCAGCCTCAGTAGCACGGGTGTCAGATTGCGACATGTCCCGCTTATGGCCGATAATTTGCCAAAGAGGTGCTGATATCGAAATGGAGAATCCTCTCCTCCGCCAGCTTGTAGATTTTTGTCCAGCGGTCCGCCCGAGGTGTCAAACATCCGTTAAAGATGTGGAATACTCCGTTATGTCAATTCGTGCATCTTAAAAATGACTATAGGAAATGAAACCAATCAGCGCTGGGATACTGACTCTCTTGTCCTGACCTTTCCCCATATATCTTGCACTAGACGGAACTGGAGAACCAAGCCCCGAATCAGAAGTCTCTGCTTTTGATAGCAACTCCAGATCACCTCTCTGCAATACTTCGTGCTAGTGTCTTTTACATCTTTTGCTTCTCGGCAGTAAATTGCTTCCATTTGCTGTCCCATGTATTTTCGCTTTCCCCGCCAATTACTCTTGACATGTATCCCTCGACCCTCTTTACTACCTCGAATTCTCAATCCAATGGGTTCCAGCAAGATGGCCTCTTCCCCTAGGGACTTGGGCGACTCTCCGTTGTCCGCAAGTGATTTCCGGACTTACAATCGCATGGAGGAGCAAATGGAAGGATTTGTAAGCTAACTACCACACATCAGGACATCTTGGGTGCTTTTTATCTGCAGAATTCCACTAACTCTCATGCAGCACAATCATTTCCGTTTAACATGGAACCAGCTCTGGAAGGCATGTGGAAGCTCTGGAAAACGAGGACTCTCGGCCCGCCAGGTGATCATGATGGGCCTTCAATTCTGCTCGCAGTTGGACTTCCATCACTCAATCGAGGAGCAGCACATCTTCCCCGTGTTGGCGAAAAAGATGCCTGAATTTCGAAAGGAGCTCGAGCTATTGAGTCAACACAGTCAAATTCATGCGGGGATTGAAAAACTCGAAAACAATCTTGACAAGTGTCGGTCCGGTGAGGAAGATCTGCGCCGTGAAGAGGTCCAGCGGCTGATGGAAGGGTTTGGCAAGGTTCTGTGGACATATTTGGACCAAGAGGTTCAACCTCTTGGAGCTGCCAACATGCACAAATTCTGGTCTCTTGCCGAGATGTGTCGGCTTCCTATGTGATGATAAAGAACACAGGCAACGTCGAAAGCAAGTTTTGCCGATTTCTCTTCAGGAACACACTTTGACTCTAATCTCAAGATTTACTATCTGTGTATCGCTTTGAACACGCTTGAACCTTTTTAATTTCCTATTCGCTCTTGCAAAAGGCGGTTGTGTTTTGTTTCCAAGGGACCTGCTTCTGCCTCGTCAACTTTCATCCCACACGAGTGTCATGCCGTTTGATCTGGCAGCTGTTGCACGGAACTAATTGGCTTCATGTCAAGCGACGACTGCTAACAGGTTGTACTGTTCTCGGAGGCTGGACTATGGCAGACACAGGAATGTGAACACGTTGTCATCCCTTGCTTGTTACCTAGGTATGCGTTACCGCACCCAGTGAGATTGTAACGACGCTCTCACTAGTTTTCCTGTTTCAAAGGCTCTGTTACTCGCACCGGTTTAGTTTAGTTTTCATGTATGATGACGTCTTCCAGGAGAAAGGCTCGTTAACATCGGTAGAGATATGTTGAGGATGCTAGGGTCAATGGCACGAAGTGGTCACATTAAACCCACAGAAATGGAACAGCCGCAAAACCTTCGAATGTCGGCATTTTATACAGCGTTCATTGCAAATCTTCCATGGGATGCGTGTCAGTTGAATTTGGTGAGCCTCGTGGCAGATGTCGGGGTCGCTGGTCTTCGTCTGATCCAATCGTGGCTCCGCTGTCAGATGTTTCTGTCGCCAGGAATGTGCCCGTCACAGAAACGAGCAAGTTCTGCTGAGCTGCTCGTTAGATTCTAGTCTCACCCAGAACGACGATAACGGAAAAAGGGCCTTGGCTTAGATCATGAGCAACCGGTGGGAAAGAGAGAGGATCAACACAACCGCGCAAATTTCAGGTCATACACCGACGCTACTCAGATGCCTATGATTAACCTGCTCTTCTTCCCTTTCCATGTATCCACTCGAGTGGGTCCATAATTTTGTCTCTCATCTAGCGCTTTGGGTTATCAGCACCACTGCCACAAGCTCCGTTTCCCCATGCGGACTGGGCATGATGTCGTGCCGGATGCACCAAGCATGAGATTCAGGGTATAAGTACCATCATGGCAAAGTGCGAGAGAAACCAGGCTAATCATGTCATGCCCATATTTCGTTGCTATCTAAACCGTTCCAAGATCTGCCTAATCTCCCTCCCGTCATCATCATGAGGTTCACAATTGCGATCCTGACTATCGCTATACTAGCAGGCGGCTCTCTGGCTGCCCCGCGCAGCGGCCTTATTGACCGCCTGCAGGCCCGTGGCGCTCTGTCACGTCAGTCACTACCTGCTGAAAAGAAGGGTGTTCTACTCAAGGAGGGAACCGAAGGTGCCAATGTACAATACAGTAAGAATTGGGCTGGAGTAGTGCGCGCGAATCCACCTGCCAGTGCTACCTACACCGCTGTGTCTGCAACGTTCAATGTCCCCGAGCCTACAGCCACCGATGACTCTGGTGATATCCAGGCTGTATCCGCCTGGGTCGGTATTGATGGTGATACTTATACGAAGGCCATCCTACAGACTGGCATCGATTCCTATCTCCAGGATGGCAAACAGACATTTGACGCGTGGTACGAGTGGTATCCATTGAGTGCGGAGAACTTTGACCTTGAATTGTCCGCAGGCGATGTTATCGTCGCGAAGGTCGAGTCATATTCACCCAGCAAGGGTGTTGCTATTATCGAGAACAAGTCGAGCGGCCAAAGAGCTACTAAGACTCTATCTGCTCCCTCCAGCTCCGCAACCCTTGCTGGCCAGAATGCTGAATGGATAGTTGAGGACTTCAATACCGGTAACAGCATGGTTCCCTTGGTTAATTTTGGCACGGTCGACTTTACCGGTGCCCGGGCCGAGGCTGGTGGTACGAAGTATGGTGTCAAAAACGCTGCCGTTCTGGATATCCAGCAGAATGGCGATGTGAAGGCCCATGTGGAAATCCAGAGTGACACTCATTTCTCTGTTAGCTACCAATAAAGTGATCTGTATATACATACAAATCAGCCTTTTGATTTAGGAGTTGACAAATTCGGCGTTTTGTACTATGGGTGAAATTCAACGAGACAAGAGAAGATTTTCCTTCAAAAACCAGGGAGAATTCCTTTGATTTCAATTTACTGAAAACTCTGCATATTTTCGAATGACACCGCTGGCTGTATACAGCTTGTTAGTCTCGTGAGATGGGGGTCACCATCCTATCGCCTAATTAAGAGGTTGACTGTGAAGAAGTGAATTCGAGAGACGGTGAACGGCCACTTGTAAGTCACCAGGGTTGCTTATCAACCTCAAGCCTTTGCTGTTGACGTTTAAACGTCCCAATTTAGCCTTCATTTTTCTGTCCTGAAAATCCAGATCGAGCTGGCGCAATTCCCCAAAGACGCCGATTCTATCCTCTCAATAGTTTCTGGCCATGCCGTACACCTCTGTATTGACCTCACCTTTACGTTCCAAATGGAACTTGATTCCCTACTTGGGAAACATGCCTCATCAAAAGGAGAGTCTCTGTTGATCGCACGGGTAGGCACGGATTTTCGAGAACACTATTCGAACGGGTCGACTCAAATATCTCCCCCAGAGTTCCCCTCAACCCTCGGATGTGTGGCACTCCAGCGCGACTCTGCTATTTGGTGCGAGATGAAGCGTCTATACGTTCTCAAGGATACTCGCGGAGAACGCCTGAGTGAAACCCTCGTCGAAGCGATCCTGGAGCAGGTCAGAGCGCTCTGGGTTAGAACGCACCTAGACACATTACCTGAAATGACAGCGGCACGACGACTGTCTCCGAAATATGGAGTCGTGGATATTGCACCGTAAAATGAGATTCTAATTCGAAGAACGGTCTTCGTAGGCCGTGAAAATCTCTGATGATACCTAAATTTATGTGACGCTTCCCCTTGCCTGTATATGGTGGAAGGGAAAGATTGGATAGACGGTGAAGGCATTCGTGTTCGACCTGCCGGAGTGATGCAGCAAGTAGACCTGGCAGTCCTGGTGATACAGGGACTCGGTGACTCGGGGAGCTGGATGAAGAAGTGGAGGTAGAGAAGTGAAGAAGTGGAAGGTGCATTGCAGAGAAAGAAGGGGACACTCTGCGCCCGCGGGGACTACGGGAAACCATCTACACCGGGCAGATGGATTGACTTTCTTTACATTTCTTTTGTCTTGTTTGCATTACGCCGGCCGGTTTGTGGCCTTACTTTTCAGGTGGCAGAACCTCGAGAAATCGAGTCCTGCTCACAGGGTGGATCTGCATACTGGGAATGCACCACCATTTATCGTCGGGAGCGGGCTCTGGGACGCAACCCCCGCATAGCAGCATGTATGTAAAGCGAACTAAATCGGGTCAATGAATTCATCATCATCATCATCATCATCATCATAGACGGTGAAGGTGCCCAACAATGCACTGTTGATCACCTCGACCCAACAATATGCACCCATGTTTACGCATCGAAATTTTTTCCGTTTCATTCCCAAAGTTATGCAAATCAAGATTGCAAGAAAAATCTAGCATTAAAGAAACCACTCCCCTCAAGGGACTCGAAGATATTGTCGGAGATTTCCAAATCAGGGCCTAGGAGGAGAGAGCACAGTGCTACCAATCTCAGAGATCTGTGACAGAAGACCAGTGGATACATCTGAAGATCTAACAGGTTCTTCTTCCCTATGACGGCTTCAAAGCAGCCTCTTGACATTCTCGTCATCGGCGCCGGCATTGCTGGTCTCTCGACAGCCATTGCCCTTGGAAAACAGGGGCATCACGTTGTGGTATGCTCCCAGAAACAACATTCAAGCTTGCTGTAAAGTCAATTTCTCACGCCGTTAAGATTTTGGAAAAATCTGCTTTTTTAAAGGAGACAGGTGCTGCAGTCCATTTGCCACCAAATTGCACTGCCTTACTACGTTGGATGGGCATTGATCCGGTTGATTTCGGAGGCACATTGCTGCATGAGGTCAGATTCGTCTGATGACAAAACAAAGTGATTTGAATTGATTCGTTTTTCGCTTAATCCAGATACACCGGTATGGATTTGACGGGAAGTTGATGAGCAAGAGAGAGTTCACCGACACTCGTCATCATTGGCAAGCAGTAGGCAAATGAAGCCGACTCAGCCGGGACAACAATTTAATGTATCATAGGAGTGGTACCTCGTGCATCGAGTTGAGCTGCACAATCACCTCAAGAAACTTGCCCTTGAGACCGCA
Organism: Penicillium digitatum; assembly: GCF_016767815.1. Taxonomy (NCBI): domain Eukaryota; kingdom Fungi; phylum Ascomycota; class Eurotiomycetes; order Eurotiales; family Aspergillaceae; genus Penicillium; species Penicillium digitatum. The sequence goes on along the minus strand of NC_089386.1, from coordinate 22,460 downwards.
ACGCTACATACCCGGTGTAGAATCACCGAGGTCATTGTGGAAGGGACTTGCCCGTCGGTTACCCTCGATGATGGTCGCACTTTCAAAGCCGACCTGCTCCTCGGTGCAGATGGACTGCATGTATGAATTTTAGATTATAAACACTGGTGTTTGTCCGAATCTCCCTGTTCTGACTGTTTCATAGTCCCAAATTCGCGACAGTATCGCCCCGGGGTCTCCCTCCCCATATCCCGTCGGCAAGTCTTGTTTTCGCTGGCTGCTTCCAACAGATCAATTAAGGCAAAATGCAAGCACTGTAGATTTTGTGCGAGACACCGGCTTGTTTATTGAGTGGGCATCTAATGACCGGCGACTCGTGGCCTACCCTTGCTCTGATAACAAAATCCTCAATCTTTGTGCATTTGTCCCTTTGGAGGAAGTTCACGCAGATAATCAGAGTGACAGTATGGGGTTTCCTTGGTTGCTGACATAGAACGCCACTGACATATTGGAATCTATAGATTGGCAGACAGTTGGAGATAATGCTACAATTGTCAAGGCCTTTTCTAAATTTTCACCCGGAGTTCAACAAATCATCGCGAGCGCGGACAAAACCCTCAAAGTATGGGATCTGTACGATATGGATGCACTCCCGACCTGGACTCGAGGTCACGCTGCTCTTCTAGGAGACGCAGCACATCCTTTCCAGCCATGTAAGCAACTGAATAGCTTCAATCTGACAAACCGCGTGCGAGACACGTACTGACAACTCGATAGACATGGGACAGGGTGCAGCCATGGCAATTGAAGATGCTGTCAGCATCGCCACCTTGCTTCCATATGGCAGTACATCGCACGATATACCCATGCGACTTGAAATGTATCAAACGGGTCGTCGGCCACGGGTCGACCTTGTCCTCCACTACACTCGGATGAATGGACGGGACGAGAACGATGCAGCCGGCGATAGAATGTCAGGTATGCTTGCTTTTATATGCTTGGAAATATTCAAGCTGACAGTGACAGCTGCGGAAATGGTAAAGATCATGAATATTTGTTTCTCGCACAATGAGATTGAGCACTCTGCAAATTTGCTCGATGGTAAATCAACGGATCAATGTTGGAGATGAACAGGAGTGAACTATAGAAAAAGTGATATAGCACAGTGCATGTGTGCTTAAGCGGTTGACAGGGCCTTGGAAAGTCAAACTCTTGCGACGTTCACACGGTATGGGAGGGGAGAGCCCGCCAAGGTTGAGATCTTACTCGTCCATGTACCAGTTAAGTCAAAGAAATAACATTTTGGTCCCGAAAGATACGGTCCATCTAAAGTTGATGGTAAAATAAAGAGGCTGATATCTAAATTGTCAAGATTGGAGGCGTGCATTTTGTACATTCTTCGACAACACAACCTCAGGTTGAGTTATTTGTACACAATGTCAGGCATCAATTCCATGCCTTGGGCATCTTTCAAGCTCGGGCCATCTATCATTCTTGGCCACTCCGCCCCCCCCCCCCCCCCCTAACCAAACGGCTGGGCCGGGTATGTTGTGCTCCTAGACGGTCATATAGAGATATGTCATCTGGATATTTAAGCCCCAGTTATCTGCCAGATTCATTTCGCGTCAGGCGGAAGCCCGTATCAAACCCGAACTTGCGAGGTACGGCGCATGCAGATCAGCTGGAAGCAACAGCCTATGCCACCAATACCCAGTCTCTTGTACCCCCATCATATACGGACCTTTATGGTCCGCCACCTCCCAGGACTGTAAGTCCGGGCTCACTACCGCGACCAAGCACTGCGGGACCAACTTCATCCTCTACTTCTCCGCAGCCGACGTCTGTTCAAAAGGCATACAGCGAAGCTCGGCATTTCCTCACCGGTCTAATCAATCGTCCGATAGAATCAAACAAGCATGTTACTATTTTGCGACATTCCCATGGACTGGTTTTTTACCGTGGACCCTCTACATCGGTCGCTATATCGATCTTCTCCGATGCCCCCTTACCACCTGAACATACCCTATGGTTACAGAGCAAAGGTTGGACCGGGAAGACCGGGATGCAATTTAAGTCGTTCCTCCGTCTCCGAGATAGCTGGCTAGACGTGACCCCGGGTATGCCGTTGAGGGCCGACCAGGTGACTCCGGATGATGAACGAGCTTGGCAACGCGATATCAAGAAATTTCGAAAGAAGGCCCCGCCCCGTCCGCGCGATACACATCAGCTACGTGAGACTGCCGTTGTGCGAATTCCCGCCGAAGCCGGCGATGGTTATTTTCAGCTAGTTCTCTGCCAAGGGGTCAGGAAGAAGGTGCTTGGCACTAGCCCCGTGTTCCGGGTGCTCTCTACATCCACTGCCCCCAGTTCGATCCGGGGCGCGAGCTTAAGCACGCTGCCTCTGGAGGTCGGGGCTATGGTTGTAAGCCTTTATGCCCAAACTGCTGCCCGAACCACGGCAGCTCCGGCCGCCATGGCCATTCACGCAAAAGCTGTTGCATTGCGTCCATCGTGGGTGACAAAGAATGCGGCCCAAAAGGTTTACACGACTAGTGGTATCGAGAACCGCGTGGGCGGTATTATCAATGGCCCTAAAGGTCCCATTGGGCGATATAAGATAAATCCAGCAGCGCCGGAAATAGTCGGAAGCAGCGCGGTTTCTATCGATGCCGGTCCTCAGCCACCGTTTCCTATGACATTCAAATCTCGCTATCAAACCGATGAACTTTTGTACCGCAACAACCCTGACGGCGCACCAAAGTTGACCTTAATTAGAATGCCTGACTGGGTGACGGAGCAGTTAAGGGGCTACTTCTTCGGCTGGGCTCGATTCGATACTGGGTCGAGCAAAGATCCCCCGACTGATGAATGGTGCCCAGCGATTTTATCTGTGCGAGCGCTAGATCCCCTCCAGGCGGCGAGAGTAAATTTGGCTCAGCTATCAAAACGTGTGGTCGCAATTCGCCTCCTCGAGGATCTTCCTCTCCATTCAAATAAAATTGAAATCCGTGTTTTGGGATACCTTCGCGCTGAAATCCCACCGCCCACCGGGATCACGAGCAAAGAACTCGCTGAGGCGCAAGCGGCCGCTGCAGAGGCGGCTTTGCTCGCTGATGTATACGACGCATCCGTGGTGCAGGATACTCTGGCTCATCCTGCGTGGGCCGCGGAACACCCAGCGATGCCAGACCATCAGCAAAACTCGAGTTGGATTGATCGCACTGTCGAGGGGTATACCGATATCATCACACGTGGACAGAAATTAGTTGAACAAGTTCCATTGCACCTAGTTGGAGTTCGCTCTGTCACCGATGGGCTCAGAGAGAGCCAGGTTGCTGTAAACGGGTTCTATATAGTCCGCTAATTACTGACGATACACTTGTGGGCCCGTTTGCAGATACCCAATATGGACATAATCCGATATATATAATTTTTCATTGCTTAAGATTTGATTCGAGCTCTGGAGTCATCAAGTACAAAGACTTCCATCTAGGCTAAATCCAGTCAAATGCCCCCGATTACCACAAATGTGCAAACACATAGCATTGCCACATCAAAGTCTAAAACCCTAAGGTCCAACTGGAGGCTCCGAAGCTGCCAAGTTACATTGACGGAACAATCGCACCTCGTCAGGCTTGAACGCACCAACCACAGAATGTAGTACGCCACGATTGTTGAACAACACCAAGTCGTTATCTTCCCAGTCATGCGGATACACATACTGAGGACTGATGGCCGGCCGCTGCAAGTTATAGACAATGTCTCGCACACGGGCCAAGTCATCGATCGTGGATCCATCGGCGCAGTGAATACGGCGCACGGCAGAGGGGTGAATCTGCAAGGCCAATTTGCCCGTCACTGGGTTTTTCCAGGTCATTGGGAAGACCATAATCTTACTAGGGTCAATAGGCGGCAGTTCCGAGTCGGATAACTCAAGGCCTTCTGAGTGTATACCGAGCCCCGTGGATCGGGAATGGGCTTGGCTCATCCAAATATACCTGGTCAAATAGTTAGCTCATTTGATCAAAGCAATGTACATAACAGGAATTTTTACGGATGTGGGGCATATTCTATTTTGCTCGTCTTCACAAACGCCTGGTCTTCGGGCGAAAGAAGTTCGAACATCCGCTCGCCACTAACAAACGCAGTTGTGCCAAGTGGTACATCCATTTTTTCTCCGGTTCCATCATCATACAGTAATGTCTGTCGGCGGCCTTTGGGCACGCTGACAGCCATTAGCGTTGTCACCTGGGGCGGGTACAAGCCGTAAAGCGCAGCGTCGATATGCCAGCGATAGAACCGGGTGAATTCATAGTCCTTCTCGTCCGGGATGTGATCTTGGTGAAATGTCCGGTGGTGAGGATGACGTAATGTGATGTCTTTGAGACCTTCGTACGAATCAATGTGTCCATTTCCAATCACCTGCACTTGTGGCTGATGAGGGATAGTCTTGAGATCAGGATGAAGAATGCTTCTTTTCACATCGATGGTCTTGCCATGTCCATAGTTGTCAGATACTGGGTCAAAGCGCTTAGTCAGCTCATACTGGGCTTTAGGTGATAGCCCTTGCTGGTGTTTGAACACCACGACGTGATACTCGTAGAGGGCCTTCCGAATCGTCTCAAACTGCTCCTCTATATGACTGTTAGCCTGTGCTCTAAACAGTTGGCAGTAGTGCACAAACCAGTGAGTTTTTCTAAATCAACACCTTCGATCTCAACACCGAAATCAATGCTTGAGCCCGGAGGATGTTGAAGTGGGCGGACGGTAAGTGGTAGCATGGCCATGGTTTCGGATTATTCAGGGTTTCAGTTTTGCAGCTCAAAATATGCCCATAAGGTGATCTACAAGTGAGTCTTTATAATTCTCGGCCGATCATTAAAGTTTCGGTTCTTCTGACCAGATTGTGGACGGTTAACGGCGTATACCGAGTTCCTCCCAAATCAGAGAGAGAATGTCTGGATTGATGGGAATGATAAAGCGGTTATCAATGGCTATTGTCCCCAGCGAGTCTTTTGATAAACAAAATTCCACACACGGAGCAATAAGACTTTGAAATTTTCGTTGTCATTGGATGTCGACAATAGACGGGAGGGTAGTGTGGTGATAAGGCGGGTGAGTGGTAAGAACACTCCCGCTCATTTGTTTGATACGTCATGTACAGAGTAGTTGCCAAACATTGCAAACTCCCCAGATTTTTATAAACATGGCAAACATGACAAACATGACAAACAGAGAGTCCAGGGGTCTCCATCTAATGGGGTCGCTGGCAGTTACATAGTTACATACATGGGTAGATACGTCGGTACTTCTGAGGTTGGCCAATCTCTCTATTGATTCCCCTCTTTATGTACAGAAATGTCCTTAGGTCTGTACAATCTTTGATTTTTGCCGCCTTCGTACACATCCAACAACACACCGTACAAGACATCGGAAAAGAAGATCCAGGAACGGATCGATGGGCTCTTTGTTAAACTCTTACACTGTCAAAGACAAAGATGAGCGGCTGGCGATTCTTTCTATGTTAAATATCAGCAACTTCCACCCAATCCCACGTGATTTTGGTGGTTGCGCGGCACCAATAATCTCATCCAACCTAGTGTGCATATCAACTTCCTCTGGGCGCCATGCCCGTGGATCATCAGAGTCCATCGTTCCATAATAGCTCTAGCCTGTGCGAGTCTAAGGAGCGTACTTGGCTCAAACAAGCTGCGCCGGGAACTCAAAAAAGTGCACATGGCACGTGGTACATTCCAAAGTTTCGGATCATTGGATGACATCCATCTCGCCTCTTTTGCAATATCCTCTCGAGAATCCAGTAATCCAAACCCGCCCGTTATCCAAACAAAAAGACAACCAATTTATCCACCCTCCCAATCTCACTCCGTTTCACAAGTCGGAGACAACTCTGGAAAGGAACGGACCCTATTATGGGTTCATCGACCAACAACTCGTTTATTTTAGATGGCAGATCATCTATTCGCCACTATACTCGCGGAAGAGTACCCGCAGTGGCGGGTGCAGCATCCACAACTTCCTATGCGGTGCATATATCGAACCTTTCCAGAAGGGTTCCGTATTGTGTGCCAAGACCGTTCACAGCAACCACACTCCCGAGCGCAGCAGCCGCCACGAAGTCGGCAGTAGGTCCGTTCGACATTCCAGAGCTGTTTAGGTCTGTGCCGTAGACTTTTTGTGTACTGATGAACGAGGCACCCTGGTGGCTTGCACTCCATGACTCCTGCCATCCGCTCCAGGTGTTGGGAGCATTCAATGTTGAGTAGCTTAAGCTCGACATCGCACTCCTGAAGTCTCACCAGGGTGGGTGGTTCTGGCGGGCTTTCATACTGAACTTGGGTCTCATAGTGATGAGTTGTCGCATCGACGTGTATTTTTCGTTGGATAATACTGTTAACTCTTCTTGTCTCCTGCCGATGAGAATTTTAGGTTTGGATAACAATTTTGTATGAGGCCTTGATGCAGCAGACCTACTGGAACTTGTTCTAATCCACTACGAAAATTTTCTTTTGCGAGACCTTTTCGGGGCCGACGCTCAGGTGGAAAACCGACGTCATTTTGAAATAGGAACACGAAGCAAAAATGGTTGATATCTCAGATATACAGCTACCCAATTTTAACTCAACATACATCTTTTGAATCTATCAAAATCAAGATTTGGATAGAGAAGACCAATTCAGAGAGTGAACCCTATGGAAGAGAGGGTACATCCGTGTTTTCCTTCAGGAGATGAGACGAGAAGACTCTACGGAGTATACCTTGATAACGTCAAGGCGGCAAATCGTCCTTCCGACCCCGTAAGGCCGGCTTCAATTGTCGTGTAAAAAGAGTCCATTTAAGCCCCCGACTACCTTTACAATTTTCCAATACTGGGGAGGCCCATCGTGTTGCCCAGGAGCCCCATATCCCGTGGAAATCCTATTTAGAGTCCAGATGGAATGTACAGCCCAGTCAATGCCGTCTGTATTGCTTTGTTATCTGTACTTGGTCGCCCATCCAGGGTCTTGCGAATCAAAGCGCCCGTCTTCACAAAACTCAAGACCGTGGGAGACTCTGAAAACCCTCGACGGACCGTCCCGGAACCCTGACGCTGTCACCCATCTATTTGATGTCTGTACCTGAAGCAACAAGTTCTACATCCCTGACGTCAAGATAACTAGCGCATAGCTAGGGCTGGTTTTGAGATAGGAAGGAGTCGGAGTTGCCGAGGGGTTGGGCTCTGCTCCAACCTTTGGCCCACCACATAGATTAGCGACCACTAGTTGGGATTTTGTATGGTTTTATGCGGTCTGGATCAATTCTGCTAGCGGGGAGAGGGGGATCTCTGCACACTATACCACTGGAGGGTGGACCCTGGGAGATAATATTGACGGCACACAAAAGTTGGATACGAGTACGTTACTGATACCATCCGTTCACTGCCAGCTCTCATCCGTTTTGTTCATACGCGCACTGTGTTGGTTACGAGCCCATGGGCCTCGAATGCGGTGTATTGAGTGCAAATTTACTCCGTACACTGCCCGGAGGGTCCCTCATGACGCGTCTATGCAACCCCGCTTTAGTTGTGACGGTCGATATTGGCGAGACAAACCTGGCAACAGCCCGTAAGCTTGGGGTGCACAAGTTCGGCAGCAACCTATGGATCAGAATTAGCAACCAAAATTTGACTCGGTCATTGGAATGGATGGGACTCTCAAGTCGTTCCCATCATGTCGGAAGATGGTGGGTGTGAGGACTTGAATCGCGAAGATTCTTGTTGTGCGCAATACTACGAAAGTGGATTTGCGCCCGAAATTGTTGGGAGAAATAGCCCAGACCACCTTGGAAAGCTTGGTGGCCCGACACCTCAGGCACCAACATGTCACTAGTGCTATCCGTTTGGTTGGACATAGATCCGTCATGGAGCATGAAGTTGGGCAGTTCTTCGTCCCATAAATGTGATTCCTCTCAATGAAAGGGAAAAGAGAATTAGGGATCGCACAGTTGGATTCCTGCCCAACCAATTCAGAAGGTAAAATTTTAGCACCAAACGCTCCCAGTTGCCATCTGATTTTGGCTCGTCAAAAATGGACTGAAGTACGGGGTTACTCCGGACACCGTAGGGAATTGACTCAAAAGTCATAACCCAGAAAGCTGTGACCAATTGAGAATTTGCGCCGAGGGCCTGTGCCCCTTTTTAAATGAGGTGTATCTCTAATACTTGCGGGATGGCCTGTCAGAACACGGCTGGTATCGGAACCTGATAGAGTCAGGGGAATAGTTCAACTTCACACGTCCCCTCCGTATTCCATCAGTCCTTCTGATTTCCGGTAATATACCCTATATCGCAGAAGAAAAACCAGAGAGTCTGCAAAACAATTGGGGGTCCGTTTTGCCTGGAGAACATTCCTTAGGTCTCAGAGCCGGCGGACCAACGCCTACGACATTCATGGCAAAACTGGTTTTAAAGTTAGCTAGTAAACATATCAATGGGGAGTTAAATAGATTATGGGCCACTCCCTGTGTATCTATGTACCTAGATACCGAGTAGGTAAGAACTGATTTGTATAACCCGTCAACTCCAACCCTGTGTCGTACGTGGAGAGAGTTGTAGAGTTCCTCCGGTGACAACACAACCCCCATGTTCCAATCTTCTCCAAAAGCTTTGAAACAAGGATGACACTAGGAACCTTGGAAGATTTTGAATTCTAGAAGCAGTTTGATTGGTCGGACCAACAATCACCCTGTCTCTCCATGCACGTTGACTGGCTCAAAGTTAATCGCGCTCGTGTCCAGTGGATCCCGATGGGGCCAGGTGGAGCGAGGTGGATTCTGATGCCATTCATTCGCTTGCATTTTAATCTGCCGGTCATGTTTTTTGGGTTATTTTTTCCATATTCCCGTTCTGTGGCGTTTTCTTTTTTTCTCTTTTTCTGTTTCGTCCGAATTTTGGTTTGGGATTTCTCTTACTTCTCTTATCTCTTTTGCACCCTCTCTACGGAGTAGTCAGCTACCCTACCTAATATCTACAACTGCATCTACCATATGCAGATCAGAAACATCTTTCAATAACTTCATTCCTGATGGCTGCTGATGATGCATTCCGTCGCCCTTCCGCGGTGATGGTCGAACAAGGCGTGAGCACCTCCAATGCGGATCGTACCCTAGAGGATATGGGATACAAGCCTGAATTCTCTCGCAATCGATCTATCTGGCAAGTCACTTTTATGTGCTTCATTCTCTCCTCGGTTCCCTACGGCTTGTCGACAACTCTATACTACCCACTCGCCGCAGGTGGGCCGGCCAATATCATTTGGGGCTGGGTGATCGTCACTTTTTTGATTCTATGTGTGGCTATCTCACTGGCGGAAATCACTTCGGTCTACCCAACTGCAGGTGGTGTCTACTATCAAACATTCGTCTTGTCACCCTTGTGGTGTCGTCGCGTTGCATCGTGGATCTGTGGTTGGTCTTACGTGGCGGGGAATATCACCATCACCCTCGCTGTCAATTTTGGGACTGCCCTGCTCTTCGTGGCTTGTCTGGATGTCTTCGAAAAATCGCCTGGCGTTGGGATCACTGATGATTTCCAGACCTATCAGACCTTCCTCATATTTTTAGCCATCACTTTGCTGACGCACGCCATCTCGGCGTTTGGCAACAAATGGCTGCCGTGGTTGGAGGTAGGCGTTGCTCGTGCTCCTTGTCCCCAGGAAGCAACATTCCTAACTGTCGTTTCTAGACATTCGCCATTTTCTGGACTATGGCCGGTTTACTCGCCATTGTCGTCTGCCTGTTGGCTATCGCCAAGCAAGGTCGTCACGATGCGTCATGGGTCTTTGGTCACTTCGAAACTCAGGCCGGGTGGCCCGCGGGGTGGTCGTTCTTCATCGGTCTCTTGCAGGCCGCCTACGCTACATCGGCGACCGGTATGATTATCTCGTGAGTCCGACCCTGAATCTAAGTCGGCCGTTCCCTGTACGCTAACATGGGGTGCCCGTTAGTCTCTGCGAGGAGGTTCAAGAGCCCGCCGTCATGGTCCCGAAGGCCATGGTCGGCACCGTCATAATCAACTTTATTGCTGGTCTTCTCTTCTTGATTCCCGTCTGTTTCGTGCTTCCCGATCTCACATACCTGGTAAATCTGGCTTCGGGCCAGCCCACCCCTGCCATCTTCAAGGCTGCCATCGGCAACTCCGCAGGTACATTCTGTCTGCTTATTCCCCTCCTTGTGCTGGGTATTATTTGCGGTGTCGGTTGTGTGACCGCCACCTCTCGTTGTACTTGGGCCTTTGCCCGCGATGGGGGCATTCCCGGCTCGGCCTGGTGGAGCACTGTCCACAAGACCCTCGACATTCCTTTCAACGCTTTAGTATTGGGTATGGTCGTGGAAATTATTCTCGGTGTGATCTACTTTGGCTCTACTGCTGCATACAATGCCTTCTCGGGTGTTGGTGTCATTTTTTTGACCATGAGCTACGCCTGCCCGATCGCCGTTTCCCTGATCTTCCGTGGTCGTGAGGATATCAAGAACGGTCGCTTCAACTTTGGGGTCTTTGGCCTAATCTCTAACGTTGTTGCTCTTTGTGAGTTGCTTTTCTAACCCCCCCCCCCCCCCCCCCCGTCACTAAGCCCTAAGCCCCAAGCTAACCGTTCTGATCTTTCTAGGCTGGAGTCTTCTTGCGATTCCTCTTTTCTGCATGCCGACACTTGAATCTGTGACCAAGGAGAGCATGAACTATGCCTCGGTGGTGTTCGCTGGCTTCATTGGTATTGCTGCCATCTGGTATGGTGTCTGGGGCTACAACAATTATCGTGGACCGCCAACCGATGCCGTAGAGCGGGATGAATATTCCCCTGAACCTTCAGCCTACGGTGAAGTCCCCAAGAAGGCACCGAGCCCTTGAATTTGTCTTGCCATCGCGACATGAAACTCCCTTGCCCTCGCAACAAAAAGCCCTCTTGCCCTCGCAACACAAACCTCTCTTGCCCTCGCAACATGAAACTCTTCATCCATCGCGACACCAACCTCTCTACGCCCTCCGGGGCCAGCCCAATCTAAATAATCCTAGAAAAGCACCGAGTTGCTCGTACACAATCCTAAATACCCAATCAAAATAGTTCTTTCTGCGCGATTTGTCCACAACATAAACTGCGCAGCCAATTCAAAATCATGACAAAGAACAAATGGTCCTTAGTCCTTGCTCAGTAGGTACAACAGATCTTCGCTTCCTGACTCGCTGCTGGACTCTCTCCTCCGTACAACCCCACAGCTCTGGCCCCTAGGAGTCAATGGCTGCGATGTGATCCGTCACCAGACAGGTAAAATCGCTTGTTCCGTAGTAGATGGTGTTGCCATCATCGGCAGATTTTCCCGAGCTCAGTGTGTCTCCATACTGCCAGTAGAGATCAGCTGCAATGCCAGTAGTGTCCAACGCTGTCTTCTGCCACGGAGCCTCAATAGCACAGTGATCATAAGTCACGCCGTACTCTTCAAAGAGACAAGGCTTGCCGGCTGCTGCACAGGCAGCTCCGTGGGATGTGACCCATCCGTTACCCCAATCATTGGTGGTTCCCCCTTTCGTGAATAAATTAGCAAGGTCTAAAACAAGGGTAATGGAAACAGGCTATACGCACAGCTCGAGGGGTAGAGATGGAATGTAGCAAAGTCGACGGTATCAATTCCTAGGTTCATCGTAAAATTCAGACCCTCACCGTAGCTGTAGGGGTAGCTGCCATCCGACCCAGCGTCCAGTCCGAAGCCCTCTAGAAAATGGGTTAGACAACCGACCAGGTGGCAGAGATCTCAGGGGCCTAAATACCATCACCAATGGCGACCATGTGCTTCGAGTCCAGGGATTTGATATAAGCACTAGTCGACTGGATCCAGTTGTAAAGAACCGAAGTGTCACAGCCATGGCAGCGGGGCTCATTAGCCAACTCCCATGCAAAAACGGCAGGCGAGTCAATATATCGTGAAACAATAGCTTTGATGTAAGCACGGTAGGCCGTTTGAGCCGCGGTATTTGTATACCAGGTTGTCTGGCTGCCACCAAAAGCAGTGACATAGGCGGCCATACCTCCATAATCCGACCAGTTGTTGACAAAGTTTATGATCAGTCTCACATTCCGTGCCTCGGCAGAGGCAACAACATAGTCCAGGCGCTGCAGGCCATCTGCACCGGTGTTGATGGTGGCAGTCCCGTCTTTTAGCAAATGAAAATACACAGTCCCTGGAGGTGGAATAGTGTTGACATCGTTGAATCCCCAAACTCGAAGGATTCGGAGCCCAGATTCATCCATATGGTCAAACACAAGATCCACATCGTTATCGTTTGTGAGGAAGCCAATCCAGTAGGAATTGGAACCGGCATAGTAGCTTGTCTTTCCATCAATCTCAAAGTCCAGTCCATTGGTACTAGGGAAACCTGTGCTGCTTGCACTCGTGGTGGTTGCCTTTGTTGTAGTGGCTGTTTTAGTTGTGGTTGTCAAAGAGACCGAGACTTTTGTTGATAGAGTAGTGGTACCACCACTAGAAGCTGAAAGGTTCTGTGTTAGTTGATTTCAAAGCATCGAAACAGATACATCTTAGCACACTTACAGGCGAGACACTGACTAAACCAGTCATTCTGATGTCGGCAAGTCCAGCCCGAGACACATGTTGTAGGGCCTGAATAACCGCTCCCACCACATTGAGCGTATGGAGCAGCTTGGGCAGAGACTAGGCCAGTCAGAGATAAGATTGCTAGCGTTTTCATGTTGTTCTTGGATTTCTAGTGCACCTGTCGTTCGCCTTTGTATGCCTATGTGTTTGTGTGAGGATATGAAAAATATATATACACTCTCTGGGAGTGGGCAGACTGTCTACAGACGGGGAACGACTTCCGCCGTGAACTAGGAAATTGAAATCATCCCATAGACTAGAGAATACATCAGGCCATAGAATGTTCTCATCGAGCTTATGCCGCACGCTCCCCGTGTTCTTTGCGGAGTAATCTAGGCGGTAGTCCGCTTGCGAAACACCGATCATTCGGCCTTTGCAGGACCAAAGTCCATAAGCCAAACCACTTGCATTAGTACGCGGGGTATCTAAGAACTTAAGGGTGCGCGTGGATCAACTGAAATTGTGGGAGGAGGCAAGTCCTGCAGAAAAGGAAATGCGGACGAAGTATTCACACGCTTGCCTCAATTGGTCAAGGCGTTTCAGCCGCTGTCCTCGAGAGCCGAAGAAAAGTCATTGACACTCAATTATTATAGATGGAAGACCGGCTAGGTAGGCCGATTATTGTAAGAAGTGACAGAAATCCAGGTATGCAACAATGGTATGTGTAGTCATACCATTGCTGCATACCAGTACTTCAGTCTAGTATCTGTTGATAGCCTCTCTCTTCTTCAGCGCAACTGTGTTGTAGAGATTTCCCAGAGCTCTCTAATGCTTCATAGTAGATCTCTAGCATCTGTCCCTCGGTATGGCACGATCAATGAATATGTACAACTCTAACTCAATTAACAAAATCCGCTCCTTTTCCCACCTGTGCGGACCAAGTCGACCAAACATAACACACTCACACCACAATTAATGGACCCCCCCCCCCCACCTTTGTTGTAAGCTTTAGTATGGAGTAATTTGGAAGAATCTACTCCGAACGCTCCATAGTCAATCAAAATTCTGACAATGTGGCTTCGCCAAGAACACGCTAATGATGGCCAACGCGGTGTATTGCATAGAACGTCTACGGAGTACGGCGTCAACAGTAGCAGTATTCGGAAAAAAAAAACAAAATATCAAAATTACTAGTGCAGAAAGATCGGCAGGATCTACATTGACAGGTACGCTCCCGGCTTGATTTGCCTAGATAACACAATAGTTGAAGAGCGCCAAGACAAATACACCTACCGCTCACATAATTACTCTTCTTCTATTGGCTTTTAATCCTAAATTCCGCCGGTTTCAATTGCCAACTAGTTAACTAGTTAGTTAACTATTAAATCGTGCTAAGATGCTATTATGTAATACAATAATGTATTTGACATGTGACCGGTTATCACATGCGGTGACATGTGACAGGCCCCCACCCTGTGGTGACAGACTCTGACTTTCCTGTAGAGAGCTTCCTTGTCTTTTGTAGGTACACAGCAACGATATCAGCCATTCATAACCCAAAATGCCAAGACCTCTTATTGTTTTTGTGAGCCTTTGCCCTCCAAAACTAGGACGGATGTGCTCTCCGCCGATCCTTCCATTTCAATGGAGTGCTACTCCATACCGAGTACGCCACGATGACGATCCGAAGATTTTCCGGGTTTCAATGCCCTGTCTTCAACCCTGCATTGCAACATAGTATTCGGCAAAAAGTGCTACAAAGTCGCAACAAATACCCGTTTTATGGCCCCTCCCATAATGTTTCTCACAAGCTTATTTGAGTTGTTGATTTGCACAGAATGAAGGATGCCTCGATTCTACAGCTCTCAAGCTTGACTCCAGAATTGCGACCTAACTTTTCTATGCATTCATATCCACTGTTGTGGTACCTCTGTTCTGAAAGACTAGGCGGGACATGTTTCCAAGTTTGAAAAAGTTCGTGGAAAAAAATGCCCCGACTTGTCATCGAATATCCCAGCATGGATGCCGGATTTTGGGTGGCGGATCAACCGGCAAACGGAGCCGAGCTACTTTGTAGGTAACTATTGAGGTTGGAGAAACTACGGGGAACCACGGAGGGTGACATATTAAGCGATACCTGCCCCATAGGTGTTGGGGGTATGTGCTGACTCCAAAGCCGGGGTTTTAGAGCGAGGAGGTGAGTGGATTGATGGAAGAACTTCATGAACTGCTTGTTTAGGAAATGGTCTAGGGAAGTCCATGGATCCTTAAGGGGTACTGGATCTTTGGATTTTAATGCAAAAGATAATAATAATGAAATTTATTATGCCAATGTGAAAATTTTCACACAACTTACATAAAATTATGAAAGAATATTTTTTTCCCAAAAAAATTAGAGGATTGAGAATTCTTCAATGACGTAGGACGACGGGTGTGGCGCCCGGAGGCCCGCCACTGACGAGCTCGGGACTCGGCATCGGGGTATCAAAAGCAGTGTCGATGTTTGCTGAATTTTTTTCGCGGGATTGAAATTGGCCCTCACACAGGCTATGCACGGAGAATATATATGTTGTAAGGTCATTTGTAAAAACACTGTTCTGCCAGTGAATTAGTAGTAATGTCTCAACTTAGTGTTATGGAGTATATCCCCTCCAGACTCCGCATTTTCCCTCGAAAACCCCCTTCAGTGTCTAGAGTAGATAGTATTCGTGGATTTTTTCACCGGCATACCGATCAGGAAAGGAGTTTCACTTAAGTCAGGAGAGAACCCGGAGAGAACCCGGGCCTGGGGAATGGCCGGGGTTTCTTTTAAAGTTTCTTCCTGGCCCACTACGCTTTCAATGCTGTATAGGTTCGAATTTTAATCTACTCTTCTGTGACTATTCACAAAGCACTTTGATACGGCAACAACATACCGAAGGAGAGATCGTTCGCAGCCTCTTCCTCGGTCCCGACTAAGATTGCTGATCCCGAATCAGTTCGTCGGTACGGCCTTGGGCCTACGAACTTGAACCCGCCACTTCCCGACCCTTGCGCCCAACAAATCGGCTATCCACCAGAAAACGGTGAACCAGAGCCGATCATCGCTTGGAACCTGCCCTATGTGGCCTTTCCCCCTGGTGGAGTGTCTGAGCAAGTCGGCTTCTGCCGGCTTGTTAACTGTTGTCAGCCTATTTTGTATACGGAGTACAGAGGAGCAGCCATGGGCATCGTCATCTCGCTCGAATCGACTCTCCACAATTCTCTCCCCACATCAACTCCAGGGTTTGCAATTTTTTCCCCTCTGATTGCTGAATTACAAAAAGACCCCTGTTCCCCCATGTTCCCCAAGGTTTTTTGTTCTCCATGGGCTTGTTTCCCTCTCTTCCTCTTTCTTCTCATTATTCTTACAAGCTGGTCCTCCTGCCTCTTTTTTTCCCCTTGAATACAACTTGAAAAACCAAACTCTTGGACAGGCCAAAACAGTCTCCCCCCAAGCTATACCATGGGTGTCGAAGCGCCTTCCCACTATGGGGAGTCCATCACCCCAGCTCAACAGCCGCACCTCGATTCGTCCCTCCAAAATAGTGCCGTTCAGAAACCCACACAATCTGTAGGCATCGATACCCCAATCCCTCGGATAACCATGCGATCCTTGGTGATGGCCCTCTTTGTCTCGATGGGTGGTCTGCTGTTCGGATATGACACGGGTCAGATTTCCGGCTTCCAGGAAATGAGCAACTACCTGGAGCGGTATGGTAAGCTCAACAAAGATGGTTCCTACGAATTCAGCAGTGTGCGATCCGGTCTCATTGTCGGCTTGTTGTCCATCGGAACTTTGATCGGTGCCTTAGCTGGAGCTCCCATCGCTGATATGTTGGGCCGGAAGTGGTCCATCACTCTCTGGTGTATGATCCTCAACGTCGGTTTAATTGTTCAAATTACCTCTCCTGACGGCCACTGGTACCAGATGGTCATTGGCCGTTGGGTCACGGGTCTTGGCGTTGGTGGTTGCTCGTTGCTCGTGCCCATGTACCAAGGTGAAAGTGCCCCCCGTCACATCCGTGGTGCCATGATCAGTTGCTACCAGTTGTTCGTCACCCTCGGTATTTTCTTGGCCTACTGCATCAACCTGGGTACTCACACCCTTGATGGCACTGCTCAGTGGCGCATCACTCTCGGTCTCACCTTCCTCTTTGCCCTGGTCCTCGGCGGCGGTATGGCATTCTTCCCGGAAAGCCCACGGTATGAGTTCCGCCATGGAAAGGCCGAGAGTGCCCAAAGCACCCTAGCTAAGCTCTATGGCATCCCAGAGAACCATGTCCGCATTATAGAAGAGATGAGGGAGATTCGTGAGCAGTTCGAAGCCGAATCTGATGACCAGAAGTGGAATGAATTCCTCACTGCTCCTCGTATGCTCTACCGCATTGCACTTGGCATGGTCCTGCAGTCACTGCAGCAGCTGAGCGGCGCTAACTACTTTTTCTACTATGTCAGTTTCTACAGCCATTGCAATTTTAACTTTTATTCTTGGCCAAAATCACTGATCTTTGATAGGGTACCACTATCTTTCAAGGCGCTGGTATCTCGGATAGCTTTGTGACCCAGTGCATCCTCGGTGCTGTGAACTTCGGCACGACTTTTGGCGGCTTGTACGTTGTTGAGAACTTCGGTCGTCGCAAGTCCTTAATGTTCGGAGCGGTCTGGATGTTTGCCATGTTCATGATCTTCGCGTCCATTGGCCATTTTGTTCTGGACGTGGAAACACCTTCCAACACTCCCAATGCCGGCAAAGGTATGATTGTCGTCACCTGTCTGTTTATTGCGGCATTTGCTATGACCTGGGGCCCGATGATCTGGACTATTATCGCCGAGCTTTTCCCCTCCAAGTACCGTGCCAAGGGTATGGCCCTAGCTACCGCAACCAACTGGCTGTGGAACTTCCTCCTCAGCTTCTTCACAACCTTCATCACCAAAGATATTGACTTTGCCTACGGATACGTTTTCGCTGGTTGCCTTTTCGTGGCTGTTGGCGTTATCTACTTCTTCGTCATTGAAGGAAAGGGTCGCACGCTCGAGGAGATTGACTGGATGTATGTCAACAAGGTTGTTCCTTGGAAGAGCAGCGACTACCAGATTCCCGAACGCCACCAGGACTGGATCGCGGATGAGAACCCGTATGGTCGCAAGTCACAGGGAACCCTTCACACGGAGATCGCTTGAGTGCAAAGGCTTTTTCAAAAACCAAAAAACCAACAAGTTCGTCTCTTCTTTCAACTGGTGTTGCATTTTGGATTCACATTTGTCATGAGATGGATGAATTTGCACGACACGATAGCACGTTAGGCCCCGAGTGGCAATATTGTACAAGTAATTTTCATCATATAGAGGTCGATCACATACCTACTGCATTAATCGAATACATGAAATTTGTCTTCTTCACGTTCAAACCTAGAAAATTCACCCAGAAAACCGTTGTTGGACTTGGAGGCTTTTGGTCGGCGCGGGGACTGCAACCTCTCCCCCCCGGTCCAAAAGCGACGAGAGAGGCAACTTGTGTACCCAAGATCACAGATTGAGAATTGGCAGAGATCGTGCTCAAGCTCTACACTCTATTGAATATGTCTGCACCCATAAGTTTAGACAGTCTTGGAGTCAAGACAACCGAAGCAACAGCAGCGGTCCAATGGCCTCTAGTCCAATAAGTGTTGGATGATGTGACAACATTTCTGCATCAAAGTTGACCTGTGGATCCTGTTCGAAATGGATAGATCCCAGAGCCTTTTTTTTGACCAGGTAGATTGGTTGCCCTTTGCTGGACTTGAAAATCTCCATCATTTCAAGCTATACCCATAGCTGGTGCGATGGGCTCTAGCACTGCTTTCAGACTCCCTATAAATGTCGATCACAGTAATTTAGCCACCGGAGACTTGGCAATAAAATATCAGCAAGTCGTTGGAGGATACGGGCCAGACTTGAGTTTGCCAAAAAATGGTAATTTCAATAAGCTAGTGATTGTAATTAGTCGCGGGTCTAGGGTTGGCTGGATTGAAAACGTCCATCAAAGCCGCGCTACGTCTTCGTTGTCACAAAATCCGTACGAACTCTCACCACAACTTCCAGCGCTCCTACAGGCACCTTAAAAGCATATAGTACTGGCTGAATTCTTCTAGACACACAGCTCTTGCTCGGACTCGTGTGTGTCTCGGGTTCATGGAGAACATTAAGAGATGTGGCACAAGGAAGACTTCTTGGATCTGATACTGGACCACCGCGCCCAGCATAAACCGCATTGTCAATAACGGAGGAACACATAAATCTCAAATCGGTGTGTATGAAGGTAAATTTAGTGGGATTTTACCTCAACACAGTATGTATCTGATGAAAGAGATCTAGCATTGTAAAGCAACGAGAGGGCTGCCAGCACATTCATATCTAAGTTGGAACTTTCGCCGTGATGCCCGATGGTTCTTTGTCACGGGACAAGTGAATGTGGTTCAAAGAAAAATTACAATTGGTATACTGATCACCCATCCAACGGCTGGTGTTGAGCACAGGTTCAGAAACATTTTGCAAGACTTATTGGTAAATTTAAAGCAGGAGTTACAACCCTAGAGCCCGAAGCTCAAATCTACCAGTGCCAAGAAAATGTCTAAATCCTGAAGAGTCAAGATACTTCTTTTTAAGGAGCAAAGATCGTCGTATTGAAAATTTACCAAGCTTTGAGAGCCAAGCAACTTCCGTTTAATGCTTGCATGAAATCTCTTGTTCGGTGCGTGTTTTTGATCTTAGAGATAAAAACCGTTGGAGATCATGCCCGACAAGTTGAGAACGAAACTTGAACAGCTTATGTAAACATACAGAGCATAGGTAAAAATCAGTCGTAATTAGAATGAGTTGTGCCAGCGAAGTCAACTAAAAGATAAGTCGGTATACACTTCCTTGATAGAACATTGGGTTAATTAAGATCAGCAAAGGGTAGATCCAAGGCTTTGGATCACCAAGTGAGGGTATCATTCTTTTTCTCGGCTCTTGATGTAATGATCCTCAGGCAGGATTGCATGATTTGCGGGTAAGCTTCGCCGCAATGACGGCGAACCGGTGGATAGCCGATATGGCCGCACTATCACAGCAACATAGTGCTAGGATATACCACAGCCGCTGGAGAACCACGAATAAGGACTCAGTAATTTTCTCTCGCGGCCAACAGTGGGATGCTTACGGACTATTGATGCATTGACAAGGAACCGAGGAAGACTGCCGCAAGGTGAACAGATTTCATACGTCAAACCAAGCGTAGACAATCCTCGACATGTGGTGAAAGATAAATTTGATAAACTGTTTGATAACGTGAGTCTCTTGAAGAACATGTTGGCTAAAAAGAAAAGTCGGTCAATTGACGGAGACACTGTAGTTGTGAGCTTTTCCATAGATCCATCATGATTTCCTAATGTAGGCTTAATACAAGTAGTGATTGACGCTTTGGCGAATGTGTCGTTTATATCCAGGGTTGTTAGTATCTCTGTATTTTCTGCTTCCTGCCGTTGACCATTTAAATGCCAGCAATGTGAATTTTGTGGATCTGTATATGGAGGATTTGATCGTACACGAGAAATGTGCGAATTTTGACCTGACAAAAAAAGCCACCCTGGGCTCACTACAAAATGTTTAACGCCCTACTGGGAGACTTCGCTTTGAGACCCCTATTTTGGATCCAGTATATCGAGATTTGTAAGAATGCGAAAATCAGTCCCAAAATCACAAGCCCAATCATGATTAAAACCCCTCGCGGATAACTATGTCGTCAACAGAGTGATCGTTAGCGTTGTTATGTGCGTAATTTTCGAAATCAAGGACGTACAATATGGCTGATTCGTCTGCCCGAAATATCTGGGTTCCAGCCATAAGCCCCCCCGTAGCTGCCATGACAACTTCCTTGGGTTAGTTTTCTTGGAAAGAAGTGGTCTGCCAAAAATAGGGCTGGTAGTCTTACACATTCTTCAGGTTGAAGGATAATTGTTAGCTCATCTGTTTAGCGAACGACCAGTGGGAAAGACTTCACTCACGCAACGCTTATGT
Source organism: Penicillium digitatum (assembly GCF_016767815.1). Classification (NCBI taxonomy): domain Eukaryota; kingdom Fungi; phylum Ascomycota; class Eurotiomycetes; order Eurotiales; family Aspergillaceae; genus Penicillium; species Penicillium digitatum. Next base: position 1,823 of record NC_089386.1, on the reverse strand, counting down.
TCCGCTCTTCAGAGCTCTTGCAGTTAATTTGTATCCAAGAATTATGAATGGGATGATAGCCCACAGCTAAAGCATTGACTGTTGTCCAGAGTCCGAACTTGCCCCATTTATCCACACGGTGCATCAAAATTCTCAGAATTACTAACGCGATCAAGTAGACGAAGATAGCAACCATAACAATCAGGCCCCGTTTTTTCGATTTGTCGCTCATCCACGCGAAAATTAAAATAACGGGGAGAGTGAGCAAACTTCCGATAGCACAAAGTGCATTTGCCTTAATTCGAGGAAACCCTAGTTCCATGTAAATGCTCGGAGTATATGTCGTGAGAGGGCTCCATGTAGCGAAGACGCAGCCTGTGGCAATAAAATGCGGCCATTTGCTTATGTTTGTCAATGTCTTCCAGACCAATTTGAGTGATATGTGCTTTTTGCCAGGGGGGGCCAATGGTTTGTTCATCGGGCGAAGCCCTCCAAACTCCACACTTTGCACTTGATTGGACGATATAGAATCTTCCTTGTGCTCGGGAAGAAAGAAAAAGAGAAAAAAAGACATCACAATGGAGAAGAGACCCTCGACTACAGATTTGTTAGCTTAATTTGATATTTGGCAAATCAGTCCCATTCGTACCGAGGAAAATCCATTGCCAGCCAAAGAGACCACCTTTCCCGTCCAATTTCAAGAGGCCAGCTCCAAGAAGTGGAGAAATGGCCGTTCCGCCAAACATGCCGAAAAAAAATATGGCGATTCGTCTTGTCAACTCTTCCTTCGTATACCAAGTGGACAGTGTGTACATTGCACCAGGAATATATCCAGCTTCACAAAGACCCAAAAATGTTCTAGTGAGTAGGAAACCTGTCCTGTTGCGCACAAGCGTTTGTAGGCAGGCTACTATTCCAAATATGCAGACTTGCGCACTGATCCATTGACGAGGACCAATCTATGTCAACTTAGTGATCGAGCATCATTTCACTAGGGTTACTAGATACCTTGTGTAGAATGATATTTGATGGTATCTCAAGTACAATAACACCCAGGAACATCAGTTGATTCCCGAGGTTAATAGTGTTCTGGTTAACCGATATGATGGATGCAAAGTTCCCCGTGAGTGCGCTTGCAATGTTGGTTCTGTCAAGCTGATAGCTAGCGAACCCAAGGGTCAAAAGGGGCAAAACTCGAAAGTCCGCTCTGTTAGTTTGTCAACAAAATCATCAACGGGATCCTTGTGGCGGGCGCCAGAGGCTCAAGAGTGGGATTATCATACATTCTCCGATTGTGGTCGGAATACCCGTCCTCTGAAACCGCGGCATTCTCCACAGCGTGGCTTTGAGACGTAGACTTTGGATATTTTAACATATGATGATTGTCGAAGGTACTTGCCATCTTCAGCATTTTTCAGATATGAAAGGAAAAGCCCCAAAATTTAGCAATGTGCTTTTTCATCTTCGGGGGGACCTTGTTGGAAATTTCAGAGGATGACAACCTTGGGGGTGATAAGATAATGTAATTCGGAAAAATGACTGGAACATTGAAAAGTAAAAGGTTGGTAGCATTTGAAAAAGAGAGTAGAATGGAGTCAATGGAAGCTAGACACTACAATTATTAAAAACTGGCTTCTATCACGCGGGTTTAACATGTGTCGAGATAAACCAGAATTCACAAATCCAGTAAAGTGGAAACTATCAGGCCGAAACCTGACCCACCCCTTAGGGCTTAGGGCTTAGGGCTTAGGGCTTAGGGCTTAGGGCTTAGGGCTTAGGGCTTAGGGCTTAGGGCTTAGGGCTTAGGGCTTAGGGCTTAGGGCTTAGGGCTTAGGGCTTAGGGG